>NW_027362769.1:67566671-68824171 GCF_046119375.1 Phyllobates terribilis
CGGAACTCTTGAATTGTTCTCGGAATTCTGCTGACATTTAAAAATGCTTCGGAACTCTTCCATTGCTCTCGGAATTCTGCTGAAGTTTAAAAATGCTTCGGAATTCTTCCATTGTTCCTGGAATTCCGCTGACATTTAAAAATGCTTCGGAACTCTTCCATTGTTCTCGGAATTCGGCTGACGTTTAAAAATTCTTCAGAAATCTTCCATTGTTCCCGGAATTCCTCTGAAGCTTAAAAATGCTTCGGAACTCTTTCTTTGTTCTCAGAATTCCACTGAAGTTTAAAAATGCTCCGGAACTCTTCCATTGTTATCGGAATTCTGCTGAAGTTTAAAAATTCTTCGGAACTCTTCCATTGTTCTCGGAATTCCCCTGAAGTTTAAAAATGCTTCGGAATTCTTCCATTGTTCCTGGAAATCAGCTGAAGTTTAAAAATTCTTTGGAACTCTTCCTTTGTTCTTGGAATTCCGCTGACGTTTAAAAATGCTTCGGAACTCTTCTATTGTTCTCGGAATTCCGCTGAAGTTTAAAAATGCTTCGGAACTCTTCCATTGTTCTCGGAATTCTGCTGAAATTTAAAAATGCTTCGGAACTCTTCCATTGTTCTAGGAATTCCGCTGAAGTTTAAAAATGCTTCAGAACTCTTCCTTTGTTCTTGGAATTCCGCTGACGTTTAAAAATGCTTCGGAACTCTTCCGTTGTTCCCGGAATTCAGCTGAGGTTTAAAAATGTTTCGGAACTCTTCCGTTGTTCTCGGAATTCCGCTGAAGTTTAAAAATGCTTCGGAACTCTTCCATTGTTCTGGGAATTCCGCTGAAGTTTAAAAATGCTTCGGAACTCTTCCATTTTTCCCAGAATTACGCTGAAGTTTAAAAATACTTCGGAACTCTTCCATTGTTAGCGGAATTCTGCTGACATTTAAAAATGCTTCGGAACTCTTCCATTGATCTCGGAATTGCGCTGACATTTAAAAATGCTTTGGAACTCTTCAATTGTTCTCGGAATTCTGCTGACAATTAAAAATGCTTCGGAACTCTTCCATTATTCTCGAAATTCTGCTGAAGTTTAAAAATGCTTCGGAACTCCTCCATTTTTCCCGGAAATCCACTGAAATTTAAAAACGCTTCGGAACTCTTCCATTGTTCTCGGAATTCCGCTGAAATTTAAAAATGCTTCGGAACTTTTCCATTGTTCTCGGAATTCTGCGGACATTTAAAAATGCTTCGGAAGTCTACCATTGTTTTCACAATGCCGCTGACGTTTAAAAATGCTTCGGAACTCTACCATTGTTCTCGGAATTCCATTGATGTTTAAAATTGCTTCGGAACTCTTAAATTGTTTGCGGAATTCTGCTGATATTTAAAAATGCTTCGGAAATCCTCCATTACTCTCGTAAATCTGCTGGAGTTTAAAAATGCTTTGGAACTCTTCCATGTTTCCATGAATTCTGCTGAAGTTTAAAAATGTTTCGGAACTCTTCCATTGTTCTCGGAATTCCGCTGAAGTTTAAAAACGCTTTGGAACTCTTCCATTGTTCTCGGAATTCGGTTGACGTTTAAAAATGCTTCGGAACTCTTCCATTCTTTTTGGAATTACGCTGACGTTTAAAAATGCTTCGGAACTCTTCCATTGTTCTCGGAAATCCGTTGACATTTAAAAATGCTTCGGAACTTTTCCATTGTTCTCGGAATTCTGCTAACATTTAAAAATGCTTCGGAACTCTTCCATTGTTCTCGGAAATCCGCTGAAGTTTAAAAATTCTTCGGAACTCTTCCATTGTTCTCGGAATTCCGCTGAAGTTTAAAAATGATTCAGAACTCTTCCGTTGATCCCGGAATTCCGCTGAAGTTTAAAAATGCTTCGGAACTCTTCCATTGTTCTCAGAATTTCACTGAAGTTTAAAAATGCTTCGGAACTCTTCCATTGTTCTCGGAATTCCGCTGAAGTTTAAAAATGCTTCGGAACTCTTCCGTTGTTTTCGGAATTCCGCTTAAGTTTAAAAATGCTTCGGAACTCTTCCATTGTTCTCGGAAATCCGCTGAAGTTGAAAACTGCTTCTGAACTTTTCCATTGTTCTCGGAATTCCTTTGACGTTTAAAAATGCTTTGGAACTCTTCAATTGTTCCCCGAATAATGCTGAAGTTTAAAAATGCTTTGGAACTCTTCCTTTGTTCTCGGAATTCCGCTGAAGTGTAAAAATGCTTCGGAACTCTTCAATTGTTCTCGGAATTCCGTTGACGTTTAAACATGCTTCGGAACTCTTGAATTGTTCTCGGAATTCTGCTGACATTTAAAAATGCTTCGGAACTCTTCCATTGCTCTCGGAATTCTGCTGAAGTTTAAAAATGCTTCGGAATTCTTCCATTGTTCCCGGAATTCCGCTGACATTTAAAAATGCTTCGGAACTCTTCCATTGTTCTCGGAATTCGGCTGACGTTTAAAAATTCTTCAGAAATCTTCCATTGTTCCCGGAATTCCTCTGAAGCTTAAAAATGCTTCGGAACTCTTTCTTTGTTCTCAGAATTCCACTGAAGTTTAAAAATGCTCCGGAACTCTTCCATTGTTATCGGAATTCTGCTGAAGTTTAAAAATTCTTCGGAACTCTTCCATTGTTCTCGGAATTCCCCTGAAGTTTAAAAATGCTTCGGAATTCTTCCATTGTTCCTGGAAATCAGCTGAAGTTTAAAAATTCTTTGGAACTCTTCCTTTGTTCTTGGAATTCCGCTGACGTTTAAAAATGCTTCGGAACTCTTCTATTGTTCTCGGAATTCCGCTGAAGTTTAAAAATGCTTCGGAACTCTTCCATTGTTCTCGGAATTCTGCTGAAATTTAAAAATGCTTCGGAACTCTTCCATTGTTCTAGGAATTCCGCTGAAGTTTAAAAATGCTTCAGAACTCTTCCTTTGTTCTTGGAATTCCGCTGACGTTTAAAAATGCTTCGGAACTCTTCCGTTGTTCCCGGAATTCAGCTGAGGTTTAAAAATGTTTCGGAACTCTTCCGTTGTTCTCGGAATTCCGCTGAAGTTTAAAAATGCTTCGGAACTCTTCCATTGTTCTGGGAATTCCGCTGAAGTTTAAAAATGCTTCGGAACTCTTCCATTTTTCCCAGAATTACGCTGAAGTTTAAAAATACTTCGGAACTCTTCCATTGTTAGCGGAATTCTGCTGACATTTAAAAATGCTTCGGAACTCTTCCATTGATCTCGGAATTGCGCTGACATTTAAAAATGCTTTGGAACTCTTCAATTGTTCTCGGAATTCTGCTGACAATTAAAAATGCTTCGGAACTCTTCCATTATTCTCGAAATTCTGCTGAAGTTTAAAAATGCTTCGGAACTCCTCCATTTTTCCCGGAAATCCACTGAAATTTAAAAACGCTTCGGAACTCTTCCATTGTTCTCGGAATTCCGCTGAAATTTAAAAATGCTTCGGAACTTTTCCATTGTTCTCGGAATTCTGCGGACATTTAAAAATGCTTCGGAACTCTTCCATTGTTCTCGGAATTCTGCTGAAGTTTAAATATGCTTCGGAACTCTTCCATTGTTCTGGGAATTCCGCTGACGTTTAAAAATGCTTCGGAACTCTTCCATTGCTCTCGGAATTCCGCTGAAGTTTAAAAATGCTTTGGAACTCTTCCATTGTTCTCGAAATTCCGCTGAAGTTTAAAAATGCTTCGGAACTCTTCCGTTGTTCCCGGAATTATGCTGAAGTTTAAAAATGCTTTGGAACTCTTCCATTGCTCTCGAAATTCCGCTGAAGTTTAAATATGCTTCGGAACTCTTCCATTGTTCACGGAAATAATGCTGAAGTTTAAAAATTCCTCGGAACTCTTCCATTGTTTTTGGAATATCGCTGAAGTTTAAAAATGCTTCGCAACTCTTCCATTGTTCTCGGAATTCCGTTGACGTTTAAAAATGCTTCGGAACTCTTCCATTGTTATCGGTATTCCGCTGACGTTTAAAAATGCTTCGGAACTCTTCCATTGTTATTGGAATTCTGCTGAATTTTAAAAATGCTTCGGAACTCTTCCATTGTTTTCGGAATTACGCTGACGTTTAAAAATGCTTCGGAACTCTTCCATTGTTCTCGGAAATCCGTTGACATTTAAAAATGCTTCGGAACTCTTCCATTGTTCTCGGAATTCTGCTAACATTTAAAAATGCTTCGGAACTCTTCCATTGTTCTCGGAAATCCGTTGAAGTTTAAAAATTCTTCGGAACTCTTCCATTGTTATCGGAATTCCGCTGAAGTTTAAAAATGCTTCGGAACTCTTCCGTTGATCCCGGAATTCCGCTGAAGTTTAAAAATGCTTCGGAACTCTTCCATTGTTCTCAGAATTTCACTGAAGTTTAAAAATCCTTCGGAACTCTTCCATTGTTCTCGGAATTCTGCTGAAGTTTAAAAATGCTCGGAACTCTTCCATTGTTCTCATAATTCCGCTGACGTTTAAAAATGCTTCCGAACTCTTCCATTGTTCTCGGAATTCCGCTGACGTTTAAAAATGCTTCGGAACTCTTCAATTGTTCGCGGAATTCTGCTGATATTTAAAAATGCTTCGGAACTCTACCATTGTTTTCGCAATGCTGCTGACGTTTAAAAATGCTTCGGAACTCTACCATTGTTCTCGGAATTCCATTGACGTTTAAAATTGCTTCGGAACTCTTAAATTGTTTGCGGAATTCTGCTGATATTTAAAAATGCTTCGGAAATCCTCCATTACTCTCGTAAATCTGCTGGAGTTTAAAAATGCTTTGGAACTCTT
Organism: Phyllobates terribilis; assembly: GCF_046119375.1. Classification (NCBI taxonomy): domain Eukaryota; kingdom Metazoa; phylum Chordata; class Amphibia; order Anura; family Dendrobatidae; genus Phyllobates; species Phyllobates terribilis. Next base: position 67,571,435 of record NW_027362769.1, read on the forward strand.
CCATGTTTCCCTGAATTCTGCTGAAGTTTAGAAATGTTTCGGAACTCTTCCATTGTTCTCGGAATTCCGCTGAAGTTTAAAAATGCTTCGGAACTCTTCCATTGTTCTCGGAATTCGGTTGACGTTTAAAAATGCTTCGGAACTCTTCCATTGTTTTCGGAATTACGCTGACGTTTAAAAATGCTTCGGAACTCTTCCATTGTTCTCGGAAATCCGTTGACATTTAAAAATGCTTCGGAACTCTTCCATTATTCTCGGAATTCTGCTAACATTTAAAAATGCTTCGGAACTCTTCCATTGTTCTCGGAAATCCGTTGAAGTTTAAAAATTCTTCGGAACTCTTCCATTGTTCTCGGAATTCCGCTGAAGTTTAAAAATGCTTCGGAACTCTTCCGTTGATCCCGGAATTCCGCTGAAGTTTAAAAATGCTTCGGAACTCTTCCATTGTTCTCAGAATTTCACTGAAGTTTAAAAATGCTTCGGAACTCTTCCATTGTTCTCGGAATTCTGCTGAAGTTTAAAAATGCTCGGAACTCTTCCATTGTTCTCATAATTCCGCTGACGTTTAAAAATGCTTCCGAAGTCTTCCATTGTTCTCATAATTCCGCTGACGTTTAAAAATGCTTCGGAACTCTTCCATTGTTCTCGGAATTCCGCTGACGTTTAAAAATGCTTCCGAACTCTTCAATTGTTCTCGGAATTCCGCTGACGTTTAAAAATGCTTCGGAACTCTACCATTGTTCTCGTAATTCCATTGACGTTTAAAATTGCTTCGGAACTCTTAAATTATTTGCGGAATTCTGCTGATATTTAAAAATGCTTCGGAAATCCTCCATTACTCTCGTAAATCTGCTGGAGTTTAAAAATGCTTTGGAACTCTTCCTTGTTTCCCTGAATTCTGCTGAAGTTTAAAAATGTTTCGGAACTCTTCCATTGTTCTCGGAATTCCGCTGAAGTTTAAAAATGCTTCGGAACTCTTCCATTGTTCTCGGAATTCGGTTGACGTTTAAAAATGCTTCGGAACTATTCCATTGTTTTCGGAATTACGCTGACGTTTAAAAATGCTTCGGAACTCTTCCATTGTTCTCAGAATTTCACTGAAGTTTAAAAATGCTTCGGAACTCTTCCATTGTTCTCGGAATTCTGCTGAAGTTTAAAAATGCTCGGAACTCTTCCATTGTTCTCATAATTCCGCTGACGTTTAAAAATGCTTCCGAACTCTTCCATTGTTCTCGGAATTCCGCTGACGTTTAAAAATGCTTCGGAACTCTTCAATTGTTCGCGGAATTCTGCTGATATTTAAAAATGCTTCGGAACTCTACCATTGTTTTCGCAATGCCGCTGACGTTTAAAAATGCTTCGGAACTCTACCATTGTTCTCGTAATTCCATTGACGTTTAAAATTGCTTCGGAACTCTTAAATTATTTGCGGAATTCTGCTGATATTTAAAAATGCTTCGGAAATCCTCCATTACTCTCGTAAATCTGCTGGAGTTTAAAAATGCTTTGGAACTCTTTCTTGTTTCCCTGAATTCTGCTGAAGTTTAAAAATGTTTCGGAACTCTTCCATTGTTCTCGGAATTCTGCTGAAGTTTAAAAATGCTTCGGAACTCTTCCATTGTTCTCGGAATTCGGTTGACGTTTAAAAATGCTTCGGAACTCTTCCATTGTTTTCGGAATTACGCTGACGTTTAAAAATGCTTCGGAACTCTTCCATTGTTCTCGGAATTCTGCTGAAGTTTAAAAATGCTCGGAACTCTTCCATTGTTCTCAGAATTCCGCTGACGTTTAAAAATACTTCCGAACTCTTCCATTGTTCTCGGAATTCCGATGACGTTTAAAAATGCTTTGGAACTCTTCAATTGTTCGCGGAATTCTGCTGATATTTAAAAATGCTTCGGAACTCTACCATTGTTTTCACAATGCCGCTGAAGTTTAAAAATGCTTCGGAACTCTACCATTGTTCTCGGAATTCCATTGATGTTTAAAATTGCTTCGGAACTCTTAAATTGTTTGCGGAATTCTGCTGATATTTAAAAATGCTTCGGAAATCCTCCATTACTCTCGTAAATCTGCTGGAGTTTAAAAATGCTTTGGAACTCTTCCATGTTTCCATGAATTCTGCTGAAGTTTAAAAATGTTTCGGAACTCTTCCATTGTTCTCGGAATTCCGCTGAAGTTTAAAAACGCTTCGGAACTCTTCCATTGTTCTCGGAATTCGGTTGACGTTTAAAAATGCTTCGGAACTCTTCCATTCTTTTTGGAATTACGCTGACGTTTAAAAATGTTTCGGAACTCTTCCATTGTTCTCGGAAATCCGTTGACATTTAAAAATGCTTCGGAACTTTTCCATTGTTCTCGGAATTCTGCTAACATTTAAAAATGCTTCGGAACTCTTCCATTGTTCTCGGAAATCCGCTGAAGTTTAAAAATTCTTCGGAACTCTTCCATTGTTCTCGGAATTCCGCTGAAGTTTAAAAATGATTCAGAAGTCTTCCGTTGATCCCGGAATTCCGCTGAAGTTTAAAAATGCTTCGGAACTCTTCCATTGTTCTCAGAATTTCACTGAAGTTTAAAAATGCTTCGGAACTCTTCCATTGTTCTCAGAATTCCGCTGAAGTTTAAAAATGCTTTGGAACTCTTCCGTTGTTTTTGGAATTCTGCTTAAGTTTAAAAATGCTTCGGAACTCTTCCATTGTTCTCGGAAATCCGCTGAAGTTGAAAACTGCTTTTGAACTTTTCCATTGTTCTCGGAATTCCTTTGACGTTTAAAAATGCTTCGGAACTCTTCAATTGTTCCCCGAATAATGCTGAAGTTTAAAAATGCTTTGGAACTCTTCCTTTGTTCTCGGAATTCCGCTGAAGTTTAAAAATGCTTCGGAACTCTTCAATTGTTCTCGGAATTCCGTTGACGTTTAAACATGCTTCGGAACTCTTGAATTGTTCTCGGAATTCTGCTGACATTTAAAAATGCTTCGGAACTCTTCCATTGCTCTCGGAATTCTGCTGAAGTTTAAAAATGCTTCGGAATTCTTCCATTGTTCCCGGAATTCCGCTGACATTTAAAAATGCTTCGGAACTCTTCCATTGTTCTCGGAATTCGGCTGACGTTTAAAAATTCTTCAGAAATCTTCCATTGTTCCCGGAATTCCTCTGAAGCTTAAAAATGCTTCGGAACTCTTTCTTTGTTCTCAGAATTCCACTGAAGTTTAAAAATGCTCCGGAACTCTACCATTGTTATCGGAATTCTGCTGAAGTTTAAAAATTCTTCGGAACTCTTCCATTGTTCTCGGAATTCCCCTGAAGTTTAAAAATGCTTCGGAATTCTTCCATTGTTCCTGGAAATCAGCTGAAGTTTAAAAATTCTTTGGAACTCTTCCTTTGTTCTCGGAAATCCGCTGAAGTTTAAAAATTCTTCGGAACTCTTCCATTGTTCTCGGAATTCCGCTGAAGTTTAAAAATGATTCAGAACTCTTCCGTTGATCCCGGAATTCCGCTGAAGTTTAAAAATGCTTCGGAACTTTTCCATTGTTCTCAGAATTTCACTGAAGTTTAAAAATGCTTCGGAACTCTTCCATTGTTCTCAGAATTCCGCTGAAGTTTAAAAATGCTTTGGAACTCTTCCGTTGTTTTCGGAATTCTGCTTAAGTTTAAAAATGCTTCGGAACTCTTCCATTGTTCTCGGAAATCCGCTGAAGTTGAAAACTGCTTTTGAACTTTTCCATTGTTCTCGGAATTCCTTTGACGTTTAAAAATGCTTCGGAACTCTTCAATTGTTCCCCGAATAATGCTGAAGTTTAAAAATGCTTTGGAACTCTTCCTTTGTTCTCGGAATTCCGCTGAAGTTTAAAAATGCTTCGGAACTCTTCAATTGTTCTCGGAATTCCGTTGACGTTTAAACATGCTTCGGAACTCTTGAATTGTTCTCGGAATTCTGCTGACATTTAAAAATGCTTCGGAACTCTTCCATTGCTCTCGGAATTCTGCTGAAGTTTAAAAATGCTTCGGAATTCTTCCATTGTTCCCGGAATTCCGCTGACATTTAAAAATGCTTCGGAACTCTTCCATTGTTCTCGGAATTCGGCTGACATTTAAAAATTCTTCAGAAATCTTCCATTGTTCCCGGAATTCCTCTGAAGCTTAAAAATGCTTCGGAACTCTTTCTTTGTTCTCAGAATTCCACTGAAGTTTAAAAATGCTCCGGAACTCTACCATTGTTATCGGAATTCTGCTGAAGTTTAAAAATTCTTCGGAACTCTTCCATTGTTCTCGGAATTCCCCTGAAGTTTAAAAATGCTTCGGAATTCTTCCATTGTTCCTGGAAATCAGCTGAAGTTTAAAAATTCTTTGGAACTCTTCCTTTGTTCTTGGAATTCCGCTGACGTTTAAAAATGCTTCGGAACTCTTCCATTGTTCTAGGAATTCCGCTGAAGTTTAAAAATGCTTCAGAACTCTTCCTTTGTTCTTGGAATTCCGCTGACGTTTAAAAATGCTTCGGAACTCTTCCATTGTTTTCGGAATTACGCTGACGTTTAAAAATGCTTCGGAACTCTTCCATTGTTCTCGGAAATCCGTTGACATTTAAAAATGCTTCGGAACTCTTCCATTGTTCTCGGAATTCTGCTAACATTTAAAAATGCTTCGGAACTCTTCCATTGTTCTCGGAAATCCGTTGAAGTTTAAAAATTCTTCGGAACTCTTCCATTGTTCTCGGAATTCCGCTGAAGTTTAAAAATGCTTCGGAACTCTTCCGTTGATCCCGGAATTCTGCTGAAGTTTAAAAATGCTTCGGAACTCTTCCATTGTTCTCAGAATTTCACTGAAGTTTAAAAATGCTTCGGAACTCTTCCATTGTTCTCGGAATTCTGCTGAAGTTTAAAAATGCTCGGAACTCTTCCATTGTTCTCATAATTCGGCTGACGTTTAAAAATGCTTCCGAACTCTTCCATTGTTCTCGGAATTCCGCTGACGTTTAAAAATGCTTCGGAACTCTTCAATTGTTCGCGGAATTCTGCTGATATTTAAAAATGCTTCGGAACTCTACCATTGTTTTCGCAATGCCGCTGACGTTTAAAAATGCTTCGGAACTCTACCATTGTTCTCGGAATTCCATTGACGTTTAAAATTGCTTCGGAACTCTTAAATTGTTTGCGGAATTCTGCTGATATTTAAAAATGCTTCGGAAATCCTCCATTACTCTCGTAAATCTGCTGGAGTTTAAAAATGCTTTGGAACTCTTCCATGTTTCCCTGAATTCTGCTGAAGTTTAGAAATGTTTCGGAACTCTTCCATTGTTCTCGGTATTCCGCTGAAGTTTAAAAATGCTTCGGAACTCTTCCATTGTTCTCGGAATTCGGTTGACGTTTAAAAATGCTTCGGAACTCTTCCATTGTTTTCGGAATTACGCTGACGTTTAAAAATGCTTCGGAACTCTTCCATTGTTCTCGGAAATCCGTTGACATTTAAAAATGCTTCGGAACTCTTCCATTATTCTCGGAATTCTGCTAACATTTAAAAATGCTTCGGAACTCTTCCATTGTTCTCGGAAATCCGTTGAAGTTTAAAAATGCTTCGGAACTCTTCCATTGTTCTCGGAATTCCGCTGAAGTTTAAAAATGCTTCGGAACTCTTCCGTTGATCCCGGAATTCCGCTGAAGTTTAAAAATGCTTCGGAACTCTTCCATTGTTCTCAGAATTTCACTGAAGTTTAAAAATGCTTCGGAACTCTTCCATTGTATTCGGAATTCTGCTGAAGTTTAAAAATGCTCGGAACTCTTCCATTGTTCTCATAATTCCGCTGACGTTTAAAAATGCTTCCGAACTCTTCCATTGTTCTCGGAATTCCGCTGACGTTTAAAAATGCTTCGGAACTCTTCAATTGTTCGCGGAATTCTGCTGATATTTAAAAATGCTTCGGAACTCTACCATTGTTTTCGCAATGCCGCTGACGTTTAAAAATGCTTCGGAACTCTACCAGTGTTCTCGTAATTCCATTGACGTTTAAAATTGCTTCGGAACTCTTAAATTATTTGCGGAATTCTGCTGATATTTAAAAATGCTTCGGAAATCCTCCATTACTCTCGTAAATCTGCTGGAGTTTAAAAATGCTTTGGAACTCTTCCTTGTTTCCCTGAATTCTGCTGAAGTTTAAAAATGTTTCGGAACTCTTCCATTGTTCTCGGAATTCCGCTGAAGTTTAAAAATGCTTCGGAACTCTTCCATTGTTCTCGGAATTCGGTTGACGTTTAAAAATGCTTCGGAACTCTTCCATTGTTTTCGGAATTACGCTGACGTTTAAAAATGCTTCGGAACTCTTCCATTGTTCTCGGAATTCTGCTGAAGTTTAAAAATGCTCGGAACTCTTCCATTGTTCTCAGAATTCCGCTGACGTTTAAAAATGCTTCCGAACTCTTCCATTGTTCTCGGAATTCCGCTGACGTTTAAAAATGCTTCGGAACTCTTCAATTGTTCGCGGAATTCTGCTGATATTTAAAAATGCTTCGGAAGTCTACCATTGTTTTCACAATGCCGCTGACGTTTAAAAATGCTTCGGAACTCTACCATTGTTCTCGGAATTCCATTGATGTTTAAAATTGCTTCGGAACTCTTAAATTGTTTGCGGAATTCTGCTGATATTTAAAAATGCTTCGGAAATCCTCCATTACTCTCGTAAATCTGCTGGAGTTTAAAAATGCTTTGGAACTCGTCCATGTTTCCATGAATTCTGCTGAAGTTTAAAAATGTTTCGGAACTCTTCCATTGTTCTCGGAATTCCGCTGAAGTTTAAAAACGCTTCGGAACTCTTCCATTGTTCTCGGAATTCGGTTGACGTTTAAAAATGCTTCGGAACTCTTCCATTCTTTTTGGAATTACGCTGACGTTTAAAAATGCTTCGGAACTCTTCCATTGTTCTCGGAAATCCGTTGACATTTAAAAATGCTTCGGAACTTTTCCATTGTTCTCGGAATTCTGCTAACATTTAAAAATGCTTCGGAACTCTTCCATTGTTCTCGGAAATCCGCTGAAGTTTAAAAATTCTTCGGAACTCTTCCATTGTTCTCGGAATTCCGCTGAAGTTTAAAAATGATTCAGAACTCTTCCGTTGATCCCGGAATTCCGCTGAAGTTTAAAAATGCTTCGGAACTCTTCCATTGTTCTCAGAATTTCACTGAAGTTTAAAAATGCTTCGGAACTCTTCCATTGTTCTCGGAATTCCGCTGAAGTTTAAAAATGCTTCGGAACTCTTCCGTTGTTTTCGGAATTCCGCTTAAGTTTAAAAATGCTTCGAAACTCTTCCATTGTTCTCGGAAATCCGCTGAAGTTGAAAACTGCTTCTGAACTTTTCCATTGTTCTCGGAATTCCTTTGACGTTTAAAAATGCTTCGGAACTCTTCAATTGTTCCCCGAATAATGCTGAAGTTTAAAAATGCTTTGGAACTCTTCCTTTGTTCTCGGAATTCCGCTGAAGTTTAAAAATGCTTCGGAACTCTTCAATTGTTCTCGGAATTCAGTTGACGTTTAAACATGCTTCGGAACTCTTGAATTGTTCTCGGAATTCTGCTGACATTTAAAAATGCTTCGGAACTCTTCCATTGCTCTCGGAATTCTGCTGAAGTTTAAAAATGCTTCGGAATTCTTCCATTGTTCCCGGAATTCCGCTGACATTTAAAAATGCTTCGGAACTCTTCCATTGTTCTCGGAATTCGGCTGACGTTTAAAAATTCTTCAGAAATCTTCCATTGTTCCCGGAATTCCTCTGAAGCTTAAAAATGCTTCGGAACTCTTTCTTTGTTCTCAGAATTCCACTGAAGTTTAAAAATGCTCCGGAACTCTTCCATTGTTATCGGAATTCTGCTGAAGTTTAAAAATTCTTCGGAACTCTTCCATTGTTCTCGGAATTCCCCTGAAGTTTAAAAATGCTTCGGAATTCTTCCATTGTTCCTGGAAATCAGCTGAAGTTTAAAAATTCTTTGGAACTCTTCCTTTGTTCTTGGAATTCCGCTGACGTTTAAAAATGCTTCGGAACTCTTCTATTGTTCTCGGAATTCCGCTGAAGTTTAAAAATGCTTCGGAACTCTTCCATTGTTCTCGGAATTCTGCTGAAATTTAAAAATGCTTCGGAACTCTTCCATTGTTCTAGGAATTCCGCTGAAGTTTAAAAATGCTTCAGAACTCTTCCTTTGTTCTTGGAATTCCGCTGACGTTTAAAAATGCTTCGGAACTCTTCCGTTGTTCCCGGAATTCAGCTGAGGTTTAAAAATGTTTCGGAACTCTTCCGTTGTTCTCGGAATTCCGCTGAAGTTTAAAAATGCTTCGGAACTCTTCCATTTTTCCCAGAATTACGCTGAAGTTTAAAAATACTTCGGAACTCTTCCATTGTTAGCGGAATTCTGCTGACATTTAAAAATGCTTCGGAACTCTTCCATTGATCTCGGAATTGCGCTGACATTTAAAAATGCTTTGGAACTCTTCAATTGTTCTCGGAATTCTGCTGACAATTAAAAATGCTTCGGAACTCTTCCATTATTCTCGAAATTCTGCTGAAGTTTAAAAATGCTTCGGAACTCCTCCATTTTTCCCGGAAATCCACTGAAATTTAAAAATGCTTCGGAACTCTTCCATTGTTCTCGGAATTCCGCTGAAATTTAAAAATGCTTCGGAACTTTTCCATTGTTCTCGGAATTCTGCGGACATTTAAAAATGCTTCGGAACTCTTCCATTGTTCTCGGAATTCTGCTGAAGTTTAAATATGCTTCGGAACTCTTCCATTGTTCTGGGAATTCCGCTGACGTTTTAAAATGCTTCGGAACTCTTCCATTGCTCTCGGAATTCCGCTGAAGTTTAAAAATGCTTTGGAACTCTTCCATTGTTCTCGAAATTCTGCTGAAGTTTAAAAATGCTTCGGAACTCTTCCGTTGTTCCCGGAATTATGCTGAAGTTTAAAAATGCTTTGGAACTCTTCCATTGCTCTCGAAATTCCGCTGAAGTTTAAATATGCTTCGGAACTCTTCCATTGTTCACGGAAATAATGCTGAAGTTTAAAAATTCCTCGGAACTCTTCCATTGTTTTTGGAATTTCGCTGAAGTTTAAAAATGCTTCGCAACTCTTCCATTGTTCTCGGAATTCCGTTGACGTTTAAAAATGCTTCGGAACTCTTCCATTGTTATCGGTATTCCGCTGACGTTTAAAAATGCTTCGGAACTCTTCCATTGTTATTGGAATTCTGCTGAATTTTAAAAATGCTTCGGAACTCTTCCATTGTTTTCGGAATTACGCTGACGTTTAAAAATGCTTCGGAACTCTTCCATTGTTCTCGGAAATCCGTTGACATTTAAAAATGCTTCGGAACTCTTCCATTGTTCTCGGAATTCTGCTAACATTTAAAAATGCTTCGGAACTCTTCCATTGTTCTCGGAAATCCGTTGAAGTTTAAAAATTCTTCGGAACTCTTCCATTGTTCTCGGAATTCCGCTGAAGTTTAAAAATGCTTCGGAACTCTTCCGTTGATCCCGGAATTCCGCTGAAGTTTAAAAATGCTTCGGAACTCTTCCATTGTTCTCAGAATTTCACTGAAGTTTAAAAATCCTTCGGAACTCTTCCATTGTTCTCGGAATTCTGCTGAAGTTTAAAAATGCTCGGAACTCTTCCATTGTTCTCATAATTCCGCTGACGTTTAAAAATGCTTCCGAACTCTTCCATTGTTCTCGGAATTCCACTGACGTTTAAAAATGCTTCGGAACTCTTCAATTGTTCGCGGAATTCTGCTGATATTTAAAAATGCTTCGGCACTCTACCATTGTTTTCGCAATGCCGCTGACGTTTAAAAATGCTTCGGAACTCTACCATTGTTCTCGGAATTCCATTGACGTTTAAAATTGCTTCGGAACTCTTAAATTGTTTGCGGAATTCTGCTGATATTTAAAAATGCTTCGGAAATCCTCCATTACTCTCGTAAATCTGCTGGAGTTTAAAAATGCTTTGGAACTCTTCCATGTTTCCCTGAATTCTGCTGAAGTTTAGAAATATTTCGGAACTCTTCCATTGTTCTCGGAATTCCGCTGAAGTTTAAAAATGCTTCGGAACTCTTCCATTGTTCTCGGAATTCGGTTGACGTTTAAAAATGCTTCGGAACTCTTCCATTGTTTTCGGAATTACGCTGACGTTTAAAAATGCTTCGGAACTCTTCCATTGTTCTCGGAAATCCGTTGACATTTAAAAATGCTTCGGAACTCTTCCATTATTCTCGGAATTCTGCTAACATTTAAAAATGCTTCGGAACTCTTCCATTGTTCTCGGAAATCCGTTGAAGTTTAAAAATTCTTCGGAACTCTTCCATTGTTCTCGGAATTCCGCTGAAGTTTAAAAATGCTTCGGAACTCTTCCGTTGATCCCGGAATTCCGCTGAAGTTTAAAAATGCTTCGGAACTCTTCCATTGTTCTCGAAATTCCGCTGAAGTTTAAATATGCTTCGGAACTCTTCCATTGTTCACGGAAATAATGCTGAAGTTTAAAAATTCCTCGGAACTCTTCCATTGTTTTTGGAATTTCGCTGAAGTTTAAAAATGCTTCGCAACTCTTCCATTGTTCTCGGAATTCCGTTGACGTTTAAAAATGCTTCGGAACTCTTCCATTGTTATCGGTATTCCGCTGACGTTTAAAAATGCTTCGGAACTCTTCCATTGTTATTGGAATTCTGCTGAATTTTAAAAATGCTTCGGAACTCTTCCATTGTTTTCGGAATTACGCTGACGTTTAAAAATGCTTCGGAACTCTTCCATTGTTCTCGGAAATCCGTTGACATTTAAAAATGCTTCGGAACTCTTCCATTGTTCTCGGAATTCTGCTAACATTTAAAAATGCTTCGGAACTCTTCCATTGTTCTCGGAAATCCGTTGAAGTTTAAAAATTCTTCGGAACTCTTCCATTGTTCTCGGAATTCCGCTGAAGTTTAAAAATGCTTCGGAACTCTTCCGTTGATCCCGGAATTCTGCTGAAGTTTAAAAATGCTTCGGAACTCTTCCATTGTTCTCAGAATTTCACTGAAGTTTAAAAATGCTTCGGAACTCTTCCATTGTTCTCGGAATTCTGCTGAAGTTTAAAAATGCTCGGAACTCTTTCATTGTTCTCATAATTCGGCTGACGTTTAAAAATGCTTCCGAACTCTTCCATTGTTCTCGGAATTCCGCTGACGTTTAAAAATGCTTCGGAACTCTTCAATTGTTCGCGGAATTCTGCTGATATTTAAAAATGCTTCGGAACTCTACCATTGTTTTCGCAATGCCGCTGACGTTTAAAAATGCTTCGGAACTCTACCATTGTTCTCGGAATTCCATTGACGTTTAAAATTGCTTCGGAACTCTTAAATTATTTGCGGAATTCTGCTGATATTTAAAAATGCTTCGGAAATCCTCCATTACTCTCGTAAATCTGCTGGAGTTTAAAAATGCTTTGGAACTCTTCCATGTTTCCCTGAATTCTGCTGAAGTTTAGAAATGTTTCGGAACTCTTCCATTGTTCTCGGTATTCCGCTGAAGTTTAAAAATGCTTCGGAACTCTTCCATTGTTCTCGGAATTCGGTTGACGTTTAAAAATGCTTCGGAACTCTTCCATTGTTTTCGGAATTACGCTGACGTTTAAAAATGCTTCGGAACTCTTCCATTGTTCTCGGAAATCCGTTGACATTTAAAAATGCTTCGGAACTCTTCCATTATTCTCGGAATTCTGCTAACATTTAAAAATGCTTCGGAACTCTTCCATTGTTCTCGGAAATCCGTTGAAGTTTAAAAATTCTTCGGAACTCTTCCATTGTTCTCGGAATTCCGCTGAAGTTTAAAAATGCTTCGGAACTCTTACGTTGATCCCGGAATTCCGCTGAAGTTTAAAAATGCTTCGGAACTCTTCCATTGTTCTCAGAATTTCACTGAAGTTTAAAAATGCTTCGGAACTCTTCCATTGTTCTCGGAATTCTGCTGAAGTTTAAAAATGCTCGGAACTCTTCCATTGTTCTCATAATTCCGCTGACGTTTAAAAATGCTTCCGAACTCTTCCATTGTTCTCGGAATTCCGCTGACGTTTAAAAATGCTTCGGAACTCTTCAATTGTTCGCGGAATTCTGCTGATATTTAAAAATGCTTCGGAACTCTACCATTGTTTTCGCAATGCCGCTGACGTTTAAAAATGCTTCGGAACTCTACCATTGTTCTCGTAATTCCATTGACGTTTAAAATTGCTTCGGAACTCTTAAATTATTTGCGGAATTCTGCTGATATTTAAAAATGCTTCGGAAATCCTCCATTACTCTCGTAAATCTGCTGGAGTTTAAAAATGCTTTGGAACTCTTCCTTGTTTCCCTGAATTCTGCTGAAGTTTAAAAATGTTTCGGAACTCTTCCATTGTTCTCGGAATTCCGCTGAAGTTTAAAAATGTTTCGGAACTCTTCCATTGTTCTCGGAATTCCGCTGACGTTTAAAAATGCTTCGGAACTCTTCAATTGTTCGCGGAATTCTGCTGATATTTAAAAATGCTTCGGAAGTCTACCATTGTTTTCACAATGCCGCTGACATTTAAAAATGCTTCGGAACTCTACCATTGTTCTCGGAATTCCATTGATGTTTAAAATTGCTTCGGAACTCTTAAATTGTTTGCGGAATTCTGCTGATATTTAAAAATGCTTCGGAAATCCTCCATTACTCTCGTAAATCTGCTGGAGTTTAAAAATGCTTTGGAACTCTTCCATGTTTCCATGAATTCTGCTGAAGTTTAAAAATGTTTCGGAACTCTTCCATTGTTCTCGGAATTCCGCTGAAGTTTAAAAACGCTTTGGAACTCTTCCATTGTTCTCGGAATTCGGTTGACGTTTAAAAATGCTTCGGAACTCTTCCATTCTTTTTGGAATTACGCTGACGTTTAAAAATGCTTCGGAACTCTTCCATTGTTCTCGGAAATCCGTTGACATTTAAAAATGCTTCGGAACTTTTCCATTGTTCTCGGAATTCTGCTAACATTTAAAAATGCTTCGGAACTCTTCCATTGTTCTCGGAAATCCGCTGAAGTTTAAAAATTCTTCGGAACTCTTCCATTGTTCTCGGAATTCCGCTGAAGTTTAAAAATGATTCAGAACTCTTCCGTTGATCCCGGAATTCCGCTGAAGTTTAAAAATGCTTCGGAACTCTTCCATTGTTCTCAGAATTTCACTGAAGTTTAAAAATGCTTCGGAACTCTTCCATTGTTCTCGGAATTCCGCTGAAGTTTAAAAATGCTTCGGAACTCTTCCGTTGTTTTCGGAATTCCGCTTAAGTTTAAAAATGCTTCGGAACTCTTCCATTGTTCTCGGAAATCCGCTGAAGTTGAAAACTGCTTCTGAACTTTTCCATTGTTCTCGGAATTCCTTTGACGTTTAAAAATGCTTCGGAACTCTTCAATTGTTCCCCGAATAATGCTGAAGTTTAAAAATGCTTTGGAACTCTTCCTTTGTTCTCGGAATTCCGCTGAAGTGTAAAAATGCTTCGGAACTCTTCAATTGTTCTCGGAATTCCGTTGACGTTTAAACATGCTTCGGAACTCTTGAATTGTTCTCGGAATTCTGCTGACATTTAAAAATGCTTCGGAACTCTTCCATTGCTCTCGGAATTCTGCTGAAGTTTAAAAATGCTTCGGAATTCTTCCATTGTTCCCGGAATTCCGCTGACATTTAAAAATGCTTCGGAACTCTTCCATTGTTCTCGGAATTCGGCTGACGTTTAAAAATTCTTCAGAAATCTTCCATTGTTCCCGGAATTCCTCTGAAGCTTAAAAATGCTTCGGAACTCTTTCTTTGTTCTCAGAATTCCACTGAAGTTTAAAAATGCTCCGGAACTCTTCCATTGTTATCGGAATTCTGCTGAAGTTTAAAAATTCTTCGGAACTCTTCCATTGTTCTCGGAATTCCCCTGAAGTTTAAAAATGCTTCGGAATTCTTCCATTGTTCCTGGAAATCAGCTGAAGTTTAAAAATTCTTTGGAACTCTTCCTTTGTTCTTGGAATTCCGCTGACGTTTAAAAATGCTTCGGAACTCTTCTATTGTTCTCGGAATTCCGCTGAAGTTTAAAAATGCTTCGGAACTCTTCCATTGTTCTCGGAATTCTGCTGAAATTTAAAAATGCTTCGGAACTCTTCCATTGTTCTAGGAATTCCGCTGAAGTTTAAAAATGCTTCAGAACTCTTCCTTTGTTCTTGGAATTCCGCTGACGTTTAAAAATGCTTCGGAACTCTTCCGTTGTTCCCGGAATTCAGCTGAGGTTTAAAAATGTTTCGGAACTCTTCCGTTGTTCTCGGAATTCCGCTGAAGTTTAAAAATGCTTCGGAACTCTTCCATTGTTCTGGGAATTCCGCTGAAGTTTAAAAATGCTTCGGAACTCTTCCATTTTTCCCAGAATTACGCTGAAGTTTAAAAATACTTCGGAACTCTTCCATTGTTAGCGGAATTCTGCTGACATTTAAAAATGCTTCGGAACTCTTCCATTGATCTCGGAATTGCGCTGACATTTAAAAATGCTTTGGAACTCTTCAATTGTTCTCGGAATTCTGCTGACAATTAAAAATGCTTCGGAACTCTTCCATTATTCTCGAAATTCTGCTGAAGTTTAAAAATGCTTCGGAACTCCTCCATTTTTCCCGGAAATCCACTGAAATTTAAAAACGCTTCGGAACTCTTCCATTGTTCTCGGAATTCCGCTGAAATTTAAAAATGCTTCGGAACTTTTCCATTGTTCTCGGAATTCTGCGGACATTTAAAAATGCTTCGGAACTCTTCCATTGTTCTCGGAATTCTGCTGAAGTTTAAATATGCTTCGGAACTCTTCCATTGTTCTGGGAATTCCGCTGACGTTTAAAAATGCTTCGGAACTCTTCCATTGCTCTCGGAATTCCGCTGAAGTTTAAAAATGCTTTGGAACTCTTCCATTGTTCTCGAAATTCCGCTGAAGTTTAAAAATGCTTCGGAACTCTTCCGTTGTTCCCGGAATTATGCTGAAGTTTAAAAATGCTTTGGAACTCTTCCATTGCTCTCGAAATTCCGCTGAAGTTTAAATATGCTTCGGAACTCTTCCATTGTTCACGGAAATAATGCTGAAGTTTAAAAATTCCTCGGAACTCTTCCATTGTTTTTGGAATTTCGCTGAAGTTTAAAAATGCTTCGCAACTCTTCCATTGTTCTCGGAATTCCGTTGACGTTTAAAAATGCTTCGGAACTCTTCCATTGTTATCGGTATTCCGCTGACGTTTAAAAATGCTTCGGAACTCTTCCATTGTTATTGGAATTCTGCTGAATTTTAAAAATGCTTCGGAACTCTTCCATTGTTTTCGGAATTACGCTGACGTTTAAAAATGCTTCGGAACTCTTCCATTGTTCTCGGAAATCCGTTGACATTTAAAAATGCTTCGGAACTCTTCCATTGTTCTCGGAATTCTGCTAACATTTAAAAATGCTTCGGAACTCTTCCATTGTTCTCGGAAATCCGTTGAAGTTTAAAAATTCTTCGGAACTCTTCCATTGTTCTCGGAATTCCGCTGAAGTATAAAAATGCTTCGGAACTCTTCCGTTGATCCCGGAATTCCGCTGAAGTTTAAAAATGCTTCGGAACTCTTCCATTGTTCTCAGAATTTCACTGAAGTTTAAAAATCCTTCGGAACTCTTCCATTGTTCTCGGAATTCTGCTGAAGTTTAAAAATGCTCGGAACTCTTCCATTGTTCTCATAATTCCGCTGACGTTTAAAAATGCTTCCGAACTCTTCCATTGTTCTCGGAATTCCGCTGACGTTTAAAAATGCTTCGGAACTCTTCAATTGTTCGCGGAATTCTGCTGATATTTAAAAATGCTTCGGAACTCTACCATTGTTTTCGCAATGCTGCTGACGTTTAAAAATGCTTCGGAACTCTACCATTGTTCTCGGAATTCCATTGACGTTTAAAATTGCTTCGGAACTCTTAAATTGTTTGCGGAATTCTGCTGATATTTAAAAATGCTTCGGAAATCCTCCATTACTCTCGTAAATCTGCTGGAGTTTAAAAATGCTTTGGAACTCTTCCATGTTTCCCTGAATTCTGCTGAAGTTTAGAAATGTTTCGGAACTCTTCCATTGTTCTCGGAATTCCGCTGAAGTTTAAAAATGCTTCGGAACTCTTCCATTGTTCTCGGAATTCGGTTGACGTTTAAAAATGCTTCGGAACTCTTCCATTGTTTTCGGAATTACGCTGACGTTTAAAAATGCTTCAGAACTCTTCCATTGTTCTCGGAAATCCGTTGACATTTAAAAATGCTTCGGAACTCTTCCATTATTCTCGGAATTCTGCTAACATTTAAAAATGCTTCGGAACTCTTCCATTGTTCTCGGAAATCCGTTGAAGTTTAAAAATTCTTCGGAACTCTTCCATTGTTCTCGGAATTCCGCTGAAGTTTAAAAATGCTTCGGAACTCTTCCGTTGATCCCGGAATTCCGCTGAAGTTTAAAAATGCTTCGGAACTCTTCCATTGTTCTCAGAATTTCACTGAAGTTTAAAAATGCTTCGGAACTCTTCCATTGTTCTCGGAATTCTGCTGAAGTTTAAAAATGCTCGGAACTCTTCCATTGTTCTCATAATTCCGCTGACGTTTAAAAATGCTTCCGAAGTCTTCCATTGTTCTCATAATTCCGCTGACGTTTAAAAATGCTTCGGAACTCTTCCATTGTTCTCGGAATTCCGCTGACGTTTAAAAATGCTTCCGAACTCTTCAATTGTTCTCGGAATTCCGCTGACGTTTAAAAATGCTTCGGAACTCTACCATTGTTCTCGTAATTCCATTGACGTTTAAAATTGCTTCGGAACTCTTAAATTATTTGCGGAATTCTGCTGATATTTAAAAATGCTTCGGAAATCCTCCATTACTCTCGTAAATCTGCTGGAGTTTAAAAATGCTTTGGAACTCTTCCTTGTTTCCCTGAATTCTGCTGAAGTTTAAAAATTTTTCGGAACTCTTCCATTGTTCTCGGAATTCCGCTGAAGTTTAAAAATGCTTCGGAACTCTTCCATTGTTCTCGGAATTCGGTTGACGTTTAAAAATGCTTCGGAACTCTTCCATTGTTTTCGGAATTACGCTGACGTTTAAAAATGCTTCGGAACTCTTCCATTGTTCTCGGAAATCCGTTGACATTTAAAAATGCTTCAGAACTCTTCCATTGTTCTCGGAATTCTGCTAACATTTAAAAATGCTTCGGAACTCTTCCATTGTTCTCGGAAATCCGTTGAAGTTTAAAAATTCTTCGGAACTCTTCCATTGTTCTCGGAATTCCGCTGAAGTTTAAAAATGCTTCGGAACTCTTCCGTTGATCCCGGAATTCCGCTGAAGTTTAAAAATGCTTCGGAACTCTTCCATTGTTCTCAGAATTTCACTGAAGTTTAAAAATGCTTCGGAACTCTTCCATTGTTCTCGGAATTCTGCTGAAGTTTAAAAATGCTCGGAACTCTTCCATTGTTCTCATAATTCCGCTGACGTTTAAAAATGCTTCCGAACTCTTCCATTGTTCTCGGAATTCCGCTGACGTTTAAAAATGCTTCGGAACTCTTCAATTGTTCGCGGAATTCTGCTGATATTTAAAAATGCTTCGGAACTCTACCATTGTTTTCGCAATGCCGCTGACGTTTAAAAATGCTTCGGAACTCTACCATTGTTCTCGTAATTCCATTGACGTTTAAAATTGCTTCGGAACTCTTAAATTATTTGCGGAATTCTGCTGATATTTAAAAATGCTTCGGAAATCCTCCATTACTCTCGTAAATCTGCTGGAGTTTAAAAATGCTTTGGAACTCTTTCTTGTTTCCCTGAATTCTGCTGAAGTTTAAAAATGTTTCGGAACTCTTCCATTGTTCTCGGAATTCTGCTGAAGTTTAAAAATGCTTCGGAACTCTTCCATTGTTCTCGGAATTCGGTTGACGTTTAAAAATGCTTCGGAACTCTTCCATTGTTTTCGGAATTACGCTGACGTTTAAAAATGCTTCGGAACTCTTCCATTGTTCTCGGAATTCTGCTGAAGTTTAAAAATGCTCGGAACTCTTCCATTGTTCTCAGAATTCCGCTGACGTTTAAAAATGCTTCCGAACTCTTCCATTGTTCTCGGAATTCCGATGACGTTTAAAAATGCTTCGGAACTCTTCAATTGTTCGCGGAATTCTGCTGATATTTAAAAATGCTTCGGAACTCTACCATTGTTTTCACAATGCCGCTGAAGTTTAAAAATGCTTCGGAACTCTACCATTGTTCTCGGAATTCCATTGATGTTTAAAATTGCTTCGGAACTCTTAAATTGTTTGCGGAATTCTGCTGATATTTAAAAATGCTTCGGAAATCCTCCATTACTCTCGTAAATCTGCTGGAGTTTAAAAATGCTTTGGAACTCTTCCATGTTTCCATGAATTCTGCTGAAGTTTAAAAATGTTTCGGAACTCTTCCATTGTTCTCGGAATTCCGCTGAAGTTTAAAAACGCTTCGGAACTCTTCCATTGTTCTCGGAATTCGGTTGACGTTTAAAAATGTTTCGGAACTCTTCCATTGTTCTCGGAAATCCGTTGACATTTAAAAATGCTTCGGAACTTTTCCATTGTTCTCGGAATTCTGCTAACATTTAAAAATGCTTCGGAACTCTTCCATTGTTCTCGGAAATCCGCTGAAGTTTAAAAATTCTTCGGAACTCTTCCATTGTTCTCGGAATTCCGCTGAAGTTTAAAAATGATTCAGAAGTCTTCCGTTGATCCCGGAATTCCGCTGAAGTTTAAAAATGCTTCGGAACTCTTCCATTGTTCTCAGAATTCCGCTGAAGTTTAAAAATGCTTTGGAACTCTTCCGTTGTTTTCGGAATTCTGCTTAAGTTTAAAAATGCTTCGGAACTCTTCCATTGTTCTCGGAAATCCGCTGAAGTTGAAAACTGCTTTTGAACTTTTCCATTGTTCTCGGAATTCCTTTGACGTTTAAAAATGCTTCGGAACTCTTCAATTGTTCCCCGAATAATGCTGAAGTTTAAAAATGCTTTGGAACTCTTCCTTTGTTCTCGGAATTCCGCTGAAGTTTAAAAATGCTTCGGAACTCTTCAATTGTTCTCGGAATTCCGTTGACGTTTAAACATGCTTCGGAACTCTTGAATTGTTCTCGGAATTCTGCTGACATTTAAAAATGCTTCGGAACTCTTCCATTGCTCTCGGAATTCTGCTGAAGTTTAAAAATGCTTCGGAATTCTTCCATTGTTCCCGGAATTCCGCTGACATTTAAAAATGCTTCGGAACTCTTCCATTGTTCTCGGAATTCGGCTGACGTTTAAAAATTCTTCAGAAATCTTCCATTGTTCCCGGAATTCCTCTGAAGCTTAAAAATGCTTCGGAACTCTTTCTTTGTTCTCAGAATTCCACTGAAGTTTAAAAATGCTCCGGAACTCTACCATTGTTATCGGAATTCTGCTGAAGTTTAAAAATTCTTCGGAACTCTTCCATTGTTCTCGGAATTCCCCTGAAGTTTAAAAATGCTTCGGAATTCTTCCATTGTTCCTGGAAATCAGCTGAAGTTTAAAAATTCTTTGGAACTCTTCCTTTGTTCTCGGAAATCCGCTGAAGTTTAAAAATTCTTCGGAACTCTTCCATTGTTCTCGGAATTCCGCTGAAGTTTAAAAATGATTCAGAACTCTTCCGTTGATCCCGGAATTCCGCTGAAGTTTAAAAATGCTTCGGAACTCTTCCATTGTTCTCAGAATTTCACTGAAGTTTAAAAATGCTTCGGAACTCTTCCATTGTTCTCAGAATTCCGCTGAAGTTTAAAAATGCTTTGGAACTCTTCCGTTGTTTTCGGAATTCTGCTTAAGTTTAAAAATGCTTCGGAACTCTTCCATTGTTCTCGGAAATCCGCTGAAGTTGAAAACTGCTTTTGAACTTTTCCATTGTTCTCGGAATTCCTTTGACGTTTAAAAATGCTTCGGAACTCTTCAATTGTTCCCCGAATAATGCTGAAGTTTAAAAATGCTTTGGAACTCTTCCTTTGTTCTCGGAATTCCGCTGAAGTTTAAAAATGCTTCGGAACTCTTCAATTGTTCTCGGAATTCCGTTGACGTTTAAACATGCTTCGGAACTCTTGAATTGTTCTCGGAATTCTGCTGACATTTAAAAATGCTTCGGAACTCTTCCATTGCTCTCGGAATTCTGCTGAAGTTTAAAAATGCTTCGGAATTCTTCCATTGTTCCCGGAATTCCGCTGACATTTAAAAATGCTTCGGAACTCTTCCATTGTTCTCGGAATTCGGCTGACGTTTAAAAATTCTTCAGAAATCTTCCATTGTTCCCGGAATTCCTCTGAAGCTTAAAAATGCTTCGGAACTCTTTCTTTGTTCTCAGAATTCCACTGAAGTTTAAAAATGCTCCGGAACTCTACCATTGTTATCGGAATTCTGCTGAAGTTTAAAAATTCTTCGGAACTCTTCCATTGTTCTCGGAATTCCCCTGAAGTTTAAAAATGCTTCGGAATTCTTCCATTGTTCCTGGAAATCAGCTGAAGTTTAAAAATTCTTTGGAACTCTTCCTTTGTTCTTGGAATTCCGCTGACGTTTAAAAATGCTTCGGAACTCTTCCATTGTTCTAGGAATTCCGCTGAAGTTTAAAAATGCTTCAGAACTCTTCCTTTGTTCTTGGAATTCCGCTGACGTTTAAAAATGCTTCGGAACTCTTCCGTTGTTCCCGGAATTCAGCTGAGGTTTAAAAATGTTTCGGAACTCTTCCGTTGTTCTCGGAATTCCGCTGAAGTTTAAAAATGCTTCATAACTCTTCCATTGTTCTGGGAATTCCGCTGAAGTTTAAAAATGCTTCGGAACTCTTCCATTTTTCCCAGAATTACGCTGAAGTTTAAAAATACTTCGGAACTCTTCCATTGTTAGCGGAATTCTGCTGACATTTAAAAATGCTTCGGAACTCTTCCATTGATCTCGGAATTGCGCTGACATTTAAAAATGCTTTGGAACTCTTCAATTGTTCTCGGAATTCTGCTGACAATTAAAAATGCTTCGGAACTCTTCCATTATTCTCGAAATTCTGCTGAAGTTTAAAAATGCTTCGGAACTCCTCCATTTTTCCCGGAAATCCACTGAAATTTAAAAATGCTTCGGAACTCTTCCATTGTTCTCGGAATTCCGCTGAAATTTAAAAATGCTTCGGAACTTTTCCATTGTTCTCGGAATTCTGCGGACATTTAAAAATCCTTCGGAACTCTTCCATTGTTCTCGGAATTCTGCTGAAGTTTAAATATGCTTCGGAACTCTTCCATTGTTCTGGGAATTCCGCTGACGTTTAAAAATGCTTCGGAACTCTTCCATTGCTCTCGGAATTCCGCTGAAGTTTAAAAATGCTTTGGAACTCTTCCATTGTTCTCGAAATTCCGCTGAAGTTTAAAAATGCTTCGGAACTCTTCCGTTGTTCCCGGAATTATGCTGAAGTTTAAAAATGCTTTGGAACTCTTCCATTGCTCTCGAAATTCCGCTGAAGTTTAAATATGCTTCGGAACTCTTCCATTGTTCACGGAAATAATGCTGAAGTTTAAAAATTCCTCGGAACTCTTCCATTGTTTTTGGAATTTCGCTGAAGTTTAAAAATGCTTCGCAACTCTTCCATTGTTCTCGGAATTCCGTTGACGTTTAAAAATGCTTCGGAACTCTTCCATTGTTATCGGTATTCCGCTGACGTTTAAAAATGCTTCGGAACTCTTCCATTGTTATTGGAATTCTGCTGAATTTTAAAAATGCTTCTGAACTCTTCCATTGTTTTCGGAATTACGCTGACGTTTAAAAATGCTTCGGAACTCTTCCATTGTTCTCGGAAATCCGTTGACATTTAAAAATGCTTCGGAACTCTTCCATTGTTCTCGGAATTCTGCTAACATTTAAAAATGCTTCGGAACTCTTCCATTGTTCTCGGAAATCCGTTGAAGTTTAAAAATTCTTCGGAACTCTTCCATTGTTCTCGGAATTCCGCTGAAGTTTAAAAATGCTTCGGAACTCTTCCGTTGATCCCGGAATTCCGCTGAAGTTTAAAAATGCTTCGGAACTCTTCCCTTGTTCTCAGAATTTCACTGAAGTTTAAAAATGCTTCGGAACTCTTCCATTGTTCTCGGAATTCTGCTGAAGTTTAAAAATGCTCGGAACTCTTCCATTGTTCTCATAATTCCGCTGACGTTTAAAAATGCTTCCGAACTCTTCCATTGTTCTCGGAATTCCGCTGACGTTTAAAAATGCTTCGGAACTCTTCAATTGTTCGCGGAATTCTGCTGATATTTAAAAATGCTTCGGAACTCTACCATTGTTTTCGCAATGCCGCTGACGTTTAAAAATGCTTCGGAACTCTACCATTGTTCTCAGAATTCCATTGACGTTTAAAATTGCTTCGGAACTCTTAAATTGTTTGCGGAATTCTGCTGATATTTAAAAATGCTTCGGAAATCCTCCATTACTCTCGTAAATCTGCTGGAGTTTAAAAATGCTTTGGAACTCTTCCATGTTTCCCTGAATTCTGCTGAAGTTTAGAAATGTTTCGGAACTCTTCCATTGTTCTCGGAATTCCGCTGAAGTTTAAAAATGCTTCGGAACTCTTCCATTGTTCTCGGAATTCGGTTGACGTTTAAAAATGCTTCGGAACTCTTCCATTGTTTTCGGAATTACGCTGACGTTTAAAAATGCTTCGGAACTCTTCCATTGTTCTCGGAAATCCGTTGACATTTAAAAATGCTTCGGAACTCTACCATTATTCTCGGAATTCTGCTAACATTTAAAAATGCTTCGAAACTCTTCCATTGTTCTCGGAAATCCGTTGAAGTTTAAAATTTCTTCGGAACTCTTCCATTGTTCTCGGAATTCCGCTGAAGTTTAAAAATGCTTCGGAACTCTTCCGTTGATCCCGGAATTCCGCTGAAGTTTAAAAATGCTTCGGAACTCTTCCATTGTTCTCAGAATTTCACTGAAGTTTAAAAATGCTTCGGAACTCTTCCATTGTTCTCGGAATTCTGCTGAAGTTTAAAAATGCTCGGAACTCTTCCATTGTTCTCATAATTCCGCTGACGTTTAAAAATGCTTCCGAACTCTTCCATTGTTCTCATAATTCCGCTGACGTTTAAAAATGCTTCGGAACTCTTCCATTGTTCTCGGAATTCCGCTGACGTTTAAAAATGCTTCCGAACTCTTCAATTGTTCTCGGAATTCCGCTGACGTTTAAAAATGCTTCGGAACTCTACCATTGTTCTCGTAATTCCATTGACGTTTAAAATTGCTTCGGAACTCATAAATTATTTGCGGAATTCTGCTGATATTTAAAAATGCTTCGGAAATCCTCCATTACTCTCGTAAATCTGCTGGAGTTTAAAAATGCTTTGGAACTCTTCCTTGTTTCCCTGAATTCTGCTGAAGTTTAAAAATGTTTCGGAACTCTTCCATTGTTCTCGGAATTCCGCTGAAGTTTAAAAATGCTTCGGAACTCTTCCATTGTTCTCGGAATTCGGTTGACGTTTAAAAATGCTTCGGAACTCTTCCATTGTTTTCGGAATTACGCTGACGTTTAAAAATGCTTCGGAACTCTTCCATTGTTCTCGGAAATCCGTTGACATTTAAAAATGCTTCAGAACTCTTCCATTGTTCTCGGAATTCTGCTAACATTTAAAAATGCTTCGGAACTCTTCCATTGTTCTCGGAAATCCGTTGAAGTTTAAAAATTCTTCGGAACTCTTCCATTGTTCTCGGATTTCCGCTGAAGTTTAAAAATGCTTCGGAACTCTTCCGTTGATCCCGGAATTACGCTGAAGTTTAAAAATGCTTCCGAACTCTTCCATTGTTCTCGGAATTTCACTGACGTTTAAAAATGCTTCGGAACTCTTCAATTGTTCTCGGAATTCCGTTGACGTTTAAACATGCTTCGGAACTCTTGAATTGTTCTCGGAATTCTGCTGAATTTTAAAAATGCTTCGGAACTCTTCCATTGTTCTCGGAATTCTGCTGAAGTTTAAAAATGCTCGGAACTCTTCCATTGTTCTCGGAATTCCGCGGACGTTTAAAAATGCTTCGGAACTCTTCCATTGTTCTCGGAATTCTGCTGAAGTTTAAATATGCTTCGGAACTCTTCCATTGTTCTGGGAATTCCGCTGACGTTTAAAAATGCTTCGGAACTCTTCCATTGTTCTCGGAATTCCGCGGACGTTTAAAAATGCTTCGGAACTCTTCCATTGTTCTCGGAATTCTGCTGAAGTTTAAATATGCTTCGGAACTCTTCCATTGTTCTGGGAATTCCGCTGACGTTTAAAAATGCTTCGGAACTCTTCCATTGCTCTCGGAATTCCGCTGAAGTTTAAAAATGCTTCGGAACTCTTCCATTGTTCTCGAAATTCCGCTGAAGTTTAAAAATGCTTCGGAACTCTTCCGTTGTTCCCGGAATTATGCTGAAGTTTAAAAATGCTTTGGAACTCTTCCATTGTTCTCGGAATTCTGCTGAAGTTTAAATATGCTTCGGAACTCTTCCATTGTTCTGGGAATTCCGCTGACGTTTAAAAATGCTTCGGAACTCTTCCATTGCTCTCGGAATTCCGCTGAAGTTTAAAAATGCTTCGGAACTCTTCCATTGTTTTCGAAATTCCGCTGAAGTTTAAAAATGCTTCGGAACTCTTCCATTGTTCACGGAAATAATGCTGAAGTTTAAAAATTCCTCGGAACTCTTCCATTGTTCTTGGAATTTCGCTGAAGTTTAAAAATGCTTCGCAACTCTTCCATTGTTCTCGGAATTCCGTTGACGTTTAAAAATGCTTCGGAACTCTTCCATTGTTATCGGTATTCCGCTGACGTTTAAAAATGCTTCGGAACTCTTCCATTGTTATCGGAATTCTGCTGAATTTTAAAAATGCTTCGGAACTCTTCCATTGTTCTCGGAATTCTGCTGAAGTTTAAAAATGCTCGGAACTCTTCCATTGTTCTCAGAATTCCGCTGACGTTTAAAAATGCTTCCGAACTCTTCCATTGTTCTCGGAATTCCGCTGACGTTTAAAAATGCTTCGGAACTCTTCAATTGTTTGCGGAATTCTGCTGATATTTAAAAATGCTTCGGAACTCTACCATTGTTTTCGCAATGCCGCTGACGTTTAAAAATGCTTCGGAACTCTACCATTGTTCTCGGAATTCCATTGACGTTTAAAATTGCTTCGGAACTCTTAAATTGTTTGCGGAATTCTGCTGATATTTAAAAATGCTTCGGAAATCCTCCATTACTCTCGTAAATCTGCTGGAGTTTAAAAATGCTTTGGAACTCTTCCATGTTTCCCTGAATTCTGCTGAAGTTTAAAAATGTTTCGGAACTCTTCCATTGTTCTCGGAATTCCGCTGAAGTTTAAAAATGCTTCGGAACTCTTCCATTGTTCTGGGAATTCCGCTGAAGTTTAAAAATGCTTCGGAACTCTTCCATTTTTCCCAGAATTACGCTGAAGTTTAAAAATACTTCGGAACTCTTCCATTGTTAGCAGAATTCTGCTGACATTTAAAAATGCTTCGGAACTCTTCCATTGATCTCGGAATTGCGCTGACATTTAAAAATGCTTCGGAACTCTTCAATTGTTCTCGAAATTCTGCTGACAATTAAAAATGCTTCGGAACTCTTCCATTATTCTCGAAATTCTGCTGAAGTTTAAAAATGCTTCGGAACTCCTCCATTTTTCCCGGAATTCCGCTGAAATTTAAAAATGCTTCAGAACTCTTCCATTGTTCTCGGAATTCCGCTGAAATTTAAAAATGCTTCGGAACTTTTCCATTGTTCTCGGAATTCCGCGGACGTTTAAAAATGCTTCGGAACTCTTCCATTGTTCTCGGAATTCTGCTGAAGTTTAAATATGCTTCGGAACTCTTCCATTGTTCTGGGAATTCCGCTGACGTTTAAAAATGCTTCGGAACTCTTCCATTGCTCTCGGAATTCCGCTGAAGTTTAAAAATGCTTCGGAACTCTTCCATTGTTCTCGAAATTCCGCTGAAGTTTAAAAATGCTTCGGAACTCTTCCGTTGTTCCCGGAATTATGCTGAAGTTTAAAAATGCTTTGGAACTCTTCCATTGCTCTCGAAATTCCGCTGAAGTTTAAATATGCTTCGGAACTCTTCCATTGTTCACGGAAATAATGCTGAAGTTTAAAAATTCCTCGGAACTCTTCCATTGTTCTTGGAATTTCGCTGAAGTTTAAAAATGCTTCGCAACTCTTCCATTGTTCTCGGAATTCCGTTGACGTTTAAAAATGCTTCGGAACTCTTCCATTGTTAGCGGAATTCTGCTGACAATGAAAAATGCTTCGGAACTCTTCCATTATTCTCGAAATTCTGCTGAAGTTTAAAAATGCTTCGGAACTCCTCCATTGTTCTCGGAATTCCGCTGAAATTTAAAAATGCTTCGGAACTTTTCCATTGTTCTCGGAATTCCGCGGACGTTTAAAAATGCTTCGGAACTCTTCCATTGTTCTCGGAATTCTGCTGAAGTTTAAAAATGCTTCGGAACTCTTCCATTGTTCTGGGAATTCCGCTGACGTTTAAAAATGCTTCGGAACTCTTCCATTGTTCTCGGAATTCCGCGGACGTTTAAAAATGCTTCGGAACTCTTCCATTGTTCTCGGAATTCTGCTGAAGTTTAAATATGCTTCGGAACTCTTCCATTGTTCTGGGAATTCCGCTGACGTTTAAAAATGCTTCGGAACTCTTCCATTGCTCTCGGAATTCCGCTGAAGTTTAAAAATGCTTCGGAACTCTTCCATTGTTCTCGAAATTCCACTGAAGTTTAAAAATGCTTCGGAACTCTTCCGTTGTTCCCGGAATTATGCTGAAGTTTAAAAATGCTTTGGAACACTTCCATTGCTCTCGAAATTCCGCTGAAGTTTAAATATGCTTCGGAACTCTTCCATTGTTCACGGAAATAATGCTGAAGTTTAAAAATTCCTCGGAACTCTTCCATTGTTCTTGGAATTTCGCTGAAGTTTAAAAATGCTTCGCAACTCTTCCATTGTTCTCGGAATTCCGTTGACGTTTAAAAATGCTTCGGAACTCTTCCATTGTTATCGGTATTCCGCTGACGTTTAAAAATGCTTCGGAACTCTTCCATTGTTATCGGAATTCTGCTGAATTTTAAAAATGCTTCGGAACTCTTCCATTGTTCTCGGAATTCTGCTGAAGTTTAAAAATGCTCGGAACTCTTCCATTGTTCTCAGAATTCCGCTGACGTTTAAAAATGCTTCCGAACTCTTCCATTGTTCTCGGAATTCCGCTGACGTTTAAAAATGCTTCGGAACTCTTCAATTGTTTGCGGAATTCTGCTGATATTTAAAAATGCTTCGGAACTCTACCATTGTTTTCGCAATGCCGCTGACGTTTAAAAATGCTTCGGAACTCTACCATTGTTCTCGGAATTCCATTGACGTTTAAAATTGCTTCGGAACTCTTAAATTGTTTGCGGAATTCTGCTGATATTTAAAAATGCTTCGGAAATCCTCCATTACTCTCGTAAATCTGCTGGAGTTTAAAAATGCTTTGGAACTCTTCCATGTTTACCTGAATTCTGCTGAAGTTTAAAAATGTTTCGGAACTCTTCCATTGTTCTCGGAATTCCGCTGAAGTTTAAAAATGCTTCGGAACTCTTCCATTGTTCTGGGAATTCCGCTGAAGTTTAAAAATGCTTCGGAACTCTTCCATTTTTCCCAGAATTACGCTGAAGTTTAAAAATACTTCGGAACTCTTCCATTGTTAGCGGAATTCTGCTGACATTTAAAAATGCTTCGGAACTCTTCCATTGATCTCGGAATTGCGCTGACATTTAAAAATGCTTCGGAACTCTTCAATTGTTCTCGAAATTCTGCTGACAATTAAAAATGCTTCGGAACTCTTCCATTATTCTCGAAATTCTGCTGAAGTTTAAAAATGCTTCGGAACTCCTCCATTTTTCCCGGAATTCCGCTGAAATTTAAAAATGCTTCGGAACTCTTCCATTGTTCTCGTAATTCTGCTGAAGTTTAAATATGCTTCGGAACTCTTCCATTGTTCTCGGAATTCTGCTGAAGTTTAAATATGCTTCGCAACTCTTCCATTGTTCTCGGAATTCCGTTGACGTTTAAAAATGCTTCGGAACTCTTCCATTGTTATCGGTATTCCGCTGACGTTTAAAAATGCTTCGGAACTCTTCCATTGTTCTCGAAATTCCGCTGAAGTTTAAAAATGCTTCGGAACTCTTCCGTTGTTCCCGGAATTATGCTGAAGTTTAAAAATGCTTTGGAACTCTTCCATTGCTCTCGAAATTCCGCTGAAGTTTAAATATGCTTCGGAACTCTTCCATTGTTCACGGAAATAATGCTGAAGTTTAAAAATTCCTCGGAACTCTTCCATTGTTTTTGGAATTTCGCTGAAGTTTAAAAATGCTTCGCAACTCTTCCATTGTTCTCGGAATTCCGTTGACGTTTAAAAATGCTTCGGAACTCTTCCATTGTTATCGGTATTCCGCTGACGTTTAAAAATGCTTCGGAACTCTTCCATTGTTATTGGAATTCTGCTGAATTTTAAAAATGCTTCGGAACTCTTCCATTGTTTTCGGAATTACGCTGACGTTTAAAAATGCTTCGGAACTCTTCCATTGTTCTCGGAAATCCGTTGACATTTAAAAATGCTTCGGAACTCTTCCATTGTTCTCGGAATTCTGCTAACATTTAAAAATGCTTCGGAACTCTTCCATTGTTCTCGGAAATCCGTTGAAGTTTAAAAATTCTTCGGAACTCTTCCATTGTTCTCGGAATTCCGCTGAAGTATAAAAATGCTTCGGAACTCTTCCGTTGATCCCGGAATTCCGCTGAAGTTTAAAAATGCTTCGGAACTCTTCCATTGTTCTCAGAATTTCACTGAAGTTTAAAAATCCTTCGGAACTCTTCCATTGTTCTCGGAATTCTGCTGAAGTTTAAAAATGCTCGGAACTCTTCCATTGTTCTCATAATTCCGCTGACGTTTAAAAATGCTTCCGAACTCTTCCATTGTTCTCGGAATTCCGCTGACGTTTAAAAATGCTTCGGAACTCTTCAATTGTTCGCGGAATTCTGCTGATATTTAAAAATGCTTCGGAACTCTACCATTGTTTTCGCAATGCTGCTGACGTTTAAAAATGCTTCGGAACTCTACCATTGTTCTCGGAATTCCATTGACGTTTAAAATTGCTTCGGAACTCTTAAATTGTTTGCGGAATTCTGCTGATATTTAAAAATGCTTCGGAAATCCTCCATTACTCTCGTAAATCTGCTGGAGTTTAAAAATGCTTTGGAACTCTTCCATGTTTCCCTGAATTCTGCTGAAGTTTAGAAATGTTTCGGAACTCTTCCATTGTTCTCGGAATTCCGCTGAAGTTTAAAAATGCTTCGGAACTCTTCCATTGTTCTCGGAATTCGGTTGACGTTTAAAAATGCTTCGGAACTCTTCCATTGTTTTCGGAATTACGCTGACGTTTAAAAATGCTTCAGAACTCTTCCATTGTTCTCGGAAATCCGTTGACATTTAAAAATGCTTCGGAACTCTTCCATTATTCTCGGAATTCTGCTAACATTTAAAAATGCTTCGGAACTCTTCCATTGTTCTCGGAAATCCGTTGAAGTTTAAAAATTCTTCGGAACTCTTCCATTGTTCTCGGAATTCCGCTGAAGTTTAAAAATGCTTCGGAACTCTTCCGTTGATCCCGGAATTCCGCTGAAGTTTAAAAATGCTTCGGAACTCTTCCATTGTTCTCAGAATTTCACTGAAGTTTAAAAATGCTTCGGAACTCTTCCATTGTTCTCGGAATTCTGCTGAAGTTTAAAAATGCTCGGAACTCTTCCATTGTTCTCATAATTCCGCTGACGTTTAAAAATGCTTCCGAAGTCTTCCATTGTTCTCATAATTCCGCTGACGTTTAAAAATGCTTCAGAACTCTTCCATTGTTCTCGGAATTCCGCTGACGTTTAAAAATGCTTCCGAACTCTTCAATTGTTCTCGGAATTCCGCTGACGTTTAAAAATGCTTCGGAACTCTACCATTGTTCTCGTAATTCCATTGACGTTTAAAATTGCTTCGGAACTCTTAAATTATTTGCGGAATTCTGCTGATATTTAAAAATGCTTCGGAAATCCTCCATTACTCTCGTAAATCTGCTGGAGTTTAAAAATGCTTTGGAACTCTTCCTTGTTTCCCTGAATTCTGCTGAAGTTTAAAAATTTTTCGGAACTCTTCCATTGTTCTCGGAATTCCGCTGAAGTTTAAAAATGCTTCGGAACTCTTCCATTGTTCTCGGAATTCGGTTGACGTTTAAAAATGCTTCGGAACTCTTCCATTGTTTTCGGAATTACGCTGACGTTTAAAAATGCTTCGGAACTCTTCCATTGTTCTCGGAAATCCGTTGACATTTAAAAATGCTTCAGAACTCTTCCATTGTTCTCGGAATTCTGCTAACATTTAAAAATGCTTCGGAACTCTTCCATTGTTCTCGGAAATCCGTTGAAGTTTAAAAATTCTTCGGAACTCTTCCATTGTTCTCGGAATTCCGCTGAAGTTTAAAAATGCTTCGGAACTCTTCCGTTGATCCCGGAATTCCGCTGAAGTTTAAAAATGCTTCGGAACTCTTCCATTGTTCTCAGAATTTCACTGAAGTTTAAAAATGCTTCGGAACTCTTCCATTGTTCTCGGAATTCTGCTGAAGTTTAAAAATGCTCGGAACTCTTCCATTGTTCTCATAATTCCGCTGACGTTTAAAAATGCTTCCGAACTCTTCCATTGTTCTCGGAATTCCGCTGACGTTTAAAAATGCTTCGGAACTCTTCAATTGTTCGCGGAATTCTGCTGATATTTAAAAATGCTTCGGAACTCTACCATTGTTTTCACAATGCCGCTGACGTTTAAAAATGCTTCGGAACTCTACCATTGTTCTCGTAATTCCATTGACGTTTAAAATTGCTTCGGAACTCTTAAATTATTTGCGGAATTCTGCTGATATTTAAAAATGCTTCGGAAATCCTCCATTACTCTCGTAAATCTGCTGGAGTTTAAAAATGCTTTGGAACTCTTTCTTGTTTCCCTGAATTCTGCTGAAGTTTAAAAATGTTTCGGAACTCTTCCATTGTTCTCGGAATTCTGCTGAAGTTTAAAAATGCTTCGGAACTCTTCCATTGTTCTCGGAATTCGGTTGACGTTTAAAAATGCTTCGGAACTCTTCCATTGTTTTCGGAATTACGCTGACGTTTAAAAATGCTTCGGAACTCTTCCATTGTTCTCGGAATTCTGCTGAAGTTTAAAAATGCTCGGAACTCTTCCATTGTTCTCAGAATTCCGCTGACGTTTAAAAATGCTTCCGAACTCTTCCATTGTTCTCGGAATTCCGATGACGTTTAAAAATGCTTCGGAACTCTTCAATTGTTCGCGGAATTCTGCTGATATTTAAAAATGCTTCGGAACTCTACCATTGTTTTCACAATGCCGCTGAAGTTTAAAATGCTTCGGAACTCTACCATTGTTCTCGGAATTCCATTGATGTTTAAAATTGCTTCGGAACTCTTAAATTGTTTGCGGAATTCTGCTGATATTTAAAAATGCTTCGGAAATCCTCCATTACTCTCGTAAATCTGCTGGAGTTTAAAAATGCTTTGGAACTCTTCCATGTTTCCATGAATTCTGCTGAAGTTTAAAAATGTTTCGGAACTCTTCCATTGTTCTCGGAATTCCGCTGAAGTTTAAAAACGCTTCGGAACTCTTCCATTGTTCTCGGAATTCGGTTGACGTTTAAAAATGTTTCGGAACTCTTCCATTGTTCTCGGAAATCCGTTGACATTTAAAAATGCTTCGGAACTTTTCCATTGTTCTCGGAATTCTGCTAACATTTAAAAATGCTTCGGAACTCTTCCATTGTTCTCGGAAATCCGCTGAAGTTTAAAAATTCTTCGGAACTCTTCCATTGTTCTCGGAATTCCGCTGAAGTTTAAAAATGATTCAGAAGTCTTCCGTTGATCCCGGAATTCCGCTGAAGTTTAAAAATGCTTCGGAACTCTTCCATTGTTCTCAGAATTTCACTGAAGTTTAAAAATGCTTCGGAACTCTTCCATTGTTCTCAGAATTCCGCTGAAGTTTAAAAATGCTTTGGAACTCTTCCGTTGTTTTCGGAATTCTGCTTAAGTTTAAAAATGCTTCGGAACTCTTCCATTGTTCTCGGAAATCCGCTGAAGTTGAAAACTGCTTTTGAACTTTTCCATTGTTCTCGGAATTCCTTTGACGTTTAAAAATGCTTCGGAACTCTTCAATTGTTCCCCGAATAATGCTGAAGTTTAAAAATGCTTTGGAACTCTTCCTTTGTTCTCGGAATTCCGCTGAAGTTTAAAAATGCTTCGGAACTCTTCAATTGTTCTCGGAATTCCGTTGACGTTTAAACATGCTTCGGAACTCTTGAATTGTTCTCGGAATTCTGCTGACATTTAAAAATGCTTCGGAACTCTTCCATTGCTCTCGGAATTCTGCTGAAGTTTAAAAATGCTTTGGAATTCTTCCATTGTTCCCGGAATTCCGCTGACATTTAAAAATGCTTCGGAACTCTTCCATTGTTCTCGGAATTCGGCTGACGTTTAAAAATTCTTCAGAAATCTTCCATTGTTCCCGGAATTCCTCTGAAGCTTAAAAATGCTTCGGAACTCTTTCTTTGTTCTCAGAATTCCACTGAAGTTTAAAAATGCTCCGGAACTCTACCATTGTTATCGGAATTCTGCTGAAGTTTAAAAATTCTTCGGAACTCTTCCATTGTTCTCGGAATTCCCCTGAAGTTTAAAAATGCTTCGGAATTCTTCCATTGTTCCTGGAAATCAGCTGAAGTTTAAAAATTCTTTGGAACTCTTCCTTTGTTCTCGGAAATCCGCTGAAGTTTAAAAATTCTTCGGAACTCTTCCATTGTTCTCGGAATTCCGCTGAAGTTTAAAAATGATTCAGAACTCTTCCGTTGATCCCGGAATTCCGCTGAAGTTTAAAAATGCTTCGGAACTCTTCCATTGTTCTCAGAATTTCACTGAAGTTTAAAAATGCTTCGGAACTCTTCCATTGTTCTCAGAATTCCGCTGAAGTTTAAAAATGCTTTGGAACTCTTCCGTTGTTTTCGGAATTCTGCTTAAGTTTAAAAATGCTTCGGAACTCTTCCATTGTTCTCGGAAATCCGCTGAAGTTGAAAACTGCTTTTGAACTTTTCCATTGTTCTCGGAATTCCTTTGACGTTTAAAAATGCTTCGGAACTCTTCAATTGTTCCCCGAATAATGCTGAAGTTTAAAAATGCTTTGGAACTCTTCCTTTGTTCTCGGAATTCCGCTGAAGTTTAAAAATGCTTCGGAACTCTTCAATTGTTCTCGGAATTCCGTTGACGTTTAAACATGCTTCGGAACTCTTGAATTGTTCTCGGAATTCTGCTGACATTTAAAAATGCTTCGGAACTCTTCCATTGCTCTCGGAATTCTGCTGAAGTTTAAAAATGCTTCGGAATTCTTCCATTGTTCCCGGAATTCCGCTGACATTTAAAAATGCTTCGGAACTCTTCCATTGTTCTCGGAATTCGGCTGACGTTTAAAAATTCTTCAGAAATCTTCCATTGTTCCCGGAATTCCTCTGAAGCTTAAAAATGCTTCGGAACTCTTTCTTTGTTCTCAGAATTCCACTGAAGTTTAAAAATGCTCCGGAACTCTACCATTGTTATCGGAATTCTGCTGAAGTTTAAAAATTCTTCGGAACTCTTCCATTGTTCTCGGAATTCCCCTGAAGTTTAAAAATGCTTCGGAATTCTTCCATTGTTCCTGGAAATCAGCTGAAGTTTAAAAATTCTTTGGAACTCTTCCTTTGTTCTTGGAATTCCGCTGACGTTTAAAAATGCTTCGGAACTCTTCCATTGTTCTAGGAATTCCGCTGAAGTTTAAAAATGCTTCAGAACTCTTCCTTTGTTCTTGGAATTCCGCTGACGTTTAAAAATGCTTCGGAACTCTTCCGTTGTTCCCGGAATTCAGCTGAGGTTTAAAAATGTTTCGGAACTCTTCCGTTGTTCTCGGAATTCCGCTGAAGTTTAAAAATGCTTCGGAACTCTTCCATTGTTCTGGGAATTCCGCTGAAGTTTAAAAATGCTTCGGAACTCTTCCATTTTTCCCAGAATTACGCTGAAGTTTAAAAATACTTCGGAACTCTTCCATTGTTAGCGGAATTCTGCTGACATTTAAAAATGCTTCGGAACTCTTCCATTGATCTCGGAATTGCGCTGACATTTAAAAATGCTTTGGAACTCTTCAATTGTTCTCGGAATTCTGCTGACAATTAAAAATGCTTCGGAACTCTTCCATTATTCTCGAAATTCTGCTGAAGTTTAAAAATGCTTCGGAACTCCTCCATTTTTCCCGGAAATCCACTGAAATTTAAAAATGCTTCGGAACTCTTCCATTGTTCTCGGAATTCCGCTGAAATTTAAAAATGCTTCGGAACTTTTCCATTGTTCTCGGAATTCTGCGGACATTTAAAAATGCTTCGGAACTCTTCCATTGTTCTCGGAATTCTGCTGAAGTTTAAATATGCTTCGGAACTCTTCCATTGTTCTGGGAATTCCACTGACGTTTAAAAATGCTTCGGAACTCTTCCATTGCTCTCGGAATTCCGCTGAAGTTTAAAAATGCTTTGGAACTCTTCCATTGTTCTCGAAATTCCGCTGAAGTTTAAAAATGCTTCGGAACTCTTCCGTTGTTCCCGGAATTATGCTGAAGTTTAAAAATGCTTTGGAACTCTTCCATTGCTCTCGAAATTCCGCTGAAGTTTAAATATGCTTCGGAACTCTTCCATTGTTCACGGAAATAATGCTGAAGTTTAAAAATTCCTCGGAACTCTTCCATTGTTTTTGGAATTTCGCTGAAGTTTAAAAATGCTTCGCAACTCTTCCATTGTTCTCGGAATTCCGTTGACGTTTAAAAATGCTTCGGAACTCTTCCATTGTTATCGGTATTCCGCTGACGTTTAAAAATGCTTCGGAACTCTTCCATTGTTATTGGAATTCTGCTGAATTTTAAAAATGCTTCGGAACTCTTCCATTGTTTTCGGAATTACGCTGACGTTTAAAAATGCTTCGGAACTCTTCCATTGTTCTCGGAAATCCGTTGACATTTAAAAATGCTTCGGAACTCTTCCATTGTTCTCGGAATTCTGCTAACATTTAAAAATGCTTCGGAACTCTTCCATTGTTCTCGGAAATCCGTTGAAGTTTAAAAATTCTTCGGAACTCTTCCATTGTTCTCGGAATTCCGCTGAAGTTTAAAAATGCTTCGGAACTCTTCCGTTGATCCCGGAATTCCGCTGAAGTTTAAAAATGCTTCGGAACTCTTCCATTGTTCTCAGAATTTCACTGAAGTTTAAAAATGCTTCGGAACTCTTCCATTGTTCTCGGAATTCTGCTGAAGTTTAAAAATGCTCGGAACTCTTCCATTGTTCTCATAATTCCGCTGACGTTTAAAAATGCTTCCGAACTCTTCCATTGTTCTCGGAATTCCGCTGACGTTTAAAAATGCTTCGGAACTCTTCAATTGTTCGCGGAATTCTGCTGATATTTAAAAATGCTTCGGAACTCTACCATTGTTTTCGCAATGCCGCTGACGTTTAAAAATGCTTCGGAACTCTACCATTGTTCTCAGAATTCCATTGACGTTTAAAATTGCTTCGGAACTCTTAAATTGTTTGCGGAATTCTGCTGATATTTAAAAATGCTTCGGAAATCCTCCATTACTCTCGTAAATCTGCTGGAGTTTAAAAATGCTTTGGAACTCTTCCATGTTTCCCTGAATTCTGCTGAAGTTTAGAAATGTTTCGGAACTCTTCCATTGTTCTCGGAATTCCGCTGAAGTTTAAAAATGCTTCGGAACTCTTCCATTGTTCTCGGAATTCGGTTGACGTTTAAAAATGCTTCGGAACTCTTCCATTGTTTTCGGAATTACGCTGACGTTTAAAAATGCTTCGGAACTCTTCCATTGTTCTCGGAAATCCGTTGACATTTAAAAATGCTTCGGAACTCTACCATTATTCTCGGAATTCTGCTAACATTTAAAAATGCTTCGAAACTCTTCCATTGTTCTCGGAAATCCGTTGAAGTTTAAAATTTCTTCGGAACTCTTCCATTGTTCTCGGAATTCCGCTGAAGTTTAAAAATGCTTCGGAACTCTTCCGTTGATCCCGGAATTCCGCTGAAGTTTAAAAATGCTTCGGAACTCTTCCATTGTTCTCAGAATTTCACTGAAGTTTAAAAATGCTTCGGAACTCTTCCATTGTTCTCGGAATTCTGCTGAAGTTTAAAAATGCTCGGAACTCTTCCATTGTTCTCATAATTCCGCTGACGTTTAAAAATGCTTCCGAACTCTTCCATTGTTCTCATAATTCCGCTGACGTTTAAAAATGCTTCGGAACTCTTCCATTGTTCTCGGAATTCCGCTGACGTTTAAAAATGCTTCCGAACTCTTCAATTGTTCTCGGAATTCCGCTGACGTTTAAAAATGCTTCGGAACTCTACCATTGTTCTCGTAATTCCATTGACGTTTAAAATTGCTTCGGAACTCATAAATTATTTGCGGAATTCTGCTGATATTTAAAAATGCTTCGGAAATCCTCCATTACTCTCGTAAATCTGCTGGAGTTTAAAAATGCTTTGGAACTCTTCCTTGTTTCCCTGAATTCTGCTGAAGTTTAAAAATGTTTCGGAACTCTTCCATTGTTCTCGGAATTCCGCTGAAGTTTAAAAATGCTTCGGAACTCTTCCATTGTTCTCGGAATTCGGTTGACGTTTAAAAATGCTTCGGAACTCTTCCATTGTTTTCGGAATTACGCTGACGTTTAAAAATGCTTCGGAACTCTTCCATTGTTCTCGGAAATCCGTTGACATTTAAAAATGCTTCAGAACTCTTCCATTGTTCTCGGAATTCTGCTAACATTTAAAAATGCTTCGGAACTCTTCCATTGTTCTCGGAAATCCGTTGAAGTTTAAAAATTCTTCGGAACTCTTCCATTGTTCTCGGATTTCCGCTGAAGTTTAAAAATGCTTCGGAACTCTTCCGTTGATCCCGGAATTACGCTGAAGTTTAAAAATGCTTCCGAACTCTTCCATTGTTCTCGGAATTTCACTGACGTTTAAAAATGCTTCGGAACTCTTCAATTGTTCTCGGAATTCCGTTGACGTTTAAACATGCTTCGGAACTCTTGAATTGTTCTCGGAATTCTGCTGAATTTTAAAAATGCTTCGGAACTCTTCCATTGTTCTCGGAATTCTGCTGAAGTTTAAAAATGCTCGGAACTCTTCCATTGTTCTCGGAATTCCGCGGACGTTTAAAAATGCTTCGGAACTCTTCCATTGTTCTCGGAATTCTGCTGAAGTTTAAATATGCTTCGGAACTCTTCCATTGTTCTGGGAATTCCGCTGACGTTTAAAAATGCTTCGGAACTCTTCCATTGTTCTCGGAATTCCGCGGACGTTTAAAAATGCTTCGGAACTCTTCCATTGTTCTCGGAATTCTGCTGAAGTTTAAATATGCTTCGGAACTCTTCCATTGTTCTGGGAATTCCGCTGACGTTTAAAAATGCTTCGGAACTCTTCCATTGCTCTCGGAATTCCGCTGAAGTTTAAAAATGCTTCGGAACTCTTCCATTGTTCTCGAAATTCCGCTGAAGTTTAAAAATGCTTCGGAACTCTTCCGTTGTTCCCGGAATTATGCTGAAGTTTAAAAATGCTTTGGAACTCTTCCATTGTTCTCGGAATTCTGCTGAAGTTTAAATATGCTTCGGAACTCTTCCATTGTTCTGGGAATTCCGCTGACGTTTAAAAATGCTTCGGAACTCTTCCATTGCTCTCGGAATTCCGCTGAAGTTTAAAAATGCTTCGGAACTCTTCCATTGTTTTCGAAATTCCGCTGAAGTTTAAAAATGCTTCGGAACTCTTCCATTGTTCACGGAAATAATGCTGAAGTTTAAAAATTCCTCGGAACTCTTCCATTGTTCTTGGAATTTCGCTGAAGTTTAAAAATGCTTCGCAACTCTTCCATTGTTCTCGGAATTCCGTTGACGTTTAAAAATGCTTCGGAACTCTTCCATTGTTATCGGTATTCCGCTGACGTTTAAAAATGCTTCGGAACTCTTCCATTGTTATCGGAATTCTGCTGAATTTTAAAAATGCTTCGGAACTCTTCCATTGTTCTCGGAATTCTGCTGAAGTTTAAAAATGCTCGGAACTCTTCCATTGTTCTCAGAATTCCGCTGACGTTTAAAAATGCTTCCGAACTCTTCCATTGTTCTCGGAATTCCGCTGACGTTTAAAAATGCTTCGGAACTCTTCAATTGTTTGCGGAATTCTGCTGATATTTAAAAATGCTTCGGAACTCTACCATTGTTTTCGCAATGCCGCTGACGTTTAAAAATGCTTCGGAACTCTACCATTGTTCTCGGAATTCCATTGACGTTTAAAATTGCTTCGGAACTCTTAAATTGTTTGCGGAATTCTGCTGATATTTAAAAATGCTTCGGAAATCCTCCATTACTCTCGTAAATCTGCTGGAGTTTAAAAATGCTTTGGAACTCTTCCATGTTTCCCTGAATTCTGCTGAAGTTTAAAAATGTTTCGGAACTCTTCCATTGTTCTCGGAATTCCGCTGAAGTTTAAAAATGCTTCGGAACTCTTCCATTGTTCTGGGAATTCCGCTGAAGTTTAAAAATGCTTCGGAACTCTTCCATTTTTCCCAGAATTACGCTGAAGTTTAAAAATACTTCGGAACTCTTCCATTGTTAGCAGAATTCTGCTGACATTTAAAAATGCTTCGGAACTCTTCCATTGATCTCGGAATTGCGCTGACATTTAAAAATGCTTCGGAACTCTTCAATTGTTCTCGAAATTCTGCTGACAATTAAAAATGCTTCGGAACTCTTCCATTATTCTCGAAATTCTGCTGAAGTTTAAAAATGCTTCGGAACTCCTCCATTTTTCCCGGAATTCCGCTGAAATTTAAAAATGCTTCAGAACTCTTCCATTGTTCTCGGAATTCCGCTGAAATTTAAAAATGCTTCGGAACTTTTCCATTGTTCTCGGAATTCCGCGGACGTTTAAAAATGCTTCGGAACTCTTCCATTGTTCTCGGAATTCTGCTGAAGTTTAAATATGCTTCGGAACTCTTCCATTGTTCTGGGAATTCCGCTGACGTTTAAAAATGCTTCGGAACTCTTCCATTGCTCTCGGAATTCCGCTGAAGTTTAAAAATGCTTCGGAACTCTTCCATTGTTCTCGAAATTCCGCTGAAGTTTAAAAATGCTTCGGAACTCTTCCGTTGTTCCCGGAATTATGCTGAAGTTTAAAAATGCTTTGGAACTCTTCCATTGCTCTCGAAATTCCGCTGAAGTTTAAATATGCTTCGGAACTCTTCCATTGTTCACGGAAATAATGCTGAAGTTTAAAAATTCCTCGGAACTCTTCCATTGTTCTTGGAATTTCGCTGAAGTTTAAAAATGCTTCGCAACTCTTCCATTGTTCTCGGAATTCCGTTGACGTTTAAAAATGCTTCGGAACTCTTCCATTGTTAGCGGAATTCTGCTGACAATTAAAAATGCTTCGGAACTCTTCCATTATTCTCGAAATTCTGCTGAAGTTTAAAAATGCTTCGGAACTCCTCCATTGTTCTCGGAATTCCGCTGAAATTTAAAAATGCTTCGGAACTTTTCCATTGTTCTCGAAATTCCGCGGACGTTTAAAAATGCTTCGGAACTCTTCCATTGTTCTCGGAATTCTGCTGAAGTTTAAAAATGCTTCGGAACTCTTCCATTGTTCTGGGAATTCCGCTGACGTTTAAAAATGCTTCGGAACTCTTCCATTGTTCTCGGAATTCCGCGGACGTTTAAAAATGCTTCGGAACTCTTCCATTGTTCTCGGAATTCTGCTGAAGTTTAAATATGCTTCGGAACTCTTCCATTTTTCTGGGAATTCCGCTGACGTTTAAAAATGCTTCGGAACTCTTCCATTGCTCTCGGAATTCCGCTGAAGTTTAAAAATGCTTCGGAACTCTTCCATTGTTCTCGAAATTCCGCTGAAGTTTAAAAATGCTTCGGAACTCTTCCGTTGTTCCCGGAATTATGCTGAAGTTTAAAAATGCTTTGGAACTCTTCCATTGCTCTCGAAATTCCGCTGAAGTTTAAATATGCTTCGGAACTCTTCCATTGTTCACGGAAATAATGCTGAAGTTTAAAAATTCCTCGGAACTCTTCCATTGTTCTTGGAATTTCGCTGAAGTTTAAAAATGCTTCGCAACTCTTCCATTGTTCTCGGAATTCCGTTGACGTTTAAAAATGCTTCGGAACTCTTCCATTGTTAGCGGAATTCTGCTGACAATTAAAAATGCTTCGGAACTCTTCCATTATTCTCGAAATTCTGCTGAAGTTTAAAAATGCTTCGGAACTCCTCCATTGTTCTCGGAATTCCGCTGAAATTTAAAAATGCTTCGGAACTTTTCCATTGTTCTCGGAATTCCGCGGACGTTTAAAAATGCTTCGGAACTCTTCCATTGTTCTCGGAATTCTGCTGAAGTTTAAAAATGCTTCGGAACTCTTCCATTGTTCTGGGAATTCCGCTGACGTTTAAAAATGCTTC
The DNA here is from genome assembly GCF_046119375.1 of Phyllobates terribilis. Classification (NCBI taxonomy): domain Eukaryota; kingdom Metazoa; phylum Chordata; class Amphibia; order Anura; family Dendrobatidae; genus Phyllobates; species Phyllobates terribilis. The sequence continues at coordinate 67,612,130 of NW_027362769.1, forward strand.
GGAACTCTTCCATTGTTCTCGGAATTCCGCGGACGTTTAAAAATGCTTCGGAACTCTTCCATTGTTCTCGGAATTCTGCTGAAGTTTAAATATGCTTCGGAACTCTTCCATTGTTCTGGGAATTCCGCTGACGTTTAAAAATGCTTCGGAACTCTTCCATTGCTCTCGGAATTCCGCTGAAGTTTAAAAATGCTTCGGAACTCTTCCATTGTTCTCGAAATTCCACTGAAGTTTAAAAATGCTTCGGAACTCTTCCGTTGTTCCCGGAATTATGCTGAAGTTTAAAAATGCTTTGGAACACTTCCATTGCTCTCGAAATTCCGCTGAAGTTTAAATATGCTTCGGAACTCTTCCATTGTTCACGGAAATAATGCTGAAGTTTAAAAATTCCTCGGAACTCTTCCATTGTTCTTGGAATTTCGCTGAAGTTTAAAAATGCTTCGCAACTCTTCCATTGTTCTCGGAATTCCGTTGACGTTTAAAAATGCTTCGGAACTCTTCCATTGTTATCGGTATTCCGCTGACGTTTAAAAATGCTTCGGAACTCTTCCATTGTTATCGGAATTCTGCTGAATTTTAAAAATGCTTCGGAACTCTTCCATTGTTCTCGGAATTCTGCTGAAGTTTAAAAATGCTCGGAACTCTTCCATTGTTCTCAGAATTCCGCTGACGTTTAAAAATGCTTCCGAACTCTTCCATTGTTCTCGGAATTCCGCTGACGTTTAAAAATGCTTCGGAACTCTTCAATTGTTTGCGGAATTCTGCTGATATTTAAAAATGCTTCGGAACTCTACCATTGTTTTCGCAATGCCGCTGACGTTTAAAAATGCTTCGGAACTCTACCATTGTTCTCGGAATTCCATTGACGTTTAAAATTGCTTCGGAACTCTTAAATTGTTTGCGGAATTCTGCTGATATTTAAAAATGCTTCGGAAATCCTCCATTACTCTCGTAAATCTGCTGGAGTTTAAAAATGCTTTGGAACTCTTCCATGTTTACCTGAATTCTGCTGAAGTTTAAAAATGTTTCGGAACTCTTCCATTGTTCTCGGAATTCCGCTGAAGTTTAAAAATGCTTCGGAACTCTTCCATTGTTCTGGGAATTCCGCTGAAGTTTAAAAATGCTTCGGAACTCTTCCATTTTTCCCAGAATTACGCTGAAGTTTAAAAATACTTCGGAACTCTTCCATTGTTAGCGGAATTCTGCTGACATTTAAAAATGCTTCGGAACTCTTCCATTGATCTCGGAATTGCGCTGACATTTAAAAATGCTTCGGAACTCTTCAATTGTTCTCGAAATTCTGCTGACAATTAAAAATGCTTCGGAACTCTTCCATTATTCTCGAAATTCTGCTGAAGTTTAAAAATGCTTCGGAACTCCTCCATTTTTCCCGGAATTCCGCTGAAATTTAAAAATGCTTCGGAACTCTTCCATTGTTCTCGGAATTCTGCTGAAGTTTAAATATGCTTCGGAACTCTTCCATTGTTCTCGGAATTCTGCTGAAGTTTAAATATGCTTCGCAACTCTTCCATTGTTCTCGGAATTCCGTTGACGTTTAAAAATGCTTCGGAACTCTTCCATTGTTATCGGTATTCCGCTGACGTTTAAAAATGCTTCGGAACTCTTCCATTGTTATCGGAATTCTGCTGAATTTTAAAAATGCTTCGGAACTCTTCCATTGTTCTCGGAATTGTGCTGAAGTTTAAAAATGCTCGGAACTCTTCCATTGTTCTCAGAATTCCGCTGACGTTTAAAAATGCTTCCGAACTCTTCCATTGTTCTCGGAATTCCGCTGACATTTAAAAATGCTTCGGAACTCTTCAATTGTTTGCGGAATTCTGCTGATATTTAAAATTGCTTCGGAACTCTACCATTGTTTTCGCAATGCCGCTGACGTTTAAAAATGCTTCGGAACTCTACCATTGTTCTCGGAATTCCATTGATGTTTAAAATTGCTTCGGAACTCTTAAATTGTTTGCGGAATTCTGCTGATATTTAAAAATGCTTCGGAAATCCTCCATTACTCTCGTAAATCTGCTGGAGTTTAAAAATGCTTTGGAACTCTTCCATGTTTCCCTGAATTCTGCTGAAGTTTAAAAATGTTTCGGAACTCTTCCATTGTTCTCGGAATTCCGCTGAAGTTTAAAAATGCTTCGGAACTCTTCCATTGTTCTGGGAATTCCGCTGAAGTTTAAAAATGCTTCGGAACTCTTCCATTTTTCCCAGAATTACGCTGAAGTTTAAAAATACTTCGGAACTCTTCCACTGTTAGCGGAATTCTGCTGACATTTAAAAATGCTTCGGAACCCTTCCATTGACCTCGGAATTCCGCTGACATTTAAAAATGCTTCGGAACTCTTCAATTGTTCTCGGAATTCTGCTGACAATTAAAAATGCTTCGGAACTCTTCCATTATTCTCGAAATTCTGCTGAAGTTTAAAAATGCTTCGGAACTCCTCCATTTTTCCCGGAATTCCGCTGAAATTTAAAAATGCTTCGGAACTCTTCCATTGTTCTCGGAATTCCGCTGAAATTTAAAAATGCTTCGGAACTTTTCCATTGTTCTCGGAATTCCGCGGACGTTTAAAAATGCTTCGGAACTCTTCCATTGTTCTCGGAATTCTGCTGAAGTTTAAATATGCTTCGGAACTCTTCCATTGTTCTGGGAATTCCGCTGACGTTTAAAAATGCTTCGGAACTCTTCCATTGCTCTCGGAATTCCGCTGAAGTTTAAAAATGCTTCGGAACTCTTCCATTGTTCTCGAAATTCCGCTGAAGTTTAAAAATGCTTCGGAACTCTTCCGTTGTTCCCGGAATTATGCTGAAGATTAAAAATGCTTTGGAACTCTTCCATTGCTCTCGAAATTCCGCTGAAGTTTAAATATGCTTCGGAACTCTTCCATTGTTCACGGAAATAATGCTGAAGTTTAAAAATTCCTCGGAACTCTTCCATTGTTCTTGGAATTTCGCTGAAGTTTAAAAATGCTTCGCAACTCTTCCATTGTTCTCGGAATTCCGTTGACGTTTAAAAATGCTTCGGAACTCTTCCATTGTTATCGGTATTCCGCTGACGTTTAAAAATGCTTCGGAACTCTTCCATTGTTATCGGAATTCTGCTGAATTTAAAAAAATGCTTCGGAACTCTTCCATTGTTCTCGGAATTCTGCTGAAGTTTAAAAATGCTCGGAACTCTTCCATTGTTCTCAGAATTCCGCTGACGTTTAAAAATGCTTCCGAACTCTTCCATTGTTCTCGGAATTCCGCTGACATTTAAAAAAGCTTCGGAACTCTTCAATTGTTTGCGGAATTCTGCTGATATTTAAAAATGCTTCGGAACTCTACCATTGTTTTCGCAATGCCGCTGACGTTTAAAAATGCTTCGGAACTCTACCATTGTTCTCGGAATTCCATTGATGTTTAAAATTGCTTCGGAACTCTTAAATTGTTTGCGGAATTCTGCTGATATTTAAAAATGCTTCGGAAATCCTCCATTACTCTCGTAAATCTGCTGGAGTTTAAAAATGCTTTGGAACTCTTCCATGTTTCCCTGAATTCTGCTGAAGTTTAAAAATGTTTCGGAACTCTTCCATTGTTCTCGGAATTCCGCTGAAGTTTAAAAATGCTTCGGAACTCTTCCATTGTTCTGGGAATTCCGCTGAAGTTTAAAAATGCTTCGGAACTCTTCCATTTTTCCCAGAATTACGCTGAAGTTTAAAAATACTTCAGAACTCTTCCACTGTTAGCGGAATTCTGCTGACATTTAAAAATGCTTCGGAACCCTTCCATTGATCTCGGAATTCCGCTGACATTTAAAAATGCTTCGGAACTCTTCAATTGTTCTCGGAATTCTGCTGACAATTAAAAATGCTTCGGAACTCTTCCATTATTCTCGAAATTCTGCTGAAGTTTAAAAATGCTTCGGAACTCCTCCATTTCTCCCGGAATTCCGCTGAAATTTAAAAATGCTTCGGAACTCTTCCATTGTTCTCGGAATTCCGCTGAAATTTAAAAATGCTTCGGAACTTTTCCATTGTTCTCGGAATTCCGCGGACGTTTAAAAATGCTTCGGAACTCTTCCATTGTTCTCGGAATTCTGCTGAAGTTTAAATATGCTTCGGAACTCTTCCATTGTTCTGGGAATTCCGCTGACGTTTAAAAATGCTTCGGAACTCTTCCATTGCTCTCGGAATTCCGCTGAAGTTTAAAAATGCTTCGGAACTCTTCCATTGTTCTCGAAATTCCGCTGAAGTTTAAAAATGCTTCGGAACTCTTCCGTTGTTCCCGGAATTATGCTGAAGTTTAAAAATGCTTTGGGACTCTTCCATTGCTCTCGAAATTCCGCTGAAGTTTAAATATGCTTCGGAACTCTTCCATTGTTCACGGAAATAATGCTGAAGTTTAAAAATTCCTCGGAACTCTTCCATTGTTCTTGGAATTTCGCTGAAGTTTAAAAATGCTTCGCAACTCTTCCATTGTTCTCCGAATTCCGTTGACGTTTAAAAATGCTTTGGAACTCTTCCATTGTTATCGGTATTCCGCTGACGTTTAAAAATGCTTCGGAACTCTTCCATTGTTATCGGAATTCTGCTGAATTTTAAAAATGCTTCGGAACTCTTCCATTGTTCTCGGAATTCTGCTGAAGTTTAAAAATGCTCGGAACTCTTCCATTGTTCTCAGAATTCCGCTGACGTTTAAAAATGCTTCCGAACTCTTCCATTGTTCTCGGAATTCCGCTGACGTTTAAAAATGCTTCGGAACTCTTCAATTGTTTGCGGAATTCTGCTGATATTTAAAAATGCTTCGGAACTCTACCATTGTTTTCGCAATGCCGCTGACGATTAAAAATGCTTCGGAACTCCTCCATTTTTCCCGGAATTCCGCTGAAATTTAAAAATGCTTCGGAGCTCTTCCATTGTTCTCGGAATTCCGGTGAAATTTAAAAATGCTTTGGAACTTTTACATTGTTCTCGGAATTCCGCGGACGTTTAAAAATGCTTCGGAACTCTTCCATTGTTCTCGGAATTCTGCTGAAGTTTAAATATGCTTCGGAACTCTTCCATTGTTCTGGGAATTCCGCTGACATTTAAAAATGCTTCGGAACTCTTCCATTGCTCTCAGAATTCCGCTGAAGTTTAAAAATGCTTCGGAACTCTTCCATTGTTCTCGAAATTCCGCTGAAGTTTAAAAATGCTTCGGAACTCTTCCGTTGTTCCCGGAATTATGCTGAAGTTTAAAAATGCTTTGGAACTCTTCCATTGCTCTCGAAATTCCGCTGAAGTTTAAATATGCTTCGGAACTCTTCCATTGTTCACGGAAATAATGCTGAAGTTTAAAAATTCCTCGGAAATCTTCCATTGTTCTTGGAATTTCGCTGAAGTTTAAAAATGCTTCGCAACTCTTCCATTGTTATCAGAATTCTGCTGAATTTTAAAAATGCTTCGGAACTCTTCCATTGTTCTCGGAATTCTGCTGAAGTTTAAAAATGCTCGGAACTCTTCCATTGTTCTCAGAATTCCGCTGACGTTTAAAAATGCTTCCGAACTCTTCCATTGTTCTCGGAATTCCGCTGACGTTTAAAAATGCTTCGGAACTCTTCAATTGTTTGCGGAATTCTGCTGATATTTAAAAATGCTTCGGAACTCTACCATTGTTTTCGCAATGCCGCTGACGTTTAAAAATGCTTCGGAACTCTACCATTGTTCTCGGAATTCCATTGACGTTTAAAATTGCTTCGGAACACTTAAATTGTTTGCGAAATTCTGCTGATATTTAAAAATGCTTCGGAAATCCTCCATTACTCTCGTAAATCTGCTGGAGTTTAAAAATGCTTTGGAACTCTTCCATGTTTCCCTGAATTCTGCTGAAGTTTAAAAATGTTTCGGAACTCTTCCATTGTTCTCGGAATTCCGCTGAAGTTTAAAAATGCTTCGGAACTCTTCCATTGTTCTGGGAATTCCGCTGTAGTTTAAAAATGCTTCGGAACTCTTCCATTTTTCCCAGAATTATGCTGAAGTTTAAAAATACTTCGGAACTCTTCCATTGTTAGCGGAATTCTGCTGACATTTAAAAATGCTTCGGAACTCTTCCATTGATCTCGGAATTGCGCTGACATTTAAAAATGCTTCGGAACTCTTCAATTGTTCTCGGAATTCTGCTGACAATTAAAAATGCTTCGGAACTCTTCCATTATTCTCGAAATTCTGCTGAAGTTTAAAAATGCTTCGGAACTCCTCCATTTTTCCCGGAATTCCGCTGAAATTTAAAAATGCTTCGGAACTCTTCCATTGTTCTCGGAATTCCGCTGAAATTTAAAAATGCTTCGGAACTTTTCCATTGTTCTCGGAATTCCGCGGACGTTTAAAAATGCTTCGGAACTCTTCCATTGTTCTTGGAATTCTGCTGAAGTTTAAATATGCTTCGGAACTCTTCCATTGTTCTGGGAATTCCACTGACGTTTAAAAATGCTTCGTAACTCTTCCATTGCTCTCGGAATTCCGCTGAAGTTTAAAAATGCTTCGGAACTCTTCAATTGTTCTCGAAATTCCGCTGAAGTTTAAAAATGCTTCGGAAATCTTCCGTTGTTCCCGGAATTATGCTGAAGTTTAAAAATGCTTTGGAACTCTTCCATTGCTCTCGAAATTCCGCTGAAGTTTAAATATGCTTCGGAACTCTTCCATTGTTCACGGAAATAATGCTGAAGTTTAAAAATTCCTCAGAACTCTTCCATTGTTCTTGGAATTTCGCTGAAGTTTAAAAATGCTTCGCAACTCTTCCATTGTACTCGGAATTCCGTTGACGTTTAAAAATGCTTCGGAACTCTTCCATTGTTATCGGTATTCCGCTGACGTTTCAAAATGCTTCGGAACTCTTCCATTGTTATCGGAATTCTGCTGAATTTTAAAAATGCTTCAGAACTCTTCCATTGTTCTCGGAATTCTGCTGACGTTTAAAAATGCTTCCGAACTCTTCCATTGTTCTCGGAATTCCGCTGACGTTTAAAAATGCTTCGGAACTCTTCAATTGTTTGCGGAATTCTGCTGATATTTAAAAATGCTTCGGAACTCTACCATTGTTTTCGCAATGCCGCTGACGTTTAAAAATTCTTCGGAACTCTACCATTGTTCTCGGAATTCCATTGACGTTTAAAATTGCTTCGGAACTCTTAAATTGTTTGCGGAATTCTGCTGATATTTAAAAATGCTTCGGAAATCCTCCATTACTCTCGTAAATCTGCTGGAGTTTAAAAATGCTTTGGAACTCTTCCATGTTTCCCTGAATTCTGCTGAAGTTTAAAAATGTTTCGGAACTCTTCCATTGTTCTCGGAATTCCGCTGAAGTTTAAAAATGCTTCGGAACTCTTCCATTGTTCTGGGAATTCCGCTGAAGTTTAAAAATGCTTCGGAACTCTTCCACTTTTCCCAGAATTACGCTGAAGTTTAAAAATACTTCGGAACTCTTCCATTGTTAGCGGAATTCTGCTGACATTTAAAAATGCTTCGGAACTCTTCCATTGATCTCGGAATTGCGCTGACATTTAAAAATGCTTCGGAACTCTTCAATTGTTCTCGGAATGCTGCTGACAATTAAAAATGCTTCGGAACTCTTCCATTATTCCCGAAATTCTGCTGAAGTTTAAAAATGCTTCGGAACTCTTCCATTGTTATCGGTATTCCGCTGACGTTTAAAAATGCTTCGGAACTCTTCCATTGTTATCGGAATTCTGCTGAATTTTAAAAATGCTTCGGAACTCTTCCATTGTTCTCGGAATTCTGCTGAAGTTTAAAAATGCTCGGAACTCTTCCATTGTTCTCAGAATTCCGCTGACGTTTAAAAATGCTTCCGAACTCTTCCATTGTTCTCGGAATTCCGCTGACGTTTAAAAATGCTTCGGAACTCTTCAATTGTTTGCGGAATTCTGCTGATATTTAAAAATGCTTCGGAACTCTACCATTGTTTTCGCAATGCCGCTGACGTTTAAAAATGCTTCGGAACTCCTCCATTTTTCCCGGAATTCCGCTGAAATTTAAAAATGCTTCGGAACTCTTCCATTGTTCTCGGAATTCCGGTGAAATTTAAAAATGCTTCGGAACTTTTCCATTGTTCTCGGAATTCCGCGGACGTTTAAAAATGCTTCGGAACTCTTCCATTGTTCTCGGAATTCTGCTGAAGTTTAAATATGCTTCGGAACTCTTCCATTGTTCTGGGAATTCCGCTGACGTTTAAAAATGCTTCGGAACTCTTCCATTGCTCTCGGAATTCCGCTGAAGTTTAAAAATGCTTCGGAACTCTTCCATTGTTCTCGAAATTCCGCTGAAGTTTAAAAATGCTTCGGAACTCTTCCGTTGTTCCCGGAATTATGCTGAAGTTTAAAAATGCTTTGGAACTCTTCCATTGCTCTCGAAATTCCGCTGAAGTTTAAATATGCTTCGGAACTCTTCCATTGTTCACGGAAATAATGCTGAAGTTTAAAAATTCTTCGGAACTCTTCCATTGTTCTTGGAATTTCGCTGAAGTTTAAAAATGCTTCGCAACTCTTCCATTGTTCTCGGAATTCCGTTGACATTTAAAAATGCTTCGGAACTCTTCCATTGTTATCGGAATTCTGCTGAATTTTAAAAATGCTTCGGAACTCTTCCATTGTTCTCGGAATTCTGCTGAAGTTTAAAAATGCTCGGAACTCTTCCATTGTTCTCAGAATTCCGCTGACGTTTAAAAATGCTTCGGAACTCTTCAATTGTTTGCGGAATTCTGCTGATATTTAAAAATGCTTCGGAACTCTACCATTGTTTTCGCAATGCCGCTGACGTTTAAAAATGCTTCGGAACTCTACCATTGTTCTCGGAATTCCATTGACGTTTAAAATTGCTTCGGAACACTTAAATTGTTTGCGAAATTCTGCTGATATTTAAAAATGCTTCGGAAATCCTCCATTACTCTCGTAAATCTGCTGGAGTTTAAAAATGCTTTGGAACTCTTCCATGTTTCCCTGAATTCTGCTGAAGTTTAAAAATGTTTCGGAACTCTTCCATTGTTCTCGGAATTCCGCTGAAGTTTAAAAATGCTTCGGAACTCTTCCATTGTTCTGGGAATTCCGCTGTAGTTTAAAAATGCTTCGGAACTCTTCCATTTTTCCCAGAATTATGCTGAAGTTTAAAAATACTTCGGAACTCTTCCATTGTTAGCGGAATTCTGCTGACATTTAAAAATGCTTCGGAACTCTTCCTTTGATCTCGGAATTGCGCTGACATTTAAAAATGCTTCGGAACTCTTCAATTGTTCTCGGAATTCTGCTGACAATTAAAAATGCTTCGGAACTCTTCCATTATTCTCGAAATTCTGCTGAAGTTTAAAAATGCTTCGGAACTCCTCCATTTTTCCCGGAATTCCGCTGAAATTTAAAAATGCTTCGGAACTCTTCCATTGTTCTCGGAATTCCGCTGAAATTTAAAAATGCTTCGGAACTTTTCCATTGTTCTCGGAATTCCGCGGACGTTTAAAAATGCTTCGGAACTCTTCCATTGTTCTCGGAATTCTGCTGAAGTTTAAATATGCTTCGGAACTCTTCCATTGTTCTGGGAATTCCGCTGACGTTTAAAAATGCTTCGGAACTCTTCCATTGCTCTCGGAATTCCGCTGAAGTTTAAAAATGCTTTGGAACTCTTCCATTGTTCTCGAAATTCCGCTGAAGTTTAAAAATGCTTCGGAAATCTTCCGTTGTTCCCGGAATTATGCTGAAGTTTAAAAATGCTTTGGAACTCTTCCATTGCTCTCGAAATTCCGCTGAAGTTTAAATATGCTTCGGAACTCTTCCATTGTTCACGGAAATAATGCTGAAGTTTAAAAATTCCTCAGAACTCTTCCATTGTTCTTGGAATTTCGCTGAAGTTTAAAAATGCTTCGCAACTCTTCCATTGTACTCGGAATTCCGTTGACGTTTAAAAATGCTTCGGAACTCTTCCATTGTTATCGGTATTCCGCTGACGTTTAAAAATGCTTCGGAACTCTTCCATTGTTATCGGAATTCTGCTGAATTTTAAAAATGCTTCAGAACTCTTCCATTGTTCTCGGAATTCTGCTGACGTTTAAAAATGCTTCCGAACTCTTCCATTGTTCTCGGAATTCCGCTGACGTTTAAAAATGCTTCGGAACTCTTCAATTGTTTGCGGAATTCTGCTGATATTTAAAAATGCTTCGGAACTCTACCATTGTTTTCGCAATGCCGCTGACGTTTAAAAATTCTTCGGAACTCTACCATTGTTCTCGGAATTCCATTGACGTTTAAAATTGCTTCGGAACTCTTAAATTGTTTGCGGAATTCTGCTGATATTTAAAAATGCTTCGGAAATCCTCCATTACGCTCGTAAATCTGCTGGAGTTTAAAAATGCTTTGGAACTCTTCCATGTTTCCCTGAATTCTGCTGAAGTTTAAAAATGTTTCGGAACTCTTCCATTGTTCTCGGAATTCCGCTGAAGTTTAAAAATGCTTCGGAACTCTTCCATTGTTCTGGGAATTCCGCTGAAGTTTAAAAATGCTTCGGAACTCTTCCATGTTTCCCAGAATTACGCTGAAGTTTAAAAATACTTCGGAACTCTTCCATTGTTAGCGGAATTCTGCTGACATTTAAAAATGCTTCGGAACTCTTCCATTGATCTCGGAATTGCGATGACATTTAAAAATGCTTCGGAACTCTTCAATTGTTCTCGGAATGCTGCTGACAATTAAAAATGCTTCAGAACTCTTCCATTATTCCCGAAATTCTGCTGAAGTTTAAAAATGCTTCGGAACTCCTCCATTTTTCCCGGAATTCCGCTGAAATTTAAAAATGCTTCGGAACTTTTCCATTGTTCTCGGAATTCCGCGGACGTTTAAAAATGCTTCGGAACTCTTCCATTGTTCTCGGAATTCTGCTGAAGTTTAAATATGCTTCGGAACTCTTCCATTGTTCTGGGAATTCCGCTGAAGTTTAAAAATGCTTCGGAACTCTTCCATTGTTCTCGAAATTGCGCTGAAGTTTAAAAATGCTTCGGAACTCTTCCGTTGTTCCCGGAATTATGCTGAAGTTTAAAAATGCTTTGGAACTCTTCCATTGCTCTCGAAATTCCGCTGAAGTTTAAATATGCTTCGGAACTCTTCCATTGTTCACGGAAATAATGTTGAAGTTTAAAAATTCCTCGGAACTCTTCCATTGTTCTTGGAATTTCGCTGACGTTTAAAAATGCTTCGGAACTCCTCCATTTTTCCCGGAATTCCGCTGAAATTTAAAAATGCTTCGGAACTCTTCCATTGTTCTCGGAATTCCGGTGAAATTTAAAAATGCTTCGGAACTTTTCCATTGTTCTCGGAATTCTGCTGAAGTTTAAATATGCTTCGGAACTCTTCCATTGTTCTGGGAATTCCGCTGACGTTTAAAAATGCTTCGGAACTCTTCCATTGTTCTCGGAATTCTGCTGAAGTTTAAATATGCTTCGGAACTCTTCCATTGTTCTGGGAATTCCGCTGACGTTTAAAAATGCTTCGGAACTCTTCCATTGCTCTCGGAATTATGCTGAAGTTTAAAAATGCTTTGGAACTCTTCCATTGCTCTCGAAATTCCGCTGAAGTTTAAATATGCTTCGGAACTCTTCCATTGTTCACGGAAATAATGCTGAAGTTTAAAAATTCCTCGGAACTCTTCCATTGTTCTTGGAATTTCGCTGAAGTTTAAAAATGCTTCGCAACTCTTCCATTGTTCTCGGAATTCCGTTGACATTTAAAAATGCTTCGGAACTCTTCCATTGTTATCGGTATTCCGCTGACGTTTAAAAATGCTTCGGAACTCTTCCATTGTTATCGGAATTCTGCTGAATTTTAAAAATGCTTCGGAACTCTTCCATTGTTCTCGGAATTCTGCTGAAGTTTAAAAATGCTCGGAACTCTTCCATTGTTCTCAGAATTCCGCTGACGTTTAAAAATGCTTCCGAACTCTTCCATTGTTCTCGGAATTCCGCTGACGTTTAAAAATGCTTCGGAACTCTTCAATTGTTTGCGGAATTCTGCTGATATTTAAAAATGCTTCGGAACTCTACCATTGTTTTCGCAATGCCGCTGACGTTTAAAAATGCTTCGGAACTCTACCATTGTTCTCGGAATTCCATTGACGTTTAAAATTGCTTCGGAACACTTAAATTGTTTGCGAAATTCTGCTGATATTTAAAAATGCTTCGGAAATCCTCCATTACTCTCGTAAATCTGCTGGAGTTTAAAAATGCTTTGGAACTCTTCCATGTTTCCCTGAATTCTGCTGAAGTTTAAAAATGTTTCGGAACTCTTCCATTGTTCTCGGAATTCCGCTGAAGTTTAAAAATGCTTCGGAACTCTTCCATTGTTCTGGGAATTCCGCTGAAGTTTAAAAATGCTTCGGAACTCTTCCATGTTTCCCAGAATTACGCTGAAGTTTAAAAATACTTCGGAACTCTTCCATTGTTAGCGGAATTCTGCTGACATTTAAAAATGCTTCGGAACTCTTCCATTGATCTCGGAATTGCGATGACATTTAAAAATGCTTCGGAACTCTTCAATTGTTCTCGGAATGCTGCTGACAATTAAAAATGCTTCAGAACTCTTCCATTATTCCCGAAATTCTGCTGAAGTTTAAAAATGCTTCGGAACTCCTCCATTTTTCCCGGAATTCCGCTGAAATTTAAAAATGCTTCGGAACTTTTCCATTGTTCTCGGAATTCCGCGGACGTTTAAAAATGCTTCGGAACTCTTCCATTGTTCTCGGAATTCTGCTGAAGTTTAAATATGCTTCGGAACTCTTCCATTGTTCTGGGAATTCCGCTGAAGTTTAAAAATGCTTCGGAACTCTTCCATTGTTCTCGAAATTGCGCTGAAGTTTAAAAATGCTTCGGAACTCTTCCGTTGTTCCCGGAATTATGCTGAAGTTTAAAAATGCTTTGGAACTCTTCCATTGCTCTCGAAATTCCGCTGAAGTTTAAATATGCTTCGGAACTCTTCCATTGTTCACGGAAATAATGCTGAAGTTTAAAAATTCCTCGGAACTCTTCCATTGTTCTTGGAATTTCGCTGACGTTTAAAAATGCTTCGGAACTCCTCCATTTTTCCCGGAATTCCGCTGAAATTTAAAAATGCTTCGGAACTCTTCCATTGTTCTCGGAATTCCGGTGAAATTTAAAAATGCTTCGGAACTTTTCCATTGTTCTCGGAATTCTGCTGAAGTTTAAATATGCTTCGGAACTCTTCCATTGTTCTGGGAATTCCGCTGACGTTTAAAAATGCTTCGGAACTCTTCCATTGTTCTCGGAATTCTGCTGAAGTTTAAATATGCTTCGGAACTCTTCCATTGTTCTGGGAATTCCGCTGACGTTTAAAAATGCTTCGGAACTCTTCCATTGCTCTCGGAATTATGCTGAAGTTTAAAAATGCTTTGGAACTCTTCCATTGCTCTCGAAATTCCGCTGAAGTTTAAATATGCTTCGGAACTCTTCCATTGTTCACGGAAATAATGCTGAAGTTTAAAAATTCCTCGGAACTCTTCCATTGTTCTTGGAATTTCGCTGAAGTTTAAAAATGCTTCGCAACTCTTCCATTGTTCTCGGAATTCCGTTGACATTTAAAAATGCTTCGGAACTCTTCCATTGTTATCGGTATTCCGCTGACGTTTAAAAATGCTTCGGAACTCTTCCATTGTTATCGGAATTCTGCTGAATTTTAAAAATGCTTCGGAACTCTTCCATTGTTCTCGGAATTCTGCTGAAGTTTAAAAATGCTCGGAACTCTTCCATTGTTCTCAGAATTCCGCTGACGTTTAAAAATGCTTCCGAACTCTTCCATTGTTCTCGGAATTCCGCTGACGTTTAAAAATGCTTCGGAACTCTTCAATTGTTTGCGGAATTCTGCTGATATTTAAAAATGCTTCGGAACTCTACCATTGTTTTCGCAATGCCGCTGACGTTTAAAAATGCTTCGGAACTCTACCATTGTTCTCGGAATTCCATTGACGTTTAAAATTGCTTCGGAACACTTAAATTGTTTGCGAAATTCTGCTGATATTTAAAAATGCTTCGGAAATCCTCCATTACTCTCGTAAATCTGCTGGAGTTTAAAAATGCTTTGGAACTCTTCCATGTTTCCCTGAATTCTGCTGAAGTTTAAAAATGTTTCGGAACTCTTCCATTGTTCTCGGAATTCCGCTGAAGTTTAAAAATGCTTCGGAACTCTTCCATTGTTCTGGGAATTCCGCTGAAGTTTAAAAATGCTTCGGAACTCTTCCATTTTTCCCAGAATTATGCTGAAGTTTAAAAATACTTCGGAACTCTTCCATTGTTAGCGGAATTCTGCTGACATTTAAAAATGCTTCGGAACTCTTCCATTGATCTCGGAATTGCGCTGACATTTAAAAATGCTTCGGAACTCTTCAATTGTTCTCGGAATTCTGCTGACAATTAAAAATGCTTCGGAACTCTTCCATTATTCTCGAAATTCTGCTGAAGTTTAAAAATGCTTCGGAACTCCTCCATTTTTCCCGGAATTCCGCTGAAATTTAAAAATGCTTCGGAACTCTTCCATTGTTCTCGGAATTCCGCTGAAATTTAAAAATGCTTCGGAACTTTTCCATTGTTCTCGGAATTCCGCGGACGTTTAAAAATGCTTCGGAACTCTTCCATTGTTCTCGGAATTCTGCTGAAGTTTAAATATGCTTCGGAACTCTTCCATTGTTCTGGGAATTCCGCTGACGTTTAAAAATGCTTCGGAACTCTTCCATTGCTCTCGGAATTCCTCTGAAGTTTAAAAATGCTTCGGAACTCTTCCATTGTTCTCGAAATTCCGCTGAAGTTTAAAAATGCTTCGGAAATCTTCCGTTGTTCCCGGAATTATGCTGAAGTTTAAAAATGCTTTGGAACTCTTCCATTGCTCTCGAAATTCCGCTGAAGTTTAAATATGCTTCGGAACTCTTCCATTGTTCACGGAAATAATGCTGAAGTTTAAAAATTCCTCAGAACTCTTCCATTGTTCTTGGAATTTCGCTGAAGTTTAAAAATGCTTCGCAACTCTTCCATTGTACTCGGAATTCCGTTGACGTTTAAAAATGCTTCGGAACTCTTCCATTGTTATCGGTATTCCGCTGACGTTTAAAAATGCTTCGGAACTCTTCCATTGTTATCGGAATTCTGCTGAATTTTAAAAATGCTTCAGAACTCTTCCATTGTTCTCGGAATTCTGCTGACGTTTAAAAATGCTTCCGAACTCTTCCATTGTTCTCGGAATTCCGCTGACGTTTAAAAATGCTTCGGAACTCTTCAATTGTTTGCGGAATTCTGCTGATATTTAAAAATGCTTCGGAACTCTACCATTGTTTTCGCAATGCCGCTGACGTTTAAAAATTCTTCGGAACTCTACCATTGTTCTCGGAATTCCATTGACGTTTAAAATTGCTTCGGAACTCTTAAATTGTTTGCGGAATTCTGCTGATATTTAAAAATGCTTCGGAAATCCTCCATTACTCTCGTAAATCTGCTGGAGTTTAAAAATGCTTTGGAACTCTTCCATGTTTCCCTGAATTCTGCTGAAGTTTAAAAATGTTTCGGAACTCTTCCATTGTTCTCGGAATTCCGCTGAAGTTTAAAAATGCTTCGGAACTCTTCCATTGTTCTGGGAATTCCGCTGAAGTTTAAAAATGCTTCGGAACTCTTCCATTGCTCTCGAAATTCCGCTGAAGTTTAAATATGCTTCGGAACTCTTCCATTGTTCACGGAAATAATGCTGAAGTTTAAAAATTCCTCGGAACTCTTCCATTGTTCTTGGAATTTCGCTGAAGTTTAAAAATGCTTCGCAACTCTTCCATTGTTCTCGGAATTCCGTTGACATTTAAAAATGCTTCGGAACTCTTCCATTGTTATCGGTATTCCGCTGACGTTTAAAAATGCTTCGGAACTCTTCCATTGTTATCGGAATTCTGCTGAATTTTAAAAATGCTTCGGAACTCTTCCATTGTTCTCGGAATTCTGCTGAAGTTTAAAAATGCTCGGAACTCTTCCATTGTTCTCAGAATTCCGCTGACGTTTAAAAATGCTTCCGAACTCTTCCATTGTTCTCGGAATTCCGCTGACGTTTAAAAATGCTTCGGAACTCTTCAATTGTTTGCGGAATTCTGCTGATATTTAAAAATGCTTCGGAACTCTACCATTGTTTTCGCAATGCCGCTGACGTTTAAAAATGCTTCGGAACTCTACCATTGTTCTCAGAATTCCATTGACGTTTAAAATTGCTTCGGAACACTTAAATTGTTTGCGAAATTCTGCTGATATTTAAAAATGCTTCGGAAATCCTCCATTACTCTCGTAAATCTGCTGGAGTTTAAAAATGCTTTGGAACTCTTCCATGTTTCCCTGAATTCTGCTGAAGTTTAAAAATGTTTCGGAACTCTTCCATTGTTCTCGGAATTCCGCTGAAGTTTAAAAATGCTTCGGAACTCTTCCATTGTTCTGGGAATTCCGCTGAAGTTTAAAAATGCTTCGGAACTCTTCCATTTTTCCCAGAATTATGCTGAAGTTTAAAAATACTTCGGAACTCTTCCATTGTTAGCGGAATTCTGCTGACATTTAAAAATGCTTCGGAACTCTTCCATTGATCTCGGAATTGCGCTGACATTTAAAAATGCTTCGGAACTCTTCAATTGTTCTCGGAATTCTGCTGACAATTAAAAATGCTTCGGAACTCTTCCATTATTCTCGAAATTCTGCTGAAGTTTAAAAATGCTTCGGAACTCCTCCATTTTTCCCGGAATTCCGCTGAAATTTAAAAATGCTTCGGAACTCTTCCATTGTTCTCGGAATTCCGCTGAAATTTAAAAATGCTTCGGAACTTTTCCATTGTTCTCGGAATTCCGCGGACGTTTAAAAATGCTTCGGAACTCTTCCATTGTTCTCGGAATTCTGCTGAAGTTTAAATATGCTTCGGAACTCTTCCATTGTTCTGGGAATTCCGCTGATTTTTAAAAATGCTTCGGAACTCTTCCATTGCTCTCGGAATTCCGCTGAAGTTTAAAAATGCTTCGGAACTCTTCCATTTGTTCTCGAAATTCCGCTGAAGTTTAAAAATGCTTCGGAAATCTTCCGTTGTTCCCGGAATTATGCTGAAGTTTAAAAATGCTTTGGAACTCTTCCATTGCTCTCGAAATTCCGCTGAAGTTTAAATATGCTTCGGAACTCTTCCATTGTTCACGGAAATAATGCTGAAGTTTAAAAATTCCTCAGAACTCTTCCATTGTTCTTGGAATTTCGCTGAAGTTTAAAAATGCTTCGCAACTCTTCCATTGTACTCGGAATTCCGTTGACGTTTAAAAATGCTTCGGAACTCTTCCATTGTTATCGGTATTCCGCTGACGTTTAAAAATGCTTCGGAACTCTTCCATTGTTATCGGAATTCTGCTGAATTTTAAAAATGCTTCAGAACTCTTCCATTGTTCTCGGAATTCTGCTGACGTTTAAAAATGCTTCCGAACTCTTCCATTGTTCTCGGAATTCCGCTGACGTTTAAAAATGCTTCGGAACTCTTCAATTGTTTGCGGAATTCTGCTGATATTTAAAAATGCTTCGGAACTCTACCATTGTTTTCGCAATGCCGCTGACGTTTAAAAATTCTTCGGAACTCTACCATTGTTCTCGGAATTCCATTGACGTTTAAAATTGCTTCGGAACTCTTAAATTGTTTGCGGAATTCTGCTGATATTTAAAAATGCTTCGGAAATCCTCCATTACTCTCGTAAATCTGCTGGAGTTTAAAAATGCTTTGGAACTCTTCCATGTTTCCCTGAATTCTGCTGAAGTTTAAAAATGTTTCGGAACTCTTCCATTGTTCTCGGAATTCCGCTGAAGTTTAAAAATGCTTCGGAACTCTTCCATTGTTCTCGGAATTCTGCTGAAGTTTAAATATGCTTCGGAACTCTTCCATTGTTCTGGGAATTCCGCTGAAGTTTAAAAATGCTTCGGAACTCTTCCATTGTTCTCGAAATTCCGCTGAAGTTTAAAAATGCTTCGGAACTCTTCCGTTGTTCCCGGAATTATGCTGAAGTTTAAAAATGCTTTGGAACTCTTCCATTGCTCTCGAAATTCCGCTGAAGTTTAAATATGCTTCGGAACTCTTCCATTGTTCACGGAAATAATGCTGAAGTTTAAAAATTCCTCGGAACTCTTCCATTGTTCTTGGAATTTCGCTGAAGTTTAAAAATGCTTCGCAACTCTTCCATTGTTCTCGGAATTCCGTTGACATTTTAAAATGCTTCGGAACTCTTCCATTGTTATCGGTATTCCGCTGACGTTTAAAAATGCTTCGGAACTCTTCCATTGTTCTCGGAATTCTGCTGAAGTTTAAATATGCTTCGGAACTCTTCCATTGTTCTGGGAATTCCGCTGACGTTTAAAAATGCTTCGGAACTCTTCCATTGCTCTCGGAATTCCGCTGAAGTTTAAAAATGCTTTGGAACTCTTCCATTGTTCTCGAAATTCCGCTGAAGTTTAAAAATGCTTCGGAAATCTTCCGTTGTTCCCGGAATTATGCTGAAGTTTAAAAATGCTTTGGAACTCTTCCATTGCTCTCGAAATTCCGCTGAAGTTTAAATATGCTTCGGAACTCTTCCATTGTTCACGGAAATAATGCTGAAGTTTAAAAATTCCTCAGAACTCTTCCATTGTTCTTGGAATTTCGCTGAAGTTTAAAAATGCTTCGCAACTCTTCCATTGTACTCGGAATTCCGTTGACGTTTAAAAATGCTTCGGAACTCTTCCATTGTTATCGGTATTCCGCTGACGTTTAAAAATGCTTCGGAACTCTTCCATTGTTATCGGAATTCTGCTGAATTTTAAAAATGCTTCAGAACTCTTCCATTGTTCTCGGAATTCTGCTGACGTTTAAAAATGCTTCCGAACTCTTCCATTGTTCTCGGAATTCCGCTGACGTTTAAAAATGCTTCGGAACTCTTCAATTGTTTGCGGAATTCTGCTGATATTTAAAAATGCTTCGGAACTCTACCATTGTTTTCGCAATGCCGCTGACGTTTAAAAATTCTTCGGAACTCTACCATTGTTCTCGGAATTCCATTGACGTTTAAAATTGCTTCGGAACTCTTAAATTGTTTGCGGAATTCTGCTGATATTTAAAAATGCTTCGGAAATCCTCCATTACGCTCGTAAATCTGCTGGAGTTTAAAAATGCTTTGGAACTCTTCCATGTTTCCCTGAATTCTGCTGAAGTTTAAAAATGTTTCGGAACTCTTCCATTGTTCTCGGAATTCCGCTGAAGTTTAAAAATGCTTCGGAACTCTTCCATTGTTCTGGGAATTCCGCTGAAGTTTAAAAATGCTTCGGAACTCTTCCATGTTTCCCAGAATTACGCTGAAGTTTAAAAATACTTCGGAACTCTTCCATTGTTAGCGGAATTCTGCTGACATTTAAAAATGCTTCGGAACTCTTCCATTGATCTCGGAATTGCGATGACATTTAAAAATGCTTCGGAACTCTTCAATTGTTCTCGGAATGCTGCTGACAATTAAAAATGCTTCGGAACTCTTCCATTATTCCCGAAATTCTGCTGAAGTTTAAAAATGCTTCGGAACTCCTCCATTTTTCCCGGAATTCCACTGAAATTTAAAAATGCTTCGGAACTTTTCCATTGTTCTCGGAATTCCGCGGACGTTTAAAAATGCTTCGGAACTCTTCCATTGTTCTCGGAATTCTGCTGAAGTTTAAATATGCTTCGGAACTCTTCCATTGTTCTGGGAATTCCGCTGAAGTTTAAAAATGCTTCGGAACTCTTCCATTGTTCTCGAAATTCCGCTGAAGTTTAAAAATGCTTCGGAACTCTTCCGTTGTTCCCGGAATTATGCTGAAGTTTAAAAATGCTTTGGAACTCTTCCATTGCTCTCGAAATTCCGCTGAAGTTTAAATATGCTTCGGAACTCTTCCATTGTTCACGGAAATAATGCTGAAGTTTAAAAATTCCTCGGAACTCTTCCATTGTTCTTGGAATTTCGCTGACGTTTAAAAATGCTTCGGAACTCCTCCATTTTTCCCGGAATTCCGCTGAAATTTAAAAATGCTTCGGAACTCTTCCATTGTTCTCGGAATTCCGGTGAAATTTAAAAATGCTTCGGAACTTTTCCATTGTTCTCGGAATTCCGCGGACGTTTAAAAATGCTTCGGAACTCTTCCATTGTTCTCGGAATTCTGCTGAAGTTTAAATATGCTTCGGAACTCTTCCATTGTTCTGGGAATTCCGCTGACGTTTAAAAATGCTTCGGAACTCTTCCATTGCTCTCGGAATTATGCTGAAGTTTAAAAATGCTTTGGAACTCTTCCATTGCTCTCGAAATTCCGCTGAAGTTTAAATATGCTTCGGAACTCTTCCATTGTTCACGGAAATAATGCTGAAGTTTAAAAATTCCTCGGAACTCTTCCATTGTTCTTGGAATTTCGCTGAAGTTTAAAAATGCTTCGCAACTCTTCCATTGTTCTCGGAATTCCGTTGACATTTAAAAATGCTTCGGAACTCTTCCATTGTTATCGGTATTCCGCTGACGTTTAAAAATGCTTCGGAACTCTTCCATTGTTATCGGAATTCTGCTGAATTTTAAAAATGCTTCGGAACTCTTCCATTGTTCTCGGAATTCTGCTGAAGTTTAAAAATGCTCGGAACTCTTCCATTGTTCTCAGAATTCCGCTGACGTTTAAAAATGCTTCCGAACTCTTCCATTGTTCTCGGAATTCCGCTGACGTTTAAAAATGCTTCGGAACTCTTCAATTGTTTGCGGAATTCTGCTGATATTTAAAAATGCTTCGGAACTCTACCATTGTTTTCGCAATGCCGCTGACGTTTAAAAATGCTTCGGAACTCTACCATTGTTCTCGGAATTCCATTGACGTTTAAAATTGCTTCGGAACACTTAAATTGTTTGCGAAATTCTGCTGATATTTAAAAATGCTTCGGAAATCCTCCATTACTCTCGTAAATCTGCTGGAGTTTAAAAATGCTTTGGAACTCTTCCATGTTTCCCTGAATTCTGCTGAAGTTTAAAAATGTTTCGGAACTCTTCCATTGTTCTCGGAATTCCGCTGAAGTTTAAAAATGCTTCGGAACTTTTCCATTGTTCTGGGAATTCCGCTGAAGTTTAAAAATGCTTCGGAACTCTTCCATTTTTCCCAGAATTATGCTGAAGTTTAAAAATACTTCGGAACTCTTCCATTGTTAGCGGAATTCTGCTGACATTTAAAAATGCTTCGGAACTCTTCCATTGATCTCGGAATTGCGCTGACATTTAAAAATGCTTCGGAACTCTTCAATTGTTCTCGGAATTCTGCTGACAATTAAAAATGCTTCGGAACTCTTCCATTATTCTCGAAATTCTGCTGAAGTTTAAAAATGCTTCGGAACTCCTCCATTTTTCCCGGAATTCCGCTGAAATTTAAAAATGCTTCGGAACTCTTCCATTGTTCTCGGAATTCCGCTGAAATTTAAAAATGCTTCGGAACTTTTCCATTGTTCTCGGAATTCCGCGGACGTTTAAAAATGCTTCGGAACTCTTCCATTGTTCTCGGAATTCTGCTGAAGTTTAAATATGCTTCGGAACTCTTCCATTGTTCTGGGAATTCCGCTGACGTTTAAAAATGCTTCGGAACTCTTCCATTGCTCTCGGAATTCCTCTGAAGTTTAAAAATGCTTCGGAACTCTTCCATTGTTCTCGAAATTCCGCTGAAGTTTAAAAATGCTTCGGAAATCTTCCGTTGTTCCCGGAATTATGCTGAAGTTTAAAAATGCTTTGGAACTCTTCCATTGCTCTCGAAATTCCGCTGAAGTTTAAATATGCTTCGGAACTCTTCCATTGTTCACGGAAATAATGCTGAAGTTTAAAAATTCCTCAGAACTCTTCCATTGTTCTTGGAATTTCGCTGAAGTTTAAAAATGCTTCGCAACTCTTCCATTGTACTCGGAATTCCGTTGACGTTTAAAAATGCTTCGGAACTCTTCCATTGTTATCGGTATTCCGCTGACGTTTAAAAATGCTTCGGAACTCTTCCATTGTTATCGGAATTCTGCTGAATTTTAAAAATGCTTCAGAACTCTTCCATTGTTCTCGGAATTCTGCTGACGTTTAAAAATGCTTCCGAACTCTTCCATTGTTCTCGGAATTCCGCTGACGTTTAAAAATGCTTCGGAACTCTTCAATTGTTTGCGGAATTCTGCTGATATTTAAAAATGCTTCGGAACTCTACCATTGTTTTCGCAATGCCGCTGACGTTTAAAAATTCTTCGGAACTCTACCATTGTTCTCGGAATTCCATTGACGTTTAAAATTGCTTCGGAACTCTTAAATTGTTTGCGGAATTCTGCTGATATTTAAAAATGCTTCGGAAATCCTCCATTACTCTCGTAAATCTGCTGGAGTTTAAAAATGCTTTGGAACTCTTCCATGTTTCCCTGAATTCTGCTGAAGTTTAAAAATGTTTCGGAACTCTTCCATTGTTCTCGGAATTCCGGTGAAATTTAAAAATGCTTCGGAACTTTTCCATTGTTCTCGGAATTCCGCGGACGTTTAAAAATGCTTCGGAACTCTTCCATTGTTCTCGGAATTCTGCTGAAGTTTAAATATGCTTCGGAACTCTTCCATTGTTCTGGGAATTCCGCTGACGTTTAAAAATGCTTCGGAACTCTTCCATTGCTCTCGGAATTATGCTGAAGTTTAAAAATGCTTTGGAACTCTTCCATTGCTCTCGAAATTCCGCTGAAGTTTAAATATGCTTCGGAACTCTTCCATTGTTCACGGAAATAATGCTGAAGTTTAAAAATTCCTCGGAACTCTTCCATTGTTCTTGGAATTTCGCTGAAGTTTAAAAATGCTTCGCAACTCTTCCATTGTTCTCGGAATTCCGTTGACATTTAAAAATGCTTCGGAACTCTTCCATTGTTATCGGTATTCCGCTGACGTTTAAAAATGCTTCGGAACTCTTCCATTGTTATCGGAATTCTGCTGAATTTTAAAAATGCTTCGGAACTCTTCCATTGTTCTCGGAATTCTGCTGAAGTTTAAAAATGCTCGGAACTCTTCCATTGTTCTCAGAATTCCGCTGACGTTTAAAAATGCTTCCGAACTCTTCCATTGTTCTCGGAATTCCGCTGACGTTTAAAAATGCTTCGGAACTCTTCAATTGTTTGCGGAATTCTGCTGATATTTAAAAATGCTTCGGAACTCTACCATTGTTTTCGCAATGCCGCTGACGTTTAAAAATGCTTCGGAACTCTACCATTGTTCTCGGAATTCCATTGACGTTTAAAATTGCTTCGGAACACTTAAATTGTTTGCGAAATTCTGCTGATATTTAAAAATGCTTCGGAAATCCTCCATTACTCTCGTAAATCTGCTGGAGTTTAAAAATGCTTTGGAACTCTTCCATGTTTCCCTGAATTCTGCTGAAGTTTAAAAATGTTTCGGAACTCTTCCATTGTTCTCGGAATTCCGCTGAAGTTTAAAAATGCTTCGGAACTTTTCCATTGTTCTGGGAATTCCGCTGAAGTTTAAAAATGCTTCGGAACTCTTCCATTTTTCCCAGAATTATGCTGAAGTTTAAAAATACTTCGGAACTCTTCCATTGTTAGCGGAATTCTGCTGACATTTAAAAATGCTTCGGAACTCTTCCATTGATCTCGGAATTGCGCTGACATTTAAAAATGCTTCGGAACTCTTCAATTGTTCTCGGAATTCTGCTGACAATTAAAAATGCTTCGGAACTCTTCCATTATTCTCGAAATTCTGCTGAAGTTTAAAAATGCTTCGGAACTCCTCCATTTTTCCCGGAATTCCGCTGAAATTTAAAAATGCTTCGGAACTCTTCCATTGTTCTCGGAATTCCGCTGAAATTTAAAAATGCTTCGGAACTTTTCCATTGTTCTCGGAATTCCGCGGACGTTTAAAAATGCTTCGGAACTCTTCCATTGTTCTCGGAATTCTGCTGAAGTTTAAATATGCTTCGGAACTCTTCCATTGTTCTGGGAATTCCGCTGACGTTTAAAAATGCTTCGGAACTCTTCCATTGCTCTCGGAATTCCTCTGAAGTTTAAAAATGCTTCGGAACTCTTCCATTGTTCTCGAAATTCCGCTGAAGTTTAAAAATGCTTCGGAAATCTTCCGTTGTTCCCGGAATTATGCTGAAGTTTAAAAATGCTTTGGAACTCTTCCATTGCTCTCGAAATTCCGCTGAAGTTTAAATATGCTTCGGAACTCTTCCATTGTTCACGGAAATAATGCTGAAGTTTAAAAATTCCTCAGAACTCTTCCATTGTTCTTGGAATTTCGCTGAAGTTTAAAAATGCTTCGCAACTCTTCCATTGTACTCGGAATTCCGTTGACGTTTAAAAATGCTTCGGAACTCTTCCATTGTTATCGGTATTCCGCTGACGTTTAAAAATGCTTCGGAACTCTTCCATTGTTATCGGAATTCTGCTGAATTTTAAAAATGCTTCAGAACTCTTCCATTGTTCTCGGAATTCTGCTGACGTTTAAAAATGCTTCCGAACTCTTCCATTGTTCTCGGAATTCCGCTGACGTTTAAAAATGCTTCGGAACTCTTCAATTGTTTGCGGAATTCTGCTGATATTTAAAAATGCTTCGGAACTCTACCATTGTTTTCGCAATGCCGCTGACGTTTAAAAATTCTTCGGAACTCTACCATTGTTCTCGGAATTCCATTGACGTTTAAAATTGCTTCGGAACTCTTAAATTGTTTGCGGAATTCTGCTGATATTTAAAAATGCTTCGGAAATCCTCCATTACTCTCGTAAATCTGCTGGAGTTTAAAAATGCTTTGGAACTCTTCCATGTTTCCCTGAATTCTGCTGAAGTTTAAAAATGTTTCGGAACTCTTCCATTGTTCTCGGAATTCCGCTGAAGTTTAAAAATGCTTCGGAACTCTTCCATTGTTCTGGGAATTCCGCTGAAGTTTAAAAATGCTTCGGAACTCTTCCATTTTTCCCAGAATTACGCTGAAGTTTAAAAATACTTCGGAACTCTTCCATTGTTAGCGGAATTCTGCTGACATTTAAAAATGCTTCGGAACTCTTCCATTGATCTCGGAATTGCGCTGACATTTAAAAATGCTTCGGAACTGTTCAATTGTTCTCGGAATGCTGCTGACAATTAAAAATGCTTCGGAACTCTTCCATTATTCCCGAAATTCTGCTGAAGTTTAAAAATGCTTCGGAACTCCTCCATTTTTCCCGGAATTCCGCTGAAATTTAAAAATGCTTCGGAACTTTTCCATTGTTCTCGGAATTCCGCGGACGTTTAAAAATGCTTCGGAACTCTTCCATTGTTCTCGGAATTCTGCTGAAGTTTAAATATGCTTCGGAACTCTTCCATTGTTCTGGGAATTCCGCTGAAGTTTAAAAATGCTTCGGAACTCTTCCATTGTTCTCGAAATTCCGCTGAAGTTTAAAAATGCTTCGGAACTCTTCCGTTGTTCCCGGAATTATGCTGAAGTTTAAAAATGCTTTGGAACTCTTCCATTGCTCTCGAAATTCCGCTGAAGTTTAAATATGCTTCGGAACTCTTCCATTGTTCACGGAAATAATGCTGAAGTTTAAAAATTCCTCGGAACTCTTCCATTGTTCTTGGAATTTCGCTGAAGTTTAAAAATGCTTCGCAACTCTTCCATTGTTCTCGGAATTCCGTTGACATTTTAAAATGCTTCGGAACTCTTCCATTGTTATCGGTATTCCGCTGACGTTTAAAAATGCTTCGGAACTCTTCCATTGTTATCGGAATTCTGCTGAATTTTAAAAATGCTTCGGAACTCTTCCATTGTTCTCGGAATTCTGCTGAAGTTTAAAATTGCTCGGAACTCTTCCATTGTTCTCAGAATTCCGCTGACGTTTAAAAATGCTTCCGAACTCTTCCATTGTTCTCGGAATTCCGCTGACGTTTAAAAATGCTTCGGAACTCTTCAATTGTTTGCGGAATTCTGCTGATATTTAAAAATGCTTCGGAACTCTACCATTGTTTTCGCAATGCCGCTGACGTTTAAAAATGCTTCGGAACTCTACCATTGTTCTCGGAATTCCATTGACGTTTAAAATTGCTTCGCAACGCTTAAATTGTTTGTGGAATTCTGCTGATATTTAAAAATGCTTCGGAAATCCTCCATTACTCTCGTAAATCTGCTGGAGTTTAAAAATGCTTTGGAACTCTTCCATGTTTCCCTGAATTCAGCTGAAGTTTAAAAATGTTTTGGAACTCTTCCATTGTTCTCGGAATTCCGCTGAAGTTTAAAAATGCTTCGGAACTCTTCCATTGTTCTGGGAATTCCGCTGAAGTTTAAAAATGCTTCGGAACTCTTCCATTTTTCCCAGAATTACGCTGAAGTTTAAAAATACTTCGGAACTCTTCCATTGTTAGCGGAATTCTGCTGACATTTAAAAATGCTTCGGAACTCTTCCATTGATCTCGGAATTGCGCTGACATTTAAAAATGCTTCGGAACTCTT
Organism: Phyllobates terribilis; assembly: GCF_046119375.1. Taxonomy (NCBI): domain Eukaryota; kingdom Metazoa; phylum Chordata; class Amphibia; order Anura; family Dendrobatidae; genus Phyllobates; species Phyllobates terribilis. The sequence goes on from NW_027362769.1 coordinate 67,638,659, forward strand.
CAATTGTTCTCGGAATTCTGCTGACAATTAAAAATGCTTCGGAACTCTTCCTTTATTCTCGAAATTCTGCTGAAGTTTAAAAATGCTTCGGAACTCCTCCATTTTTCCCGGAATTCCGCTGAAATTTAAAAATGCTTCGGAACTCTTCCATTGTTCTCGGAATTCCGCTGAAATTTAAAAATGCTTCGGAACTTTTATATTGTTCTCGGAATTCCACGGACGTTTAAAAATGCTTCGGAACTCTTCTATTGTTCTCGGAATTCTGCTGAAGTTTAAATATGCTTCGGAACTCTTCCATTGTTCTGGGAATTCCGCTGACGTTTAAAAATGCTTCGGAACTCTTCCATTGCTCTCGGAATTCCGCTGAAGTTTAAAAATGCTTCGGAACTCTTCCATTGTTCTCGAAATTCCGCTGAAGTTTAAAAATGCTTCGGAACTCTTCCGTTGTTCCCGGAATTATGCTGAAGTTTAAAAATGCTTTGGAACTCTTCCATTGCTCTCGAAATTCCGCTGAAGTTTAAATATGCTTCGGAACTCTTCCACTGTTCACGGAAATAATGCTGAAGTTTAAAAATTCCTCGGAACTCTTCCATTGTTCTTGGAATTTCGCTGAAGTTTAAAAATGCTTCGCAACTCTTCCATTGTTCTCGGAATTCCGTTGACATTTAAAAATGCTTCGGAACTCTTCCATTGTTATCGGTATTCCGCTGACGTTTAAAAATGCTTCGGAACTCTTCCATTGTTATCGGAATTCTGCTGAATTTTAAAAATGCTTCGGAACTCTTCCATTGTTCTCGGAATTGTGCTGAAGTTTAAAAATGCTCGGAACTCTTCCATTGTTCTCAGAATTCCGCTGACGTTTAAAAATGCTTCCGAACTCTTCCACTGTTCTCGTAATTCCGCTGACGTTTAAAAATGCTTCGGAACTCTTCAATTGTTTGCGGAATTCTGCTGATATTTAAAAATGCTTCGGAACTCTACCATTGTTTTCGCAATGCCGCTGACGTTTAAAAATGCTTCGGAACTCTACCATTGTTCTCGGAATTCCATTGACGTTTAAAATTGCTTCGGAACGCTTAAATTGTTTGTGGAATTCTGCTGATATTTAAAAATGCTTCGGAAATCCTCCATTACTCTCGTAAATCTGCTGGAGTTTAAAAATGCTTTGGAACTCTTCCATGTTTCCTGAATTCTGCTGAAGTTTAAAAATGTTTCGGAACTCTTCCATTGTTCTCGGAATTCCGCTGAAGTTTAAAAATGCTTCGGAACTCTTCCATTGTTCTGGGAATTCCGCTGAAGTTTAAAAATGCTTCGGAACTCTTCCATTTTTCCCAGAATTACGCTGAAGTTTAAAAATACTTCGGAACTCTTCCATTGTTAGCGGAATTCTGCTGACATTTAAAAATGCTTCGGAACTCTTCCATTGATCTCGGAATTGCGCTGACATTTAAAAATGCTTCGGAACTCTTCAATTGTTCTCGGAATTCTGCTGACAATTAAAAATGCTTCGGAACTCTTCCATTATTCTCGAAATTCTGCTGAAGTTTAAAAATGCTTCGGAACTCCTCCATTTTTCCAGGAATTCCGCTGAAATTTAAAAATGCTTCGGAACTCTTCCATTGTTCTCGGAATTCCGCTGAAATTTAAAAATGCTTCGGAACTTTTCCATTGTTCTCGGAATTCCGCGGACGTTTAAAAATGCTTTGGAACTCTTCCATTGTTCTCGGAATTCTGCTGAAGTTTAAATATGCTTCGGAACTCTTCCATTGTTCTGGGAATTCCGCTGACGTTTAAAAATGCTTCGGAACTCTTCCATTGCTCTCGGAATTCCGCTGAAGTTTAAAAATGCTTCGGAACTCTTCCATTGTTCTCGAAATTCCGCTGAAGTTTAAAAATGCTTCGGAACTCTTCCGTTGTTCCCGGAATGATGCTGAAGTTTAAAAATGCTTTGGAACTCTTCCATTGCTCTCGAAATTCCGCTGAAGTTTAAATATGCTTCGGAACTCTTCCATTGTTCACGGAAATAATGCTGAAGTTTAAAAATTCCTCGGAACTCTTCCATTGTTCTTGGAATTTCGCTGAAGTTTAAAAATGCTTCGCAACTCTTCCATTGTTCTCGGAATTCCGTTGACGTTTAAAAATGCTTCGGAACTCTTCCATTGTTATCGGTATTCCGCTGACGTTTAAAAATGCTTCGGAACTCTTCCATTGTTATCGGAATTCTGCTGAATTTTAAAAATGCTTCGGAACTCTTCCATTGTTCTCGGAATTCTGCTGAAGTTTAAAAATGCTCGGAACTCTTCCATTGTTCTCAGAATTCCGCTGACGTTTAAAAATGCTTCCGAACTCTTCCATTGTTCTCGGAATTCCGCTAACGTTTAAAAATGCTTCGGAACTCTTCAATTGTTTGCGGAATTCTGCTGATATTTAAAAATGCTTCGGAACTCTACCATTGTTTTCGCAATGCCGCTGACGTTTAAAAATGCTTCGGAACACTACCATTGTTCTCGTAATTCCATTGACATTTAAAATTGCTTCGGAACTCTTAAATTGTTTGCGGAATTCTGCTGATATTTAAAAATGCTTCGGAAATCCTCCATTACTCTCGTAAATCTGCTGGAGTTTAAAAATGCTTTGGAACTCTTCCATGTTTCCCTGAATTCTGCTGAAGTTTAAAAATGCTTCGGAACTCTTCCATTGATCTGGGAATTCCGCTGAAGTTTAAAAATGCTTCGGAACTCTTCCATTTTTCCCAGAATTACGCTGAAGTTTAAAAATACTTCGGAACTCTTCCATTGTTAGCGGAATTCTGCTGACATTTAAAAATGCTTCGGAACTCTTCAATTGTTCTCGGAATTCTGCTGACAATTAAAAATGCTTCGGAACTCTTCCATTATTCTCGAAATTCTGCTGAAGTTTAAAAATGCTTCGGAACTCCTCCATTTTTCCCGGAATTCCGCTGAAATTTAAAAATGCTTCGGAACTTTTCCATTGTTCTCAGAATTCCGCGGACGTTTAAAAATGCTTCGGAACTCTTCCATTGTTCTCGGAATTCTGCTGAAGTTTAAATATGCTTCGGAACTCTTCCATTGATCTCGGAATTGCGCTGACATTTAAAAATGCTTCGGAACTCTTCAATTGTTCTCGGAATTCTGCTGACAATTAAAAATGCTTCGGAACTCTTCCATTATTCTCGAAATTCTGCTGAAGTTTAAAAATGCTTCGGAACTCCTCCATTTTTCCCGGAATTCCGCTGAAATTTAAAAATGCTTCGGAACTTTTCCATTGTTCTCGGAATTCCGCGGACGTTTAAAAATGCTTCGGAACTCTTCCATTGTTCTCGGAATTCTGCTGAAGTTTAAATATGCTTCGGAACTCTTCCATTGTTCTGGGAATTCCGCTGAAGTTTAAAAATGCTTCGGAACTCTTCCATTGTTCTCGAAATTCCGCTGAAGTTTAAAAATGCTTCGGAACTCTTCCGTTGTTCCCGGAATTATGCTGAAGTTTAAAAATGCTTTGGAACTCTTCCATTGCTCTCGAAATTCCGCTGAAGTTTAAATATGCTTCGGAACTCTTCCATTGTTCACGGAAATAATGCTGAAGTTTAAAAATTCCTCGGAACTCTTCCATTGTTCTTGGAATTTCGCTGAAGTTTAAAAATGCTTCGCAACTCTTCCATTGTTCTCGGAATTCCGTTGACATTTAAAAATGCTTCGGAACTCTTCCATTGTTATCGGTATTCCGCTGACGTTTAAAAATGCTTTGGAACTCTTCCATTGTTATCGGAATTCTGCTGAATTTTAAAAATGCTTCGGAACTCTTCCATTGTTCTCGGAATTCTGCTGAAGTTTAAAAATGCTCGGAACTCTACCATTGTTCTCAGAATTCCGCTGACGTTTAAAAATGCTTCCGAACTCTTCCATTGTTCTCGGAATTCCGCTGACGTTTAAAAATGCTTCGGAACTCTTCAATTGTTTGCGGAATTCTGCTGATATTTAAAAATGCTTCGGAACTCTACCATTGTTTTCGCAATGCCGCTGACGTTTAAAAATGCTTCGGAACTCTACCATTGTTCTCGGAATTCCATTGACGTTTAAAATTGCTTCGGAACGCTTAAATTGTTTGCGGAATTCTGCTGATATTTAAAAATGCTTCGGAAATCCTCCATTACTCTCGTAAATCTGCTGGAGTTTAAAAATGCTTTGGAACTCTTCCATGTTTCCCTGAATTCTGCTGAAGTTTAAAAATGTTTCGGAACTCTTCCATTGTTCTCGGAATTCCGCTGAAGTTTAAAAATGCTTCGGAACTCTTCCATTGTTCTGGGAATTCCGCTGAAGTTTAAAAATGCTTCGGAACTCTTCCATTTTTCCCAGAATTACGCTGAAGTTTAAAAATACTTCGGAACTCTTCCATTGTTACCGGAATTCTGCTGACATTTAAAAATGCTTCGGAACTCTTCCATTGATCTCGGAATTGCGCTGACATTTAAAAATGCTTCGGAACTCTTCAATTGTTCTCGGAATTCTGCTGACAATTAAAAATGCTTCGGAACTCTTCCATTATTCTCGAAATTCTGCTGAAGTTTAAAAATGCTTCGGAACTCCTCCATTTTTCCCGGAATTCCGCTGAAATTTAAAAATGCTTCGGAACTCTTCCATTGTTCTCGGAATTCCGCTGAAATTTAAAAATGCTTCGGAACTTTTCCATTGTTCTCGGAATTCCGCGGACGTTTAAAAATGCTTCGGAACTCTTCCATTGTTCTCGGAATTCTGCTGAAGTTTAAATATGCTTCGGATCTCTTCCATTGTTCTGGGAATTCCGCTGACGTTTAAAAATGCTTCGGAACTCTTCCATTGCTCTCGGAATTCCGCTGAAGTTTAAAAATGCTTCGGAACTCTTCCATTGTTCTCGAAATTCCGCTGAAGTTTAAAAATGCTTTGGAACTCTTCCGTTGTTCCCGGAATTATGCTGAAGTTTAAAAATGCTTTGGAACTCTTCCATTGCTCTCGAAATTCCGCTGAAGTTTAAATATGCTTCGGAACTCTTCCATTGTTCACGGAAATAATGCTGAAGTTTAAAAATTCCTCGGAACTCTTCCATTGTTCTTGGAATTTCGCTGAAGTTTAAAAATGCTTCGCAACTCTTCCATTGTTCTCGGAATTCCGTTGACGTTTAAAAATGCTTCGGAACTCTTCCATTGTTATCGGTATTCCGCTGACGTTTAAAAATGCTTCGGAACGCTTCCATTGTTATCGGAATTCTGCTGAATTTTAAAAATGCTTCGGAACTCTTCCATTGTTCTCGGAATTCTGCTGAAGTTTAAAAATGCTTGGAACTCTTCCATTGTCCTCAGAATTCCGCTGACGTTTAAAAATGCTTCCGAACTCTTCCATTGTTCTCGGAATTCCGCTGCCGTTTAAAAATGCTTCGGAACTCTTCAATTGTTTGCGGAATTCTGCTGATATTTAAAAATGCTTCTGAACTCTACCATTGTTTTCGCAATGCCGCTGACGTTTAAAAATGCTTCGGAACTCTACCATTGTTCTCGGAATTCCATTGACGTTTAAAATTGCTTCGGAACTCTTAAATTGTTTGCGGAATTCTGCTGATATTTAAAAATGCTTCGGAAATCATCCATTACTCTCGTAAATCTGCTGGAGTTTAAAAATGCTTTGGAACTCTTCCATGTTTCCCTGAATTCTGCTGAAGTTTAAAAATGTTTCGGAACTCTTCCATTGTTCTCGGAATTCCGCTGAAGTTTAAAAATGCTTCGGAACTCTTCCATTGTTCTGGGAATTCCGCTGAAGTTTAAAAATGCTTCGGAACTCTTCCATTTTTCCCAGAATTACGCTGAAGTTTAAAAATACTTCGGAACTCTTCCATTGTTAGCGGAATTCTGCTGACATTTAAAAATGCTTCGGAACGCTTCCATTGATCTCGGAATTGCGCTGACATTTAAAAATGCTTCGGAACTCTTCAATTGTTCTCGGAATTCTGCTGACAATTAAAAATGCTTCGGAACTCTTCCATTATTCTCGAAATTCTGCTGAAGTTTAAAAATGCTTCGGAACTCCTCCATTTTTCCCGGAATTCCGATGAAATTTAAAAATGCTTCGGAACTCTTCCATTGTTCTCGGAATTCCGCTGAAATTTAAAAATGCTTCGGAACTTTTCCATTGTTCTCGGAATTCCGCGGACGTTTAAAAATGCTTCGGAACTCTTCCATTGTTCTCGGAATTCTGCTGACGTTTAAAAATGCTTCGGAACTCTTCCATTGCTCTCGGAATTCCGCTGAAGTTTAAAAATGCTTCGGAACTCTTCCATTGTTCTCGAAATTCCGCTGAAGTTTAAAAATGCTTCGGAACTCTTCTGTTGTTCCCGGAATTATGCTGAAGTTTAAAAATGCTTTGGAACTCTTCCATTGCTCTCGAAATTCCGCTGAAGTTTAAATATACTTCGGAACTCTTCCATTGTTCACGGAAATAATGCTGAAGTTTAAAAATTCCTCGGAACTCTTCCATTGTTCTTGGAATTTCGCTGAAGTTTAAAAATGCTTCGCAACTCTTCCATTGTTCTCGGAATTCCGTTGACGTTTAAAAATGCTTCGGAACTCTTCCATTGTTATCGGTATTCCGCTGACGTTTAAAAATGCTTCGGAACTCTTCCATTGTTATCGGAATTCTGCTGAAGTTTAAAAATGCTTCGGAACTCTTCCATTGTTCTCGGAATTCTGCTGAAGTTTAAAAATGCTCGGAACTCTTCCATTGTTCTCATAATTCCGCTGACGTTTAAAAATGCTTCCGAACTCTTCCATTGTTCTCGGAATTCCGCTGACGTTTAAAAATGCTTCGGAACTCTTCAATTGTTCGCGGAATTCTGCTGATATTTAAAAATGCTTCGGAACTCTACCATTGTTTTCGCAATGCCGCTGACGTTTAAAAATGCTTTGGAACTCTACCATTGTTCTCGGAATTCCATTGACGTTTAAAATTGCTTCGGAACTTTTAAATTGTTTGCGGAATTCTGCTGATATTTAAAAATGCTTTGGAAATCCTCCATTACTCTCGTAAATCTGCTGGAGTTTAAAAATGCTTTGGGACTCTTCCATGTTTCCCTGAATTCTGCTGAAGTTTAAAAATGTTTCGGAACTCTTCCATTGTTCTCGGAATTCCGCTGAAGTTTAAAAATGCTTCGGAACTCTTCCATTGTTCTCGGAATTCAGTTGACGCTTAAAAATGCTTTGGAACTCTTCCATTGTTCCCGGAATTACGCTGAAATTTAAAAATGCTTCGGAACTCTTCCATTGTTACCGGAATTCCGCTGAAGTTTAAATATTCTTAGGAACTCTTCCATTGATCCCGGAATTACGCTGAAGTTTAAAAATGCTTCGAAACTCTTCCATTGTTCTCGGAATTCCGCTGAAGTTTAAAAATACTTCGGAATACTTCCATTGTTCTCGGAATTCCGTTGACGTTTAAAAATGCTTCGTAACTCTTCCATTGTTATCGGTATTCCGCTGACGTTTAAAAATGCTTCGGTACTCTTCCATTGTTCTCGGAATTCCGCTGACGTTTAAAAATGCTTCGGAACTCTTCCATGGTTCCCGGAATTCAGCTGAAGTTTAAAAATGTTTCGGAACTCTTCCGTTGTTCTCGGAATTCCGCTGAAGTTTAAAAATGCTTCGGAACTCTTCCATTGTTCTGGGAATTCCGCTGAAGTTTAAAAATGCTTCGGAACTCTTCCATTTTTCCCAGCATTACGCTGAAGTTTAAAAATACTTCGGAACTCTTCCATTGTTAGCGGAATTCTGCTGAAATTTAAAAATGTTTCGGAACTCTTCCATTGATCTCGGAATTGCGCTGACATTTAAAAATGCTTCGGAACTCTTCAATTGTTCTCGGAATTCTGCTGACAATTAAAAATGCTTCGGAACTCTTCCATTATTCTCGAAATTCTGCTGAAGTTTAAAAATGCTTCGGAACTCCTCCATTTTTCCCGGAATTCCGCTGAAATTTAAAAATGCTTCGGAACTCTTCCATTGTTCTCGGAATTCCACTGAAATTTAAAAATGCTTCGGAACTTTTCCATTGTTCTCGGAATTCCGCGGACGTTTAAAAATGCTTCGGAACTCTTCCATTGTTCTGGGAATTCTGCTGAAGTTTAAATATGCTTCGGAACTCTTCCATTGTTCTGGGAATTCCGCTGACGTTTAAAAATGCTTCGGAACTCTTCCATTGCTCTCGGAATTCCGCTGAAGTTTAAAAATGCTTCGGAACTCTTCCATTGTTCTCGAAATTCCGCTGAAGTTTAAAAATGCTTCGGAACTCTTCTGTTGTTCCCGGAATTATGCTGAAGTTTAAAAATGCTTTGGAACTCTTCCATTGCTCTCGAAATTCCGCTGAAGTTTAAATATACTTCGGAACTCTTCCATTGTTCACGGAAATAATGCTGAAGTTTAAAAATTCCTCGGAACTCTTCCATTGTTCTTGGAATTTCGCTGAAGTTTAAAAATGCTTCGCAACTCTTCCATTGTTCTCGGAATTCCGTTGACGTTTAAAAATGCTTCGGAACTCTTCCATTGTTATCGGTATTCCGCTGACGTTTAAAAATGCTTCGGAACTCTTCCATTGTTATCGGAATTCTGCTGAAGTTTAAAAATGCTTCGGAACTCTTCCATTGTTCTCGGAATTCTGCTGAAGTTTAAAAATGCTCGGAACTCTTCCATTGTTCTCATAATTCCGCTGACGTTTAAAAATGCTTCCGAACTCTTCCATTGTTCTCGGAATTCCGCTGACGTTTAAAAATGCTTCGGAACTCTTCAATTGTTCGCGGAATTCTGCTGATATTTAAAAATGCTTCGGAACTCTACCATTGTTTTCGCAATGCCGCTGACGTTTAAAAATGCTTTGGAACTCTACCATTGTTCTCGGAATTCCATTGACGTTTAAAATTGCTTCGGAACTTTTAAATTGTTTGCGGAATTCTGCTGATATTTAAAAATGCTTTGGAAATCCTCCATTACTCTCGTAAATCTGCTGAAGTTTAAAAATGCTTTGGGACTCTTCCATGTTTCCCTGAATTCTGCTGAAGTTTAAAAATGTTTCGGAACTGTTCCATTGTTCTCGGAATTCCGCTGAAGTTTAAAAATGCTTCGGAACTCTTCCATTGTTCTCGGAATTCAGTTGACGCTTAAAAATGCTTTGGAACTCTTCCATTGTTCCCGGAATTACGCTGAAATTTAAAAATGCTTCGGAACTCTTCCATTGTTACCGGAATTCCGCTGAAGTTTAAATATTCTTAGGAACTCTTCCATTGATCCCGGAATTACGCTGAAGTTTAAAAATGCTTCGAAACTCTTCCATTGTTCTCGGAATTCCGCTGAAGTTTAAAAATACTTCGGAATACTTCCATTGTTCTCGGAATTCCGTTGACGTTTAAAAATGCTTCGTAACTCTTCCATTGTTATCGGTATTCCGCTGACGTTTAAAAATGCTTCGGTACTCTTCCATTGTTCTCGGAATTCTGCTGAAGTTTAAAAATGCTTCGGAACTCTTCCATTGTTATCGGAATTCTGCTGAAGTTTAAAAATTCTTCGGAACTCTTCCATTGTTCTCGGAATTCCCCTGAAGTTTAAAAATGCTTTGGAATTCTTCCATTGTTCCTGGAAATCAGCTGAAGTTTAAAAATTCCTTGGAACTCTTCCTTTGTTCTTGGAATTCCGCTGACGTTTAAAAATGCTTCGGAACTCTTCTATTGTTCTCAGAATTCCGCTGAAGTTTAAAAATGCTTCGGAACTCTTCCATTGTTCTCGGAATTCTGCTGAAATTTAAAAATGCTTCGGAACTCTTCCATTGTTCTTGGAATTCCGCTGAAGTTTAAAAATGCTTCTGAACTCTTCCTTTGTTCTCGGAATTCCGCTGACGTTTAAAAATGCTTCGGGACTCTTCCATGGTTCCCGGAATTCAGCTGAAGTTTAAAAATGTTTCGGAACTCTTCCGTTGTTCTCGGAATTCCGCTGAAGTTTAAAAATGCTTCGGAACTCTTCCATTGTTCTGGGAATTCCGCTGAAGTTTAAAAATGCTTCGGAACTCTTCCATTTTTCCCAGAATTACGCTGAAGTTTAAAAATACTTCGGAACTCTTCCATTGTTAGCGGAATTCTGCTGAAATTTAAAAATGTTTCGGAACTCTTCCATTGATCTCGGAATTGCGCTGACATTTAAAAATGCTTCGGAACTCTTCAATTGTTCTCGGAATTCTGCTGACAATTAAAAATGCTTCGGAACTCTTCCATTATTCTCGAAATTCTGCTGAAGTTTAAAAATGCTTCGGAACTCCTCCATTTTTCCCGGAATTCCGCTGAAATTTAAAAATGCTTCGGAACTCTTCCATTGTTCTCGGAATTCCACTGAAATTTAAAAATGCTTCGGAACTTTTCCATTGTTCTCGGAATTCCGCGGACGTTTAAAAATGCTTCGGAACTCTTCCATTGTTCTCGGAATTCTGCTGAAGTTTAAATATGCTTCGGAACTCTTCCATTGTTCTGGGAATTCCGCTGACGTTTAAAAATGCTTCGGAACTCTTCCATTGCTCTCGGAATTCCGCTGAAGTTTAAAAATGCTTCGGAACTCTTCCATTGTTCTCGAAATTCCGCTGAAGTTTAAAAATGCTTCGGAACTCTTCCGTTGTTCCCGGAATTATGCTGAAGTTTAAAAATGCTTTGGAACTCTTCCATTGCTCTCGAAATTCCGCTGAAGTTTACATATGCTTCGGAACTCTTCCATTGTTCACGGAAATAATGCTGAAGTTTAAAAATTCCTCGGAACTCTTCCATTGTTCTCGGAATTTCGCTGAAGTTTAAAAATGCTTCGCAACTCTTCCATTGTTCTCGGAATTCCGTTGACGTTTAAAAATGCTTCGGAACTCTTCCATTGTTATCGGTATTCCGCTGACGTTTAAAAATGCTTCGGAACTCTTCCATTGTTATCGGAATTCTGCTGAATTTTAAAAATGCTTCGGAACTCTTCCATTGTTCTCGGAATTCTGCTGAAGTTTAAAAATGCTCGGAACTCTTCCATTGTTCTCAGAATTCCGCTGACGCTTAAAAATGCTTTGGAACTCTTCAATTGTTCGCGGAATTCTGCTGATATTTAAAAATGCTTCGGAACTCTACCATTGTTTTCGCAATGCCGCTGACGTTTAAAAATGCTTCGGAACTCTACCATTGTTCTCGGAATTCTATTGACGTTTAAAATTGCTTCGGAACTCTTAAATTGTTTGCGGAATTCTGCTGATATTTAAAAATGCTTCGGAAATCCTCCATTACTCTCGTAAATCTGCTGGAGTTCAAAAATACTTTGGAACTCTTCCATGTTTCCCTGAATTCTGCTGAAGTTTAAAAATGTTTCGGAACTCTTCCATTGTTCTCGGAATTCCGCTGAAGTTTAAAAATGCTTCGGAACTCTTCCATTGTTCTCGGAATTCAGTTGACGCTTAGAAATGCTTTGGAACTCTTCCATTGTTCCCGGAATTACGCTGATATTTAAAAATGCTTCGGAACTCTTCCATTGTTAGCGGAATTCCGCTGAAGTTTAAATATTCTTAGGAACTCTTCCATTGATCCCGGAATTACGCTGAAGTTTAAAAATGCTTCGAAACTCTTCCATTGTTCTCGGAATTCCGCTGAAGTTTTAAAATACTTCGGAATACTTCCATTGTTCTCGGTATTCCCCTGAAGTTTAAAAATGCTTCGTAACTCTTCCATTGTTATTGGTATTCCGCTGACGTTTAAAAATGCTTCGGTACTCTTCCATTGTTCTCGGAATTCTGCTGAAGTTTAAAAATGCTTTGGAACTCTTCCATTGTTATCGGAATTCTGCTGAAGTTTAAAAATTCTTCGGAACTCTTCCATTGTTCTCGGTATTCCCCTGAAGTTTAAAAATGCTTTGGAATTCTTCCATTGTTCCTGGAAATCAGCTGAAGTTTAAAAATTCTTTGGAACTCTTCCTTTGTTCTTGGAATTCCGCTGACGTTTAAAAATGCTTCGGAACTCTTCTATTGTTCTCAGAATTCCGCTGAAGTTTAAAAATGCTTCGGAACTCTTCCATTGTTCTCGGAATTCTGCTGAAATTTAAAAATGCTTCGGAACTCTTCCATTGTTCTTGGAATTCCGCTGAAGTTTAAAAATGCTTCTGAACTCTTCCTTTGTTCTCGGAATTCCGCTGACGTTTAAAAATGCTTCGGAACTCTTCCATGGTTCCCGGAATTCAGCTGAAGTTTAAAAATGTTTCAGAACTCTTCCGTTGTTCTCAGAATTCCGCTGAAGTTTAAAAATGCTTCGGAACTCTTCCATTGTTCTGGGAATTCCGCTGAAGTTTAAAAATGCTTCGGAACTCTTCCATTTTTCCCAGAATTACGCTGAAGTTTAAAAATACTTCGGAACTCTTCCATTGTTAGCGGAATTCTGCTGACATTTAAAAATGTTTCGGAACTCTTCCATTGATCTCGGAATTGCGCTGACATTTAAAAATGCTTCGGAACTCTTCAATTGTTCTCGGAATTCTGCTGACAATTAAAAATGCTTCGGAACTCTTCCATTATTCTCGAAATTCTGCTGAAGTTTAAAAATGCTTCGGAACTCCTCCATTTTTCCCGGAATTCCGCTGAAATTTAAAAATGCTTCGGAACTCTTCCATTGTTCTCGGAATTCCACTGAAATTTAAAAATGCTTCGGAACTTTTCCATTGTTCTCGGAATTCCGCGGACGTTTAAAAATGCTTCGGAACTCTTCCATTGTTCTCGTAATTCTGCTGAAGTTTAAATATGCTTCGGAACTCTTCCATTGTTCTGGGAATTCCGCTGACGTTTAAAAATGCTTCGGAACTCTTCCATTGCTCTCGGAATTCCGCTAAAGTTTAAAAATGCTTCGGAACTCTTCCATTGTTCTCGAAATTCCGCTGAAGTTTAAAAATGCTTCGGAACTCTTCCGTTGTTCCCGGAATTATGCTGAAGTTTAAAAATGCTTTGGAACTCTTCCATTGCTCTCGAAATTCCGCTGAAGTTTAAATATGCTTCGGAACTCTTCCATTGTTCACGGAAATAATGCTGAAGTTTAAAAATTCCTCGGAACTCTTCCATTGTTCTCGGAATTTCGCTGAAGTTTAAAAATGCTTCGCAACTCTTCCATTGTTCTCGGAATTCCGTTGACGTTTAAAAATGCTTCGGAACTCTTCCATTGTTATCGGTATTCCGCTGACGTTTAAAAATGCTTCGGAACTCTTCCATTGTTATCGGAATTCTGCTGAATTTTAAAAATGCTTCGGAACTCTTCCATTGTTCTCGGAATTCTGCTGAAGTTTAAAAATGCTCGAAACTCTTCCATTGTTCTCAGAATTCCGCTGATGTTTAAAAATGCTTTGGAACTCTTCAATTGTTCGCGGAATTCTGCTGATATTTAAAAATGCTTCGGAACTCTACCATTGTTTTCGCAATGCCGCTGACGTTTAAAAATGCTTCGGAACTCTACCATTGTTCTCGGAATTCTATTGACGTTTAAAATTGCTTCGGAACTCTTAAATTGTTTGCGGAATTCTGCTGATATTTAAAAATGCTTCGTAAATCCTCCATTACTCTCGTAAATCTGCTGGAGTTCAAAAATACTTTGGAACTCTTCCATGTTTCCCTGAATTCTGCTGAAGTTTAAAAATGTTTCGGAACTCTTCCATTGTTCTCGGAATTCCGCTGAAGTTTAAAAATGCTTCGGAACTCTTCCATTGTTCTCGGAATTCAGTTGACGCTTAAAAATGCTTTGGAACTCTTCCATTGTTCCCGGAATTACGCTGAAATTTAAAAATGCTTTCGAACTCTTCCATTGTTACCGGAATTACGCTGAAGTTTAAATATGCTTAGGAACTCTTCCATTGATCCCGGAATTACGCTGAAGTTTAAAAATGCTTCGAAACTCTTCCATTATTCTTGGAATTCCGTTGACGTTTAAAAATGCTTCAGAAGTCTTCCTTTTTTCTCGGAATTCCGCTGAAGTTTAAAAATGCTTCGGAACTCTTCCATTGTTCTTGGAATTCCGTTGATGTTTAAAAATGCTTCGGAACTCTTCAATTGTTCTTGGAATTCCGTTGATGTTTAAACATGCTTCGAAACTCTTGAATTGTTCTCAGAATTCTGCTGACATTCAAAAATGCTTCGGAACTCTTCCTTTGTTCCCGGAATTATGCTGAAGTTTAAAAATGCTTTGGAACTCTTCCATTGCTCTCGAAATTCCGCTGAAGTTTAAATATGCTTCGGAACTCTTCCATTGTTCACGGAATTCAGTTGACGCTTAAAAATGCTTTGGAACTCTTCCATTGTTCCCGGATTTACGCTGAAATTTAAAAATGCTTTCGAATAGTGTTGAGCCACCCCCGTAGTGTTCGGGTTCGGTTCGGTTCGTCGAACACTGGGATGTTCGAGGAACTGTTCGTCGAACTGTTCGTCGAACACCTTAGAACACCGTCGAACACCGATAAAACCAATGGCAGGCAAACAAAAACACATAGAAACACATAGAAAACACCTGCAAAGGTGTCCAAAAGCTGACAAACTGCTCAGAAGACACTCTCTTTAAAAAAGCCGGCCGGCAAATTCAGCAGCGGCATACACCGGTACCCGACAATTTAGACAAGAAGTAATAGAGCATCACACATAGATTAGATAGATAGAAACATGTCAGTCACACATATAAGAAGCACAGTGACAGTGTTGGTTACTGCACTTGTCATTTAGTGTAAAGGATTTATTAAAAAAAATATTAGTGTTTTCATGCACCATCTCTTTAAAAAAGCCGGCCGGCAATTCAGCATCTGTACCCGACAATTTAGAACAGAAAGAATAGAGCTTCACACATAGATTAGATAGATAGAAACATGTCAGTCACATATATAATAAGTACAGTGATAGTGTTGCTTACTGTACTTGTCATTTAGTGTAAAGGATTTATTTAAAAAAATAATAGTGTTTTCATGCACTGTCTCTTTAAAAAAGCCGGCCGGCAATTCAGCAGCGGTACCCGACAATTTAGAACAGAAAGATAGAGCATCACACATAGATTAGATAGATAGAAACATGTCAGTCACATATATATGAAGTACAGTGATAGTGTTGGTTACTGTACTTGTCATTTAGTATTAAAATAAAGGATTTATTATTAAAAAAATTGGCGTGGGGTTCCCCTTAATTTTAGGCTCTAGCGGAGGTTAAGCAGACGGCTGGGGCAGATGTTTGAAGCCTGGGAAGGGGGTAATACCCACGGAGCTTCCCAGGCTACTAATATCAGCCCCCAGCTGAATACATAGCCTTTACTAGCTATTAAAATGGGGGACCCCCAAAAAAAATGACGTGGGGTCCCCCCTAATTTAATAGCTAGCAAAGGCTAGGCAGACAGCTGGGGGCTGATATTAATAGCCCAGGAAGGGAGCCATGAATATTGGCCCCCTCCCAGGCTAGAAACACCAGCCGTCAGCCGCCCCAGAAATGGCGCATTCATAGGATGCGCCAATTCTGGCACTTAGCCTCGCTCTTCCACGCTGCCCTGGTGCGGTGGCAGGGGGTAATAGGGTTGGGGTTGATGTCAGCTTATAATGCCAGCTGACATCAAGCCCAGGTTAGTAATGGAGAGGCGTCTATAAGACACCCCCATTACTAACCCCATAGTCAAAGTTAAAAAAAACACAAACACCCAGAATAAAGTCCTTTAATTGAAATAAAGACACAATCCTTTATTGTTCTAAATTAAACCATACTTACCATCATGCCCATTCCAGCTGAAGCCAACGATCTCCTGCAATAAAAGAAAAATAATAAAGCAACCTCATCCTTACCTTTCCATGGTTCCCACGACAGCTTCAGCTCTGCTACATCGAGATGACAGGCTGGACCGCAGCAGAACGCTGCCATCCAGCCTGTCATCCCGCAGACACTGAGAAGCGCAGGCTTGCTTGCGCTGCTCAGCGTCTCTCTGTGACAACATCCAGATGAGCCGAGTTCATGTCCAATGAACTCGGCTCACCTCATGCACGTCACTGACAGCGTGGGAAAATTCTCACGCTGAAGCGCTGATTGCAGGAGAATTTTCCCACTCTGTCAGTGACGTGCAGGAGGTGAGCTGAGTTCATTGGACATGAGCTCACCTCATGCACATCACTGACAGCGTGGGAGAATTCTCCTGCACTCAGCACTTCAGCGTGAGAATTTTCCCACGCTGTCAGTGACGTGCATGAGGTGAGCCGAGTTCATTGGACATGACCTCGGCTCATCTGGATGCCGTCACAGCGAGACAGTGAGGAGCGCAAGCATGCCTGCGCTTCTCAGTGTCTGCGGGATGACAGACTGGATGGCAGCGTTCTGCTGCGGTCCAGCCAGTCATCTCGATGTAGCAGAGCTGAAGCTGTCGTGGGAACCATGGAAAGGTAAGGATGAGGTTGGTTTATTATTTTTCTTTTATTGCAGGAGATCGTTGGCTTCAGCTGGAATGGGTGTGATGGTAAGTATGGTTTAATTTAGAACAATAAAGAATTGTGTCTTTATTTCAATTAAAGGACTTTATTCTGGGTGTTGTGTTTTTTTTAAATACTTTACTAGAAATTCATGGCGGTCATGTCTAATACTGGCGTGACCCCATGAATTTTGGGCTTGGGGCCAGCTGATAATACCAAGCTGGCCCTAACCCCTTTATTACCCAGTGAGCCACCGCACCAGGGCCCTGGATGAGTTGGGTACAGCGCCAGAAGATGGCGCTTCTATGAACGCGCCATTTTCCGGGGTGGCTGCGGACTGCAATTTGTAGCGGGGGGGGCCCAGAAAGCTTGGGCCTCCCTGCGCTGCAGATTCCAGCCCCCAGCTGCCTAGTTGTACCTGGCTGGACACAAAAATAGGGCGAAGCCCCACGTACTTTTTTTTTAATTATTTCATGAAATTCATGAAATAATTAAGAAAAAAAGGCCTTCCCTATATTGTTGTGTCTGGCCAGGTACAAATAGGCAGCTGGTGGTTCGGGGCAGCCCGTTCCTGCTGTACCTGGCTGGACACAAATATAGTGCGAAGCCCCACTTCAATTTTTTTTAATTATTTCATGAAATTCATGAAATAATTAAGAAAAAAAGGGCTTCCCTATATTGTTGTGTCCGGCCAGGTACAAATAGGCAGCTGGTGGATGGGGGCAGCCCGTTCCTGCCTGCTGTACCTGGCTGGACACAAATATAGTGCGAAGCCCCACTTCAATTTTTTTAAATTATTTCAGGAAATTCATGAAATAATTTAAAAAAAATTGACGTGGGGCTTCGCACTATATTTGTGTCCAGCCAGTTACAGCAGGCAGGAACGGGCTGCCCCCAACCACCAGCTGCCTATTTGTACCTGGCCGGACACAACAATATAGGGAAGCCCTTTTTTTCTTAATTATTTCATGAAATAATTTAAAGAAAATTGACGTGGGGCTTCGCCCTGTTTTTGTGTCCAGCCAGGTACAACTAGGCAGCTGGGGGCTGGAATCCGCAGTGCAGGGAGGCCCAAGCTTTCTGGGCCACCCCCGCTGCAAATTGCAGTCTGCAGCCACCCCGGAAAATGGCGCGTTCATAGAAGCGCCATCTTCTGGCGCTGTACCCAACTCATCCAGGGCCCTGATGCGGTGGCTCACTGGGTAATAAAGGGGTTAGGGCCAGCTTGGCATTATCAGCTGGCCCTAAGCCCGAAATTCATGGGGTCACGCCAATATTAGACATGACCACCATGAATTTCTAGTAAAGTATTAAAAAAAAACACAACACCCAGAAAAAAGTCCTTTAATTGAAATAAACACACAATTCTTTATTGTTCTAAATTAAACCATACTTACCATCACGCCCATTCCAGCTGAAGCCAACCATCTCCTGAAATAAAAGAAAAATAATAAAGCAACATCATCCTTACCTTTCCATGGTTCCCATGACAGCTTCAGCTCTGCTACATCGAGATGACAGGCTGGACCGCAGCAGAACGCTGCCATCCAGCCTGTCATCCCGCAGACACTGAGAAGCGCAGGCTTGCTTGCGCTCCACAGTGTCTCTCTGTGAGGGCATCCAGATGAGCCGAGTTAATGTCCAATGAACTCGGCTCACCTCATGCACGTCACTGACAGCGTGGGAAAATTCTCCTGCACTCAGCGCTTCAGCGTGGGAGAATTCTCACACTGAAGCGCTGAGTGCAGGAGAATTCTCCCACGCTGTCAGTGACGTGCAGGAGGTGAGCTGAGTTCATTGGACATGAGCTCACCTTATGCACGTCACTGACAGCGTGGGAAAATTCTCCTGCACTCAGCGCTTCAGCGGGAGAATTCTCACGCTGAAGCGCTGAGTGCAGGAGAATTCTCCCACGCTGTCAGTGACGTGCAGGAGGTGAGCTGAGTTCATTGGACATGAGCTCACCTTATGCACGTCACTGACAGCGTGGGAGAATTCTCCTGCACTCACCGCTTCAGCTTGAGAATTTTCCCACGCTGTCAGTGACGTGCATGAGGTGAGCCGAGTTCATTGGACATGAACTCGGCTCATCTGGATGTCGTCACAGAGAGACGCTGAGCAGCGCAAGCAAGCCTGCGCTTCTCAGTGTCTGCGGGATGAGAGGCTGGATGGCAGCGTTCTGCTGCGGTCCAGCCTGTCATCTCGATGTAGCAGAGCTGAAGCTGTCGTGGGAACCATGGAAAGGTAAGGATGAGGTTGCTTTATTATTTTTCTTTTATTGCAGGAGATCGTTGGCTTCAGCTGGAATGGGCGTGACGGTAAGTATGGTTTAATTTAGAACAATAAAGGATTGTGTCTTTATTTCAATTAAAGGACTTTATTCTGGGTGTTTGTTTTTTTTTTATCTTTGACTATGGGGTTAGTAATGGGGGTGTCTTATAGACGCCTCTCCATTACTAACCTGGGCTTGATGTCAGCTGGCATTATAAGCTGACATCAACCCCAACCCTATTACCCCCTGCCACCGCACCAGGGCAGCGTGGAAGAGCGAGGCTAAGTGCCAGAATTGGCGCATCCTATGAATGCGCCATTTCTGGGGCGGCTGACGGCTGGTGTTTCTAGCCTGGGAGGGGGCCAATATTCATGGCTCTTTTCCTGGGCTATTAATATCAGCCCCCAGCTGTCTGCCTAGCCTTTGCTAGCTATTAAATTAGGGGGGACCCCACGTCATTTTTTTTGGGGGTCCCCCATTTTAATAGCTAGTAAAGGCTATGTATTCAGCTGGGGGCTGATATTAGTAGCCTGGGAAGCTCCGTGGGTATTACCCCCTTCCCAGGCTTCAAACATCTGCCCCAGCCGTCTGCTTAACCTCCGCTAGAGCCTAAAATTAAGGGGAACCCCACGCCAATTTTTTTTAATAATAAATCCTTTATTTTAATACTAAATGACAAGTACAGTAACCAACACTATCACTGTACTTCATATATATGTGACTGACATGTTTCTATCTATCTAATCTATGTGTGAAGCTCTATTCTGTCTGTTATAAATTGTCGGGTACCGCTGCTGAATTGCCGGCCGGCTTTTTTAAAGAGACGGTGCATGAAAACACTATTATTTTTTTTGATAAATCCTTTACGCTAAATGACAAGTACAGTAAGCAACACTGTCACTGTACTTCGTATATATGTGGCTGACATGTTTCTATCTATCTAATCTATGTATGATGCTCTATTCTGTCTGTTATAAATTGTCGGGTACCGGTGCTGAATTGCCGGCCGGCTTTTTTAAAGAGACAGTGCATGAAAACACTATTATTTTTTTAAATAAATCCTTTACACTAAATGACAAGTACAGTAATCAACACTGTCACTGCACTTCTTATATATGTGACTGACATGTTTCTATCTATCTAATCTATGTGTGATTCTCTATTCCTTCTATTCTAAATTGTCGGGTACCGCTGCTGAATTGCCGGCCGGCTTTTTTAAAGAGACGGTGCATGAAAACACTATTATTTTTTTTGATAAATCCTTTACGCTAAATGACAAGTACAGTAAGCAGCACTTTCACTGTACTTCGTATATATGTGGCTGACATGTTTATATCTATCTAATCTATGTGTGAAGCTCTATTCTTTCGGTTCTAAATTGTCGGGTACCGGTGTATGCCGCTGCTGAATTGCCGGCTTTTCATGTTTCACTGTTGGCACTGTTCCCATCGATTTGGGCAATCACTGTAATGCCACAACCACCATGGCTGTGGCATTACAGTGAGTGGCAGATAATCCCTGCATGATTGGTGCTCTAAATAGCGCCAGACATGCAGGACACGCTTTTGGTGCACGAACAGTTATCGAACATAACCTCGAACAGCCGAATTTTTTGCAAATCGTTCGAGTTCGTCGAACAACTCGAACACCGCCCAAAACAGCTCGAATTTGAGATTGGCGAACAGTTCTAGTCGAACACCGCTCATCTCTACTTTCGAACTCTTCCATTGTTACCGGAATTACGCTGAAGTTTAAATATGCTTAGGAACTCTTCCATTGATCCCGGAATTACGCTGAAGTTTAAAAATGCTTCGAAACTCTTCCATTGTTCTCGGAATTCCGCTGAAGTTTAAAAATACTTCGGAATACTTCCATTGTTCTCGGAATTCCGTTGACGTTTAAAAATGCTTCGTAACTCTTCCATTGTTATCGGTATTCCGCTGACGTTTAAAAATGCTTCGGTACTCTTCCATTGTTCTCGTAATTCTGCTGAAGTTTAAAAATGCTTCGGAACTCTTCCATTGTTCTCGGAATTCTTCTGAAGTTTAAAAATGCTTGGAACTCTTCCATTGTTCTCAGAATTCCGCTGACATTTAAAATGCTTCGGAACTCTTCCATTGTTCTCGGAATTCCACTGAAGTTTAAAAATCCTTCGGAACTCTTCCGTTGATCCTGGAATTCCGCTGAAGTTTAAAAATGCTTCGGTACTCTTCCATTGTTCTCGCAAATCCGCTGAAGTTGAAAAATGCTTCTCGGAATTCCGCTGATGTTTAAAAATTCTTTGGAACTGTTGCATTGTTCTCAGAATTCCGCTGAAGTTTAAAAATGCTTCAGAACTCTTCCGTTGTTCCCGGAATTCCGCTGAAGTTTAAAAATGCTTCGGAACTCATCCATTGGTCTCAGAAATCCGCTGAAGTTGAAAAATGCTTCGGAACTTTTCCATTGTTCTCGGAATTCCGTTGACATTTAAAAATGCTTCGGAACTCTTCCATTGTTCTTGGAATTCCGTTGACGTTTAAAAATGCTTCGGAAGTCTTCCTTTTTTCTCGGAATTCCGCTGAAGTTTAAAAATGCTTCGGAACTCTTCCATTGTTCTTGGAATTCCGTTGATGTTTAAAAATGCTTCGGAACTCTTCAATTGTTCTTGGAATTCCGTTGATGTTTAAACATGCTTCGAAACTCTTGAATTGTTCTCAGAATTCTGCTGACATTCAAAAATGCTTCGGAACTCTTCCGTTGTTCACGGAATTATGCTGAAGTTTAAAAATGCTTTGGAACTCTTCCATTGCTCTCAAAATTCCGCTGAAGTTTAAATATGCTTCGGAACTCTTCCATTGTTCACGGAAATATTGCTGAAGTTTAAAAATTCCTCGGAACTCTTCCATTGTTCTTGGAATTTCGCTGAAGTTTAAAAATGCTTCGCAACTCTTCCATTGTTCTCGGAATTCCGTTGATGTTTAAAAATGCTTCGGAACTCTTCCATTGTTATCGGTATTCCGCTGAAGTTTAAAAATGCTTCGGAACTCTTCCATTGTTATCGGAATTCTGCTGAATTTTAAAAATGCTTCGAAACTCTTCCATTGTTCTCGGAATTCTGCTGAAGTTTAAAAATGCTCGGAACTCTTCCATTGATCTCATAATTCCGCTGACGTTTAAAAATGCTTCCGAACTCTTCCATTGTTCTCGGAATTCCGCTGACGTTTAAAAATGCTTCGGAACTCTTTAATTGTTCGCGGAATTCTGCTGATATTTAAAAATGCTTCGGAACTCTACCATTGTTTTCGCAATGCCGCTGACGTTTAAAAATGCTTCGGAACTCTACCATTGTTCTCGGAATTCCATTGACGTTTAAAATTGCTTCGGAACTCTTAAATTGTTTGCGAAATTCTGCTGATATTTAAAGATGCTTCGGAAATCCTCCATTACTCTCGTAAATCTGCTGGAGTTTAAAAATGCTTTGGAACTCTTCCATGTTTCCCTGAATTCTGCTGAAGTTTAAAAATGTTTCGGAACTCTATCATTGTTCTCGGAATTCCGCTGAAGTTTAAAAATGCTTCGGAACTCTTCCATTGTTCTCGGAATTCTGCTGAAGTTTAAAAATGCTTCGGTACTCTTCCATTGTTCTCGGAATTCTGCTGAAGTTTAAAAATGCTTCGGAACTCTTCCATTGTTCTCGGAATTCTTCTGAAGTTTAAAAATGCTTGGAACTCTACCATTGTTCTCAGAATTCCGCTGACATTTAAAATGCTTCGGAACTCTTCCATTGTTCTCGGAATTCCACTGAAGTTTAAAAATCCTTTGGAACTCTTCCGTTGATCCTGGAATTCCGCTGAAGTTTAAAAATGCTTCGGTACTCTTCCATTGTTCTCGCAAATCCGCTGAAGTTGAAAAATGCTTCTCGGAATTCCGCTGATGTTTAAAAATTCTTTGGAACTGTTGCATTGTTCTCAGAATTCCGCTGAAGTTTAAAAATGCTTCAGAACTCTTCCGTTGTTCCCGGAATTCCGCTGAAGTTTAAAAATGCTTCGGAACTCATCCATTGGTCTCAGAAATCCGCTGAAGTTGAAAAATGCTTCGGAACTTTTCCATTGTTCTCGGAATTCCGTTGACATTTAAAAATGCTTCGGAACTCTTCCATTGTTCTTGGAATTCCGTTGACGTTTAAAAATGCTTCGGAAGTCTTCCTTTTTTCTCGGAATTCCGCTGAAGTTTAAAAATGCTTCGGAACTCTTCCATTGTTCTTGGAATTCCGTTGATGTTTAAAAATGCTTCGGAACTCTTCAATTGTTCTTGGAATTCCGTTGATGTTTAAACATGCTTCGAAACTCTTGAATTGTTCTCAGAATTCTGCTGACATTCAAAAATGCTTCGGAACTCTTCCGTTGTTCCCGGAATTATGCTGAAGTTTAAAAATGCTTTGGAACTCTTCCATTGCTCTCGAAATTCCGCTGAAGTTTAAATATGCTTCGGAACTCTTCCATTGTTCACGGAAATATTGCTGAAGTTTAAAAATTCCTCGGAACTCTTCCATTGTTCTTGGAATTTCGCTGAAGTTTAAAAATGCTTCGCAACTCTTCCATTGTTCTCGGAATTCCGTTGACGTTTAAAAATGCTTCGGAACTTTTCCATTGTTATCGGTATTCCGCTGACGTTTAAAAATGCTTCGGAACTCTTCCATTGTTATCGGAATTCTGCTGAATTTTAAAAATGCTTCGAAACTCTTCCATTGTTCTCGGCATTCTGCTGAAGTTTAAAAATGCTCGGAACTCTTCCATTGTTCTCATAATTCCGCTGACGTTTAAAAATGCTTCCGAACTCTTCCATTGTTCTCGGAATTCCGCTGACGTTTAAAAATGCTTCGGAACTCTTCAATTGTTCGCGGAATTCTGCTGATATTTAAAAATGCTTCGGAACTCTACCATTGTTTTCGCAATGCCGCTGACGTTTAAAAATGCTTCGGAACTCTACCATTGTTCTCGGAATTCCATTGACGTTTAAAATTGCTTCGGAACTCTTAAATTGTTTGCGGAATTCTGCTGATATTTAAAAATGCTTCGGAAATCCTCCATTACTCTCGTAAATCTGCTGGAGTTTAAAAATGCTTTGGAACTCTTCCATGTTTCCCTGAATTCTGCTGAAGTTTAAAAATGTTTCGGAACTCTTCCATTGTTCTCGGAATTCCGCTGAAGTTTAAAAATGCTTCGGAACTCTTCCATTGTTCTCGGAATTCAGTTGATGCTTAAAAATGCTTTGGAACTCTTCCATTGTTCCCGGAATTACGCTGAAATTTAAAAATGCTTCGGAACTCTTCCATTGTTACCGGAATTCCGCTGAAGTTTAAATATGCTTAGGAACTCTTCCATTGATCCCGGAATTACGCTGAAGTTTAAAAATGCTTCGGTACTCTTCCATTGTTCTCGGAATTCTGCTGAAGTTTAAAAATGCTTCGGAACTCTTCCATTGTTATCGGAATTCTGCTGAAGTTTAAAAATTCTTCGGAACACTTCCATTGTTCTCGGAATTCCCCTGAAGTTTAAAAATGCTTCGGAATTCTTCCATTGTTCCTGGAAATCAGCTGAAGTTTAAAAATTCTTTGGAACTCTTCCTTTGTTCTTGGAATTCCGCTGACGTTTAAAAATGCTTCGGAACTCTTCTATTGTTCTCGGAATTCCGCTGAAGTTTAAAAATGCTTCGGAACTCTTCCATTGTTCTCGGAATTCTGCTGAAATTTAAAAATGCTTTGGAACTCTTCCATTGTTCTAGGAATTCCGCAGAAGTTTAAAAATGCTTCTGAACTCTTCCTTTGTTCTCGGAATTCCGCTGACGTTTAAAATGCTTCGGAACTCTTCCATGGTTCCCGGAATTCAGCTGAAGTTTAAAAATGTTTCGGTACTCTTCCGTTGTTCTCGGAATTCCGCTGAAGTTTAAAAATGCTTCGGAACTCTTCCATTGTTCTGGGAATTCCGCTGAAGTTTAAAAATGGTTCGGAACTCTTCCATTTTTCCCAGAATTACGCTGAAGTTTAAAAATACTTCGGAACTCTTCCATTGTTAGCGGAATTCTGCGGACATTTAAAAATGCTTCGGAACTCTTCCATTGATCTCGGAATTGCGCTGACATTTAAAAATGCTTCGGAACTCTTCAATTGTTCTCGGAATTCTGCTGACAATTAAAAATGCTTCGGAACTCTTCCATTATTCTCGAAATTCTGCTGAAGTTTAAAAATGCTTCGGAACTCCTCCATTTTTCCCGGAATTCCGCTGAAATTTAAAAATGCTTCGGAACTCTTCCATTGTTCTCGGAATTCCGCTGAAATTTAAAAATGCTTCGGAACTTTTCCATTGTTCTCGGAATTCCGCGGACGTTTAAAAATGCTTCGGAACTCTTCCATTGTTCTCGGAATTCTGCTGAAGTTTAAATATGCTTCGGAACTCTTCCATTGTTCTGGGAATTCCGCTGACGTTTAAAAATGCTTCGGAACTCTTCCATTGCTCTCGGAATTCCGCTGAAGTTTAAAAATGCTTCGGAACACTTCCATTGTTCTCGAAATTCCGCTGAAGTTTAAAAATGCTTCGGAACTCTTCCGTTGTTCCCGGAATTATGCTGAAGTTTATAAATGCTTTGGAAATCTTCCATTGCTCTCGAAATTCCGCTGAAGTTTAAATATGCTTCGGAACTCTTCCATTGTTCACGGAAATAATGCTGAAGTATAAAAATTCCTCGGAAGTCTTCCATTGTTTTCGGAATTTCGCTGAAGTTTAAAAATGCTTCGCAACTCTTCCATTGTTCTCGGAATTCCGTTGACGTTTAAAAATGCTTCGGAACTCTTCCATTGTTATCGGTATTCCGCTAACGTTTAAAAATGCTTCGGATCTCTTCCATTGTTTTCGGAATTCTGCTGAAGTTTAAAAATGCTCGGAACTCTTCCATTGTTCTCAGAATTCCGCTAACGTTTAAAAATGCTTCGGAACTCTTCAATTGTTCGCGGAATTCTGCTGATATTTAAAAATGCTTCGGAACTCTACCATTGTTTTCGCAATGCCGCTGACGTTTAAAAATGCTTCGGAACTCTACCATTGTTCTCGGAATTCCATTGACGTTTAAAATTGCTTTGGAACTCTTAAATTGTTTGCAGAATTCTGCTGATATTTAAAAATGCTTCGGAAATCCTCCATTACTCTCGTAAATCTGCTGGAGTTTAAAAATGCTTTGGAACTCTTCCATGTTTCCCTGAATTCTGCTGAAGTTTAAAAATGTTTCGGAACTCTTCCATTGTTCTCGGAATTCCGCTGAAGTTTAAAAATGCTTCGGAACTCTTCCATTGTTCTCGGAATTCAGTTGATGCTTAAAAATGCTTTGGAACTCTTCCATTGTTCCCGGAATTACGCTGAAATTTAAAAATGCTTTCGATCTCTTCCATTGTTACCGGAATTACACTGAAGTTTAAATATGCTTAGGAACTCTTCCATTGATCCCGGAATTACGCTGAAGTTTAAAAATGCTTCGAAACTCTTCCATTGTTCTCGGAATTCCGCTGAAGTTTAAAAATACTTCGGAATACTTCCATTGTTCTCGGAATTCCGTTGACGTTTAAAAATGCTTCGTAACTCTTCCATTGTTATCGGTATTCCGCTGACGTTTAAAAATGCTTCGGTACTCTTCCATTGTTCTCGGAATTCTGCTGAAGTTTAAAAATGCTTCGGAACTCTTCCATTGTTCTCGGAATTCTTCTGAAGTTTAAAAATGCTTGGAACTCTTCCATTGTTCTCAGAATTCCGCTGACATTTAAAATGCTTCGGAACTCTTTCATTGTTCTCGGAATTCCACTGAAGTTTAAAAATCCTTCGTAACTCTTCCGTTGATCCTGGAATTCCGCTGAAGTTTAAAAATGCTTCGGTACTATACCATTGTTCTCGCAAATCCGCTGAAGTTGAAAAATGCTTCTCGGAATTCCGCTGATGTTTAAAAATTCTTTGGAACTGTTGCATTGTTCTCAGAATTCCGCTGAAGTTTAAAAATGCTTCAGAACTCTTCCGTTGTTCCCGGAATTCCGCTGAAGTTTAAAAATGCTTCGGATCTCATCTATTGGTCTCAGAAATCCGCTGAAGTTGAAAAATGCTTCGGAACTTTTCCATTGTTCTCGGAATTCCGTTGACATTTAAAAATGCTTCGGAACTCTTCCATTGTTCTTGGAATTCCGTTGACGTTTAAAAATGCTTCAGAAGTCTTCCTTTTTTCTCGGAATTCCGCTGAAGTTTAAAAATGCTTCGGAACTCTTCCATTGTTCTTGGAATTCCGTTGATGTTTAAAAATGCTTCGGAACTCTTCAATTGTTCTTGGAATTCCGTTGATGTTTAAACATGCTTCGAAACTCTTGAATTGTTCTCAGAATTCTGCTGACATTCAAAAATGCTTCGGAACTCTTCCATTGTTCTCGGAATTCTGCTGAAGTTTAAAAATGCTTCGGAACTCTTCCATTGTTCCCGGAATTCCGCTGACATATAAAAATGCTTCAGAACTCTTCCATTGTTCCCGGAATTCCGCTGAAGCTTAAAAATGCTTCGGAACTCTTCCTTTGTTCTCGGAATTCCGCTGAAGTTTAAAAATGGTCCGGAACTCTTCCATTGTTATCGGCATTCTGCTGAAGTTTAAAAATTCTTCGGAACTCTTCCATTGCTCTCGGAATTCCGCTGAAGTTTAAAAATACTTCGGAATTCTTCAATTGTTCTCGGAATTCAGCTGAAGTTTAAAAATGCTTTGGAACTCTTCCTTTGTTCTCAGAATTCCGCTGACGTTTAAAAATGCTTTGGAATGCTTCTATTGTTCTCGGAATTCTGCTGAAATTTAAAAATGCTTCGGAACTCTTCCATTGTTCTAGGAATTCCGCTGAAGTTTAAAAATGGTCCGGAACTCTTCCATTGTTATCGGAATTCTGCTGAAGTTTAAAAATTCTTCGGAACTCTTCCATTGTTCTCGGAATTCCCCTGAAGTTTAAAAATGCTTCGGAATTCTTCAATTGTTCTCGGAATTCAGCTGAAGTTTAAAAATGCTTTGGAACTCTTCCTTTGTTCTCAGAATTCCGCTGACGTTTAAAAATGCTTTGGAATGCTTCTATTGTTCTCGGAATTCTGCTGAAATTTAAAAATGCTTCGGAACTCTTCCATTGTTCTAGGAATTCCGCTGAAGTTTAAAAATAGTCCGGAACTCTTCCATTGTTATCGGAATTCTGCTGAAGTTTAAAAATTCTTCGGAACTCTTCCATTGTTCTCGGAATTCCGCTGAAGTTTAAAAATGCTTCGGAATTCTTCAATTGTTCTCGGAATTCAGCTGAAGTTTAAAAATGCTTTGGAACTCTTCCTTTTTTCTCAGAATTCCGCTGACGTTTAAAAATGCTTTGGAATGCTTCCATTGCTCTCGGAATTCTGCTGAAATTTAAAAATGCTTTGGAACTCTTCCATTGTTCTAGGAATTCCGCTGAAGTTTAAAAATGCTTCGGAACTCTTCCATGGTTCCCGGAATTCAGCTGAAGTTTAAAAATGCTTCGGAACTGCTCCATTTTTCCCGTAATTCCGCTGAAAATTAAAAATGCTTCAGAACTCTTCCATTGTTCTCGGAATTCTGCTGAAGTTTAAATATGCTTCGGAACTCTTCCATTGTTCTCGGAATTCCGCTGATGTTTAAAAATGCTTGGGAACTCTTCCATTGTTCTCGAAATTCCGCTGAAGTTTAAAAATGCTTCGGAACTCTTCCATTGTTCTCGAAATTCCGCTGAAGTTTAAATATGCTTCGGAACTCTTCCATTGTTTCCGGAATTATGCTGAAGTTTAAAAATGCTTCGGAACTCTTCCATTGTTCTCGGAATTCCGCTGA
This sequence comes from Phyllobates terribilis, assembly GCF_046119375.1. Lineage (NCBI taxonomy): Eukaryota > Metazoa > Chordata > Amphibia > Anura > Dendrobatidae > Phyllobates > Phyllobates terribilis. The sequence goes on from NW_027362769.1 coordinate 67,667,287, forward strand.
AGTTTAAAAATGCTTCGCAACTCTTCCATTGTTCTCGGAATTCCGTTGACGTTTAAAAATGCTTCGGAACTCTTCCATTGTTCTCGGAATTCTATTGAAGTTTAAAAATGCTTCGGAACTCTTCCATTGTTCTCGGAATTCTGCTTAAGTTTAAAAATGCTTCGGAACTCTTCCATTGCTTTTGGAATTCTGCTGATGTTTAAAAATGCTTCGGAACTCTTCCACTGTTCTCGGAATTCCGATGACGTTAAAAAATGCTTCATAACTCTTCCATTGTTCTCGGAATTCTGCTGAAGTTTAAAAATGCTTTGGAACTCTTCCATTGCTCTGGGAATTCCGCTGAAGTTTAAAAATGCTTCGGAACTCTTCTATTGTTCCCGGAATTAAGCTGAAGTTTAAAAATGCTTCGGAACTCTTCCTTTGTTCTCAGAATTCCGCTGAAGTTTAAAAATGCTTCGGAACTCTTCCATTGTTCTCGGAATTCCGCTAACGTTTAAAAATGCTTCGGAACACTTCCATTGTTATCGGAATTCCGCTGACGTGTAAAAATGCTTCGGAACTCTTCCATTATTCTCGGAATTACGAGGACGTTTAAAAATGCTTTGGAACTCTTCCATTGTTCTTGGAAATCCGTTGACATTTAAAAATGCTTCGAAACTCTTCCATTGTTCTCGGAATTCTGCTAACATTTAAAAATGCTTCGGAACTCTTTCATTGTTCTCGGAAATCCGCTGAAGTTTAAAAATGCTTCGGAACTCTTCCATTGTTCTCGGAATTCAGTTGACGCTTAAAAATGCTTTGGAACTCTTCCATTGTTCCCGGAATTACGCTGAAATTTAAAAATGCTTTCGATCTCTTCCATTGTTACCGGAATTACGCTGAAGTTTAAATATGCTTAGGAACTCTTCCATTGATCCCGGAATTACGCTGAAGTTTAAAAATGCTTCGAAACTCTTCCATTGTTCTCGGAGTTCCGCTGAAGTTTAAAAATACTTCGGAATACTTCCATTGTTCTCGGAATTCCGTTGACTTTTAAAAATGCTTCGTAACTCTTCCATTGTTATCGGTATTCCGCTGACGTTTAAAAATGCTTCGGTACTCTTCCATTGTTCTCGGAATTCTGCTGAAGTTTAAAAATGCTTCGGAACTCTTCCATTGTTCTCGGAATTCTTCTGAAGTTTAAAAATGCTTGGAACTCTTCCATTGTTCTCAGAATTCCGCTGACATTTAAAATGCTTCGGAACTCTTTCATTGTTCTCGGAATTCCACTGAAGTTTAAAAATCCTTCGTAACTCTTCCGTTGATCCTGGAATTCCGCTGAAGTTTAAAAATGCTTCGGTACTATACCATTGTTCTCGCAAATCCGCTGAAGTTGAAAAATGCTTCTCGGTATTCTGCTGATGTTTAAAAATTCTTTGGAACTGTTGCATTGTTCTCAGAATTCTGCTGAAGTTTAAGAATGCTTCAGAACTCTTCCGTTGTTCCCGGAATTCCGCTGAAGTTTAAAAATGCTTCGGAACTCATCCATTGGTCTCAGAAATCCGCTGAAGTTGAAAAATGCTTCGGAACTTTTCCATTGTTCTCGGAATTCCGTTGACATTTAAAAATGCTTCGGAACTCTTCCATTGTTCTTGGAATTCCGTTGACGTTTTAAAATGCTTCGGAAGTCTTCCTTTTTTCTTGGAATTCCGCTGAAGTTTAAAAATGCTTCGGAACTCTTCCATTGTTCTTGGAATTCCGTTGATGTTTAAAAATGCTTCGGAACTCTTCAATTGTTCTTGGAATTCCGTTGATGTTTAAACATGCTTCGAAACTCTTGAATTGTTCTCAGAATTCTGCTGACATTCAAAAATGCTTCGGAACTCTTCCATTGTTCTCGGAATTCCGCTGAAGTTTAAAAATGGTCCGGAACTCTTCCATTGTTATCGGCATTCTGCTGAAGTTTAAAAATTCTTCGGAACTCTTCCATTGTTCTCGGAATTCCGCTGAAGTTTAAAAATACTTCGGAATTCTTCAATTGTTCTCGGAATTCAGCTGAAGTTTAAAAATGCTTTGGAACTCTTCCTTTGTTCTCAGAATTCCGCTGATGTTTAAAAATGCTTTGGAATGCTTCCATTGTTCTTGGAATTCTGCTGAAATTTAAAAATGCTTCGGAACTCTTCCATTGTTCTAGGAATTCCGCTGAAGTTTAAAAATGGTCTGGAACTCTTCCATTGTTATCGGAATTCTGCTGAAGTTTAAAAATTCTTCGGAACTCTTCCATTGTTCTCGGAATTCTGCTGAAGTTTAAAAATGCTTCGGAATTCTTCAATTGTTCTCGGAATTCAGCTGAAGTTTAAAAATGCTTTGGAACTCTTCCTTTTTTCTCAGAATTCCGCTGATGTTTAAAAATGCTTTGGAATGCTTACATTGTTCTCGGAATTCTGCTGAAATTTAAAAATGCTTTGTAACTCTTCCATTGTTCTAGTAACTCCGCTGAAGTTTAAAAATGCTTCGGAACTCTTCCATTGTTCTCGGAATTCTGCTGAAATTTAAAAATGCTTCGGAACTCTTCCATTGTTCTAGGAATTCCGCTGAAGTTTAAAAATGCTTCGGATCTCTTCCATTGTTCTCGGAATTCCGCTGACGTTTAAAAATGCTTCGGAACTCTTCCATGGTTCCCGGAATTCAGCTGAAGTTTAAAAATGCTTCGGAACTGCTCCATTTTTCCCGTAATTCCGCTGAAATTTAAAAATGCTTCAGAACTCTTCCATTGTTCTCGGAATTCTGCTGAAGTTTAAATATGCTTCGGAACTCTTCCATTGTTCTCGGAATTCCGCTGATGTTTAAAAATGCTTCGGAACTCTTCCATTGTTCCCGGAATTCCGCTGACATTTAAAAATGCTTCGGAACTCTTCCATTGTTCTCGGAATTCGGCTGACGTTTAAAAATTCTTCAGAAATCTTTCATTGTTCCCGGAATTCCACTGAAGCTTAAAAATGCTTCGGAACTCTTCCTTTGTTCTCGGAATTCCGCTGAAGTTTAAAAATGCTCCGGAACTCTTCCATTGTTATTGGAATTCTGCTGAAGTTGAAAACTGCTTCTGAACTTTTCCATTGTTCTCGGAATTCCTTTGACGTTTAAAAATGCTTCGGAACTCTTCAATTGTTCCCGGAATAACGCTGAAGTTTAAAAATGCTTCGGAACTCTTCCTTTGTTCTCGGAATTCCGCTGAAGTTTAAAATTGCTTCGGAACTCTTCCATTGTTCTCGGAAATCCGCTGAAGTTGAAAACTGCTTCTGAACTTTTCCATTGTTCTCGGAATTCCTTTGACGTTTAAAAATGGTTCGGAACTCTTCAATTGTTCCCGGAATAACGCTGAAGTTTAAAAATGCTTCAGAACTCTTCCTTTGTTCTCGGAATTCCGCTGAAGTTTAAAAATGCTTCGGAACTCTTCCATTGTTCTCGGAATTCCGCTGAAGTTTAAAAATTCTTCGGAACTCTTCCATTGTTCTCGGAATTCCGCTGAAGTTTAAAAATGCTTCGGAATTCTTCAGTTGTTCTCGGAATACAGCTGAAGTTTAAAAATGCTTTGGAACTCTTCCTTTGTTCTCAGAATTCCGCTGACGTTTAAAAATGCTTTGGAATGCTTCTATTGTTCTCGGAATTCTGCTGAAATTTAAAAATGCCTTGGAACTCTTCCATTGTTCTAGGAATTCCGCTGAAGTTTAAAAATGGTCCGGAACTCTTCCATTGTTATCGGAATTCTGCTGAAGTTTAAAAATTCTTCGTAACTTTTCCATTGTTCTCGGAATTCCGCTGAAGCTTAAAAATGCTTCGGAATTCTTCAATTGTTCTCGGAATTCAGCTGAAGTTTAAAAATGCTTTGGAACTCTTCCTTTTTTCTCAGAATTCCGCTGACGTTTAAAAATGCTTTGGAATGCTTCCATTGTTCTCGGAATTCTGCTGAAATTTAAAAATGCTTTGGAACTCTTCCATTGTTCTAGGAATTCCGCTGAAGTTTAAAAATGCTTCGGAACTCTTCCATGGTTCCCGGAATTCAGCTGAAGTTTAAAAATGCTTCGGAACTGCTCCATTTTTCCCGTAATTCCGCTGAAATTTAAAAATGCTTCAGAACTCTTCCATTGTTCTCGGAATTCTGCTGAAGTTTAAATATGCTTCGGAACTCTTCCATTGTTCTCGGAATTCCGCTGATGTTTAAAAATGCTTGGGAACTCTTCCATTGTTCTCGAAATTCCGCTGAAGTTTAAAAATGCTTCGGAACTCTTCCGTTGTTCCCGGAATTACGCTGAAGTTTAAAAATTCTTCGGAACTCTTCCATTGTTCTCGAAATTCCGCTGAAGTTTAAATATGCTTCGGAACTCTTCCATTGTTTCCGGAATTATGCTGAAGTTTAAAAATGCTTCGGAACTCTTCCATTGTTCTCGGAATTCCGCTGAAGTTTAAAAATGCTTCGCAACTCTTCCATTGTTCTCGGAATTCCGTTGACGTTTAAAAATGCTTCGGAACTCTTCCATTGTTCTCGGAATTCTATTGAAGTTTAAAAATGCTTCGGAACTCTTCCATTGTTCTCGGAATTCTGCTTAAGTTTAAAAATGCTTCGGAACTCTTCCATTGCTTTCGGAATTCTGCTGATGTTTAAAAATGCTTCGGAACTCTTCCACTGTTCTCGGAATTCCGATGACGTTAAAAAATGCTTCATAACTCTTCCATTGTTCTCGGAATTCTGCTGAAGTTTAAAAATGCTTTGGAACTCTTCCATTGTTCTGGGAATTCCGCTGAAGTTTAAAAATGCTTCGGAACTCTTCTATTGTTCCCGGAATTAAGCTGAAGTTTAAAAATGCTTCGGAACTCTTCCTTTGTTCTCAGAATTCCGCTGAAGTTTAAAAATGCTTCGGAACTCTTCCATTGTTCTCGGAATTCCGCTAACGTTTAAAAATGCTTCGGAACATTTCCATTGTTATCGGAATTCCGCTGACGTGTAAAAATGCTTCGGAACTCTTCCATTATTCTCGGAATTACGAGGATGTTTAAAAATGCTTTGGAACTCTTCCATTGTTCTTGGAAATCCGTTGACATTTAAAAATGCTTCGGAACTCTTCCATTGTTCTCGGAATTCTGCTAACATTTAAAAATGCTTTGGAACTCTTCCATTGTTCTCGGAAATCCGCTGAAGTTTAAAAATGCTTCGGAACTCTTCCATTGTTCTCGGAATTCAGTTGACGCTTAAAAATGCTTTGGAACTCTTCCATTGTTCCCGGAATTACGCTGAAATTTAAAAATGCTTTCGATCTCTTCCATTGTTACCGGAATTACGCTGAAGTTTAAATATGCTTAGGAACTCTTCCATTGATCCCGGAATTACGCTGAAGTTTAAAAATGCTTCGAAACTCTTCCATTGTTCTCGGAATTCCGCTGAAGTTTAAAAATACTTCGGAATACTTCCATTGTTCTCGTAATTCCGTTGACTTTTAAAAATGCTTCGTAACTCTTCCATTGTTATCGGTATTCCGCTGACGTTTAAAAATGCTTCAGTACTCTTCCATTGTTCTCGGAATTCTGCTGAAGTTTAAAAATGCTTCGGAACTCTTCCATTGTTCTCGGAATTCTTCTGAAGTTTAAAAATGCTTGGAACTCTTCCATTGTTCTCAGAATTCCGCTGACATTTAAAATGCTTCGGAACTCTTTCATTGTTCTCGGAATTCCACTGAAGTTTAAAAATCCTTCGTAACTCTTCCGTTGATCCTGGAATTCCGCTGAAGTTTAAAAATGCTTCGGTACTATACCATTGTTCTCGCAAATCCGCTGAAGTTGAAAAATGCTTCTCGGAATTCTGCTGATGTTTAAAAATTCTTTGGAACTGTTGCATTGTTCTCAGAATTCCGCTGAAGTTTAAAAATGCTTCAGAACTCTTCCGTTGTTCCCGGAATTCCGCTGAAGTTTAAAAATGCTTCGGAACTCATCCATTGGTCTCAGAAATCCGCTGAAGTTGAAAAATGCTTCGAAACTTTTCCATTGTTCTCGGAATTCCGTTGACATTTAAAAATGCTTCGGAACTCTTCCATTGTTCTTGGAATTCCGTTGACGTTTAAAAATGCTTCGGAAGTCTTCCTTTTTTCTCGGAATTCCGCTGAAGTTTAAAAATGCTTCGGAACTCTTCCATTGTTCTTGGAATTCCGTTGATGTTTAAAAATGCTTCGGAACTCTTCAATTGTTCTTGGAATTCCGTTGATGTTTAAACATGCTTCGAAACTCTTGAATTGTTCTCAGAATTCTGCTGACATTCAAAAATGCTTCGGAACTCTTCCATTGTTCTCGGAATTCTGCTGAAGTTTAAAAATGCTTCGGAACTCTTCCATTGTTTCCGGAATTCCGCTGACATATAAAAATGCTTCAGAACTCTTCCATTGTTCCCGGAATTCCGCTGAAGCTTAAAAATGCCTCGGAACTCTTCCATTGTTCTCGGAATTCCGCTGAAGTTTAAAAATGGTCCGGAACTCTTCCATTGTTATCGGCATTCTGCTGAAGTTTAAAAATTCTTCGGAACTCTTCCATTGTTCTCGGAATTCCGCTGAAGTTTAAAAATGCTTCGGAATTCTTCAATTGTTCTCGGAATTCAGCTGAAGTTTAAAAATGCTTTGGAACTCTTCCTTTTTTCTCAGAATTCCGCTGACGTTTAAAAATGCTTCGGAACTCTTCCATTGTTCTCGGAATTCCGCTGAAGTTTAAAAATGCTTCGCAACTCTTCCATTGTTCTCGGAATTCCGTTGAAGTTTAAAAATGCTTCGGAACTCTTCCATTGTTCTCGGAATTCTATTGAAGTTTAAAAATGCTTCGGAACTCTTCCATTGTTCTCGGAATTCTGCTTAAGTTTAAAAATGCTTCGGAACTCTTCCATTGCTTTCGGAATTCTGCTGATGTTTAAAAATGCTTCGGAACTCTTCCACTGTTCTCGGAATTCCGATGACGTTAAAAAATGCTTCATAACTCTTCCATTGTTCTCGGAATTCTGCTGAAGTTTAAAAATGCTTTGGAACTCTTCCATTGTTCTGGGAATTCCGCTGAAGTTTAAAAATGCTTCGGAACACTTCTATTGTTCCCGGAATTAAGCTGAAGTTTAAAAATGCTTCGGAACTCTTCCTTTGTTCGCAGAATTCCGCTGAAGTTTAAAAATGTTTCGGAACTCTTCCATTGTTCTCGGAATTCCGCTAACGTTTCAAAATGCTTCGGAACACTTCCATTGTTATCGCAATTCCGCTGACGTGTAAAAATGCTTCGGAACTCTTCCATTATTCTCGGAATTACGAGGACGTTTAAAAATGCTTTGGAACTCTTCCATTGTTCTTGGAAATCCGTTGACATTTAAAAATGCTTCGGAACTCTTCCATTGTTCTCGGAATTCTGCTAACATTTAAAAATGCTTCGGAACTCTTCCATTGTTGTCGGAAATCCGCTGAAGTTTAAAAATGCTTCGGAACTCTTCCATTGTTCTCGGAATTCAGTTGACGCTTAAAAATGCTTTGGAACTCTTCCATTGTTCCCGGAATTACGCTGAAATTTAAAAATGCTTTCGATCTCTTCCATTGTTACCGGAATTACGCTGAAGTTTAAATATGCTTAGGAACTCTTCCATTGATCCCGGAATTACGCTGAAGTTTAAAAATGCTTCGAAACTCTTCCATTGTTCTCGGAATTCCGCTGAAGTTTAATAATACTTCAGAATACTTCCATTGTTCTCGGAATTCCGTTGACTTTTAAAAATGCTTCGTAACTCTTCCATTGTTATCGGTATTCCGCTGACGTTTAAAAATGCTTCGGTACTCTTCCATTGTTCTCGGAATTCTGCTGAAGTTTAAAAATGCTTCGGAACTCTTCCATTGTTCTCGGAATTCTTCTGAAGTTTAAAAATGCTTGGAACTCTTCCATTGTTCTCAGAATTCCGCTGACATTTAAAATGCTTCGGAACTCTTTCATTGTTCTCGGAATTCCACTGAAGTTTAAAAATCCTTCGTAACTCTTCCGTTGATCCTGGAATTCCGCTGAAGTTTAAAAATGTTTCGGTACTATACCATTGTTCTCGCAAATCCGCTGAAGTTGAAAAATGCTTCTCGGAATTCTGCTGATGTTTAAAAATTCTTTGGAACTGTTGCATTGTTCTCAGAATTCCGCTGAAGTTTAAAAATGCTTCAGAACTCTTCCGTTGTTCCCGGAATTCCACTGAAGTTTAAAAATGCTTCGGAACTCATCCATTGGTCTCAGAAATCCGCTGAAGTTGAAAAATGCTTCGGAACTTTTCCATTGTTCTCGGGATTCCGTTGACATTTAAAAATGCTTCGGAACTCTTCCATTGTTCTTGGAATTCCGTTGACGTTTAAAAATGCTTCGGAAGTCTTCCTTTTTTCTCGGAATTCCGCTGAAGTTTAAAAATACTTCGGAACACTTCCATTGTTCTTGGAATTCCGTTGATGTTTAAAAATGCTTCGGAACTCTTCAATTGTTCTTGGAATTCCGTTGATGTTTAAACATGCTTCGAAACTCTTGAATTGTTCTCAGAATTCTGCTGACATTCAAAAATGCTTCGGAACTCTTCCATTGTTCTCGGAATTCTGCTGAAGTTTAAAAATGCTTCGGAACTCTTCCATTGTTCCCGGAATTCCGCTGACATATAAAAATGCTTCAGAACTCTTCCATTGTTTCCGGAATTCCGCTGAAGCTTAAAAATGCTTCGGAACTCTTCCATTGTTCTCGGAATTCCGCTGAAGTTTAAAAATGGTCCGGAACTCTTCCTTTGTTCTCAGAATTCCGCTGATGTTTAAAAATGCTTTGGAATGCTTCCATTGTTCTTGGAATTCTGCTGAAATTTAAAAATGCTTCGGAACTCTTCCATTGTTCTAGGAATTCCGCTGAAGTTTAAAAATGGTCCGGAACTCTTCCATTGTTATCGGAATTCTGCTGAAGTTTAAAAATTCTTCGGAACTCTTCCATTGTTCTCGGAATTCCGCTGAAGTTTAAAAATGCTTCGGAATTGTTCAATTGTTCTCGGAATTCAGCTGAAGTTTAAAAATGCTTTGGAACTCTTCCTTTTTTCTCAGAATTCCGCTGATGTTTAAAAATGCTTTGGAATGATTACATTGTTCTCGGAATTCTGCTGAAATTTAAAAATGCTTTGTAACTCTTCCATTGTTCTAGGAATTCCGCTGAAGTTTAAAAATGCTTCGGAACTCTTCCATTGTTCTCGGAATTCTGCTGAAATTTAAAAATGCTTCGGAACTCTTCCATTGTTCTAGGAATTCCGCTGAAGTTTAAAAATGCTTCGGATCTCTTCCATTGTTCTCGGAATTCCGCTGACGTTTAAAAATGCTTCGGAACTCTTCCATGGTTCCCGAAATTCAGATGAAGTTTAAAAATGCTTCGGAACTGCTCCATTTTTCCCGTAATTCCGCTGAAATTTAAAAATGCTTCAGAACTCTTCCATTGTTCTCGGAATTCTGCTGAAGTTTAAATATGCTTCGGAACTCTTCCATTGTTCTCGGAATTCCGCTGATGTTTAAAAATGCTTCGGAACTCTTCCATTGTTCCCGGAATTCCGCTGACATTTAAAAATGCTTCGGAACTCTTCCATTGTTCTCGGAATTCGGCTGACGTTTAAAAATTCTTCAGAAATCTTTCATTGTTCCCGGAATTCCACTGAAGCTTAAAAATGCTTCGGAACTCTTCCTTTGTTCTCGGAATTCCGCTGAAGTTTAAAAATGCTCCGGAACTCTTCCATTGTTATTGGAATTCTGCTGAAGTTGAAAAATGCTTCGGAACTCTTCCATTGTTCTCGGAATTCTTCTGAAGTTTAAAAATGCTTGGAACTCTTCCATTGTTCTCAGAATTCCGCTGACATTTAAAATGCTTCGGAACTCTTTCATTGTTCTCGGAATTCCACTGAAGTTTAAAAATCCTTCGTAACTCTTCCGTTGATCCTGGAATTCCGCTGAAGTTTAAAAATGTTTCGGTACTATACCATTGTTCTCGCAAATCCGCTGAAGTTGAAAAATGCTTCTCGGAATTCTGCTGATGTTTAAAAATTCTTTGGAACTGTTGCATTGTTCTCAGAATTCCGCTGAAGTTTAAAAATGCTTCAGAACTCTTCCGTTGTTCCCGGAATTCCACTGAAGTTTAAAAATGCTTCGGAACTCATCCATTGGTCTCAGAAATCCGCTGAAGTTGAAAAATGCTTCGGAACTTTTCCATTGTTCTCGGAATTCCGTTGACATTTAAAAATGCTTCGGAACTCTTCCATTGTTCTTGGAATTCCGTTGACGTTTAAAAATGATTCGGAAGTCTTCCTTTTTTCTCGGAATTCCGCTGAAGTTTAAAAATGCTTCGGAACACTTCCATTGTTCTTGGAATTCCGTTGATGTTTAAAAATGCTTCGGAACTCTTCAATTGTTCTTGGAATTCCGTTGATGTTTAAACATGCTTCGAAACTCTTGAATTGTTCTCAGAATTCTGCTGACATTCAAAAATGCTTCGGAACTCTTCCATTGTTCTCGGAATTCTGCTGAAGTTTAAAAATGCTTCGGAACTCTTCCATTGTTCCCGGAATTCCGCTGACATATAAAAATGCTTCAGAACTCTTCCATTGTTTCCGGAATTCCGCTGAAGCTTAAAAATGCTTCGGAACTCTTCCATTGTTCTCGGAATTCCGCTGAAGTTTAAAAATGGTCCGGAACTCTTCCTTTGTTCTCAGAATTCCGCTGATGTTTAAAAATGCTTTGGAATGCTTCCATTGTTCTTGGAATTCTGCTGAAATTTAAAAATGCTTCGGAACTCTTCCATTGTTCTAGGAATTCCGCTGAAGTTTAAAAATGGTCCGGAACTCTTCCATTGTTATCGGAATTCTGCTGAAGTTTAAAAATTCTTTGGAACTCTTCCATTGTTCTCGGAATTCGGCTGACGTTTAAAAATTCTTCAGAAATCTTTCATTGTTCCCGGAATTCCACTGAAGCTTAAAAATGCTTCGGAACTCTTCCTTTGTTCTCGGAATTCCGCTGAAGTTTAAAAATGCTCCGGAACTCTTCCATTGTTATTGGAATTCTGCTGAAGTTGAAAACTGCTTCTGAACTTTTCCATTGTTCTCGGAATTCCTTTGACGTTTAAAAATGCTTCGGAACTCTTCAATTGTTCCCGGAATAACGCTGAAGTTTAAAAATGCTTCGGAACTCTTCCTTTGTTCTCGGAATTCCGCTGAAGTTTAAAATTGCTTCGGAACTCTTCCATTGTTCTCGGAAATCCGCTGAAGTTGAAAACTGCTTCTGAGCTTTTCCATTGTTCTCGGAATTCCTTTGACGTTTAAAAATGCTTCGGAACTCTTCAATTGTTCCCGGAATAACGCTGAAGTTTAAAAATGCTTCAGAACACTTCCTTTGTTCTCGGAATTCCGCTGAAGTTTAAAAATGCTTCGGAACTCTTCCATTGTTCTCGGAATTCCGCTGAAGTTTAAAAATGCTTCGGAACTCTTCCGTTGTTCCCGGAATTATGCTGAAGTTTAAAAATGCTTTGGAACTCTTCCATTGCTCTCGAAATTCTGCTGAAGTTTAAATATGCTTCGGAACTCTTCCATTGTTCATGGAAATAATGCTGAAGTTTAAAAATTCCTCGGAACTCTTACATTGTTCTCGGAATTTCGCTGAAGTTTAAAAATGCTTCGCAACTCTTCCATTGTTCTCGGAATTACGTTGACGTTTAAAAATGCTTCGGAACTCTTCCATTGTTATCGGTATTCCGCTGACGTTTAAAAATGCTTCGGAACTCTTCCATTGTTATCGGAATTCTGCTGAATTTTAAAAATGCTTCGGAACTCTTCCATTGTTCTCGGAATTCTGCTGAAGTTTAAAAATGCTCGGAACTCTTCCAATGCTCTCAGAATTCCGCTGACGTTTAAAAATGCATCCGAACTCTTCCATTGTTCTCGGAATTCCGCTGACGTTTAATAATGCTTCGGAACTCTTCAATTGTTCGCGGAATTCTGCTGATATTTAAAAATGCTTCGGAACTCTACCATTGTTTTCGCAATGCCGCTGACTTTTAAAAATGCTTCGGAACTCTACCATTGTTCTCGGAATTCCATTGACGTTTAAAATTGCTTCGGAACTCTTAAATTGTTCGCGGAATTCTGCTGATATTTAAAAATGCTTCGGAACTCCTCCAATACTCTCGTAAATCTGCTGGAGTTTAAAAATGCTTTGGAACTCTTCCATGTTTCCCTGAATTCTGCTGAAGTTTAAAAATGTTTCGGAACTCTTCCAATGTTCTCGGAATTCCGCTGAAGTTTAAAAATGCTTCGGAACTCTTCCATTGTTCTCGGAATTCAGTTGACGCTTAAAAATGCTTTGGAACTCTTCCATTGTTCCCGGAATTACGCTGAAATTTAAAAATGCTTCGGAACTCTTCCATTGTTACCGGAATTCCGCTGAAGTTTAAATATGCTTAGGAACTATTCCATTGATCCCGGAATTACGCTGAAGTTTAAAAATGCTTCGAAACTCTTCCATTGTTCTCGGAATTCCGCTGAAGTTTAAAAATACTTCGGAATTCTTCCATTGTTCTCGGAATTCCGTTGACGTTTAAAAATGCTTCGTAACTCTTCCATTGTTATCGGTATTCCGCTGACATTTAAAAATGCTTCGGTACTCTTCCATTGTTCTCGGAATTCTGCTGAAGTTTAAAAATGCTTTGGAACTCTTCCATTGTTCTCGGAATTCTTCTGAAGTTTAAAAATGCTTGGAACTCTTCCATTGTTCTCAGAATTCCGCTGGCATTTAAAATGCTTCGGAACTCTTCCATTGTTCCCGGAATAACGCTGAAGTTTAAAAATGCTTCGGAACTCTTCCTTTGTTCGCCGAATTCCGCTGAAGTTTAAATATGCTTCGGAACTCTTCCATTGTTCCCGGAATTATGCTGAAGTTTAAAAATGCTTCGGAACTCTTCCATTGTTATCGGTATTCCGCTGACGTTTAAAAATGCTTCGTAACTCTTCCATTGTTCTCGGAATTCTACTGAAGTTTAAAAATGCTTCGGAACTCTTCCATTGTTCTCGGAATTCTGCTTAAGTTTAAAAATGCTTCGGAACTCTTCCATTGCTTTCGGAATTCTGCTGATGTTTAAAAATGCTTCGGAACTCTTCCATTGTTCTCGGAATTCCGATGATGTTTAAAAATGGTTCAGAACTCATCCATTGTTCTCGGAATTCTGCTGAAGTTTAAAAATGCTTCGGAACTCTTCCTTTATTCTCAGAATTCCGCTGAAGTTTAAAAATGCTTCGGAACTCTTCCTTTATTCTCAGAATTCTGCTGAAGTTTAAAAATGCTTCGGAACTCTTCCATTGTTCTCGGAATTCCGCTGACGTTTAAAAATGCTTCGGAACTCTTCCATTGTTATCGGAATTCCGCTGACGTGTAAAAATGCTTCGGAACTCTTCCATTATTCTCGGAATTCCGCTGACGTTTAAAAATGCTTCGGAACTCTTCAATTGTTCTCGGAATTCTGCTGACATTTAAAAATGTTTCGGAACTCTTCCATTGTTATCGGAATTCTGCTGAAGTTTAAACATGCTTCGGAACTCTTCCATAGTTTCCGGAATTCCACTGAAGTTTAAAAATGCTTCGTAACTCTTCCATTGTTCTCGGAATTCCGCTGAAGTTTACATATGCTTCAGAACTCTTCCATTGTTCTCGGAATTCGGTTGATGTTTAAAAAGGCTTCGGAACTCTTCCATTGTTTTCGGAATTACGCTGACGTTTAAAAATGCTTCGGAACTCTTCCATTGTTCTTGGAAATCCGTTGACATTTAAAAATGCTTCGGAACTCTTCCATTGTTCTCGGAATTCTGCTAACATTTAAAAATGGTTCGGAACTCTTCCATTGTTCTCGGCTATCCGCTAAAATTTAAAAATGCTTCGGAACTCTTCCATTGTTCTCAGAATTCCGCTGAAGTTTAAAAATGCTTCGGAACTCTTCCGTTGATCCCGGAATTCCGCTGATGTTTAAAAATGCTTCAGAACTCTTCCATTGCTCTCAGAATTTCGCTGAAGTTAAAAAATGCTTCGGAACTCTTCCATTGTTCTCGGATTTCCGCTGAAGTTTAAAAATGCTTCGGAACTCTTCCGTTGTTTTCGGAATTCCGCTGAAGTTTAAAAACGCTTCGGAACTCTTCCATTGTTCTCGGAAATCCGCTGAAGTTGAAAACTGCTTCTGAACTTTTCCATTGTTCTCGGAATTCCTTTGACGTTTAAAAATGCTTTGGAACTCTTCAATTGTTCTCGGAATTCTGTTGACGTTTAAACATGCTTCGGAATTCTTGAATTGTTCTCGGAATTCTGCTGATATTTAAAAATGCTTCGGAACTCTTCCATTGCTCTCGGAATTCTGCTGAAGTTTAAAAATGCTTCGGAATTCTTCCATTGTTCCCGGAATTCCGCTGACATTTAAAAATGCTTCGGAACTCTTCCATTGTTCTCGGAATTCGGCTGACGTTTAAAAATTCTTCAGAAATCTTCCATTGTTCCCGGAATTCCACTGAAGCTTAAAAATGCTTCGGAACCCTTCCTTTGTTCTCGGAATTCCGCTGAAGTTTAAAAATGCTCCAGAACTCTTCCATTGTTATTGGAATTCTGCTGAAGTTTAAAAATTCTTCGGAACTCTTCCATTGTTCTCGGAATTCCGCTGAAGTTTAAAAATGCTTCGGAATTCTTTCATTGTTCCTGGAATTCAGCTGAAGTTTAAAAATGCTTCGGAACTCTTCGTTTGTTCTTGGAATTCCGCTGACGTTTAAAAATGCTTCGGAACTCTTCCATTGTTCTCGGAATTCTGCTTAAGTTTAAAAATGCTTCGGAACTCTTCCATTGTTTTCAGAATTCTGCTGACGTTTAAAAATGCTTCGAACTCTTCCATTGTTCTCAGAATTCCGATGACATTTAAAAATGCTTCAGAACTCTTCCATTGTTCTCGGAATTCTGCTGAAGTTTAAAAATGCTTTGGAACTCTTCCATTGCTCTCGAAATTCTGCTGAAGTTTAAATATGCTTCGGAACTCTTCCATTGTTCATGGAAATAATGCTGAAGTTTAAAAATTCCTCGGAACTCTTACATTGTTCTCGGAATTTCGCTGAAGTTTAAAAATGCTTCGCAACTCTTCCATTGTTCTCGGAATTACGTTGACGTTTAAAAATGCTTCGGAACTCTTCCATTGTTATCGGTATTCCGCTGACGTTTAAAAATGCTTCGGAACTCTTCCATTGTTATCGGAATTCTGCTGAATTTTAAAAATGCTTCGGAACTCTTCCATTGTTCTCGGAATTCTGCTGAAGTTTAAAAATGCTCGGAACTCTTCCAATGCTCTCAGAATTCCGCTGACGTTTAAAAATGCTTCCGAACTCTTCCATTGTTCTCGGAATTCCGCTGACGTTTAATAATGCTTCGGAACTCTTCAATTGTTCGCGGAATTCTGCTGATATTTAAAAATGCTTCGGAACTCTACCATTGTTTTCGCAATGCCGCTGACTTTTAAAAATGCTTCGGAACTCTACCATTGTTCTCGGAATTCCATTGACGTTTAAAATTGCTTCGGAACTCTTAAATTGTTCGCGGAATTCTGCTGATATTTAAAAATGCTTCGGAACTCCTCCAATACTCTCGTAAATCTGCTGGAGTTTAAAAATGCTTTGGAACTCTTCCATGTTTCCCTGAATTCTGCTGAAGTTTAAAAATGTTTCGGAACTCTTCCATTGTTCTCGGAATTCCGCTGAAGTTTAAAAATGCTTCGGAACTCTTCCATTGTTCTCGGAATTCAGTTGACGCTTAAAAATGCTTTGGAACTCTTCCATTGTTCCCGGAATTACGCTGAAATTTAAAAATGCTTCGGAACTCTTCCATTGTTACCGGAATTCCGCTGAAGTTTAAATATGCTTAGGAACTATTCCATTGATCCCGGAATTACGCTGAAGTTTAAAAATGCTTCGAAACTCTTCCATTGTTCTCGGAATTCCGCTGAAGTTTAAAAATACTTCGGAATTCTTCCATTGTTCTCGGAATTCCGTTGACGTTTAAAAATGCTTCGTAACTCTTCCATTGTTATCGGTATTCCGCTGACATTTAAAAATGCTTCGGTACTCTTCCATTGTTCTCGGAATTCTGCTGAAGTTTAAAAATGCTTTGGAACTCTTCCATTGTTCTCGGAATTCTTCTGAAGTTTAAAAATGCTTGGAACTCTTCCATTGTTCTCAGAATTCCGCTGGCATTTAAAATGCTTCAGAACTCTTCCATTGTTCCCGGAATAACGCTGAAGTTTAAAAATGCTTCGGAACTCTTCCTTTGTTCGCCGAATTCCGCTGAAGTTTAAATATGCTTCGGAACTCTTCCATTGTTCCCGGAATTATGCTGAAGTTTAAAAATGCTTCGGAACTCTTCCATTGTTCTCGGAATTCCGCTGAAGTTTAAAAATGCTTCGCAACTCTTCCATTGTTCTCGGAATTCCGTTGACGTTTAAAAATGCTTCGGAACTCTTCCATTGTTATCGGTATTCCGCTGACGTTTAAAAATGCTTCGTAACTCTTCCATTGTTCTCGGAATTCTACTGAAGTTTAAAAATGCTTCGGAACTCTTCCATTGTTCTCGGAATTCTGCTTAAGTTTAAAAATGCTTCGGAACTCTTCCATTGCTTTCGGAATTCTGCTGATGTTTAAAAATGCTTCGGAACTCTTCCATTGTTCTCGGAATTCCGATGATGTTTAAAAATGGTTCAGAACTCTTCCATTGTTCTCGGAATTCTGCTGAAGTTTAAAAATGCTTCGGAACTCTTCCTTTATTCTCAGAATTCCGCTGAAGTTTAAAAATGCTTCGGAACTCTTCCTTTATTCTCAGAATTCTGCTGAAGTTTAAAAATGCTTCGGAACTCTTCCATTGTTCTCGGAATTCCGCTGACGTTTAAAAATGCTTCGGAACTCTTCCATTGTTATCGGAATTCCGCTGACGTGTAAAAATGCTTCGGAACTCTTCCATTATTCTCGGAATTCCGTTGACGTTTAAAAATGCTTCGGAACTCTTCAATTGTTCTCGGAATTCTGCTGACATTTAAAAATGTTTCGGAACTCTTCCATTGTTATCGGAATTCTGCTGAAGTTTAAACATGCTTCGGAACTCTTCCATAGTTTCCGGAATTCCACTGAAGTTTAAAAATGCTTCGGAACTCTTCCATTGTTCTCGGAATTCGGTTGATGTTTAAAAAGGCTTCGGAACTCTTCCATTGTTTTCGGAATTACGCTGACGTTTAAAAATGCTTCGGAACTCTTCCATTGTTCTTGGAAATCCGTTGACATTTAAAAATGCTTCGGAACTCTTCCATTGTTCTCGGAATTCTGCTAACATTTAAAAATGGTTCGGAACTCTTCCATTGTTCTCGGCTATCCGCTGAAATTTAAAAATGCTTCGGAACTCTTCCATTGTTCTCAGAATTCCGCTGAAGTTTAAAAATGCTTCGGAACTCTTCCGTTGATCCCGGAATTCCGCTGAAGTTTAAAAATGCTTCAGAACTCTTCCATTGCTCTCAGAATTTCGCTGAAGTTAAAAAATGCTTCGGAACTCTTCCATTGTTCTCGGATTTCCGCTGAAGTTTAAAAATGCTTCGGAACTCTTCCGTTGTTTTCGGAATTCCGCTGAAGTTTAAAAACACTTCGGAACTCTTCCATTGTTCTCGGAAATCCGCTGAAGTTGAAAACTGCTTCTGAACTTTTCCATTGTTCTCGGAATTCCTTTGACGTTTAAAAATGCTTTGGAACTCTTCAATTGTTCGCGGAATTCTGTTGACGTTTAAACATGCTTCGGAATTCTTGAATTGTTCTCGGAATTCTGCTGATATTTAAAAATGCTTCGGAACTCTTCCATTGCTCTCGGAATTCTGCTGAAGTTTAAAAATGCTTCGGAATTCTTCCATTGTTCCCGGAATTCCGCTGACATTTAAAATTGCTTCGGAACTCTTCCATTGTTCTCGGAATTCGGCTGACGTTTAAAAATTCTTCAGAAATCTTCCATTGTTCCCGGAATTCCACTGAAGCTTAAAAATGCTTCGGAACTCTTCCTTTGTTCTCGGAATTCCGCTGAAGTTTAAAAATGCTCCAGAACTCTTCCATTGTTATTGGAATTCTGCTGAAGTTTAAAAATTCTTCGGAACTCTTCCATTGTTCTCGGAATTCCGCTGAAGTTTAAAAATGCTTCGGAATTCTTTCATTGTTCCTGGAATTCAGCTGAAGTTTAAAAATGCTTCGGAACTCTTCCTTTGTTCTTGGAATTCCGCTGACGTTTAAAAATGCTTCGGAACTCTTCCATTGTTCTCGGAATTCTGCTTAAGTTTAAAAATGCTTCGGAACTCTTCCATTGTTTTCGGAATTCTGCTGACGTTTAAAAATGCTTCGAACTCTTCCATTGTTCTCAGAATTCCGATGACATTTAAAAATGCTTCAGAACTCTTCCATTGTTCTCGGAATTCTGCTGAAGTTTAAAAATGCTTCGGAACTCTTCCATTGTTCTTGGAATTCGGCTGACGTTTAAAAATTCTTCAGAAATCTTCCATTGTTCCCGGAATTCCACTGAAGCTTAAAAATGCTTCGGAACTCTTCCTTTGTTCTCGGAATTCGGCTGACGCTTAAAAATTCTTCAGAAATCTTCCATTGTTCCCAGAATTCCACTGAAGCTTAAAAATGCTTCGGAACTCTTTCTTTGTTCTCGGAATTCCGCTGAAGTTTAAAAATGGTCCGGAACTCTTCCATTGTTATTGGAATTCTGCTGAAGTTTAAAAATTCTTCGGAACTCTTCCATTGTTCTCGGAATTCTGCTGAAGTTTAAAAATGCTTTGGAATTCTTTCATTGTTCCTGGAATTCAGCTGAAGTTTAAAAATGCTTCGGAACTCTTCCATTGTTCTCAGAATTCCGATGACATTTAAAAATGCTTCAGAACTCTTCCATTGTTCTCGGAATTCTGCTGAAGTTTAAAAATGCTTCGGAACTCTTCCATTGTTCTGGGAATTCCAGTGAAGTTTAAAAATGCTTCGGAACTCTTCTATTGTTCCCGGAATTACGCTGAAGTTTAAAAATGCTTCGGAACTCTTCCATTGTTCTCGGAATTCCGTTGACGTTTAAAAATGCTTCGGAACTCTTCCATTGTTATCGGTATTCCGCTGACGTTTAAAAATGCTTCGTAACTCTTCCATTGTTCTCGGAATTCTACTGAAGTTTAAAAATGCTTCGGAACTCTTCCATTGTTCTCGGAATTCTGCTGACGTTTAAAAATGCTTCGGAACTCTTCCATTGCTTTCGGAATTCTGCTGATGTTTAAAAATGCTTCGGAACTCATCCATTGTTCTCGGAATTCCGATGATGTTTAAAAATGGTTCAGAACTCTTCCATTGTTCTCGGAATTCTGCTGAAGTTTAAAAATGCTTCGGAACTCTTCCTTTATTCTCAGAATTCCGCTGAAGTTTAAAAATGCTTCGGAACTCTTCCTTTATTCTCAGAATTCTGCTGAAGTTTAAAAATGCTTCGGAACTCTTCCATTGTTCTCGGAATTCCGCTGACGTTTAAAAATGCTTCGGAACTCTTCCATTGTTATCGGAATTCCGCTGACGTGTAAAAATGCTTCGGAACTCTTCCATTATTCTCGGAATTCCGTTGACGTTTAAAAATGCTTCGGAACTCTTCAATTGTTCTCGGAATTCTGCTGACATTTAAAAATGTTTCGGAACTCTTCCATTGTTATCGGAATTCTGCTGAAGTTTAAACATGCTTCGGAACTCTTCCATAGTTTCCGGAATTCCACTGAAGTTTAAAAATGCTTCGGAACTCTTCCATTGTTCTCGGAATTCGGTTGATGTTTAAAAAGGCTTCGGAACTCTTCCATTGTTTTCGGAATTACGCTGACGTTTAAAAATGCTTCGGAACTCTTCCATTGTTCTTGGAAATCCGTTGACATTTAAAAATGCTTCGGAACTCTTCCATTGTTCTCGGAATTCTGCTAACATTTAAAAATGGTTCGGAACTCTTCCATTGTTCTCGGCTATCCGCTGAAATTTAAAAATGCTTCGGAACTCTTCCATTGTTCTCAGAATTCCGCTGAAGTTTAAAAATGCTTCGGAACTCTTCCGTTGATCCCGGAATTCCGCTGAAGTTTAAAAATGCTTCAGAACTCTTCCATTGCTCTCAGAATTTCGCTGAAGTTAAAAAATGCTTCGGAACTCTTCCATTGTTCTCGGATTTCCGCTGAAGTTTAAAAATGCTTCGGAACTCTTCCGTTGTTTTCGGAATTCCGCTGAAGTTTAAAAACACTTCGGAACTCTTCCATTGTTCTCGGAAATCCGCTGAAGTTGAAAACTGCTTCTGAACTTTTCCATTGTTCTCGGAATTCCTTTGACGTTTAAAAATGCTTTGGAACTCTTCAATTGTTCTCGGAATTCTGTTGACGTTTAAACATGCTTCGGAATTCTTGAATTGTTCTCGGAATTCTGCTGATATTTAAAAATGCTTCGGAACTCTTCCATTGCTCTCGGAATTCTGCTGAAGTTTAAAAATGCTTCGGAATTCTTCCATTGTTCCCGGAATTCCGCTGACATTTAAAATTGCTTCGGAACTCTTCCATTGTTCTCGGAATTCGGCTGACGTTTAAAAATTCTTCAGAAATCTTCCATTGTTCCCGGAATTCCACTGAAGCTTAAAAATGCTTCGGAACTCTTCCTTTGTTCTCGGAATTCCGCTGAAGTTTAAAAATGCTCCAGAACTCTTCCATTGTTATTGGAATTCTGCTGAAGTTTAAAAATTCTTCGGAACTCTTCCATTGTTCTCGGAATTCCGCTGAAGTTTA
Organism: Phyllobates terribilis; assembly: GCF_046119375.1. Lineage (NCBI taxonomy): Eukaryota > Metazoa > Chordata > Amphibia > Anura > Dendrobatidae > Phyllobates > Phyllobates terribilis. The sequence continues at coordinate 67,688,179 of NW_027362769.1, forward strand.
AAAATGCTTCGGAATTCTTTCATTGTTCCTGGAATTCAGCTGAAGTTTAAAAATGCTTCGGAACTCTTCCTTTGTTCTTGGAATTCCGCTGACGTTTAAAAATGCTTCGGAACTCTTCCATTGTTCTCGGAATTCTGCTTAAGTTTAAAAATGCTTCGGAACTCTTCCATTGTTTTCGGAATTCTGCTGACGTTTAAAAATGCTTCGAACTCTTCCATTGTTCTCAGAATTCCGATGACATTTAAAAATGCTTCAGAACTCTTCCATTGTTCTCGGAATTCTGCTGAAGTTTAAAAATGCTTCGGAACTCTTCCATTGTTCTTGGAATTCGGCTGACGTTTAAAAATTCTTCAGAAATCTTCCATTGTTCCCGGAATTCCACTGAAGCTTAAAAATGCTTCGGAACTCTTCCTTTGTTCTCGGAATTCGGCTGACGCTTAAAAATTCTTCAGAAATCTTCCATTGTTCCCAGAATTCCACTGAAGCTTAAAAATGCTTCGGAACTCTTTCTTTGTTCTCGGAATTCCGCTGAAGTTTAAAAATGGTCCGGAACTCTTCCATTGTTATTGGAATTCTGCTGAAGTTTAAAAATTCTTCGGAACTCTTCCATTGTTCTCGGAATTCTGCTGAAGTTTAAAAATGCTTTGGAATTCTTTCATTGTTCCTGGAATTCAGCTGAAGTTTAAAAATGCTTCGGAACTCTTCCATTGTTCTCAGAATTCCGATGACATTTAAAAATGCTTCAGAACTCTTCCATTGTTCTCGGAATTCTGCTGAAGTTTAAAAATGCTTCGGAACTCTTCCATTGTTCTGGGAATTCCAGTGAAGTTTAAAAATGCTTCGGAACTCTTCTATTGTTCCCGGAATTACGCTGAAGTTTAAAAATGCTTCGGAACTCTTCCATTGTTCTCGGAATTCCGTTGACGTTTAAAAATGCTTCGGAACTCTTCCATTGTTATCGGAATTCCGCTGACATTTAAAAATGCTTCGGAACTCTTCCATTGTTCTCGGAAATCCGCTGAAGTTGAAAACTGCTTCTGAACTTTTCCATTGTTCTCGGAATTCCTTTGACGTTTAAAAATGCTTCGGAACTCATCAATTGTTCCCGGAACAAGGCTGAAGTTTAAAAATGCTTCGGAACTCTTCCTTTGTTCTCGGAATTCCGCTGAAGTTTAAAAATGCGTCGGAACTCTTCCATTGTTCTCGGAATTCTGCTTAAGTTTAAAAATGCTTCGGAACTCTTCCATTGTTTTCGGAATTCTGCTGACGTTTAAAAATGCTTCGGAACTCTTCCATTGTTCTCAGAATTCCGATGACATTTAAAAATGCTTCAGAACTCTTCCATTGTTCTCGGAATTCTGCTGAAGTTTAAAAATGCTTCGGAACTCTTCCATTGTTTTGGGAATTCCACTGAAGTTTAAAAATGCTTCGGAACTCTTTTATTGTTCCCGGAATTATGCTGAAGTTTAAAAATGCTTCGGAACTCTTCCATTGTTCTCAGAATTCCGTTGACTTTTAAAAATGCTTCGGAACTCTTCCATTGTTATCGGAATTCCGCTGACGTTTAAAAATGCTTCGGAACTCTTCCATTGTTTTCGGAATTCCGTTTACGTTTAAAAATGCTTACGAGCTCTTCAATTGTTCTCGGAATTCTGCTGAAGTTTAAAAATTCTTCGGAACTCTTCCATTGTTCTCGGAATTCCGCTGAAGTTTAAAAATGCTTCGGAATTCTTTCATTGTTCCTGGAATTCAGCTGAAGTTTAAAAATGCTTCGGAACTCTTCCTTTGTTCTTGGAATTCCGCTGACGTTTAAAAATGCTTCGGAACTCTTCTATTGTTCCCGGAATTACGCTGAAGTTTAAAAATGCTTCGGAACTCTTCCATTGTTCTCGGAATTCCGTTGATGTTTAAAAATGCTTCGGAACTCTTCCATTGTTATCGGAATTCCGCTGACGTTTAAAAATGGTTCGGAACTCTTCCATTGTTCTCGGAAATCCGCTGAAGTTGAAAACTGCTTCTGAACTTTTCCATTGTTCTCGGAATTCCTTTGACGTTTAAAAATGCTTCGGAACTCTTCAATTGTTCCCGGAACAACGCTGAAGTTTAAAAATGCTTTGGAACTCTTCCTTTGTTCTCGGAATTCCGCTGAAGTTTAAAAATGCTTCGGAACTCTTCAATTGTTCTCGGAATTCCGTTGACGTTTAAACATGCTTCGGAACTCTTGAATTGTTCTCGGAATTCTGCTGACATTTAAAAATGCTTCGGAACTCTTCCATTGTTCTCGGAATTCGGCTGACGTTTAAAAATTCTTCAGAAATCTTCCATTGTTCCCGGAATTCCACTGAAGCTTAAAAATGCTTCGGAACTCTTCCTTTGTTCTCGGAATTCCGCTGAAGTTTAAAAATGCTTCAGAACTCTTCAATTGTTCTCGGAATTCCGTTGACGTTTAAACATGCTTCGGAACTCTTGAATTGTTCTCGGAATTCTGCTGACATTTAAAAATGCTTCGGAACTCTTCCATTGCTCTCGGAATTCTTCTGAAGTTTAAAAATGCTTCGGAATTCTTCCATTGTTCCCGGAATTCCGCTGACATTTAAAAATGCTTCAGAACTCTTCCATTGTTCTCGGAATTCGGCTGACGTTTAAAAATTCTTCAGAAATCTTCCATTGTTTCCGGAATTCCACTGAAGCTTAAAAATGCTTCGGAACTCTTCCTTTTTCTCGGAATTCCGCTGAAGTTTAAAAATGCTCCGCAACTCTTCCATTGTTATTGGAATTCTGCTGAAGTTTAAAAATTCTTCGGAACTCTTCCATTGTTCTCGGAATTCCGCTGAAGTTTAAAAATGCTTCGGAATTGTTTCATTGTTCCTGGAATTCAGCTGAAGTTTAAAAATGCTTCGGAACTCTTCCTTTGTTCTTGGAATTCCGCTGAAGTTTAAAAATGCGTCGGTACTCTTCCATTGTTCTCCGAATTCTGCTTAAGTTTAAAAATGCTTCGGAACACTTCCATTGTTTTCGGAATTCAGCTGAAGTTTAAAAATGCTTCGGAACTCTTCCATTGTTCTCAGAATTCCGATCACATTTAAAAATGCTTCAGAACTCTTCCATTGTTCTCTGAATTCTGCTGAAGTTTAAAAATGCTTCGGAACTCTTCCATTGTTCTGGGAATTCCACTGAAGTTTAAAAATGCTTCGGAACTCTTCTATTGTTCCCGGAATTACGCTGAAGTTTAAAAATGGTTCGGAACTCTTCCATTGTTCTCGGAATTCCGTTGACGTTTAAAAATGCTTCGGAACTCTTCCATTGTTATCGGAATTCCGCTGACGTTTAAAAATGCTTCGGAACTCTTCCATTGTTTTCGGAATTCCGTTTACGTTTAAAAATGCTTCCGAACTCTTCAATTGTTCTCGGAATTCTGCTGAAGTTTAAAAATTCTTCGGAACTCTTCCATTGTTCTCGGAATTCCGCTGAAGTTTAAAAATGCTTCGGAATTCTTTCATTGTTCCTGGAATTCAGCTGAAGTTTAAAAATGCTTCGGAACTCTTCCTTTGTTCTTTGAATTCCGCTGACGTTTAAAAATGCTTCGGAACTCTTCCATTGTTCTCGGAATTCTGCTTAAGTTTAAAAATGCTTCGGAACTCTTCCATTGTTTTCGGAATTCTGCTGACGTTTAAAAATGCTTCGGAACTCTACCATTGTTCTCGGAATTCCGATGACGTTTAAAAATGCTTCAGAACTCTTCCATTGTTCTCGGAATTCTGCTGAAGTTTAAAAATGCTTCGGAACTCTTCATTTGTTCTGGGAATTCCGCTGAAGTTTAAAAATGCTTCGGAACTCTCCTATTGTTCCCGGAATTACGCTGAAGTTTAAAAATGCTTTGGAACTCGTCCTTTGTTCTCAGAATTCCGCTGAAGTTTAAAAATGCTTCGGAACTCTTCCATTGTTCTCGGAATTCCGTTGACGTTTAAAAATGCTTCGGAACTCTTCCATTGTTATCGGAATTCCGCTGACGTTTAAAAATGCTTCGGAATTCTTCCATTGTTTTCGGAATTCCGTTTACGTTTAAAAATGCTTCGGAGCTCTTCAATTGTTCTCGGAATTCTGCTGACATTTAAAAATGTTTCGGAACTCTTCCATTGTTATCGGATTTCTGCTGAAGTTTAACAATGCTTCGGAACTCTTCCATAGTTTCCGGAATTCCACTGAAGTTTAAAAAAGCTTCGGAACTCTTCCATTGTTCTCGGAATTCCGCTGAAGTTTACAAATGCTTCAGAACTCTTCCATTGTTCTCGGATTTCGGTTGACGTTTAAAAATGCTTCGGAACTGTTCCATTATTTTCGGAATTACGCTGACGTTTAAAAATGCTTCGGAACTCTTCCATTGTTCTCAGAAATCCGTTGACATTTAAAAATGCTTCGGAACTCTTCCATTGTTTTCGGAATTCTGCTAACATTTAAAAATGCTTCGGAACTCTTCCATTGTTCTCAGAAATCCGCTGAAGTTTAAAAATGCTTCGAAACTCTTCCATTGTTCTCGGAATTCCGCTGAAGTTTAAAAATGCTTCGGAACTCTTCCGTTGATCCCGGAATTCCGCTGAAGTTTAAAAATGCTTCGGAACTCTTCCATTGTTCTCAGAATTCCTCTGAAGTTTAAAAATGCTTCAGAACTCTTCCATTTTTCTCGGAATTCCGCTGAAGTTTAAAAATGCTTCTGAACTCTTCCATTGTTCTCGAAAATCCGCTGAAGTTGAAAACTGCTTCTGACCTTTTCCATTGTTCTCGGAATTCCTTTGACGTTTAAAAATGCTTCGTAACTCTTCAATTGTTCCCGGAATAACGCTGAAGTTTAAAAATGCTTCGGAACTCTTCCTTTGTTCGAGGAATTCCGCTGAAGTTTAAAAATGCTTCGGAACTCTTCCATTGTTTTTGGAATTCCGTTGACGTTTAAAAATGCTTCGGAACTCTTCCATTGTTTTTGGAATTCCGTTGACCTTTAAAAATGCTTCGGAGCTCATCCACTGGTCTCAGAAATCCGCTGAAGTTGAAAAATGCTTCGGAACTTTTCCATTGTTCTCGGAATTCCGTTGACGTTTAAAAATGCTTCGGAACTCTTCCCTTGTTCTTGGAATTCCGTTGACGTTTAAAAATGCTTCGGAAGTCTTCCTTTTTTCTCGGAATTCCGCTGAAGTTTAAAAATGCTTCGGAACTCTTCCATTGTTTTTGGAATTCCGTTGACGTTTAAAAATGCTTCGGAACTCTTCAATTGTTCTTGGAATTCCGTTGACGTTTAAACATGCTTCGAAACTCTTGAATTGTTCTCGGAATTCTGCTGACATTCAAAAATGCTTCGGAACTCTTCCATTGTTCTCGGAATTCTGCTGAAGTTTAAAAATGCTTCTGAACTCTTCCATTGTTCCCGGAATTCCGCTGACATTTAAAAATGCTTCAGAACTCTTCCATTGTTCCTGGAATTCCGCTGAAGCTTAAAAATGCTTTGGAACTCTTCCTTTGTTCTCGGAATGCCGCTGAAGTTTAAAAATGGTCCGGAACTTTTCCATTGTTATCGGAATTCTGCTGAAGTTTAAAAATTCTTCGGAACTCTTCCATTGTTCTCGGAATTCCGCTGAAGTTTAAAAATTCTTTGGAACTCTTCCATTGTTTTGGGAATTCCGCTGAAGTTTAAAAATGCATCGGAACTCTTCCATTTTTCCCGGAATTACGCTGAAGTTTAAAAATGCTTCGGAACTCTTCCATTGTTAACGGAATTCTGCTGACGTTTAAAAATGCTTCGGAACTCTTCCATTGTTCTCGGAATTGCGCTGACGTTTAAAAATGCTTCGGAACACTTCAATTGTTCTCGGAATTCTGCTGACATTTAAAAATGCTTCGGAACTCTTCCATTATTCTCAAAATTCTGCTGAAGTTTAAAAATGCTTCGGAACTCCTCCATTTTTCCCGGAATTCAGCTGAAATTTAAAAATGCTTCAGAACTCTTCCATTGTTCTCGGAATTCTGCTGAAGTTTAAATATGCTTCGGAACTTTTCCATTGTTCTTGGAATTCCGCTGACGTTAAAAAATGCTTCGGAACTCTTCCATTGTTCTTGGAATTCCGCTGAAGTTTAAAAATGCTTCGGAACTCTTCCATTGTTCTTAAAATTCCGCTGAAGATTAAAAATGCTTCGGAACTCTTCCGTTGTTGCCGGAATTACGCTGAAGTTTAAAAATGCTTCGGAACTCATCCATTGTTCTCGAAATTCCGCTGAAGTTTAAATATGCTTCGGAACTTTTCCATTGTTCCCGGAATTATGCTGAAGTTTAAAAATGCTTCGGAACTCTTCCATTGTTCTTGGAATTCCGCTGAAGTTTAAAAATGCTTCGCAACTCTTCCATTGTTCTCGGAATTCCGTTGACGTTTAAAAATGCTTCGGAACTCTTCCATTGTTATCGGTATTCCGCTGACGTTTAAAAATGCTTCGGAACTCTTCCATTGTACTCGGAATTACGCTGAAGTTTAAAAATGCTCGGAACTCTTGCATTGTTCTCAGAATTCCGCTGATGTTTATAAATGCTTCCGAACTCTTCCATTGTTCTCGGAATTCCGCTGACGTTTAAAAATTCTTCGTAACTCTTCCATTGTTCTCGGAATGCCGTTGACGTTTAAAAGTTCTTCAGAACTCTTCAATTGTTCTCGGAATTCTGCTGACATTTAAAAATGCTTCAGAACTCTTCCATTGTTCTCGGAATTCTGCTGAAGTTTAAAAATGCTTCGCAACTCTTCCATTGTTCTCGGAATTCCACTGAAGTTTAAAAATTCTTCGGAACTCTTCCATTGTTCTCGGAATTCCGCTGAAGTTTAGAAATGCTTCGGAACTCTTCCGTTGTTTTCGGAATTCCGCTGAAGTTTAAAAATGCTTCGGAACTCTTCCATTGTTCTCGGAATTCTGCTGACAATTAAAAATGCTTCGGAACTCTTCCATTGTTCTCAAAATTCTGTTGAAGTTTAAAAATGCTTCGGAACTCCTCCATTTTTCCCGGAATTCCTCTGAAATTTAAAAATGCTTCGGAACTCTTCCATTGTTCTCGGAATTCCGCTGAAATTTAAAAATGCTTCGGAACTTTTCCATTGTTCTCGGAATTCCGCGGACGTTTAAAAATGCTTCGGAACTCTTCCATTGCTCTCGGAATTCAGCTGTAGTTTATATATGCTTCGGATCTCTTCCATTGTTCTCGAAATTCCGCTGAAGTTTAAAAATGCTTCGGAACTCTTCCGTTGTTCCCGGAATACCGCTGAAGTTTAAAAATGCTTTGGAACTCTTCCATTGCTCTCGAAAATTCCGCTGAAGTTTAAATATGCTTCGGAACTCTTCCATTGTTCCCGGAAATAATGCTGAAGTTTAAAAATGCTTCGGAACTCTTCCATTGTTCTCGAAATTCCGCTGAAGTTTAAAAATGCTTCGCAACTCTTCCATTGTTCTCGGAATTCCGTTGACGTTTAAAAATGCTTCGGAACTCTTCCATTGTTATCGGTATTCCGCTGACGTTTAAAAATGCTTCTGAACTCTTCCGTTGTTATCGGAATTCTGCTGAATTTTAAAAATGCTTCTTAACTATTCCCTTGTTCTCGGATTTCTGCTGAAGTTTAAAAATGCTCGGAACTCTTCCATTGTTCTCAGAATTCCGCTGACGTTTAAAAATGGTTCCGAACTCTTCCATTGTTCTCGGAATTCCGCTGACGTTTAAAAATTCTTCGGAACTCTTCAATTGTTCGCGGAATTCTGCTGATATTTAAAAATGCTTCGGAACTCTACCATTGTTTTCGCAATGCCGCTGACGTTTAAAAATGCTTCGGAACTCTACCATTGTTCTCGGAATTCCATTGACGTTTAAAAATGCTTCGGAACTCTTCAATTGTTCGCGGAATTCTGCTGATATTTAAAAATGCTTCGAAACTCCTCCATTGCTCTCGGAAATCTGCTGGAGTTTAAAAATGCTTTGGAACTCTTCCATGTTTCCCTGAATTCTGCTGAAGTTTAAAAATGTTTCGGAACTCTTCCATTGTTCTCGGAATTCCGCTGAAGTTTAAAAATTCTTCGGAACTCTTCCATTGTTCTCGGAATTCAGTTGACGCTTAAAAATGCTTTGGAACTCTTCCATTGTTCCCGGAATTACGCTGAAATTTAAAAATGCTTCGGAACTCTTCCATTGTTCCCGGAATTCCGCTGAAGTTTAAATATGCTTAGGAACTCTTCCATTGATCCCGGAATTACGCTGAAGTTTAAAAATGATTCGAAACTCTTCCATTGTTCTCGGAATTCCGCTGAAGTTTAAAAATACTTCGGAATTCTTCCATTGTTCTCGGAATGCCGGTGAAGTTTAAAAATGGTCCGGAACTATTCCATTGTTATCGGAATTCTGCTGAAGTTTAAAAATTCTTCGGAAATCTTCCATTGTTCTCGGAATTCCGCTGAAGTTTAAAAATTCTTTGGAACTCTTCCATTGTTCTGGGAACTCCGCTGAAGTTTAAAAATCCATCGGAACTCTTCCATTTTTCCCAGAATTCCGCTGACGTTTAAAAATGCTTCCGAACTCTTCCATTGTTCTCGGAATTCCGCTGACGTTTAAAAATTCTTCGTAACTCTTCCATTGTTCTCGGAATGCCGTTGACGTTTAAAAGTTCTTCAGAACTCTTCAATTGTTCTCGGAATTCTGCTGACATTTAAAAATGCTTCGGAACTCTTCCATTGTTCTCGGAATTCTGCTGAAGTTTAAAAATGCTTCGCAACTCTTCCATTGTTCTCGGAATTCCACTGAAGTTTAAAAATTCTTCGGAACTCTTCCATTGTTCTCGGAATTCCGCTGAAGTTTAAAAATGCTTCGGAACTCTTCCGTTGTTTTCGGAATTCCGCTGAAGTTTAAAAATACTTCGGAACTCTTCCATTGTTCTCGGAATTCTGCTGACAATTAAAAATGCTTCGGAACTCTTCCATTGTTCTCGAAATTCTGCTGAAGTTTAAAAATGATTCGGAACTCCTCCATTTTTCCCGGAATTCCGCTGAAATTTAAAAATGCTTCGGAACTCTTCCATTGTTCTCGGAATTCCGCTGAAATTTAAAAATGCTTCGGAACTTTTCCATTGTTCTCGGAATTCCGCGGACGTTTAAAAATGCTTCGGAACTCTTCCATTGCTCTCGGAATTCAGCTGTAGTTTAAATATGCTTCGGATCTCTTCCATTGTTCTCGAAATTCCGCTGAAGTTTAAAAATGCTTCGGAACTCTTCCGTTGTTCCCGGAATTCCGCTGAAGTTTAAAAATGCTTTGGAACTCTTCCATTGCTCTCGAAATTCCGCTGAAGTTTAAATATGCTTCGGAACTCTTCCATTGTTCCCGGAAATAATGCTGAAGTTTAAAAATGCTTCGGAACTATTCCATTGTTCTCGGAATTCCGCTGAAGTTTAAAAATGCTTCGCAACTCTTCCATTGTTATCGGTATTCCGCTGATGTTTAAAAGTGCTTCTGAACTCTTCCATTGTTATCGGAATTCTGCTGAATTTTAAAAATGCTTCTTAACTCTTCCATTGTTCTTGGATTTCTGCTGAAGTTTAAAAATGCTCGGAACTCTTCCATTGTTCTCAGAATTCCTCTGACGTTTAAAAATGCTTCCGAACTCTTCCATTGTTCTCGGAATTCCGCTGACGTTTAAAAATGCTTCGGAACTCTTCAATTGTTCGCGGAATTCTGCTGATATTTAAAAATGCTTCGGAACTCTACCATTGTTTTCGCAATGCCGCTGACGTTTAAAAATGCTTCAGAACTCTACCATTGTTCTCGGAATTCCATTGTCGTTTAAAAATGCTTCGGAACTCTTCAATTGTTCGCGGAATTCTGCTGATATTTAAAAATGCTTCGGAACTCCTCCATTGCTCTCGGAAATCTGCTGGAGTTTAAAAATGCTTTGGAACTCTTCCATGTTTCCCTGAATTCTGCTGAAGTTTAAAAATGTTTCGGAACTCTTCCATTGTTCTCGGAATTCCGCTGAAGTTTAAAAATTCTTCGGAACTCTTCCATTGTTCTCGGAATTCAGTTGACGCTTAAAAATGCTTTGGAACTCTTCCATTGTTCCCGGAATTACGCTGAAATTTAAAAATGCTTCGGAACTCTTCCATTGTTCCCGGAATTCCGCTGAAGTTTAAATATGCTTAGGAACTCTTCCATTGATCCCGGAATTACGCTGAAGTTTAAAAATGATTCGAAACTCTTCCATTGTTCTCGGAATTCCGCTGAAGTTTAAAAATACTTCGGAATTCTTCCATTGTTCTCGTAATTCCGTTGACGTTTAAAAATGCTTCGTAACTCTTCCATTGTTATTGGTATTCTGCTGACGTTTAAAAATGGTTCGGTACTCTTCCATTGTTCTCAGAATTCTGCTGAAGTTTAAAAATGCTTCGGAACTCTTCCATTGTTCTCGGAATTCTTCTGAAGTTTAAAAATGCTTGGAACTCTTCCATTGTTCTCAGAATTCCGCTGACATTTAAAATGCTTCGGAACTCTTCCATTGTTCTCGGAATTCCGCTGAAGTTTAAAAATGCTTCGGAACTCTTCCGTTGATCCTTGAATTCCGCTGAAGTTTAAAAATGCTTCGGTACTCTTCCATTTTTCTCGCAAATCTGCTGAAGTTGAATAATGCTTCTCGGAATTCCGCTGATGTTTAAAAATTCTTCGGAACTGTTGCATTGTTCTCTGAATTCCGCTGAAGTTTAAAAATGCTTCAGAACTCTTCCGTTGTTCCCGGAATTCCGCTGAAGTTTAAAAATGCTTCGGAACTCATCCATTGGTTTCAGAAATCCGCTGAAGTTGAAAAATGCTTCGGAACTTTTCCATTGTTCTCGGAATTCCGTTGACGTTTAAAAATGCTTCGGAACTCTTCCATTGTTCTTGGAATTCCGTTGACGTTTAAAAATGCTTCGGAAGTCTTCCTTTTTTCTCGGAATTCCGCTGAAGTTTAAAAATGCTTCGGAACTCTTCCATTGTTTTTGGAATTCCGTTGACATTTAAACATGCTTCGAAACTCTTGAATTGTTCTCGGAATTCTGCTGACATTCAAAAATGCTTCGGAACTCTTCCATTGTTCTCGGAATTCTGCTGAAGTTTAAAAATTCTTCGGAACTCTTCCATTGTTCCCGGAATTCCGCTGACATTTAAAAATCCTTCAGAACTCTTCCATTGTTCCCGGAATTCCGCTGAAGCTTAAAAATGCTTTGGAACTCTTCCTTTGTTCTCGGAATGCCGGTGAAGTTTAAAAATGGTCCGGAACTCTTCCATTGTTATCGGAATTCTGCTGAAGTTTAAAAATTCTTCGGAAATCTTCCATTGTTCTCGGAATTCCGCTGAAGTTTAAAAATTCTTTGGAACTCTTCCATTGTTCTGGGAACTCCGCTGAAGTTTAAAAATCCATCGGAACTCTTCCATTTTTCCCAGAATTCCGCTGACGTTTAAAAATGCTTCCGAACTCTTCCATTGTTCTCGGAATTCCGCTGACGTTTAAAAATTCTTCGTAACTCTTCCATTGTTCTCGGAATGCCGTTGACGTTTAAAAGTTCTTCAGAACTCTTCAATTGTTCTCGGAATTCTGCTGACATTTAAAAATGCTTCGGAACTCTTCCATTGTTCTCGGAATTCTGCTGAAGTTTAAAAATGCTTCGCAACTCTTCCATTGTTCTCGGAATTCCACTGAAGTTTAAAAATTCTTCGGAACTCTTCCATTGTTCTCGGAATTCCGCTGAAGTTTAAAAATGCTTCGGAACTCTTCCGTTGTTTTCGGAATTCCGCTGAAGTTTAAAAATACTTCGGAACTCTTCCATTGTTCTCGGAATTCTGCTGACAATTAAAAATGCTTCGGAACTCTTCCATTGTTCTCGAAATTCTGCTGAAGTTTAAAAATGATTCGGAACTCCTCCATTTTTCCCGGAATTCCGCTGAAATTTAAAAATGCTTCGGAACTCTTCCATTGTTCTCGGAATTCCGCTGAAATTTAAAAATGCTTCGGAACTTTTCCATTGTTCTCGGAATTCCGCGGACGTTTAAAAATGCTTCGGAACTCTTCCATTGCTCTCGGAATTCAGCTGTAGTTTAAATATGCTTCGGATCTCTTCCATTGTTCTCGAAATTCCGCTGAAGTTTAAAAATGCTTCGGAACTCTTCCGTTGTTCCCGGAATTCCGCTGAAGTTTAAAAATGCTTTGGAACTCTTCCATTGCTCTCGAAATTCCGCTGAAGTTTAAATATGCTTCGGAACTCTTCCATTGTTCCCGGAAATAATGCTGAAGTTTAAAAATGCTTCGGAACTATTCCATTGTTCTCGGAATTCCGCTGAAGTTTAAAAATGCTTCGCAACTCTTCCATTGTTATCGGTATTCCGCTGATGTTTAAAAGTGCTTCTGAACTCTTCCATTGTTATCGGAATTCTGCTGAATTTTAAAAATGCTTCTTAACTCTTCCATTGTTCTTGGATTTCTGCTGAAGTTTAAAAATGCTCGGAACTCTTCCATTGTTCTCAGAATTCCTCTGACGTTTAAAAATGCTTCCGAACTCTTCCATTGTTCTCGGAATTCCGCTGACGTTTAAAAATGCTTCGGAACTCTTCAATTGTTCGCGGAATTCTGCTGATATTTAAAAATGCTTCGGAACTCTACCATTGTTTTCGCAATGCCGCTGACGTTTAAAAATGCTTCGGAACTCTACCATTGTTCTCGGAATTCCATTGTCGTTTAAAAATGCTTCGGAACTCTTCAATTGTTCGCGGAATTCTGCTGATATTTAAAAATGCTTCGGAACTCCTCCATTGCTCTCGGAAATCTGCTGGAGTTTAAAAATGCTTTGGAACTCTTCCATGTTTCCCTGAATTCTGCTGAAGTTTAAAAATGTTTCGGAACTCTTCCATTGTTCTCGGAATTCCGCTGAAGTTTAAAAATTCTTCGGAACTCTTCCATTGTTCTCGGAATTCAGTTGACGCTTAAAAATGCTTTGGAACTCTTCCATTGTTCCCGGAATTACGCTGAAATTTAAAAATGCTTCGGAACTCTTCCATTGTTCCCGGAATTCCGCTGAAGTTTAAATATGCTTAGGAACTCTTCCATTGATCCCGGAATTACGCTGAAGTTTAAAAATGATTCGAAACTCTTCCATTGTTCTCGGAATTCCGCTGAAGTTTAAAAATACTTCGGAATTCTTCCATTGTTCTCGTAATTCCGTTGACGTTTAAAAATGCTTCGTAACTCTTCCATTGTTATCGGTATTCCGCTGACGTTTAAAAATGGTTCGGTACTCTTCCATTGTTCTCGGAATTCTGCTGAAGTTTAAAAATGCTTCGGAACTCTTCCATTGTTCTCGGAATTCTTCTGAAGTTTAAAAATGCTTGGAACTCTTCCATTTTTCTCAGAATTCCGCTGACATTTAAAATGCTTCAGAACTCTTCCATTGTTCTCGGAATTCCGCTGAAGTTTAAAAATCCTTCGGAACTCTTCCGTTGATCCTGGAATTCCGCTGAAGTTTAAAAATGCTTCGGTACTCTTCCATTTTTCTCGCAAATCTGCTGAAGTTGAATAATGCTTCTCGGAATTCCGCTGATGTTTAAAAATTCTTCGGAACTGTTGCATTGTTCTCTGAATTCCGCTGAAGTTTAAAAATGCTTCAGAACTCTTCCGTTGTTCCCGGAATTCCGCTGAAGTTTAAAAATGCTTCGGAACTCATCCATTGGTCTCAGAAATCCGCTGAAGTTGAAAAATGCTTCGGAACTTTTCCATTGTTCTCGGAATTTTGTTGACGTTTAAAAATGCTTCGGAACTCTTCCATTGTTCTTGGAATTCCGTTGACGTTTAAAAATGCTTCGGAAGTCTTCCTTTTTTCTCGGAATTCCGCTGAAGTTTAAAAATGCTTCGGAACTCTTCCATTGTTTTTGGAATTCCGTTGACGTTTAAAAATGCTTCGGAACTCTTCAATTGTTCTTGGAATTCCGTTGACATTTAAACATTCTTCGAAACTCTTGAATTGTTCTCGGAATTCTGCTGACATTAAAAAATGCTTCGGAACTCTTCCATTGTTCTCGGAATTCTGCTGAAGTTTAAAAATGCTTCGGAACTCTTCCATTGTTCCCGGAATTCTGCTGACATTTAAAAATGCTTCAGAACTCTTCCATTGTTCCCGGAATTCCGCTGAAGCTTAAAAATGCTTTGGAACTCTTCCTTTGTTCTCGGAATGCCGGTGAAGTTTAAAAATGGTCCGGAACTCTTCCATTGTTATCGGAATTCTGCTGAAGTTTAAAAATTCTTCGGAAATCTTCCATTGTTCTCGGAATTCCGCTGAAGTTTAAAAATTCTTTGGAACTCTTCCATTGTTCTGGGAATTCCGCTGAAGATTAAAAATGCATCGGAACTCTTCCATTTTTCCCGGAATTACGCTGAAGTTTAAAAATGCTTCGGAACTCTTCCATTGTTAACGGAATTCTGCTGACGTTTAAAAATACTTCGAAACTCTTTCATTGTTCTCGGAATTGCGCTGACGTTTAAAAATGCTTCGGAACACTTCAATTGTTCTCGGAATTCTGCTGACATTTAAAAATGCTTCGGAACTCTTCCATTATTCTCAAAATTCTGCTGAAGTTTAAAAATGCTTCGGAACTCCTCCATTTTTCCCGGAATTCAGCTGAAATTTAAAAATGCTTCGGAACTCTTCCATTGTTCTCGGAATTCTGCTGAAGTTTAAATATTCTTCGGAACTTTTCCATTGTTCTCGGAATTCCGCTGACGTTAAAAAATGCTTCGGAACTCTTCCATTGTTCTTAAAATTCCGCTGAAGTTTAAAAATGCTTTGGAACTCTTCCGTTGTTCCCGGAATTACGCTGAAGTTTAAAAATGCTTTGGAACTCTTCCATTGCTCTCGAAAATTCCGCTGAAGTTTAAATATGCTTCGGAACTCTTCCATTGTTCCCGGAAATAATGCTGAATTTTAAA
The DNA here is from genome assembly GCF_046119375.1 of Phyllobates terribilis. Classification (NCBI taxonomy): domain Eukaryota; kingdom Metazoa; phylum Chordata; class Amphibia; order Anura; family Dendrobatidae; genus Phyllobates; species Phyllobates terribilis. The sequence continues at coordinate 67,703,184 of NW_027362769.1, forward strand.
AATGCTTCTTAACTCTTCCATTGTTCTTGGATTTCTGCTGAAGTTTAAAAATGCTCGGAACTCTTCCATTGTTCTCAGAATTCCTCTGACGTTTAAAAATGCTTCCGAACTCTTCCATTGTTCTCGGAATTCCGCTGACGTTTAAAAATGCTTCGGAACTCTTCAATTGTTCGCGGAATTCTGCTGATATTTAAAAATGCTTCGGAACTCTACCATTGTTTTCGCAATGCCGCTGACGTTTAAAAATGCTTCGGAACTCTACCATTGTTCTCGGAATTCCATTGTCGTTTAAAAATGCTTCGGAACTCTTCAATTGTTCGCGGAATTCTGCTGATATTTAAAAATGCTTCGGAACTCCTCCATTGCTCTCGGAAATCTGCTGGAGTTTAAAAATGCTTTGGAACTCTTCCATGTTTCCCTGAATTCTGCTGAAGTTTAAAAATGTTTCGGAACTCTTCCATTGTTCTCGGAATTCCGCTGAAGTTTAAAAATTCTTCGGAACTCTTCCATTGTTCTCGGAATTCAGTTGACGCTTAAAAATGCTTTGGAACTCTTCCATTGTTCCCGGAATTACGCTGAAATTTAAAAATGCTTCGGAACTCTTCCATTGTTCCCGGAATTCCGCTGAAGTTTAAATATGCTTAGGAACTCTTCCATTGATCCCGGAATTACGCTGAAGTTTAAAAATGATTCGAAACTCTTCCATTGTTCTCGGAATTCCGCTGAAGTTTAAAAATACTTCGGAATTCTTCCATTGTTCTCGTAATTCCGTTGACGTTTAAAAATGCTTCGTAACTCTTCCATTGTTATTGGTATTCTGCTGACGTTTAAAAATGGTTCGGTACTCTTCCATTGTTCTCAGAATTCTGCTGAAGTTTAAAAATGCTTCGGAACTCTTCCATTGTTCTCGGAATTCTTCTGAAGTTTAAAAATGCTTGGAACTCTTCCATTGTTCTCAGAATTCCGCTGACATTTAAAATGCTTCGGAACTCTTCCATTGTTCTCGGAATTCCGCTGAAGTTTAAAAATGCTTCGGAACTCTTCCGTTGATCCTTGAATTCCGCTGAAGTTTAAAAATGCTTCGGTACTCTTCCATTTTTCTCGCAAATCTGCTGAAGTTGAATAATGCTTCTCGGAATTCCGCTGATGTTTAAAAATTCTTCGGAACTGTTGCATTGTTCTCTGAATTCCGCTGAAGTTTAAAAATGCTTCAGAACTCTTCCGTTGTTCCCGGAATTCCGCTGAAGTTTAAAAATGCTTCGGAACTCATCCATTGGTTTCAGAAATCCGCTGAAGTTGAAAAATGCTTCGGAACTTTTCCATTGTTCTCGGAATTCCGTTGACGTTTAAAAATGCTTCGGAACTCTTCCATTGTTCTTGGAATTCCGTTGACGTTTAAAAATGCTTCGGAAGTCTTCCTTTTTTCTCGGAATTCCGCTGAAGTTTAAAAATGCTTCGGAACTCTTCCATTGTTTTTGGAATTCCGTTGACATTTAAACATGCTTCGAAACTCTTGAATTGTTCTCGGAATTCTGCTGACATTCAAAAATGCTTCGGAACTCTTCCATTGTTCTCGGAATTCTGCTGAAGTTTAAAAATTCTTCGGAACTCTTCCATTGTTCCCGGAATTCCGCTGACATTTAAAAATCCTTCAGAACTCTTCCATTGTTCCCGGAATTCCGCTGAAGCTTAAAAATGCTTTGGAACTCTTCCTTTGTTCTCGGAATGCCGGTGAAGTTTAAAAATGGTCCGGAACTCTTCCATTGTTATCGGAATTCTGCTGAAGTTTAAAAATTCTTCGGAAATCTTCCATTGTTCTCGGAATTCCGCTGAAGTTTAAAAATTCTTTGGAACTCTTCCATTGTTCTGGGAACTCCGCTGAAGTTTAAAAATCCATCGGAACTCTTCCATTTTTCCCAGAATTCCGCTGACGTTTAAAAATGCTTCCGAACTCTTCCATTGTTCTCGGAATTCCGCTGACGTTTAAAAATTCTTCGTAACTCTTCCATTGTTCTCGGAATGCCGTTGACGTTTAAAAGTTCTTCAGAACTCTTCAATTGTTCTCGGAATTCTGCTGACATTTAAAAATGCTTCGGAACTCTTCCATTGTTCTCGGAATTCTGCTGAAGTTTAAAAATGCTTCGCAACTCTTCCATTGTTCTCGGAATTCCACTGAAGTTTAAAAATTCTTCGGAACTCTTCCATTGTTCTCGGAATTCCGCTGAAGTTTAAAAATGCTTCGGAACTCTTCCGTTGTTTTCGGAATTCCGCTGAAGTTTAAAAATACTTCGGAACTCTTCCATTGTTCTCGGAATTCTGCTGACAATTAAAAATGCTTCGGAACTCTTCCATTGTTCTCGAAATTCTGCTGAAGTTTAAAAATGATTCGGAACTCCTCCATTTTTCCCGGAATTCCGCTGAAATTTAAAAATGCTTCGGAACTCTTCCATTGTTCTCGGAATTCCGCTGAAATTTAAAAATGCTTCGGAACTTTTCCATTGTTCTCGGAATTCCGCGGACGTTTAAAAATGCTTCGGAACTCTTCCATTGCTCTCGGAATTCAGCTGTAGTTTAAATATGCTTCGGATCTCTTCCATTGTTCTCGAAATTCCGCTGAAGTTTAAAAATGCTTCGGAACTCTTCCGTTGTTCCCGGAATTCCGCTGAAGTTTAAAAATGCTTTGGAACTCTTCCATTGCTCTCGAAATTCCGCTGAAGTTTAAATATGCTTCGGAACTCTTCCATTGTTCCCGGAAATAATGCTGAAGTTTAAAAATGCTTCGGAACTATTCCATTGTTCTCGGAATTCCGCTGAAGTTTAAAAATGCTTCGCAACTCTTCCATTGTTATCGGTATTCCGCTGATGTTTAAAAGTGCTTCTGAACTCTTCCATTGTTATCGGAATTCTGCTGAATTTTAAAAATGCTTCTTAACTCTTCCATTGTTCTTGGATTTCTGCTGAAGTTTAAAAATGCTCGGAACTCTTCCATTGTTCTCAGAATTCCTCTGACGTTTAAAAATGCTTCCGAACTCTTCCATTGTTCTCGGAATTCCGCTGACGTTTAAAAATGCTTCGGAACTCTTCAATTGTTCGCGGAATTCTGCTGATATTTAAAAATGCTTCGGAACTCTACCATTGTTTTCGCAATGCCGCTGACGTTTAAAAATGCTTCGGAACTCTACCATTGTTCTCGGAATTCCATTGTCGTTTAAAAATGCTTCGGAACTCTTCAATTGTTCGCGGAATTCTGCTGATATTTAAAAATGCTTCGGAACTCCTCCATTGCTCTCGGAAATCTGCTGGAGTTTAAAAATGCTTTGGAACTCTTCCATGTTTCCCTGAATTCTGCTGAAGTTTAAAAATGTTTCGGAACTCTTCCATTGTTCTCGGAATTCCGCTGAAGTTTAAAAATTCTTCGGAACTCTTCCATTGTTCTCGGAATTCAGTTGACGCTTAAAAATGCTTTGGAACTCTTCCATTGTTCCCGGAATTACGCTGAAATTTAAAAATTCTTCGGAACTCTTCCATTGTTCCCGGAATTCCGCTGAAGTTTAAATATGCTTAGGAACTCTTCCATTGATCCCGGAATTACGCTGAAGTTTAAAAATGATTCGAAACTCTTCCATTGTTCTCGGAATTCCGCTGAAGTTTAAAAATACTTCGGAATTCTTCCATTGTTCTCGTAATTCCGTTGACGTTTAAAAATGCTTCGTAACTCTTCCATTGTTATCGGTATTCCGCTGACGTTTAAAAATGGTTCGGTACTCTTCCATTGTTCTCGGAATTCTGCTGAAGTTTAAAAATGCTTCGGAACTCTTCCATTGTTCTCGGAATTCTTCTGAAGTTTAAAAATGCTTGGAACTCTTCCATTTTTCTCAGAATTCCGCTGACATTTAAAATGCTTCAGAACTCTTCCATTGTTCTCGGAATTCCGCTGAAGTTTAAAAATCCTTCGGAACTCTTCCGTTGATCCTGGAATTCCGCTGAAGTTTAAAAATGCTTCGGTACTCTTCCATTTTTCTCGCAAATCTGCTGAAGTTGAATAATGCTTCTCGGAATTCCGCTGATGTTTAAAAATTCTTCGGAACTGTTGCATTGTTCTCTGAATTCCGCTGAAGTTTAAAAATGCTTCAGAACTCTTCTGTTGTTCCCGGAATTCCGCTGAAGTTTAAAAATGCTTCGGAACTCATCCATTGGTCTCAGAAATCCGCTGAAGTTGAAAAATGCTTCGGAACTTTTCCATTGTTCTCGGAATTTTGTTGACGTTTAAAAATGCTTCGGAACTCTTCCATTGTTCTTGGAATTCCGTTGACGTTTAAAAATGCTTCGGAAGTCTTCCTTTTTTCTCGGAATTCCGCTGAAGTTTAAAAATGCTTCGGAACTCTTCCATTGTTTTTGGAATTCCGTTGACGTTTAAAAATGCTTCGGAACTCTTCAATTGTTCTTGGAATTCCGTTGACATTTAAACATTCTTCGAAACTCTTGAATTGTTCTCGGAATTCTGCTGACATTAAAAAATGCTTCGGAACTCTTCCATTGTTCTCGGAATTCTGCTGAAGTTTAAAAATGCTTCGGAACTCTTCCATTGTTCCCGGAATTCTGCTGACATTTAAAAATGCTTCAGAACTCTTCCATTGTTCCCGGAATTCCGCTGAAGCTTAAAAATGCTTTGGAACTCTTCCTTTGTTCTCGGAATGCCGGTGAAGTTTAAAAATGGTCCGGAACTCTTCCATTGTTATCGGAATTCTGCTGAAGTTTAAAAATTCTTCGGAAATCTTCCATTGTTCTCGGAATTCCGCTGAAGTTTAAAAATTCTTTGGAACTCTTCTATTGTTCTGGGAATTCCGCTGAAGATTAAAAATGCATCGGAACTCTTCCATTTTTCCCGGAATTACGCTGAAGTTTAAAAATGCTTCGGAACTCTTCCATTGTTAACGGAATTCTGCTGACGTTTAAAAATACTTCGAAACTCTTTCATTGTTCTCGGAATTGCGCTGACGTTTAAAAATGCTTCGGAACACTTCAATTGTTCTCGGAATTCTGCTGACATTTAAAAATGCTTCGGAACTCTTCCATTATTCTCAAAATTCTGCTGAAGTTTAAAAATGCTTCGGAACTCCTCCATTTTTCCCGGAATTCAGCTGAAATTTAAAAATGCTTCGGAACTCTTCCATTGTTCTCGGAATTCTGCTGAAGTTTAAATATTCTTCGGAACTTTTCCATTGTTCTCGGAATTCCGCTGACGTTAAAAAATGCTTCGGAACTCTTCCATTGTTCTTAAAATTCCGCTGAAGTTTAAAAATGCTTTGGAACTCTTCCGTTGTTCCCGGAATTACGCTGAAGTTTAAAAATGCTTTGGAACTCTTCCATTGCTCTCGAAAATTCCGCTGAAGTTTAAATATGCTTCGGAACTCTTCCATTGTTCCCGGAAATAATGCTGAAGTTTAAAAATGCTTCGGAACTCTTCCATTGTTCTCGAAATTCCGCTGAAGTTTAAAAATGCTTCGCAACTCTTCCATTGTTCTCGGAATTCCGTTGACGTTTAAAAATGCTTCGGAACTCTTCCATTGTTATCGGTATTCCGCTGACGTTTAAAAATGCTTCTGAACTCTTCCGTTGTTATCGGAATTCTGCTGAATTTTAAAAATGCTTCTTAACTATTCCCTTGTTCTCGGATTTCTGCTGAAGTTTAAAAATGCTCGGAACTCTTCCATTGTTCTCAGAATTCCGCTGACGTTTAAAAATGGTTCCGAACTCTTCCATTGTTCTCGGAATTCCGCTGACGTTTAAAAATTCTTCGGAACTCTTCAATTGTTCGCGGAATTCTGCTGATATTTAAAAATGCTTCGGAACTCTACCATTGTTTTCGCAATGCCGCTGACGTTTAAAAATGCTTCGGAACTCTACCATTGTTCTCGGAATTCCATTGACGTTTAAAAATGCTTCGGAACTCTTCAATTGTTCGCGGAATTCTGCTGATATTTAAAAATGCTTCGGAACTCCTCCATTGCTCTCGGAAATCTGCTGGAGTTTAAAAATGCTTTGGAACTCTTCCATGTTTCCCTGAATTCTGCTGAAGTTTAAAAATGTTTCGGAACTCTTCCATTGTTCTCGGAATTCCGCTGAAGTTTAAAAATTCTTCGAAACTCTTCCATTGTTCTCGGAATTCAGTTGACGCTTAAAAATGCTTTGGAACTCTTCCATTGTTCCCGGAATTACGCTGAAATTTAAAAATGCTTCGGAACTCTTCCATTGTTCCCGGAATTCCGCTGAAGTTTAAATATGCTTAGGAACTCTTCCATTGATCCCGGAATTACGCTGAAGTTTAAAAATGATTCGAAACTCTTCCATTGTTCTCGGAATTCCGCTGAAGTTTAAAAATACTTCGGAATTCTTCCATTGTTCTCGTAATTCCGTTGACGTTTAAAAATGCTTCGTAACTCTTCCATTGTTATTGGTATTCTGCTGACGTTTAAAAATGGTTCGGTACTCTTCCATTGTTCTCAGAATTCTGCTGAAGTTTAAAAATGCTTCGGAACTCTTCCATTGTTCTCGGAATTCTTCTGAAGTTTAAAAATGCTTGGAACTCTTCCATTGTTCTCAGAATTCCGCTGACATTTAAAATGCTTCGGAACTCTTCCATTGTTCTCGGAATTCCGCTGAAGTTTAAAAATGCTTCGGAACTCTTCCGTTGATCCTTGAATTCCGCTGAAGTTTAAAAATGCTTCGGTACTCTTCCATTTTTCTCGCAAATCTGCTGAAGTTGAATAATGCTTCTCGGAATTCCGCTGATGTTTAAAAATTCTTCGGAACTGTTGCATTGTTCTCTGAATTCCGCTGAAGTTTAAAAATGCTTCAGAACTCTTCCGTTGTTCCCGGAATTCCGCTGAAGTTTAAAAATGCTTCGGAACTCATCCATTGGTTTCAGAAATCCGCTGAAGTTGAAAAATGCTTCGGAACTTTTCCATTGTTCTCGGAATTCCGTTGACGTTTAAAAATGCTTCGGAACTCTTCCATTGTTCTTGGAATTCCGTTGACGTTTAAAAATGCTTCGGAAGTCTTCCTTTTTTCTCGGAATTCCGCTGAAGTTTAAAAATGCTTCGGAACTCTTCCATTGTTTTTGGAATTCCGTTGACATTTAAACATGCTTCGAAACTCTTGAATTGTTCTCGGAATTCTGCTGACATTCAAAAATGCTTCGGAACTCTTCCATTGTTCTCGGAATTCTGCTGAAGTTTAAAAATGCTTCGGAACTCTTCCATTGTTCCCGGAATTCCGCTGACATTTAAAAATCCTTCAGAACTCTTCCATTGTTCCCGGAATTCCGCTGAAGCTTAAAAATGCTTTGGAACTCTTCCTTTGTTCTCGGAATGCCGGTGAAGTTTAAAAATGGTCCGGAACTCTTCCATTGTTATCGGAATTCTGCTGAAGTTTAAAAATTCTTCGGAAATCTTCCATTGTTCTCGGAATTCCGCTGAAGTTTAAAAATTCTTTGGAACTCTTCCATTGTTCTGGGAACTCCGCTGAAGTTTAAAAATCCATCGGAACTCTTCCATTTTTCCCAGAATTCCGCTGACGTTTAAAAATGCTTCCGAACTCTTCCATTGTTCTCGGAATTCCGCTGACGTTTAAAAATTCTTCGTAACTCTTCCATTGTTCTCGGAATGCCGTTGACGTTTAAAAGTTCTTCAGAACTCTTCAATTGTTCTCGGAATTCTGCTGACATTTAAAAATGCTTCGGAACTCTTCCATTGTTCTCGGAATTCTGCTGAAGTTTAAAAATGCTTCGCAACTCTTCCATTGTTCTCGGAATTCCACTGAAGTTTAAAAATTCTTCGGAACTCTTCCATTGTTCTCGGAATTCCGCTGAAGTTTAAAAATGCTTCGGAACTCTTCCGTTGTTTTCGGAATTCCGCTGAAGTTTAAAAATACTTCGGAACTCTTCCATTGTTCTCGGAATTCTGCTGACAATTAAAAATGCTTCGGAACTCTTCCATTGTTCTCGAAATTCTGCTGAAGTTTAAAAATGATTCGGAACTCCTCCATTTTTCCCGGAATTCCGCTGAAATTTAAAAATGCTTCGGAACTCTTCCATTGTTCTCGGAATTCCGCTGAAATTTAAAAATGCTTCGGAACTTTTCCATTGTTCTCGGAATTCCGCGGACGTTTAAAAATGCTTCGGAACTCTTCCATTGCTCTCGGAATTCAGCTGTAGTTTAAATATGCTTCGGATCTCTTCCATTGTTCTCGAAATTCCGCTGAAGTTTAAAAATGCTTCGGAACTCTTCCGTTGTTCCCGGAATTCCGCTGAAGTTTAAAAATGCTTTGGAACTCTTCCATTGCTCTCGAAATTCCGCTGAAGTTTAAATATGCTTCGGAACTCTTCCATTGTTCCCGGAAATAATGCTGAAGTTTAAAAATGCTTCGGAACTATTCCATTGTTCTCGGAATTCCGCTGAAGTTTAAAAATGCTTCGCAACTCTTCCATTGTTATCGGTATTCCGCTGATGTTTAAAAGTGCTTCTGAACTCTTCCATTGTTATCGGAATTCTGCTGAATTTTAAAAATGCTTCTTAACTCTTCCATTGTTCTTGGATTTCTGCTGAAGTTTAAAAATGCTCGGAACTCTTCCATTGTTCTCAGAATTCCTCTGACGTTTAAAAATGCTTCCGAACTCTTCCATTGTTCTCGGAATTCCGCTGACGTTTAAAAATGCTTCGGAACTCTTCAATTGTTCGCGGAATTCTGCTGATATTTAAAAATGCTTCGGAACTCTACCATTGTTTTCGCAATGCCGCTGACGTTTAAAAATGCTTCGGAACTCTACCATTGTTCTCGGAATTCCATTGTCGTTTAAAAATGCTTCGGAACTCTTCAATTGTTCGCGGAATTCTGCTGATATTTAAAAATGCTTCGGAACTCCTCCATTGCTCTCGGAAATCTGCTGGAGTTTAAAAATGCTTTGGAACTCTTCCATGTTTCCCTGAATTCTGCTGAAGTTTAAAAATGTTTCGGAACTCTTCCATTGTTCTCGGAATTCCGCTGAAGTTTAAAAATTCTTCGGAACTCTTCCATTGTTCTCGGAATTCAGTTGACGCTTAAAAATGCTTTGGAACTCTTCCATTGTTCCCGGAATTACGCTGAAATTTAAAAATGCTTCGGAACTCTTCCATTGTTCCCGGAATTCCGCTGAAGTTTAAATATGCTTAGGAACTCTTCCATTGATCCCGGAATTACGCTGAAGTTTAAAAATGATTCGAAACTCTTCCATTGTTCTCGGAATTCCGCTGAAGTTTAAAAATACTTCGGAATTCTTCCATTGTTCTCGTAATTCCGTTGACGTTTAAAAATGCTTCGTAACTCTTCCATTGTTATCGGTATTCCGCTGACGTTTAAAAATGGTTCGGTACTCTTCCATTGTTCTCGGAATTCTGCTGAAGTTTAAAAATGCTTCGGAACTCTTCCATTGTTCTCGGAATTCTTCTGAAGTTTAAAAATGCTTGGAACTCTTCCATTTTTCTCAGAATTCCGCTGACATTTAAAATGCTTCAGAACTCTTCCATTGTTCTCGGAATTCCGCTGAAGTTTAAAAATCCTTCGGAACTCTTCCGTTGATCCTGGAATTCCGCTGAAGTTTAAAAATGCTTCGGTACTCTTCCATTTTTCTCGCAAATCTGCTGAAGTTGAATAATGCTTCTCGGAATTCCGCTGATGTTTAAAAATTCTTCGGAACTGTTGCATTGTTCTCTGAATTCCGCTGAAGTTTAAAAATGCTTCAGAACTCTTCCGTTGTTCCCGGAATTCCGCTGAAGTTTAAAAATGCTTCGGAACTCATCCATTGGTCTCAGAAATCCGCTGAAGTTGAAAAATGCTTCGGAACTTTTCCATTGTTCTCGGAATTTTGTTGACGTTTAAAAATGCTTCGGAACTCTTCCATTGTTCTTGGAATTCCGTTGACGTTTAAAAATGCTTCGGAAGTCTTCCTTTTTTCTCGGAATTCCGCTGAAGTTTAAAAATGCTTCGGAACTCTTCCATTGTTTTTGGAATTCCGTTGACGTTTAAAAATGCTTCGGAACTCTTCAATTGTTCTTGGAATTCCGTTGACATTTAAACATTCTTCGAAACTCTTGAATTGTTCTCGGAATTCTGCTGACATTAAAAAATGCTTCGGAACTCTTCCATTGTTCTCGGAATTCTGCTGAAGTTTAAAAATGCTTCGGAACTCTTCCATTGTTCCCGGAATTCTGCTGACATTTAAAAATGCTTCAGAACTCTTCCATTGTTCCCGGAATTCCGCTGAAGCTTAAAAATGCTTTGGAACTCTTCCTTTGTTCTCGGAATGCCGGTGAAGTTTAAAAATGGTCCGGAACTCTTCCATTGTTATCGGAATTCTGCTGAAGTTTAAAAATTCTTCGGAAATCTTCCATTGTTCTCGGAATTCCGCTGAAGTTTAAAAATTCTTTGGAACTCTTCCATTGTTCTGGGAATTCCGCTGAAGATTAAAAATGCATCGGAACTCTTCCATTTTTCCCGGAATTACGCTGAAGTTTAAAAATGCTTCGGAACTCTTCCATTGTTAACGGAATTCTGCTGACGTTTAAAAATACTTCGAAACTCTTTCATTGTTCTCGGAATTGCGCTGACGTTTAAAAATGCTTCGGAACACTTCAATTGTTCTCGGAATTCTGCTGACATTTAAAAATGCTTCGGAACTCTTCCATTATTCTCAAAATTCTGCTGAAGTTTAAAAATGCTTCGGAACTCCTCCATTTTTCCCGGAATTCAGCTGAAATTTAAAAATGCTTCGGAACTCTTCCATTGTTCTCGGAATTCTGCTGAAGTTTAAATATGCTTCGGAACTTTTCCATTGTTCTCGGAATTCCGCTGACGTTAAAAAATGCTTCGGAACTCTTCCATTGTTCTTAAAATTCCGCTGAAGTTTAAAAATGCTTTGGAACTCTTCCGTTGTTCCCGGAATTACGCTGAAGTTTAAAAATGCTTCGGAACTCACCCATTGTTCTCGAAATTCTGCTGAAGTTTAAATATGCTTCGGAACTTTTCCATTGTTCCCGGAATTAGGCTGAAGTTTAAAAATGCTTCGGAACTCTTCCATTGTTCTTGGAATTCCGCTGAAGTTTAAAAATGCTTCGCAACTCTTCCATTGTTCTCGGAATTCCGTTGACATTTAAATATGCTTCGGAACTCTTCCATTGTTATCAGTATTCCGCTGACGTTTAAAAATGCTTCGGAACTCTTCCATTGTTCTCGGAATTCTGCTGAAGTTTAAAAATGCTCGGAACTCTTCCATTGTTCTCAGAATTCCGCTGACGTTTAAAAATGCTTACGAACCCTTCCATTGTTCTCGGAATTCCGCTGACGTTTAAAAATTCTTCGGAACTCTTCCATTGTTCTCGGAATTCAGTTGACGCTTAAAAATGCTTTGTAACTCTTCCATTGTTCCCGGAATTACGCTGAAATTTAAAAATGCTTCGGTACTCTTCCTTTGTTCTCGGAATTCTGCTGAAGTTTAAAAATGCTTCGGAACGGTTCCATTGTTCTTGGAATTCCATTGACGTTTAAAAATGCTTCGGAACTCTTCCATTGCTATCGGAATTCCGTTGATGTTTAAAAATGCTTCGGTACTCTTCCATTGTTCTCGGAATTCTTCTGAAGTTTAAAAATTCTTCGGAACTCTTCCATTGTTCCCATAATTCTGTTGAAGTTTAAATATGCCTAGGAACTCTTCCATTGATCCCGGAATTACGCTGAAGTGTAAAAATGCTTCGCAACTCTTCCATTTTTCTCGGAATTCCGCTGAAGTTTAAAAATACTTCGGAATTTTTCCATTGTTCTCGGAATTCCATTGACGTTTAAAAATGCTTCGTAACTCTTCCATTGTTATCGATATTCCGCTGACGTTTAAAAATGCTTCGGTACTCTTCCATTGTTCTCGGAATTCTGCTGAAGTTTAAAAAATGCTTCGGAAGTCTTCCATTGTTCTCGGAATTCTTCTGAAGTTTAAAAATGCTTGGAACTCTTCCATTGTTCTCAGAATTCCGCTGACATTTAAAATGATTCGGAACTCTTCCATTGTTCTCGGAATTCCGCTGAAGTTTAAAAATGCTTAGGAACTCTTCCGTTGATCCTGGAATTCCGCTGAAGTTTAAAAATGCTTCGGAACTCTTCCATTTTTCTCGCAAATCCGCTGAAGTTGAAAAATCCTTCTCGGAATTTGGCTGATGTTTAAAAATGCTTCGGAACTGTTGCATTGTTCTCGGAATTCCGCTGAAGTTTAAAAATGCTACAGAACTCTTCCGTTGTTCCCGGAATTCTGCTGAAGTTTAAAAATGCTTCGGAACTTTTCCATTGTTCTCGGAATTCCGTTGACGTTTAAAAATGCTTCGGAACTCTTCCATTGTTCTTGGAATTCCGTTGACGTTTAAAAATGCTTCGGAAGTCTTCCTTTTTTCTCGGAATTCCGCTGAAGTTTAAAAATGCTTCGGAACTCTTCCATTTTTCTTGGAATTCTGCTGAAGTTTAATAATGCTTCGGAACTCTTCCATTGTTCCCGGAATGCCGCTGACATTTAAAAATGCTTCAGAACTCTTCCCTTGTTCCCGGAATTCCGCTGAAGCTTAAAAATGCTTCGGAACTCTTCCTTTCTTCTTTGAATTCCGCTGAAGTTTAAAAATGGTCCAGAACTCTTCCATTGTTATCGGAATTCTGCTGAAGTTTAAAAATTCTTCGGAACTCTTCCATTATTCTCGGAATTCTGCTGAAGTTTAAAAATGCTTCGGAATTCTTCCATTGTTCCCGTAATTCAGCTGAAGTTTAAAAATGCTTTGGAATGCTTCCATTGTTCTCGGAATTATGCTGAAGTTTAAAAATGCTTCGAAACTCTTCCATTGTTCTCGGAATTCTGCTGAAGTTTAAAAATGCTTCGGAACTCTTCCATTGTTCTCGGAATTCCGCTGACATTTAAAAATGCTTCGGAACTCTTTCATGGTTCCCGGAATTCAGCTGAAGTTTAAAAATGCTTCAGAACTCTTACGTTGTTCTCGGAATTCTGCTGAAGTTTAAAAATGCTTCGGAACTCTTCCATTGTTCTGGGAATTCCGCTGAAGTTTAAAAATGCTTCGGAACTCTTCCATTGTTCTCGGAATTCCGCTGAAGTTTAAAAATGCTTCAGTACTCTTGCATTCTTTTCGCATTGCCGCTGACGTTTAAAAATGCTTCGGAACTATACCATTGTTCTCGGAATTCCATTGACGTTTAAAAATGCTTCGGAACTCTTCAATTGTTCGCGGAATTCTGCTGATATTTAAAAATGCTTCAGAACTCCACCATTGTTCTTGGAAATCTGCTGGAGTTTAAAAATTCTTCAGAATTCTTCCATTGTTCTCGGAATTCCGCTGAAGTTTAAAAATGGTTCGGAACTCTTCCATTGTTCTCGGAATTCCATTGAAGTTTAAAAATGCTTCGGAACTCTTCCATTGTTCTCGGAAATCCGCTGAAGTTGAAAAATGCTTCGGAACTTTTCCATTGTTTTCGGAATTCCGCTGACGTTTAAAAATGCTTCGGAACTCTTCCATTGTTCCTGGAATAACGCTGAAGTTTAGAAATGCTTCGCAACTCTTCCTTTGTTCTCGGAATTCCGCTGAAGTTTAAAAATGCTTCGGAACTCTTCCATTGTTCTAGGAATTCCGTTGATGTTTAAAAATGCTTCGGAACTCTTCAATCGTTCTTGGAATTTCGTTGACGTTTAAACATGCTTCGGAACTCTTGAATTGTTCTCGGAATTCTGACATTTAAAAATGCTTCGGAACTCTTCCATTGTTCTCAGAATTCTGCTGAAGTTTAAAAATTCTTCGGAACTCTTCCATTGTTCCTGGAATTCCGTTGACATTTAAAAATGCTTCGGAACTCTTCCATTGTTCTCGGAATTCGGCTGACGTTTAAAAATGCTTCAGAACTCTTCCAATGTTCCCAGAATTCCGCTGAAGCTTAAAAATGCTTCGGAACTCTTCCTTTGTCCTCGGAATTCTGCTGAAGTTTAAAAATGCTGCGGAACTCTTCCATTGTTATCGGAATTCTGCTTAAATTTAAAAATTCTTCGGAACTCTTCCATTGTTCTCGGAATTCCGCTGAAGTTTAAAAATGCTTCGGAATTCTTCCATTGTTCCTGGAATTCAGCTGAAGTTTAAAAATGCTTCGGAACTCTTCATTTGTTCTAGGAATTCCGCTGACGTTTAAATATGCTTCGGAACTCTTCCTTTGTTCTCGGAATTCCGCTGACGTTTAAAAATGCTTCAGAACTCTTCCATTTTTCCCGGAATTACGCTGAAGTTTAAAAATGCTTCGGAACTCTTCCATTGTTAGCGGAATTCTGCTGACGTTTAAAAATGCTTCGGAACTCTTCCATTGTTGTCGGAATTGCGCTGATGTTTAAAAATGCTTTGGAACCCTTCAATTGTTCTCAGAATTCTGCTGACATTTAAAAATGCTTCGGAACTCTTCCATTGTTCTCGAAATTCTGCTGAAGTTTAAAAATGCTTCGGAACTCCTTCATTTTTCCCGGAATTCCGCTGAAGTTTAAAAATGCTTCGGAACTATTCCATTGTTCTCGGAATTCCGCTGACGTTTAAAAATGCTTTGGAACTCTACCATTGTTCCCGGAATTACGCTGAAGTTTAAAAATGCTTGGGAACTCTTCCATTGTTCTCGAAATTCCGCTGAAGTTTAAATATGCTTCGGAACTCTTCCATTGTTCCCGGAATTACGCTGAAGTTTAAAAATGCTTTGGAACTCTTCCATTGTTCTCGGAATTCCGTTGACGTTTAAAAATGCTTCGGAACTCTTCCATTGTTATCGGTATTCTGCTGACGTTTAAAAATGCTTTGGAACTCTTCCATTGTTCTCGGAATTCTGCTGCAGTTTAAAAATGCTTCGGAACTCTTCCATTGTTCTCAGAATTCTGCTGAAGTTTAAAAAGGCTCGGAACTCTTCCATTGTTCTCAGAATTCCGCAGATGTTTAAAAATGCTTCGGAACTCTTCCATTGTTTTCGCAATGCCGCTGACGTTTAAAAATGCTTCGGAACTCTACCATTGTTCTCTTAATTCCATTGACATTTAAAAATGCTTCGGAACTTTTCAATTGTTTGCGGAATTCTGCTGATATTTAAAAATTCTTTGGAACTCTTCCATGTTTCCCTGAATTCTGCTGAAGTTTAAACATGATTCGGACCCCTTCCATTGTTCTTTGAATTCCGCTGAAGTTTAAAAACGCTTCGGAACTCTTCCATTGTTCTCGGAATTCCATTGACGTTTAAAAATGCTTTGGAACTCTTCCATTGTTCCCGGAATTCCGCTTAAGTTTAAAAATGCTTCGGAACTCTTCCTTTGTTTTCGGAATTCCGCTGAAGTTTAAAAATGCTTCGGAACGCTTCCATTGTTCTTGGAATTCCGTTGACGTTTAAAAATGCTTCGGAACTCTTCCATTGTTATCGGAATTCCGTTGATGTTTAAAAATGCTTCGGTACTCTTCCATTGTTCTCGGAATTCTGCTGAAGTTTAAAAATGCTTCGGAACTCTTCCAATGTAACCGGAATTCTGCTGAAGTTTAAATATGCTTTGGAACTCTTCCATTGATCCCGGAATTACGCTGAAGTTTAAAAATGCTTTGAAACTCTTCCATTGTTCTCGGAATAACGCTGCAGTTTAAAAATGCTTCGCAACTCTTCCTTTGTTCTCGGAATTCCGCTGAAGTTTAAAAATGCTTCGGAACTCTTCCATTGTTCTAGGAATTCCGTTGATGTTTAAAAATGCTTCGGAACTCTTTAATCGTTCTTGGAATTCCGTTGACGTTTAAACATGCTTCGGAACTCTTGAATTGTTCTCGGAATTCTGCTGACATTTAAAAATGCTTCGGAACTCTTCCATTGTTCTCGGAATTCTGCTGAAGTTTAAAAATTCTTCGGAACTCTTCCATTGTTCCTGGAATTCCGTTGACATTTAAAAATGCTTCGGAACTCTTCCATTGTTCTCGAAATTCGGCTGACGTTTAAAAATGCTTCAGAACTCTTCCATTGTTCCCGGAATTCTGCTGAAGCGTAAAAATGCTTCGGAACTCTTCCTATGTCCTCGGAATTCCGCTGAAGTTTAAAAATGCTCCGGAACTCTTCCATTGTTATCGGAATTCTGCTGAAGTTTAAAAATTCTTCGGAACTCTTCCTTTGTTCTCGGAATTCCGCTGAAGTTTAAAAATGCTTCGGAATTCTTTCATTGTTCCTGGAATTCAGCTGAAGTTTAAAAATTCTTCGGAACTCTTCCATGGTTCTCGGAATTCCGCTGAAGTTTAAAAATGCTTCGGAATTCTTTCATTGTTCCTGGAATTCAGCTGAAGTTTAAAAATGCTTCGGAACTCCTTCATTTTTCCCGGAATTCCGCTGAAGTTTAAAAATGCTTCGGAACTATTCCATTGCTCTCGGAATTCCGCTGACGTTTAAAAATGCTTTGGAACTCTACCATTGTTCCCGGAATTACGCTGAAGTTTAAAAATGCTTGGGAACTCTTCCATTGTTCTCGAAATTCCGCTGAAGTTTAAATATGCTTCAGAACTCTTCCATTGTTCCCGGAATTACGCTGAAGTTTAAAAATGCTTTGGAACTCTTCCATTGTTCTCGGAATTCCGTTGACGTTTAAAAATGCTTCGGAACTCTTCCATTGTTCTCGGAATTCTGCTGCAGTTTAAAAATGCTTCGGAACTCTTCCATTGTTCTCAGAATTCTGCTGAAGTTTAAAAAGGCTCGGAACTCTTCCATTGTTCTCAGAATTCCGCAGATGTTTAAAAATGCTTCGGAACTCTTCCATTGTTTTCGCAATGCCGCTGACGTTTAAAAATGCTTCGGAACTCTACCATTGTTCTCTTAATTCCATTGACATTTAAAAATGCTTCGGAACTTTTCAATTGTTTGCGGAATTCTGCTGATATTCAAAAATGCTTTGGAACTCCTCCATTGTTCTCGGAAATCTGCTGGAGTTTAAAAATTCTTTGGAACTCTTCCATGTTTCCCTGAATTCTGCTGAAGTTTAAACATGATTCGGACCCCTTCCATTGTTCTTTGAATTCCGCTGAAGTTTAAAAACGCTTCGGAACTCTTCCATTGTTCTCGGAATTCCATTGACGTTTAAAAATGCTTTGGAACTCTTCCATTGTTCCCGGAATTCCGCTTAAGTTTAAAAATGCTTCGGAACTCTTCCTTTGTTTTCGGAATTCCGCTGAAGTTTAAAAATGCTTCGGAACGCTTCCATTGTTCTTGGAATTCCGTTGACGTTTAAAAATGCTTCGGAACTCTTCCATTGTTATCGGAATTCCGTTGATGTTTAAAAATGCTTCGGTACTCTTCCATTGTTCTCGGAATTCTGCTGAAGTTTAAAAATGCTTCGGAACTCTTCCAATGTTACCGGAATTCTGCTGAAGTTTAAATATGCTTTGGAACTCTTCCATTGATCCCGGAATTACGCTGAAGTTTAAAAATGCTTTGAAACTCTTCCATTGTTCTCGGAATAACGCTGCAGTTTAAAAATGCTTCGCAACTCTTCCTTTGTTCTCGGAATTCCGCTGAAGTTTAAAAATGCTTCGGAACTCTTCCATTGTTCTAGGAATTCCGTTGATGTTTAAAAATGCTTCGGAACTCTTTAATCGTTCTTGGAATTCCGTTGACGTTTAAACATGCTTCGGAACTCTTGAATTGTTCTCGGAATTCTGCTGACATTTAAAAATGCTTCGGAACTCTTCCATTGTTCTCGGAATTCTGCTGAAGTTTAAAAATTCTTCGGAACTCTTCCATTGTTCCTGGAATTCCGTTGACATTTAAAAATGCTTCGGAACTCTTCCATTGTTCTCGGAATTCGGCTGACGTTTAAAAATGCTTCAGAACTCTTCCATTGTTCCCGGAATTCTGCTGAAGCGTAAAAATGCTTCGGAACTCTTCCTATGTCCTCGGAATTCCGCTGAAGTTTAAAAATGCTTCGGAACTCTTCCATTGTTATCGGAATTCTGCTGAAGTTTAAAAATTCTTCGGAACTCTTCCATTGTTCTCGGAATTCCGCTGAAGTTTAAAAATGCTTCGGAATTCTTTCATTGTTCCTGGAATTCAGCTGAAGTTTAAAAATTCTTCGGAACTCTTCCATTGTTCTCGGAATTCCGCTGAAGTTTAAAAATGCTTCGGAATTCTTTCATTGTTCCTGGAATTCAGCTGAAGTTTAAAAATGCTTCGGAACTATTCCATTGTTCTCGGAATTCCGCGGACGTTTAAAAATGTTTTGGAACTCTACCATTGTTCCCGGAATTACGCTGAAGTTTAAAAATGCTTCGGAACTCTTCCATTGTTCTCGAAATTCCGCTGAAGTTTAAATATGCTTCGGAACTCTTCCATTGGTCCCGGAATTATGCTGAAGTTTAAAAATGCTTCGGAACTCTTCCATTGTTCTCGGTATTGCCCTGAAGTTTAAAAATGCTTCGCAACACTTCCATTGTTCTCGGAATTCCGTTGACGTTTAAAAATGCTTCGGAACTCTTCCATTGTTATCGGTATTCTGCTGACATTTAAAAATGCTTCGGAACTCTTCCATTGTTCTCGAAATTCTGCTGAAGTTTAAAAATGCTTCGGAACTCCTTCATTTTTCCCGGAATTCCGCTGAAGTTTAAAAATGCTTCGGAACTATTCCATTGCTCTCGGAATTCCGCTGACGTTTAAAAATGCTTTGGAACTCTACCATTGTTCCCGGAATTACGCTGAAGTTTAAAAATGCTTGGGAACTCTTCCATTGTTCTCGAAATTCCGCTGAAGTTTAAATATGCTTCAGAACTCTTCCATTGTTCCCGGAATTACGCTGAAGTTTAAAAATGCTTTGGAACTCTTCCATTGTTCTCGGAATTCCGTTGACGTTTAAAAATGCTTCGGAACTCTTCCATTGTTATCGGTATTCTGCTGACGTTTAAAAATGCTTTGGAACTCTTCCATTGTTCTCGGAATTCTGCTGCAGTTTAAAAATGCTTCGGAACTCTTCCATTGTTCTCAGAATTCTGCTGAAGTTTAAAAAGGCTCGGAACTCTTCCATTGTTCTCAGAATTCCGCAGATGTTTAAAAATGCTTCGGAACTCTTCCATTGTTTTCGCAATGCCGCTGACGTTTAAAAATGCTTCGGAACTCTACCATTGTTCTCTTAATTCCATTGACATTTAAAAATGCTTCGGAACTTTTCAATTGTTTGCGGAATTCTGCTGATATTTAAAAATGCTTTGGAACTCCTCCATTGTTCTCGGAAATCTGCTGGAGTTTAAAAATTCTTTGGAACTCTTCCATGTTTCCCTGAATTCTGCTGAAGTTTAAACATGATTCGGACCCCTTCCATTGTTCTTTGAATTCCGCTGAAGTTTAAAAACGCTTCGGAACTCTTCCATTGTTCTCGGAATTCCATTGACGTTTAAAAATGCTTTGGAACTCTTCCATTGTTCCCGGAATTCCGCTTAAGTTTAAAAATGCTTCGGAACTCTTCCTTTGTTTTCGGAATTCCGCTGAAGTTTAAAAATGCTTCGGAACGCTTCCATTGTTCTTGGAATTCCGTTGACGTTTAAAAATGCTTCGGAACTCTTCCATTGTTATCGGAATTCCGTTGATGTTTAAAAATGCTTTGGTACTCTTCCATTGTTCTCGGAATTCTGCTGAAGTTTAAAAATGCTTCGGAACTCTTCCAATGTTACCGGAATTCTGCTGAAGTTTAAATATGCTTTGGAACTCTTCCATTGATCCCGGAATTACGCTGAAGTTTAAAAATGCTTTGAAACTCTTCCATTGTTCTCGGAATAACGCTGCAGTTTAAAAATGCTTCGCAACTCTTCCTTTGTTCTCGGAATTCCGCTGAAGTTTAAAAATGCTTCGGAACTCTTCCATTGTTCTAGGAATTCCGTTGATGTTTAAAAATGCTTCGGAACTCTTTAATCGTTCTTGGAATTCCGTTGACGTTTAAACATGCTTCGGAACTCTTGAATGGTTCTCGGAATTCTGCTGACATTTAAAAATGCTTCGGAACTCTTCCATTGTTCTCGGAATTCTGCTGAAGTTTAAAAATTCTTCGGAACTCTTCCATTGTTCCTGGAATTCCGTTGACATTTAAAAATGCTTCGGAACTCTTCCATTGTTCTCGGAATTCGGCTGACGTTTAAAAATGCTTCAGAACTCTTCCATTGTTCCCGGAATTCTGCTGAAGCGTAAAAATGCTTCGGAACTCTTCCTATGTCCTCGGAATTCCGCTGAAGTTTAAAAATGCTCCGGAACTCTTCCATTGTTATCGGAATTCTGCTGAAGTTTAAAAATTCTTCGGAACTCTTCCATTGTTCTCGGAATTCCGCTGAAGTTTAAAAATGCTTCGGAATTCTTTCATTGTTCCTGGAATTCAGCTGAAGTTTAAAAATTCTTCGGAACTCTTCCATTGTTCTCGGAATTCCGCTGAAGTTTAAAAATGCTTCGGAATTCTTTCATTGTTCCTGGAATTCAGCTGAAGTTTAAAAATGCTTCGGAACTATTCCATTGTTCTCGGAATTCCGCGGACGTTTAAAAATGTTTTGGAACTCTACCATTGTTCCCGGAATTACGCTGAAGTTTAAAAATGCTTTGGAACTCTTCCATTGTTCTCGAAATTCCGCTGAAGTTTAAATATGCTTCGGAACTCTTCCATTGGTCCCGGAATTATGCTGAAGTTTAAAAATGCTTCGGAACTCTTCCATTGTTCTCGGTATTGCCCTGAAGTTTAAAAATGCTTCGCAACACTTCCATTGTTCTCGGAATTCCGTTGACGTTTAAAAATGCTTCGGAACTCTTCCATTGTTATCGGTATTCTGCTGACGTTTAAAAATGCTTTGGAACTCTTCCATTGTTCTCGGAATTCTGCTGCAGTTTAAAAATGCTTCGGAACTCTTCCATTGTTCTCGGAATTCTGCTGAAGTTTAAAAAGGCTTGGAACTCTTCCATTGTTCTCAGAATTCCGCAGATGTTTAAAAATGCTTCGGAACTCTTCCATTGTTTTCGCAATGCCGCTGATGTTTAAAAATGCTTCGGAACTCTACCATTGTTCTCGTAATTCCATTGACATTTAAAAATGCTTCGGAACTTTTCAATTGTTCGCGGAATTCTGCTGATATTTAAAAATGCTTCGGAACTCCTCCATTGTTCTCGGAAATCTGCTGGAGTTTAAAAATTCTTTGGAACTCTTCCATGTTTCCCTGAATTCTGCTGAAGTTTAAACATGATTCGGAACCCTTCCATTGTTCTTTGAATTCCATTGACGTTTAAAAATGCTTTGGAACTCTTCCATTGTTCCCGGAATTCCGCTTAAGTTTAAAAATGTTTCGGAACTCTTCCTTTGTTTTCGGAATTCCGCTGAAGTTTAAAAATGCTTCGGAACGCTTCCATTGTTCTTGGAATTCCATTGACGTTTAAAAATGCTTCGGAACTCTTCCATTGTTATCGGAATTCCGTTGATGTTTAAAAATGCTTCGGTACTCTTCCATTGTTCTCGGAATTCTGCTGAAGTTTAAAAATGCTTCGGAACTCTTCCAATGTTACCGGAATTCTGCTGAAGTTTAAATATGCTTTGGAACTCTTCCATTGATCCTGGAATTACGCTGAAGTTTAAAAATGCTTCGCAACTCTTCCTTTGTTCTCGGAATTCCGCTGAAGTTTAAAAATGCTTCGGAACTCTTCCATTGTTCTAGGAATTCCGTTGAGGTTTAAAAATGCTTCGGAACTCTTTAATCGTTCTTGGAATTCCATTGATGTTTAAACATGCTTCGGAGCTCTTGAATTGTTCTCGGAATTCTGCTGACATTTAAAAATGCTTCGGAACTCTTCCATTGTTCTCGGAATTCTGCTGAAGTTTAAAAATTCTTCGGAACTCTTCCATTGTTCCTGGAATTCCGTTGACATTTAAAAATGCTTCGGAACTCTTCCATTGTTCTCGGAATTCGGTTGAAGTTTAAAAATGCTTCAGAACTCTTCCATTGTTCCCGGAATTCCGCTGAAGCTTAAAAATGCTTCGGAACTCTTCCTATGTCCTCGGAATTCCGCTGAAGCTTAAAAATGCTCCGGAACTCTTCCATTGTTATCGGAATTCTGCTGAAGTTTAAAAATTCTTTGGAACTCTTCCATTGTTCTCGGAATTCCGCTGAAGTTTAAAAATGCTTCGGAATTCTTCCATTGTTCCTGGAATTCAGCTGAAGTTTAAAAATGCTTCGGAACTCTTCATTTGTTCTCGGCATTCCGCTGACGTTTAAATATGCTTCGGAACTCTTACTTTGTTCTCGGAATTTCGCTGACATTTAAAAATGCTTCAGAACTCTTCCATTTTTCCCGGAATTACGCTGAAGTTTAAAAATGCTTCGGAACTCTTCCATTGTTAGCGGAATTCTGCTGACGTTTAAAAATGCTTCGGAACTCTTCCATTGTTGTCGGAATTGCGCTGACGTTTAAAAATGCTTCGGAACTCTTCAATTGTTCTCACAATTCTGCTGACATTTAAAAATGCTTCGGAACTCTTCCATTGTTCTCGAAATTCTGCTGAAGTTTAAAAATGCTTCGGAACTCCTTCATTTTTCCCGGAATTCCGCTGAAGTTTAAAAATGCTTCGGAACTATTCCATTGTTCTTGGAATTCCGCGGACGTTTAAAAATGCTTTGTTACTCAACCATTGTTACCGGAATTACGCTGAAGTTTAAAAATGCTTCGGAACTATTCCATTGTTCTCGAAATTCCGCTGAAGTTTAAATATGCTTCGGAACTCTTCCATTGTTCCCGGAATTATGCTGAAGTTTAAAAATGCTTCGGAACTCTTCCATTGTTCTCGGAATTCCGCTGAAGTTTAAAAATGCTTCGCAACACTTCCATTGTTCTCGGAATTCCGTTGACGTTTAAAAATGCTTCGGAACTCTTCCATTGTTATTGGTATTCTGCTGACGTTTAAAAATGCTTTGGAACTCTTCCATTGTTCTCGGAATTCTGCTGCAGTTTAAAAATGCTTCGGAACTCTTCCATTGTTCTCGGAATTCTGCTGAAGTTTAAAAAGGCTCGGAACTCTTCCATTGTTCTCAGAATTCCGCTGATGTTTAAAAATGCTTTGGAACTCTTCCATTGTTTTTGCAATGCCGCTGACGTTTAAAAATGCTTCGGAACTCTACCATTGTTCTCGTAATTCCATTGACATTTAAAAATGCTTTGGAACTTTTCAATTGTTCGCGGAATTCTGCTGATATTTAAAAATGCCTCGGAACTCCTCCATTGTTCTCGGAAATCTGCTGGAGTTTAAAAATTCTTTGGAATTCTTCCATGTTTCCCAGAATTCTGCTGAAGTTTAAACATGATTCGGAACCCATCCATTGTTCTCAGAATTCCGCTGAAGTTGAAAAATGCTTCGGAACTCTTCCATTTTTCTCGGAATTCCATTGACGTTTAAAAATGCTTTGGAACTCTTCCATTGTTCCCGGAATTATGCTGAAGTTTAAAAATGCTTCGGAACTATTCCTTTGTTTTCGGAATTCCGCTGAAGTTTAAAAATGCTTCCGAACGCTTCCATTGTTCTTGGAATTCTGTTGACGTTTAAAAATGCTTCGGAACTCTTCCATTGTTATCGGAATTCCATTGATGTTTAAAAATGCCTCGGAACTCTTCCATTGTTACCGGAATTCTGCTGAAGTTTAAATATGCTTTGGAACTCTTCCATTGATCCCGGAATTACGCTGAAGTTTAAAAATGCTTCGAAACTCTTCCATTGTTCTCGGAATTCCGCTGAAGTTTAAAAATACTTCGGAACTCTTACGTTGTTCTCGGAATTCCATTGACGTTTAAAAATGCTTCGTAACTCTTCCATTGCTATCGGTATTCCGCTGACGTTTAAAAATGCTTCGTTACTCTTCCATTGTTCTCGGAATTCTGCTGAAGTTTAAAAAGGTTCGGAACTCTTCCATTGTTCTCGGAATTCTGCTGAAGTTTAAAAATGCTTGGAACTCTTCCATTGTACTCAGAATTCCGCTGACATTTAAAATGCTTCGGAGCTCTTCCATTTTTCTCATAATTCCGCTGAAGTTTAAAAATGCTTCGGAACTCTTACGTTGATCCCGGAATTCGGCTGACGTTTAAAAATGCTTCAGAAGTCTTCCATTGTTATCGGAATTCTGCTGAAGATTAAAAATTCTTCGGAACTCTTCCATTGTTCTCGGAATTCCGCTGAAGTTTAAAAATGCTTCGGAATTCTTCCATTGTTCCTGGAATTCAGCTGAAGTTTAAAAATGCTTCGGAACTCTTCATTTGTTCTCGGAATTCTGCTGACGTTTAAATATGCTTCAGAACTCTTCCTTTGTTCTCGAAATTCCGCTGACGTTTAAAAATGCCTCAGAACTCTTCCTTTTTTCCCAGAATTACGCTGAAGTTTAAAAATGCTTCGGAACTCTTCCATTGTTAGCGGAATTCTGCTGACGTTTAAAAATGCTTCGGAACTCTTCCATTGTTGTCGGAAGGCGCTGACGTTTAAAAATGCTTCGGAACTCTTCAATTGTTCTCAGATTTCTGCTGACATTTAAAAATGCTTTGGAACTCTTCCATTGTTCTCGGAATTCTGCTGCAGTTTAAAAATGCTTCGGAACTCTTCCATTGTTCTCGGAATTCTGCTGAAGTTTAAAAAGGCTCGGAACTCTTCCATTGCTCTCAGAATTCCGCTGATGTTTAAAAATGCTTCGGAACTCCTTCATTTTTCCCGGAATTCCGCTGAAGTTTAAAAATGCTTCGGAACTATTCCATTGTTCTCGGAATTCCGCGGACGTTTAAAAATGCTTTGGAACTCTACCATTGTTCTCGGAAATAAACTGAAGTTTAAAAATGCTTCGGAACTCTTCCATTGTTCTCGGAATTCCGCTGAAGTTTAAAAATGCCTCGCAACACTTCCATTGTTCTCGGAATTCCGTTGACGTTTAAAAATGCTTTGGAACTCTTCCATTGTTATCGGTATTCTGCTGACGTTTAAAAATGCTTTGGAGCTCTTCCATTGTTCTCGGAATTCGGCTGCAGTTTAAAAATGCTTCGCAACTCTTCCATTGTTCTCGGAATTCTGCTGAAGTTTAAAAATGCTTCAGAACTCTACCATTGTTCTCAGAATTCCGCTGACGTTTAAAAATGCTTCGTTACTCTTCCATTGTTCTCGGAATTCTGCTGAAGTTTAAAAAGGTTCGGAACTCTTCCATTGTTTTCGGAATTCTGCTGAAGTTTAAAAATGCTTGGAACTCTTCCATTGTACTCAGAATTCCACTGACATTTAAAATGCTTCGGAGCTCTTCCATTTTTCTCATAATTCCGCTGAAGTTTAAAAATGCTTCGGAACTCTTACGTTGATCCCGGAATTCCGCTGAAGTTTAAAAATGCTTCGGAACTCTTCCATTGTTCTCGGAAATCCGCTGAAGTTGAAAAATGCTTCTCGGAATTCCGCTGATGTTTAAAAATGCTTCTGAACTCTTCCTTTGTTCTCGGAATACCGCTGAAGTTTAAAAATGCTTCGGAACGCATCCATTGTTCTTGGAATTCCATTGATGTTTAAAAATGCTTCGGAACTCTTCCATTGATATCGGAATTCCGTTGATGTTTAAAAATGCTTCGGTACTCTTCCATTGTTCTCGGAATTCTGCTGAAGTTTAAAAATGCTTCGGAACTCTTCCATTGTTACCGGAATTCTGCTGAAGTTTAAATATGCTTTGGAACTCTTCCATTGATCCTGGAATTACGCTGAAGTTTAAAAATGCTTCGTAACTCTTCCATTGTTCTCGGAATAACGTTGAAGTTTAAAAATGCTTCGCAACTCTTCCTTTGTTCTCGGAATTCCGCTGAAGTTTAAAAATGCTTCGGAACTCTTCCATTGTTCTAGGAATTCCGTTTATGTTTAAAAATGCTTCGGAACTCTTTAATCGTTCTTGGAATTCCGTTGCCATTTAAACATTCTTCGGAACTCTTGAATTGTTCTCGGAATTCTGCTGACATTTAAAAATGCTTCGGAACTCTTCCATTGTTCTCGGAATTCTGCTGAAGTTTAAAAATTCTTCGGAACTCTTCCATTGTTCCTGGAATTCCGTTGACATTTAAAAATGCTTCGGAACTCTTCCATTTTTCTCGGAATTCGGCTGACGTTTAAAAATGCTTCAGAAGTCTTCCATTGTTCCCGGAATTCCGCTGAAGCTTAAAAATGCTTCGGAACTCTTCCTTTGTCCTCGGAATTCCGCTGAAGTTTAAAAATGCGCCGGAACTCTTCCATTGTTATCGGAATTCTGCTGATGTTTAAAAATGCTTTGGAACTCTTCCATTGTTCTCGGAATTCGGCTGCAGTTTAAAAATGCTTCGCAACTCTTCCATTGTTCTCGGAATTCTGCTGAAGATTAAAAATGCTTCAGAACTCTACCATTGTTCTCAGAATTCCGCTGACTTTTAAAAATGCTTCAGAACTCTTCCATTGTTTTCGCAATGCCGCTAACGTTTAAAAATGCTTTGGAACTCTACCATTGTTCTCGTAATTCAATTGACGTTTAAAAATGCTTCGGAACTTTTCAATTGTTTGCGGAATTCTGCTGATATTTAAAAATGCTTCGGAATTCCTCCATTGTTCTCGGAAATCTGCTGGAGTTTAAAAATGCTTTGGAACTCTTCCATGTTTCCCTGAATTCTGCTGAAGTTTAAACATGATTTGGAACCATTCCATTGCTCTCGGAATTCCGCTGAAGTTTAAAAATGCTTCGGAACTCTTCCATTGTTCTCGGAATTCCATTGACGTTTAAAAATGCTTTGGAACTCTTCCATTGTTCCCGGAATTATGCTGAAGTTTAAAAATGCTTCGGAACTATTCCTTTGTTTTCGGAATTCCGCTGAAGTTTAAAAATGCTTCCGAACGCTTCCATTGTTCTTGGAATTCTGTTGACGTTTAAAAATGCTTCGGAACTCTTCCATTGTTATCGGAATTCCATTGATGTTTAAAAATGCCTCGGAACTCTTCCATTGTTACCGGAATTCTGCTGAAGTTTAAATATGCTTTGGAACTCTTCCATTGATCCCGGAATTACGCTGAAGTTTAAAATGCTTCGAAACTCTTCCATTGTTCTTGGAATTCCGCTGAAGTTTAAAAATACTTCGGAACTCTTCCGTTGTTCTCGGAATTCCATTGACGTTTAAAAATGCTTCGTAACTCTTCCATTGCTATCGGTATTCCGCTGACGTTTAAAAATGCTTCGTTACTCTTCCATTGTTCTCGGAATTCTGCTGAAGTTTAAAAAGGTTCGGAACTCTTCCATTGTTCTCGGAATTCTGCTGAAGTTTAAAAATGCTTGGAACTCTTCCATTGTACTCAGAATTCCGCTGACATTTAAAATGCTTCGGAGCTCTTCCATTTTTCTCATAATTCCGCTGAAGTTTAAAAATGCTTCGGAACTCTTACGTTGATCCCGGAATTCGGCTGACGTTTAAAAATGCTTCGGAACTCTTCCTTTGTTCTCGGAATTCCGCTGACGTTTAAAAATGCCTCAGAACTCTTCCTTTTTTCCCAGAATTACGCTGAAGTTTAAAAATGCTTCGGAACTCTTCCATTGTTAGCGGAATTCTGCTGACGTTTAAAAATGCTTCGGAACTCTTCCATTGTTGTCGGAAGGCGCTGACGTTTAAAAATGCTTCGGAACTCTTCAATTGTTCTCAGATTTCTGCTGACATTTAAAAATGCTTTGGAACTCTTCCATTGTTCTCGGAATTCTGCTGCAATTTAAAAATGCTTCGGAACTCTTCCATTGTTCTCGGAATTCTGCTGAAGTTTAAAAAGGCTCGGAACTCTTCCATTGTTCTCAGAATTCCGCTGATGTTTAAAAATGCTTCGGAACTCCTTCATTTTTCCCGGAATTCCGCTGAAGTTTAAAAATGCTTCGGAACTATTCCATTGTTCTCGGAATACCGCGGACGTTTAAAAATGCTTTGGAACTCTACCATTGTTCCCGGAATTACACTGAAGTTTAAAAATGCTTCAGAACTCTTCCATTGTTCTCGGAATTCCGCTGAAGTTTAAAAATGCCTCGCAACACTTCCATTGTTCTCGGAAGTCCGTTGACGTTTAAAAATGCTTTGGAACTCTTCCATTGTTATCAGTATTCTGCTGACGTTTAAAAATGCTTTGGAACTCTTCCATTGTTCTCGGAATTCGGCTGCAGTTTAAAAATGCTTCGCAACTCTTCCATTGTTCTCGGAATTCTGCTGAAGTTTAAAAATGCTTCAGAACTCTACCATTGTTCTCAGAATTCTGCTGACGTTTAAAAATGCTTCGTTACTCTTCCATTGTTCTCGGAATTCTGCTGAAGTTTAAAAAGGTTCGGAACTCTTCCATTGTTCTCGGAATTCTGCTGAAGTTTAAAAATGCTTGGAACTCTTCCATTGTACTCAGAATTCCGCTGACATTTAAAATGCTTCGGAGCTCTTCCATTTTTCTCATAATTCCGCTGAAGTTTAAAAATGCTTCGGAACTCTTACGTTGATCCCGGAATTCCGCTGAAGTTTAAAAATGCTTCGGAACTCTTCCATTGTTCTCGGAAATCCGCTGAAGTTGAAAAATGCTTCTCGGAATTCCGCTGATGTTTAAAAATGCTTCTGAACTCTTCCTTTGTTCTCGGAATACCGCTGAAGTTTAAAAATGCTTCGGAACGCTTCCATTGTTCTTGGAATTCCATTGATGTTTAAAATTGCTTCGGAACTCTTCCATTGTTATCGGAATTCCGTTGATGTTTAAAAATGCTTCGGTACTCTTCCATTGTTCTCGGAATTCTGCTGAAGTTTAAAAATGCTTCGGAACTCTTCCATTGTTACCGGAATTCTGCTGAAGTTTAAATATGCTTTGGAACTCTTCCATTGATCCTGGAATTACGCTGAAGTTTAAAAATGCTTCGAAACTCTTCCATTGTTCTCGGAATAACGTTGAAGTTTAAAAATGCTTCGCAACTCTTCCTTTGTTCTCGGAATTCCGCTGAAGTTTAAAAATGCTTCGGAACTCTTCCATTGTTCTAGGAATTCCGTTGATGTTTAAAAATGCTTCGGAACTCTTTAATCGTTCTTGGAATTCCGTTGACATTTAAACATGCTTCGGAACTCTTGAATTGTTCTCGGAATTCTGCTGACATTTAAAAATGCTTCGGAACTCTTCCATTGTTCTCGGAATTCTGCTGAAGTTTAAAAATTCTTCGGAACTCTTCCATTGTTCCTGGAATTCCGTTGACATTTAAAAATGCTTCGGAACTCTTCCATTGTTCTCGGAATTCGGCTGACGTTTAAAAATGCTTCAGAAGTCTTCCATTGTTCCCGGAATTCCGCTGAAGCTTAAAAATGCTTCGGACGCTCTTCCTTTGTCCTCGGAATTCCGCTGAAATTTAAAAATGCGCCGGAACTCTTCCATTGTTATCGGAATTCTGCTGATGTTTAAAAATGCTTTGGAACTCTTCCATTGTTCTCGGAATTCGGCTGCAGTTTAAAAATGCTTCGCAACTCTTCCATTGTTCTCGGAATTCTGCTGAAGATTAAAAATGCTTCAGAACTCTACCATTGTTCTCAGAATTCCGCTGACTTTTAAAAATGCTTCAGAACTCTTCCATTGTTTTCGCAATGCCGCTAACGTTTAAAAATGCTTTGGAACTCTACCATTGTTCTCGTAATTCCATTGACGTTTAAAAATGCTTCAGAACTTTTCAATTGTTTGCGGAATTCTGCTGATATTTAAAAATGCTTCGGAACTCCTCCATTGTTCTCGGAAATCTGCTGGAGTTTAAAAATGCTTTGGAACTCTTCCATGTTTCCCTGAATTCTGCTGAAGTTTAAACATGATTTGGAACCATTCCATTGCTCTCGGAATTCCGCTGAAGTTTAAAAATGCTTCGGAACTCTTCCATTGTTCTCGGAATTCCATTGACGTTTAAAAATGCTTTGGAACTCTTCCATTGTTCCCGGAATTACGCTGAAGTTTAAAAATGCTTCGGATCTCTTCCTTTGTTTTCGGAATTCCGCTGAAGTTTAAAAATGCTTCACAACGCTTCCATTGTTCTTGGAATTCCGTTGACGTTTAAAAATGCTTTGGAACTCTTCCATTGTTATCGGAATTCCGTTGATGTTTAAAAATGCTTTGGTACTCTTTCATTGTTCTCGGAATTCTGTTGAAGTTTAAAAATGCTTCGGAACTCTTCCATTGTTACCGGAATTCTGCTGAAGTTTAAATATGCTTTGGAACTCTTCCATTGTTCTTGGAATTCCGCTGAAGTTTAAAAATACTTCGGAACTCTTCCATTGTTCTCGGAATTCCGTTGACGTTTAAAAATGCTTCGTAACTCTTCCATTGTTATCGGTATTCCGCTGACGTTTAAAAATGCTTCGTTACTCTTCCATTGTTCTCGGAATTCTGCTGAAGTTTAAAAAGGTTCGGAACTCTTCCATTGTTCTCGGAGTTCTGCTGAAGTTTAAAAATGCTTGGAACTCTTCCATTGTACTCAGAATTCCGCTGACATTTAAAAATCTTCGGAGCTCTTCCATTGTTCTCGTAATTCCGCTGAAGTTTAAAAATGCTTCGGAACTCTTCCGTTGATCCCGGAATTCTGCTGAAGTTTAAAAATGCTTCGGAACTCTTCCATTGTTCCCGGAATTACGCTGACATTTAAAAATGCTTCGTAACTCTTCCATTGTTCTCGGAATTTGACTGACGTTTAAAAATGCTTCAGAAGTCTTCCATTGTTACCGGAATTCTGCTGAAGCTTAAAAATGCTTCGGAACTCTTCCTTTGTACTCGGATTTCCGCTGAAGTTTAAAAATGGTCCGGAACATTTCCATTGTTATCGGAATTCTGCTGAAGTTTAAAAATTCTTCGGAACTCTTCCATTGTTCTCGGAATTCCGGTGAAGTTTAAAAATTCTTCTGAATTCTTCCATTGTTCCCGTAATTCAGTTGAAGTTTAAAATTGCTTCGGAACTCTTCCGTTGTTCTCGGAATTCTGCTGAAGTTTAAAAATGCTTCGGAACTCTTCCGTTGTTCTGGGAATTCCGCTGAAGTTTAAAAATGATTCGGAACTCTTTCATTTTTCCCGTAATTACGCTGAAGTTTAAAAATCCTTCGGAACTCTTCCATTGTTATCGGAATTCTGCTGACATTTAAAAATGCTTCGAAACTCTTCCTTTGTTCTCGGAATTGCGCTGACGTTTAAAAATGCTTTAGAACTCTTCAATTGTTCTCGAAATTCTACTCACATTTAAAAATGCTTCGGAACTCTTCCATTGTTCTCGAAATTCTGCTGAAGTTTAAAAATGCTTCGGAACTCCTCCATTTTTCCCGGAATTCCGCTGAAATTTAAAAATGCTTCGGAACTCTTCCATTGTTCTCGGAATTCCACTGAAATTTAAAAATGGTTCGGAACTCTTCCATTGTTATCGGAATTCCGTTGATGTTTAAAAATGCTTCGGTACTCTTCCATTGTTCTCGGAATTCTGCTGAAGTTTAAAAATGCTTCGGAACTCTTCCAATGTTACCGGAATTCTGCTGAAGTTTAAATATGCTTTGGAACTCTTCCATTGATCCTGGAATTACGCTGAAGTTTAAAAATGCTTCGAAACTCTTCCATTGTTCTCGGAATAACGCTGAAGTTTAAAAATGCTTCGCAACTCTTCCTTTGTTCTCGGAATTCCGCTGAAGTTTAAAAATGCTTCGGAACTCTTCCATTGTTCTAGGAATTCCGTTGAGGTTTAAAAATGCTTCGGAACTCTTTAATCGTTCTTGGAATTCCATTGATGTTTAAACATGCTTCGGAGCTCTTGAATTGTTCTCGGAATTCTGCTGACATTTAAAAATGCTTCGGAACTCTTCCATTGTTCTCGGAATTCTGCTGAAGTTTAAAAATTCTTCGGAACTCTTCCATTGTTCCTGGAATTCCGTTGACATTTAAAAATGCTTCGGAACTCTTCCATTGTTCTCGGAATTCGGTTGAAGTTTAAAAATGCTTCAGAACTCTTCCATTGTTCCCGGAATTCCGCTGAAGCTTAAAAATGCTTCGGAACTCTTCCTATGTCCTCGGAATTCCGCTGAAGCTTAAAAATGCTCCGGAACTCTTCCATTGTTATCGGAATTCTGCTGAAGTTTAAAAATTCTTCGGAACTCTTCCATTGTTCTCGGAATTCCGCTGAAGTTTAAAAATGCTTCGGAATTCTTCCATTGTTCCTGGAATTCAGCTGAAGTTTAAAAATGCTTCGGAACTCTTCATTTGTTCTCGGCATTCCGCTGACGTTTAAATATGCTTCGGAACTCTTACTTTGTTCTCGGAATTTCGCTGACATTTAAAAATGCTTCAGAACTCTTCCATTTTTCCCGGAATTACGCTGAAGTTTAAAAATGCTTCGGAACTCTTCCATTGTTAGCGGAATTCTGCTGACGTTTAAAAATGCTTCGGAACTCTTCCATTGTTGTCGGAATTGCGCTGACGTTTAAAAATGCTTCGGAACTCTTCAATTGTTCTCACAATTCTGCTGACATTTAAAAATGCTTCGGAACTCTTCCATTGTTCTCGAAATTCTGCTGAAGTTTAAAAATGCTTCGGAACTCCTTCATTTTTCCCGGAATTCCGCTGAAGTTTAAAAATGCTTCGGAACTATTCCATTGTTCTTGGAATTCCGCGGACGTTTAAAAATGCTTTGTTACTCAACCATTGTTCCCGGAATTACGCTGAAGTTTAAAAATGCTTCGGAACTATTCCATTGTTCTCGAAATTCCGCTGAAGTTTAAATATGCTTCGGAACTCTTCCATTGTTCCCGGAATTATGCTGAAGTTTAAAAATGCTTCGGAACTCTTCCATTGTTCTCGGAATTCCGCTGAAGTTTAAAAATGCTTCGCAACACTTCCATTGTTCTCGGAATTCCGTTGACGTTTAAAAATGCTTCGGAACTCTTCCATTGTTATTGGTATTCTGCTGACGTTTAAAAATGCTTTGGAACTCTTCCATTGTTCTCGGAATTCTGCTGCAGTTTAAAAATGCTTCGGAACTCTTCCATTGTTCTCGGAATTCTGCTGAAGTTTAAAAAGGCTCGGAACTCTTCCATTGTTCTCAGAATTCCGCTGATGTTTAAAAATGCTTTGGAACTCTTCCATTGTTTTTGCAATGCCGCTGACGTTTAAAAATGCTTCGGAACTCTACCATTGTTCTCGTAATTCCATTGACATTTAAAAATGCTTTGGAACTTTTCAATTGTTCGCGGAATTCTGCTGATATTTAAAAATGCCTCGGAACTCCTCCATTGTTCTCGGAAATCTGCTGGAGTTTAAAAATTCTTTGGAATTCTTCCATGTTTCCCAGAATTCTGCTGAAGTTTAAACATGATTCGGAACCCATCCATTGTTCTCGGAATTCCGCTGAAGTTTAAAAATGCTTCGGAACTCTTCCATTTTTCTCGGAATTCCATTGACGTTTAAAAATGCTTTGGAACTCTTCCATTGTTCCCGGAATTATGCTGAAGTTTAAAAATGCTTCGGAACTATTCCTTTGTTTTCGGAATTCCGCTGAAGTTTAAAAATGCTTCCGAACGCTTCCATTGTTCTTGGAATTCTGTTGACGTTTAAAAATGCTTCGGAACTCTTCCATTGTTATCGGAATTCCATTGATGTTTAAAAATGCCTCGGAACTCTTCCATTGTTACCGGAATTCTGCTGAAGTTTAAATATGCTTTGGAACTCTTCCATTGATCCCGGAATTACGCTGAAGTTTAAAATGCTTCGAAACTCTTCCATTGTTCTCGGAATTCTGCTGAAGTTTAAAAATGCTTGGAACTCTTCCATTGTACTCAGAATTCCGCTGACATTTAAAATGCTTCGGAGCTCTTCCATTTTTCTCATAATTCCGCTGAAGTTTAAAAATGCTTCGGAACTCTTACGTTGATCCCGGAATTCGGCTGACGTTTAAAAATGCTTCAGAAGTCTTCCATTGTTATCGGAATTCTGCTGAAGTTTAAAAATTCTTCGGAACTCTTCCAATGTTCTCGGAATTCCGCTGAAGTTTAAAAATGCTTCGGAATTCTTCCATTGTTCCTGGAATTCAGCTGAAGTTTAAAAATGCTTCGGAACTCTTCATTTGTTCTCGGAATTCTGCTGACGTTTAAATATGCTTCGGAACTCTTCCTTTGTTCTCGGAATTCCGCTGACGTTTAAAAATGCCTCAGAACTCTTCCTTTTTTCCCAGAATTACGCTGAAGTTTAAAAATGCTTCGGAACTCTTCCATTGTTAGCGGAATTCTGCTGACGTTTAAAAATGCTTCGGAACTCTTCCATTGTTGTCGGAAGGCGCTGACGTTTAAAAATGCTTCGGAACTCTTCAATTGTTCTCAGATTTCTGCTGACATTTAAAAATGCTTTGGAACTCTTCCATTGTTCTCGGAATTCTGCTGCAGTTTAAAAATGCTTCGGAACTCTTCCATTGTTCTCGGAATTCTGCTGAAGTTTAAAAAGGCTCGGAACTCTTCCATTGTTCTCAGAATTCCGCTGATGTTTAAAAATGCTTCGGAACTCCTTCATTTTTCCCGGAATTCCGCTGAAGTTTAAAAATGCTTCGGAACTATTCCATTGTTCTCGGAATTCCGCGGACGTTTAAAAATGCTTTGGAACTCTACCATTGTTCCCGGAATTAAACTGAAGTTTAAAAATGCTTCGGAACTCTTCCATTGTTCTCGGAATTCCGCTGAAGTTTAAAAATGCCTCGCAACACTTCCATTGTTCTCGGAATTCCGTTGACGTTTAAAAATGCTTTGGAACTCTTCCATTGTTATCGGTATTCTGCTGACGTTTAAAAATGCTTTGGAGCTCTTCCATTGTTCTCGGAATTCGGCTGCAGTTTAAAAATGCTTCGCAACTCTTCCATTGTTCTCGGAATTCTGCTGAAGTTTAAAAATGCTTCAGAACTCTACCATTGTTCTCAGAATTCCGCTGACGTTTAAAAATGCTTCGTTACTCTTCCATTGTTCGCGGAATTCTGCTGATATTTAAAAATGCCTCGGAACTCCTCCATTGTTCTCGGAAATCTGCTGGAGTTTAAAAATTCTTTGGAATTCTTCCATGTTTCCCAGAATTCTGCTGAAGTTTAAACATGATTCGGAACCCATCCATTGTTCTCGGAATTCCGCTGAAGTTTAAAAATGCTTCGGAACTCTTCCATTTTTCTCGGAATTCCATTGACGTTTAAAAATGCTTTGGAACTCTTCCATTGTTCCCGGAATTATGCTGAAGTTTAAAAATGCTTCGGAACTATTCCTTTGTTTTCGGAATTCCGCTGAAGTTTAAAAATGCTTCCGAACGCTTCCATTGTTCTTGGAATTCTGTTGACGTTTAAAAATGCTTCGGAACTCTTCCATTGTTATCGGAATTCCATTGATGTTTAAAAATGCCTCGGAACTCTTCCATTGTTTCCGGAATTCTGCTGAAGTTTAAATATGCTTTGGAACTCTTCCATTGATCCCGGAATTACGCTGAAGTTTAAAATGCTTCGAAACTCCTCCATTGTTCTCGGAATTCTGCTGAAGTTTAAAAATGCTTGGAACTCTTCCATTGTACTCAGAATTCCGCTGACATTTAAAATGCTTCGGAGCTCTTCCATTTTTCTCATAATTCCGCTGAAGTTTAAAAATGCTTCGGAACTCTTACGTTGATCCCGGAATTCGGCTGACGTTTAAAAATGCTTCAGAAGTCTTCCATTGTTATCGGAATTCTGCTGAAGTTTAAAAATTCTTCGGAACTCTTCCATTGTTCTCGGAATTCCGCTGAAGTTTAAAAATGCTTCGGAATTCTTCCATTGTTCCTGGAATTCAGCTGAAGTTTAAAAATGCTTCCGAACTCTTCATTTGTTCTCGGAATTCTGCTGACGTTTAAATATGCTTCGGAACTCTTCCTTTGTTCTCGGAATTCCGCTGACGTTTAAAAATGCCTCAGAACTCTTCCTTTTTTCCCAGAATTACGCTGAAGTTTAAAAATGCTTCGGAACTCTTCCATTGTTAGCGGAATTCTGCTGACGTTTAAAAATGCTTCGGAACTCTTCCATTGTTGTCGGAAGGCGCTGACGTTTAAAAATGCTTCGGAACTCTTCAATTGTTCTCAGATTTCTGCTGACATTTAAAAATGCTTTGGAACTCTTCCATTGTTCTCGGAATTCTGCTGCAGTTTAAAAATGCTTCGGAACTCTTCCATTGTTCTCGGAATTCTGCTGAAGTTTAAAAAGGCTCGGAACTCTTCCATTGTTCTCAGAATTCCGCTGATGTTTAAAAATGCTTCGGAACTCCTTCATTTTTCCCGGAATTCCGCTGAAGTTTAAAAATGCTTCGGAACTATTCCATTGTTCTCGGAATTCCGCGGACGTTTAAAAATGCTTTGGAACTCTACCATTGTTCCCGGAATTAAACTGAAGTTTAAAAATGCTTCGGAACTCTTCCATTGTTCTCGGAATTCCGCTGAAGTTTAAAAATGCCTCGCAACACTTCCATTGTTCTCGGAATTCCGTTGACGTTTAAAAATGCTTTGGAACTCTTCCATTGTTATCGGTATTCTGCTGATGTTTAAAAATGCTTTGGAGCTCTTCCATTGTTCTCGGAATTCGGCTGCAGTTTAAAAATGCTTCGCAACTCTTCCATTGTTCTCGGAATTCTGCTGAAGTTTAAAAATGCTTCAGAACTCTACCATTGTTCTCAGAATTCCGCTGACGTTTAAAAATGCTTCGTTACTCTTCCATTGTTCTCGGAATTCTGCTGAAATTTAAAAAGGTTCGGAACTCTTCCATTGTTCTCGGAATTCTGCTGAAGTTTAAAAATGCTTGGAACTCTTCCATTGTACTCAGAATTCCACTGACATTTAAAATGCTTCGGAGCTCTTCCATTTTTCTCATAATTCCGCTGAAGTTTAAAAATGCTTCGGAACTCTTACGTTGATCCCGGAATTCCGCTGAAGTTTAAAAATGCTTCGGAACTCTTCCATTGTTCTCGGAAATCCGCTGAAGTTGAAAAATGCTTCTCGGAATTCCGCTGATGTTTAAAAATGCTTCTGAACTCTTCCTTTGTTCTCGGAATACCGCTGAAGTTTAAAAATGCTTCGGAACGCATCCATTGTTCTTGGAATTCCATTGATGTTTAAAAATGCTTCGGAAATCTTCCATTGATATCGGAATTCCGTTGATGTTTAAAAATGCTTCGGTACTCTTCCATTGTTCTCGGAATTCTGCTGAAGTTTAAAAATGCTTCGGAACTCTTCCATTGTTACCGGAATTCTGCTGAAGTTTAAATATGCTTTGGAACTCTTCCATTGATCCTGGAATTACGCTGAAGTTTAAAAATGCTTCGAAACTCTTCCATTGTTCTCGGAATAACGTTGAAGTTTAAAAATGCTTCGCAACTCTTCCTTTGTTCTCGGAATTCCGCTGAAGTTTAAAAATGCTTCGGAACTCTTCCATTGTTCTAGGAATTCCGTTTATGTTTAAAAATGCTTCGGAACTCTTTAATCGTTCTTGGAATTCCGTTGACATTTAAACATGCTTCGGAACTCTTGAATTGTTCTCGGAATTCTGCTGACATTTAAAAATGCTTCGGAACTCTTCCATTGTTCTCGGAATTCTGCTGAAGTTTAAAAATTCTTCGGAACTCTTCCATTGTTCCTGGAATTCCGTTGACATTTAAAAATGCTTCAGAACTCTTCCATTGTTCTCGGAATTCGGCTGACGTTTAAAAATGCTTCAGAAGTCTTCCATTGTTCCCGGAATTCCGCTGAAGCTTAAAAATGCTTCGGAACTCTTCCTTTGTCCTCGGAATTCCGCTGAAGTTTAAAAATGCGCCGGAACTCTTCCATTGTTATCGGAATTCTGCTGATGTTTAAAAATGCTTTGGAACTCTTCAATTGTTCTCGGAATTCGGCTGCAGTTTAAAAATGCTTCGCAACTCTTCCATTGTTCTCGGAATTCTGCTGAAGATTAAAAATGCTTCAGAACTCTACCATTGTTCTCAGAATTCCGCTGACTTTTAAAAATGCTTCAGAACTCTTCCATTGTTTTCGCAATGCCGCTAACGTTTAAAAATGCTTTGGAACTCTACCATTGTTCTCGTAATTCCATTGACGTTTAAAAATGCTTCGGAACTTTTCAATTGTTTGCGGAATTCTGCTGATATTTAAAAATGCTTCGGAACTCCTCCATTGTTCTCGGAAATCTGCTGGAGTTTAAAAATGCTTTGGAACTCTTCCATGTTTCCCTGAATTCTGCTGAAGTTTAAACATGATTTGGAACCATTCCATTGCTCTCGGAATTCCGCTGAAGTTTAAAAATGCTTCGGAACTCTTCCATTGTTCTCGGAATTCCATTGACATTTAAAAATGCTTTGGAACTCTTCCATTGTTCCCGGAATTATGCTGAAGTTTAAAAATGCTTCGGAACTATTCCTTTGTTTTCGGAATTCCGCTGAAGTTTAAAAATGCTTCCGAACGCTTCCATTGTTCTTGGAATTCTGTTGACGTTTAAAAATGCTTCGGAACTCTTCCATTGTTATCGGAATTCCATTGATGTTTAAAAATGCCTCGGAACTCTTCCATTGTTACCGGAATTCTGCTGAAGTTTAAATATGCTTTGGATCTCTTCCATTGATCCCGGAATTACGCTGAAGTTTAAAATGCTTCGAAACTCTTCCATTGTTCTCGGAATTCCGCTGAAGTTTAAAAATACTTCGGAACTCTTCCGTTGTTCTCGGAATTCCATTGACGTTTAAAAATGCTTCGTAACTCTTCCATTGCTATCGGTATTCCGCTGACGTTTAAAAATGCTTCGTTACTCTTCCATTGTTCTCGGAATTCTGCTGAAGTTTAAAAAGGTTCGGAACTCTTCCATTGTTCTCGGAATTCTGCTGAAGTTTAAAAATGCTTGGAACTCTTCCATTGTACTCAGAATTCCGCTGACATTTAAAATGCTTTGGAGCTCTTCCATTTTTCTCATAATTCCGCTGAAGTTTAAAAATGCTTCGGAACTCTTACGTTGATCCCGGAATTCGGCTGACGTTTAAAAATGCTTCGGAACTCTTCCTTTGTTCTCGGAATTCCGCTGACGTTTAAAAATGCCTCAGAACTCTTCCTTTTTTCCCAGAATTACGCTGAAGTTTAAAAATGCTTCGGAACTCTTCCATTGTTAGCGGAATTCTGCTGACGTTTAAAAATGCTTCGGAACTCTTCCATTGTTGTCGGAAGGCGCTGACGTTTAAAAATGCTTCGGAACTCTTCAATTGTTCTCAGATTTCTGCTGACATTTAAAAATGCTTTGGAACTCTTCCATTGTTCTCGGAATTCTGCTGCAATTTAAAAATGCTTCGGAACTCTTCCATTGTTCTCGGAATTCTGCTGAAGTTTAAAAAGGCTCGGAACTCTTCCATTGTTCTCAGAATTCCGCTGATGTTTAAAAATGCTTCGGAACTCCTTCATTTTTCCCGGAATTCCGCTGAAGTTTAAAAATG
Organism: Phyllobates terribilis; assembly: GCF_046119375.1. Taxonomy (NCBI): domain Eukaryota; kingdom Metazoa; phylum Chordata; class Amphibia; order Anura; family Dendrobatidae; genus Phyllobates; species Phyllobates terribilis. Next base: position 67,742,775 of record NW_027362769.1, read on the forward strand.
CTTCGGAACTATTCCATTGTTCTCGGAATACCGCGGACGTTTAAAAATGCTTTGGAACTCTACCATTGTTCCCGGAATTACACTGAAGTTTAAAAATGCTTCGGAACTCTTCCATTGTTCTCGGAATTCCGCTGAAGTTTAAAAATGCCTCGCAACACTTCCATTGTTCTCGGAATTCCGTTGACGTTTAAAAATGCTTTGGAACTCTTCCATTGTTATCAGTATTCTGCTGACGTTTAAAAATGCTTTGGAACTCTTCCATTGTTCTCGGAATTCGGCTGCAGTTTAAAAATGCTTCGCAACTCTTCCATTGTTCTCGGAATTCTGCTGAAGTTTAAAAATGCTTCAGAACTCTACCATTGTTCTCAGAATTCCGCTGACATTTAAAAATGCTTCGTTACTCTTCCATTGTTCTCGGAATTCTGCTGAAGTTTAAAAAGGTTCGGAACTCTTCCATTGTTCTCGGAATTCTGCTGAAGTTTAAAAATGCTTGGAACTCTTCTATTGTACTCAGAATTCCGCTGACATTTAAAATGCTTCGGAGCTCTTCCATTTTTCTCATAATTCCGCTGAAGTTTAAAAATGCTTCGGAACTCTTACGTTGATCCCGGAATTCCGCTGAAGTTTAAAAATGCTTCGGAACTCTTCCATTGTTCTCGGAAATCCGCTGAAGTTGAAAAATGCTTCTCGGAATTCCGCTGATGTTTAAAAATGCTTCTGAACTCTTCCTTTGTTCTCGGAATACCGCTGAAGTTTAAAAATGCTTCAGAACGCTTCCATTGTTCTTGGAATTCCATTGATGTTTAAAAATGCTTCGGAACTCTTCCATTGTTATCGGAATTCCGTTGATGTTTAAAAATGCTTCGGTACTCTTCCATTGTTCTCGGAATTCTGCTGAAGTTTAAAAATGCTTCGGAACTCTTCCATTGTTACCGGAATTCTGCTGAAGTTTAAATATGCTTTGGAACTCTTCCATTGATCCTGGAATTACGCTGAAGTTTAAAAATGCTTCGAAACTCTTCCATTGTTCTCGGAATAGCGTTGAAGTTTAAAAATGCTTCGAAACTCTTCCTTTGTTCTCGGAATTCCGCTGAAGTTTAAAAATGCTTCGGAACTCTTCCATTGTTCTAGGAATTCCGTTGATGTTTAAAAATGCTTCGGAACTCTTTAATCGTTCTTGGAATTCCGTTGACATTTAAACATGCTTCGGAACTCTTGAATTGTTCTCGTAATTCTGCTGACATTTAAAAATGCTTCGGAACTCTTCCATTGTTCTCGGAATTCTGCTGAAGTTTAAAAATTCTTCGGAACTCTTCCATTGTTCCTGGAATTCCGTTGACATTTAAAAATGCTTCGGAACTCTTCCATTGTTCTCGGAATTCTGCTGAAGTTTAAAAATGCTTCGGAACTTTTCAATTGTTTGCGGAATTCTGCTGATATTTAAAAATGCTTCGGAACTCCTCCATTGTTCTCGGAAATCTGCTGGAGTTTAAAAATGCTTTGGAACTCTTCCATGTTTCCCTGAATTCTGCTGAAGTTTAAACATGATTTGGAACCATTCCATTGCTCTCGGAATTCTGCTGAAGTTTAAAAATGATTCGGAACTCTTCCATTGTTCTCGGAATTCCATTGACGTTTAAAAATGCTTTGGAACTCTTCCATTGTTCCCGGAATTACGCTGAAGTTTAAAAATGCTTCGGATCTCTTCCTTTGTTTTCGGAATTCCGCTGAAGTTTAAAAATGCTTCACAACGCTTCCATTGTTCTTGGAATTCCGTTGACGTTTAAAAATGCTTTGGAACTCTTCCATTGTTATCGGAATTCCGTTGATGTTTAAAAATGCTTTGGTACTCTTTCATTGTTCTCGGAATTCTGTTGAAGTTTAAAAATGCTTCGGAACTCTTCCATTGTTACCGGAATTCTGCTGAAGTTTAAATATGCTTTGGAACTCTTCCATTGTTCTTGGAATTCCGCTGAAGTTTAAAAATACTTCGGAACTCTTCCATTGTTCTCGGAATTCCGTTGACGTTTAAAAATGCTTCGTAACTCTTCCATTGTTATCGGTATTCCGCTGACGTTTAAAAATGCTTCGTTACTCTTCCATTGTTCTCGGAATTCTGCTGAAGTTTAAAAAGGTTCGGAACTCTTCCATTGTTCTCGGAGTTCTGCTGAAGTTTAAAAATGCTTGGAACTCTTCCATTGTACTCAGAATTCCGCTGACATTTAAAATGCTTCGGAGCTCTTCCATTGTTCTCGTAATTCCGCTGAAGTTTAAAAATGCTTCGGAACTCTTCCGTTGATCCCGGAATTCTGCTGAAGTTTAAAAATGCTTCGGAACTCTTCCATTGTTCCCGGAATTACGCTGACATTTAAAAATGCTTCGGAACTCTTCCATTGTTCTCGGAATTTGGCTGACGTTTAAAAATGCTTCAGAAGTCTTCCATTGTTACCGGAATTCCGCTGAAGCTTAAAAATGCTTCGGAACACTTCCTTTGTAGTCGGATTTCCGCTGAAGTTTAAAAATGGTCCGGAACATTTCCATTGTTATCGGAATTCTGCTGAAGTTTAAAAATTCTTCGGAACTCTTCCATTGTTCTCGGAATTCCGGTGAAGTTTAAAAATTCTTCTGAATTCTTCCATTGTTCCCGTAATTCAGTTGAAGTTTAAAATTGCTTCGGAACTCTTCCGTTGTTCTCGGAATTCTGCTGAAGTTTAAAAATGCTTCGGAACTCTTCCGTTGTTCTGGGAATTCCGCTGAAGTTTAAAAATGATTCGGAACTCTTTCATTTTTCCCGTAATTACGCTGAAGTTTAAAAATCCTTCGGAACTCTTCCATTGTTATCGGAATTCTGCTGACATTTAAAAATGCTTCGGAACTCCTCCATTTTTCCCGGAATTCCGCTGAAATTTAAAAATGCTTCGGAACTCTTCCATTGTTCTCGGAATTCCACTGAAATTTAAAAATGGTTCGGAACTCTTCCATTGTTCTCGGAATTCCGCGGACGTTTAAAAATGCTTCGGAAATCTTCTAATGTTCTCGGAATTCTGCTGAAGTTTAAAAATGCTTCGGAACTCTTACATTGTTCTCGGAATTCTGCTGACGTTTAAAAATGCTTTGAAACTCTTCCATTGTTCTCGGACTTCCTCTGAAGTTTAAAAATGCTTCGGAACTCTTCCATTGTTCTCGAAATTCCGCTGAAGTTTAAAAATGCTTCGCAACTCTTCCATTGTTCTCGGAATTCCGTTGACATTTAAAAATGCTTCAGAACCCTTCCATTGTTATTTGTATTTCGCTGACGTTTAAAAATGCTTTGGAACTCTTCCATTGTTCTCGGAATTCTGCTGACGTTTAAAAATGCTTCGGAACTCTTCCATTGTTCTCGGAATTCTGCTGAAGTTTAAAAATGCTTCGGAACTCTTCCATTGCTCTCGGAATTCCGCTGAAGTTTAAAAATGCTTCAGAACTCTTCCATTGTTTTCGCAATGCCGCTGACGTTTAAAAATGCTTCGGAACTCTACCATTGTTCTTGGAATTCCATAGACGTTTAAAAATGTTTCGGAACTCTTCAATTGTTTGCGGAATTCTGCTGATATTTAAAAATGCTTCGGAACTCCTCCATTGTTCTTGGAAATCTGCTGGAGTTTAAAAATGCTTTGGAACACTTCCATGGTTCCCTGAATTCTGCTGAAGTTTAAAAATGCTTTGGAACTCTTCCATTGTTCTCGGAATTCCGCTGAAGTTTAAAAATGCTTCGGAAATCTTCATTGTTCTCGGATTTCATTTGACGTTTAAAAATGCTTTGGAACTCTTCCATTGTTCCCAGAATTACGCTGAAATTTAAAAATGCTTCGGAGCTCTTCCTTTGTTCTCGGAATTCCGCTGACGTTTAAAAATGCTTCGTAACTCTTCCATTGTTCTTGGAATTCCGTTGACGTTTAAAAATGTTTCGGAACTCTTCCATTTTTATCGGAATTCCGTTGATGTTTAAAAATGCTTCGGTACTCTTCCATTGTTCTCGGAATTCTGCTGAAGTTTAAAAATGCTTCGGACTCTTCCATTGTACCCGGAATTCCACTGAAGTTTAAATATGCTTTGGAACTCTTCCATTGTTCTCGGAATTCCGCTGAAGTTTAAAAATGCTTCGGAACTCTTCCATTGTTCTTGGAATTCTGTTGACGTTTAAAAATGCTTCGGAACTCTTCCATTGTTATCGGAATTCCATTGATGTTTAAAAATGCCTCGGAACTCTTCCATTGTTACCGGAATTCTGCTGAAGTTTAAATATGCTTTGGAACTCTTCCATTGATCCCGGAATTACGCTGAAGTTTAAAAATGCTTCGAAACTCTTCCATTGTTCTCGGTATTCCGCTGACGTTTAAAAATGCTTCGTTACTCTTCCATTGTTCTCGGAATTCTGCTGAAGTTTAAAAAGGTTCGGAACTCTTCCATTGTTCTCGGAGTTCTGCTGAAGTTTAAAAATGCTTGGAACTCTTCCATTGTACTCAGAATTCCGCTGACATTTAAAATGCTTCGGAGCTCTTCCATTGTTCTCGTAATTCCGCTGAAGTTTAAAAATGCTTCGGAACTCTTCCGTTGATCCCGGAATTCTGCTGAAGTTTAAAAATGCTTCGGAACTCTTCCATTGTTCCCGGAATTACGCTGACATTTAAAAATGCTTCGGAACTCTTCCATTGTTCTCGGAATTTGGCTGACGTTTAAAAATGCTTCAGAAGTCTTCCATTGTTACCGGAATTCCGCTGAAGCTTAAAAATGCTTCGGAACTCTTCCTTTGTACTCGGATTTCCGCTGAAGTTGAAAAATGGTCCGGAACATTTCCATTGTTATCGGAATTCTGCTGAAGTTTAAAAATTCTTCGGAACTCTTCCATTGTTCTCGGAATTCCGGTGAAGTTTAAAAATTCTTCTGAATTCTTCCATTGTTCCCGTAATTCAGTTGAAGTTTAAAATTGCTTCGGAACTCTTCCGTTGTTCTCGGAATTCTGCTGAAGTTTAAAAATGCTTCGGAACTCTTCCGTTGTTCTGGGAATTCCGCTGAAGTTTAAAAATGATTCGGAACTCTTTCATTTTTCCCGTAATTACGCTGAAGTTTAAAAATCCTTCGGAACTCTTCCATTGTTATCGGAATTCTGCTGACATTTAAAAATGCTTCGAAACTCTTCCTTTGTTCTCGGAATTGCGCTGACGTTTAAAAATGCTTTAGAACTCTTCAATTGTTCTCGAAATTCTACTCACATTTAAAAATGCTTCGGAACTCTTCCATTGTTCTCGAAATTCTGCTGAAGTTTAAAAATGCTTCGGAACTCCTCCATTTTTCCCGGAATTCCGCTGAAATTTAAAAATGCTTCGGAACTCTTCCATTGTTCTCGGAATTCCACTGAAATTTAAAAATGGTTCGGAACTCTTCCATTGTTCTCGGAATTCCGCGGACGTTTAAAAATGCTTCGGAAATCTTCTAATGTTCTCGGAATTCTGCTGAAGTTTAAAAATGCTTCGGAACTCTTACATTGTTCTCGGAATTCCGCTGACGTTTAAAAATGCTTTGAAACTCTTCCATTGTTCTCGGACTTCCTCTGAAGTTTAAAAATGCTTCGGAACTCTTCCATTGTTCTCGAAATTCCGCTGAAGTTTAAAAATGCTTCGCAACTCTTCCATTGTTCTCGGAATTCCGTTGACATTTAAAAATGCTTCAGAACCCTTCCATTGTTATTTGTATTTCGCTGACGTTTAAAAATGCTTTGGAACTCTTCCATTGTTCTCGGAATTCTGCTGACGTTTAAAAATGCTTCGGAACTCTTCCATTGTTCTCGGAATTCTGCTGAAGTTTAAAAATGCTTCGGAACTCTTCCATTGCTCTCGGAATTCCGCTGAAGTTTAAAAATGCTTCAGAACTCTTCCATTGTTTTCGCAATGCCGCTGACGTTTAAAAATGCTTCGGAACTCTACCATTGTTGTTGGAATTCCATAGACGTTTAAAAATGCTTCGGAACTCTTCAATTGTTTGCGGAATTCTGCTGAAATTTAAAAATGCTTCGGAACTCCTCCATTGTTCTTGGAAATCTGCTGGAGTTTAAAAATGCTTTGGAACTCTTCCATGGTTCCCTGAATTCTGCTGAAGTTTAAAAATGCTTTGGAACTCTTCCATTGTTCTCGGAATTCCGCTGAAGTTTAAAAATGCTTCGGAAATCTTCATTGTTCTCGGATTTCATTTGACGTTTAAAAATGCTTTGGAACTCTTCCATTGTTCCCAGAATTACGCTGAAATTTAAAAATGCTTCGGAGCTCTTCCTTTGTTCTCGGAATTCCGCTGACGTTTAAAAATGCTTCGTAACTCTTCCATTGTTCTTGGAATTCCGTTGACGTTTAAAAATGTTTCGGAACTCTTCCATTTTTATCGGAATTCCGTTGATGTTTAAAAATGCTTCGGTACTCTTCCATTGTTCTCGGAATTCTGCTGAAGTTTAAAAATGCTTCGGACTCTTCCATTGTACCCGGAATTCCACTGAAGTTTAAATATGCTTTGGAACTCTTCCATTGTTCTCGGAATTCCGCTGAAGTTTAAAAATGCTTCGGAACTCTTCCATTGTTCTTGGAATTCTGTTGACGTTTAAAAATGCTTCGGAACTCTTCCATTGTTATCGGAATTCCATTGATGTTTAAAAATGCCTCGGAACTCTTCCATTGTTACCGGAATTCTGCTGAAGTTTAAATATGCTTTGGAACTCTTCCATTGATCCCGGAATTACGCTGAAGTTTAAAAATGCTTCGAAACTCTTCCATTGTTCTCGGAATTCCGCTGAAGTTTAAAAATACTTCGGAACTCTTCCGTTGTTCTCGGAATTCCATTGACGTTTAAAAATGCTTCGTAACTCTTCCATTGCTATCGGTATTCCGCTGACGTTTAAAAATGCTTCGTTACTCTTCCATTGTTCTCGGAATTCTGCTGAAGTTTAAAAAGGTTCGGAACTCTTCCATTGTTCTCGGAATTCTGCTGAAGTTTAAAAATGCTTGGAACTCTTCCATTGTACTCAGAATTCCGCTGACATTTAAAATGCTTCGGAGCTCTTCCATTTTTCTCATAATTCCGCTGAAGTTTAAAAATGCTTCGGAACTCTTACGTTGATCCCGGAATTCGGCTGACGTTTAAAAATGCTTCAGAAGTCTTCCATTGTTATCGGAATTCTGCTGAAGTTTAAAAATTCTTCGGAACTCTTCCATTGTTCTCGGAATTCCGCTGAAGTTTAAAAATGCTTCGGAATTCTTCCATTGTTCCTGGAATTCAGCTGAAGTTTAAAAATGCTTCGGAACTCTTCATTTGTTTTCGGAATTCTGCTGACGTTTAAATATGCTTCGGAAATCTTCCTTTGTTCTCGGAATTCCGCTGACGTTTAAAAATGCCTCAGAACTCTTCCTTTTTTCCTAGAATTACGCTGAAGTTTAAAAATGCTTCGGAACTCTTCCATTGTTAGCGGAATTCTGCTGACGTTTAAAAATGCTTCGGAACTCTTCCATTGTTGTCGGAAGGCGCTGACGTTTAAAAATGCTTCGGAACTCTTCAATTGTTCTCAGATTTCTGCTGACATTTAAAAATGCTTTGGAACTCTTCCATTGTTCTCGGAATTCTGCTGCAGTTTAAAAATGCTTCGGAACTCTTCCATTGTTCTCGGAATTCTGCTGAAGTTTAAAAAGGCTCGGAACTCTTCCATTGTTCTCAGAATTCCGCTGATGTTTAAAAATGCTTCGGAACTCCTTCATTTTTCCCGGAATTCCGCTGAAGTTTAAAAATGCTTCGGAACTATTCCATTGTTCTCGGAATTCCGCGGACGTTTAAAAATGCTTTGGAACTCTACCATTGTTCCCGGAATTACACTGAAGTTTAAAAATGCTTCGGAACTCTTCCATTGTTCTCGGAATTCCGCTGAAGTTTAAAAATGCCTCGCAACACTTCCATTGTTCTCGGAATTCCGTTGACGTTTAAAAATGCTTTGGAACTCTTCCATTGTTATCGGTATTCTGCTGACGTTTAAAAATGCTTTTGAACTCTTCCATTGTTCTCGGAATTCGGCTGCAGTTTAAAAATGCTTCGCAACTCTTCCATTGTTCTCGGAATTCTGCTGAAGTTTAAAAATGCTTCAGAACTCTACCATTGTTCTCAGAATTCCGCTGACGTTTAAAAATGCTTCGTTACTCTTCCATTGTTCTCGGAATTCTGCTGAAGTTTAAAAAGGTTCGGAACTCTTCCATTGTTCTCGGAATTCTGCTGAAGTTTAAAAATGCTTGGAACTCTTCTATTGTACTCAGAATTCCGCTGACATTTAAAATGCTTCGGAGCTCTTCCATTTTTCTCATAATTCCGCTGAGGTTTAAAAATGCTTCGGAACTCTTACGTTGATCCCGGAATTCCGCTGAAGTTTAAAAATGCTTCGGAACTCTTCCATTGTTCTCGGAAATCCGCTGAAGTTGAAAAATGCTTCTCGGAATTCCGCTGATGTTTAAAAATGCTTCTGAACTCTTCCTTTGTTCTCGGAATACCGCTGAAGTTTAAAAATGCTTCGGAACGCTTCCATTGTTCTTGGAATTCCATTGATGTTTAAAAATGCTTCGGAACTCTTCCATTGTTATCGGAATTCTGTTGATGTTTAAAAATGCTTCGGTACTCTTCCATTGTTCTCGGAATTCTGCTGAAGTTTAAAAATGCTTCGGAACTCTTCCATTGTTACCGGAATTCTGCTGAAGTTTAAATATGCTTTGGAACTCTTCCATTGATCCTGGAATTACGCTGAAGTTTAAAAATGCTTCGAAACTCTTCCATTGTTCTCGGAATAACGTTGAAGTTTAAAAATGCTTCGCAACTCTTCCTTTGTTCTCGGAATTCCGCTGAAGTTTAAAAATGCTTCGGAACTCTTCCATTGTTCTAGGAATTCCGTTGATGTTTAAAAATGCTTCGGAACTCTTTAATCGTTCTTGGAATTCCGTTGACATTTAAACATGCTTCGGAACACTTGAATTGTTCTCGGAATTCTGCTGACATTTAAAAATGCTTCGGAACTCTTCCATTGTTCTCGGAATTCTGCTGAAGTTTAAAAATTCTTCGGAACTCTTCCATTGTTCCTGGAATTCCGTTGACATTTAAAAATGTTTCGGAACTCTTCCATTGTTCTCGGAATTCGGCTGACGTTTAAAAATGCTTCAGAAGTCTTCCATTGTTCCCGGAATTCCGCTGAAGCTTAAAAATGCTTCGGAACTCTTCCTTTGTCCTCGGAATTCCGCTGAAGTTTAAAAATGCGCCGGAACTCTTCCATTGTTATCGGAATTCTGCTGATGTTTAAAAATGCTTTGGAACTCTTCCATTGTTCTCGGAATTCGGCTGCAGTTTAAAAATGCTTCGCAACTCTTCCATTGTTCTCGGAATTCTGCTGAAGATTAAAAATGCTTCAGAACTCTACCATTGTTCTCAGAATTCCGCTGACTTTTAAAAATGCTTCAGAACTCTTCCATTGTTTTCGCAATGCCGCTAACGTTTAAAAATGCTTTGGAACTCTACCATTGTTCTCGTAATTCCATTGACGTTTAAAAATGCTTCGGAACTTTTCAATTGTTTGCGGAATTCTGCTGATATTTAAAAATGCTTCGGAACTCCTCCATTGTTCTCGGAAATCTGCTGGAGTTTAAAAATGCTTTGGAACTCTTCCATGTTTCCCTGAATTCTGCTGAAGTTTAAACATGATTTGGAACCATTCCATTGCTCTCGGAATTCCGCTGAAGTTTAAAAATGCTTCGGAACTCTTCCATTGTTCTCGGAATTCCATTGACGTTTAAAAATGCTTTGGAACTCTTCCATTGTTCCCGGAATTACGCTGAAGTTTAAAAATGCTTCGGATCTCTTCCTTTGTTTTCGGAATTCCGCTGAAGTTTAAAAATGCTTCAGAACGCTTCCATTGTTCTTGGAATTCCGTTGACGTTTAAAAATGCTTTGGAACTCTTCCATTGCTATCGGAATTCCGCTGAAGTTTAAAAATGCTTCGGAAATCTTCATTGTTCTCGGATTTCATTTGACGTTTAAAAATGCTTTGGAACTCTTCCATTGTTCCCAGAATTACGCTGAAATTTAAAAATGCTTCGGAGCTCTTCCTTTGTTCTCGGAATTCCGCTGACGTTTAAAAATGCTTCGTAACTCTTCCATTGTTCTTGGAATTCCGTTGACGTTTAAAAATGTTTCGGAACTCTTCCATTTTTATCGGAATTCCGTTGATGTTTAAAAATGCTTCGGTACTCTTCCATTGTTCTCGGAATTCTGCTGAAGTTTAAAAATGCTTCGGACTCTTCCATTGTACCCGGAATTCCACTGAAGTTTAAATATGCTTTGGAACTCTTCCATTGTTCTCGGAATTCCGCTGAAGTTTAAAAATGCTTCGGAACTCTTCCATTGTTCTTGGAATTCTGTTGACGTTTAAAAATGCTTCGGAACTCTTCCATTGTTATCGGAATTCCATTGATGTTTAAAAATGCCTCGGAACTCTTCCATTGTTACCGGAATTCTGCTGAAGTTTAAATATGCTTTGGAACTCTTCCATTGATCCCGGAATTACGCTGAAGTTTAAAAATGCTTCGAAACTCTTCCATTGTTCTCGGTATTCCGCTGACGTTTAAAAATGCTTCGTTACTCTTCCATTGTTCTCGGAATTCTGCTGAAGTTTAAAAAGGTTCGGAACTCTTCCATTGTTCTCGGAGTTCTGCTGAAGTTTAAAAATGCTTGGAACTCTTCCATTGTACTCAGAATTCCGCTGACATTTAAAATGCTTCGGAGCTCTTCCATTGTTCTCGTAATTCCGCTGAAGTTTAAAAATGCTTCGGAACTCTTCCGTTGATCCCGGAATTCTGCTGAAGTTTAAAAATGCTTCGGAACTCTTCCATTGTTCCCGGAATTACGCTGACATTTAAAAATGCTTCGGAACTCTTCCATTGTTCTCGGAATTTGGCTGACGTTTAAAAATGCTTCAGAAGTCTTCCATTGTTACCGGAATTCCGCTGAAGCTTAAAAATGCTTCGGAACTCTTCCTTTGTACTCGGATTTCCGCTGAAGTTGAAAAATGGTCCGGAACATTTCCATTGTTATCGGAATTCTGCTGAAGTTTAAAAATTCTTCGGAACTCTTCCATTGTTCTCGGAATTCCGGTGAAGTTTAAAAATTCTTCTGAATTCTTCCATTGTTCCCGTAATTCAGTTGAAGTTTAAAATTGCTTCGGAACTCTTCCGTTGTTCTCGGAATTCTGCTGAAGTTTAAAAATGCTTCGGAACTCTTCCGTTGTTCTGGGAATTCCGCTGAAGTTTAAAAATGATTCGGAACTCTTTCATTTTTCCCGTAATTACGCTGAAGTTTAAAAATCCTTCGGAACTCTTCCATTGTTATCGGAATTCTGCTGACATTTAAAAATGCTTCGAAACTCTTCCTTTGTTCTCGGAATTGCGCTGACGTTTAAAAATGCTTTAGAACTCTTCAATTGTTCTCGAAATTCTACTCACATTTAAAAATGCTTCGGAACTCTTCCATTGTTCTCGAAATTCTGCTGAAGTTTAAAAATGCTTCGGAACTCCTCCATTTTTCCCGGAATTCCGCTGAAATTTAAAAATGCTTCGGAACTCTTCCATTGTTCTCGGAATTCCACTGAAATTTAAAAATGGTTCGGAACTCTTCCATTGTTCTCGGAATTCCGCGGACGTTTAAAAATGCTTTGGAAATCTTCTAATGTTCTCGGAATTCTGCTGAAGTTTAAAAATGCTTCGGAACTCTTACATTGTTCTCGGAATTCCGCTGACGTTTAAAAATGCTTTGAAACTCTTCCATTGTTCTCGGACTTCCTCTGAAGTTTAAAAATGCTTCGGAACTCTTCCATTGTTCTCGAAATTCCGCTGAAGTTTAAAAATGCTTCGCAACTCTTCCATTGTTCTCGGAATTCCGTTGACATTTAAAAATGCTTCAGAACCCTTCCATTGTTATTTGTATTTCGCTGACGTTTAAAAATGCTTTGGAACTCTTCCATTGTTCTCGGAATTCTGCTGACGTTTAAAAATGCTTCGGAACTCTTCCATTGTTCTCGGAATTCTGCTGAAGTTTAAAAATGCTTCGGAACTCTTCCATTGCTCTCGGAATTCCGCTGAAGTTTAAAAATGCTTCAGAACTCTTCCATTGTTTTCGCAATGCCGCTGACGTTTAAAAATGCTTCGGAACTCTACCATTGTTGTTGGAATTCCATAGACATTTAAAAATGCTTCGGAACTCTTCAATTGTTTGCGGAATTCTGCTGAAATTTAAAAATGCTTCGGAACTCCTCCATTGTTCTTGGAAATCTGCTGGAGTTTAAAAATGCTTTGGAACTCTTCCATGGTTCCCTGAATTCTGCTGAAGTTTAAAAATGCTTTGGAACTCTTCCATTGTTCTCGGAATTCCGCTGAAGTTTAAAAATGCTTCGGAAATCTTCATTGTTCTCGGATTTCATTTGACGTTTAAAAATGCTTTGGAACTCTTCCATTGTTCCCAGAATTACGCTGAAATTTAAAAATGCTTCGGAGCTCTTCCTTTGTTCTCGGAATTCCGCTGACGTTTAAAAATGCTTCGTAACTCTTCCATTGTTCTTGGAATTCCGTTGACGTTTAAAAATGTTTCGGAACTCTTCCATTTTTATCGGAATTCCGTTGATGTTTAAAAATGCTTCGGTACTCTTCCATTGTTCTCGGAATTCTGCTGAAGTTTAAAAATGCTTCGGACTCTTCCATTGTACCCGGAATTCCACTGAAGTTTAAATATGCTTTGGAACTCTTCCATTGTTCTCGGAATTCCGCTGAAGTTTAAAAATGCTTCGGAACTCTTCCATTGTTCTTGGAATTCTGTTGACGTTTAAAAATGCTTCGGAACTCTTCCATTGTTATCGGAATTCCATTGATGTTTAAAAATGCCTCGGAACTCTTCCATTGTTACCGGAATTCTGCTGAAGTTTAAATATGCTTTGGAACTCTTCCATTGATCCCGGAATTACGCTGAAGTTTAAAAATGCTTCGAAACTCTTCCATTGTTCTCGGAATTCCGCTGAAGTTTAAAAATACTTCGGAACTCTTCCGTTGTTCTCGGAATTCCATTGACGTTTAAAAATGCTTCGTAACTCTTCCATTGCTATCGGTATTCCGCTGACGTTTAAAAATGCTTCGTTACTCTTCCATTGTTCTCGGAATTCTGCTGAAGTTTAAAAAGGTTCGGAACTCTTCCATTGTTCTCGGAATTCTGCTGAAGTTTAAAAATGCTTGGAACTCTTCCATTGTACTCAGAATTCCGCTGACATTTAAAATGCTTCGGAGCTCTTCCATTTTTCTCATAATTCCGCTGAAGTTTAAAAATGCTTCGGAACTCTTACGTTGATCCCGGAATTCGGCTGACGTTTAAAAATGCTTCAGAAGTCTTCCATTGTTATCGGAATTCTGCTGAAGTTTAAAAATTCTTCGGAACTCTTCCATTGTTCTCGGAATTCCGCTGAAGTTTAAAAATGCTTCGGAATTCTTCCATTGTTCCTGGAATTCAGCTGAAGTTTAAAAATGCTTCGGAACTCTTCATTTGTTTTCGGAATTCTGCTGACGTTTAAATATGCTTCGGAAATCTTCCTTTGTTCTCGGAATTCCGCTGACGTTTAAAAATGCCTCAGAACTCTTCCTTTTTTCCTAGAATTACGCTGAAGTTTAAAAATGCTTCGGAACTCTTCCATTGTTAGCGGAATTCTGCTGACGTTTAAAAATGCTTCGGAACTCTTCCATTGTTGTCGGAAGGCGCTGACGTTTAAAAATGCTTCGGAACTCTTCAATTGTTCTCAGATTTCTGCTGACATTTAAAAATGCTTTGGAACTCTTCCATTGTTCTCGGAATTCTGCTGCAGTTTAAAAATGCTTCGGAACTCTTCCATTGTTCTCGGAATTCTGCTGAAGTTTAAAAAGGCTCGGAACTCTTCCATTGTTCTCAGAATTCCGCTGATGTTTAAAAATGCTTCGGAACTCCTTCATTTTTCCCGGAATTCCGCTGAAGTTTAAAAATGCTTCGGAACTATTCCATTGTTCTCGGAATTCCGCGGACGTTTAAAAATGCTTTGGAACTCTACCATTGTTCCCGGAATTACACTGAAGTTTAAAAATGCTTCGGAACTCTTCCATTGTTCTCGGAATTCCGCTGAAGTTTAAAAATGCCTCGCAACACTTCCATTGTTCTCGGAATTCCGTTGACGTTTAAAAATGCTTTGGAACTCTTCCATTGTTATCGGTATTCTGCTGACGTTTAAAAATGCTTTTGAACTCTTCCATTGTTCTCGGAATTCGGCTGCAGTTTAAAAATGCTTCGCAACTCTTCCATTGTTCTCGGAATTCTGCTGAAGTTTAAAAATGCTTCAGAACTCTACCATTGTTCTCAGAATTCCGCTGACGTTTAAAAATGCTTCGTTACTCTTCCATTGTTCTCGGAATTCTGCTGAAGTTTAAAAAGGTTCGGAACTCTTCCATTGTTCTCGGAATTCTGCTGAAGTTTAAAAATGCTTGGAACTCTTCTATTGTACTCAGAATTCCGCTGACATTTAAAATGCTTCGGAGCTCTTCCATTTTTCTCATAATTCCGCTGAGGTTTAAAAATGCTTCGGAACTCTTACGTTGATCCCGGAATTCCGCTGAAGTTTAAAAATGCTTCGGAACTCTTCCATTGTTCTCGGAAATCCGCTGAAGTTGAAAAATGCTTCTCGGAATTCCGCTGATGTTTAAAAATGCTTCTGAACTCTTCCTTTGTTCTCGGAATACCGCTGAAGTTTAAAAATGCTTCGGAACGCTTCCATTGTTCTTGGAATTCCATTGATGTTTAAAAATGCTTCGGAACTCTTCCATTGTTATCGGAATTCTGTTGATGTTTAAAAATGCTTCGGTACTCTTCCATTGTTCTCGGAATTCTGCTGAAGTTTAAAAATGCTTCGGAACTCTTCCATTGTTACCGGAATTCTGCTGAAGTTTAAATATGCTTTGGAACTCTTCCATTGATCCTGGAATTACGCTGAAGTTTAAAAATGCTTCGAAACTCTTCCATTGTTCTCGGAATAACGTTGAAGTTTAAAAATGCTTCGCAACTCTTCCTTTGTTCTCGGAATTCCGCTGAAGTTTAAAAATGCTTCGGAACTCTTCCATTGTTCTAGGAATTCCGTTGATGTTTAAAAATGCTTCGGAACTCTTTAATCGTTCTTGGAATTCCGTTGACATTTAAACATGCTTCGGAACACTTGAATTGTTCTCGGAATTCTGCTGACATTTAAAAATGCTTCGGAACTCTTCCATTGTTCTCGGAATTCTGCTGAAGTTTAAAAATTCTTCGGAACTCTTCCATTGTTCCTGGAATTCCGTTGACATTTAAAAATGTTTCGGAACTCTTCCATTGTTCTCGGAATTCGGCTGACGTTTAAAAATGCTTCAGAAGTCTTCCATTGTTCCCGGAATTCCGCTGAAGCTTAAAAATGCTTCGGAACTCTTCCTTTGTCCTCGGAATTCCGCTGAAGTTTAAAAATGCGCCGGAACTCTTCCATTGTTATCGGAATTCTGCTGATGTTTAAAAATGCTTTGGAACTCTTCCATTGTTCTCGGAATTCGGCTGCAGTTTAAAAATGCTTCGCAACTCTTCCATTGTTCTCGGAATTCTGCTGAAGATTAAAAATGCTTCAGAACTCTACCATTGTTCTCAGAATTCCGCTGACTTTTAAAAATGCTTCAGAACTCTTCCATTGTTTTCGCAATGCCGCTAACGTTTAAAAATGCTTTGGAACTCTACCATTGTTCTCGTAATTCCATTGACGTTTAAAAATGCTTCGGAACTTTTCAATTGTTTGCGGAATTCTGCTGATATTTAAAAATGCTTCGGAACTCCTCCATTGTTCTCGGAAATCTGCTGGAGTTTAAAAATGCTTTGGAACTCTTCCATGTTTCCCTGAATTCTGCTGAAGTTTAAACATGATTTGGAACCATTCCATTGCTCTCGGAATTCCGCTGAAGTTTAAAAATGCTTCGGAACTCTTCCATTGTTCTCGGAATTCCATTGACGTTTAAAAATGCTTTGGAACTCTTCCATTGTTCCCGGAATTACGCTGAAGTTTAAAAATGCTTCGGATCTCTTCCTTTGTTTTCGGAATTCCGCTGAAGTTTAAAAATGCTTCAGAACGCTTCCATTGTTCTTGGAATTCCGTTGACGTTTAAAAATGCTTTGGAACTCTTCCATTGCTATCGGAATTCCGTTGATGTTTAAAAATGCTTTGGTACTCTTTCATTGTTCTCGGAATTCTGCTGAAGTTTAAAAATGCTTCGGAACTCTTCCATTGTTACCGGAATTCTGCTGAAGTTTAAACATGCTTTGGAACTCTTCCATTGATCCTGGAATTACGCTGAAGTTTAAAAATGCTTCGAAACTCTTCCATTGTTCTCGGAATAACGTTGAAGTTTAAAAATGCTTCGCAACTCTTCCTTTGTTCTCAGAATTCCGCTGAAGTTTATAAATACTTCGGAACTCTTCCATTGCTCTAGGAATTCCGTTGATGTTTAAAAATGCTTCGGAACTCTTTAATCGTTCTTGGAATTCGGTTGACATTTAAACATGCTTCGGAACACTTGAATTGTTCTCGGAATTCTGCTGACATTTAAAAATGCTTCGGAACTCTTCCATTGTTCTCGGAATTCTGCTGAAGTTTAAAAATTCTTCGGAACTCTTCCATTGTTCCTGAAATTCCGTTGACATTTAAAAATGCTTCGGAACTCTTCCATTGTTCTCGGAATTCGGCTGACGTTTAAAAATGCTTCAGAAGTCTTCCATTGTTCCCGGAATTCCGCTGAAGCTTAAAAATGCTTCGGAACTCTTCCTTTGTCCTCGGAATTCCGCTGAAGTTTAAAAATGCGCCGGAACTCTTCCATTGTTATCGGAATTCTGCTGATGTTTAAAAATGCTTTGGAACTCTTCCATTGTTCTCGGAATTCGGCTGCAGTTTAAAAATGCTTCGCAACTCTTCCATTGTTCTCGGAATTCTGCTGAAGATTAAAAATGCTTCAGAACTCTACCATTGTTCTCAGAATTCCGCTGACTTTTAAAAATGCTTCAGAACTCTTCCATTGTTTTCGCAATGCCGCTAACGTTTAAAAATGCTTTGGAACTCTACCATTGTTCTCGTAATTCCATTGACGTTTAAAAATGCTTCGGAACTTTTCAATTGTTTGCGGAATTCTGCTGATATTTAAAAATGCTTCGGAACTCCTCCATTGTTCTCGGAAATCTGCTGGAGTTTAAAAATGCTTTGGAACTCTTCCATGTTTCCCTGAATTCTGCTGAAGTTTAAACATGATTTGGAACCATTCCATTGCTCTCGGAATTCCGCTGAAGTTTAAAAATGCTTCGGAACTCTTCCATTGTTCTCGGAATTCCATTGACGTTTAAAAATGCTTTGGAACTCTTCCATTGTTCCCGGAATTACGCTGAAGTTTAAAAATGCTTCGGATCTCTTCCTTTGTTTTCGGAATTCCGCTGAAGTTTAAAAATGCTTCAGAACGCTTCCATTGTTCTTGGAATTCCGTTGACGTTTAAAAATGCTTTGGAACTCTTCCATTGTTATCGGAATTCCGTTGATGTTTAAAAATGCTTTGGTACTCTTTCATTGTTCTCGGAATTCTGCTGAAGTTTAAAAATGCTTCGGAACTCTTCCATTGTTACCGGAATTCTGCTGAAGTTTAAATATGCTTTGGAACTCTTCCATTGATCCTGGAATTACGCTGAAGTTTAAAAATGCTTCGAAACTCTTCCATTGTTCTCGGAATAACATTGAAGTTTAAAAATGCTTCGCAACTCTTCCTTTGTTCTCGGAATTCCGCTGAAGTTTAAAAATGCTTCGGAACTCTTCCATTGTTCTAGGAATTCCGTTGATGTTTAAAAATGCTTCGGAACTCTTTAATCGTTCTTGGAATTCCGTTGACATTTAAACATGCTTCGGAACACTTGAATTGTTCTCGGAATTCTGCTGACATTTAAAAATGCTTCGGAACTCTTCCATTGTTCTCGGAATTCTGCTGAAGTTTAAAAATTCTTCGGAACTCTTCCATTGTTCCTGGAATTCCGTTGACATTTAAAAATGCTTCGGAACTCTTCCATTGTTCTCGGAATTCGGCTGACGTTTAAAAATGCTTCAGAAGTCTTCCATTGTTCCCGGAATTCCGCTGAAGCTTAAAAATGCTTCGGAACTCTTCCTTTGTCCTCGGAATTCCGCTGAAGTTTAAAAATGCGCTGGAACTCTTCCATTGTTATCGGAATTCTGCTGATGTTTAAAAATGCTTTGGAACTCTTCCATTGTTCTCGGAATTCGGCTGCAGTTTAAAAATGCTTCGCAACTCTTCCATTGTTCTCGGAATTCTGCTGAAGATTAAAAATGCTTCAGAACTCTACCATTGTTCTCAGAATTCCGCTGACTTTTAAAAATGCTTCAGAACTCTTCCATTGTTTTCGCAATGCCGCTAACGTTTAAAAATGCTTTGGAACTCTACCATTGTTCTCGTAATTCCATTGACGTTTAAAAATGCTTCGGAACTTTTCAATTGTTTGCGGAATTCTGCTGATATTTAAAAATGCTTCGGAACTCCTCCATTGTTCTCGGAAATCTGCTGGAGTTTAAAAATGCTTTGGAACTCTTCCATGTTTCCCTGAATTCTGCTGAAGTTTAAACATGATTTGGAACCATTCCATTGCTCTCGGAATTCCGCTGAAGTTTAAAAATGCTTCGGAACTCTTCCATTGTTCTCGGAATTCCATTGACGTTTAAAAATGCTTTGGAACTCTTCCATTGTTCCCGGAATTACGCTGAAGTTTAAAAATGCTTCGGATCTCTTCCTTTGTTTTCGGAATTCCGCTGAAGTTTAAAAATGCTTCACAACGCTTCCATTGTTCTTGGAATTCCGTTGACGTTTAAAAATGCTTTGGAACTCTTCCATTGTTATCGGAATTCCGTTGATGTTTAAAAATGCTTTGGTACTCTTTCATTGTTCTCGGAATTCTGTTGAAGTTTAAAAATGCTTCGGAACTCTTCCATTGTTACCGGAATTCTGCTGAAGTTTAAATATGCTTTGGAACTCTTCCATTGTTCTTGGAATTCCGCTGAAGTTTAAAAATACTTCGGAACTCTTCCATTGTTCTCGGAATTCCGTTGACGTTTAAAAATGCTTCGTAACTCTTCCATTGTTATCGGTATTCCGCTGACGTTTAAAAATGCTTCGTTACTCTTCCATTGTTCTCGGAATTCTGCTGAAGTTTAAAAAGGTTTGGAACTCTTCCATTGTTCTCGGAGTTCTGCTGAAGTTTAAAAATGCTTGGAACTCTTCCATTGTACTCAGAATTCCGCTGACATTTAAAATGCTTCGGAGCTCTTCCATTGTTCTCGTAATTCCGCTGAAGTTTAAAAATGCTTCGGAACTCTTCCGTTGATCCCGGAATTCTGCTGAAGTTTAAAAATGCTTCGGAACTCTTCCATTGTTCCCGGAATTACGCTGACATTTAAAAATGCTTCGGAACTCTTCCATTGTTCTCGTAATTTGGCTGACGTTTAAAAATGCTTCAGAAGTCTTCCATTGTTACCGGAATTCCGCTGAAGCTTAAAAATGCTTCGGAACTCTTCCTTTGTACTCGGATTTCCGCTGAAGTTTAAAAATGGTCCGGAACATTTCCATTGTTATCGGAATTCTGCTGAAGTTTAAAAATTCTTCGGAACTCTTCCATTGTTCTCGGAATTCCGGTGAAGTTTAAAAATTCTTCTGAATTCTTCCATTGTTCCCGTAATTCAGTTGAAGTTTAAAATTGCTTCGGAACTCTTCCGTTGTTCTCGGAATTCTGCTGAAGTTTAAAAATGCTTCGGAACTCTTCCGTTGTTCTGGGAATTCCGCTGAAGTTTAAAAATGATTCGGAACTCTTTCATTTTTCCCGTAATTACGCTGAAGTTTAAAAATCCTTCGGAACTCTTCCATTGTTATCGGAATTCTGCTGACATTTAAAAATGCTTCGGAACTCTTCCATTGTTCTCGAAATTCTGCTGAAGTTTAAAAATGCTTCGGAACTCCTCCATTTTTCCCGGAATTCCGCTGAAATTTAAAAATGCTTCGGAACTCTTCCATTGTTCTCGGAATTCCACTGAAATTTAAAAATGGTTCGGAACTCTTCCATTGTTCTCGGAATTCCGCGGACGTTTAAAAATGCTTCGGAAATCTTCTAATGTTCTCGGAATTCTGCTGAAGTTTAAAAATGCTTCGGAACTCTTACATTGTTCTCGGAATTCCGCTGACGTTTAAAAATGCTTTGAAACTCTTCCATTGTTCTCGGACTTCCTCTGAAGTTTAAAAATGCTTCGGAACTCTTCCATTGTTCTCGAAAATCCGCTGAAGTTTAAAAATGCTTCGCAACTCTTCCATTGTTCTCGGAATTCCGTTGACATTTAAAAATGCTTCAAAACCCTTCCATTGTTATTTGTATTTCGCTGACGTTTAAAAATGCTTTGGAACTCTTCCATTGTTCTCGGAATTCTGCTGACGTTTAAAAATGCTTCGGAACTCTTCCATTGTTCTCGGAATTCTGCTGAAGTTTAAAAATGCTTCGGAACTCTTCCATTGCTCTCGGAATTCCGCTGAAGTTTAAAAATGCTTCAGAACTCTTCCATTGTTTTCGCAATGCCGCTGACGTTTAAAAATGCTTCGGAACTCTACCATTGTTTTTGGAATTCCATAGACGTTTAAAAATGCTTCGGAACTCTTCAATTGTTTGCGGAATTCTGTTGATATTTAAAAATGCTTCGGAACTCCTCCATTGTTCTTGGAAATCTGCTGGAGTTTAAAAATGCTTTGGAACTCTTCCATGG
Organism: Phyllobates terribilis; assembly: GCF_046119375.1. Taxonomy (NCBI): domain Eukaryota; kingdom Metazoa; phylum Chordata; class Amphibia; order Anura; family Dendrobatidae; genus Phyllobates; species Phyllobates terribilis. The sequence continues at coordinate 67,763,722 of NW_027362769.1, forward strand.
TTCCCTGAATTCTGCTGAAGTTTAAAAATGCTTTGGAACTCTTCCATTGTTCTCGGAATTCCGCTGAAGTTTAAAAATGCTTCGGAACTCTTCATTGTTCTCGGATTTCATTTGACGTTTAAAAATGCTTTGGAACTCTTCCATTGTTCCCAGAATTACGCTGAAATTTAAAAATGCTTTGGAGCTCTTCCTTTGTTCTCGGAATTCCGCTGACGTTTAAAAATGCTTCGTAACTCTTCCATTGTTCTTGGAATTCCGTTGACGTTTAAAAATGTTTCGGAACTCTTTCATTTTTATCGGAATTCCGTTGATATTTAAAAATGCTTCGGTACTCTTCCATTGTTCTCGGAATTCTGCTGAAGTTTAAAAATGCTTCGGACTCTTCCATTGTACCTGGAATTCCACTGAAGTTTAAATATGCTTTGGAACTCTTCCATTGTTCTCGGAATTCCGCTGAAGTTTAAAAATACTTCGGAACTCTTCCATTGTTATCGGTATTCCGCTGACGTTTAAAAATGCTTCAGATCTCTTCCATTGTTCTCGGAATTCTGTTGATGTTTAAAAATGCTCCGGAACTCTTCCATTGTTCTCGGAATTCCGCTGTCGTTTAAAAATGCTTCGGAACTCTCCCATTGTTCTCGGAATTCTGCTGAAGTTTAAAAATGCTTTGGAACTCTTCCGTTGATCCCGGAATTCCGCTGAAGTTTAAAAATGCTTCGGAGCTCTTACATTTAACTTAGAAATCCGATGAAGTTGAAAAATGCTTCTCGGAATTCCGCTGATGTTTAAAAATGCTTTGGAACTGTTGCATTGTTCTCGGAATTCTGCTGAAGTTTAAAAATGCTTTGGAACTCTTCCATTGTTCTCGGAATTCCGCTGACGTTTAAAAATGCTTTGGAACTCTTCCATTGTTCTCGGACTTCCTCTGAAGTTTAAAAATGCTTCGGAACTCTTCCATTGTTCTCGGAATTCCGCTGAAGTTTAAAAATGCTTCGGAACTCTTCATTGTTCTCGGATTTCATTTGACGTTTAAAAATGCTTTGGAACTCTTCCATTGTTCCCAGAATTACGCTGAAATTTAAAAATGCTTCGGAGCTCTTCCTTTGTTCTCGGAATTCCGCTGACGTTTAAAAATGCTTCGTAACTCTTCCATTGTTTTCGGAATTCTGCTGAAGTTTAAAAATGCTTCGGAACTCTTCCATTGTACCCGGAATTCCACTGAAGTTTAAATATGCTTTGGAACTCTTCCATTGTTCTCGGAATTCCGCTGAAGTTTAAAAATACTTCGGAACTCTTCCATTGTTATCGGTATTCCGCTGACGTTTAAAAATGCTTCAGATCTCTTCCATTGTTCTCGGAATTCTGTTGAAGTTTAAAAATGCTCCGGAACTCTTCCATTGTTCTCGGAATTCCGCTGTCGTTTAAAAATGCTTCGGAACTATCCCATTGTTCTCGGAATTCTGCTGAAGTTTAAAAATGCTTTGGAACTCTTCCGTTGATCCCGGATTTCCGCTGAAGTTTAAAAATGCTTCGGAACTCTTACATTTAACTTGGAAATCCGATGAAGTTGAAAAATGCTTCTCGGAATTCCGCTGATGTTTAAAAATGCTTCGGAACTGTTGCATTATTCTCGGAATTCTGCTGAAGTTTAAAAATGCTTCGGAACTCTTCCATTGTTCTCGGAATTCCGCTGACGTTTAAAAATGCTTTGGAACTCTTCCATGGTTCTCGGACTTCCTCTGAAGTTTAAAAATGCTTCGGAACTCTTCCATTGTTCTCGAAATTCCGCTGAAGTTTAAAAATGCTTTGCAACTCTTCCATTGTTCTCGGAATTCCGTTGACGTTCAAAAATGCTTCAGAACTCTTCCATTGTTATTGGTATTTCGCTGATGTTTAAAAATGCTTTGGAACTCTTCCATTGTTCTCGGAATTCAGCTGAAGTTTAAAAATGCTTCGGAAATCTTCCATTGTTCTCGGAATTCTGCTGAAGTTTAAAAATGATTCAGAACTCTTCCATTGTTTTCGCAATGCCGCTGACGTTTAAAAATGCTTCGGAACTCTACCATTGTTCTTGGAATTCCATTGACGTTTAAAAATGCTTCGGAACTCTTCAATTGTTTGCGTAATTCTGCTGATATTTAAAAATGCTTTGGAACTCCTCCATTGTTCTTGGAAATCTGCTGGAGTTTAAAAATGCTTTGGAACTCTTCCATGGTTCCCTGAATTCTGCTGAAGTTTAAAAATGTTTCGTAACTCTTCCATTGTTCTTGGAATTCCGTTGACGTTTAAAAATGCTTCAGAACTCTTCCATTTTTATCGGAATTCCGTTGATGTTTAAAAATGCTTCGGTACTCTTCCCTTGTTCTCGGAATTCTGCTGAAGTTTAAATATGCTTCGGAACTCTTCCATTGTTCCCGGAATTCCGCTGAAGTTTAAATATGCTTTGGAACTCTTCCATTGTTCTCGGAATTCCACTGAAGTTTAAAAATACTTCGGAACTCTTCCATTGTTATCGGTATTCCGCTGACGTTTAAAAATGCTTCAGATCTCTTCCATTGTTCTCGGAATTCTGTTGAAGTTTAAAAATGCTTCGGAACTCTTCCATTGTTCTCGGAATTCTGCTGAAGTTTAAAAATGCTTGGAACTCTTCCATTGTTCTCAGAATTCCGCTGATGCTTAAAAATGCTTCGGAACTCTTCCATTGTTCTCGGAATTCCGCTGACGTTTAAAAATGCTTCGGAACTCTTCTATTGTTCCCGGAATTATGCTGAAGTTTAAAAATGCTTCGGAACTCTTCCATTGTTCTCGGAATTCTGCTGAAGTTCAAAAATGCTTCCGAACTCTTCCATTGTTATCGGAATTCCGTTGACGTTTAAAAATGCTTCAGAACTCTTCCATTGTTATCGGCATTCCGCTGACGTTTAAAAATGCTTCAGATCTCTTCCATTGTTCTCGGAATTCTGTTGAAGTTTAAAAATGCTTCGGAACTCTTCCATTGTTCTCGGAATTCTGCTGAAGTTTAAAAATGCTTGGAACTCTTCCATTGTTCTCAGAATTTCGCTGATGTTTAAAAATGCTTCTGAACTCTTCCTTTGTTCTCGGAATTCTGCTGAAGTTTAAAAATGCTTCGGAACTCTTCCATTGTTCTCGGAATTCCGCTGACGTTTAAAAATGCTTTGGAACTCTTCCATTGTTCTCGGACTTCCTCTGAAGTTTAAAAATGCTTCGGAACTCTTCCATTGTTCTCGAAATTCCGCTGAAGTTTAAAAATGCTTTGCAACTCTTCCATTGTTCTCGGAATTCCGTTGACGTTCAAAAATGCTTCAGAACTCTTCCATTGTTATTGGTATTTCGCTGATGTTTAAAAATGCTTTGGAACTCTACCATTGTTCTCGGAATTCAGCTGAAGTTTAAAAATGCTTCGGAAATCTTCCATTGTTCTCGGAATTCTGCTGAAGTTTAAAAATGATTCAGAACTCTTCCATTGTTTTCGCAATGCCGCTGACGTTTAAAAATGCTTCGGAACTCTACCATTGTTCTTGGAATTTCATTGACGTTTAAAAATGCTTCGGAACTCTTCAATTGTTTGCGGAATTCTGCTGATATTTAAAAATGCTTTGGAACTCCTCCATTGTTCTTGGAAATCTGCTGGAGTTTAAAAATGCTTTGGAACTCTTCCATGGTTCCCTGAATTCTGCTGAAGTTTAAAAATGTTTCGTAACTCTTCCATTGTTCTTGGAATTCCGTTGACGTTTAAAAATGCTTCAGAACTCTTCCATTTTTATCGGAATTCCGTTGATGTTTAAAAATGCTTCGGTACTCTTCCCTTGTTCTCGGAATTCTGCTGAAGTTTAAAAATGCTTCGGAACTCTTCCATTTTTCCCGGAATTCCGCTGAAGTTTAAATATGCTTTGGAACTCTTCCATTGTTCTCGGAATTCCACTGAAGTTTAAAAATACTTCGGAACTCTTCCATTGTTATCGGTATTCCGCTGACGTTTAAAAATGCTTCAGATCTCTTCCATTGTTCTCGGAATTCTGTTGAAGTTTAAAAATGCTTCGGAACTCTTCCACTGTTCTCGGAATTCTGCTGAAGTTTAAAAATGCTTGGAACTCTTCCATTGTTCTCTGAATTCCGCTGATGCTTAAAAATGCTTCGGAACTCTTCCATTGTTCTCGGAATTCCGCTGACGTTTAAAAATGCTTCTGAACTCTCCCATTGTTCTTGGAATTCTGCTGAAGTTTAAAAATGCTTCGGAACTCTTCCTTTGTTCTAGGAATTCCGCTGAAGTTTAAAAAATGCTGCGGAACTCTTCTATTGTTCCCGGAATTATGCTGAAGTTTAAAAATGCTTTGGAACTCTTCCATTGTTCTCGGAATTCTGCTGAAGTTCAAAAATGCTTCCGAACTCTTCCATTGTTATCGGAATTCCGTTGACGTTTAAAAATGCTTCAGAACTCTTCCATTGTTATCGGAATTCCGCTGACGTTTAAAAATGCTTCAGATCTCTTCCATTGTTCTCGGAATTCTGTTGAAGTTTAAAAATGCTTCGGAACTCTTCCATTGTTCTCGGAATTCTGCTGAAGTTTAAAAATGCTTGGAACTCTTCCATTGTTCTCAGAATTCCGCTGATGTTTAAAAATGCTTCTGAACTCTTCCTTTGTTCTCGGAATTCCGCTGAAGTTTAAAAATGCTTCGGAACGCTTCCATTGTTCTTGGAATTCCATTGATATTTAAAAAAGCTTCGGAACTCTTCCATTGTTATCGGAATTCCGTTGATGTTTAAAAATGCTTCGGTACTCTTCCATTGTTCTCGGAATTCTGCTGAAGTTTAAAAATGCTTCGGAACTCTTCCATTGTTACCGGAATTCTGCTGAAGTTTAAATATGCTTTGGAACTCTTCCATTGATCCTGGAATTACGCTGAAGTTTAAAAATGCTTCGAAACTCTTCCATTGTTCTCGGAATAACGCTGAAGCTTAAAAATGCTTCGCAACTCTTCCTTTGTTCTCGGAATTCCGCTGAAGTTTAAAAATGCTTCGGAACTCTTCCATTGTTCTAGGAATTCCGTTGATGTTTAAAAATGCTTCGGAACTCTTTAATCGTTCTTGGAATTCCGTTGACATTTAAACATGCTTCGGAACTCTTGAATTGTTCTCGGAATTCTGCTGACATTTAAAAATGCTTCGGAACTCTTCCATTGTTCTCGGAATTCTGCTGAAGTTTAAAAATTCTTCGGAACTCTTCCATTGTTCCTGGAATTCCGTTGACATTTAAAAATGCTTCGGAACTCTTCCATTGTTCTCGGAATTCGGCTGACGTGTAAAAATGCTTCAGAAGTCTTCCATTGTTCCCGGAATTCCGCTGAAGCTTAAAAATGCTTCGGAACTCTTCCTTTGTCCTCGGAATTCCGCTGAAGTTTAAAAATGCTCCGGAACTCTTCCATTGTTATCGGAACTCTGCTGAAGTTTAAAAATTCTTCGGAACTCTTCCATTGTTCTCGGAATTCCGCTGAAGTTTAAAAATGCTTCGGAATTCATCCTTTGTTCCTGGAATTCAGCTGAAGTTTAAAAATGCTTCGGAACTCCTCCATTGTTCTTGGAAATCTGCTGGAGTTTAAAAATGCTTTGGAACTCTTCCATGGTTCCCTGAATTCTGCTGAAGTTTAAAAATGCTTCGGAACTCTTCCATTGTTCTCGAAATTCCGCTGAAGTTTAAAAATGCTTCGGAACTCTTCATTGTTCTCGGAATTCATTTGACGTTTAAAAATGCTTTGGAACTCTTTCATTGTTCCCAGAATTACGCTGAAATTTAAAAATGCTTCGGAGCTCTTCCTTTGTTCTCGGAATTCCGCTGACGTTTAAAAATGCTTCGTAACTCTTCCATTGTTCTTGGAATTCCGTTGACGTTTAAAAATGTTTCGGAACTCTTCCATTTTTATCGGAATTCCGTTGATGTTTAAAAATGCTTCGGTACTCTTCCATTGTTCTCGGAATTCTGCTGAAGTTTAAAAATGCTTCGGAACTCTTCCATTGTACCCGGAATTCCGCTGAAGTTTAAATATGCTTTGGAACTCTTCCATTGTTCTCGGAATTCCGCTGAAGTTTAAAAATACTTCGGAACTCTTCCATTGTTATCGGTATTCCGCTGACGTTTAAAAATGCTTCAGATCTCTTCCATTGTTCTCGGAATTCTGTTGAAGTTTAAAAATGCTCCGGAACTCTTCCATTGTTCTCGGAATTCCGCTGTCATTTAAAAATGCTTCGGAACTCTCCCATTGTTCTCGGAATTCTGCTGAAGTTTAAAAATGCTTTGGAACTCTTCCGTTAATCCCAGAATTCCGCTGAAGTTTAAAAATGCTTCGGAACTCTTACATTTAACTTGGAAATCCGATGAAGTTGAAAAATGCTTCTCGGAATTCCGCTGATGTTTAAAAATGCTTCGGAACTGTTGCATTGTTCTCGGAATTCTGCTGAAGTTTAAAAATGCTTCGGAACTCTTCCATTGTTCTCGGAATTCCGCTGACGTTTAAAAATGCTTTGGAACTCTTCCATTGTTCTCAGACTTCCTCTGAAGTTTAAAAATGCTTCGGAACTCTTCCATTGTTCTCGAAATTCCGCTGAAGTTTAAAAATGCTTTGCAACTCTTCCATTGTTCTCGGAATTCCGTTGACGTTCAAAAATGCTTCAGAACTCTTCCATTGTTATTGGTATTTCGCTGATGTTTAAAAATGCTTTGGAACTCTTCCATTGTTCTCGGAATTCAGCTGAAGTTTAAAAATGCTTCGGAAATCTTCCATTGTTCTCGGAATTCTGCTGAAGTTTAAAAATGATTCAGAACTCTTCCATTGTTTTCGCAATGCCGCTGACGTTTAAAAATGCTTCATAACTCCACCATTGTTCTTGGAATTCCATTGACGTTTAAAAATGCTTCGGAACTCTTCAATTGTTTGCGGAATTCTGCTGATATTTAAAAATGCTTTGGAACTCCTCCATTGTTCTTGGAAATCTGCTGGAGTTTAAAAATGCTTTGGAACTCTTCCATGGTTCCCTGAATTCTGCTGAAGTTTAAAAATGTTTCGTAACTCTTCCATTGTTCTTGGAATTCCGTTGACGTTTAAAAATGCTTCAGAACTCTTCCATTTTTATCGGAATTCCGTTGATGTTTAAAAATGCTTCGGTACTCTTCCCTTGTTCTCGGAATTCTGCTGAAGTTTAAAAATGCTTCGGAACTCTTCCATTGTTCCCGGAATTCTGCTGAAGTTTAAATATGCTTTGGAACTCTTCCATTGTTCTCGGAATTCCACTGAAGTTTAAAAATACTTCGGAACTCTTCCATTGTTATCGGTATTCCGCTGACGTTTAAAAATGCTTCAGATCTCTTCCATTGTTCTCGGAATTCTGTTGAAGTTTAAAAATGCTTCGGAACTCTTCCATTGTTCTCGGAATTCTGCTGAAGTTTAAAAATGCTTGGAACTCTTCCATTGTTCTCAGAATTCCGCTGATGCTTAAAAATGCTTTGGAACTCTTCCATTGTTCTCGGAATTCCGCTGACGTTTAAAAATGCTTCGGAACTCTCCCATTGTTCTCGGAATTCTGCTGAAGTTTAAAAATGCTTCGGAACTCTTCTATTGTTCCCGGAATTATGCTGAAGTTTAAAAATGCTTCGGAACTCTTCCATTGTTCTCGGAATTCTGCTGAAGTTCAAAAATGCTTCCGAACTCTACCATTGTTATCGGAATTCCGTTGACGTTTAAAAATGCTTCAGAACTCTTCCATTGTTATCGGAATTCCGCTGACGTTTAAAAATGCTTCAGATCTCTTCCATTGTTCTCGGAATTCTGTTGAAGTTTAAAAATGCTTCGGAACTCTTCCATTGTTCTCGGAATTCTGCTGAAGTTTAAAAATGCTTGGAACTCTTCCATTGTTCTCAGAATTCCGCTGATGTTTAAAAATGCTTCTGAACTCTTCCTTTGTTCTCGGAATTCTGCTGAAGTTTAAAAATGCTTCGGAACTCTTCCATTGTTCTCGGAATTCCGCTGACGTTTAAAAATGCTTTGGAACTCTTCCATTGTTCTCGGACTTCCTCTGAAGTTTAAAAATGCTTCGGAACTCTTCCATAGTTCTCGAAATTCCGCTGAAGTTTAAAAATGCTTTGCAACTCTTCCATTGTTCTCGGAATTCCGTTGACGTTCAAAAATGCTTCAGAACCCTTCCATTGTTATTGGTATTTCGTTGATGTTTAAAAATGCTTTGGAACTCTTCCATTGTTCTCGGAATTCAGCTGAAGTTTAAAAATGCTTCGGAAATCTTCCATTGTTCTCGGAATTCTGCTGAAGTTTAAAAATGATTCAGAACTCTTCCATTGTTTTCGCAATGCCGCTGACGTTTAAAAATGCTTCGGAACTCTACCATTGTTCTTTGAATTCCATTGACGTTTAAAAATGTTTCGGAACTCTTCAATTGTTTGCGGAATTCTGCTGATATTTAAAAATGCTTTGGAACTCCTCTATTGTTCTTGGAAATCTGCTGGAGTTTAAAAATGCTTTGGAACTCTTCCATGGTTCCCTGAATTCTGCTGAAGTTTAAAAATGTTTCGTAACTCTTCCATTGTTCTTGGAATTCCGTTGACGTTTAAAAATGCTTCAGAACTTTTCCATTTTTATCGGAATTCCGTTGATGTTTAAAAATGCTTCGGTACTCTTCCCTTGTTCTCGGAATTCTACTGAAGTTTAAAAATGCTTCGGAACTCTTCCATTGTTCCCGGAATTCCGCTGAAGTTTAAATATGCTTTGGAACTCTTCCATTGTTCTCGGAATTCCACTGAAGTTTAAAAATACTTCGGAACTCTTCCATTGTTATCGGTATTCCGCTGACGTTTAAAAATGCTTCAGATCTCTTCCATTGTTCTCGGAATTCTGTTGAAGTTTAAAAATGCTTCGGAACTCTTCCATTGTTCTCGGAATTCTGCTGAAGTTTAAAAATGCTTGGAACTCTTCCATTGTTCTCAGAATTCCGCTGATGCTTAAAAATGCTTCGGAACTCTTCCATTGTTCTCGGAATTCCGCTGACGTTTAAAAATGCTTCGGAACTCTCCCATTGTTCTCGGAATTCTGCTGAAGTTTAAAAATGCTTTGGAACTCTTCCTTTGTTCTAGGAATTCCGCTGAAGTTTAAAAAATGCTTCGGAACTCTTCTATTGTTCCCGGAATTATGCTGAAGTTTAAAAATGCTTCGGAACTCTTCCATTGTTCTGGGAATTCTGCTGAAGTTCAAAAATGCTTCCGAATTCTTCCATTGTTATCGGAATTCCGCTGATGCTTAAAAATGCTTCGGAACTCTTCCATTGTTCTCGGAATTCCGCTGACGTTTAAAAATGCTTCGGAACTCTCCCATTGTTCTCGGAATTCTGCTGAAGTTTAAAAATGATTCGGAACTCTTCCTTTGTTCTAGGAATTCCGCTGAAGTTTAAAAAATGCTTCGGAACTCTTCTATTGTTCCCGGAATTATGCTGAAGTTTAAAAATGCTTCGGAACTCTTCCATTGTTCTCGGAATTCTGCTGAAGTTCAAAAATGCTTCCGAACTCTTCCATTGTTATCGTAATTCCGTTGACGTTTAAAAATGCTTCAGAACTCTTCCATTGTTATCGGAATTCCGCTGACGTTTAAAAATGCTTCAGATCTCTTCCATTGTTCTCGGAATTCTGTTGAAGTTTAAAAATGCTTCGGAACTCTTCCATTGTTCTCGGAATTCTGCTGAAGTTTAAAAATGCTTGGAACTCTTCCATTGTTCTCAGAATTCCGCTGATGTTTAAAAATGCTTCTGAACTCTTCCTTTGTTCTCGGAATTCCGCTGAAGTTTAAAAATGCTTCGGAACGCTTCCATTGTTCTTGGAATTCCATTGATATTTAAAAAAGCTTCGGAACTCTTCCATTGTTATCGGAATTCCGTTGATGTTTAAAAATGCTTCGGTACTCTTCCATTGTTCTCGGAATTCTGCTGAAGTTTAAAAATGCTTCGGAACTCTTCCATTGTTACCGGAATTCTGCTGAAGTTTAAATATGCTTTGGAACTCTTCCATTGATCCTGGAATTACGCTGAAGTTTAAAAATGCTTCGAAACTCTTCCATTGTTCTCGGAATAACGCTGAAGCTTAAAAATGCTTCGCAACTCTTCCTTTGTTCTCGGAATTCCGCTGAAGTTTAAAAATGCTTCGGAACTCTTCCATTGTTCTAGGAATTCCGTTGATGTTTAAAAATGCTTCGGAACTCTTTAATCGTTCTTGGAATTCCGTTGACATTTAAACATGCTTCGGAACTCTTGAATTGTTCTCGGAATTCTGCTGACATTTAAAAATGCTTCGGAACTCTTCCATTGTTCTCGGAATTCTGCTGAAGTTTAAAAATTCTTCGGAACTCTTCCATTGTTCCTGGAATTCCGTTGACATTTAAAAATGCTTCGGAACTCTTCCATTGTTCTCGGAATTCGGCTGACGTGTAAAAATGCTTCAGAAGTCTTCCATTGTTCCCGGAATTCCGCTGAAGCTTAAAAATGCTTCGGAACTCTTCCTTTGTCCTCGGAATTCCGCTGAAGTTTAAAAATGCTCCGGAACTCTTCCATTGTTATCGGAACTCTGCTGAAGTTTAAAAATTCTTCGGAACTCTTCCATTGTTCTCGGAATTCCGCTGAAGTTTAAAAATGCTTCGGAATTCATCCTTTGTTCCTGGAATTCAGCTGAAGTTTAAAAATGCTTCGGAACTCCTCCATTGTTCTTGGAAATCTGCTGGAGTTTAAAAATGCTTTGGAACTCTTCCATGGTTCCCTGAATTCTGCTGAAGTTTAAAAATGCTTCGGAACTCTTCCATTGTTCTCGAAATTCCGCTGAAGTTTAAAAATGCTTCGGAACTCTTCATTGTTCTCGGAATTCATTTGACGTTTAAAAATGCTTTGGAACTCTTTCATTGTTCCCAGAATTACGCTGAAATTTAAAAATGCTTCGGAGCTCTTCCTTTGTTCTCGGAATTCCGCTGACGTTTAAAAATGCTTCGTAACTCTTCCATTGTTCTTGGAATTCCGTTGACGTTTAAAAATGTTTCGGAACTCTTCCATTTTTATCGGAATTCCGTTGATGTTTAAAAATGCTTCGGTACTCTTCCATTGTTCTCGGAATTCTGCTGAAGTTTAAAAATGCTTCGGAACTCTTCCATTGTACCCGGAATTCCGCTGAAGTTTAAATATGCTTTGGAACTCTTCCATTGTTCTCGGAATTCCGCTGAAGTTTAAAAATACTTCGGAACTCTTCCATTGTTATCGGTATTCCGCTGACGTTTAAAAATGCTTCAGATCTCTTCCATTGTTCTCGGAATTCTGTTGAAGTTTAAAAATGCTCCGGAACTCTTCCATTGTTCTCGGAATTCCGCTGTCATTTAAAAATGCTTCGGAACTCTCCCATTGTTCTCGGAATTCTGCTGAAGTTTAAAAATGCTTTGGAACTCTTCCGTTAATCCCAGAATTCCGCTGAAGTTTAAAAATGCTTCGGAACTCTTACATTTAACTTGGAAATCCGATGAAGTTGAAAAATGCTTCTCGGAATTCCGCTGATGTTTAAAAATGCTTCGGAACTGTTGCATTGTTCTCGGAATTCTGCTGAAGTTTAAAAATGCTTCGGAACTCTTCCATTGTTCTCGGAATTCCGCTGACGTTTAAAAATGCTTTGGAACTCTTCCATTGTTCTCAGACTTCCTCTGAAGTTTAAAAATGCTTCGGAACTCTTCCATTGTTCTCGAAATTCCGCTGAAGTTTAAAAATGCTTTGCAACTCTTCCATTGTTCTCGGAATTCCGTTGACGTTCAAAAATGCTTCAGAACTCTTCCATTGTTATTGGTATTTCGCTGATGTTTAAAAATGCTTTGGAACTCTTCCATTGTTCTCGGAATTCAGCTGAAGTTTAAAAATGCTTCGGAAATCTTCCATTGTTCTCGGAATTCTGCTGAAGTTTAAAAATGATTCAGAACTCTTCCATTGTTTTCGCAATGCCGCTGACGTTTAAAAATGCTTCATAACTCCACCATTGTTCTTGGAATTCCATTGACGTTTAAAAATGCTTCGGAACTCTTCAATTGTTTGCGGAATTCTGCTGATATTTAAAAATGCTTTGGAACTCCTCCATTGTTCTTGGAAATCTGCTGGAGTTTAAAAATGCTTTGGAACTCTTCCATGGTTCCCTGAATTCTGCTGAAGTTTAAAAATGTTTCGTAACTCTTCCATTGTTCTTGGAATTCCGTTGACGTTTAAAAATGCTTCAGAACTCTTCCATTTTTATCGGAATTCCGTTGATGTTTAAAAATGCTTCGGTACTCTTCCCTTGTTCTCGGAATTCTGCTGAAGTTTAAAAATGCTTCGGAACTCTTCCATTGTTCCCGGAATTCTGCTGAAGTTTAAATATGCTTTGGAACTCTTCCATTGTTCTCGGAATTCCACTGAAGTTTAAAAATACTTCGGAACTCTTCCATTGTTATCGGTATTCCGCTGACGTTTAAAAATGCTTCAGATCTCTTCCATTGTTCTCGGAATTCTGTTGAAGTTTAAAAATGCTTCGGAACTCTTCCATTGTTCTCGGAATTCTGCTGAAGTTTAAAAATGCTTGGAACTCTTCCATTGTTCTCAGAATTCCGCTGATGCTTAAAAATGCTTTGGAACTCTTCCATTGTTCTCGGAATTCCGCTGACGTTTAAAAATGCTTCGGAACTCTCCCATTGTTCTCGGAATTCTGCTGAAGTTTAAAAATGCTTCGGAACTCTTCTATTGTTCCCGGAATTATGCTGAAGTTTAAAAATGCTTCGGAACTCTTCCATTGTTCTCGGAATTCTGCTGAAGTTCAAAAATGCTTCCGAACTCTACCATTGTTATCGGAATTCCGTTGACGTTTAAAAATGCTTCAGAACTCTTCCATTGTTATCGGAATTCCGCTGACGTTTAAAAATGCTTCAGATCTCTTCCATTGTTCTCGGAATTCTGTTGAAGTTTAAAAATGCTTCGGAACTCTTCCATTGTTCTCGGAATTCTGCTGAAGTTTAAAAATGCTTGGAACTCTTCCATTGTTCTCAGAATTCCGCTGATGTTTAAAAATGCTTCTGAACTCTTCCTTTGTTCTCGGAATTCTGCTGAAGTTTAAAAATGCTTCGGAACTCTTCCATTGTTCTCGGAATTCCGCTGACGTTTAAAAATGCTTTGGAACTCTTCCATTGTTCTCGGACTTCCTCTGAAGTTTAAAAATGCTTCGGAACTCTTCCATTGTTCTCGAAATTCCGCTGAAGTTTAAAAATGCTTTGCAACTCTTCCATTGTTCTCGGAATTCCGTTGACGTTCAAAAATGCTTCAGAACCCTTCCATTGTTATTGGTATTTCGTTGATGTTTAAAAATGCTTTGGAACTCTTCCATTGTTCTCGGAATTCAGCTGAAGTTTAAAAATGCTTCGGAAATCTTCCATTGTTCTCGGAATTCTGCTGAAGTTTAAAAATGATTCAGAACTCTTCCATTGTTTTCGCAATGCCGCTGACGTTTAAAAATGCTTCGGAACTCTACCATTGTTCTTTGAATTCCATTGACGTTTAAAAATGTTTCGGAACTCTTCAATTGTTTGCGGAATTCTGCTGATATTTAAAAATGCTTTGGAACTCCTCTATTGTTCTTGGAAATCTGCTGGAGTTTAAAAATGCTTTGGAACTCTTCCATGGTTCCCTGAATTCTGCTGAAGTTTAAAAATGTTTCGTAACTCTTCCATTGTTCTTGGAATTCCGTTGACGTTTAAAAATGCTTCAGAACTTTTCCATTTTTATCGGAATTCCGTTGATGTTTAAAAATGCTTCGGTACTCCTCCCTTGTTCTCGGAATTCTACTGAAGTTTAAAAATGCTTCGGAACTCTTCCATTGTTCCCGGAATTCCGCTGAAGTTTAAATATGCTTTGGAACTCTTCCATTGTTCTCGGAATTCCACTGAAGTTTAAAAATACTTCGGAACTCTTCCATTGTTATCGGTATTCCGCTGACGTTTAAAAATGCTTCAGATCTCTTCCATTGTTCTCGGAATTCTGTTGAAGTTTAAAAATGCTTCGGAACTCTTCCATTGTTCTCGGAATTCTGCTGAAGTTTAAAAATGCTTGGAACTCTTCCATTGTTCTCAGAATTCCGCTGATGCTTAAAAATGCTTCGGAACTCTTCCATTGTTCTCGGAATTCCGCTGACGTTTAAAAATGCTTCGGAACTCTCCCATTGTTCTCGGAATTCTGCTGAAGTTTAAAAATGCTTTGGAACTCTTCCTTTGTTCTAGGAATTCCGCTGAAGTTTAAAAAATGCTTCGGAACTCTTCTATTGTTCCCGGAATTATGCTGAAGTTTAAAAATGCTTCGGAACTCTTCCATTGTTCTCGGAATTCTGCTGAAGTTCAAAAATGCTTCCGAATTCTTCCATTGTTATCGGAATTCCGCTGATGCTTAAAAATGCTTCGGAACTCTTCCATTGTTCTCGGAATTCCGCTGACGTTTAAAAATGCTTCGGAACTCTCCCATTGTTCTCGGAATTCTGCTGAAGTTTAAAAATGCTTCGGAACTCTTCCTTTGTTCTAGGAATTCCGCTGAAGTTTAAAAAATGCTTCGGAACTCTTCTATTGTTCCCGGAATTATGCTGAAGTTTAAAAATGCTTCGGAACTCTTCCATTGTTCTCGGAATTCTGCTGAAGTTCAAAAATGCTTCCGAACTCTTCCATTGTTATCGTAATTCCGTTGACGTTTAAAAATGCTTCAGAACTCTTCCATTGTTATCGGAATTCCGCTGACGTTTAAAAATGCTTCAGATCTCTTCCATTGTTCTCGGAATTCTGTTGAAGTTTAAAAATGCTTCGGAACTCTTCCATTGTTCTCGGAATTCTGCTGAAGTTTAAAAATGCTTGTAACTCTTCCATTGTTCTCAGAATTCCGCTGATGTTTAAAAATGCTTCTGAACTCTTCCTTTGTTCTCGGAATTCCGCTGAAGTTTAAAAATGCTTCGGAACGCTTCCATTGTTCTTGGAATTCCATTGATGTTTAAAAATGCTTCGGAACTCTTCCATTGTTATCGGAATTCCGTTGATGTTTAAAAATGCTTCGGTACTCTTCCATTGTTCTCGGAATTCTGCTGAAGTTTAAAAATGCTTCGGAACTCTTCCATTGTTACCGGAATTCTGCTGAAGTTTAAATATGCTTTGGAACTCTTCCATTGATCCTGGAATTACGCTGAAGTTTAAAAATGCTTCGAAACTCTTCCATTGTTCTCGGAATAACGCTGAAGCTTAAAAATGCTTCGCAACTCTTCCTTTGTTCTCGGAATTCTGCTGAAGTTTAAAAATGCTTCGGAACTCTTCCATTGTTACCGGAATTCTGCTGAAGTTTAAATATGCTTTGGAACTCTTCCATTGATCCTGGAATTACGCTGAAGTTTAAAAATGCTTCGAAACTCTTCCATTGTTCTCGGAATAACGCTGAAGCTTAAAAATGCTTCGCAACTCTTCCTTTGTTCTCGGAATTCTGCTGAAGTTTAAAAATGCTTGTAACTCTTCCATTGTTCTCAGAATTCCGCTGATGTTTAAAAATGCTTCTGAACTCTTCCTTTGTTCTCGGAATTCTGCTGAAGTTTAAAAATGCTTTGGAACTCTTCCATTGTTCTCGGAATTCCGCTGACGTTTAAAAATGCTTTGGAACTCTTACATTGTTCTCGGACTTCCTCTGAAGTTTAAAAATGCTTAGGAACTCTTCCATTGTTCTCGAAATTCCGCTGAAGTTTAAAAATGCTTTGCAACTCTTCCATTGTTCTCGGAATTCCGTTGACGTTCAAAAATGCTTCAGAACTCTTCCATTGTTATTGGTATTTCGCTGATGTTTAAAAATGCTTTGGAACTCTTCCATTGTTCTCGGAATTCAGCTGAAGTTTAAAAATGCTTCGGAAATCTTCCATTGTTCTCGGAATTCTGCTGAAGTTTAAAAATGATTCAGAACTCTTCCATTGTTTTCGCAATGCCGCTGACGTTTAAAAATGCTTCGGAACTCTACCATTGTTCTTGGAATTCCATTGACGTTTAAAAATGCTTCGGAACTCTTCAATTGTTTGCGGAATTCTGCTGATATTTAAAAATGCTTTGGAACTCCTCCATTGTTCTTGGAAATCTGCTGGAGTTTAAAAATGCTTTGGAACTCTTCCATGGTTCCCTGAATTCTGCTGAAGTTTAAAAATGTTTCGTAACTCTTCCATTGTTCATGGAATTCCGTTAACGTTTAAAAATGCTTCAGAACTCTTCCATTTTTATCGGAATTCCGTTGATGTTTAAAAATGCTTCGGTACTCTTCCCTTGTTCTCGGAATTCTGCTGAAGTTTAAAAATGCTTCGGAACTCTTCCATTGTTCCCGGAATTCTGCTGAAGTTTAAATATGCTTTGGAACTCTTCCATTGTTCTCGGAATTCCACTGAAGTTTAAAAATACTTCGGAACTCTTCCATTGTTATCGGTATTCCGCTGACGTTTAAAAATGCTTCAGATCTCTTCCATTGTTCTCGGAATTCTGTTGAAGTTTAAAAATGCTTCGGAACTCTTCCATTGTTCTCGGAATTCTGCTGAAGTTTAAAAATGCTTGGAACTCTTCCATTGTTCTCAGAATTCCGCTGATGCTTAAAAATGCTTTGGAACTCTTCCATTGTTCTCGGAATTCCGCTGACGTTTAAAAATGCTTCGGAACTCTCCCATTGTTCTCGGAATTCTGCTGAAGTTTAAAAATGCTTCGGAACTCTTCTATTGTTCCCGGAATTATGCTGAAGTTTAAAAATGCTTCGGAACTCTTCCATTGTTCTCGGAATTCTGCTGAAGTTCAAAAATGCTTCCGAACTCTACCATTGTTATCGGAATTCCGTTGACGTTTAAAAATGCTTCAGAACTCTTCCATTGTTATCGGAATTCCGCTGACGTTTAAAAATGCTTCAGATCTCTTCCATTGTTCTCGGAATTCTGTTGAAGTTTAAAAATGCTTCGGAACTCTTCCATTGTTCTCGGAATTCTGCTGAAGTTTAAAAATGCTTGGAACTCTTCCATTGTTCTCAGAATTCCGCTGATGTTTAAAAATGCTTCTGAACTCTTCCTTTGTTCTCGGAATTCTGCTGAAGTTTAAAAATGCTTCGGAACTCTTCCATTGTTCTCGGAATTCCGCTGACGTTTAAAAATGCTTTGGAACTCTTCCATTGTTCTCGGACTTCCTCTGAAGTTTAAAAATGCTTCGGAACTCTTCCATTGTTCTCGAAATTCCGCTGAAGTTTAAAAATGCTTTGCAACTCTTCCATTGTTCTCGGAATTCCGTTGACGTTCAAAAATGCTTCAGAACCCTTCCATTGTTATTGGTATTTCGTTGATGTTTAAAAATGCTTTGGAACTCTTCCATTGTTCTCGGAATTCAGCTGAAGTTTAAAAATGCTTCGGAAATCTTCCATTGTTCTCGGAATTCTGCTGAAGTTTAAAAATGATTCAGAACTCTTCCATTGTTTTCGCAATGCCGCTGACGTTTAAAAATGCTTCGGAACTCTACCATTGTTCTTGGAATTCCATTGACGTTTAAAAATGTTTCGGAACTCTTCAATTGTTTGCGGAATTCTGCTGATATTTAAAAATGCTTTGGAACTCCTCTATTGTTCTTGGAAATCTGCTGGAGTTTAAAAATGCTTTGGAACTCTTCCATGGTTCCCTGAATTCTGCTGAAGTTTAAAAATGTTTCGTAACTCTTCCATTGTTCTTGGAATTCTGTTGACATTTAAAAATGCTTCAGAACTTTTCCATTTTTATCGGAATTCCGTTGATGTTTAAAAATGCTTCGGTACTCTTCCCTTGTTCTCGGAATTCTACTGAAGTTTAAAAATGCTTCGGAACTCTTCCATTGTTCCCGGAATTCCGCTGAAGTTTAAATATGCTTTGGAACTCTTCCATTGTTCTCGGAATTCCACTGAAGTTTAAAAATACTTCGGAACTCTTCCATTGTTATCGGTATTCCGCTGACGTTTAAAAATGCTTCAGATCTCTTCCATTGTTCTCGGAATTCTGTTGAAGTTTAAAAATGCTTCGGAACTCTTCCATTGTTCTCGGACTTCTGCTGAAGTTTAAAAATGCTTGGAACTCTTCCATTGTTCTCAGAATTCCGCTGATGCTTAAAAATGCTTCGGAACTCTTCCATTGTTCTCGGAATTCCGCTGACGTTTAAAAATGCTTCGGAACTCTCCCATTGTTCTCGGAATTCTGCTGAAGTTTAAAAATGCTTCGGAACTCTTCCTTTGTTCTAGGAATTCCGCTGAAGTTTAAAAAATGCTTCGGAACTCTTCTATTGTTCCCGGAATTATGCTGAAGTTTAAAAATGCTTCGGAACTCTTCCATTGTTCTCGGAATTCTGCTGAAGTTCAAAAATGCTTCCGAACTCTTCCATTGTTATCGTAATTCCGTTGACGTTTAAAAATGCTTCAGAACTCTTCCATTGTTATCGGAATTCCGCTGACGTTTAAAAATGCTTCAGATCTCTTCCATTGTTCTCGGAATTCTGTTGAAGTTTAAAAATGCTTCGGAACTCTTCCATTGTTCTCGGAATTCTGCTGAAGTTTAAAAATGCTTGTAACTCTTCCATTGTTCTCAGAATTCCGCTGATGTTTAAAAATGCTTCTGAACTCTTCCTTTGTTCTCGTAATTCCGCTGAAGTTTAAAAATGCTTCGGAACGCTTCCATTGTTCTTGGAATTCCATTGATGTTTAAAAATGCTTCGGAACTCTTCCATTGTTATCGGAATTCCGTTGATGTTTAAAAATGCTTCGGTACTCTTCCATTGTTCTCGGAATTCTGCTGAAGTTTAAAAATGCTTCGGAACTCTTCCATTGTTACCGGAATTCTGCTGAAGTTTAAATATGCTTTGGAACTCTTCCATTGATCCTGGAATTACGCTGAAGTTTAAAAATGCTTCGAAACTCTTCCATTGTTCTCGGAATAACGCTGAAGCTTAAAAATGCTTCGCAACTCTTCCTTTGTTCTCGGAATTCTGCTGAAGTTTAAAAATGCTTCGGAACTCTTCCATTGTTACCGGAATTCTGCTGAAGTTTAAATATGCTTTGGAACTCTTCCATTGATCCTGGAATTACGCTGAAGTTTAAAAATGCTTCGAAACTCTTCCATTGTTCTCGGAATAACGCTGAAGCTTAAAAATGCTTCGCAACTCTTCCTTTGTTCTCGGAATTCTGCTGAAGTTTAAAAATGCTTGTAACTCTTCCATTGTTCTCAGAATTCCGCTGATGTTTAAAAATGCTTCTGAACTCTTCCTTTGTTCTCGGAATTCTGCTGAAGTTTAAAAATGCTTTGGAACTCTTCCATTGTTCTCGGAATTCCGCTGACGTTTAAAAATGCTTTGGAACTCTTACATTGTTCTCGGACTTCCTCTGAAGTTTAAAAATGCTTAGGAACTCTTCCATTGTTCTCGAAATTCCGCTGAAGTTTAAAAATGCTTTGCAACTCTTCCATTGTTCTCGGAATTCCGTTGACGTTCAAAAATGCTTCAGAACTCTTCCATTGTTATTGGTATTTCGCTGATGTTTAAAAATGCTTTGGAACTCTTCCATTGTTCTCGGAATTCAGCTGAAGTTTAAAAATGCTTCGGAAATCTTCCATTGTTCTCGGAATTCTGCTGAAGTTTAAAAATGATTCAGAACTCTTCCATTGTTTTCGCAATGCCGCTGACGTTTAAAAATGCTTCGGAACTCTACCATTGTTCTTGGAATTCCATTGACGTTTAAAAATGCTTCGGAACTCTTCAATTGTTTGCGGAATTCTGCTGATATTTAAAAATGCTTTGGAACTCCTCCATTGTTCTTGGAAATCTGCTGGAGTTTAAAAATGCTTTGGAATTCTTCCATGGTTCCCTGAATTCTGCTGAAGTTTAAAAATGTTTCGTAACTCTTCCATTGTTCTTGGAATTCCGTTGACGTTTAAAAATGCTTCAGAACTCTTCCATTTTTATCGGAATTCCGTAGATGTTTAAAAATGCTTCGGTACTCTTCCCTTGTTCTCGGAATTCTGCTGAAGTTTAAAAATGCTTCGGAACTCTTCCATTGTTCCCGGAATTCCGCTGAAGTTTAAATATGCTTTGGAACTCTTCCATTGTTCTCGGAATTCCACTGAAGTTTAAAAATACTTCGGAACTCTTCCATTGTTATCGGTATTCCGCTGACGTTTAAAAATGCTTCAGATCTCTTCCATTGTTCTCGGAATTCTGTTGAAGTTTAAAAATGCTTCGGAACTCTTCCATTGTTCTCGGAATTCTGCTGAAGTTTAAAAATGCTTGGAACTCTTCCATTGTTCTCAGAATTCCGCTGATGCTTAAAAATGCTTCGGAACTCTTCCATTGTTCTCGGAAATCCGCTGACGTTTAAAAATGCTTCGGAACTCTCCCATTGTTCTCGGAATTCTGCTGAAGTTTAAAAATGCTTCGGAACTCTTCCTTTGTTCTAGGAATTCCGCTGAAGTTTAAAAAATGCTTCGGAACTCTTCTATTGTTCCCGGAATTATGCTGAAGTTTAAAAATGCTTCGGAACTCTTCCATTGTTCTCGGAATTCTGCTGAAGTTCAAAAATGCTTCCGAACTCTTCCATTGTTATCGGAATTCCGTTGACGTTTAAAAATGCTTCAGAACTCTTCCATTGTTATCGGAATTCCGCTGATGTTTAAAAATGCTTCAGATTTCTTCCATTGTTCTCGGAATTCTGTTGAAGTTTAAAAATGCTTCGGAACTCTTCCATTGTTCTCGGACTTCTGCTGAAGTTTAAAAATGCTTGTAACTCTTCCATTGTTCTCAGAATTCCGCTGATGTTTAAAAATGCTTCTGAACTCTTCCTTTGTTCTCGGAATTCCGCTGAAGTTTAAAAATGCTTCGGAACGCTTCCATTGTTCTTGGAATTCCATTGATGTTTAAAAATGCTTCGGAACTCTTCCATTGTTATCGGAATTCCGTTGATGTTTAAAAATGCTTCGGTACTCTTCCATTGTTCTCGGAATTCTGCTGAAGTTTAAAAATGCTTCGGAACTCTTCCATTGTTACCGGAATTCTGCTGAAGTTTAAATATGCTTTGGAACTCTTCCATTGATCCTGGAATTAGGCTGAAGTTTAAAAATGCTTCGAAACTCTTCCATTGTTCTCGGAATAACGCTGAAGCTTAAAAATGCTTCGCAACTCTTCCTTTGTTCTCGGAATTCCGCTGAAGTTTAAAAATGCTTCGGAACTCTTCCATTGTTCTAGGAATTCCGTTGATGTTTAAAAATGCTTCGGAACTCTTTAATCGTTCTTGGAATTCCGTTGACATTTAAACATGCTTCGGAACTCTTGAATTGTTCTCGGAATTCTGCTGACATTTAAAAATGCTTCGGAACTCTTCCATTGTTCTCGGAATTCTGCTGAAGTTTAAAAATTCTTCGGAACTCTTCCATTGTTCCTGGAATTCCGTTGACATTTAAAAATGCTTCGGAACTCTTCCATTGTTCTCGGAATTCGGCTGACGTTTAAAAATGCTTCAGAAGTCTTGCATTGTTCCCGGAATTCCGCTGAAGCTTAAAAATGCTTCGGAACTCTTCCTTTGTCCTCGGAATTCCGCTGAAGTTTAAAAATGCTCCGGAACTCTTCCATTGTTATCGGAATTCTGCTGAAGTTTAAAAATTCTTCGGAACTCTTCCATTGTTCTCGGAATTCCGCTGAAGTTTAAAAATGCTTCGGAATTCATGCTTTGTTCCTGGAATTCAGCTGAAGTTTAAAAATGCTTCGGAACTCTTCATTTGTTCTTGGAATTCCGCTGACGTTTAAATATGCTTCGGAACTCTTCCTATGTACTCGGAATTCCGCTAACGTTTAAAAATGCTTCAGAACTCTTCCATTTTTCCCGGAATTACGCTGAAGTTTAAAAATGCTTCGGAACTCTTCCATTGTTAGCGGAATTCTGCTGACGTTTAAAAATGCTTCGGAATTCTTCCATTGTTCTCGAAATTCCGCTGAAGTTTAAATATGCTTCAGAACTCTTCCATTGTTCCCGGAATTACGCTGAAGTTTAAAAATGCTTCGGAACTCTTCCATTGTTCTCGGAATTCCGCTGAAGTTTAAAAATGCTTCGCAACACTTCCATTGTTCTCGGAATTCCGTTGACGTTTAAAAATGCTTCGGAACTCTTCCAATGTTATCGGTATTCTGCTGACGTTTAAAAATGCTTTGGAACTCTTCCATTGTTCTCGGAATTCTGCTGCAGTTTAAAAATGCTTCGGAACTCTTCCATTGTTCTCGGAATTCTGCTGAAGTTTAAAAAGGCTCGGAACTCTTCCATTGTTCTCAGAATTCCGCTGATGTTTAAAAATGCTTCGGATCTCTTCCATTGTTTTCGCAATGCCGCTGACGTTTAAAAATGCTTCGGAACTCTACCATTGTTCTCGTAATTCCATTGACAATTAAAAATGCTTCGGAACTTTTCAATTGTTCGCGGAATTCTGCTGATATTTAAAAATGCTTCGGAACTCCTCCATTTGTTCTCAAAAATCTGCTGGAGTTTAAAAATTCTTTGGAACTCTTCCATGTTTATCTGAATTCTGCTGAAGTTTAAACATGATTCGGAACTCTTCCATTGTTCTCGGAAATACATTGATGTTTAAAAATGATTTGGAACTCTTCCATTGTTCCCGGAATTACGCTGAAGTTTAAAAATGCTTCGGAACTCTTCCTTTGTTTTCGGAATTCCGCTGAAGTTTAGAAATGCTTCAGAACGCTTCCATTGTTCTTGGAATTCCGTTGACTTTTAAAAATGCTTCGGAACTCTTCCATTGTTATCGGAATTCCGTTGATGTTTAAAAATACTTCGGTACTCTTCCATTGTTCTCGGAATTCTGCTGAAGTTTAAAAACGCTTCGGAACTCTTCCATTGTTACCGGAATTCTGCTGAAGTTTAAACATGCTTTGGAACTCTTCCATTGATCCAGGAATTACGCTGAAGTTTAAAAATGCTTCGAAACTCTTCCATTGTTCTCGGAATTCCGCTGAAGTTTAAAAATACTTCGGAACTCTTCCGTTGTACTCGTAATTCCGTTGACATTTAAAAATGCTTCGTAACTCTTCCATTGTTATCGGTATTCCGCTGACGTTTAAAAATGCTTCGTTACTCTTCCATTGTTCTCGGAATTCTGCTGAAGTTCAAAAAGGTTCGGAACTCTTCCATTGATCTCGGAATTCTGCTGAAGTTTAAAAATGCTTGGAACTCTTCGATTGTACTCAGAATTCCGCTGACATTTAAAATGCTTCGGAGCTCTTCCATTGTTCTCGTAATTCCGCTGAAGTTTAAAAAGCTTCGGAACTCTTCCGTTGATCCCGTAATTCCGCTGAAGTTTAAAAATGCTTCGTAACTCTTCCATTGTTCTCGGAAATCCGCTGAAGTTGAAAAATGCTTCTCAGAATTCGGCTGATGTTTAAAAATGCTTCGGAACTGTTGCATTGTTCTCGGAATTCCGCTGAAGTTTAAAAATGCTTCGGAACTCTTCCATTGGTCTCGGAAATCTGCTGAAGTTGAAAAATGCTTCGGAACTTTTCCATTGTTCCCGGAATAATGCTGAAGTTTAAAAATGCTTCGGAACTCTTCCATTGTTAGCGGAATTCTGCTGACGTTTAAAAATGCTTCGGAACTCTTCCATTGTTGTCGGAATTGCTCTGACTTTTAAAAATGCTTCGGAACTCTTCAATTGTTCTCGTAATTCTGCTTACATTTAAAAATGCTTCGGAACTCTTCCATTGTTCTCGAAATTCTGATGAAGTTTAAAAATTCTTCGGAACTCCTTCATTTTTCCCGGAATTCCGCTGAAATTTAAAAATGCTTCGGAACTATTCCATTGTTCTCGGAATTCCGCGGACGTTTAAAAATGCTTTGGAACTCTACCATTGTTCCCGGAATTACGCTGAAGTTTAAAAATGCTTCGGAACTCTTCCATTGTTCTCGAAATTCCGCTGAAGTTTAAATATGCTTCGGAACTCTTCCATTGTTCCCGGAATTATGATGAAGTTTAAAAATGCTTCGGAACTCTTCCATTGTTCTCGGAATTCCGCTGAAGTTTAAAAATGCTTCGCAACACTTCCATTGTTCTCGGAATTCCGTTGACGTTTAAAAATGCTTCGGAACTCTTCCATTGTTATCGGTATTCTGCTGACGTTTAAAAATGCTTTGGAACTCTTACATTGTTCTCGGAATTCGGCTGCAGTTTAAAAATGCTTCGCAACTCTTCCATTGTTCTCGGAATTCTGCTGAAGTTTAAAAATGCTTCAGAACTCTACCATTGTTCTCAGAATTCGGCTGACGTTTAAAAATGCTTTGGAACTCTTCCATTGTTTTCGCATTGCCGCTAACGTTTAAAAATGATTCAGGACTCTACCATTGTTCTCGTAATTCCATTGACGTTTAAAAATGCTTCGGAACTTTTCAATTGTTTGCGGAATTCTGCTGGAGATTAAAAATGCTTTGGAACTCTTCCATGTTTCCCTGAATTCTGCTGAAGTTTAAACATGATTCGGAACCATTCCTTTGCTCTCGGAATTCCGCTGAAGTTTAAAAATGCTTCGGAACTCTTCCATTGTTCTCGGAATTCCATTGACGTTTAAAAATGCTTTGGAACTCTTCCATTGTTATCGGAATTCCGTTGATGTTTAAAAATGCTTCGGTACTCTTTCATTGTTGTCGGAATTCTGTTGAAGTTTAAAAATGCTTCGTAACTCTTCCATTGTTACCGGAATTCTGCTGAAGTTTAAATAGGCTTTGGAACTCTTCCATTGTTCTCGGAATTCCGCTGAAGTTTAAAAATACTTCGGAACTCTTCCATTGTTCTCGGAATTCCGTTGACGTTTAAAAATGCTTCGTAACTCTTCCATTGTTATCGGTATTCCGCTGACGTTTAAAAATGCCTCGTTACTCTTCCATTGTTCTCGGAATTCTGCTGAAGTTTAAATAGGCTTTGGAGCTCTTCCATTGTTCTTGTAATTCCGCTGAAGTTTAAAAATGCTTCGGAACTCTTCCGTTGATCCCGGAATTCCGCTGAAGTTTAAAAATGCTTCGGAACTCTTCCGTTGATCCCGGAATTCCGCTGAAGTTTAAAAATGCTTCGGAACTCTTCCATTGTTCTCGGAAATCCGCTGAAGTTGAAAAATGCTTCTCGGAATTCCGCTGATGTTTAAAAAATGCTTCGGAACTGTTGCATTGTTCTCGGAATTCCGCTAAAGTTTAAAAATGCTTCGGAACTCTTCCGTTGTTCCCGGAATTCCGCTGAAGTTTAAAAATGTTTCGGAACTCATCCACTGGTCTCGGAAATCCGCTGAAGTTGAAAAATGCTTTGGAACTCTTCCATTGTTCCCGGAATAATGCTGAAGTTTAAAAATGCTTCGGAACTCTTCCTTTTTTCTTGGAATTCCGCTGAAGTTTAAAAATGCTTCGGAACTCTTCCATTGTTCTTGGAATTCCGTTGACGTTTAAAAATGCTTCGGAACTCTTCAATTGTTCTTGGAATTCCGTTGACGTTTAAACATGCTTCGGAACTCTTGAATTGTTCTCGGAATTCTGCTGACATTCAAAAATGCTTTGGAACGCTTCCATTGTTCTCGGAATTCTGCTGAAGTTTAAAAATGCTTCGGAACTCTTCCATTGTTCCCGGAATTCTGCTGACATTTAAAAATGCTTCGGAACTCTTCCATTGTTCTCGGAATTTGGCTGACGTTTAAAAATGCTTCAGAAGTCTTCCATTGTTACCGGAATTCCGCTGAAGCTTAAAAATGCTTCGGAACTCTTCCTTTGTACTCGGAATTCCGCTGAAGTTTAAAAATGGTCCGGAACTTTTCCATTGTTATCGGAATTCTGCTGAAGTTTAAAAATTCTTCGGAACTCTTCCATTGTTCTCGAAATTCCGCTGAAGTTTAAAAATGCTTCTGAATTCTTCCATTGTTCCCGTATTTCAGATGAAGTTTAAAATTGCTTCGGAACTCTTCCGTTGTTCTCGGAATTCTGCTGAAGTTTAAAAATGCTTCGGAACTCTTCAATTGTTCTCGAAATTCTACTGACATTTAAAAATGCTTCGGAACTCTTCCATTGTTCTCGAAATTCTGCTGAAGTTTAAAAATGCTTCGGAACTCCTCCATTTTTCCCAGAATTCCGCTGAAATTTAAAAATGCATCGGAACTCTTCCATTGTTCTCGGAATTCCACTGAAATTTAAAAATGCTTCGGAACTCTTCCATTGTTCTCGGAATTCCGCGGACGTTTAAAAATGCTTCGGAACTCTCCCATTGTTCTCGGAATTCTGCTGAAGTTTAAAAATGCTTCGGAACTCTTCTATTGTTCCCGGAATTATGCTGAAGTTTAAAAATGCTTCGGAACTCTTCCATTGTTCTCGGAATTCTGCTGAAGTTCAAAAATGCTTCCGAACTCTACCATTGTTATCGGAATTCCGTTGACGTTTAAAAATGCTTCAGAACTCTTCCATTGTTATCGGAATTCCGCTGACGTTTAAAAATGCTTCAGATCTCTTCCATTGTTCTCGGAATTCTGTTGAAGTTTAAAAATGCTTCGGAACTCTTCCATTGTTCTCGGAATTCTGCTGAAGTTTAAAAATGCTTGGAACTCTTCCATTGTTCTCAGAATTCCGCTGATGTTTAAAAATGCTTCTGAACTCTTCCTTTGTTCTCGGAATTCTGCTGAAGTTTAAAAATGCTTCGGAACTCTTCCATTGTTCTCGGAATTCCGCTGACGTTTAAAAATGCTTTGGAACTCTTCCATTGTTCTCGGACTTCCTCTGAAGTTTAAAAATGCTTCGGAACTCTTCCATTGTTCTCGAAATTCCGCTGAAGTTTAAAAATGCTTTGCAACTCTTCCATTGTTCTCGGAATTCCGTTGACGTTCAAAAATGCTTCAGAACCCTTCCATTGTTATTGGTATTTCGTTGATGTTTAAAAATGCTTTGGAACTCTTCCATTGTTCTCGGAATTCAGCTGAAGTTTAAAAATGCTTCGGAAATCTTCCATTGTTCTCGGAATTCTGCTGAAGTTTAAAAATGATTCAGAACTCTTCCATTGTTTTCGCAATGCCGCTGACGTTTAAAAATGCTTCGGAACTCTACCATTGTTCTTGGAATTCCATTGACGTTTAAAAATGTTTCGGAACTCTTCAATTGTTTGCGGAATTCTGCTGATATTTAAAAATGCTTTGGAACTCCTCTATTGTTCTTGGAAATCTGCTGGAGTTTAAAAATGCTTTGGAACTCTTCCATGGTTCCCTGAATTCTGCTGAAGTTTAAAAATGTTTCGTAACTCTTCCATTGTTCTTGGAATTCCGTTGACATTTAAAAATGCTTCAGAACTTTTCCATTTTTATCGGAATTCCGTTGATGTTTAAAAATGCTTCGGTACTCTTCCCTTGTTCTCGGAATTCTACTGAAGTTTAAAAATGCTTCGGAACTCTTCCATTGTTCCCGGAATTCCGCTGAAGTTTAAATATGCTTTGGAACTCTTCCATTCTTCTCGGAATTCCACTGAAGTTTAAAAATACTTCGGAACTCTTCCATTGTTATCGGTATTCCGCTGACGTTTAAAAATGCTTCAGATCTCTTCCATTGTTCTCGGAATTCTGTTGAAGTTTAAAAATGCTTCGGAACTCTTCCATTGTTCTCGGACTTCTGCTGAAGTTTAAAAATGCTTGGAACTCTTCCATTGTTCTCAGAATTCCGCTGATGCTTAAAAATGCTTCGGAACTCTTCCATTGTTCTCGGAATTCCGCTGACGTTTAAAAATGCTTTGGAACTCTCCCATTGTTCTCGGAATTCTGCTGAAGTTTAAAAATGCTTCGGAACTCTTCCTTTGTTCTAGGAATTCCGCTGAAGTTTAAAAAATGCTTCGGAACTCTTCTATTGTTCCCGGAATTATGCTGAAGTTTAAAAATGCTTCGGAACTCTTCCATTGTTCTCGGAATTCTGCTGAAGTTCAAAAATGCTTCCGAACTCTTCCATTGTTATCGTAATTCCGTTGACGTTTAAAAATGCTTCAGAACTCTTCCATTGTTATCGGAATTCCGCTGACGTTTAAAAATGCTTCAGATCTCTTCCATTGTTCTCGGAATTCTGTTGAAGTTTAAAAATGCTTCGGAACTCTTCCATTGTTCTCGGAATTCTGCTGAAGTTTAAAAATGCTTGTAACTCTTCCATTGTTCTCAGAATTCCGCTGATGTTTAAAAATGCTTCTGAACTCTTCCTTTGTTCTCGTAATTCCGCTGAAGTTTAAAAATGCTTCGGAACGCTTCCATTGTTCTTGGAATTCCATTGATGTTTAAAAATGCTTCGGAACTCTTCCATTGTTATCGGAATTCCGTTGATGTTTAAAAATGCTTCGGTACTCTTCCATTGTTCTCGGAATTCTGCTGAAGTTTAAAAATGCTTCGGAACTCTTCCATTGTTACCGGAATTCTGCTGAAGTTTAAATATGCTTTGGAACTCTTCCATTGATCCTGGAATTACGCTGAAGTTTAAAAATGCTTCGAAACTCTTCCATTGTTCTCGGAATAACGCTGAAGCTTAAAAATGCTTCGCAACTCTTCCTTTGTTCTCGGAATTCTGCTGAAGTTTAAAAATGCTTCGGAACTCTTCCATTGTTACCGGAATTCTGCTGAAGTTTAAATATGCTTTGGAACTCTTCCATTGATCCTGGAATTACGCTGAAGTTTAAAAATGCTTCGAAACTCTTCCATTGTTCTCGGAATAACGCTGAAGCTTAAAAATGCTTCGCAACTCTTCCTTTGTTCTCGGAATTCTGCTGAAGTTTAAAAATGCTTGTAACTCTTCCATTGTTCTCAGAATTCCGCTGATGTTTAAAAATGCTTCTGAACTCTTCCTTTGTTCTCGGAATTCTGCTGAAGTTTAAAAATGCTTTGGAACTCTTCCATTGTTCTCGGAATTCCGCTGACGTTTAAAAATGCTTTGGAACTCTTACATTGTTCTCGGACTTCCTCTGAAGTTTAAAAATGCTTAGGAACTCTTCCATTGTTCTCGAAATTCCGCTGAAGTTTAAAAATGCTTTGCAACTCTTCCATTGTTCTCGGAATTCCGTTGACGTTCAAAAATGCTTCAGAACTCTTCCATTGTTATTGGTATTTCGCTGATGTTTAAAAATGCTTTGGAACTCTTCCATTGTTCTCGGAATTCAGCTGAAGTTTAAAAATGCTTCGGAAATCTTCCATTGTTCTCGGAATTCTGCTGAAGTTTAAAAATGATTCAGAACTCTTCCATTGTTTTCGCAATGCCGCTGACGTTTAAAAATGCTTCGGAACTCTACCATTGTTCTTGGAATTCCATTGACGTTTAAAAATGCTTCGGAACTCTTCAATTGTTTGCGGAATTCTGCTGATATTTAAAAATGCTTTGGAACTCCTCCATTGTTCTTGGAAATCTGCTGGAGTTTAAAAATGCTTTGGAATTCTTCCATGGTTCCCTGAATTCTGCTGAAGTTTAAAAATGTTTCGTAACTCTTCCATTGTTCTTGGAATTCCGTTGACGTTTAAAAATGCTTCAGAACTCTTCCATTTTTATCGGAATTCCGTAGATGTTTAAAAATGCTTCGGTACTCTTCCCTTGTTCTCGGAATTCTGCTGAAGTTTAAAAATGCTTCGGAACTCTTCCATTGTTCCCGGAATTCCGCTGAAGTTTAAATATGCTTTGGAACTCTTCCATTGTTCTCGGAATTCCACTGAAGTTTAAAAATACTTCGGAACTCTTCCATTGTTATCGGTATTCCGCTGACGTTTAAAAATGCTTCAGATCTCTTCCATTGTTCTCGGAATTCTGTTGAAGTTTAAAAATGCTTCGGAACTCTTCCATTGTTCTCGGAATTCTGCTGAAGTTTAAAAATGCTTGGAACTCTTCCATTGTTCTCAGAATTCCGCTGATGCTTAAAAATGCTTCGGAACTCTTCCATTGTTCTCGGAAATCCGCTGACGTTTAAAAATGCTTCGGAACTCTCCCATTGTTCTCGGAATTCTGCTGAAGTTTAAAAATGCTTCGGAACTCTTCCTTTGTTCTAGGAATTCCGCTGAAGTTTAAAAAATGCTTCGGAACTCTTCTATTGTTCCCGGAATTATGCTGAAGTTTAAAAATTCTTCGGAACTCTTCCATTGTTCTCGGAATTCTGCTGAAGTTCAAAAATGCTTCCGAACTCTTCCATTGTTATCGGAATTCCGTTGACGTTTAAAAATGCTTCAGAACTCTTCCATTGTTATCGGAATTCCGCTGATGTTTAAAAATGCTTCAGATTTCTTCCATTGTTCTCGGAATTCTGTTGAAGTTTAAAAATGCTTCGGAACTCTTCCATTGTTCTCGGACTTCTGCTGAAGTTTAAAAATGCTTGTAACTCTTCCATTGTTCTCAGAATTCCGCTGATGTTTAAAAATGCTTCTGAACTCTTCCTTTGTTCTCGGAATTCCGCTGAAGTTTAAAAATGCTTCGGAACGCTTCCATTGTTCTTGGAATTCCATTGATGTTTAAAAATGCTTCGGAACTCTTCCATTGTTATCGGAATTCCGTTGATGTTTAAAAATGCTTCGGTACTCTTCCATTGTTCTCGGAATTCTGCTGAAGTTTAAAAATGCTTCGGAACTCTTCCATTGTTACCGGAATTCTGCTGAAGTTTAAATATGCTTTGGAACTCTTCCATTGATCCTGGAATTAGGCTGAAGTTTAAAAATGCTTCGAAACTCTTCCATTGTTCTCGGAATAACGCTGAAGCTTAAAAATGCTTCGCAACTCTTCCTTTGTTCTCGGAATTCCGCTGAAGTTTAAAAATGCTTCGGAACTCTTCCATTGTTCTAGGAATTCCGTTGATGTTTAAAAATGCTTCGGAACTCTTTAATCGTTCTTGGAATTCCGTTGACATTTAAACATGCTTCGGAACTCTTGAATTGTTCTCGGAATTCTGCTGACATTTAAAAATGCTTCGGAACTCTTCCATTGTTCTCGGAATTCTGCTGAAGTTTAAAAATTCTTCGGAACTCTTCCATTGTTCCTGGAATTCCGTTGACATTTAAAAATGCTTCGGAACTCTTCCATTGTTCTCGGAATTCGGCTGACGTTTAAAAATGCTTCAGAAGTCTTGCATTGTTCCCGGAATTCCGCTGAAGCTTAAAAATGCTTCGGAACTCTTCCTTTGTCCTCGGAATTCCGCTGAAGTTTAAAAATGCTCCGGAACTCTTCCATTGTTATCGGAATTCTGCTGAAGTTTAAAAATTCTTCGGAACTCTTCCATTGTTCTCGGAATTCCGCTGAAGTTTAAAAATGCTTCGGAATTCATGCTTTGTTCCTGGAATTCAGCTGAAGTTTAAAAATGCTTCGTAACTCTTCATTTGTTCTTGGAATTCCGCTGACGTTTAAATATGCTTCGGAACTCTTCCTATGTACTCGGAATTCCGCTAACGTTTAAAAATGCTTCAGAACTCTTCCATTTTTCCCGGAATTACGCTGAAGTTTAAAAATGCTTCGGAACTCTTCCATTGTTAGCGGAATTCTGCTGACGTTTAAAAATGCTTCGGAATTCTTCCATTGTTCTCGAAATTCCGCTGAAGTTTAAATATGCTTCAGAACTCTTCCATTGTTCCCGGAATTACGCTGAAGTTTAAAAATGCTTCGGAACTCTTCCATTGTTCTCGGAATTCCGCTGAAGTTTAAAAATGCTTCGCAACACTTCCATTGTTCTCGGAATTCCGTTGACGTTTAAAAATGCTTCGGAACTCTTCCAATGTTATCGGTATTCTGCTGACGTTTAAAAATGCTTTGGAACTCTTCCATTGTTCTCGGAATTCTGCTGCAGTTTAAAAATGCTTCGGAACTCTTCCATTGTTCTCGGAATTCTGCTGAAGTTTAAAAAGGCTCGGAACTCTTCCATTGTTCTCAGAATTCCGCTGATGTTTAAAAATGCTTCGGATCTCTTCCATTGTTTTCGCAATGCCGCTGACGTTTAAAAATGCTTCGGAACTCTACCATTGTTCTCGTAATTCCATTGACAATTAAAAATGCTTCGGAACTTTTCAATTGTTCGCGGAATTCTGCTGATATTTAAAAATGCTTCGGAACTCCTCCATTTGTTCTCAAAAATCTGCTGGAGTTTAAAAATTCTTTGGAACTCTTCCATGTTTATCTGAATTCTGCTGAAGTTTAAACATGATTCGGAACTCTTCCATTGTTCTCGGAAATACATTGATGTTTAAAAATGATTTGGAACTCTTCCATTGTTCCCGGAATTACGCTGAAGTTTAAAAATGCTTCGGAACTCTTCCTTTGTTTTCGGAATTCCGCTGAAGTTTAGAAATGCTTCAGAACGCTTCCATTGTTCTTGGAATTCCGTTGACTTTTAAAAATGCTTCGGAACTCTTCCATTGTTATCGGAATTCCGTTGATGTTTAAAAATACTTCGGTACTCTTCCATTGTTCTCGGAATTCTGCTGAAGTTTAAAAACGCTTCGGAACTCTTCCATTGTTACCGGAATTCTGCTGAAGTTTAAATATGCTTTGGAACTCTTCCATTGATCCAGGAATTACGCTGAAGTTTAAAAATGCTTCGAAACTCTTCCATTGTTCTCGGAATTCCGCTGAAGTTTAAAAATACTTCGGAACTCTTCCGTTGTACTCGTAATTCCGTTGACATTTAAAAATGCTTCGTAACTCTTCCATTGTTATCGGTATTCCGCTGACGTTTAAAAATGCTTCGTTACTCTTCCATTGTTCTCGGAATTCTGCTGAAGTTCAAAAAGGTTCGGAACACTTCCATTGATCTCGGAATTCTGCTGAAGTTTAAAAATGCTTGGAACTCTTCGATTGTACTCAGAATTCCGCTGACATTTAAAATGCTTCGGAGCTCTTCCATTGTTCTCGTAATTCCGCTGAAGTTTAAAAAGCTTCGGAACTCTTCCGTTGATCCCGTAATTCCGCTGAAGTTTAAAAATGCTTCGTAACTCTTCCATTGTTCTCGGAAATCCGCTGAAGTTGAAAAATGCTTCTCAGAATTCGGCTGATGTTTAAAAATGCTTCGGAACTGTTGCATTGTTCTCGGAATTCCGCTGAAGTTTAAAAATGCTTCGGAACTCTTCCATTGGTCTCGGAAATCTGCTGAAGTTGAAAAATGCTTCGGAACTTTTCCATTGTTCCCGGAATAATGCTGAAGTTTAAAAATGCTTCGGAACTCTTCCATTGTTAGCGGAATTCTGCTGACGTTTAAAAATGCTTCGGAACTCTTCCATTGTTGTCGGAATTGCTCTGACTTTTAAAAATGCTTCGGAACTCTTCAATTGTTCTCGTAATTCTGCTTACATTTAAAAATGCTTCGGAACTCTTCCATTGTTCTCGAAATTCTGATGAAGTTTAAAAATTCTTCGGAACTCCTTCATTTTTCCCGGAATTCCGCTGAAATTTAAAAATGCTTCGGAACTATTCCATTGTTCTCGGAATTCCGCGGACGTTTAAAAATGCTTTGGAACTCTACCATTGTTCCCGGAATTACGCTGAAGTTTAAAAATGCTTCGGAACTCTTCCATTGTTCTCGAAATTCCGCTGAAGTTTAAATATGCTTCGGAACTCTTCCATTGTTCCCGGAATTATGATGAAGTTTAAAAATGCTTCGGAACTCTTCCATTGTTCTCGGAATTCCGCTGAAGTTTAAAAATGCTTCGCAACACTTCCATTGTTCTCGGAATTCCGTTGACGTTTAAAAATGCTTCGGAACTCTTCCATTGTTATCGGTATTCTGCTGACGTTTAAAAATGCTTTGGAACTCTTACATTGTTCTCGGAATTCGGCTGCAGTTTAAAAATGCTTCGCAACTCTTCCATTGTTCTCGGAATTCTGCTGAAGTTTAAAAATGCTTCAGAACTCTACCATTGTTCTCAGAATTCGGCTGACGTTTAAAAATGCTTTGGAACTCTTCCATTGTTTTCGCATTGCCGCTAACGTTTAAAAATGATTCAGGACTCTACCATTGTTCTCGTAATTCCATTGACGTTTAAAAATGCTTCGGAACTTTTCAATTGTTTGCGGAATTCTGCTGGAGATTAAAAATGCTTTGGAACTCTTCCATGTTTCCCTGAATTCTGCTGAAGTTTAAACATGATTCGGAACCATTCCTTTGCTCTCGGAATTCCGCTGAAGTTTAAAAATGCTTCGGAACTCTTCCATTGTTCTCGGAATTCCATTGACGTTTAAAAATGCTTTGGAACTCTTCCATTGTTATCGGAATTCCGTTGATGTTTAAAAATGCTTCGGTACTCTTTCATTGTTGTCGGAATTCTGTTGAAGTTTAAAAATGCTTCGTAACTCTTCCATTGTTACCGGAATTCTGCTGAAGTTTAAATAGGCTTTGGAACTCTTCCATTGTTCTCGGAATTCCGCTGAAGTTTAAAAATACTTCGGAACTCTTCCATTGTTCTCGGAATTCCGTTGACGTTTAAAAATGCTTCGTAACTCTTCCATTGTTATCGGTATTCCGCTGACGTTTAAAAATGCCTCGTTACTCTTCCATTGTTCTCGGAATTCTGCTGAAGTTTAAATAGGCTTTGGAGCTCTTCCATTGTTCTTGTAATTCCGCTGAAGTTTAAAAATGCTTCGGAACTCTTCCGTTGATCCCGGAATTCCGCTGAAGTTTAAAAATGCTTCGGAACTCTTCCGTTGATCCCGGAATTCCGCTGAAGTTTAAAAATGCTTCGGAACTCTTCCATTGTTCTCGGAAATCCGCTGAAGTTGAAAAATGCTTCTCGGAATTCCGCTGATGTTTAAAAAATGCTTCGGAACTGTTGCATTGTTCTCGGAATTCCGCTAAAGTTTAAAAATGCTTCGGAACTCTTCCGTTGTTCCCGGAATTCCGCTGAAGTTTAAAAATGTTTCGGAACTCATCCACTGGTCTCGGAAATCCGCTGAAGTTGAAAAATGCTTTGGAACTCTTCCATTGTTCCCGGAATAATGCTGAAGTTTAAAAATGCTTCGGAACTCTTCCTTTTTTCTTGGAATTCCGCTGAAGTTTAAAAATGCTTCGGAACTCTTCCATTGTTCTTGGAATTCCGTTGACGTTTAAAAATGCTTCGGAACTCTTCAATTGTTCTTGGAATTCCGTTGACGTTTAAACATGCTTCGGAACTCTTGAATTGTTCTCGGAATTCTGCTGACATTCAAAAATGCTTTGGAACGCTTCCATTGTTCTCGGAATTCTGCTGAAGTTTAAAAATGCTTCGGAACTCTTCCATTGTTCCCGGAATTCTGCTGACATTTAAAAATGCTTCGGAACTCTTCCATTGTTCTCGGAATTTGGCTGACGTTTAAAAATGCTTCAGAAGTCTTCCATTGTTACCGGAATTCCGCTGAAGCTTAAAAATGCTTCGGAACTCTTCCTTTGTACTCGGAATTCCGCTGAAGTTTAAAAATGGTCCGGAACTTTTCCATTGTTATCGGAATTCTGCTGAAGTTTAAAAATTCTTCGGAACTCTTCCATTGTTCTCGAAATTCCGCTGAAGTTTAAAAATGCTTCTGAATTCTTCCATTGTTCCCGTATTTCAGATGAAGTTTAAAATTGCTTCGGAACTCTTCCGTTGTTCTCGGAATTCTGCTGAAGTTTAAAAATGCTTCGGAACTCTTCCGTTGTTATCGGAATTCTGCTGACATTTAAAAATGCTTCGGAACTCTTCCTTTGTTCTCGGAATTGCGCTGACGTTTAAAAATGCTTTAGAACTCTTCAATTGTTCTCGAAATTCTACTGACATTTAAAAATGCTTCGGAACTCTTCCATTGTTCTCGAAATTCTGCTGAAGTTTAAAAATGCTTCGGAACTCCTCCATTTTTCCCAGAATTCCGCTGAAATTTAAAAATGCATCGGAACTCTTCCATTGTTCTCGGAATTCCACTGAAATTTAAAAATGCTTCGGAACTCTTCCATTGTTCTCGGAATTCCGCGGACGTTTAAAAATGCTTCGGAAATCTTCTAATGTTCTCGGAATTCTGCTGAAGTTTAAAAATGCTTCGGAACTCTTCCATTGTTCTCGGAATTCCGCTGACGTTTAAAAATGCTTTGAAACTCTTCCATTGTTCTCGGAATTCCTCTGAAGTTTAAAAATGCTTCGGAACTCTTCCATTGTTATTTGTATTTCGCTGACGTTTAAAAATGCTTTGGAACTCTTCCATTGTTCTCGGAATTCTGCTGACATTTAAAAATGCTTCGGAACTCTTTCATTGTTCTCGGAATTCTACTGAAGTTTAAAAATGCTTCGGAACTCTTCCATTGCTCTCGGAATTCCGATGAAGTTTAAAAATGCTTCAGAACTCTTCCATTGTTTTCGCAATGCCGCTGACGTTTAAAAATGCTTCGGAACTCTACCATTGTTCTTGGAATTCCATAGACGTTTAAAAATGCTTCGGAACTCTTCAATTGTTTGCGGAATTCTGCTGATATTTAAAAATGTTTCGGAACTCCTCCATTGTTCTTGGAAATCTGCTGGAGTTTAAAAATGCTTTGGATCTCTTCCATGGTTCCCTGAATTCTGCTGAAGTTTAAAAATGCTTCGAAACTCTTCCATTGTTCTTGGAATTCCGCTGAAGTTTAAAAATGCTTCGGAACTCTTCCATTGTTTTCGGAATTTATTTGACGTTTAAAAATGCTTTGGAACTCTTCCATTGTTCCCAGAATTACGCTGAAATTTAAAAATGCTTCGGAGCTCTTCCTTTGTTCTCGGAATTCCGCTGACGTTTAAAAATGCTTCGTAACTCTTCCATTGTTCTTGGAATTCCGTTGACGTTTAAAAATGTTTCGGAACTCTTCCATTTTTATCGGAATTCCGTTGATGTTTAAAAATGCATCGGTACTCTTCCATTGTTCTCGGAATTCTGCTGAAGTTTAAAAATGCTTCGGAACTCTTCCATTGTACCCGGAATTCCGCTGAAGTTTAAATATGCTTTGGAACTCTTCCATTGTTCTCGGAATTCCGCTGAAGTTTAAAAATACTTCGGAACTCTTCCATTGTTATCGGTATTCCGCTGACGTTTAAAAATGCTTCAGATCTCTTCCATTGTTCTCGGAATTCTGTTGAAGTTTAAAAATGCTCCGGAACTCTTCCATTGTTCTCAGAATTCTGCTGAAGTTTAAAAATGCTTGGAACTCTTCCATTGTTCTCAGAATTCCACTGATGCTTAAAAATGCTTCGGAACTCTTCCATTGTTCTCGGAATTCCGCTGTCGTTTAAAAATGTTTCGGAACTCTCCCATTGTTCTCGGAATTCTGCTGAAGTTTAAAAATGCTTTGGAACTCTTAAGTTGATCCCGGAATTCCGCTGAAGTTTAAAAATGCTTCGGAACTCTTACATTTTACTTGGAAATCCGATGAAGTTGAAAAATGCTTCTCGGAATTCCGCTGATGTTTAAAAATGCTTCGGAACTGTTGCATTGTTCTCGGAATTCTGCTGAAGTTTAAAAATGCTTCGGAACTCTTCCATTGTTCTCGGAATTCCGCTGACGTTTAAAAATGCTTTGGAACTCTTCCATTGTTCTCGGACTTCCTCTGAAGTTTAAAAATGCTTCGGAACTCTTCCATTGTTCTCGAAATTCCACTGAAGTTTAAAAATGCTTTGCAACTCTTCCATTGTTCCCGGAATTCCGTTGATGTTTAAAAATGCTTCAGAACTCTTCCATTGTTATTGTTATTTCGCTGATGTTTAAAAATGCTTTGGAACTCTTCCATTGTTCTCGGAATTCTGCTGAAGTTTAAAAATGCTTCGGAACTCTTCCATTGTTCTCGGAATTCTGCTGAAGTTTAAAAATGATTCGGAACTCTTCCATTGTTTTCGCAATGCCGCTGACGTTTAAAAATGCTTCGGAACTCTACCATTGTTCTTGGAATTCCATTGACGTTTAAAAATGCTTCGGAACACTTCAATTGTTTGCCGAATTCTGCTGATATTTAAAAATGCTTCGGAACTCCTCCATTGTTCTTGGAAATCTGCTGGAGTTTAAAAATGCTTTGGAACTCTTCCATGGTTCCCTGAATTCTGCTGAAGTTTAAAAATGTTTCGTAACTCTTCCATTGTTCTTGGAATTCCGTTGACGTTTAAAAATGCTTCAGAACTCTTCCATTTTTATCGGAATTCCGTTGATGTTTAAAAATGCTTCGGTACTCTTCCATTGTTCTTGGAATTCTGCTGAAGTTTAAAAATGCTTCGGAACTCTTCCATTGTTCCCGGAATTCCGCTGAAGTTTAAATATGCTTTGGAACTCTTCCATTGTTCTCGGATTTCCACTGAAGTTTAAAAATACTTCGGAACTCTTCCATTGTTATCGGTATTCCGCTGACGTTTAAAAATGCTTCAGATCTCTTCCATTGTTCTCGGAATTCTGTTGAAGTTTAAAAATGCTTCGGAACTCTTCCATTGTTCTCGGAATTCTGCTGAAGTTTAAAAATGCTTGGAACTCTTCCATTGTTCTCAGAATTCCGCTGATGCTTAAAAATGCTTCGGAACTCTTCCATTGTTCTCGGAATTCCGCTGACGTTTAAAAATGCTTCGGAACTCTCCCATTGTTCTCGGAATTCTGCTGAAGTTTAAAAATGCTTCGGAACTCTTCCTTTGTTCTAGGAATTCCGCTGAAGTTTAAAAAATGCTTCGGAACTCTTCTATTGTTCCCGGAATTATGCTGAAGTTTAAAAATGCTTCGGAACTCTTCCATTGTTCTCGGAATTCTGCTGAAGTTCAAAAATGCTTCCGAACTCTTCCATTGTTATCGGAATTCCGTTGACGTTTAAAAATGCTTCAGAACTCTTCCATTGTTATCGGAATTCCGCTGACGTTTAAAAATGCTTCAGATCTATTCCATTGTTCTCGGAATTCTGTTGAAGTTTAAAAATGCTTCGGAACTCTTCCATTGTTCTCGGAATTCTGCTGAAGTTTAAAAATGCTTGGAACTCTTCCATTGTTCTCAGAATTCCGCTGATGTTTAAAAATGCTTCTGACCTCTTCCTTTGTTCTCGGAATTCCGCTGAAGTTTAAAAATGCTTCGGAACGCTTCCATTGTTCTTGGAATTCCATTGATGTTTAAAAATGCTTGGGAAATCTTCCATTGTTATCAGAATTCCGTTGATGTTTAAAAATGCTTCGGTACTCTTCCATTGTTCTCGGAATTCTGCTGAAGTTTAAAAATGCTTCGGAACTCTTCCATTGTTACCGGAATTCTGCTGAAGTTTAAATATGCTTTGGAACTCTTCCACTGATCCTGGAATTACGCTGAAGTTTAAAAATGCTTCGAAACTCTTCCATTGTTCTCGAAATAATGCTGAAGTTTAAAAATGCTTCGCAACTCTTCCTTTGTTCTCGGAATTCCGCTGAAGTTTAAAAATGCTTCGGAACTCTTCCATTGTTCTAGGAATTCCGTTGATGTTTAAAAATGCTTCGGAACTCTTTAATCGTTCTTGGAATTCCGTTGACATTTAAACATGCTTCGGAACTCTTGAATTGTTCTCGGAATTCTGCTGACAATTAAAAATGCTTCGGAACTCTTCCATTGTTCTCGGAATTCTGCTGAAGTTTAAAAATTCTTCGGAACTCTTCCATTGTTCCTGGAATTCCGTTGACATTTAAAAATGCTTCGGAACTCTTCCATTGTTCTCGGAATTCCGCTGACGTTTAAAAATGCTTCAGAAGTCTTCCATTGTTCCCGGAATTCCGCTGAAGCTTAAAAATGCTTCGGAACTCGTCCTTTGTCCTCGGAATTCCGCTGAAGTTTAAAAATGCTCCGGAACTCTTCCATTGTTATCGGAATTCTGCTGAAGTTTAAAAATTCTTCGGAACTCTTCCATTGTTCTCGGAATTCCGCTGAAGTTTAAAAATGCTTCGGAATTCTTCCTTTGTTCCTGGAATTCAGCTGAAGTTTAAAAATGCTTCGGAACTCTTCATTTGTTCTCGGAATTCCGCTGACGTCTAAATATGCTTCGGAACTCTTCCTATGTTCTCGGAATTCCGCTGACGTTTAAATATGCGTCGGAACTCTTCCTATGTTCTCGGAATTCCGCTGACGTTTAAAAATGCTTCAGAACTCTTCCATTTTTCCCGGAATTACGCTGAAGTTTAAAAATGCTTCGGAACTCTTACATTGTTAGCGGAATTCTGCTGACGTTTAAAAATGCTTCGGAACTCTTCCATTGTTCTCAGAATTCCGCTGATGCTTAAAAATGCTTCGGAACTCTTCCATTGTTCTCGGAATTCCGCTGACGTTTAAAAATGCTTCGGAACTCTCCCATTGTTCTCGGAATTCTGCTGAAGTTTAAAAATGCTTCGGAACTCTTCCTTTGTTCTAGGAATTCCGCTGAAGTTTAAAAAATGCTTCGGAACTCTTCCATTGTTCTCGGAATAATGCTGAAGTTTAAAAATGCTTCGCAACTCTTCCTTTGTTCTCGGAATTCCGCTGAAGTTTAAAAATGCTTCGGAACTCTTCCATTGTTCTAGGAATTCCGTTGATGTTTAAAAATGCTTCGGAACTCTTTAATCGTTCTTGGAATTCCGTTGACATTTAAACATGCTTCGGAACTCTTGAATTGTTCTCGGAATTCTGCTGACAATTAAAAATGCTTCGGAACTCTTCCATTGTTCTCGGAATTCTGCTGAAGTTTAAAAATTCTTCGGAACTCTTCCATTGTTCCTGGAATTCCGTTGACATTTAAAAATGCATCGGAACTCTTCCATTGTTCTCGGAATTCCGCTGACGTTTAAAAATGCTTCAGAAGTCTTCCAGTGTTCCCGGAATTCCGCTGAAGCTTAAAAATGCTTCGGAACTCGTCCTTTGTCCTCGGAATTCCGCTGAAGTTTAAAAATGCTCCGGAACTCTTCTATTGTTATCGGAATTCTGCTGAAGTTTAAAAATTCTTCGGAACTCTTCCATTGTTCTCGGAATTCCGCTGAAGTTTAAAAATGCTTCGGAATTCTTCCTTTGTTCCTGGAATTCAGCTGAAGTTTAAAAATGCTTCGGAACTCTTCATTTGTTCTCGGAATTCCGCTGACGTTTAAATATGCTTCGGAACTCTTCCTATGTTCTCGGAATTCCGCTGACGTTTAAAAATGCTTCAGAACTCTTCCATTTTTCCCGGAATTACGCTGAAGTTTAAAAATGCTTCGGAACTCTTACATTGTTAGCGGAATTCTGCTGACGTTTAAAAATGCTTCGGAACTCTTCCATTGTTCTCAGAATTCCGCTGATGCTTAAAAATGCTTCGGAACTCTTCCATTGTTCTCGGAATTCTGCTGAAGTTTAAAAATGCTTCGGAACTCTTCCTTTGTTCTAGGAATTCCGCTGAAGTTTAAAAAATGCTTCGGAACTCTTCTATTGTTCCCGGAATTATGCTGAAGTTTAAAAATGCTTCGGAACTCTTCCATTGTTCTCGGAATTCTGCTGAAGTTCAAAAATGCTTCTGAACTCTTCCATTGTTATCGGAATTCCGTTGACGTTTAAAAATGCTTCGGAACTCTTCCATTGTTATCGGAATTCCGCTGACGTTTAAAAATGCTTCGGAACTCTTCCATTGTTCTCAGAATTCCGTTGACATTTAAAAGTGCTTCGGAACTCTTCATTTGTTCTCAGAATTCTGCTGACATTTAAAAATGTTTCGGAACTCTTCCATTTTTCTCGGAATTCTGCTGAAGTTTAAAAATGCTTTGGAACTCTTCCATTGTTCCCGGAATTCCACTGAAGTTTGAAAATGCTTTGGAACTCTTCCATTGTTCTCGGAATTTCGCTGAAGTTTATAAATGCTTCGGAACTCTTCCATTGTTTTCGGAATTCCACTGACGTTTAAAAATGCTTCGGAACTCTTCCATTGTTCTCGGAATTCTGCTGATATTTAAAAATGCTTCGGAACTCTTCCATTGTTCTCGGAATTCTGCTGACGTTTAAAAATGCTTCGGAACTCTTCCATTGTTCTCGGAATTCCGATGACGTTTAAAAATGCTTCAGAACTCTTCCATTGTTCTCGAAATTCTGCTGAAGTTTAAAAATGCTTCGGAACTCTTCCACTGTTCTGGGAATTCCGCTGAAGTTTAAAAATGCTTCGGAACTCTCCTATTGTTCCCGGAATTACGCTGAAGTTTAAAAATGCTTTTGAACTCTTCCTTTGTTCTCAGAATTCCGCTGAAGTTTAAAAATGCTTCGGAACTCTTCCATTGTTCTCGGAATTCCGTTGATGTTTAAAAATGCTTCGGAACTCTTCAATTGTTCTCGGAATTCTGCTGACATTTAAAAATGTTTCGGAACTCTTCCATTGTTTTCGGAATTCTGCTGAAGTTTAAAAATGCTTCGGAACTCTTCCATAGTTTCCGGAAATCCACTGAAGTTTAAAAGTGCTTCGGAACTCTTCCATTGTTCTTGGAATTCCGCTGAAGTTTACAAATGCTTCAGAACTCTTCCATTGTTCTCGGAATTTGGTTGACGTTTAAAAATGCTTTGGAACTCTTCCATTGTTTACGGAATTACGCTGACGTTTAAAAATGCTTCGGAACTCTTCCATTGTTCTCGGAAATCCGTTGACATTTAAAAATGCTTCGGAACTCCTCCATTGTTCTTGGAATTCTGCTAACATTTAAAAATGCTTAGGAACTCTTCCATTGTTCTCGGAAATCCGCTGAAGTTTAAAAATGCTTCAGAACGCTTCCGTTGATCCCGGAATTCTGCTGAAGTTTAAAAATGCTTCAGAACTCTTCCATTGTTCCCAGAATTTCGCTGAAGTTTAAAAATGCTTCGGAACTGTTCCATTGTTCTCAGAATTCCTCTGAAGTTTAGAAATGCTTCGGAAATCTTCCGTTGTTTTCGGAATTCCGCTGAATTTTAAAAATGCTTCGGAACTCTTCCATTGTTCTCGGAAATCCGCTGAAGTTGAAAACTGCTTCTGAACTTTTCCATTGTTCTCGGAATTCCTTTGACGTTTAAAAATGCTTCGGAACTCTTCAATTGTTCCCGGAATAACGGTGAAGTTTAAAAATGCTTCGGAATTCTTCCTTTGTTCTCGGAATTCCGCTGAAGTTTAAAAATGCTTCGGAACTCTTCAATTGTTCTCGGAATTCCGTTGACGTTTAAACATGCTTCGGAACTCTTGAATTGTTCTCGGACTTCTGCTGACATTTAAAAATGCTTCGGAACTCTTCCATTGCTCTCGGAATTCTGCTGAAGTTTAAAAATGCTTCGGAATTCTTCCATTGTTCCCGTAATTCCGCTGACATTTAAAAATGCTTCGGAACTCTTCCATTGTTTTCGGAATTCCGCTGACGTTTAAAAATGCTTCGGAACTCTTCCATGTTTTTCGGAATTTTGTTGATGTTTAAAAATGCTTCGGAACTCTTCAATTGTTCTCGGAATTCTGCTGACATTTAAAAATGTTTCGGAACTCTTCCATTGTTTTCGGAATTCTGCTGAAGTTTAAAAATGCTTCGGAACTCTTCCATAGTTTCCGGAAATCCACTGAAGTTTAAAAGTGCTTCGGAACTCTTCCATTGTTCTTGGAATTCCGCTGAAGTTTACAAATGCTTCAGAACTCTTCCATTGTTCTCGGAATTTGGTTGACGTTTAAAAATGCTTTGGAACTCTTCCATTGTTTACGGAATTACGCTGACGTTTAAAAATGCTTCGGAACTCTTCCTTTGTTCTCGGAATTCCGCTGAAGTTTAAAAATGCTTCGGAACTCTTCAATTGTTCTCGGAATTCCGTTGACGTTTAAACATGCTTCGGAACTCTTGAATTGTTCTCGGACTTCTGCTGACATTTAAAAATGCTTCGGAACTCTTCCATTGCTCTCGGAATTCTGCTGAAGTTTAAAATGCTTCGGAACTCTTCCATTGTTCTCGGAATTCGGCTGACATTTAAAAATTCTTCAGAAATCTTCCATTGTTCCCGCAATTCCGCTGAAGCTTAAAAATGCTTCGGAACTCTTCCTTTGTTCTCGGATTTCCGCTAAAGTTTAAAAATTCTTCGGAACTCTTCCATTGTTCTCGGAATTCCGCTGAAGTTTAAAAATGCTTCGGAATTCTTCCATTGTTCCTGGAATTCAGCTGAAGTTTAAAAATGCTTCGGAACTCTTCCTTTGTTCTTGGAATTCCGCTGACGTTTAAAAATGCTTCGGAACTCTTCCATTGTTCTCGGAATTCCGCTGAAGTTTAAAAATGCTTCGGAACTCTTCCATTGTTCTCGGAATTCTGCTGAAATTTAAAAATGCTTCGGAACTCTTCCATTGTTCTAGGAATTCCGCTGAAGTTTAAAAATGCTTCGGAACTCTTCCTTTGTTCTGAGAATTCCGCTGTCGTTTAAAAATGCTTTGGAACTCTTCCATGGTTCCCGGAATTCAGCTGAAGATTAAAAATGTTTCGGAACTCTTCCGTTGTACTC
Organism: Phyllobates terribilis; assembly: GCF_046119375.1. Taxonomy (NCBI): domain Eukaryota; kingdom Metazoa; phylum Chordata; class Amphibia; order Anura; family Dendrobatidae; genus Phyllobates; species Phyllobates terribilis. Next base: position 67,808,224 of record NW_027362769.1, read on the forward strand.
ACAATTCCGTTGAAGTTTAAAAATGCTTCGGAACTCTTCCATTGTTCTGGAAATTCCGTTGAAGTTTAAAAATTCTTCGGAACTCTTCCATTTTTCCCAGAATTACGCTGAAGTTTAAAAATGCTTCGGAACTCTTCCATTGTTAGCGGAATTCTGCTGACATTTAAAAATGCTTCGGAACTCTTCCATTGTCCTCGAAATTCTGCTGACATTTAAAAATGCTTCGGAACTCTTCCATTGTTCTCGAAATTCTGCTGAAGTTTAAAAATGCTTCGGAACTCCTCCATTTTTCCCGGAATTCCGCTGAAATTTAAAAATGCTTCGCAACTCTTCCATTGTTATCGGAATTCCGCTGAAATTTAAAAATGCTTCGGAACTTTTCCATTGTTCTCGGAATTCCGCGGACGTTTAAAAATGCTTGGGAACTCTTCCGTTGTTCCCGGAATTACGCTGAAGTTTAAAAATGCTTCGGAACTCTTCCATTGCTCTCGAAATTCCGCTGAAGTTTAAATATGCTTTGGAACTCTTCCATTGTTCCCGGAATTATGCTGAAGTTTAAAAATGCTTCAGAACTCTTCTATTGTTCTCGGAATTCCGCTGAAGTTTAAAAATGCTTCGCAACTCTTCCATTGTTCTCAGAATTCCGTTGACGTTTAAAAATGCTTCGGAACTCTTCCATTGTTATCGGTATTCTGCTGACGTTTAAAAATGCTTCGGAACTCTTCCATTGTTATCGGAATTCTGCTGAAGTTTAAAAATGCTTCGGAACTCTTCCATTGTTCTCGGAATTCTGCTGAAGTTTAAAAATGCTTCGGAACTCTTCCATTGTTCTCAGAATTCCGCTGACGTTTAAAAATGCTTCCGAACTCTTCCATTGTTCTCGGAATTCCGTTGACGTTTAAAAGTGCTTCGGAACTCTTCCATTGTTGTCGGAATTACGCTGATGTTTAAAAATGCTTCGGAATGCTTCCATTGTTCTCGGAAATCCATTGACATTTAAAAATGCTTCGGAACTCTTCCATTGTTCTCGGAATTCTACTGAAATTTAAAAATGCTTCCGAACTCTTCCATTGTTCTAGGAATTCCGCTGAAGTTTAAAAATGCTTCGGAACTCTTACTTTGTTCTGAGAATTCCGCTGTCGTTTAAAAATGCTTCGGAACTCTTCCATGGTTCCCGGAATTCAGCTGAAGATTAAAAATGTTTCGGAACTCTTCCATTGTTCTCGAAATTCTGCTGAAGTTTAAAAATGCTTCGGAACTCCTCAATTTTTCCCGGAATTCCGCTGACGTTTAAAAATGCTTCCGAACTCTTCCATTGTTCTCGGAATTCCGTTGACGTTTAAAAGTGCTTCGGAACTCTTCCATTGTTGTCGGAATTACGCTGACGTTTAAAAATGCTTCGGAACTCTTCCATTGTTCTTGGAAATCCGTTGACATTTAAAAATGCTTCGGAACTCTTCCATTGTTCTTGGAATTCTGCTAACATTTAAAAATGCTTCGGAACTCTTCCATTGTTCTCGGAAATCCGCTGAAGTTTAAAAATGCTTCGGAACTCTTCCATTGTTCTCGGAATTCCGCTGAAGTTTAAAAATGCTTCGGAACTCTTCCGTTGATCCCGGAATTCCGCAGAAGTTTAAAAATGCTTCGGAACTCTTCCATTGTTCTCAGAATTTTGCTGAAGTTTAAAAATGCTTCGGAACTCTTCCATTGTTCTCGGAATTCCGCTGAAGTTTAAAAATGCTTTGGAAATCTTCCGTTGTTTTCGGAATTCCGCTGAAGTTTAAAAATGCTTCGGAACTCTTCCATTGTTCTCGGAAATCCACTGAAGTTGAAAACTGCTTCTGAACTTTTCCATTGTTCTCGGAATTCCTTTGACGTTTAAAAATGCTTCGGAACTCTTCAATTGTTCCCGGAATAACGCTGAAGTTTAAAAATGCTTCGGAACTCTTCAATTGTTCTCGGAATTTCGTTGACATTTAAACATGCTTCGGAACTCTTGAATTGTTCTCGGAATTCTGCTGACATTTAAAAATGCTTCGGAACTCTTCCATTGCTCTCGGAATTCTGCTGAAGTTTAAAAATGCTTCGGAATTCTTCCATTGTTCACGGAATTCCGCTGACATTTAAAAATGCTTCGGAAATATTCCATTGTTTTCGCAATGCCGCTGACGTTTAAAAATGCTTCCGAACTCTACCATTGTTCTTGGAATTCCATAGACGTTTAAAAATGCTTCGGAACTCTTCAATTGTTTGCGGAATTCTGCTGATATTTAAAAATGCTTCGGAACTCCTCCATTGTTCTTGGAAATCTGCTGGAGTTTAAAAATGCTTTGGAACTCCTCCATGGTTCCCTGAATTCTGCTGAAGTTTAAAAATGCTTCGGAACTCTTCCATTGTTCTCAGAATTCCGCTGATGCTTAAAAATGCTTCGGAACTCTTCCATTGTTCTCGGAATTCCGCTGACGTTTAAAAATGCTTCGGAACTCTCCCATTGTTCTCGGAATTCTGCTGAAGTTTAAAAATGCATTGGAACTCTTCCGTTGATCCCGGAATTCCGCTGAAGTTTAAAAGTGCTTCGGAACTCTTCCATTGTTCTTGGAATTCCGCTGAAGTTTACAAATGCTTCAGAACTCTTCCATTGTTCTCGGAATTTGGTTGACGTTTAAAAATGCTTTGGAACTCTTCCATTGTTTACGGAATTACGCTGACGTTTAAAAATGCTTCGGAACTCTTCCATTGTTCTCGGAAATCCGTTGACATTTAAAAATGCTTCGGAACTCCTCCATTGTTCTTGGAATTCTGCTAACATTTAAAAATGCTTAGGAACTCTTCCATTGTTCTCGGAAATCCGCTGAAGTTTAAAAATGCTTCAGAACTCTTCCGTTGATCCCGGAATTCTGCTGAAGTTTAAAAATGCTTCAGAACTCTTCCATTGTTCCCAGAATTTCGCTGAAGTTTAAAAATGCTTCGGAACTGTTCCATTGTTCTCAGAATTCCTCTGAAGTTTAGAAATGCTTCGGAAATCTTCCGTTGTTTTCGGAATTCCGCTGAATTTTAAAAATGCTTCGGAACTCTTCCATTGTTCTCGGAAATCCGCTGAAGTTGAAAACTGCTTCTGAACTTTTCCATTGTTCTCGGAATTCCTTTGACGTTTAAAAATGCTTCGGAACTCTTCCATTGTTCCCGGAATAACGGTGAAGTTTAAAAATGCTTCGGAATTCTTCCTTTGTTCTCGGAATTCCGCTGAAGTTTAAAAATGCTTCGGAACTCTTCAATTGTTCTCGGAATTCCGTTGACGTTTAAACATGCTTCGGAACTCTTGAATTGTTCTCGGACTTCTGCTGACATTTAAAAATGCTTCGGAACTCTTCCATTGCTCTCGGAATTCTGCTGAAGTTTAAAAATGCTTCGGAACTCTTCCATTGTTCTCGGAATTCGGCTGACGTTTAAAAATTCTTCAGAAATCTTCCATTGTTCCCGCAATTCCGCTGAAGCTTAAAAATGCTTCGGAACTCTTCCTTTGTTCTCGGATTTCCGCTAAAGTTTAAAAATTCTTCGGAACTCTTCCATTGTTCTCGGAATTCCGCTGAAGTTTAAAAATGCTTCGGAATTCTTCCATTGTTCCTGGAATTCAGCTGAAGTTTAAAAATGCTTCGGAACTCTTCCTTTGTTCTTGGAATTCCGCTGACGTTTAAAAATGCTTCGGAACTCTTCCATTGTTCTCGGAATTCCGCTGAAGTTTAAAAATGCTTCGGAACTCTTCCATTGTTCTCGGAATTCTGCTGAAATTTAAAAATGCTTCGGAACTCTTCCATTGTTCTAGGAATTCCGCTGAAGTTTAAAAATGCTTCGGAACTCTTCCTTTGTTCTGAGAATTCCGCTGTCGTTTAAAAATGCTTTGGAACTCTTCCATGGTTCCCGGAATTCAGCTGAAGATTAAAAATGTTTCGGAACTCTTCCGTTGTACTCACAATTCCGTTGAAGTTTAAAAATGCTTCGGAACTCTTCCATTGTTCTGGAAATTCCGTTGAAGTTTAAAAATTCTTCGGAACTCTTCCATTTTTCCCAGAATTACGCTGAAGTTTAAAAATGCTTCGGAACTCTTCCATTGTTAGCGGAATTCTGCTGACATTTAAAAATGCTTCGGAACTCTTCCATTGTCCTCGAAATTCTGCTGACATTTAAAAATGCTTCGGAACTCTTCCATTGTTCTTGAAATTCTGCTGAAGTTTAAAAATGCTTCGGAACTCCTCCATTTTTCCCGGAATTCCGCTGAAATTTAAAAATGCTTCGCAACTCTTCCATTGTTATCGGAATTCCGCTGAAATTTAAAAATGCTTCGGAACTTTTCCATTGTTCTCGGAATTCCGCGGACGTTTAAAAATGCTTGGGAACTCTTCCGTTGTTCCCGGAATTACGCTGAAGTTTAAAAATGCTTCGGAACTCTTCCATTGCTCTCGAAATTCCGCTGAAGTTTAAATATGCTTTGGAACTCTTCCATTGTTCCCGGAATTATGCTGAAGTTTAAAAATGCTTCAGAACTCTTCTATTGTTCTCGGAATTCCGCTGAAGTTTAAAAATGCTTCGCAACTCTTCCATTGTTCTCAGAATTCCGTTGACGTTTAAAAATGCTTCGGAACTCTTCCATTGTTATCGGTATTCCGCTGACGTTTAAAAATGCTTCGGAACTCTTCCATTGTTATCGGAATTCTGCTGAAGTTTAAAAATGCTTCGGAACTCTTCCATTGTTCTCGGAATTCTGCTGAAGTTTAAAAATGCTTCGGAACTCTTCCATTGTTCTCAGAATTCCGCTGACGTTTAAAAATGCTTCCGAACTCTTCCATTGTTCTCGGAATTCCGTTGACGTTTAAAAGTGCTTCGGAACTCTTCCATTGTTGTCGGAATTACGCTGATGTTTAAAAATGCTTCGGAATGCTTCCATTGTTCTCGGAAATCCATTGACATTTAAAAATGCTTCGGAACTCTTCCATTGTTCTCGGAATTCTACTGAAATTTAAAAATGCTTCCGAACTCTTCCATTGTTCTAGGAATTCCGCTGAAGTTTAAAAATGCTTCGGAACTCTTACTTTGTTCTGAGAATTCCGCTGTCGTTTAAAAATGCTTCGGAACTCTTCCATGGTTCCCGGAATTCAGCTGAAGATTAAAAATGTTTCGGAACTCTTCCATTGTTCTCGAAATTCTGCTGAAGTTTAAAAATGCTTCGGAACTCCTCAATTTTTCCCGGAATTCCGCTGACGTTTAAAAATGCTTCCGAACTCTTCCATTGTTCTCGGAATTCCGTTGACGTTTAAAAGTGCTTCGGAACTCTTCCATTGTTGTCGGAATTACGCTGACGTTTAAAAATGCTTCGGAACTCTTCCATTGTTCTTGGAAATCCGTTGACATTTAAAAATGCTTCGGAACTCTTCCATTGTTCTTGGAATTCTGCTAACATTTAAAAATGCTTCGGAACTCTTCCATTGTTCTCGGAAATCCGCTGAAGTTTAAAAATGCTTCGGAACTCTTCCATTGTTCTCGGAATTCCGCTGAAGTTTAAAAATGCTTCGGAACTCTTCCGTTGATCCCGGAATTCCGCAGAAGTTTAAAAATGCTTCGGAACTCTTCCATTGTTCTCAGAATTTTGCTGAAGTTTAAAAATGCTTCGGAACTCTTCCATTGTTCTCGGAATTCCGCTGAAGTTTAAAAATGCTTTGGAAATCTTCCGTTGTTTTCGGAATTCCGCTGAAGTTTAAAAATGCTTCGGAACTCTTCCATTGTTCTCGGAAATCCACTGAAGTTGAAAACTGCTTCTGAACTTTTCCATTGTTCTCGGAATTCCTTTGACGTTTAAAAATGCTTCGGAACTCTTCAATTGTTCCCGGAATAACGCTGAAGTTTAAAAATGCTTCGGAACTCTTCAATTGTTCTCGGAATTTCGTTGACATTTAAACATGCTTCGGAACTCTTGAATTGTTCTCGGAATTCTGCTGACATTTAAAAATGCTTCGGAACTCTTCCATTGCTCTCGGAATTCTGCTGAAGTTTAAAAATGCTTCGGAATTCTTCCATTGTTCCCGGAATTCCGCTGACATTTAAAAATGCTTCGGAAATCTTCCATTGTTTTCGCAATGCCGCTGACGTTTAAAAATGCTTCCGAACTCTACCATTGTTCTTGGAATTCCATAGACGTTTAAAAATGCTTCGGAACTCTTCAATTGTTTGCGGAATTCTGCTGATATTTAAAAATGCTTCGGAACTCCTCCATTGTTCTTGGAAATCTGCTGGAGTTTAAAAATGCTTTGGAACTCCTCCATGGTTCCCTGAATTCTGCTGAAGTTTAAAAATGCTTCGGAACTCTTCCATTGTTCTCAGAATTCCGCTGATGCTTAAAAATGCTTCGGAACTCTTCCATTGTTCTCGGAATTCCGCTGACGTTTAAAAATGCTTCGGAACTCTCCCATTGTTCTCGGAATTCTGCTGAAGTTTAAAAATGCATTGGAACTCTTCCGTTGATCCCGGAATTCCGCTGAAGTTTAAAAATGCTTCGGAACTCTTACATTGTTCTTGGAAATCCGATGAAGTTGAAAAATGCTTCTCTGAATTCCGCTGATGTTTAAAAATGCTTCGGAACTGTTGCATTGTTCTCGGAATTCTGCTGAAGTTTAAAAATGCTTCGGAACTCTTCCATTGTTCTCGGAATTCCGCTGACGTTTAAAAATGCTTTGGAACTCTTTCATTGTTCTCAGACTTCCTCTGAAGTTTAAAAATGCTTCGGAACTCTTCCATTGTTCTCGGAATTCCGCTGAAGTTTAAAAATGCTTCGGAACTCTTACATTGTTCTTGGAATTCCGATGAAGTTGAAAAATGCTTCTCGGAATTCCGCTGATGTTTAAAAATGCTTCGGAACTGTTGCATTGTTCTCGGACTTCCTCTGAAGTTTAAAAATGCTTCGGAACTCCTCCATTGTTCTCGGAAATCCGTTGACATTTAAAAATGCTTCGGAACTCTTCCATTGTTCTCGGAATTCTGCTGAAATTTAAAAATGCTTCCGAACTCTTCCATTGTTCTAGGAATTCCGCTGAAGTTTAAAAATGCTTCGGAACTCTTCCTTTGTTCTGAGAATTCCGCTGTCGTTTAAAAATGCTTCGTAACTCTTCCATGGTTCCCAGAATTCAGCTGAAGATTAAAAATGTTTCGGAACTCTTCCTTTGTTCTCACAATTCCGCTGAAGTTTAAAAATGCTACGGAACTCTTCCATTGTTCTGGAAATTCCGCTGAAGTTTAAAAATTCTTCGGAACTCTTCCATTTTTCCCAGGATTACGCTGAAGTTTAAAAATGCTTCCGAACTCTTCCATTGTTCTCGGAATTCCGTTGACGTTTAAAAGTGCTTCGGAACTCTTCCATTGTTGTCGGAATTACGCTGATGTTTAAAAATGCTTCGGAACGCTTCCATTGTTCTCAGAAATCCATTGACATTTAAAAATGCTTCGGAACTCTTCCATTGTTCTCGGAATTCTGCTGAAATTTAAAAATGCTTCCGAACTCTTCCATTGTTCTAGGAATTCCGCTGAAGTTTAAAAATGCTTCGGAACTCTTCCTTTGTTCTGAGAATTCCGCTGTCGTTTAAAAATGCTTCGGAACTCTTCCATGGTTCCCGGAATTCAGCTGAAGATTAAAAATGTTTCGGAACTCTCCCATTGTTCTCGGAATTCTGCTGAAGTTTAAAAATGCATTGGAACTCTTCCGTTGATCCCGGAATTCCGCTGAAGTTTAAAAGTGCTTCGGAACTCTTCCATTGTTCTTGGAATTCCGCTGAAGTTTACAAATGCTTCAGAACTCTTCCATTGTTCTCGGAATTTGGTTGACGTTTAAAAATGCTTTGGAACTCTTCCATTGTTTACGGAATTACGCTGACGTTTAAAAATGCTTCGGAACTCTTCCATTGTTCTCGGAAATCCGTTGACATTTAAAAATGCTTCGGAACTCCTCCATTGTTCTTGGAATTCTGCTAACATTTAAAAATGCTTAGGAACTCTTCCATTGTTCTCGGAAATCCGCTGAAGTTTAAAAATGCTTCAGAACTCTTCCGTTGATCCCGGAATTCTGCTGAAGTTTAAAAATGCTTCAGAACTCTTCCATTGTTCCCAGAATTTCGCTGAAGTTTAAAAATGCTTCGGAACTGTTCCATTGTTCTCAGAATTCCTCTGAAGTTTAGAAATGCTTCGGAAATCTTCCGTTGTTTTCGGAATTCCGCTGAATTTTAAAAATGCTTCGGAACTCTTCCATTGTTCTCGGAAATCCGCTGAAGTTGAAAACTGCTTCTGAACTTTTCCATTGTTCTCGGAATTCCTTTGACGTTTAAAAATGCTTCGGAACTCTTCCATTGTTCCCGGAATAACGGTGAAGTTTAAAAATGCTTCGGAATTCTTCCTTTGTTCTCGGAATTCCGCTGAAGTTTAAAAATGCTTCGGAACTCTTCAATTGTTCTCGGAATTCCGTTGACGTTTAAACATGCTTCGGAACTCTTGAATTGTTCTCGGACTTCTGCTGACATTTAAAAATGCTTCGGAACTCTTCCATTGCTCTCGGAATTCTGCTGAAGTTTAAAAATGCTTCGGAACTCTTCCATTGTTCTCGGAATTCGGCTGACGTTTAAAAATTCTTCAGAAATCTTCCATTGTTCCCGCAATTCCGCTGAAGCTTAAAAATGCTTCGGAACTCTTCCTTTGTTCTCGGATTTCCGCTAAAGTTTAAAAATTCTTCGGAACTCTTCCATTGTTCTCGGAATTCCGCTGAAGTTTAAAAATGCTTCGGAATTCTTCCATTGTTCCTGGAATTCAGCTGAAGTTTAAAAATGCTTCGGAACTCTTCCTTTGTTCTTGGAATTCCGCTGACGTTTAAAAATGCTTCGGAACTCTTCCATTGTTCTCGGAATTCCGCTGAAGTTTAAAAATGCTTCGGAACTCTTCCATTGTTCTCGGAATTCTGCTGAAATTTAAAAATGCTTCGGAACTCTTCCATTGTTCTAGGAATTCCGCTGAAGTTTAAAAATGCTTCGGAACTCTTCCTTTGTTCTGAGAATTCCGCTGTCGTTTAAAAATGCTTTGGAACTCTTCCATGGTTCCCGGAATTCAGCTGAAGATTAAAAATGTTTCGGAACTCTTCCGTTGTACTCACAATTCCGTTGAAGTTTAAAAATGCTTCGGAACTCTTCCATTGTTCTGGAAATTCCGTTGAAGTTTAAAAATTCTTCGGAACTCTTCCATTTTTCCCAGAATTACGCTGAAGTTTAAAAATGCTTCGGAACTCTTCCATTGTTAGCGGAATTCTGCTGACATTTAAAAATGCTTCGGAACTCTTCCATTGTCCTCGAAATTCTGCTGACATTTAAAAATGCTTCGGAACTCTTCCATTGTTCTTGAAATTCTGCTGAAGTTTAAAAATGCTTCGGAACTCCTCCATTTTTCCCGGAATTCCGCTGAAATTTAAAAATGCTTCGCAACTCTTCCATTGTTATCGGAATTCCGCTGAAATTTAAAAATGCTTCGGAACTTTTCCATTGTTCTCGGAATTCCGCGGACGTTTAAAAATGCTTGGGAACTCTTCCGTTGTTCCCGGAATTACGCTGAAGTTTAAAAATGCTTCGGAACTCTTCCATTGCTCTCGAAATTCCGCTGAAGTTTAAATATGCTTTGGAACTCTTCCATTGTTCCCGGAATTATGCTGAAGTTTAAAAATGCTTCAGAACTCTTCTATTGTTCTCGGAATTCCGCTGAAGTTTAAAAATGCTTCGCAACTCTTCCATTGTTCTCAGAATTCCGTTGACGTTTAAAAATGCTTCGGAACTCTTCCATTGTTATCGGTATTCCGCTGACGTTTAAAAATGCTTCGGAACTCTTCCATTGTTATCGGAATTCTGCTGAAGTTTAAAAATGCTTCGGAACTCTTCCATTGTTCTCGGAATTCTGCTGAAGTTTAAAAATGCTTCGGAACTCTTCCATTGTTCTCAGAATTCCGCTGACGTTTAAAAATGCTTCCGAACTCTTCCATTGTTCTCGGAATTCCGTTGACGTTTAAAAGTGCTTCGGAACTCTTCCATTGTTGTCGGAATTACGCTGATGTTTAAAAATGCTTCGGAATGCTTCCATTGTTCTCGGAAATCCATTGACATTTAAAAATGCTTCGGAACTCTTCCATTGTTCTCGGAATTCTACTGAAATTTAAAAATGCTTCCGAACTCTTCCATTGTTCTAGGAATTCCGCTGAAGTTTAAAAATGCTTCGGAACTCTTACTTTGTTCTGAGAATTCCGCTGTCGTTTAAAAATGCTTCGGAACTCTTCCATGGTTCCCGGAATTCAGCTGAAGATTAAAAATGTTTCGGAACTCTTCCATTGTTCTCGAAATTCTGCTGAAGTTTAAAAATGCTTCGGAACTCCTCAATTTTTCCCGGAATTCCGCTGACGTTTAAAAATGCTTCCGAACTCTTCCATTGTTCTCGGAATTCCGTTGACGTTTAAAAGTGCTTCGGAACTCTTCCATTGTTGTCGGAATTACGCTGACGTTTAAAAATGCTTCGGAACTCTTCCATTGTTCTTGGAAATCCGTTGACATTTAAAAATGCTTCGGAACTCTTCCATTGTTCTTGGAATTCTGCTAACATTTAAAAATGCTTCGGAACTCTTCCATTGTTCTCGGAAATCCGCTGAAGTTTAAAAATGCTTCGGAACTCTTCCATTGTTCTCGGAATTCCGCTGAAGTTTAAAAATGCTTCGGAACTCTTCCGTTGATCCCGGAATTCCGCAGAAGTTTAAAAATGCTTCGGAACTCTTCCATTGTTCTCAGAATTTTGCTGAAGTTTAAAAATGCTTCGGAACTCTTCCATTGTTCTCGGAATTCCGCTGAAGTTTAAAAATGCTTTGGAAATCTTCCGTTGTTTTCGGAATTCCGCTGAAGTTTAAAAATGCTTCGGAACTCTTCCATTGTTCTCGGAAATCCACTGAAGTTGAAAACTGCTTCTGAACTTTTCCATTGTTCTCGGAATTCCTTTGACGTTTAAAAATGCTTCGGAACTCTTCAATTGTTCCCGGAATAACGCTGAAGTTTAAAAATTCTTCGGAACTCTTCAATTGTTCTCGGAATTTCGTTGACATTTAAACATGCTTCGGAACTCTTGAATTGTTCTCGGAATTCTGCTGACATTTAAAAATGCTTCGGAACTCTTCCATTGCTCTCGGAATTCTGCTGAAGTTTAAAAATGCTTCGGAATTCTTCCATTGTTCCCGGAATTCCGCTGACATTTAAAAATGCTTCGGAAATCTTCCATTGTTTTCGCAATGCCGCTGACGTTTAAAAATGCTTCCGAACTCTACCATTGTTCTTGGAATTCCATAGACGTTTAAAAATGCTTCGGAACTCTTCAATTGTTTGCGGAATTCTGCTGATATTTAAAAATGCTTCGGAACTCCTCCATTGTTCTTGGAAATCTGCTGGAGTTTAAAAATGCTTTGGAACTCCTCCATGGTTCCCTGAATTCTGCTGAAGTTTAAAAATGCTTCGGAACTCTTCCATTGTTCTCAGAATTCCGCTGATGCTTAAAAATGCTTCGGAACTCTTCCATTGTTCTCGGAATTCCGCTGACGTTTAAAAATGCTTCGGAACTCTCCCATTGTTCTCGGAATTCTGCTGAAGTTTAAAAATGCATTGGAACTCTTCCGTTGATCCCGGAATTCCGCTGAAGTTTAAAAATGCTTCGGAACTCTTACATTGTTCTTGGAAATCCGATGAAGTTGAAAAATGCTTCTCTGAATTCCGCTGATGTTTAAAAATGCTTCGGAACTGTTGCATTGTTCTCGGAATTCTGCTGAAGTTTAAAAATGCTTCGGAACTCTTCCATTGTTCTCGGAATTCCGCTGACGTTTAAAAATGCTTTGGAACTCTTTCATTGTTCTCAGACTTCCTCTGAAGTTTAAAAATGCTTCGGAACTCTTCCATTGTTCTCGGAATTCCGCTGAAGTTTAAAAATGCTTCGGAACTCTTACATTGTTCTTGGAATTCCGATGAAGTTGAAAAATGCTTCTCGGAATTCCGCTGATGTTTAAAAATGCTTCGGAACTGTTGCATTGTTCTCGGACTTCCTCTGAAGTTTAAAAATGCTTCGGAACTCCTCCATTGTTCTCGGAAATCCGTTGACATTTAAAAATGCTTCGGAACTCTTCCATTGTTCTCGGAATTCTGCTGAAATTTAAAAATGCTTCCGAACTCTTCCATTGTTCTAGGAATTCCGCTGAAGTTTAAAAATGCTTCGGAACTCTTCCTTTGTTCTGAGAATTCCGCTGTCGTTTAAAAATGCTTCGTAACTCTTCCATGGTTCCCAGAATTCAGCTGAAGATTAAAAATGTTTCGGAACTCTTCCTTTGTTCTCACAATTCCGCTGAAGTTTAAAAATGCTACGGAACTCTTCCATTGTTCTGGAAATTCCGCTGAAGTTTAAAAATTCTTCGGAACTCTTCCATTTTTCCCAGGATTACGCTGAAGTTTAAAAATGCTTCCGAACTCTTCCATTGTTCTCGGAATTCCGTTGACGTTTAAAAGTGCTTCGGAACTCTTCCATTGTTGTCGGAATTACGCTGATGTTTAAAAATGCTTCGGAACGCTTCCATTGTTCTCAGAAATCCATTGACATTTAAAAATGCTTCGGAACTCTTCCATTGTTCTCGGAATTCTGCTGAAATTTAAAAATGCTTCCGAACTCTTCCATTGTTCTAGGAATTCCGCTGAAGTTTAAAAATGCTTCGGAACTCTTCCTTTGTTCTGAGAATTCCGCTGTCGTTTAAAAATGCTTCGGAACTCTTCCATGGTTCCCGGAATTCAGCTGAAGATTAAAAATGTTTCGGAACTCTTCCGTTGTTCTCACAATTCCGCTGAAGTTTAAAAATGCTTCGGAACTCTTCCATTGTTCTGGAAATTCCGCTGAAGTTTAAAAATTCTTCGGAACTCTTCCATTTTTCCCAGTATTACGCTTGAAGTTTAAAAATGCTTTGGAACTCTTCCATTGTTAGCGGAATTCTGCTGACATTTAAAAATGCTTCGTAACTCTTCCATTGTTCTCGAAATTCTGCTGACATTTAAAAATGCTTCGGAACTCTTCCATTGTTCTCGAAATTCTGCTGAAGTTTAAAAATGCTTCGGAACTCCTCAATTTTTCCCGGAATTCCGCTGACGTTTAAAAATGCTTCCGAACTCTTCCATTGTTCTCGGAATTCCGTTGACGTTTAAAAGTGCTTCGGAACTCTTCCATTGTTGTCGGAATTACGATGACGTTTAAAAATGCTTCGGAACTCTTCCATTGTTCTCGGAATTCCGTTGACGTTTAAAAGTGCTTCGGAACTCTTCCATTGTTGTCGGAATTACGATGACGTTTAAAAATGCTTCGGAACTCTTCCATTGTTCTTGGAAATCCGTTGACATTTAAAAATGCTTTGGAACTCTTCCATTGTTCTTGGAATTCTGCTAACATTTAAAAATGCTTCGGAACTCTTCCATTGTTCTCGGAAATCCGCTGAAGTTTAAAAATGCTTCGGAACTCTTCCATTGTTCTCGGAATTCCGCTGAAGTTTAAAAATGCTTCGGAACTCTTCCGTTGATCCCGGAATTCCGCAGAAGTTTAAAAATGCTTCGGAACTCTTCCATTGTTCTCACAATTTTGCTGAAGTTTAAAAATGCTTCGGAACTCTTCCATTGTTCTCGGAATTCCGCTGAAGTTTAAAAATGCTTCGGAACTCTTCAATTGTTCTCGGAATTTCGTTGACATTTAAACATGCTTCGGAACTCTTGAATTGTTCTCGGAATTCTGCTGACATTTAAAAATGCTTCGGAACTCTTCCATTGCTCTCGGAATTCTGCTGAAGTTTAAAAATGCTTCGGAATTCTTCCATTGTTCCCGGAATTCCGCTGACATTTAAAAATGCTTCGGAAATCTTCCATTGTTTTCGCAATGCCGCTGACGTTTAAAAATGCTTCCGAACTCTACCATTGTTCTTGGAATTCCATAGACATTTAAAAATGCTTCGGAACTCTTCAATTGTTTGCGGAATTCTGCTGATATTTAAAAATGCTTCGGAACTCCTCCATTGTTCTTGGAAATCTGCTGGAGTTTAAAAATGCTTTGGAACTCCTCCATGGTTCCCTGAATTCTGCTGAAGTTTAAAAATGCTTCGGAACTCTTCCATTGTTCTCAGAATTCCGCTGATGCTTAAAAATGCTTCGGAACTCTTCCATTGTTCTCGGAATTCCGCTGACATTTAAAAATGCTTCGGAACTCTCCCATTGTTCTCGGAATTCTGCTGAAGTTTAAAAATGCTTCGGAACTCTTCCATTGTTCTCAGAATTCCGCTGATGCTTAAAAATGCTTCGGAACTCTTCCATTGTTCTCGGAATTCCGCTGACGTTTAAAAATGCTTCGGAACTCTCCCATTGTTCTCGGAATTCTGCTGAAGTTTAAAAATGCATTGGAACTCTTCCGTTGATCCCGGAATTCCGCTGAAGTTTAAAAGTGCTTCGGAACTCTTCCATTGTTCTTGGAATTCCGCTGAAGTTTACAAATGCTTCAGAACTCTTCCATTGTTCTCGGAATTTGGTTGACGTTTAAAAATGCTTTGGAACTCTTCCATTGTTTACGGAATTACGCTGACGTTTAAAAATGCTTCGGAACTCTTCCATTGTTCTCGGAAATCCGTTGACATTTAAAAATGCTTCGGAACTCCTCCATTGTTCTTGGAATTCTGCTAACATTTAAAAATGCTTAGGAACTCTTCCATTGTTCTCGGAAATCCGCTGAAGTTTAAAAATGCTTCAGAACTCTTCCGTTGATCCCGGAATTCTGCTGAAGTTTAAAAATGCTTCAGAACTCTTCCATTGTTCCCAGAATTTCGCTGAAGTTTAAAAATGCTTCGGAACTGTTCCATTGTTCTCAGAATTCCTCTGAAGTTTAGAAATGCTTCGGAAATCTTCCGTTGTTTTCGGAATTCCGCTGAATTTTAAAAATGCTTCGGAACTCTTCCATTGTTCTCGGAAATCCGCTGAAGTTGAAAACTGCTTCTGAACTTTTCCATTGTTCTCGGAATTCCTTTGACGTTTAAAAATGCTTCGGAACTCTTCCATTGTTCCCGGAATAACGGTGAAGTTTAAAAATGCTTCGGAATTCTTCCTTTGTTCTCGGAATTCCGCTGAAGTTTAAAAATGCTTCGGAACTCTTCAATTGTTCTCGGAATTCCGTTGACGTTTAAACATGCTTCGGAACTCTTGAATTGTTCTCGGACTTCTGCTGACATTTAAAAATGCTTCGGAACTCTTCCATTGCTCTCGGAATTCTGCTGAAGTTTAAAAATGCTTCGGAACTCTTCCATTGTTCTCGGAATTCGGCTGACGTTTAAAAATTCTTCAGAAATCTTCCATTGTTCCCGCAATTCCGCTGAAGCTTAAAAATGCTTCGGAACTCTTCCTTTGTTCTCGGATTTCCGCTAAAGTTTAAAAATTCTTCGGAACTCTTCCATTGTTCTCGGAATTCCGCTGAAGTTTAAAAATGCTTCGGAATTCTTCCATTGTTCCTGGAATTCAGCTGAAGTTTAAAAATGCTTCGGAACTCTTCCTTTGTTCTTGGAATTCCGCTGACGTTTAAAAATGCTTCGGAACTCTTCCATTGTTCTCGGAATTCCGCTGAAGTTTAAAAATGCTTCGGAACTCTTCCATTGTTCTCGGAATTCTGCTGAAATTTAAAAATGCTTCGGAACTCTTCCATTGTTCTAGGAATTCCGCTGAAGTTTAAAAATGCTTCGGAACTCTTCCTTTGTTCTGAGAATTCCGCTGTCGTTTAAAAATGCTTTGGAACTCTTCCATGGTTCCCGGAATTCAGCTGAAGATTAAAAATGTTTCGGAACTCTTCCGTTGTACTCACAATTCCGTTGAAGTTTAAAAATGCTTCGGAACTCTTCCATTGTTCTGGAAATTCCGTTGAAGTTTAAAAATTCTTCGGAACTCTTCCATTTTTCCCAGAATTACGCTGAAGTTTAAAAATGCTTCGGAACTCTTCCATTGTTAGCGGAATTCTGCTGACATTTAAAAATGCTTCGGAACTCTTCCATTGTCCTCGAAATTCTGCTGACATTTAAAAATGCTTCGGAACTCTTCCATTGTTCTCGAAATTCTGCTGAAGTTTAAAAATGCTTCGGAACTCCTCCATTTTTCCCGGAATTCCGCTGAAATTTAAAAATGCTTCGCAACTCTTCCATTGTTATCGGAATTCCGCTGAAATTTAAAAATGCTTCGGAACTTTTCCATTGTTCTCGGAATTCCGCGGACGTTTAAAAATGCTTGGGAACTCTTCCGTTGTTCCCGGAATTACGCTGAAGTTTAAAAATGCTTCGGAACTCTTCCATTGCTCTCGAAATTCCGCTGAAGTTTAAATATGCTTTGGAACTCTTCCATTGTTCCCGGAATTATGCTGAAGTTTAAAAATGCTTCAGAACTCTTCTATTGTTCTCGGAATTCCGCTGAAGTTTAAAAATGCTTCGCAACTCTTCCATTGTTCTCAGAATTCCGTTGACGTTTAAAAATGCTTCGGAACTCTTCCATTGTTATCGGTATTCCGCTGACGTTTAAAAATGCTTCGGAACTCTTCCATTGTTATCGGAATTCTGCTGAAGTTTAAAAATGCTTCGGAACTCTTCCATTGTTCTCGGAATTCTGCTGAAGTTTAAAAATGCTTCGGAACTCTTCCATTGTTCTCAGAATTCCGCTGACGTTTAAAAATGCTTCCG
Organism: Phyllobates terribilis; assembly: GCF_046119375.1. Classification (NCBI taxonomy): domain Eukaryota; kingdom Metazoa; phylum Chordata; class Amphibia; order Anura; family Dendrobatidae; genus Phyllobates; species Phyllobates terribilis. Next base: position 67,825,040 of record NW_027362769.1, read on the forward strand.
AACTCTTCCATTGTTCTCGGAATTCCGTTGACGTTTAAAAGTGCTTCGGAACTCTTCCATTGTTGTCGGAATTACGCTGATGTTTAAAAATGCTTCGGAATGCTTCCATTGTTCTCGGAAATCCATTGACATTTAAAAATGCTTCGGAACTCTTCCATTGTTCTCGGAATTCTACTGAAATTTAAAAATGCTTCCGAACTCTTCCATTGTTCTAGGAATTCCGCTGAAGTTTAAAAATGCTTCGGAACTCTTACTTTGTTCTGAGAATTCCGCTGTCGTTTAAAAATGCTTCGGAACTCTTCCATGGTTCCCGGAATTCAGCTGAAGATTAAAAATGTTTCGGAACTCTTCCATTGTTCTCGAAATTCTGCTGAAGTTTAAAAATGCTTCGGAACTCCTCAATTTTTCCCGGAATTCCGCTGACGTTTAAAAATGCTTCCGAACTCTTCCATTGTTCTCGGAATTCCGTTGACGTTTAAAAGTGCTTCGGAACTCTTCCATTGTTGTCGGAATTACGCTGACGTTTAAAAATGCTTCGGAACTCTTCCATTGTTCTTGGAAATCCGTTGACATTTAAAAATGCTTCGGAACTCTTCCATTGTTCTTGGAATTCTGCTAACATTTAAAAATGCTTCGGAACTCTTCCATTGTTCTCGGAAATCCGCTGAAGTTTAAAAATGCTTCGGAACTCTTCCATTGTTCTCGGAATTCCGCTGAAGTTTAAAAATGCTTCGGAACTCTTCCGTTGATCCCGGAATTCCGCAGAAGTTTAAAAATGCTTCGGAACTCTTCCATTGTTCTCAGAATTTTGCTGAAGTTTAAAAATGCTTCGGAACTCTTCCATTGTTCTCGGAATTCCGCCGAAGTTTAAAAATGCTTTGGTCAATCTTCCGTTGTTTTCGGAATTCCGCTGAAGTTTAAAAATGCTTCGGAACTCTTCCATTGTTCTCGGAAATCCACTGAAGTTGAAAACTGCTTCTGAACTTTTCCATTGTTCTCGGAATTCCTTTGACGTTTAAAAATGCTTCGGAACTCTTCAATTGTTCCCGGAATAACGCTGAAGTTTAAAAATGCTTCGGAACTCTTCAATTGTTCTCGGAATTTCGTTGACATTTAAACATGCTTCGGAACTCTTGAATTGTTCTCGGAATTCTGCTGACATTTAAAAATGCTTCGGAACTCTTCCATTGCTCTCGGAATTCTGCTGAAGTTTAAAAATGCTTCGGAATTCTTCCATTGTTCCCGGAATTCCGCTGACATTTAAAAATGCTTCGGAAATCTTCCATTGTTTTCGCAATGCCGCTGACGTTTAAAAATGCTTCCGAACTCTACCATTGTTCTTGGAATTCCATAGACGTTTAAAAATGCTTCGGAACTCTTCAATTGTTTGCGGAATTCTGCTGATATTTAAAAATGCTTCGGAACTCCTCCATTGTTCTTGGAAATCTGCTGGAGTTTAAAAATGCTTTGGAACTCCTCCATGGTTCCCTGAATTCTGCTGAAGTTTAAAAATGCTTCGGAACTCTTCCATTGTTCTCAGAATTCCGCTGATGCTTAAAAATGCTTCGGAACTCTTCCATTGTTCTCGGAATTCCGCTGACATTTAAAAATGCTTCGGAACTCTCCCATTGTTCTCGGAATTCTGCTGAAGTTTAAAAATGCTTCGGAACTCTTCCATTGTTCTCAGAATTCCGCTGATGCTTAAAAATGCTTCGGAACTCTTCCATTGTTCTCGGAATTCCGCTGACGTTTAAAAATGCTTCGGAACTCTCCCATTGTTCTCGGAATTCTGCTGAAGTTTAAAAATGCATTGGAACTCTTCCGTTGATCCCGGAATTCCGCTGAAGTTTAAAAGTGCTTCGGAACTCTTCCATTGTTCTTGGAATTCCGCTGAAGTTTACAAATGCTTCAGAACTCTTCCATTGTTCTCGGAATTTGGTTGACGTTTAAAAATGCTTTGGAACTCTTCCATTGTTTACGGAATTACGCTGACGTTTAAAAATGCTTCGGAACTCTTCCATTGTTCTCGGAAATCCGTTGACATTTAAAAATGCTTCGGAACTCCTCCATTGTTCTTGGAATTCTGCTAACATTTAAAAATGCTTAGGAACTCTTCCATTGTTCTCGGAAATCCGCTGAAGTTTAAAAATGCTTCAGAACTCTTCCGTTGATCCCGGAATTCTGCTGAAGTTTAAAAATGCTTCAGAACTCTTCCATTGTTCCCAGAATTTCGCTGAAGTTTAAAAATGCTTCGGAACTGTTCCATTGTTCTCAGAATTCCTCTGAAGTTTAGAAATGCTTCGGAAATCTTCCGTTGTTTTCGGAATTCCGCTGAATTTTAAAAATGCTTCGGAACTCTTCCATTGTTCTCGGAAATCCGCTGAAGTTGAAAACTGCTTCTGAACTTTTCCATTGTTCTCGGAATTCCTTTGACGTTTAAAAATGCTTCGGAACTCTTCCATTGTTCCCGGAATAACGGTGAAGTTTAAAAATGCTTCGGAATTCTTCCTTTGTTCTCGGAATTCCGCTGAAGTTTAAAAATGCTTCGGAACTCTTCAATTGTTCTCGGAATTCCGTTGACGTTTAAACATGCTTCGGAACTCTTGAATTGTTCTCGGACTTCTGCTGACATTTAAAAATGCTTCGGAACTCTTCCATTGCTCTCGGAATTCTGCTGAAGTTTAAAAATGCTTCGGAACTCTTCCATTGTTCTCGGAATTCGGCTGACGTTTAAAAATTCTTCAGAAATCTTCCATTGTTCCCGCAATTCCGCTGAAGCTTAAAAATGCTTCGGAACTCTTCCTTTGTTCTCGGATTTCCGCTAAAGTTTAAAAATTCTTCGGAACTCTTCCATTGTTCTCGGAATTCCGCTGAAGTTTAAAAATGCTTCGGAATTCTTCCATTGTTCCTGGAATTCAGCTGAAGTTTAAAAATGCTTCGGAACTCTTCCTTTGTTCTTGGAATTCCGCTGACGTTTAAAAATGCTTCGGAACTCTTCCATTGTTCTCGGAATTCCGCTGAAGTTTAAAAATGCTTCGGAACTCTTCCATTGTTCTCGGAATTCTGCTGAAATTTAAAAATGCTTCGGAACTCTTCCATTGTTCTAGGAATTCCGCTGAAGTTTAAAAATGCTTCGGAACTCTTCCTTTGTTCTGAGAATTCCGCTGTCGTTTAAAAATGCTTTGGAACTCTTCCATGGTTCCCGGAATTCAGCTGAAGATTAAAAATGTTTCGGAACTCTTCCGTTGTACTCACAATTCCGTTGAAGTTTAAAAATGCTTCGGAACTCTTCCATTGTTCTGGAAATTCCGTTGAAGTTTAAAAATTCTTCGGAACTCTTCCATTTTTCCCAGAATTACGCTGAAGTTTAAAAATGCTTCGGAACTCTTCCATTGTTAGCGGAATTCTGCTGACATTTAAAAATGCTTCGGAACTCTTCCATTGTCCTCGAAATTCTGCTGACATTTAAAAATGCTTCGGAACTCTTCCATTGTTCTCGAAATTCTGCTGAAGTTTAAAAATGCTTCGGAACTCCTCCATTTTTCCCGGAATTCCGCTGAAATTTAAAAATGCTTCGCAACTCTTCCATTGTTATCGGAATTCCGCTGAAATTTAAAAATGCTTCGGAACTTTTCCATTGTTCTCGGAATTCCGCGGACGTTTAAAAATGCTTGGGAACTCTTCCGTTGTTCCCGGAATTACGCTGAAGTTTAAAAATGCTTCGGAACTCTTCCATTGCTCTCGAAATTCCGCTGAAGTTTAAATATGCTTTGGAACTCTTCCATTGTTCCCGGAATTATGCTGAAGTTTAAAAATGCTTCAGAACTCTTCTATTGTTCTCGGAATTCCGCTGAAGTTTAAAAATGCTTCGCAACTCTTCCATTGTTCTCAGAATTCCGTTGACGTTTAAAAATGCTTCGGAACTCTTCCATTGTTATCGGTATTCCGCTGACGTTTAAAAATGCTTCGGAACTCTTCCATTGTTATCGGAATTCTGCTGAAGTTTAAAAATGCTTCGGAACTCTTCCATTGTTCTCGGAATTCTGCTGAAGTTTAAAAATGCTTCGGAACTCTTCCATTGTTCTCAGAATTCCGCTGACGTTTAAAAATGCTTCCGAACTCTTCCATTGTTCTCGGAATTCCGTTGACGTTTAAAAGTGCTTCGGAACTCTTCCATTGTTGTCGGAATTACGCTGATGTTTAAAAATGCTTCGGAATGCTTCCATTGTTCTCGGAAATCCATTGACATTTAAAAATGCTTCGGAACTCTTCCATTGTTCTCGGAATTCTACTGAAATTTAAAAATGCTTCCGAACTCTTCCATTGTTCTAGGAATTCCGCTGAAGTTTAAAAATGCTTCGGAACTCTTACTTTGTTCTGAGAATTCCGCTGTCGTTTAAAAATGCTTCGGAACTCTTCCATGGTTCCCGGAATTCAGCTGAAGATTAAAAATGTTTCGGAACTCTTCCATTGTTCTCGAAATTCTGCTGAAGTTTAAAAATGCTTCGGAACTCCTCAATTTTTCCCGGAATTCCGCTGACGTTTAAAAATGCTTCCGAACTCTTCCATTGTTCTCGGAATTCCGTTGACGTTTAAAAGTGCTTCGGAACTCTTCCATTGTTGTCGGAATTACGCTGACGTTTAAAAATGCTTCGGAACTCTTCCATTGTTCTTGGAAATCCGTTGACATTTAAAAATGCTTCGGAACTCTTCCATTGTTCTTGGAATTCTGCTAACATTTAAAAATGCTTCGGAACTCTTCCATTGTTCTCGGAAATCCGCTGAAGTTTAAAAATGCTTCGGAACTCTTCCATTGTTCTCGGAATTCCGCTGAAGTTTAAAAATGCTTCGGAACTCTTCCGTTGATCCCGGAATTCCGCAGAAGTTTAAAAATGCTTCGGAACTCTTCCATTGTTCTCAGAATTTTGCTGAAGTTTAAAAATGCTTCGGAACTCTTCCATTGTTCTCGGAATTCCGCTGAAGTTTAAAAATGCTTTGGAAATCTTCCGTTGTTTTCGGAATTCCGCTGAAGTTTAAAAATGCTTCGGAACTCTTCCATTGTTCTCGGAAATCCACTGAAGTTGAAAACTGCTTCTGAACTTTTCCATTGTTCTCGGAATTCCTTTGACGTTTAAAAATGCTTCGGAACTCTTCAATTGTTCCCGGAATAACGCTGAAGTTTAAAAATGCTTCGGAACTCTTCAATTGTTCTCGGAATTTCGTTGACATTTAAACATGCTTCGGAACTCTTGAATTGTTCTCGGAATTCTGCTGACATTTAAAAATGCTTCGGAACTCTTCCATTGCTCTCGGAATTCTGCTGAAGTTTAAAAATGCTTCGGAATTCTTCCATTGTTCCCGGAATTCCGCTGACATTTAAAAATGCTTCGGAAATCTTCCATTGTTTTCGCAATGCCGCTGACGTTTAAAAATGCTTCCGAACTCTACCATTGTTCTTGGAATTCCATAGACGTTTAAAAATGCTTCGGAACTCTTCAATTGTTTGTGGAATTCTGCTGATATTTAAAAATGCTTCGGAACTCCTCCATTGTTCTTGGAAATCTGCTGGAGTTTAAAAATGCTTTGGAACTCCTCCATGGTTCCCTGAATTCTGCTGAAGTTTAAAAATGCTTCGGAACTCTTCCATTGTTCTCAGAATTCCGCTGATGCTTAAAAATGCTTCGGAACTCTTCCATTGTTCTCGGAATTCCGCTGACGTTTAAAAATGCTTCGGAACTCTCCCATTGTTCTCGGAATTCTGCTGAAGTTTAAAAATGCATTGGAACTCTTCCGTTGATCCCGGAATTCCGCTGAAGTTTAAAAATGCTTCGGAACTCTTACATTGTTCTTGGAAATCCGATGAAGTTGAAAAATGCTTCTCTGAATTCCGCTGATGTTTAAAAATGCTTCGGAACTGTTGCATTGTTCTCGGAATTCTGCTGAAGTTTAAAAATGCTTCGGAACTCTTCCATTGTTCTCGGAATTCCGCTGACGTTTAAAAATGCTTTGGAACTCTTTCATTGTTCTCAGACTTCCTCTGAAGTTTAAAAATGCTTCGGAACTCTTCCATTGTTCTCGGAATTCCGCTGAAGTTTAAAAATGCTTCGGAACTCTTACATTGTTCTTGGAATTCCGATGAAGTTGAAAAATGCTTCTCGGAATTCCGCTGATGTTTAAAAATGCTTCGGAACTGTTGCATTGTTCTCGGACTTCCTCTGAAGTTTAAAAATGCTTCGGAACTCCTCCATTGTTCTCGGAAATCCGTTGACATTTAAAAATGCTTCGGAACTCTTCCATTGTTCTCGGAATTCTGCTGAAATTTAAAAATGCTTCCGAACTCTTCCATTGTTCTAGGAATTCCGCTGAAGTTTAAAAATGCTTCGGAACTCTTCCTTTGTTCTGAGAATTCCGCTGTCGTTTAAAAATGCTTCGTAACTCTTCCATGGTTCCCAGAATTCAGCTGAAGATTAAAAATGTTTCGGAACTCTTCCTTTGTTCTCACAATTCCGCTGAAGTTTAAAAATGCTACGGAACTCTTCCATTGTTCTGGAAATTCCGCTGAAGTTTAAAAATTCTTCGGAACTCTTCCATTTTTCCCAGGATTACGCTGAAGTTTAAAAATGCTTCCGAACTCTTCCATTGTTCTCGGAATTCCGTTGACGTTTAAAAGTGCTTCGGAACTCTTCCATTGTTGTCGGAATTACGCTGATGTTTAAAAATGCTTCGGAACGCTTCCATTGTTCTCAGAAATCCATTGACATTTAAAAATGCTTCGGAACTCTTCCATTGTTCTCGGAATTCTGCTGAAATTTAAAAATGCTTCCGAACTCTTCCATTGTTCTAGGAATTCCGCTGAAGTTTAAAAATGCTTCGGAACTCTTCCTTTGTTCTGAGAATTCCGCTGTCGTTTAAAAATGCTTCGGAACTCTTCCATGGTTCCCGGAATTCAGCTGAAGATTAAAAATGTTTCGGAACTCTTCCGTTGTTCTCACAATTCCGCTGAAGTTTAAAAATGCTTCGGAACTCTTCCATTGTTCTGGAAATTCCGCTGAAGTTTAAAAATTCTTCGGAACTCTTCCATTTTTCCCAGTATTACGCTTGAAGTTTAAAAATGCTTTGGAACTCTTCCATTGTTAGCGGAATTCTGCTGACATTTAAAAATGCTTCGTAACTCTTCCATTGTTCTCGAAATTCTGCTGACATTTAAAAATGCTTCGGAACTCTTCCATTGTTCTCGAAATTCTGCTGAAGTTTAAAAATGCTTCGGAACTCCTCAATTTTTCCCGGAATTCCGCTGACGTTTAAAAATGCTTCCGAACTCTTCCATTGTTCTCGGAATTCCGTTGACGTTTAAAAGTGCTTCGGAACTCTTCCATTGTTGTCGGAATTACGATGACGTTTAAAAATGCTTCGGAACTCTTCCATTGTTCTCGGAATTCCGTTGACGTTTAAAAGTGCTTCGGAACTCTTCCATTGTTGTCGGAATTACGATGACGTTTAAAAATGCTTCGGAACTCTTCCATTGTTCTTGGAAATCCGTTGACATTTAAAAATGCTTTGGAACTCTTCCATTGTTCTTGGAATTCTGCTAACATTTAAAAATGCTTCGGAACTCTTCCATTGTTCTCGGAAATCCGCTGAAGTTTAAAAATGCTTCGGAACTCTTCCATTGTTCTCGGAATTCCGCTGAAGTTTAAAAATGCTTCGGAACTCTTCCGTTGATCCCGGAATTCCGCAGAAGTTTAAAAATGCTTCGGAACTCTTCCATTGTTCTCACAATTTTGCTGAAGTTTAAAAATGCTTCGGAACTCTTCCATTGTTCTCGGAATTCCGCTGAAGTTTAAAAATGCTTCGGAACTCTTCAATTGTTCTCGGAATTTCGTTGACATTTAAACATGCTTCGGAACTCTTGAATTGTTCTCGGAATTCTGCTGACATTTAAAAATGCTTCGGAACTCTTCCATTGCTCTCGGAATTCTGCTGAAGTTTAAAAATGCTTCGGAATTCTTCCATTGTTCCCGGAATTCCGCTGACATTTAAAAATGCTTCGGAAATCTTCCATTGTTTTCGCAATGCCGCTGACGTTTAAAAATGCTTCCGAACTCTACCATTGTTCTTGGAATTCCATAGACATTTAAAAATGCTTCGGAACTCTTCAATTGTTTGCGGAATTCTGCTGATATTTAAAAATGCTTCGGAACTCCTCCATTGTTCTTGGAAATCTGCTGGAGTTTAAAAATGCTTTGGAACTCCTCCATGGTTCCCTGAATTCTGCTGAAGTTTAAAAATGCTTCGGAACTCTTCCATTGTTCTCAGAATTCCGCTGATGCTTAAAAATGCTTCGGAACTCTTCCATTGTTCTCGGAATTCCGCTGACATTTAAAAATGCTTCGGAACTCTCCCATTGTTCTCGGAATTCTGCTGAAGTTTAAAAATGCTTCGGAACTCTTCCATTGTTCTCAGAATTCCGCTGATGCTTAAAAATGCTTCGGAACTCTTCCATTGTTCTCGGAATTCCGCTGACGTTTAAAAATGCTTCGGAACTCTCCCATTGTTCTCGGAATTCTGCTGAAGTTTAAAAATGCATTGGAACTCTTCCGTTGATCCCGGAATTCCGCTGAAGTTTAAAAGTGCTTCGGAACTCTTCCATTGTTCTTGGAATTCCGCTGAAGTTTACAAATGCTTCAGAACTCTTCCATTGTTCTCGGAATTTGGTTGACGTTTAAAAATGCTTTGGAACTCTTCCATTGTTTACGGAATTACGCTGACGTTTAAAAATGCTTCGGAACTCTTCCATTGTTCTCGGAAATCCGTTGACATTTAAAAATGCTTCGGAACTCCTCCATTGTTCTTGGAATTCTGCTAACATTTAAAAATGCTTAGGAACTCTTCCATTGTTCTCGGAAATCCGCTGAAGTTTAAAAATGCTTCAGAACTCTTCCGTTGATCCCGGAATTCTGCTGAAGTTTAAAAATGCTTCAGAACTCTTCCATTGTTCCCAGAATTTCGCTGAAGTTTAAAAATGCTTCGGAACTGTTCCATTGTTCTCAGAATTCCTCTGAAGTTTAGAAATGCTTCGGAAATCTTCCGTTGTTTTCGGAATTCCGCTGAATTTTAAAAATGCTTCGGAACTCTTCCATTGTTCTCGGAAATCCGCTGAAGTTGAAAACTGCTTCTGAACTTTTCCATTGTTCTCGGAATTCCTTTGACGTTTAAAAATGCTTCGGAACTCTTCCATTGTTCCCGGAATAACGGTGAAGTTTAAAAATGCTTCGGAATTCTTCCTTTGTTCTCGGAATTCCGCTGAAGTTTAAAAATGCTTCGGAACTCTTCAATTGTTCTCGGAATTCCGTTGACGTTTAAACATGCTTCGGAACTCTTGAATTGTTCTCGGACTTCTGCTGACATTTAAAAATGCTTCGGAACTCTTCCATTGCTCTCGGAATTCTGCTGAAGTTTAAAAATGCTTCGGAACTCTTCCATTGTTCTCGGAATTCGGCTGACGTTTAAAAATTCTTCAGAAATCTTCCATTGTTCCCGCAATTCCGCTGAAGCTTAAAAATGCTTCGGAACTCTTCCTTTGTTCTCGGATTTCCGCTAAAGTTTAAAAATTCTTCGGAACTCTTCCATTGTTCTCGGAATTCCGCTGAAGTTTAAAAATGCTTCGGAATTCTTCCATTGTTCCTGGAATTCAGCTGAAGTTTAAAAATGCTTCGGAACTCTTCCTTTGTTCTTGGAATTCCGCTGACGTTTAAAAATGCTTCGGAACTCTTCCATTGTTCTCGGAATTCCGCTGAAGTTTAAAAATGCTTCGGAACTCTTCCATTGTTCTCGGAATTCTGCTGAAATTTAAAAATGCTTCGGAACTCTTCCATTGTTCTAGGAATTCCGCTGAAGTTTAAAAATGCTTCGGAACTCTTCCTTTGTTCTGAGAATTCCGCTGTCGTTTAAAAATGCTTTGGAACTCTTCCATGGTTCCCGGAATTCAGCTGAAGATTAAAAATGTTTCGGAACTCTTCCGTTGTACTCACAATTCCGTTGAAGTTTAAAAATGCTTCGGAACTCTTCCATTGTTCTGGAAATTCCGTTGAAGTTTAAAAATTCTTCGGAACTCTTCCATTTTTCCCAGAATTACGCTGAAGTTTAAAAATGCTTCGGAACTCTTCCATTGTTAGCGGAATTCTGCTGACATTTAAAAATGCTTCGGAACTCTTCCATTGTCCTCGAAATTCTGCTGACATTTAAAAATGCTTCGGAACTCTTCCATTGTTCTCGAAATTCTGCTGAAGTTTAAAAATGCTTCGGAACTCCTCCATTTTTCCCGGAATTCCGCTGAAATTTAAAAATGCTTCGCAACTCTTCCATTGTTATCGGAATTCCGCTGAAATTTAAAAATGCTTCGGAACTTTTCCATTGTTCTCGGAATTCCGCGGACGTTTAAAAATGCTTGGGAACTCTTCCGTTGTTCCCGGAATTACGCTGAAGTTTAAAAATGCTTCGGAACTCTTCCATTGCTCTCGAAATTCCGCTGAAGTTTAAATATGCTTTGGAACTCTTCCATTGTTCCCGGAATTATGCTGAAGTTTAAAAATGCTTCAGAACTCTTCTATTGTTCTCGGAATTCCGCTGAAGTTTAAAAATGCTTCGCAACTCTTCCATTGTTCTCAGAATTCCGTTGACGTTTAAAAATGCTTCGGAACTCTTCCATTGTTATCGGTATTCCGCTGACGTTTAAAAATGCTTCGGAACTCTTCCATTGTTATCGGAATTCTGCTGAAGTTTAAAAATGCTTCGGAACTCTTCCATTGTTCTCGGAATTCTGCTGAAGTTTAAAAATGCTTCGGAACTCTTCCATTGTTCTCAGAATTCCGCTGACGTTTAAAAATGCTTCCGAACTCTTCCATTGTTCTCGGAATTCCGTTGACGTTTAAAAGTGCTTCGGAACTCTTCCATTGTTGTCGGAATTACGCTGATGTTTAAAAATGCTTCGGAATGCTTCCATTGTTCTCGGAAATCCATTGACATTTAAAAATGCTTCGGAACTCTTCCATTGTTCTCGGAATTCTACTGAAATTTAAAAATGCTTCCGAACTCTTCCATTGTTCTAGGAATTCCGCTGAAGTTTAAAAATGCTTCGGAACTCTTACTTTGTTCTGAGAATTCCGCTGTCGTTTAAAAATGCTTCGGAACTCTTCCATGGTTCCCGGAATTCAGCTGAAGATTAAAAATGTTTCGGAACTCTTCCATTGTTCTCGAAATTCTGCTGAAGTTTAAAAATGCTTCGGAACTCCTCAATTTTTCCCGGAATTCCGCTGACGTTTAAAAATGCTTCCGAACTCTTCCATTGTTCTCGGAATTCCGTTGACGTTTAAAAGTGCTTCGGAACTCTTCCATTGTTGTCGGAATTACGCTGACGTTTAAAAATGCTTCGGAACTCTTCCATTGTTCTTGGAAATCCGTTGACATTTAAAAATGCTTCGGAACTCTTCCATTGTTCTTGGAATTCTGCTAACATTTAAAAATGCTTCGGAACTCTTCCATTGTTCTCGGAAATCCGCTGAAGTTTAAAAATGCTTCGGAACTCTTCCATTGTTCTCGGAATTCCGCTGAAGTTTAAAAATGCTTCGGAACTCTTCCGTTGATCCCGGAATTCCGCAGAAGTTTAAAAATGCTTCGGAACTCTTCCATTGTTCTCAGAATTTTGCTGAAGTTTAAAAATGCTTCGGAACTCTTCCATTGTTCTCGGAATTCCGCTGAAGTTTAAAAATGCTTTGGAAATCTTCCGTTGTTTTCGGAATTCCGCTGAAGTTTAAAAATGCTTCGGAACTCTTCCATTGTTCTCGGAAATCCACTGAAGTTGAAAACTGCTTCTGAACTTTTCCATTGTTCTCGGAATTCCTTTGACGTTTAAAAATGCTTCGGAACTCTTCAATTGTTCCCGGAATAACGCTGAAGTTTAAAAATGCTTCGGAACTCTTCAATTGTTCTCGGAATTTCGTTGACATTTAAACATGCTTCGGAACTCTTGAATTGTTCTCGGAATTCTGCTGACATTTAAAAATGCTTCGGAACTCTTCCATTGCTCTCGGAATTCTGCTGAAGTTTAAAAATGCTTCGGAATTCTTCCATTGTTCCCGGAATTCCGCTGACATTTAAAAATGCTTCGGAAATCTTCCATTGTTTTCGCAATGCCGCTGACGTTTAAAAATGCTTCCGAACTCTACCATTGTTCTTGGAATTCCATAGACGTTTAAAAATGCTTCGGAACTCTTCAATTGTTTGCGGAATTCTGCTGATATTTAAAAATGCTTCGGAACTCCTCCATTGTTCTTGGAAATCTGCTGGAGTTTAAAAATGCTTTGGAACTCCTCCATGGTTCCCTGAATTCTGCTGAAGTTTAAAAATGCTTCGGAACTCTTCCATTGTTCTCAGAATTCCGCTGATGCTTAAAAATGCTTCGGAACTCTTCCATTGTTCTCGGAATTCCGCTGACGTTTAAAAATGCTTCGGAACTCTCCCATTGTTCTCGGAATTCTGCTGAAGTTTAAAAATGCATTGGAACTCTTCCGTTGATCCCGGAATTCCGCTGAAGTTTAAAAATGCTTCGGAACTCTTACATTGTTCTTGGAAATCCGATGAAGTTGAAAAATGCTTCTCTGAATTCCGCTGATGTTTAAAAATGCTTCGGAACTGTTGCATTGTTCTCGGAATTCTGCTGAAGTTTAAAAATGCTTCGGAACTCTTCCATTGTTCTCGGAATTCCGCTGACGTTTAAAAATGCTTTGGAACTCTTTCATTGTTCTCAGACTTCCTCTGAAGTTTAAAAATGCTTCGGAACTCTTCCATTGTTCTCGGAATTCCGCTGAAGTTTAAAAATGCTTCGGAACTCTTACATTGTTCTTGGAATTCCGATGAAGTTGAAAAATGCTTCTCGGAATTCCGCTGATGTTTAAAAATGCTTCGGAACTGTTGCATTGTTCTCGGACTTCCTCTGAAGTTTAAAAATGCTTCGGAACTCCTCCATTGTTCTCGGAAATCCGTTGACATTTAAAAATGCTTCGGAACTCTTCCATTGTTCTCGGAATTCTGCTGAAATTTAAAAATGCTTCCGAACTCTTCCATTGTTCTAGGAATTCCGCTGAAGTTTAAAAATGCTTCGGAACTCTTCCTTTGTTCTGAGAATTCCGCTGTCGTTTAAAAATGCTTCGTAACTCTTCCATGGTTCCCAGAATTCAGCTGAAGATTAAAAATGTTTCGGAACTCTTCCTTTGTTCTCACAATTCCGCTGAAGTTTAAAAATGCTACGGAACTCTTCCATTGTTCTGGAAATTCCGCTGAAGTTTAAAAATTCTTCGGAACTCTTCCATTTTTCCCAGGATTACGCTGAAGTTTAAAAATGCTTCCGAACTCTTCCATTGTTCTCGGAATTCCGTTGACGTTTAAAAGTGCTTCGGAACTCTTCCATTGTTGTCGGAATTACGCTGATGTTTAAAAATGCTTCGGAACGCTTCCATTGTTCTCAGAAATCCATTGACATTTAAAAATGCTTCGGAACTCTTCCATTGTTCTCGGAATTCTGCTGAAATTTAAAAATGCTTCCGAACTCTTCCATTGTTCTAGGAATTCCGCTGAAGTTTAAAAATGCTTCGGAACTCTTCCTTTGTTCTGAGAATTCCGCTGTCGTTTAAAAATGCTTCGGAACTCTTCCATGGTTCCCGGAATTCAGCTGAAGATTAAAAATGTTTCGGAACTCTTCCGTTGTTCTCACAATTCCGCTGAAGTTTAAAAATGCTTCGGAACTCTTCCATTGTTCTGGAAATTCCGCTGAAGTTTAAAAATTCTTCGGAACTCTTCCATTTTTCCCAGTATTACGCTTGAAGTTTAAAAATGCTTTGGAACTCTTCCATTGTTAGCGGAATTCTGCTGACATTTAAAAATGCTTCGTAACTCTTCCATTGTTCTCGAAATTCTGCTGACATTTAAAAATGCTTCGGAACTCTTCCATTGTTCTCGAAATTCTGCTGAAGTTTAAAAATGCTTCGGAACTCCTCAATTTTTCCCGGAATTCCGCTGACGTTTAAAAATGCTTCCGAACTCTTCCATTGTTCTCGGAATTCCGTTGACGTTTAAAAGTGCTTCGGAACTCTTCCATTGTTGTCGGAATTACGATGACGTTTAAAAATGCTTCGGAACTCTTCCATTGTTCTCGGAATTCCGTTGACGTTTAAAAGTGCTTCGGAACTCTTCCATTGTTGTCGGAATTACGATGACGTTTAAAAATGCTTCGGAACTCTTCCATTGTTCTTGGAAATCCGTTGACATTTAAAAATGCTTTGGAACTCTTCCATTGTTCTTGGAATTCTGCTAACATTTAAAAATGCTTCGGAACTCTTCCATTGTTCTCGGAAATCCGCTGAAGTTTAAAAATGCTTCGGAACTCTTCCATTGTTCTCGGAATTCCGCTGAAGTTTAAAAATGCTTCGGAACTCTTCCGTTGATCCCGGAATTCCGCAGAAGTTTAAAAATGCTTCGGAACTCTTCCATTGTTCTCACAATTTTGCTGAAGTTTAAAAATGCTTCGGAACTCTTCCATTGTTCTCGGAATTCCGCTGAAGTTTAAAAATGCTTCGGAACTCTTCAATTGTTCTCGGAATTTCGTTGACATTTAAACATGCTTCGGAACTCTTGAATTGTTCTCGGAATTCTGCTGACATTTAAAAATGCTTCGGAACTCTTCCATTGCTCTCGGAATTCTGCTGAAGTTTAAAAATGCTTCGGAATTCTTCCATTGTTCCCGGAATTCCGCTGACATTTAAAAATGCTTCGGAAATCTTCCATTGTTTTCGCAATGCCGCTGACGTTTAAAAATGCTTCCGAACTCTACCATTGTTCTTGGAATTCCATAGACATTTAAAAATGCTTCGGAACTCTTCAATTGTTTGCGGAATTCTGCTGATATTTAAAAATGCTTCGGAACTCCTCCATTGTTCTTGGAAATCTGCTGGAGTTTAAAAATGCTTTGGAACTCCTCCATGGTTCCCTGAATTCTGCTGAAGTTTAAAAATGCTTCGGAACTCTTCCATTGTTCTCAGAATTCCGCTGATGCTTAAAAATGCTTCGGAACTCTTCCATTGTTCTCGGAATTCCGCTGACATTTAAAAATGCTTCGGAACTCTCCCATTGTTCTCGGAATTCTGCTGAAGTTTAAAAATGCTTTGGAACTCTTCCGTTGATCCCGGAATTCCGCTGAAGTTTAAAAATGCTTCGGAACTCTTACATTGTTCTTGGAAATCCGATGAAGTTGAAAAATGCTTCTCGGAATTCCGCTGATGTTTAAAAATGCTTCGGAACTGTTGCATTGTTCTCGGAATTCTGCTGAAGTTTAAAAATGCTTCGGAACTCTTCCATTGTTCTCGGAATTCCGCTGACGTTTAAAAATGCTTTGGAACTCTTTCATTGTTCTCGGACTTCCTCTGAAGTTTAAAAATGCTTCGGAACTCTTCCATTGTTCTCGGAATTCCGCTGAAGTTTAAAAATGCTTCGGAACTCTTACATTTTTCTTGGAAATCCGATGAAGTTGAAAAATGCTTCTCGGAATTCCGCTGATGTTTAAAAATGCTTCGGAACTGTTGCATTGTTCTCGGACTTCCTCTGAAGTTTAAAAATGCTTCGGAACTCTTCCATTGTTCTCGGAAATCCGTTGACATTTAAAAATGCTTCGGAACTCTTCCATTGTTCTCGGAATTCTGCTGAAATTTAAAAATGCTTCCGAACTCTTCCATTTTTCTAGGAATTCCGCTGAAGTTTAAAAATGCTTCGGAACTCTTCCTTTGTTCTGAGAATTCCGCTGTCGTTTAAAAATGCTTCGGAACTCTTCCATGGTTCCCGGAATTCAGCTGAAGATTAAAAATGTTTCGGAACTCTTCCTTTGTTCTCACAATTCCGCTGAAGTTTAAAAATGCTACGGAACTCTTCCATTGTTCTGGAAATTCCGCTGAAGTTTAAAAATTCTTCGGAACTCTTCCATTTTTCCCAGGATTACGCTGAAGTTTAAAAATGCTTCGGAACTCTTCCATTGTTAGCGGAATTCTGCTGACATTTAAAAATGCTTCGGAACTCCTCAATTTTTCCCGGAATTCCTCTGACGTTTAAAAATGCTTCTGAACTCTTCCATTGTTCTCGGAATTCCGTTGACGTTTAAAAGTGCTTCGGAACTCTTCCATTGTTGTCGGAATTACGCTGACGTTTAAAAATGCTTCGGAACTCTTCCATTGTTCTTGGAAATCCGTTGACATTTAAAAATGCTTCGGAACTCTTCCATTGTTCTTGGAATTCTGCTAACATTTAAAAATGCTTCGGAACTCTTCCATTGTTCTCGGAAATCCGCTGAAGGTTAAAAATGCTTCGGAACTCTTCCATTGTTCTCGGAATTCCGCTGAAGTTTTAAAATGCTTCGGAACTCTTCCGTTGATCACGGAATTCCGCTGAAGTTTAAAAATGCTTCGGAACTCTTCCATTGTTCTCAGAATTTCGCTGAAGTTTAAAAATGCTTCGGAACTCTTCCATTGTTCTCGGAATTCCACTGAAGTTTAAAAATGCTTTGGAAATCTTCCGTTGTTTTCGGAATTCCGCTGAAGTTTAAAAATGCTTCGGAACTCTTCCATTGTTCTCGGAAATCCGCTGAAGTTGAAAACTGCTTCTGAACTTTTCCATTGTTCTCGGAATTCCTTTGACGTTTAAAAATGCTTCGGAACTCTTCAATTGTTCCCGGAATAACGCTGAAGTTTAAAAATGCTTTGGAACTCTTCCTTTGTTCTCGGAATTCCGCTGAAGTTTAAAAATGCTTCGGAACTCTTCAATTGTTCTCGGAATTTCGTTTACCTTTAAACATGCTTCGGAACTCTTGAATTGTTCTCGGAATTCTGCTGACATTTAAAAATGCTTCGGAACTCTTTCATTGCTCTCGGAATTCTGCTGAAGTTTAAAAATGCTTCGGAATTCTTCCATTGTTCCCGGAATTCCGCTGACATTTAAAAATGCTTCGGAACTCTTCCATTGTTTTCGCAATGCCGCTGACGTTTAAAAATGCTTCCGAACTCTACCATTGTTCTTGGAATTCCATAGACGTTTAAAAATGCTTCGGAACTCTTCAATTGTTTGCGGAATTCTGCTGATATTTAAAAATGCTTTGGAACTCCTCCATTGTTCTTGGAAATCTGCTGGAGTTTAAAAATGCTTTGGAACTCTTCCATGGTTCCCTGAATTCTGCTGAAGTTTAAAAATGCTTCGGAACTCTTCCATTGTTCTCAGAATTCCGCTGATGCTTAAAAATGCTTCGGAACTCTTCCACTGTTCTCGGAATTCCGCTGACGTTTAAAAATGCTTCGGAACTCTCCCATTGTTCTCGGAATTCTGCTGAAGTTTAAAAATGCTTTGGAACTCTTCCGTTGATCCCGGAATTCCACTGAAGTTTAAAAATGCTTCGGAACTCTTACATTGTTCTTGGAAATCCGATGAAGTTGAAAAATGCTTCTCGGAATTCCGCTGATGTTTAAAAATGCTTCGGAACTGTTGCATTGTTCTCGGAATTCTGCTGAAGTTTAAAAATGCTTCGGAACTCTTCCATTGTTCTCGGAATTCCGCTGACGTTTAAAAATGCTTTGGAACTCTTTCATTGTTCTCGGACTTCCTCTGAAGTTTAAAAATGCTTCGGAACTCTTCCATTGTTCTCGGAATTCCGCTGAAGTTTAAAAATGCTTCGGAAATCTTACAATGTTCTTGGAAATCCGATGAAGTTGAAAAATGCTTCTCGGAATTCCGCTGATGTTTAAAAATGCTTCGGAACTGTTGCATTGTTCTCGGACTTCCTCTGAAGTTTAAAAATGCTTCGGAACTCTTCCATTGTTCTCGGAAATCCGCTGAAGTTGAAAACTGCTTCTGAACTTTTCCATTGTTCTCGGAATTCCTTTGACGTTTAAAAATGCTTCGGAACTCTTCAATTGTTCCCAGAATAACGCTGAAGTTTAAAAATGCTTCGGAACTCTTCCTTTGTTCTCGGAATTCCGCTGAAGTTTAAAAATGCTACGGAACTCTTCAATTGTTCTCGGAATTTCGTTGACGTTTAAACATGCTTCGGAACTCTTGAATTGTTCTCGGAATTCTGCTGACATTTAAAAATGCTTCGGAACTCTTTCTTTGCTCTCGGAATTCTGCTGAAGTTTAAAAATGCTTCGGAATTCTTCCATTGTTCACGGAATTCCGCTGACATTTAAAAATGCTTCGGAACTCTTCCATTGTTTTCGCAATGCCGCTGACGTTTAAAAATGCTTCCGAACGCTACCATTGTTCTTGGAATTCCATAGACGTTTAAAAATGCTTCGGAACTCTTCATTTGTTTGCGGAATTCTGCTGATATTTAAAAATGCTTCGGAACTCCTCCATTGTTCTTGGAAATCTGCTGGAGTTTAAAAATGCTTTGGAAATCTTCCATGGTTCCCTGAATTCTGCTGAAGTTTAAAAATGCTTCGGAACTCTTCCATTGTTCTCAGAATTCCGCTGACGTTTAAAAGTGCTTCGTAACTCTTCCATTGTTGTTGGAATTACGCTGACATTTAAAAATGCTTCGGAACTCTTCCATTGTTCTTGGAAATCCGTTGACATTTAAAAATGCTTCGGAACTCTTCCATTGTTCTTGGAATTCTGCTAACATTTAAAAATGCTTCGGAACTCTTCCATTGTTCTCGGAAATCCGCTGAAGTTTAAAAATGCTTCGGAACTCTTCCATTGTTCTCGGAATTCCGCTGAAGTTTAAAAATGCTTCGGAACTCTTCCGTTGATCCCGGAATTCCGCTGAAGTTTAAAAATGCTTCGGAACTCTTCCATTGTTCTCAGAATTTCGCTGAAGTTTAAAAATGCTTTGGAACTCTTCCATTGTTCTCGGAATTCCGCTGAAGTTTAAAAATGCTTTGGAAATCTTCCGATGTTTTCGGAATTCCACTGAAGTTTAAAAATGCTTCGGAACTCTTCCATTGTTCTCGGAAATCCGCTGAAGTTGAAAACTGCTTCTGAACTTTTCCATTGTTCTCGGAATTCCTTTGACGTTTAAAAATGCTTCGGAACTCTTCAATTGTTCCCGGAATAACGCTGAAGTTTAAAAATGCTTTGGAACTCTTCCATTGTTAGCGGAATTCTGCTGACATTTAAAAATGCTTCGGAACTCCTCAATTTTTCCCGGAATTCCTCTGACGTTTAAAAATGCTTCTGAACTCTTCCATTGTTCTCGGAATTCCGTTGACGTTTAAAAGTGCTTCGGAACTCTTCCATTGTTGTCGGAATTACGCTGACGTTTAAAAATGCTTCGGAACTCTTCCATTGTTCTTGGAAATCCGTTGACATTTAAAAATGCTTCGGAACTCTTCCATTGTTCTTGGAATTCTGCTAACATTTAAAAATGCTTCGGAACTCTTCCATTGTTCTCGGAATTCCGCTGAAGTTTTAAAATGCTTCGGAACTCTTCCGTTGATCACGGAATTCCGCTGAAGTTTAAAAATGCTTCGGAACTCTTCCATTGTTCTCAGAATTTCGCTGAAGTTTAAAAATGCTTCGGAACTCTTCCATTGTTCTCGGAATTCCACTGAAGTTTAAAAATGCTTTGGAAATCTTCCGTTGTTTTCGGAATTCCGCTGAAGTTTAAAAATGCTTCGGAACTCTTCCATTGTTCTCGGAAATCCGCTGAAGTTGAAAACTGCTTCTGAACTTTTCCATTGTTCTCGGAATTCCTTTGACGTTTAAAAATGCTTCGGAACTCTTCAATTGTTCCCGGAATAACGCTGAAGTTTAAAAATGCTTTGGAACTCTTCCTTTGTTCTCGGAATTCCGCTGAAGTTTAAAAATGCTTCGGAACTCTTCAATTGTTCTCGGAATTTCGTTTACCTTTAAACATGCTTCGGAACTCTTGAATTGTTCTCGGAATTCTGCTGACATTTAAAAATGCTTCGGAACTCTTTCATTGCTCTCGGAATTCTGCTGAAGTTTAAAAATGCTTCGGAATTCTTCCATTGTTCCCGGAATTCCGCTGACATTTAAAAATGCTTCGGAACTCTTCCATTGTTTTCGCAATGCCGCTGACGTTTAAAAATGCTTCCGAACTCTACCATTGTTCTTGGAATTCCATAGACGTTTAAAAATGCTTCGGAACTCTTCAATTGTTTGCGGAATTCTGCTGATATTTAAAAATGCTTTGGAACTCCTCCATTGTTCTTGGAAATCTGCTGGAGTTTAAAAATGCTTTGGAACTCTTCCATGGTTCCCTGAATTCTGCTGAAGTTTAAAAATGCTTCGGAACTCTTCCATTGTTCTCAGAATTCCGCTGATGCTTAAAAATGCTTCGGAACTCTTCCACTGTTCTCGGAATTCCGCTGACGTTTAAAAATGCTTCGGAACTCTCCCATTGTTCTCGGAATTCTGCTGAAGTTTAAAAATGCTTTGGAACTCTTCCGTTGATCCCGGAATTCCACTGAAGTTTAAAAATGCTTCGGAACTCTTACATTGTTCTTGGAAATCCGATGAAGTTGAAAAATGCTTCTCGGAATTCCGCTGATGTTTAAAAATGCTTCGGAACTGTTGCATTGTTCTCGGAATTCTGCTGAAGTTTAAAAATGCTTCGGAACTCTTCCATTGTTCTCGGAATTCCGCTGACGTTTAAAAATGCTTTGGAACTCTTTCATTGTTCTCGGACTTCCTCTGAAGTTTAAAAATGCTTCGGAACTCTTCCATTGTTCTCGGAATTCCGCTGAAGTTTAAAAATGCTTCGGAAATCTTACATTGTTCTTGGAAATCCGATGAAGTTGAAAAATGCTTCTCGGAATTCCGCTGATGTTTAAAAATGCTTCGGAACTGTTGCATTGTTCTCGGACTTCCTCTGAAGTTTAAAAATGCTTCGGAACTCTTCCATTGTTCTCGGAAATCCGCTGAAGTTGAAAACTGCTTCTGAACTTTTCCATTGTTCTCGGAATTCCTTTGACGTTTAAAAATGCTTCGGAACTCTTCAATTGTTCCCAGAATAACGCTGAAGTTTAAAAATGCTTCGGAACTCTTCCTTTGTTCTCGGAATTCCGCTGAAGTTTAAAAATGCTACGGAACTCTTCAATTGTTCTCGGAATTTCGTTGACGTTTAAACATGCTTCGGAACTCTTGAATTGTTCTCGGAATTCTGCTGACATTTAAAAATGCTTCGGAACTCTTTCATTGCTCTCGGAATTCTGCTGAAGTTTAAAAATGCTTCGGAATTCTTCCATTGTTCACGGAATTCCGCTGACATTTAAAAATGCTTCGGAACTCTTCCATTGTTTTCGCAATGCCGCTGACGTTTAAAAATGCTTCCGAACGCTACCATTGTTCTTGGAATTCCATAGACGTTTAAAAATGCTTCGGAACTCTTCATTTGTTTGCGGAATTCTGCTGATATTTAAAAATGCTTCGGAACTCCTCCATTGTTCTTGGAAATCTGCTGGAGTTTAAAAATGCTTTGGAAATCTTCCATGGTTCCCTGAATTCTGCTGAAGTTTAAAAATGCTTCGGAACTCTTCCATTGTTCTCGGAATTCCGCTGACGTTTAAAAGTGCTTCGTAACTCTTCCATTGTTGTTGGAATTACGCTGACATTTAAAAATGCTTCGGAACTCTTCCATTGTTCTTGGAAATCCGTTGACATTTAAAAATGCTTCGGAACTCTTCCATTGTTCTTGGAATTCTGCTAACATTTAAAAATGCTTCGGAACTCTTCCATTGTTCTCGGAAATCCGCTGAAGTTTAAAAATGCTTCGGAACTCTTCCATTGTTCTCGGAATTCCGCTGAAGTTTAAAAATGCTTCGGAACTCTTCCGTTGATCCCGGAATTCCGCTGAAGTTTAAAAATGCTTCGGAACTCTTCCATTGTTCTCAGAATTTCGCTGAAGTTTAAAAATGCTTTGGAACTCTTCCATTGTTCTCGGAATTCCGCTGAAGTTTAAAAATGCTTTGGAAATCTTCCGATGTTTTCGGAATTCCACTGAAGTTTAAAAATGCTTCGGAACTCTTCCATTGTTCTCGGAAATACGCTGAAGTTGAAAACTGCTTCTGAACTTTTCCATTGTTCTCGGAATTCCTTTGACGTTTAAAAATGCTTCTGAACTCTTCAATTGTTCCCGGAATAACGCTGAAGTTTAAAAATGCTTCGGAACTCTTCAATTGTTCCCGGAATAACGCTGAAGTTTAAAAATGCTTCGGAACTCTTCCTTTGTTCTCGGAATTCCGCTGAAGTTTAAAAATGCTTCGGAACTCTTCAATTGTTCTCGGAATTTCGTTGACGTTTAAACATCCTTCGGAACTCTTGAATTGTTCTCGGAATTCTGCTGACATTTAAAAATGCTTCGGAACTCTTCCATTGTTCTCGGAATTCCGCTGAAGTTTAAAAATGCTTCGGAACTCTTCCGTTGATCCCGGAATTCTGCTGAAGTTTAAAAATGCTTCGGAACTCTTCCATTGTTCTCAGAATTTCGCTGAAGTTTAAAAATGCTTCGGAACTCTTCCATTGTTCTCGGAATTCCGCTGAAGTTTAAAAATGCTTTGGAAATCTTCCGTTGTTTTCGGAATTCCGCTGAAGTTTAAAAATGCTTCGGAACTCTTCCATTGTTCTCGGAAATCCGCTGAAGTTGAAAACTGCTTCTGAACTTTTCCATTGTTCTCGGAATTCCTTTGACGTTTAAAAATGCTTCGGAACTCTTCAATTGTTCCCGGAATAACGCTGAAGTTTAAAAATGCTTTGGAACTCTTCCTTTGTTCTCGGAATTCCGCTGAAGTTTAAAAATGCTTCGGAACTCTTCAATTGTTCTCGGAATTTTGTTTACGTTTAAACATGCTTCGGAACTCTTGAATTGTTCTCGGAATTCTGCTGACATTTAAAAATGCTTCGGAACTCTTTCATTGCTCTCGGAATTCTGCTGAAGTTTAAAAATGCTTCGGAATTCTTCCATTGTTCCCGGAATTCCGCTGACATTTAAAAATGCTTCGGAACTCTTCCATTGTTTTCGCAATGCCGCTGACGTTTAAAAATGCTTCCGAACTCTACCATTGTTCTTGGAATTCCATAGACGTTTAAAAATGCTTCGGAACTCTTCAATTGTTTGCGGAATTCTGCTGATATTTAAAAATGCTTCGGAACTCCTCCATTGTTCTTGGAAATCTGCTGGAGTTTAAAAATGCTTTGGAACTCTTCCATGGTTCCCTGAATTCTGCTGAAGTTTAAAAATGCTTCGGAACTCTTCCATTGTTCTTGGAAATCCGTTGACATTTAAAAATGCTTCGGAACTCTTCCATTGTTCTTGGAATTCTGCTAACATTTAAAAATGCTTCGGAACTCTTTCATTGCTCTCGGAATTCTGCTGAAGTTTAAAAATGCTTCGGAATTCTTCCATTGTTCCCGGAATTCCGCTGACATTTAAAAATGCTTCGGAACTCTTCCATTGTTTTCGCAATGCCGCTGACGTTTAAAAATGCTTCCGAACTCTACCATTGTTCTTGGAATTCCATAGACGTTTAAAAATGCTTCGGAACTCTTCAATTGTTTGCGGAATTCTGCTGATATTTAAAAATGCTTCGGAACTCCTCCATTGTTCTTGGAAATCTGCTGGAGTTTAAAAATGCTTTGGAACTCTTCCATGGTTCCCTGAATTCTGCTGAAGTTTAAAAATGCTTCGGAACTCTTCCATTGTTCTTGGAAATCCGTTGACATTTAAAAATGCTTCGGAACTCTTCCATTGTTCTTGGAATTCTGCTAACATTTAAAAATGCTTCGGAACTCTTCCATTGTTCTCGGAATTCCGCTGAAGTTTAAAAATGCTTCGGAACTCTTCAATTGTTCTCGGAATTTCGTTTACCTTTAAACATGCTTCGGAACTCTTGAATTGTTCTCGGAATTCTGCTGACATTTAAAAATGCTTCGGAACTCTTTCATTGCTCTCGGAATTCTGCTGAAGTTTAAAAATGCTTCGGAATTCTTCCATTGTTCCCGGAATTCCGCTGACATTTAAAAATGCTTCGGAACTCTTCCATTGTTTTCGCAATGCCGCTGACGTTTAAAAATGCTTCCGAACTCTACCATTGTTCTTGGAATTCCATAGACGTTTAAAAATGCTTCGGAACTCTTCAATTGTTTGCGGAATTCTGCTGATATTTAAAAATGCTTCGGAACTCCTCCATTGTTCTTGGAAATCTGCTGGAGTTTAAAAATGCTTTGGAACTCTTCCATGGTTCCCTGAATTCTGCTGAAGTTTAAAAATGCTTCGGAACTCTTCCATTGTTCTCAGAATTCCGCTGATGCTTAAAAATGCTTCGGAACTCTTCCACTGTTCTCGGAATTCCGCTGACGTTTAAAAATGCTTCGGAACTCTCCCATTGTTCTCGGAATTCTGCTGAAGTTTAAAAATGCTTTGGAACTCTTCCGTTGATCCCGGAATTCCACTGAAGTTTAAAAATGCTTCGGAACTCTTACATTGTTCTTGGAAATCCGATGAAGTTGAAAAATGCTTCTCGGAATTCCGCTGATGTTTAAAAATGCTTCGGAACTGTTGCATTGTTCTCGGAATTCTGCTGAAGTTTAAAAATGCTTCGGAACTCTTCCATTGTTCTCGGAATTCCGCTGACGTTTAAAAATGCTTTGGAACTCTTTCATTGTTCTCGGACTTCCTCTGAAGTTTAAAAATGCTTCGGAACTCTTCCATTGTTCTCGGAATTCCGCTGAAGTTTAAAAATGCTTCGGAAATCTTACATTGTTCTTGGAAATCCGATGAAGTTGAAAAATGCTTCTCGGAATTCCGCTGATGTTTAAAAATGCTTCGGAACTGTTGCATTGTTCTCGGACTTCCTCTGAAGTTTAAAAATGCTTCGGAACTCTTCCATTGTTCTCGGAAATCCGCTGAAGTTGAAAACTGCTTCTGAACTTTTCCATTGTTCTCGGAATTCCTTTGACGTTTAAAAATGCTTCGGAACTCTTCAATTGTTCCCAGAATAACGCTGAAGTTTAAAAATGCTTCGGAACTCTTCCTTTGTTCTCGGAATTCCGCTGAAGTTTAAAAATGCTACGGAACTCTTCAATTGTTCTCGGAATTTCGTTGACGTTTAAACATGCTTCGGAACTCTTGAATTGTTCTCGGAATTCTGCTGACATTTAAAAATGCTTCGGAACTCTTTCATTGCTCTCGGAATTCTGCTGAAGTTTAAAAATGCTTCGGAATTCTTCCATTGTTCACGGAATTCCGCTGACATTTAAAAATGCTTCGGAACTCTTCCATTGTTTTCGCAATGCCGCTGACGTTTAAAAATGCTTCCGAACGCTACCATTGTTCTTGGAATTCCATAGACGTTTAAAAATGCTTCGGAACTCTTCATTTGTTTGCGGAATTCTGCTGATATTTAAAAATGCTTCGGAACTCCTCCATTGTTCTTGGAAATCTGCTGGAGTTTAAAAATGCTTTGGAAATCTTCCATGGTTCCCTGAATTCTGCTGAAGTTTAAAAATGCTTCGGAACTCTTCCATTGTTCTCGGAATTCCGCTGACGTTTAAAAGTGCTTCGTAACTCTTCCATTGTTGTTGGAATTACGCTGACATTTAAAAATGCTTCGGAACTCTTCCATTGTTCTTGGAAATCCGTTGACATTTAAAAATGCTTCGGAACTCTTCCATTGTTCTTGGAATTCTGCTAACATTTAAAAATGCTTCGGAACTCTTCCATTGTTCTCGGAAATCCGCTGAAGTTTAAAAATGCTTCGGAACTCTTCCATTGTTCTCGGAATTCCGCTGAAGTTTAAAAATGCTTCGGAACTCTTCCGTTGATCCCGGAATTCCGCTGAAGTTTAAAAATGCTTTGGAACTCTTCCATTGTTCTCAGAATTTCGCTGAAGTTTAAAAATGCTTCGGAACTCTTCCATTGTTCTTGGAATTCTGCTAACATTTAAAAATGCTTCGGAACTCTTCCATTGTTCTCGGAAATCCGCTGAAGTTTAAAAATGCTTCGGAACTCTTCCATTGTTCTCGGAATTCCGCTGAAGTTTAAAAATGCTTCGGAACTCTTCCGTTGATCCCGGAATTCCGCTGAAGTTTAAAAATGCTTTGGAACTCTTCCATTGTTCTCAGAATTTCGCTGAAGTTTAAAAATGCTTTGGAACTCTTCCATTGTTCTCGGAATTCCGCTGAAGTTTAAAAATGCTTTGGAAATCTTCCGATGTTTTCGGAATTCCGCTGAAGTTTAAAAATGCTTCGGAACTCTTCCATTGTTCTCGGAAATACGCTGAAGTTGAAAACTGCTTCTGAACTTTTCCATTGTTCTCGGAATTCCTTTGACGTTTAAAAATGCTTCTGAACTCTTCAATTGTTCCCGGAATAACGCTGAAGTTTAAAAATGCTTCGGAACTCTTCAATTGTTCCCGGAATAACGCTGAAGTTTAAAAATGCTTCGGAACTCTTCCTTTGTTCTCGGAATTCCGCTGAAGTTTAAAAATGCTTCGGAACTCTTCAATTGTTCTCGGAATTTCGTTGACGTTTAAACATCCTTCGGAACTCTTGAATTGTTCTCGGAATTCTGCTGACATTTAAAAATGCTTCGGAACTCTTCCATTGTTCTCGGAATTCCGCTGAAGTTTAAAAATGCTTCGGAACTCTTCCGTTGATCCCGGAATTCTGCTGAAGTTTAAAAATGCTTCGGAACTCTTCCATTGTTCTCAGAATTTCGCTGAAGTTTAAAAATGCTTCGGAACTCTTCCATTGTTCTCGGAATTCCGCTGAAGTTTAAAAATGCTTTGGAAATCTTCCGTTGTTTTCGGAATTCCGCTGAAGTTTAAAAATGCTTCGGAACTCTTCCATTGTTCTCGGAATTCCGCTGACGTTTAAAAGTGCTTCGTAACTCTTCCATTGTTGTTGGAATTACGCTGACATTTAAAAATGCTTCGGAACTCTTCCATTGTTCTTGGAAATCCGTTGACATTTAAAAATGCTTCGGAACTCTTCCATTGTTCTTGGAATTCTGCTAACATTTAAAAATGCTTCGGAACTCTTCCATTGTTCTCGGAAATCCGCTGAAGTTTAAAAATGCTTCGGAACTCTTCCATTGTTCTCGGAATTCCGCTGAAGTTTAAAAATGCTTCGGAACTCTTCCGTTGATCCCGGAATTCCGCTGAAGTTTAAAAATGCTTTGGAACTCTTCCATTGTTCTCAGAATTTCGCTGAAGTTTAAAAATGCTTCGGAACTCTTCCATTGTTCTTGGAATTCTGCTAACATTTAAAAATGCTTCGGAACTCTTCCATTGTTCTCGGAAATCCGCTGAAGTTTAAAAATGCTTCGGAACTCTTCCATTGTTCTCGGAATTCCGCTGAAGTTTAAAAATGCTTCGGAACTCTTCCGTTGATCCCGGAATTCCGCTGAAGTTTAAAAATGCTTTGGAACTCTTCCATTGTTCTCAGAATTTCGCTGAAGTTTAAAAATGCTTTGGAACTCTTCCATTGTTCTCGGAATTCCGCTGAAGTTTAAAAATGCTTTGGAAATCTTCCGATGTTTTCGGAATTCCGCTGAAGTTTAAAAATGCTTCGGAACTCTTCCATTGTTCTCGGAAATACGCTGAAGTTGAAAACTGCTTCTGAACTTTTCCATTGTTCTCGGAATTCCTTTGACGTTTAAAAATGCTTCTGAACTCTTCAATTGTTCCCGGAATAACGCTGAAGTTTAAAAATGCTTCGGAACTCTTCAATTGTTCCCGGAATAACGCTGAAGTTTAAAAATGCTTCGGAACTCTTCCTTTGTTCTCGGAATTCCGCTGAAGTTTAAAAATGCTTCGGAACTCTTCAATTGTTCTCGGAATTTCGTTGACGTTTAAACATCCTTCGGAACTCTTGAATTGTTCTCGGAATTCTGCTGACATTTAAAAATGCTTCGGAACTCTTCCATTGTTCTCGGAATTCCGCTGAAGTTTAAAAATGCTTCGGAACTCTTCCGTTGATCCCGGAATTCTGCTGAAGTTTAAAAATGCTTCGGAACTCTTCCATTGTTCTCAGAATTTCGCTGAAGTTTAAAAATGCTTCGGAACTCTTCCATTGTTCTCGGAATTCCGCTGAAGTTTAAAAATGCTTTGGAAATCTTCCGTTGTTTTCGGAATTCCGCTGAAGTTTAAAAATGCTTCGGAACTCTTCCATTGTTCTCGGAAATCCGCTGAAGTTGAAAACTGCTTCTGAACTTTTCCATTGTTCTCGGAATTCCTTTGACGTTTAAAAATGCTTCGGAACTCTTCAATTGTTCCCGGAATAACGCTGAAGTTTAAAAATGCTTTTGAACTCTTCCTTTGTTCTCGGAATTCCGCTGAAGTTTAAAAATGCTTCGGACATCTTCAATTGTTCTCGGAATTCTGCTGACATTTAAAAATGCTTCGGAACTCTTTCATTGCTCTCGGAATTCTGCTGAAGTTTAAAAATGCTTCGGAATTCTTCCATTGTTCCCGGAATTCCGCTGACATTTAAAAATGCTTCGGAACTCTTCCATTGTTTTCGCAATGCCGCTGACGTTTAAAAATGCTTCCGAACTCTACCATTGTTCTTGGAATTCCATAGACGTTTAAAAATGCTTCGGAACTCTTCAATTGTTTGCGGAATTCTGCTGATATTTAAAAATGCTTCGGAACTCCTCCATTGTTCTTGGAAATCTGCTGGAGTTTAAAAATGCTTTGGAACTCTTCCATGGTTCCCTGAATTCTGCTGAAGTTTAAAAATGCTTCGGAACTCTTCCATTGTTCTTGGAAATCCGTTGACATTTAAACATGCTTCGGAACTCTTCCATTGTTCTTGGAATTCTGCTAACATTTAAAAATGCTTCGGAACTCTTCCATTGTTCTCGGAAATCCGCTGAAGGTTAAAAATGCTTCGGAACTCTTCCGTTGATCCCGGAATTCCGCTGAAGTTTAAAAATGCTTCGGAACTCTTCAATTGTTCCCGGAATAACACTGAAGTTTAAAAATGCTTTGGAACTCTTCCTTTGTTCTCGGAATTCCGCTGAAGTTTAAAAATGCTTCGGAACTCTTCAATTGTTCTCGGAATTTCGTTTACCTTTAAACATGCTTCGGAACTCTTCAATTGTTCTCGGAATTCTGCTGACATTTAAAAATGCTTCGGAACTCTTTCATTGCTCTCGGAATTCTGCTGAAGTTTAAAAATGCTTCGGAATTCTTCCATTGTTCCCGGAATTCCGCTGACATTTAAAAATGCTTCGGAACTCTTCCATTGTTTTCGCAATGCCGCTGACGTTTAAAAATGCTTCCGAACTCTACCATTGTTCTTGGAATTCCATAGACGTTTAAAAATGCTTCGGAACTCTTCAATTGTTTGCGGAATTCTGCTGATATTTAAAAATGCTTCGGAACTCCTCCATTGTTCTTGGAAATCTGCTGGAGTTTAAAAATGCTTTGGAACTCTTCCATGGTTCCCTGAATTCTGCTGAAGTTTAAAAATGCTTCGGAACTCTTCCATTGTTCTCAGAATTCCGCTGATGCTTAAAAATGCTTCGGAACTCTTCCACTGTTCTCAGAATTCCGCTGACGTTTAAAAATGCTTCGGAACTCTCCCATTGTTCTCGGAATTCTGCTGAAGTTTAAAAATGCTTTGGAACTCTTCCGTTGATCCCGGAATTCCACTGAAGTTTAAAAATGCTTCGGAACTCTTACATTGTTCTTGGAAATCCGATGAAGTTGAAAAATGCTTCTCGGAATTCCGCTGATGTTTAAAAATGCTTCGGAACTGTTGCATTGTTCTCGGAATTCTGCTGAAGTTTAAAAATGCTTCGGAACTCTTCCATTGTTCTCGGAATTCCGCTGACGTTTAAAAATGCTTTGGAACTCTTTCATTGTTCTCGGACTTCCTCTGAAGTTTAAAAATGCTTCGGAACTCTTCCATTGTTCTCGGAATTCCGCTGAAGTTTAAAAATGCTTCGGAAATCTTACATTGTTCTTGGAAATCCGATGAAGTTGAAAAATGCTTCTCGGAATTCCGCTGATGTTTAAAAATGCTTCGGAACTGTTGCATTGTTCTCGGACTTCCTCTGAAGTTTAAAAATGCTTCGGAACTCTTCCATTGTTCTCGGAAATCCGCTGAAGTTGAAAACTGCTTCTGAACTTTTCCATTGTTCTCGGAATTCCTTTGACGTTTAAAAATGCTTCGGAACTCTTCAATTGTTCCCAGAATAACGCTGAAGTTTAAAAATGCTTCGGAACTCTTCCTTTGTTCTCGGAATTCCGCTGAAGTTTAAAAATGCTACGGAACTCTTCAATTGTTCTCGGAATTTCGTTGACGTTTAAACATGCTTCGGAACTCTTGAATTGTTCTCGGAATTCTGCTGACATTTAAAAATGCTTCGGAACCCTTTCATTGCTCTCGGAATTCTGCTGAAGTTTAAAAATGCTTCGGAATTCTTCCATTGTTCACGGAATTCCGCTGACATTTAAAAATGCTTCGGAACTCTGCCATTGTTTTCGCAATGCCGCTGACGTTTAAAAGTGCTTCCGAACGCTACCATTGTTCTTGGAATTCCATAGACGTTTAAAAATGCTTCGGAACTCTTTATTTGTTTGCGGAATTCTGCTGATATTTAAAAATGCTTCGGAACTCCTCCATTGTTCTTGGAAATCTGCTGGAGTTTAAAAATGCTTTGGAAATCTTCCATGGTTCCCTGAATTCTGCTGAAGTTTAAAAATGCTTCGGAACTCTTCCATTGTTCTCGGAATTCCGCTGACGTTTAAAAGTGCTTCGTAACTCTTCCATTGTTGTTGGAATTACGCTGACATTTAAAAATGCTTCGGAACTCTTCCATTGTTCTTGGAAATCCGTTGACATTTAAAAATGCTTCGGAACTCTTCCATTGTTCTTGGAATTCTGCTAACATTTAAAAATGCTTCGGAACTCTTCCATTGTTCTCGGAAATCCGCTGAAGTTTAAAAATGCTTCGGAACTCTTCCATTGTTCTTGGAATTCCGCTGAAGTTTAAAAATGCTTCGGAACTCTTCCGTTGATCCCGGAATTCCGCTGAAGTTTAAAAATGCTTCGGAACTCTTCCATTGTTCTCAGAATTTCGCTGAAGTTTAAAAATGCTTTGGAACTCTTCCATTGTTCTCGGAATTCCGCTGAAGTTTAAAAATGCTTTGGAAATCTTCCGATGTTTTCGGAATTCCGCTGAAGTTTAAAAATGCTTCGGAACTCTTCCATTGTTCTCGGAAATACGCTGAAGTTGAAAACTGCTTCTGAACTTTTCCATTGTTCTCGGAATTCCTTTGACGTTTAAAAATGCTTCTGAACTCTTCAATTGTTCCCGGAATAACGCTGAAGTTGAAAAATGCTTCGGAACTCTTCAATTGTTCCCGGAATAACGCTGAAGTTTAAAAATGCTTCGGAACTCTTCCTTTGTTCTCGGAATTCCGCTGAAGTTTAAAAATGCTTCGGAACTCTTCAATTGTTCTCGGAATTTCGTTGACGTTTAAACATCCTTCGGAACTCTTGAATTGTTCTCGGAATTCTGCTGACATTTAAAAATGCTTCGGAACTCTTCCATTGTTCTCGGAATTCCGCTGAAGTTTAAAAATGCTTCGGAACTCTTCCGTTGATCCCGGAATTCTGCTGAAGTTTAAAAATGCTTCGGAACTCTTCCATTGTTCTCAGAATTTCGCTGAAGTTTAAAAATGCTTCGGAACTCTTCCATTGTTCTCGGAATTCCGCTGAAGTTTAAAAATGCTTTGGAAATCTTCCGTTGTTTTCGGAATTCCGCTGAAGTTTAAAAATGCTTCGGAACTCTTCCATTGTTCTCGGAAATCCGCTGAAGTTGAAAACTGCTTCTGAACTTTTCCATTGTTCTCGGAATTCCTTTGACGTTTAAAAATGCTTCGGAACTCTTCAATTGTTCCCGGAATAACGCTGAAGTTTAAAAATGCTTTGGAACTCTTCCTTTGTTCTCGGAATTCCGCTGAAGTTTAAAAATGCTTCGGAACTCTTCAATTGTTCTCGGAATTTTGTTTACGTTTAAACATGCTTCGGAACTCTTGAATTGTTCTCGGAATTCTGCTGACATTTAAAAATGCTTCGGAACTCTTTCATTGCTCTCGGAATTCTGCTGAAGTTTAAAAATGCTTCGGAATTCTTCCATTGTTCCCGGAATTCCGCTGACATTTAAAAATGCTTCGGAACTCTTACATTGTTTTCGCAATGCCGCTGACGTTTAAAAATGCTTCCGAACTCTACCATTGTTCTTGGAATTCCATAGACGTTTAAAAATGCTTCGGAACTCTTCAATTGTTTGCGGAATTCTGCTGATATTTAAAAATGCTTCGGAACTCCTCCATTGTTCTTGGAAATCTGCTGGAGTTTAAAAATGCTTTGGAACTCTTCCATGGTTCCCTGAATTCTGCTGAAGTTTAAAAATGCTTCGGAACTCTTCCATTGTTCTTGGAAATCCGTTGACATTTAAAAATGCTTCGGAACTCTTCCATTGTTCTTGGAATTCTGCTAACATTTAAAAATGCTTCGGAACTCTTCCATTGTTCTCGGAAATCCGCTGAAGGTTAAAAATGCTTCGGAACTCTTCCATTGTTCTCGGAATTCCGCTGAAGTTTAAAAATGCTTCGGAACTCTTCCGTTGATCCCGGAATTCCGCTGAAGTTTAAAAATGCTTCGGAACTCTTCAATTGTTCCCGGAATAACGCTGAAGTTTAAAAATGCTTTGGAACTCTTCCTTTGTTCTCGGAATTCCGCTGAAGTTTAAAAATGCTTCGGAACTCTTCAATTGTTCTCGGAATTTCGTTTACCTTTAAACATGCTTCGGAACTCTTGAATTGTTCTCGGAATTCTGCTGACATTTAAAAATGCTTCGGAACTCTTTCATTGCTCTCGGAATTCTGCTGAAGTTTAAAAATGCTTCGGAATTCTTCCATTGTTCCCGGAATTCCGCTGACATTTAAAAATGCTTCGGAACTCTTCCATTGTTTTCGCAATGCCGCTGACGTTTAAAAATGCTTCCGAACTCTACCATTGTTCTTGGAATTCCATAGACGTTTAAAAATGCTTCGGAACTCTTCAATTGTTTGCGGAATTCTGCTGATATTTAAAAATGCTTCGGAACTCCTCCATTGTTCTTGGAAATCTGCTGGAGTTTAAAAATGCTTTGGAACTCTTCCATGGTTCCCTGAATTCTGCTGAAGTTTAAAAATGCTTCGGAACTCTTCCATTGTTCTCAGAATTCCGCTGATGCTTAAAAATGCTTCGGAACTCTTCCACTGTTCTCGGAATTCCGCTGACGTTTAAAAATGCTTCGGAACTCTCCCATTGTTCTCGGAATTCTGCTGAAGTTTAAAAATGCTTTGGAACTCTTCCGTTGATCCCGGAATTCCACTGAAGTTTAAAAATGCTTCGGAACTCTTACATTGTTCTTGGAAATCCGATGAAGTTGAAAAATGCTTCTCGGAATTCCGCTGATGTTTAAAAATGCTTCGGAACTGTTGCATTGTTCTCGGAATTCTGCTGAAGTTTAAAAATGCTTCGGAACTCTTCCATTGTTCTCGGAATTCCGCTGACGTTTAAAAATGCTTTGGAACTCTTTCATTGTTCTCGGACTTCCTCTGAAGTTTAAAAATGCTTCGGAACTCTTCCATTGTTCTCGGAATTCCGCTGAAGTTTAAAAATGCTTCGGAACTCTTACATTGTTCTTGGAAATCCGATGAAGTTGAAAAATGCTTCTCGGAATTCCGCTGATGTTTAAAAATGCTTCGGAACTGTTGCATTGTTCTCGGACTTCCTCTGAAGTTTAAAAATGCTTCGGAACTCTTCCATTGTTCTCGGAAATCCGCTGAAGTTGAAAACTGCTTCTGAACTTTTCCATTGTTCTCGGAATTCCTTTGACGTTTAAAAATGCTTCGGAACTCTTCAATTGTTCCCAGAATAACGCTGAAGTTTAAAAATGCTTCGGAACTCTTCCTTTGTTCTCGGAATTCCGCTGAAGTTTAAAAATGCTACGGAACTCTTCAATTGTTCTCGGAATTTCGTTGACGTTTAAACATGCTTCGGAACTCTTGAATTGTTCTCGGAATTCTGCTGACATTTAAAAATGCTTCGGAACTCTTTCAT
Organism: Phyllobates terribilis; assembly: GCF_046119375.1. Classification (NCBI taxonomy): domain Eukaryota; kingdom Metazoa; phylum Chordata; class Amphibia; order Anura; family Dendrobatidae; genus Phyllobates; species Phyllobates terribilis. Next base: position 67,859,213 of record NW_027362769.1, read on the forward strand.
TGCTCTCGGAATTCTGCTGAAGTTTAAAAATGCTTCGGAATTCTTCCATTGTTCACGGAATTCCGCTGACATTTAAAAATGCTTCGGAACTCTTCCATTGTTTTCGCAATGCCGCTGACGTTTAAAAATGCTTCCGAACGCTACCATTGTTCTTGGAATTCCATAGACGTTTAAAAATGCTTCGGAACTCTTCATTTGTTTGCGGAATTCTGCTGATATTTAAAAATGCTTCGGAACTCCTCCATTGTTCTTGGAAATCTGCTGGAGTTTAAAAATGCTTTGGAAATCTTCCATGGTTCCCTGAATTCTGCTGAAGTTTAAAAATGCTTCGGAACTCTTCCATTGTTCTCGGAATTCCGCTGACGTTTAAAAGTGCTTCGTAACTCTTCCATTGTTGTTGGAATTACGCTGACATTTAAAAATGCTTCGGAACTCTTCCATTGTTCTTGAAAATCCGTTGACATTTAAAAATGCTTCGGAACTCTTCCATTGTTCTTGGAATTCTGCTAACATTTAAAAATGCTTCGGAACTCTTCCATTGTTCTCGGAAATCCGCTGAAGTTTAAAAATGCTTAGGAACTCTTCCATTGTTCTCGGAATTCCGCTGAAGTTTAAAAATGCTTCGGAACTCTTCCGTTGATCCCGGAATTCCGCTGAAGTTTAAAAATGCTTCGGAACTCTTCCATTGTTCTCAGAATTTCGCTGAAGTTTAAAAATGCTTTGGAACTCTTCCATTGTTCTCGGAATTCCGCTGAAGTTTAAAAATGCTTTGGAAATCTTCCGATGTTTTCGGAATTCCGCTGAAGTTTAAAAATGCTTCGGAACTCTTCCATTGTTCTCGGAAATACGCTGAAGTTGAAAACTGCTTCTGAACTTTTCCATTGTTCTCGGAATTCCTTTGACGTTTAAAAATGCTTCTGAACTCTTCAATTGTTCCCGGAATAACGCTGAAGTTTAAAAATGCTTCGGAACTCTTCAATTGTTCCCGGAATAACGCTGAAGTTTAAAAATGCTTCGGAACTCTTCCTTTGTTCTCGGAATTCCGCTGAAGTTTAAAAATGCTTCGGAACTCTTCAATTGTTCTCGGAATTTCGTTGACGTTTAAACATCCTTCGGAACTCTTGAATTGTTCTCGGAATTCTGCTGACATTTAAAAATGCTTCGGAACTCTTCCATTGTTCTCGGAATTCTGCTGAAGTTTAAAAATGCTTCGGAACTCTTCCATTGTTCTCGGAATTCCGCTGACGTTTAAAAATGCTTTGGAACTCTTTCATTGTTCTCGGACTTCCTCTGAAGTTTAAAAATGCTTCGGAACTCTTCCATTGTTCTCGGAATTCCGCTGAAGTTTAAAAATGCTTCGGAACTCTTACATTGTTCTTGGAAATCCGATGAAGTTGAAAAATGTTTCTCGGAATTCCGCTGATGTTTAAAAATGCTTCGGAACTGTTGCATTGTTCTCGGACTTCCTCTGAAGTTTAAAAATGCTTCGGAACTCTTCCATTGTTCTCGGAAATCCGCTGAAGTTGAAAACTGCTTCTGAACTTTTCCATTGTTCTCGGAATTCCTTTGATGTTTAAAAATGCTTCGGAACTCTTCCATTGTTCTCGGAATTCCGCTGAAGTTTAAAAATGCTTTGGAAATCTTCCGATGTTTTCGGAATTCCGCTGAAGTTTAAAAATGCTTCGGAACTCTTCCATTGTTCTCGGAAATACGCTGAAGTTGAAAACTGCTTCTGAACTTTTCCATTGTTCTCGGAATTCCTTTGACGTTTAAAAATGCTTCGGAACTCTTCAATTGTTCCCGGAATAACGCTGAAGTTTAAAAATGCTTCGGAACTCTTCAATTGTTCCCGGAATAACGCTGAAGTTTAAAAATGCTTCGGAACTCTTCCTTTGTTCTCGGAATTCCGCTGAAGTTTAAAAATGCTTCGGAACTCTTCAATTGTTCTCGGAATTTCGTTGACGTTTAAACATCCTTCGGAACTCTTGAATTGTTCTCGGAATTCTGCTGACATTTAAAAATGCTTCGGAACTCTTCCATTGCTCTCGGAATTCTGCTGAAGTTTAAAAATGCTTCTGAATTCTTCCATTGTTCCAGGAATTCCGCTGACATTTAAAAATGCTTCGGAACTCTTCCATTGTTTTCGCAATGCCGCTGACGTTTAAAAATGCTTCCGAACTCTACCATTGTTCTTGGAATTCCATAGACGTTTAAAAATGCTTCGGAACTCTTCAATTGTTTGCGGAATTCTGCTGATATTTAAAAATGCTTCGGAACTCCTCCATTGTTCTTGTTAATCTGCTGGAGTTTAAAAATGCTTTGGAACTCTTCCATGGTTCCCTGAATTCTGCTGAAGTTTAAAAATGCATCGGAACTCTTCCATTGCTCTCAGAATTCCGCTGAAGTTTAAAAATGCTTCGGAACTCTACCATTGTTCTCGGAATTCATTTGACGTTTAAAAATGCTTTGGAACCCTTCCATTGTTCCCAGAAGTACTCTGAAATTTAAAAATGCTTCGGAGCTCTTCCTTTGTTCTCAGAATTCCGCTGACGTTTAAAAATGCTTCGTAACTCTTCCATTGTTCTTGGAATTCCGTTGACGTTTAAAAATGCTTTGGAACTCTTCCATTTTTATCGGAATTCCGTTGATGTTTAAAAATGCTTCGGTACGCTTCCATTGTTCTCGGAATTCTGCTGAAGTTTAAAAATACTTCGGAACTCTTCCATTGTTCCCGGAATTCCGCTGAAGTTTAAAGATGCTTTGGAACTCGTCCATTGTTCTCGGAATTCCGCTGAAGTTTAAAAATTCTTCGGAACTCTTCAATTGTTATTGGTATTAAGCTGACATTTAAAAATGCTTCAGAACTCTTCCATTGTTCTCGGAATTCTGTTGAAGTTTAAAAATGCTCCAGAACTCTTCCATTGTTCTCAGAATTCCGCTGATGCTTAAAAATGCTTCGGAACTCTTCCATTGTTCTCGGAATTCCGCTCACGTTTAAAAATGCTTCGGAACTCTCCCATTGTTCTCGGAATTCTGCTGAAGTTTAAAAATGCTTTGGAACTCTTCCGTTGATCGCGGAATTCCGCTGAAGTTTAAAAATGCTTCGGAACTCTTACATTGTTCTTGGAAATCCGATGAAGTTGAAAAATGCTTCTCGGAATTCCGCTGATGTTTAAAAATGCTTCGGAACTGTTGCAATGTTCTCGGAATTCTGCTGAAGTTTAAAAATGCTTCGGAACTCTTCCATTGTTCTCGGAATTCCGCTGACGTTTAAAAATGCTTTGGAACTCTTCCAATGTTCTCGGTCTTCCTCTGAAGTTTAAAAATGCTTCGGAACTCTTCCATTGTTCTCGGAATTCCGCTGAAGTTTAAAAATGCTTCGGAACTCTTCCGTTGATCCCGGAATTCCACTGAAGTTTAAAAATGCTTCGGAACTCTTCCATTGTTCTCAGAATTTCGCTGAAGTTTAAAAATGCTTTGGAACTCTTCCATTGTTCTCGGAATTCCGCTGAAGTTTAAAAATGCTTTGGAAATCTTCCGATGTTTTCGGAATTCCGCTGAAGTTTAAAAATGCTTCGGAACTCTTCCATTGTTCTCGGAAATACGCTGAAGTTGAAAACTGCTTCTGAACTTTTCCATTGTTCTCGGAATTCCTTTGACGTTTAAAAATGCTTCGGAACTCTTCAATTGTTCCCGGAATAACGCTGAAGTTTAAAAATGCTTCGGAACTCTTCAATTGTTCCCGGAATAACGCTGAAGTTTAAAAATGCTCCGGAACTCTTCCTTTGTTCTCGGAATTCCGCTGAAGTTTAAAAATGCTTCGGAACTCTTCAATTGTTCTCGGAATTTCGTTGACGTTTAAACATCCTTCGGAACTCTTGAATTGTTCTCGGAATTCTGCTGACATTTAAAAATGCTTCGGAACTCTTCCATTGCTCTCGGAATTCTGCTGAAGTTTAAAAATGCTTCGGAATTCTTCCATTGTTCCAGGAATTCCGCTGACATTTAAAAATGCTTCGGAACTCTTCCATTGTTTTCGCAATGCCGCTGACGTTTAAAAATGCTTCCGAACTCTACCATTGTTCTTGGAATTCCATAGACGTTTAAAAATGCTTCGGAACTCTTCAATTGTTTGCGGAATTCTGCTGATATTTAAAAATGCTTCGGAACTCCTCCATTGTTCTTGTTAATCTGCTGGAGTTTAAAAATGCTTTGGAACTCTTCCATGGTTCCCTGAATTCTGCTGAAGTTTAAAAATGCTTCGGAACTCTTCCATTGCTCTCGGAATTCCGCTGAAGTTTAAAAATGCTTCGGAAGTCTACCATTGTTCTCGGAATTCATTTGACGTTTAAAAATGCTTTGGAACCCTTCCATTGTTCCCAGAAGTACGCTGAAATTTAAAAATGCTTTGGAGCTCTTCCTTTGTTCTCGGAATTCCGCTGACGTTTAAAAATGCTTCGTAACTCTTCCATTGTTCTTGGAATTCCGTTGACGTTTAAAAAAGCTTTGGAGCTCTTCCATTTTTATCGGAATTCCGTTGATGTTTAAAAATGCTTCGGTACTCTTCCATTGTTCTCGGAATTCTGCTGAAGTTTAAAAATGCTTCGGAACTCTTCCATTGTTCCCGGAATTCCGCTGAAGTTTAAAGATGCTTTGGAACTCGTCCATTGTTCTCGGAATTCCGCTGAAGTTTAAAAATTCTTCGAAACTCTTCAATTGTTATTGGTATTAAGCTGACATTTAAAAATGCTTCAGAACTCTTCCATTGTTCTCGGAATTCTGTTGAAGTTTAAAAATGCTCCAGAACTCTTCCATTGTTCTCAGAATTCCGCTGATGCTTAAAAATGCTTCAGAACTCTTCCATTGTTCTCGGAATTCCGCTGACGTTTAAAAATGCTTCGGAACTCTCCCATTGTTCTCGGAATTCTGCTGAAGTTTAAAAATGCTTTGGAACTCTTCCGTTGATCCCGGAATTCCGCTGAAGTTTAAAAATGCTTCGGAACTCTTACATTGTTCTTGGAAATCCGATGAAGTTGAAAAATGCTTCTCGGAATTCTGCTGATGTTTAAAAATGCTTCGGAACTGTTGCATTGTTCTCGGAATTCTGCTGAAGTTTAAAAATGCTTCGGAACTCTTCCATTGTTCTCTGAATTCCGCTGACGTTTAAAAATGCTTTGGAACTCTTCCGTTGTTTTCGGAATTCCGCTGAAGTTTAAAAATGCTTCCGAACTCTTCCATTGTTCTCGGAAATCCGCTGAAGTTGAAAACTGCTTCTGAACTTTTCCATTGTTCTCGGAATTCCTTTGACGTTTAAAAATGCTTCGGAACTCTTCAATTGTTCCCGGAATAACGCTGAAGTTTAAAAATGCTTTGGAACTCTTCCTTTGTTCTCGGAATTCCGCTGAAGTTTAAAAATGCTTCGGAACTCTTCAATTGTTCTCGGAATTTCGTTTACGTTTAAACATGATTCGGAACTCTTGAATTGTTCTCGGAATTCTGCTGACATTTAAAAATGCTTCGGAACTCTTTCATTGCTCTCGGAATTCTGCTGAAGTTTAAAAATGCTTCGGAATTCTTCCATTGTTCCCGGAATTCCGCTGACATTTAAAAATGCTTCGGAACTCTTCCATTGTTTTCGCAATGCCGCTGACGTTTAAAAATGCTTCGGAACTCTTCAATTGTTTGCGGAATTCTGCTGATATTTAAAAATGCTTCGGAACTCCTCCATTGTTCTTGGAAATCTGCTGGAGTTTAAAAATGCTTTGGAACTCTTCCATGGTTCCCTGAATTCTGCTGAAGTTTAAAAATGCTTCGGAACTCTTCCATTGTTCTCAGAATTCCGCTGATGCTTAAAAATGCTTCGGAACTCTTCCATTGTTCTCGGAATTCCGATGACGTTTAAAAATGCTTCGGAACTCTCCCATTGTTCTCGGAATTCTGCTGAAGTTTAAAAATGCTTTGGAACTCTTCCGTTGATCCCGGAATTCCACTGAAGTTTAAAAATGCTTCGGAACTCTTACATTGTTCTTGGAAATCCGATGAAGTTGAAAAATGCTTCTCGGAATTCCGCTGATGTTTAAAAATGCTTCGGAACTGTTGCATTGTTCTCGGAATTCTGCTGAAGTTTAAAAATGCTTCGGAACTCTTCCATTGTTCTCGGAATTCCGCTGACGTTTAAAAATGCTTTGGAACTCTTTCATTGTTCTCGGACTTCCTCTGAAGTTTAAAAATGCTTCGGAACTCTTCCATTGTTCTCGGAATTCCGCTGAAGTTTAAAAATGCTTCGGAACTCTTACATTGTTCTTGGAAATCCGATGAAGTTGAAAAATGCTTCTCGGAATTCCGCTGATGTTTAAAAATGCTTCGGAACTGTTGCATTGTTCTCGGACTTCCTCTGAAGTTTAAAAATGCTTCGGAACTCTTCCATTGTTCTCGGAAATCCGCTGAAGTTGAAAACTGCTTCTGAACTTTTCCATTGTTCTCGGAATTCCTTTGACGTTTAAAAATGCTTCGGAACTCTTCAATTGTTCCCGGAATAACGCTGAAGTTTAAAAATGCTTCGGAACTCTTCCTTTGTTCTCGGAATTCCGCTGAAGTTTAAAAATGCTTCGGAACTCTTCAATTGTTCTCGGAATTTCGTTGACGTTTAAACATGCTTCGGAACTCTTGAATTGTTCTCGGAATTCTGCTGACATTTAAAAATGCTTCGGAACTCTACCATTGTTCTTGGAATTCCATAGACGTTTAAAAATGCTTCGGAACTCTTCAATTGTTTGCGGAATTCTGCTGATATTTAAAAATGCTTCGGAACTCCTCCATTGTTCTTGTTAATCTGCTGAAGTTTAAAAATGCTTTGGAACTCTTCCATGGTTCCCTGAATTCTGCTGAAGTTTAAAAATGCTTCGGAACTCTTCCATTGCTCTCGGAATTCCGCTGAAGTTTAAAAATGCTTCGGAAGTCTACCATTGTTCTCGGAATTCATTTGACGTTTAAAAATGCTTTGGAACCCTTCCATTGTTCCCAGAAGTACGCTGAAATTTAAAAATGCTTTGGAGCTCTTCCTTTGTTCTCGGAATTCCGCTGACGTTTAAAAATGCTTCGTAACTCTTCCATTGTTCTTGGAATTCCGTTGACGTTTAAAAAAGCTTTGGAACTCTTCCATTTTTATCGGAATTCCGTTGATGTTTAAAAATGCTTCGGTACTCTTCCATTGTTCTCGGAATTCTGCTGAAATTTAAAAATGCTTCGGAACTCTTCCATTGTTCCCGGAATTCCGCTGAAGTTTAAAGATGCTTTGGAACTCGTCCATTGTTCTCGGAATTCCGCTGAAGTTTAAAAATTCTTCGAAACTCTTCAATTGTTATTGGTATTAAGCTGACATTTAAAAATGCTTCAGAACTCTTCCATTGTTCTCGGAATTCTGTTGAAGTTTAAAAATGCTCCAGAACTCTTCCATTGTTCTCAGAATTCCGCTGATGCTTAAAAATGCTTCAGAACTCTTCCATTGTTCTCGGAATTCCGCTGACGTTTAAAAATGCTTCGGAACTCTCCCATTGTTCTCGGAATTCTGCTGAAGTTTAAAAATGCTTTGGAACTCTTCCGTTGATCCCGGAATTCCGCTGAAGTTTAAAAATGCTTCGGAACTCTTACATTGTTCTTGGAAATCCGATGAAGTTGAAAAATGCTTCTCGGAATTCTGCTGATGTTTAAAAATGCTTCTGAACTTTTCCATTGTTCTCGGAATTCCTTTGACGTTTAAAAATGCTTCGGAACTCTTCAATTGTTCCCGGAATAACGCTGAAGTTTAAAAATGCTTCGGAACTCTTCCTTTGTTCTCGGAATTCCGCTGAAGTTTAAAAATGCTTCGGAACTCTTCAATTGTTCTCGGAATTTCGTTGACGTTTAAACATGCTTCGGAACTCTTGAATTGTTCTCGGAATTCTGCTGACATTTAAAAATGCTTCGGAACTCTTCCATTGCTCTCGGAATTCTGCTGAAGTTTAAAAATGCTTCGGAATTCTTCCATTGTTCACGGAATTCCGCTGACATTTAAAAATGCTTCGGAACTCTTCCATTGTTTTCGCAATGCCGCTGACGTTTAAAAATGCTTCCGAACGCTACCATTGTTCTTGGAATTCCATAGACGTTTAAAAATGCTTCGGAACTCTTCGTTTGTTTGCGGAATTCTGCTGATATTTAAAAATGCTTCGGAACTCCTCCATTGTTCTTGGAAATCTGCTGGAGTTTAAAAATGCTTTGGAAATCTTCCATGGTTCCCTGAATTCTGCTGAAGTTTAAAAATGCTTCGGAACTCTTCCATTGTTCTCGGAATTCCGCTGACGTTTAAAAGTGCTTCGGAACTCTTCCATTGTTGTTGGAATTACGCTGACGTTTAAAAATGCTTCGGAACTCTTCCATTGTTCTTGGAATTCTGCTAACATTTAAAAATGCTTCAGAACTCTTCCATTGTTCTCGGAAATCCGCTGAAGTTTAAAAATGCTTCGGAACTCTTCCATTGTTCTCGGAATTCCGCTGAAGTTTAAAAATGCTTCGGAACTCTTCCGTTGATCCCGGAATTCCGCTGAAGTTTAAAAATGCTTCGGAACTCTTCCATTGTTCTCAGAATTTCGCTGAAGTTTAAAAATGCTTTGGAACTCTTCCATTGTTCTCGGAATTCCGCTGAAGTTTAAAAATGCTTTGGAAATCTTCCGATGTTTTTGGAATTCCGCTGAAGTTTAAAAATGCTTCGGAACTCTTCCATTGTTCTCGGAAATACGCTGAAGTTGAAAACTGCTTCTGAACTTTTCCATTGTTCTCGGAATTCCTTTGACGTTTAAAAATGCTTCGGAACTCTTCAATTGTTCCCGGAATAACGCTGAAGTTTAAAAATGCTTCGGAACTCTTCAATTGTTCCCGGAATAACGCTGAAGTTTAAAAATGCTTCGGAACTCTTCCTTTGTTCTCGGAATTCCGCTGAAGTTTAAAAATGCTTCGGAACTCTTCAATTGTTCTCGGAATTTCGTTGACGTTTAAACATCCTTCGGAACTCTTGAATTGTTCTCGGAATTCTGCTGACATTTAAAAATGCTTCGGAACTCTTCCATTGCTCTCGGAATTCTGCTGAAGTTTAAAAATGCTTCTGAATTCTTCCATTGTTCCAGGAATTCCGCTGACATTTGAAAATGCTTCGGAACTCTTCCATTGTTTTCGCAATGCCGCTGACGTTTAAAAATGCTTCCGAACTCTACCATTGTTCTTGGAATTCCATAGATGTTTAAAAATGCTTCGGAACTCTTCAATTGTTTGCGGAATTCTGCTGATATTTAAAAATCCTTCGGAACTCTTCCATTGCTCTCAGAATTCCGCTGAAGTTTAAAAATGCTTTGGAACTCTACCATTGTTCTCGGAATTCATTTGACGTTTAAAAATGCTTTGGAACCCTTCCATTGTTCCCAGAAGTACGCTGAAATTTAAAAATGCTTCGGAGCTCTTCCTTTGTTCTCGGAATTCCGCTGACGTTTAAAAATGCTTCGTAACTCTTCCATTGTTCTTGGAATTCCGTTGACGTTTAAAAATGCTTTGGAACTCTTCCATTTTTATCGGAATTCCGTTGATGTTTAAAAATGCTTCGGTACGCTTCCATTGTTCTCGGAATTCTGCTGAAGTTTAAAAATGCTTCGGAACTCTTCCATTGTTCCCGGAATTCCGCTGAAGTTTAAAGATGCTTTGGAACTCGTCCATTGTTCTCGGAATTCCGCTGAAGTTTAAAAATTCTTCGGAACTCTTCAATTGTTATTGGTATTAAGCTGACATTTAAAAATGCTTCAGAACTCTTCCATTGTTCTCGGAATTCTGTTGAAGTTTAAAAATGCTCCAGAACTCTTCCATTGTTCTCAGAATTCCGCTGATGCTTAAAAATGCTTCGGAACTCTTCCATTGTTCTCGGAATTCCGCTGACGTTTAAAAATGCTTCGGAACTCTCCCATTGTTCTCGGAATTCTGCTGAAGTTTAAAAATGCTTTGGAACTCTTCCGTTGATCGCGGAATTCCGCTGAAGTTTAAAAATGCTTCGGAACTCTTACATTGTTCTTGGAAATCCGATGAAGTTGAAAAATGCTTCTCGCAATTCCGCTGATGTTTAAAAATGCTTCGGAACTGTTGCAATGTTCTCGGAATTCTGCTGAAGTTTAAAAATGCTTCGGAACTCTTCCATTGTTCTCGGAATTCCGCTGACGTTTAAAAATGCTTTGGAACTCTTCCAATGTTCTCGGACTTCCTCTGAAGTTTAAAAATGCTTCGGAACTCTTCCATTGTTCTCGGAATTCCGCTGAAGTTTAAAAATGCTTCGGAACTCTTCCGTTGATCCCGGAATTCCACTGAAGTTTAAAAATGCTTCGGAACTCTTCCATTGTTCTCAGAATTTCGCTGAAGTTTAAAAATGCTTTGGAACTCTTCCATTGTTCTCGGAATTCCGCTGAAGTTTAAAAATGCTTTGGAAATCTTCCGATGTTTTCGGAATTCCGCTGATGTTTAAAAATGCTTCGGAACTCTTCCATTGTTCTCGGAAATACGCTGAAGTTGAAAACTGCTTCTGAACTTTTCCATTGTTTTCGGAATTCCTTTGACGTTTAAAAATGCTTCGGAACTCTTCAATTGTTCTCGGAATTCTGCTGACATTTAAAAATGCTTCGGAACTCTTCCATTGCTCTCGGAATTCTGCTGAAGTTTAAAAATGCTTCGGAATTCTTCCATTGTTCCAGGAATTCCGCTGACATTTAAAAATGCTTCGGAACTCTTCCATTGTTTTCGCAATGCCGCTGACGTTTAAAAATGCTTCCGAACTCTACCATTGTTCTTGGAATTCCATAGACGTTTAAAAATGCTTCGGAACTCTTCAATTGTTTGCGGAATTCTGCTGATATTTAAAAATGCTTCGGAACTCCTCCATTGTTCTTGTTAATCTGCTGGAGTTTAAAAATGCTTTGGAACTCTTCCATGGTTCCCTGAATTCTGCTGAAGTTTAAAAATGCTTCGGAACTCTTCCATTGCTCTCGGAATTCCGCTGAAGTTTAAAAATGCTTCGGAAGTCTACCATTGTTCTCGGAATTCATTTGACGTTTAAAAATGCTTTGGAACCCTTCCATTGTTCCCAGAAGTACGCTGAAATTTAAAAATGCTTCGGAGCTCTTCCTTTGTTCTCGGAATTCCGCTGACGTTTAAAAATGCTTCGTAACTCTTCCATTGTTCTTGGAATTCCGTTGACATTTAAAAATGCTTTGGAACTCTTCCATTTTTATCGGAATTCCGTTGATGTTTAAAAATGCTTCGGTACTCTTCCATTGTTCTCGGAATTCTGCTGAAGTTTAAAAATGCTTCGGAACTCTTCCATTGTTCCCGGAATTCCGCTGAAGTTTAAACATGCTTTGGAACTCGTCCATTGTTCTCGGAATTCCGCTGAAGTTTAAAAATTCTTCGAAACTCTTTAATTGTTATTGGTATTATGCTGACATTTAAAAATGCTTCAGAACTCTTCCATTGTTCTCGGAATTCTGTTGAAGTTTAAAAATGCTCCAGAACTCTTCCATTGTTCTCAGAATTCCGCTGATGCTTAAAAATGCTTCAGAACTCTTCCATTGTTCTCGGAATTCCGCTGACGTTTAAAAATGCTTCGGAACTCTCCCATTGTTCTCGGAATTCTGCTGAAGTTTAAAAATGCTTTGGAACTCTTCCGTTGATCCCGGAATTCCGCTGAAGTTTAAAAATGCTTCGGAACTCTTACATTGTTCTTGGAAATCCGATGAAGTTGAAAAATGCTTCTCGGAATTCCGCTGATGTTTAAAAATGCTTCGGAACTGTTGCATTGTTCTCGGAATTCTGCTGAAGTTTAAAAATGCTTCGGAACTCTTCCATTGTTCTCGGAATTCCGCTGACGTTTAAAAATGCTTTGAAACTCTTCCAATGTTCTCGGACTTCCTCTGAAGTTTAAAAATGCTTCGGAACTCTTCCATTGTTCTTGAAATTCCGCTGAAGTTTAAAAATGCTTCGCCACTCTTCCATTGTTCTCAGAATTCCGTTGACGTTTAAAAATGCTTCAGAACTCTTCCATTGTTATTGGTATTTCGCTGACGTTTAAAAATGCTTTGGAACGCTTCCATTGTTCTCGGAATTCTGCTGAAGTTTAAAAATGCTTCGGAACTCTTCCATTGCTCTCGGAATTCCGCTGAAGTTTAAAAATGATTCAGAACTCTTCTATTGTTTTCGCAATGCCGCTGACGTTTAAAAATGCTTCGGAACTCTACCTTTGTTCTTGGAATTCCATTGACGTTTAAAAATGCTTCGGAACTCTTCAATTGTTTGCAGAATTCTGCTGATATTTAAAAATGTTTCAGAACTCCTCCATTGTTCTTGGAAATCTGCTGGAGTTTAAAAATGATTTGGAACTCTTCCATGGTTCCCTGAATTCTGCTGAAGTTTAAAAATAATTCGTAACTCTTCCATTGTTCTTGGAATTCCGTTGACGTTTAAAAATGCTTCGGAACTCTTCAATTTTTATCGGAATTCCGTTGATGTTTAAAAATGCTTCGGTACTCTTCCATTGTTCTCGGAATTCTGCTGAAGTTTAAAAATGCTTCGGAACTCTTTCATTGTTCCCGGAATTCCGCTGAAGTTTAAATATGCTTTGGAACTCTTCCATTGTTCTCGGAATTCCGCTGAAGTTTAAAAATACTTCGGCACTCTTCCATTGTTATCGGTATTCCGCTGACGTTTAAAAATGCTTCAGATCTCTTCCATTGTTCTCGGAATTCTGTTGAAGTTTAAAAATGCTTCGGAACTCTTCCATTGTTCTCGGAATTCTGCTGAAGTTTAAAAATGCTTGGAACTCTTCCATTGTTCTCAGAATTCCGCTGATGCTTAAAAATGCTTCGGAACTCTTCCATTGTTCTCGGAATTCCGCTGACGTTTAAAAATGCTTCGGAACTCTCCCATTGTTCTCGGAATTCTGCTGAAGTTTAAAAATGCTTCGTAACTCTTCTTTTGTTCTAGGAATTCCGCTGAAGTTTAAAAAATGCTTCGGAACCCGTTTATTGTTCCCGGAATTATGCTGAAGTTTAAAAATGCTTTGGAACTCTTCCATTGTTCTCAGAATTCCGCTGACGTTCATAAATGCTTCGGAACTCTTCCATTGTTCTCAGAATTCCGTTGACGTTTAAAAGTGCTTCGGAACTCTTCATTTGTTCTCGGAATTCTGCTCACATTTAAAAATGTTTCGGAACTCTTCCATTGTTCTCGGAATTCTGCTGAAGTTTAAAAATGCTTTGGAACTCTTCCATTGTTCCCGGAATTCCACTGAAGTTTGAAAATGCTTTGGAACTCTTCCATTGTTCTCGGAATTTCGCTGAAGTTTATAAATGCTTCGGAACACTTCCATTGTTTTCGGAATTCCAATGACGTTTAAAAATGCTTCGGAACTCTTCCATTGTTCTCGGAATTCTGCTGATATTTAAAAATGCTTCGGAACTCTTCCATTGTTCTCGGAATTCTGCTGACGTTTAAAAATGCTTCGGAACTCTTCCAATGTTCTCGGAATTCCGATGACGTTTAAAAATGCTTCAGAACTCTTCCATTGTTCTCGGAATTCTGCTGAAGTTTAAAAATGCTTCGGAACTCTTCCATTGTTCTGGGAATTCCGCTGAAGTTTAAAAATGCTTCGGAACTCTCCTATTGTTCCCGGAATTACGCTGAAGTTTAAAAATGCTTTTGAACTCTTCCTTTGTTCTCAGAATTCCGCTGAAGTTTAAAAATGCTTCGGAACTTTTCCATTGTTCTCGGAATTCCGTTGACGTTTAAAAATGCTTCGGAACTCTTCCATTGTTATCGGAATTCCGCTGACGTTTAAAAATGCTTCGGAACTCTTCCATGGTTTTCGGAATTCCGTTGACGTTTAAAAATGCTTCGGAACTCTTCAATTGTTCTCGGAATTCTGCTGACATTTAAAAATGTTTCGGAACTCTTCCATTGTTATCGGAATTCTGCTGAAGTTTAAAAATGCTTCGGAACTCTTCCATAGTTTCCGGAATTCCACTGAAGTTTAAAAGTGCTTCGGAACTCTTCCATTGTACTCGGAATTCCGCTGAAGTTTACAAATGCTTCAGAACTCTTCCATTGTTCTCGGAATTTGGTTGACGTTTAAAAATGCTTCGGAAATCTTCCATTGTTTTCGGAATTAGGCTGACATTTAAAAATTCTTCGGAACTCTTCCATTGTTCTCGGAAATCCGTTGACATTTAAAAATGCTTCGGAACTCTTCCATTGTTCTCGGAACTCCGCTGAAGTTTGAAAATGCTTCGGAACTCTTCCATTGTTCTCGGAATTCCGCTGAAGTTTAAAAATGCTTCGGAACTCTTCCGTTGATCCCGGAATTCTGCTGAAGTTTAAAAATGCTTCAGAACTTTTCCATTGTTCTCGGAATTCCTTTGACGTTTAAAAATGCTGCGGAACTCTTCAATTGTTCCCGGAATAACGTTGAAGTTTAAAAATGCTTCGGAACTCTTCCTTTGTTCTCGGAATTCCGCTGAAGTTTAAAAATGCTTCGAAACTCCTTCATTTTTCCCGGAATTCCGCTGACGTTTAAAAATGCTTCCGAACGCTTCCATTGTTCTATGAATTCCATTGACGTTTAAAAATGCTTCGGAACTCTTCCATTGTTGTCGGAATTACGCTGACGTTTAAAAATGCTTCGGAACTCTTCCATTGTTCTCGGAAATCCGTTGACATTTAAAAATGCTTCGGAACTCTTCCATTGTTCCCGGAATTCCGCTGACATTTAAAAATGATTTGGAACTCTTCCATTGTTCTTGGAATTCGGCTGACGTTTAAAAATTCTTCAGAAATCTTCCATAGTTCCCGGAATTCCGCCTAAGCTTAAAAATGCTTCGGAACTCTTCCTTTGTTCTCGGAATTCCACTGAAGTTTAAAAATGCTCCGGAACTCTTCCATTGTTATCGGAATTCTGCTGAAGTTTAAAAATTCTTCGGAACTCTTCCATTGTTCTCGGAATTCCGCTGAAGTTTAAAAATGCTTTGGAATTCTTCCATTGTTCCTGGAATTCAGCTGAAGCTTCAAAAAATGCTTTGGATTTCTTCCTTTTTTTCTTGGAATTCCGCTAACGTTTAAAAATGCTTCGGAACTCTTCCATTGTTCTCGGAATTCCGCAGAAGTTTAAAAATGCTTCGGAACTCTTCCATTGTTCTCGGAATTCTGCTGAAATTTAAAAATGCTTCGGAACTCTTCCATTGTTCTAGGAATTCCGATGAAGTTTTAAAATGCTTCGGAACTCTTCCTTTGTTCTCAGAATTCCGCTGAAATTTAAAAATGCTTCGGAACTTTTCCATTGTTCTAGGAATTCCGCTGAAGTTTAAAAATGCTTCGCAACTCTTACATGGTTCCCGGAATTCAGCTGAAGTTTAAAAATGTTTCAGAACTCTTCCGTTGTTCTCGGAATTCCGCTGAAGTTTAAAAATGCTTCGGAACTCTTCCATTGTTCTGGAAATTCCGCTGAAGTTTAAAAATTCTTCGGAACTCTTCCATTTTTCCCAGAATTACGCTGAAGTTTAAAAATGCTTCGGAACACTTCCATTGTTAGCTGAATTCTGCTGACATTTAAAAATGCTTCGGAACTCTTCTATTGATCTCGGAATTGCGCTGACGTTTAAAAATGCTTCGAAACTCTTCAATTGTTCTCGGAATTCTGCTGACATTTAAAAATGCTTCGGAACTCTTCCATTGTTCTCGAAATTCTGCTGAAGTTTAAAAATGCTTTGGAACTCCTCCATTTTTCCCGGAATTCCGCTGAAATTTAAAAATGATTCGCAACTCTTCCATTGTTCTCGGAATTCCGCTGAAATTTAAAAATGCTTCGGAACTTTTCCATTGTTCTCGGAATTCCGTGGACGTTTAAAAATTCTTTGGAACTCTTCCATTGTTCTCAGAATTCTGCTGAAGTTTAAATATGATTCAGAACTCTTCCATTGTTATCGGAATTCCGCTGACGTTTAAAAATGCTTCGGAACTCTTCCATTGTTCTCCGAATTCCGCTGAAGTTTAAAAATGCTTCGGAACTCTTCCATTATTCTCGAAATTCCACTGAAGTTTAAAAATGCTTCGGAACTCTTCCGTTGTTCCCGGAATTACGCTGAAGTTTAAAAATTCTTCGGAACTTTTCCATTGTTCTCGGAATTCCGCGGATGTTTAAAACTGCTTTGGAACTCTTCCATTGTTCTCGGAATTCCGCTGACGTTTAAAAATGCTTCCGAACTCTTCCATTGTTCTTGGAATTCCGCTGACGTTTAAAAATTCTTCGCAACTTTTCCATTGTTCTCGGAATTCCGCGGACGTTTAAAAATGCTTCAGAACTCTTCCATTGTTCTCGGAATTCCGCTGACGTTTAAAAATGCTTCGGAACTCTTCCATTGTTCTCGAAATTCCGCTGAAGTTTAAAAATGCTTCGGAACTCTTCCGTTGTTCCCGGAATTACGCTGAAGTTTAAAAATGCTTCGGAACTCTTCCCTTGCTCTCGAAATTCCGCTGAAGTTTAAATATGCTTCGGAACTCTTCCGTTGTTCCCGGAATTATGCTGAAGTTTAAAAATGCTTCGGAACTCTTCCACTGTTCTCGGAATTCCGCTGAAGTTTAAAAATGCTTCGCAACTCTTCCATTGTTCTCGGAATTCCGTTGACGTTTAAAAATGCTTCGGAAATCTTCCTTTGTTCTCGGAATTCCGCTGACGTTTAAAAATGCTTCAGAACTCTTCCATTGTTCTCGGAATTCTGCTGAAGTTTAAAAATGCTTCGGAACTCTTCCATTGTTCTGGGAATTCCGCTGAAGTTTAAAAATGCTTCGGAACTCTCCTATTGTTCCCGGAATTACGCTGAAGTTTAAAAATGCTTTTGAACTCTTCCTTTGTTCTCAGAATTCCGCTGAAGTTTAAAAATGCTTCGGAACTTTTCCATTGTTCTCGGAATTCCGTTGACGTTTAAAAATGCTTCGGAACTCTTCCATTGTTATCGGAATTCCGCTGACGTTTAAAAATGCTTCGGAACTCTTCCATGGTTTTCGGAATTCCGTTGACGTTTAAAAATGCTTCGGAACTCTTCAATTGTTCTCGGAATTCTGCTGACATTTAAAAATGTTTCGGAACTCTTCCATTGTTATCGGAATTCTGCTGAAGTTTAAAAATGCTTCGGAACTCTTCCATAGTTTCCGGAATTCCACTGAAGTTTAAAAGTGCTTCGGAACTCTTCCATTGTACTCGGAATTCCGCTGAAGTTTACAAATGCTTCAGAACTCTTCCATTGTTCTCGGAATTTGGTTGACGTTTAAAAATGCTTCGGAAATCTTCCATTGTTTTCGGAATTAGGCTGACATTTAAAAATTCTTCGGAACTCTTCCATTGTTCTCGGAAATCCGTTGACATTTAAAAATGCTTTGGAACTCTACCATTGTTCTCGGAACTCCGCTGAAGTTTGAAAATGCTTCGGAACTCTTCCATTGTTCTCGGAATTCCGCTGAAGTTTAAAAATGCTTCGGAACTCTTCCGTTGATCCCGGAATTCTGCTGAAGTTTAAAAATGCTTCAGAACTCTTCCATTGTTCCCAGAATTTCGCTGAAATTTAAAAATGCTTCGGAACTCTTCCAGTGTTCTCAGAGTTCCACTGAAGTTTAGAAATGCTTCGGAAATCTTCCGTTGTTTTCGGAATTCCGCTGAATTTTAAAAATGCTTCGGAACTCTTCCATTGTTCTCGGAAATCCGCTGAAGTTGAAAACTGCTTCTGAACTTTTCCATTGTTCTCGGAATTCCTTTGACGTTTAAAAATGCTGCGGAACTCTTCAATTGTTCCCGGAATAACGTTGAAGTTTAAAAATGCTTCGGAACTCTTCCTTTGTTCTCGGAATTCCGCTGAAGTTTAAAAATGCTTCGAAACTCCTTCATTTTTCCCGGAATTCCGCTGACGTTTAAAAATGCTTCCGAACGCTTCCATTGTTCTATGAATTCCATTGACGTTTAAAAATGCTTCGGAACTCTTCCATTGTTGTCGGAATTACGCTGACGTTTAAAAATGCTTCGGAACTCTTCCATTGTTCTCGGAAATCCGTTGACATTTAAAAATGCTTCGGAACTCTTCCATTGTTCCCGGAATTCCGCTGACATTTAAAAATGATTTGGAACTCTTCCATTGTTCTTGGAATTCGGCTGACGTTTAAAAATTCTTCAGAAATCTTCCATAGTTCCCGGAATTCCGCCTAAGCTTAAAAATGCTTCGGAACTCTTCCTTTGTTCTCGGAATTCCACTGAAGTTTAAAAATGCTCCGGAACTCTTCCATTGTTATCGGAATTCTGCTGAAGTTTAAAAATTCTTCGGAACTCTTCCATTGTTCTCGGAATTCCGCTGAAGTTTAAAAATGCTTTGGAATTCTTCCATTGTTCCTGGAATTCAGCTGAAGCTTCAAAAAATGCTTCGGATTTCTTCCTTTGTTCTTGGAATTCCGCTAACGTTTAAAAATGCTTCGGAACTCTTCCATTGTTCTCGGAATTCCGCAGAAGTTTAAAAATGCTTCGGAACTCTTCCATTGTTCTCGGAATTCTGCTGAAATTTAAAAATGCTTCGGAACTCTTCCATTGTTCTAGGAATTCCGATGAAGTTTAAAAATGCTTCGGAACTCTTCCTTTGTTCTCAGAATTCCGCTGAAATTTAAAAATGCTTCGGAACTTTTCCATTGTTCTAGGAATTCCGCTGAAGTTTAAAAATGCTTCGCAACTCTTACATGGTTCCCGGAATTCAGCTGAAGTTTAAAAATGTTTCAGAACTCTTCCGTTGTTCTCGGAATTCCGCTGAAGTTTAAAAATGCTTCGGAACTCTTCCATTGTTCTGGAAATTCCGCTGAAGTTTAAAAATTCTTCGGAACTCTTCCATTTTTCCCAGAATTACGCTGAAGTTTAAAAATGCTTCGGAACACTTCCATTGTTAGCTGAATTCTGCTGACATTTAAAAATGCTTCGGAACTCTTCTATTGATCTCGGAATTGCGCTGACGTTTAAAAATGCTTCGAAACTCTTCAATTGTTCTCGGAATTCTGCTGACATTTAAAAATGCTTCGGAACTCTTCCATTGTTCTCGAGATTCTGCTGAAGTTTAAAAATGCTTTGGAACTCCTCCATTTTTCCCGGAATTCCGCTGAAATTTAAAAATGATTCGCAACTCTTCCATTGTTCTCGGAATTCCGCTGAAATTTAAAAATGCTTCGGAACTTTTCCATTGTTCTCGGAATTCCGTGGACGTTTAAAAATGCTTTGGAACTCTTCCATTGTTCTCAGAATTCTGCTGAAGTTTAAATATGATTCAGAACTCTTCCATTGTTATCGGAATTCCGCTGACGTTTAAAAATGCTTCGGAACTCTTCCATTGTTCTCCGAATTCCGCTGAAGTTTAAAAATGCTTCGGAACTCTTCCATTATTCTCGAAATTCCGCTGAAGTTTAAAAATGCTTCGGAACTCTTCCGTTGTTCCCGGAATTACGCTGAAGTTTAAAAATTCTTCGGAACTTTTCCATTGTTCTCGGAATTCCGCGGATGTTTAAAACTGCTTTGGAACTCTTCCATTGTTCTCGGAATTCCGCTGACGTTTAAAAATGCTTCCGAACTCTTCCATTGTTCTCGGAATTCCGCTGACGTTTAAAAATTCTTCGCAACTTTTCCATTGTTCTCGGAATTCCGCGGACGTTTAAAAATGCTTCAGAACTCTTCCATTGTTCTCGGAATTCCGCTGACGTTTAAAAATGCTTCGGAACTCTTCCATTGTTCTCGAAATTCCGCTGAAGTTTAAAAATGCTTCGGAACTCTTCCGTTGTTCCCGGAATTACGCTGAAGTTTAAAAATGCTTCGGAACTCTTCCATTGCTCTCGAAATTCCGCTGAAGTTTAAATATGCTTCGGAACTCTTCCGTTGTTCCCGGAATTATGCTGAAGTTTAAAAATGCTTCGGAACTCTTCCACTGTTCTCGGAATTCCGCTGAAGTTTAAAAATGCTTCGCAACTCTTCCATTGTTCTCGGAATTCCGTTGACGTTTAAAAATGCTTCGGAAATCTTCCATTGTTATCGGTATTCCGCTGACGTTTAAAAATGCTTCGGAACTCTTCCATTGTTATCGGAATTCCGCTGAAATTTAAAAATGCTTCGAAACTTTTCCATTGTTCTCGGAATTCCGTGGACGTTTAAAAATGCTTTGGAACTCTTCCATTGTTCTCAGAATTCTGCTGAAGTTTAAATATGATTCAGAACTCTTCCATTGTTATCGGAATTCCGCTGACGTTTAAAAATGCTTCGGAACTCTTCCATTGTTCTCCGAATTCCGCTGAAGTTTAAAAATGCTTCGGAACTCTTCCATTATTCTCGAAATTCCGCTGAAGTTTAAAAATGCTTCGGAACTCTTCCGTTGTTCCCGGAATTACGCTGAAGTTTAAAAATTCTTCGGAACTTTTCCATTGTTCTCGGAATTCCGCGGATGTTTAAAACTGCTTTGGAACTCTTCCATTGTTCTCGGAATTCCGCTGACGTTTAAAAATGCTTCCGAACTCTTCCATTGTTCTCGGAATTCCGCTGACGTTTAAAAATTCTTCGCAACTTTTCCATTGTTCTCGGAATTCCGCGGACGTTTAAAAATGCTTCAGAACTCTTCCATTGTTCTCGGAATTCCGCTGAAGTTTAAAAATGCTTCGGAACTCTTCCGTTGTTCCCGGAATTACGCTGAAGTTTAAAAATGCTTCGGAACTCTTCCATTGCTCTCGAAATTCCGCTGAAGTTTAAATATGCTTCGGAACTCTTCCATTGTTCTCGGAATTCTGCTGAAATTTAAAAATGCTTCGGAACTCTTCCATTGTTCTAGGAATTCCGATGAAGTTTAAAAATGCTTCGGAACTCTTCCTTTGTTCTCAGAATTCCGCTGAAATTTAAAAATGCTTCGGAACTTTTCCATTGTTCTAGGAATTCCGCTGAAGTTTAAAAATGCTTCGCAACTCTTACATGGTTCCCGGAATTCAGCTGAAGTTTAAAAATGTTTCAGAACTCTTCCGTTGCTCTCGGAATTCCGCTGAAGTTTAAAAATGCTTCGGAACTCTTCCATTGTTCTGGAAATTCCGCTGAAGTTTAAAAATTCTTCGGAACTCTTCCATTTTTCCCAGAATTACGCTGAAGTTTAAAAATGCTTCGGAACACTTCCATTGTTAGCTGAATTCTGCTGACATTTAAAAATGCTTCGGAACTCTTCTATTGATCTCGGAATTGCGCTGACGTTTAAAAATGCTTCGAAACTCTTCAATTGTTCTCGGAATTCTGCTGACATTTAAAAATGCTTCGGAACTCTTCCATTGTTCTCGAAATTCTGCTGAAGTTTAAAAATGCTTTGGAACTCCTCCATTTTTCCCGGAATTCCGCTGAAATTTAAAAATGATTCGCAACTCTTCCATTGTTCTCGGAATTCCGCTGAAATTTAAAAATGCTTCGGAACTTTTCCATTGTTCTCGGAATTCCGTGGACGTTTAAAAATGCTTTGGAACTCTTCCATTGTTCTCAGAATTCTGCTGAAGTTTAAATATGATTCAGAACTCTTCCATTGTTATCGGAATTCCGCTGACGTTTAAAAATGCTTCGGAACTCTTCCATTGTTCTCCGAATTCCGCTGAAGTTTAAAAATGCTTCGGAACTCTTCCATTATTCTCGAAATTCCGCTGAAGTTTAAAAATGCTTCGGAACTCTTCCGTTGTTCCCGGAATTACGCTGAAGTTTAAAAATTCTTCGGAACTTTTCCATTGTTCTCGGAATTCCGCGGATGTTTAAAACTGCTTTGGAACTCTTCCATTGTTCTCGGAATTCCGCTGACGTTTAAAAATGCTTCCGAACTCTTCCATTGTTCTCGGAATTCCGCTGACGTTTAAAAATTCTTCGCAACTTTTCCATTGTTCTCGGAATTCCGCGGACGTTTAAAAATGCTTCAGAACTCTTCCATTGTTCTCGGAATTCCGCTGACGTTTAAAAATGCTTCGGAACTCTTCCATTGTTCTCGAAATTCCGCTGAAGTTTAAAAATGCTTCGGAACTCTTCCGTTGTTCCCGGAATTACGCTGAAGTTTAAAAATGCTTCGGAACTCTTCCATTGCTCTCGAAATTCCGCTGAAGTTTAAATATGCTTCGGAACTCTTCCGTTGTTCCCGGAATTATGCTGAAGTTTAAAAATGCTTCGGAACTCTTCCACTGTTCTCGGAATTCCGCTGAAGTTTAAAAATGCTTCGCAACTCTTCCATTGTTCTCGGAATTCCGTTGACGTTTAAAAATGCTTCGGAAATCTTCCATTGTTATCGGTATTCCGCTGACGTTTAAAAATGCTTCGGAACTCTTCCATTGTTATCGGAATTCCGCTGAAATTTAAAAATGCTTCGGAACTTTTCCATTGTTCTCGGAATTCCGTGGACGTTTAAAAATGCTTTGGAACTCTTCCATTGTTCTCAGAATTCTGCTGAAGTTTAAATATGATTCAGAACTCTTCCATTGTTATCGGAATTCCGCTGACGTTTAAAAATGCTTCGGAACTCTTCCATTGTTCTCCGAATTCCGCTGAAGTTTAAAAATGCTTCGGAACTCTTCCATTATTCTCGAAATTCCGCTGAAGTTTAAAAATGCTTCGGAACTCTTCCGTTGTTCCCGGAATTACGCTGAAGTTTAAAAATTCTTCGGAACTTTTCCATTGTTCTCGGAATTCTGCGGATGTTTAAAACTGCTTTGGAACTCTTCCATTGTTCTCGGAATTCCGCTGACGTTTAAAAATGCTTCCGAACTCTTCCATTGTTCTCGGAATTCCGCTGACGTTTAAAAATTCTTCGCAACTTTTCCATTGTTCTCGGAATTCCGCGGACGTTTAAAAATGCTTCAGAACTCTTCCATTGTTCTCGGAATTCCGCTGACGTTTAAAAATGCTTCGCAACTCTTACATGGTTCCCGGAATTCAGCTGAAGTTTAAAAATGTTTCAGAACTCTTCCGTTGCTCTCGGAATTCCGCTGAAGTTTAAAAATGCTTCGGAACTCTTCCATTGTTCTGGAAATTCCGCTGAAGTTTAAAAATTCTTCGGAACTCTTCCATTTTTCCCAGAATTACGCTGAAGTTTAAAAATGCTTCGGAACACTTCCATTGTTAGCTGAATTCTGCTGACATTTAAAAATGCTTCGGAACTCTTCTATTGATCTCGGAATGGCGCTGACGTTTAAAAATGCTTCGAAACTCTTCAATTGTTCTCGGAATTCTGCTGACATTTAAAAATGCTTCGGAACTCTTCCATTGTTCTCGAAATTCTGCTGAAGTTTAAAAATGCTTTGGAACTCCTCCATTTTTCCCGGAATTCCGCTGAAATTTAAAAATGATTCGCAACTCTTCCATTGTTCTCGGAATTCCGCTGAAGTTTAAAAATGCTTCGCAACTCTTCCATTGTTCTCGGAATTCCGTTGACGTTTAAAAATGCTTCGGAAATCTTCCATTGTTATCGGTATTCCGCTGACGTTTAAAAATGCTTCGGAACTCTTCCATTGTTATCGGAATTCCGCTGAAATTTAAAAATGCTTCGAAACTTTTCCATTGTTCTCGGAATTCCGTGGACGTTTAAAAATGCTTTGGAACTCTTCCATTGTTCTCAGAATTCTGCTGAAGTTTAAATATGATTCAGAACTCTTCCATTGTTATCGGAATTCCGCTGACGTTTAAAAATGCTTCGGAACTCTTCCATTGTTCTCCGAATTCCGCTGAAGTTTAAAAATGCTTCGGAACTCTTCCATTATTCTCGAAATTCCGCTGAAGTTTAAAAATGCTTCGGAACTCTTCCGTTGTTCCCGGAATTACGCTGAAGTTTAAAAATTCTTCGGAACTTTTCCATTGTTCTCGGAATTCTGCGGATGTTTAATACTGCTTTGGAACTCTTCCATTGTTCTCGGAATTCCGCTGACGTTTAAAAATGCTTCCGAACTCTTCCATTGTTCTCGGAATTCCGCTGACGTTTAAAAATTCTTCGCAACTTTTCCATTGTTCTCGGAATTCCGCGGACGTTTAAAAATGCTTCAGAACTCTTCCATTGTTCTCGGAATTCCGCTGACGTTTAAAAATGCTTCGCAACTCTTACATGGTTCCCGGAATTCAGCTGAAGTTTAAAAATGTTTCAGAACTCTTCCGTTGCTCTCGGAATTCCGCTGAAGTTTAAAAATGCTTCGGAACTCTTCCATTGTTCTGGAAATTCCGCTGAAGTTTAAAAATTCTTCGGAACTCTTCCATTTTTCCCAGAATTACGCTGAAGTTTAAAAATGCTTCGGAACACTTCCATTGTTAGCTGAATTCTGCTGACATTTAAAAATGCTTCGGAACTCTTCTATTGATCTCGGAATTGCGCTGACGTTTAAAAATGCTTCGAAACTCTTCAATTGTTCTCGGAATTCTGCTGACATTTAAAAATGCTTCGGAACTCTTCCATTGTTCTCGAAATTCTGCTGAAGTTTAAAAATGCTTTGGAACTCCTCCATTTTTCCCGGAATTCCGCTGAAATTTAAAAATGATTCGCAACTCTTCCATTGTTCTCGGAATTCCGCTGAAGTTTAAAAATGCTTCGCAACTCTTCCATTGTTCTCGGAATTCTGTTGACGTTTAAAAATGCTTCGGAAATCTTCCATTGTTATCGGTATTCCGCTGACGTTTAAAAATGCTTCGGAACTCTTCCATTGTTATCGGAATTCCGCTGAAATTTAAAAATGCTTCGAAACTTTTCCATTGTTCTCGGAATTCCGTGGACGTTTAAAAATGCTTTGGAACTCTTCCATTGTTCTCAGAATTCTGCTGAAGTTTAAATATGATTCAGAACTCTTCCATTGTTATCGGAATTCCGCTGACGTTTAAAAATGCTTCGGAACTCTTCCATTGTTCTCCGAATTCCGCTGAAGTTTAAAAATGCTTCGGAACTCTTCCATTATTCTCGAAATTCCGCTGAAGTTTAAAAATGCTTCGGAACTCTTCCGTTGTTCCCGGAATTACGCTGAAGTTTAAAAATTCTTCGGAACTTTTCCATTGTTCTCGGAATTCCGCGGATGTTTAAAACTGCTTTGGAACTCTTCCATTGTTCTCGGAATTCCGCTGACGTTTAAAAATGCTTCCGAACTCTTCCATTGTTCTCGGAATTCCGCTGACGTTTAAAAATTCTTCGCAACTTTTCCATTGTTCTCGGAATTCCGCGGACGTTTAAAAATGCTTCAGAACTCTTCCATTGTTCTCGGAATTCCGCTGACGTTTAAAAATGCTTCGGAACTCTTCCATTGTTCTCGAAATTCCGCTGAAGTTTAAAAATGCTTCGGAACTCTTCCGTTGTTCCCGGAATTACGCTGAAGTTTAAAAATGCTTCGGAACTCTTCCATTGCTCTCGAAATTCCGCTGAAGTTTAAATATGCTTCGGAACTCTTCCATTGTTCTCGGAATTCTGCTGAAATTTAAAAATGCTTCGGAACTCTTCCATTGTTCTAGGAATTCCGATGAAGTTTAAAAATGCTTCGGAACTCTTCCTTTGTTCTCAGAATTCCGCTGAAATTTAAAAATGCTTCGGAACTTTTCCATTGTTCTAGGAATTCCGCTGAAGTTTAAAAATGCTTCGCAACTCTTACATGGTTCCCGGAATTCAGCTGAAGTTTAAAAATGTTTCAGAACTCTTCCGTTGCTCTCGGAATTCCGCTGAAGTTTAAAAATGCTTCGGAACTCTTCCATTGTTCTGGAAATTCCGCTGAAGTTTAAAAATTCTTCGGAACTCTTCCATTTTTCCCAGAATTACGCTGAAGTTTAAAAATGCTTCGGAACACTTCCATTGTTAGCTGAATTCTGCTGACATTTAAAAATGCTTCGGAACTCTTCTATTGATCTCGGAATTGCGCTGACGTTTAAAAATGCTTCGAAACTCTTCAATTGTTCTCGGAATTCTGCTGACATTTAAAAATGCTTCGGAACTCTTCCATTGTTCTCGAAATTCTGCTGAAGTTTAAAAATGCTTTGGAACTCCTCCATTTTTCCCGGAATTCCGCTGAAATTTAAAAATGATTCGCAACTCTTCCATTGTTCTCGGAATTCCGCTGAAATTTAAAAATGCTTCGGAACTTTTCCATTGTTCTCGGAATTCCGTGGACGTTTAAAAATGCTTTGGAACTCTTCCATTGTTCTCAGAATTCTGCTGAAGTTTAAATATGATTCAGAACTCTTCCATTGTTATCGGAATTCCGCTGACGTTTAAAAATTCTTTGCAACTTTTCCATTGTTCTCGGAATTCCGCGGACGTTTAAAAATGCTTCAGAACTCTTCCATTGTTCTCGGAATTCCGCTGACGTTTAAAAATGCTTCGGAACTCTTCCATTGTTCTCGAAATTCCGCTGAAGTTTAAAAATGCTTCGGAACTCTTCCGTTGTTCCCGGAATTACGCTGAAGTTTAAAAATGCTTCGGAACTCTTCCATTGCTCTCGAAATTCCGCTGAAGTTTAAATATGCTTCGGAACTCTTCCGTTGTTCCCGGAATTATGCTGAAGTTTAAAAATGCTTCGGAACTCTTCCACTGTTCTCGGAATTCCGCTGAAGTTTAAAAATGCTTCGCAACTCTTCCATTGTTCTCGGAATTCCGTTGACGTTTAAAAATGCTTCGGAAATCTTCCATTGTTATCGGTATTCCGCTGACGTTTAAAAATGCTTCGGAACTCTTCCATTGTTATCGGAATTCCGCTGAAATTTAAAAATGCTTCGGAACTTTTCCATTGTTCTCGGAATTCCGTGGACGTTTAAAAATGCTTTGGAACTCTTCCATTGTTCTCAGAATTCTGCTGAAGTTTAAATATGATTCAGAACTCTTCCATTGTTATCGGAATTCCGCTGACGTTTAAAAATGCTTCGGAACTCTTCCATTGTTCTCCGAATTCCGCTGAAGTTTAAAAATGCTTCGGAACTCTTCCATTATTCTCGAAATTCCGCTGAAGTTTAAAAATGCTTCGGAACTCTTCCGTTGTTCCCGGAATTACGCTGAAGTTTAAAAATTCTTCGGAACTTTTCCATTGTTCTCGGAATTCTGCGGATGTTTAAAACTGCTTTGGAACTCTTCCATTGTTCTCGGAATTCCGCTGACGTTTAAAAATGCTTCCGAACTCTTCCATTGTTCTCGGAATTCCGCTGACGTTTAAAAATTCTTCGCAACTTTTCCATTGTTCTCGGAATTCCGCGGACGTTTAAAAATGCTTCAGAACTCTTCCATTGTTCTCGGAATTCCGCTGACGTTTAAAAATGCTTCGCAACTCTTACATGGTTCCCGGAATTCAGCTGAAGTTTAAAAATGTTTCAGAACTCTTCCGTTGCTCTCGGAATTCCGCTGAAGTTTAAAAATGCTTCGGAACTCTTCCATTGTTCTGGAAATTCCGCTGAAGTTTAAAAATTCTTCGGAACTCTTCCATTTTTCCCAGAATTACGCTGAAGTTTAAAAATGCTTCGGAACACTTCCATTGTTAGCTGAATTCTGCTGACATTTAAAAATGCTTCGGAACTCTTCTATTGATCTCGGAATTGCGCTGACG
This sequence comes from Phyllobates terribilis, assembly GCF_046119375.1. Classification (NCBI taxonomy): domain Eukaryota; kingdom Metazoa; phylum Chordata; class Amphibia; order Anura; family Dendrobatidae; genus Phyllobates; species Phyllobates terribilis. Next base: position 67,886,879 of record NW_027362769.1, read on the forward strand.
TTTAAAAATGCTTCGAAACTCTTCAATTGTTCTCGGAATTCTGCTGACATTTAAAAATGCTTCGGAACTCTTCCATTGTTCTCGAAATTCTGCTGAAGTTTAAAAATGCTTTGGAACTCCTCCATTTTTCCCGGAATTCCGCTGAAATTTAAAAATGATTCGCAACTCTTCCATTGTTCTCGGAATTCCGCTGAAGTTTAAAAATGCTTCGCAACTCTTCCATTGTTCTCGGAATTCCGTTGACGTTTAAAAATGCTTCGGAAATCTTCCATTGTTATCGGTATTCCGCTGACGTTTAAAAATGCTTCGGAACTCTTCCATTGTTATCGGAATTCCGCTGAAATTTAAAAATGCTTCGAAACTTTTCCATTGTTCTCGGAATTCCGTGGACGTTTAAAAATGCTTTGGAACTCTTCCATTGTTCTCAGAATTCTGCTGAAGTTTAAATATGATTCAGAACTCTTCCATTGTTATCGGAATTCCGCTGACGTTTAAAAATGCTTCGGAACTCTTCCATTGTTCTCCGAATTCCGCTGAAGTTTAAAAATGCTTCGGAACTCTTCCATTATTCTCGAAATTCCGCTGAAGTTTAAAAATGCTTCGGAACTCTTCCGTTGTTCCCGGAATTACGCTGAAGTTTAAAAATTCTTCGGAACTTTTCCATTGTTCTCGGAATTCCGCGGATGTTTAAAACTGCTTTGGAACTCTTCCATTGTTCTCGGAATTCCGCTGACGTTTAAAAATGCTTCCGAACTCTTCCATTGTTCTCGGAATTCCGCTGACGTTTAAAAATTCTTCGCAACTTTTCCATTGTTCTCGGAATTCCGCGGACGTTTAAAAATGCTTCAGAACTCTTCCATTGTTCTCGGAATTCCGCTGACGTTTAAAAATGCTTCGGAACTCTTCCATTGTTCTCGAAATTCCGCTGAAGTTTAAAAATGCTTCGGAACTCTTCCGTTGTTCCCGGAATTACGCTGAAGTTTAAAAATGCTTCGGAACTCTTCCATTGCTCTCGAAATTCCGCTGAAGTTTAAATATGCTTCGGAACTCTTCCATTGTTCTCGGAATTCTGCTGAAATTTAAAAATGCTTCGGAACTCTTCCATTGTTCTAGGAATTCCGATGAAGTTTAAAAATGCTTCGGAACTCTTCCTTTGTTCTCAGAATTCCGCGGAAATTTAAAAATGCTTCGGAACTTTTCCATTGTTCTAGGAATTCCGCTGAAGTTTAAAAATGCTTCGCAACTCTTACATGGTTCCCGGAATTCAGCTGAAGTTTAAAAATGTTTCAGAACTCTTCCGTTGCTCTCGGAATTCCGCTGAAGTTTAAAAATGCTTCGGAACTCTTCCATTGTTCTGGAAATTCCGCTGAAGTTTAAAAATTCTTCGGAACTCTTCCATTTTTCCCAGAATTACGCTGAAGTTTAAAAATGCTTCGGAACACTTCCATTGTTAGCTGAATTCTGCTGACATTTAAAAATGCTTCGGAACTCTTCTATTGATCTCGGAATTGCGCTGACGTTTAAAAATGCTTCGAAACTCTTCAATTGTTCTCGGAATTCTGCTGACATTTAAAAATGCTTCGGAACTCTTCCATTGTTCTCGAAATTCTGCTGAAGTTTAAAAATGCTTTGGAACTCCTCCATTTTTCCCGGAATTCCGCTGAAATTTAAAAATGATTCGCAACTCTTCCATTGTTCTCGGAATTCCGCTGAAATTTAAAAATGCTTCGGAACTTTTCCATTGTTCTCGGAATTCCGTGGACGTTTAAAAATGCTTTGGAACTCTTCCGTTGTTCCCGGAATTACGCTGAAGTTTAAAAATTCTTCGGAACTTTTCCATTGTTCTCGGAATTCTGCGGATGTTTAAAACTGCTTTGGAACTCTTCCATTGTTCTCGGAATTCCGCTGACGTTTAAAAATGCTTCCGAACTCTTCCATTGTTCTCGGAATTCCGCTGACGTTTAAAAATTCTTCGCAACTTTTCCATTGTTCTCGGAATTCCGCGGACGTTTAAAAATGCTTCAGAACTCTTCCATTGTTCTCGGAATTCCGCTGACGTTTAAAAATGCTTCGCAACTCTTACATGGTTCCCGGAATTCAGCTGAAGTTTAAAAATGTTTCAGAACTCTTCCGTTGCTCTCGGAATTCCGCTGAAGTTTAAAAATGCTTCGGAACTCTTCCATTGTTCTGGAAATTCCGCTGAAGTTTAAAAATTCTTCGGAACTCTTCCATTTTTCCCAGAATTACGCTGAAGTTTAAAAATGCTTCGGAACACTTCCATTGTTAGCTGAATTCTGCTGACATTTAAAAATGCTTCGGAACTCTTCTATTGATCTCGGAATTGCGCTGACGTTTAAAAATGCTTCGAAACTCTTCAATTGTTCTCGGAATTCTGCTGACATTTAAAAATGCTTCGGAACTCTTCCATTGTTCTCGAAATTCTGCTGAAGTTTAAAAATGCTTTGGAACTCCTCCATTTTTCCCGGAATTCCGCTGAAATTTAAAAATGATTCGCAACTCTTCCATTGTTCTCGGAATTCCGCTGAAGTTTAAAAATGCTTCGCAACTCTTCCATTGTTCTCGGAATTCCGTTGACGTTTAAAAATGCTTCGGAAATCTTCCATTGTTATCGGTATTCCGCTGACGTTTAAAAATGCTTCGGAACTCTTCCATTGTTATCGGAATTCCGCTGAAATTTAAAAATGCTTCGAAACTTTTCCATTGTTCTCGGAATTCCGTGGACGTTTAAAAATGCTTTGGAACTCTTCCATTGTTCTCAGAATTCTGCTGAAGTTTAAATATGATTCAGAACTCTTCCATTGTTATCGGAATTCCGCTGACGTTTAAAAATGCTTCGGAACTCTTCCATTGTTCTCCGAATTCCGCTGAAGTTTAAAAATGCTTCGGAACTCTTCCATTATTCTCGAAATTCCGCTGAAGTTTAAAAATGCTTCGGAACTCTTCCGTTGTTCCCGGAATTACGCTGAAGTTTAAAAATTCTTCGGAACTTTTCCATTGTTCTCGGAATTCCGCGGATGTTTAAAACTGCTTTGGAACTCTTCCATTGTTCTCGGAATTCCACTGACGTTTAAAAATGCTTCCGAACTCTTCCATTGTTCTCGGAATTCCGCTGACGTTTAAAAATTCTTCGCAACTTTTCCATTGTTCTCGGAATTCCGCGGACGTTTAAAAATGCTTCAGAACTCTTCCATTGTTCTCGGAATTCCGCTGACTTTTAAAAATGCTTCGGAACTCTTCCATTGTTCTCGAAATTCCGCTGAAGTTTAAAAATGCTTCGGAACTCTTCCGTTGTTCCCGGAATTACGCTGAAGTTTAAAAATGCTTCGGAACTCTTCCATTGCTCTCGAAATTCCGCTGAAGTTTAAATATGCTTCGGAACTCTTCCATTGTTCTCGGAATTCTGCTGAAATTTAAAAATGCTTCGGAACTCTTCCATTGTTCTAGGAATTCCGATGAAGTTTAAAAATGCTTCGGAACTCTTCCTTTGTTCTCAGAATTCCGCGGAAATTTAAAAATGCTTCGGAACTTTTCCATTGTTCTAGGAATTCCGCTGAAGTTTAAAAATGCTTCGCAACTCTTACATGGTTCCCGGAATTCAGCTGAAGTTTAAAAATGTTTCAGAACTCTTCCGTTGCTCTCGGAATTCCGCTGAAGTTTAAAAATGCTTCGGAACTCTTCCATTGTTCTGGAAATTCCGCTGAAGTTTAAAAATTCTTCGGAACTCTTCCATTTTTCCCAGAATTACGCTGAAGTTTAAAAATGCTTCGGAACACTTCCATTGTTAGCTGAATTCTGCTGACATTTAAAAATGCTTCGGAACTCTTCTATTGATCTCGGAATTGCGCTGACGTTTAAAAATGCTTCGAAACTCTTCAATTGTTCTCGGAATTCTGCTGACATTTAAAAATGCTTCGGAACTCTTCCATTGTTCTCGAAATTCTGCTGAAGTTTAAAAATGCTTTGGAACTCCTCCATTTTTCCCGGAATTCCGCTGAAATTTAAAAATGATTCGCAACTCTTCCATTGTTCTCGGAATTCCGCTGAAATTTAAAAATGCTTCGGAACTTTTCCATTGTTCTCGGAATTCCGTGGACGTTTAAAAATGCTTTGGAACTCTTCCATTGTTCTCAGAATTCTGCTGAAGTTTAAATATGATTCAGAACTCTTCCATTGTTATCGGAATTCCGCTGACGTTTAAAAATGCTTCGGAACTCTTCCATTGTTCTCCGAATTCCGCTGAAGTTTAAAAATGCTTCGGAACTCTTCCATTATTCTCGAAATTCCGCTGAAGTTTAAAAATGCTTCGGAACTCTTCCGTTGTTCCCGGAATTACGCTGAAGTTTAAAAATTCTTCGGAACTTTTCCATTGTTCTCGGAATTCCGCGGATGTTTAAAACTGCTTTGGAACTCTTCCATTGTTCTCGGAATTCCGCTGACGTTTAAAAATGCTTCCGAACTCTTCCATTGTTCTCGGAATTCCGCTGACGTTTAAAAATTCTTCGCAACTTTTCCATTGTTCTCGGAATTCCGCGGACGTTTAAAAATGCTTCAGAACTCTTCCATTGTTCTCGGAATTCCGCTGACGTTTAAAAATGCTTCGGAACTCTTCCATTGTTCTCGAAATTCCGCTGAAGTTTAAAAATGCTTCGGAACTCTTCCATTGTTCTCGGAATTCTGCTGAAATTTAAAAATGCTTCGGAACTCTTCCATTGTTCTAGGAATTCCGCTGAAGTTTAAAAATGCTTCGGAACTCTTCCTTTGTTCTCAGAATTCCGCTGAAATTTAAAAATGCTTCGGAACTTTTCCATTGTTCTAGGAATTCCGCTGAAGTTTAAAAATGCTTCGCAACTCTTACATGGTTCCCGGAATTCAGCTGAAGTTTAAAAATGTTTCAGAACTCTTCCGTTGTTCTCGGAATTCCGCTGAAGTTTAAAAATGCTTCGGAACTCTTCCATTGTTCTGGAAATTCCGCTGAAGTTTAAAAATTCTTCGGAACTCTTCCATTTTTCCCAGAATTACGCTGAAGTTTAAAAATGCTTCGGAACACTTCCATTGTTAGCTGAATTCTGCTGACATTTAAAAATGCTTCGGAACTCTTCTATTGATCTCGGAATTGCACTGACGTTTAAAAATGCTTCGAAACTCTTCAATTGTTCTCGGAATTCTGCTGACATTTAAAAATGCTTCGGAACTCTTCCATTGTTCTCGAAATTCTGCTGAAGTTTAAAAATGCTTTGGAACTCCTCCATTTTTCCCGGAATTCCGCTGAAATTTAAAAATGATTCGCAACTCTTTCATTGTTCTCGGAATTCCGCTGAAATTTAAAAATGCTTCGGAACTTTTCCATTGTTCTCGGAATTCCGTGGACGTTTAAAAATGCTTTGGAACTCTTCCATTGTTCTCAGAATTCTGCTGAAGTTTAAATATGATTCAGAACTCTTCCATTGTTATCGGAATTCCGCTGACGTTTAAAAATGCTTCGGAACTCTTCCATTATTCTCAAAATTCCGCTGAAGTTTAAAATTGCTTCGGAACTCTTCCGTTGTTCCCGGAATTACGCTGAAGTTTAAAAATGCTTCGGAACTCTTCCATTGCTCTCGAAATTCCGCTGAAGTTTAAATATGCTTCGGAACTCTTCCATTGTTCCCGGAATTATGCTGAAGTTTAAAAATACTTCGGAACTCTTCCATTGTTCTCGGAATTCCGCTGAAGTTTAAAAATGCTTCGCAACTCTTCCATTGTTCTCGGAATTCCGTTGACGTTTAAAAATGCTTCAGAACTCTTCCATTGTTATCGGTATTCTGCTGACGTTTAAAAATGCTTCGGAACTCTTCCATTGTTTTCGGAATTCTGCTGAAGTTTAAAAATGCTTCGGAACTCTTCCATTGTTCTCGGAATTCTGCTGAAGTTTAAAAATGCTCGGAACTCTTCCATTGTTCTCAGAATTCCGCTGACGTTTAAAAATGCTTCCGAACTCTTCCATTGTTCTCGGAATTCCGCTGACGTTTAAAAATGCTTCGGAACTCTTCCATTGTTCTCGGAATTCCGTTGACGTTTAAAAGTGCTTCGGAACTCTTCCATTGTTGTCGGAATTACGCTGACGTTTAAAAATGCTTCGGAACTCTTCCATTGTTCTCGGAAATCCGTTGACATTTAAAAATGCTTCGGAACTTTTCAATTGTTCTTGGAATTCTGCTAACATTTAAAAATGCTTCGGAACTCTTCCATTGTTCTCGGAAATCCGCTGAAGTTTAAAAATGCTTCGGAACTCTTCCATTGTTCTCGGAATTCCGCTGAAGTTTAAAAATGCTTCGGAACTCTTCCGTTGATCCCAGAATTCCGCTGAAGTTTAAAAATGCTTCGGAACTCTTCCATTGTTCTCAGAATTTCGCTGAAGTTTAAAAATGCTTCGGAACTCTTCCGTTGTTCCCGGAATTACGCTGAAGTTTAAAAATGCTTCGGAACTCTTCCATTGCTCTCGAAATTCCGCTGAAGTTTAAATATGCGTCGGAACTCTTCCATTGTTCCCGGAATTATGCTGAAGTTTAAAAATGCTTCGGAACTCTTCCATTGTTCTCGGAATTCCGCTGAAGATTAAAAATGCTTCGCAACTCTTCCATTGTTCTCGGAATTCCGTTGACGTTTAAAAATGCTTCGGAAATCTTCCATTGTTATCGGAATTCTGCTGAAGTTTAAAAATGCTTCGGAAGTCTTTCATTGTTCTCGGAATTCTGCTGAAGTTTAAAAATGCTTCGGAACTCTTCCATTGTTCTCAGAATTCCGCTGACGTTTAAAAATGCGTCCGAACTCTTCCATTGTTCTCGGAATTCCGCTGACGTTTAAAAATTCTGCGGAACTCTTCCATTGTTCTCGGAATTCCGTTGACGTTTAAAAGTGCTTCGGAACTCTTCCATTGTTGTCGGAATTACGCAGACGTTTAAAAATGCTTCGGAACACTTCCATTGTTCTCGGAAATCCGTTGACATTTAAAAATGCTTCGGAACTCTTCCATTGTTCCCGGAATTCCGCTGACATTTAAAAATGCTTCGGAACTCTTCCATTGTTCTTGGAATTCGGCTGACGTTTAAAAATTCTTCAGAAATCTTCCATAGTTCCCGGAATTCCGCCTAAGCTTAAAAATGCTTCGGAACTCTTCCTTTGTTCTCGGAATTCCACTGAAGTTTAAAAATGCTCCGGAACTCTTCCATTGTTATCGGAATTCTGCTGAAGTTTAAAAATTCTTCGGAACTCTTCCATTGTTCTCGGAATTCCTCTGAAGTTTAAAAATGCTTTGGAATTCTTCCATTGTTCCTGGAATTCAGCTGAAGCTTCAAAAAATGCTTCGGAACTCTTCCTTTGTTCTTGGAATTCCGCTAACGTTTAAAAATGCTTCGGAACTCTTCCATTGTTCTCGGAATTCCGCTGAAGTTTAAAAATGCTTCGGAACTCTTCCATTGTTCTCGGAATTCTGCTGAAATTTAAAAATGCTTCGGAACTCTTCCATTGTTCTAGGAATTCCGCTGAAGTTTAAAAATGCTTCGGAACTCTTCCTTTGTTCTCAGAATTTCACTGAAATTTAAAAATGCTTCGGAACTTTTCCATTGTTCTAGGAATTCCGCTGAAGTTTAAAAATGCTTCGCAACTCTTACATGGTTCCCGGAATTCAGCTGAAGTTTAAAAATGTTTTAGAACTCTTCCGTTGTTCTCGGAATTCCGCTGAAGTTTAAAAATTCTTCGGAACTCTTCCATTTTTCCCAGAATTACGCTGAAGTTTAAAAATGCTTCGGAACACTTCCATTGTTAGCTGAATTCTGCTGACATTTAAAAATGCTTCGGAACTCTTCTATTGATCTCGGAATTGCGCTGACGTTTAAAAATGCTTCGAAACTCTTCAATTGTTCTCGGAATTCTGCTGACATTTAAAAATGCTTCGGAACTCTTCCATTGTTCTCGAAATTCTGCTGAAGTTTAAAAATGCTTTGGAACTCCTCCATTTTTCCCGGAATTCCGCTGAAATTTAAAAATGATTCGCAACTCTTCCATTGTTCTCGGAATTCCGCTGAAATTTAAAAATGCTTCGGAACTTTTCCATTGTTCTCGGAATTCCGTGGACGTTTAAAAATGCTTTGGAACTCTTCCATTGTTCTCAGAATTCTGCTGAAGTTTAAATATGATTCAGAACTCTTCCATTGTTATCTGAATTCCGCTGACGTTTAAAAATGCTTTGGAACTCTTCCATTATTCTCAAAATTCCGCTGAAGTTTAAAAATGCTTCGGAACTCTTCCGTTGTTCCCGGAATTACGCTGAAGTTTAAAAATGCTTCGGAACTCTTCCATTGCTCTCGAAATTCCGCTGAAGTTTAAATATGCTTCGGAACTCTTCCATTGTTCCCGGAATTATGCTGAAGTTTAAAAATGCTTCGGAACTCTTCCATTGTTCTCGGAATTCCGCTGAAGTTTAAAAATGCTTCGCAACTCTTCCATTGTTCTCGGAATTCCGTTGACGTTTAAAAATGCTTCAGAACTCTTCCATTGTTATCGGTATTCCGCTGACGTTTAAAAATGCTTCGGAACTCTTCCATTGTTTTCGGAATTCTGCTGAAGTTTTAAAATGCTTCGGAACTCTTCCATTGTTCTCGGAATTCTGCTGAAGTTTAAAAATGCTCGGAACTCTTCCATTGTTCTCAGAATTCCGCTGACGTTTAAAAATGCTTCGGAACTCTTCCATTGTTCTCGAAATTCCGCTGAAGTTTAAAAATGCTTCGGAACTCTTCCGTTGTTCCCGGAATTACGCTGAAGTTTAAAAATGCTTCGGAACTCTTCCATTGCTCTCGAAATTCCGCTGAAGTTTAAATATGCTTCGGAACTCTTCCATTGTTCCCGGAATTATGCTGAAGTTTAAAAATGCTTCGGAACTCTTCCACTGTTCTCGGAATTCCGCTGAAGTTTAAAAATGCTTCGGAACTCTTCCATTGTTCTCGGAATTCCGCTGAAGTTTAAAAATGCTTCGGAACTCTTCCGTTGATCCCGGAATTCCGCTTAAGTTTAAAAATGCTTCGGAACTCTTCCATTGTTCTCAGAATTTCGCTGAAGTTTAAAAATGCTTCGGAACTCTTCCGTTGTTCCCGGAATTATGCTGAAGTTTAAATATGCTTCGGAACTCTTCCGTTGTTCCCGGAATTACGCTGAAGTTTAAAAATGCTTCGGAACTCTTCCATTGCTCTCGAAATTCCGCTGAAGTTTAAATATGCTTCGGAACTCTTCCATTGTTCCCGGAATTATGCTGAAGTTTAAAAATGCTTCGGAACTCTTCCATTTTTCTCGGAATTCCGCTGAAGTTTAAAAATTCTTCGGAACTCTTCCATTTTTCCCAGAATTACGCTGAAGTTTAAAAATGCTTCGGAACACTTCCATTGTTAGCTGAATTCTGCTGACATTTAAAAATGCTTCGGAACTCTTCTATTGATCTCGGAATTGCGCTGACGTTTAAAAATGCTTCGAAACTCTTCAATTGTTCTCGGAATTCTGCTGACATTTAAAAATGCTTCGGAACTCTTCCATTGTTCTCGAAATTCTGCTGAAGTTTAAAAATGCTTTGGAACTCCTCCATTTTTCCCGGAATTCCGCTGAAGTTTAAAAATTCTTCGGAACTCTTCCATTTTTCCCAGAATTACGCTGAAGTTTAAAAATGCTTCGGAACACTTCCATTGTTAGCTGAATTCTGCTGACATTTAAAAATGCTTCGGAACTCTTCTATTGATCTCGGAATTGCGCTGACGTTTAAAAATGCTTCGAAACTCTTCAATTGTTCTCGGAATTCTGCTGACATTTAAAAATGCTTCGGAACTCTTCCATTGTTCTCGAAATTCTGCTGAAGTTTAAAAATGCTTTGGAACTCCTCCATTTTTCCCGGAATTCCGCTGAAATTTAAAAATGATTCGCAACTCTTCCATTGTTCTCGGAATTCCGCTGAAATTTAAAAATGCTTCGGAACTTTTCCATTGTTCTCGGAATTCCGTGGACGTTTAAAAATGCTTTGGAACTCTTCCATTGTTCTCAGAATTCTGCTGAAGTTTAAATATGATTCAGAACTCTTCCATTGTTATCTGAATTCCGCTGACGTTTAAAAATGCTTCGGAACTCTTCCATTATTCTCAAAATTCCGCTGAAGTTTAAAAATGCTTCGGAACTCTTCCGTTGTTCCCGGAATTACGCTGAAGTTTAAAAATGCTTCGGAACTCTTCCATTGCTCTCGAAATTCCGCTGAAGTTTAAATATGCTTCGGAACTCTTCCATTGTTCCCGGAATTATGCTGAAGTTTAAAAATGCTTCGGAACTCTTCCATTGTTCTCGGAATTCCGCTGAAGTTTAAAAATGCTTCGCAACTCTTCCATTGTTCTCGGAATTCCGTTGACGTTTAAAAATGCTTCAGAACTCTTCCATTGTTATCGGTATTCCGCTGACGTTTAAAAATGCTTCGGAACTCTTCCATTGTTTTCGGAATTCTGCTGAAGTTTAAAAATGCTTCGGAACTCTTCCATTGTTCTCGGAATTCTGCTGAAGTTTAAAAATGCTCGGAACTCTTCCATTGTTCTCAGAATTCCGCTGACGTTTAAAAATGCTTCCGAACTCTTACATTGTTCTCGGAATTCCGCTGATGTTTAAAAATTCTTCGGAACTTTTCCATTGTTCTCGGAATTCCGCGGATGTTTAAAACTGCTTTGGAACTCTTCCATTGTTCTCGGAATTCCGCTGACGTTTAAAAATGCTTCCGAACTCTTCCATTGTTCTCGGAATTCCGCTGACGTTTAAAAATTCTTCGCAACTTTTCCATTGTTCTCGGAATTCCGCGGACGTTTAAAAATGCTTCAGAACTCTTCCATTGTTCTCGGAATTCCGCTGACGTTTAAAAATGCTTCGGAACTCTTCTATTGTTCTCGAAATTCCGCTGAAGTTTAAAAATGCTTCGGAACTCTTCCGTTGTTCCCGGAATTACGCTGAAGTTTAAAAATGCTTCGGAACTCTTCCATTGCTCTCGAAATTCCGCTGAAGTTTAAATATGCTTCGGAACTCTTCCATTGTTCCCGGAATTATGCTGAAGTTTAAAAATGCTTCGGAACTCTTCCACTGTTCTCGGAATTCCGCTGAAGTTTAAAAATGCTTCGGAACTCTTCCATTGTTCTCGGAATTCCGCTGAAGTTTAAAAATGCTTCGGAACTCTTCCGTTGATCCCGGAATTCCGCTTAAGTTTAAAAATGCTTCGGAACTCTTCCATTGTTCTCAGAATTTCGCTGAAGTTTAAAAATGCTTCGGAACTCTTCCGTTGTTCCCGGAATTACGCTGAAGTTTAAATATGCTTCGGAACTCTTCCGTTGTTCCCGGAATTACGCTGAAGTTTAAAAATGCTTCGGAACTCTTCCATTGCTCTCGAAATTCCGCTGAAGTTTAAATATGCTTCGGAACTCTTCCGTTGTTCCCGGAATTACGCTGAAGTTTAAAAATGCTTCGGAACTCTTCCATTGCTCTCGAAATTCCGCTGAAGTTTAAATATGCTTCGGAACTCTTCCATTGTTCCCGGAATTATGCTGAAGTTTAAAAATGCTTCGGAACTCTTCCATTTTTCTCGGAATTCCGCTGAAGTTTAAAAATGATTCGCAGCTCTTCCATTGTTCTCGGAATTCCGTTGACGTTTAAAAATGCTTCGGAACTCTTCCATTGTTATCGGAATTCTGCTGAAGTTTAAAAATGCTTCGGAACTCTTTCATTGTTCTCGGAATTCTGCTGAAGTTTAAAAATGCTTCGGAACTCTTCCATTGTTCTCAGAATTCCGCTGACGTTTAAAAATGCGTCCGAACTCTTCCATTGTTCTCGGAATTCCGCTGACGTTTAAAAATTCTTCGGAACTCTTCCATTGTTCTCGGAATTCCGTTGACGTTTAAAAGTGCTTCGGAACTCTTCCATTGTTGTCGGAATTACGCAGACGTTTAAAAATGCTTCGGAACTCTTCCATTGTTCTCGGAAATCCGTTGACATTTAAAAATGCTTCGGAACTCTTCCATTGTTCTTGGAATTCTGCTAACATTTAAAAATGCTTCGGAACTCTTCCATTGTTCTCGGAAATCCGCTGAAGTTTAAAAATGCTTTGGAACTCTTCCATTGTTCTCGGAATTCCGCTGAAGTTTAAAAATGCTTCGGAACTCTTCCCTTGATCCCGGAATTCCGTTGAAGTTTAAAAATGCTTCGGAACTCTTCCATTGTTCTCAGAATTTCGCTGAAGTTTAAAAATGCTTCGGAACTCTTCCATTGTTCTCGGAATTCCGCTGAAGTTTAAAAATGCTTTGGAAATCTTCCGTTGTTTTCGGAATTCCGCTGAAGTTTAAAAATGCTTCGGAACTCTTCCATTGTTCTCGGAAATCCGCTGAAGTTGAAAACTGCTTCTGAACTTTTCCATTGTTCTCGGAATTCCTTTGACGTTTAAAAATGCTTCGGAACTCTTCATTAGAGATGAGCGTTGTTCTACTCGAACTGTTCGCCAATCTCAAATTCGAGCTGTTTTGGGCGGTGTTCGAGCCGTTCGGCGAACACGAACAATTTGAGAAAAATTCGGCTGTTCGAGGTTATGTTCGATAACTGTTCGTGCACCAAAATCATAACTGGATTTTTTCTCAGTAATGATGAAAATTAATGTTAATACGAAGTTTGAGTGTACAGCGGGGTGGGGGGAGGGGCAGGGGATGGATCTCTGCAGGAACAATGAAGATCTCCATTTTTTTTTTCTCTTTCCCGCATTTACAGTGGGGAGGTGCAATCTGTCAGCCTATCAGCAGCGCACACACGGAGCGAAGTGCTTTTTTTCACACAAGCAAGGGCATGTGTCATTGGCAGTGTATGTCACATGTCCTTGCCCTATAAGACCAAGCCATTTTCCCCGTCGCCACCATTTTCTCACTGCTGCAGCTGCGTGTTAGACGGCACCGCTGTTGCTGTGTGCGCTATACCTTGTTAATTTCAAGCCAATTTTCGCACAAATCTACAGATAGCTTGGGAGTAGGGAATAGTTGTGATTGCAGTCCTTTTAAGGACTAGGTTACAGCATTTCCTACGACTTTTATCAGGCAGGTCTGTGCTCTTAAATAGATAGATTGTGGGAGTAAAGACTAATTGTAATTGGAGTCCTTTTCAGGACTAGGTTACATCAGTTCCTATCAGTTTTTGCCAGGCAGATCTGTGCCAGTGCTGTGCAAGTTTTTTTCACAGCATTTGGCTGAATCTAGCAAAGCTAATCCTTTTTGGCCTATTGCAGAGTGTGTTAGTCAGTGGAGTAGCCTATCTGTGTTGCAAGATATACCACCTGTGTATAGAATACCAATTTTTTTACTGCACCTAGTGAAGTAAAATCTTTTGGGCATAGCATCATTCTATTAGTCCATCTATACTGACCTCCATCAGGTTGCAAATTGAATATAATTTTTTTCTGCATCTAGCTCTGAAAAAATATTGGGCTTCTAGCTGTGTGTGGGACTTGTTGTATTAGTCCATCTATACTGACCTCCATCAGGTTGCAAACTGAATATATTTTTTTCTGCATCTACCTCTGAAAAAATATTGGGCTTCTAGCTGTGTGTGGGACTTGTTCTATTAATCCATCTATACAGACCTCCATCAGGTTGCAAACTGAATATATTTTTTCTGCATCTACCTCTGAAAAAAATATTGGGCTTCTAGCTGTGTGTGGGACTTGTTGTATTAGTCCATCTATACTGACCTCCATCAGGTTGCAAAGTGAATATATTTTTTTCTGCATCTACCTCTGAAAAAATATTGGGCTTCTATCTGTGTGTGGGACTTGTTCTATTAATCCATCTATACAGACCTCCATTAGGTTGCAAACTGAATATATTTTTTTCTGCATCTACCTCTGAAAAAATATGTGGCCTTCTAGCAGTGTGTGGGACTTTCTCTATTAGTCCATCTATACTGACCTCCATCAGGTTGCAAACTGAATATTTTTTTTTCTGCATCTACCTCTGAAAAAATATTTGGCCTTCTAGCAGTGTGTGGGACTTGTTCTATTAGTCCACCTATACTGACCTCCATCAGGTTGCAAATTCAAAATAATTTTTTGTCTGCATCTAGCTCTGAAAAAATATTTGGCCTTCTAGCAGTGTGTGGGACTTTCTCTATTAGTCCATCTATACTGACCTCCATCAGGTTGCAAACTGAATATATTTTTTTCTGCATCTACCTCTGAAAAAATATTTGGCCTTCTAGCAGTGTGTGGGACTTTCTCTATTAGTCCATCTATACTGACCTCCATCAGGTTGCAAATTAAAAATAATTTTTATCTGCATCTACAGTACCTCTGAAAAAATATTTGGGCTTCTAGCTGTGTGTGGGACTTGTTCTATTAGTCCATCTATACTGACCTCCATCAGGTTGCAAATTGAATATAATTTTTATCTGCATCTAGCTCTGAAAAAATATTTGGCCTTCTAGCAGTGTGTGGGACTTTCTCTATTAGTCCATCTATACTGACCTCCATCAGGTTGCAAATTAAAAATAATTTTTATCTGCATCTACCTCTGAAAAAATATTTGGGCTTCTAGCTGTGTGTGGGACTTGTTCTATTACTCCATCTATACTGACCTCCATCAGGTTGCAAACTGAATATATTTTTTTCTGCATCTACCTCTGAAAAAATATTGGGCTTCTAGCTGTGTGTGGGACTTGTTGTATTAGTCCATCTATACTGACCTCCATCAGGTTGCAAATTAAAAATAATTTTTATCTGCATCTACAGTACCTCTGAAAAAATATTTGGGCTTCTAGCTGTGTGTGGGACTTGTTCTATTAGTCCATCTATACTGACCTCCATCAGGTTGCAAATTGAATATAATTTTTATCTGCATCTAGCTCTGAAAAAATATTTGGCCTTCTAGCAGTGTGTGGGACTTTCTCTATTAGTCCATCTATACTGACCTCCATCAGGTTGCAAATTAAAAATAATTTTTATCTGCATCTACAGTGCCTCTGAAAAAATATTTGAGCTTCTAGCTGTGTGTGGGACTTGTTCTATTAGTCCATCTATACTGACCTCCATCAGGTTGCAAATTGAATATAATTTTTATCTGCATCTAGCTCTGAAAAAATATTTGGCCTTCTAGCAGTGTGTGGGACTTTCTCTATTAGTCCATCTATACTGACCTCCATCAGGTTGCAAATTGAATATAATTTTTATCTGCATGTAGCTCTGAAAAAATATTTGGCCTTCTAGCAGTGTGTGGGACTTTCTCTATTAGTCCATCTATACTGACCTCCATCAGGTTGCAAATTAAAAATAATTTTTATCTGCATCTACCTCTGAAAAAATATTTGGGCTTCTAGCTGTGTGTGGGACTTGTTCTATTAGTCTATCTATACTGACCTCCATCAGGTTGCAAACTGAATATATTTTTTTCTGCATCTACCTCTGAAAAAATATTGGGCTTCTAGCTATGTGTGGGACTTGTTGTATTAGTCCATCTATACTGACCTCCATCAGGTTGCAAATTAAAAATAATTTTTATCTGCATCTACAGTACCTCTGAAAAAATATTTGGGCTTCTAGCTGTGTGTGGGACTTGTTCTATTAGTCCATCTATACTGACCTCCATCAGGTTGCAAATTGAATATAATTTTTATCTGCATCTAGCTCTGAAAAAATATTTGGCCTTCTAGCAGTGTGTGGGACTTTCTCTATTAGTCCATCTATACTGACCTCCATCAGGTTGCAAATTAAAAATAATTTTTATCTGCATCTACCTCTGAAAAAATATTTGGGCTTCTAGCTGTGTGTGGGACTTGTTCTATTACTCCATCTATACTGACCTCCATCAGGTTGCAAACTGAATATATTTTTTTCTGCATCTACCTCTGAAAAAATATTGGGCTTCTAGCTGTGTGTGGGACTTGTTGTATTAGTCCATCTATACTGACCTCCATCAGGTTGCAAATAAAAATATTTTTTATCTGCATCTACAGTAGTGTTGAGCCACCCCCGTAGTGTTCGGGTTCGGTTCGGTTCGTCGAACACCGGGATGTTCGAGGAACTGTTCGTGGAACTGTTCGTGGAACACCTTAGAACACCGTCGAACACCGTTAAAACCAATGGCAGGCAAACAAAAACACATAGAAACACATAGAAAACACCTGCAAAGGTGTCCAAAAGCTGACAAACTGCTCAGAAGACACTCTCTTTAAAAAAGCCGGCCGGCAAATTCAGCAGCGGCATACACCGGTACCCGACAATTTAGACAAGAAGGAATAGAGCATCACACATAGATTAGATAGATAGAAACATGTCAGTCACACATATAAGAAGCACAGTGACAGTTTTGGTTACTGCACTTGTCATTTAGTGTAAAGGATTTATTAAAAAAAATATTAGTGTTTTCATGCACCGTCTCTTTAAAAAAGCCGGCCGGCAATTCAGCATCTGTACCCGACAATTTATAACAGACAGAATAGAGCTTCACACATAGATTAGATAGATAGAAACATGTCAGTCACATATATAATAAGTACTGTGACAGTGTTGCTTACTGTACTTGTCATTTAGTGTAAAGGATTTATTTAAAAAAATAATAGTGTTTTCATGCACTGTCTCTTTCAAAAAGCCGGCCGGCAATTCAGCAGCGGTACCCGACAATTTAGAACAGAAAGATAGAGCATCACACATAGATTAGATAGATAGAAACATGTCAGTCACATATATATGAAGTACAGTGATAGTGTTGGTTACTGTACTTGTCATTTAGTATTAAAATAAAGGATTTATTATTAAAAAAATTGGCGTGGGGTTCCCCTTAATTTTAGGCTCTAGCGGAGGTTAAGCAGACGGCTGGGGCAGATGTTTGAAGCCTGGGAAGGGGGTAATACCCACGGAGCTTCCCAGGCTACTAATATCAGCCCCCAGCTGAATACATAGCCTTTACTAGCTATTAAAATGGGGGACCCCCCCAAAAAAATGACGTAGGGTCCCCCCTAATTTAATAGCTAGCAAAGGCTAGGCAGACAGCTGGGGGCTGATATTAATAGCCCAGGAAGGGAGCCATGAATATTGGCCCCCTCCCAGGCTAGAAACACCAGCCGTCAGCCGCCCCAGAAATGGCGCATTCATAGGATGCGCCAATTCTGGCACTTAGCCTCGCTCTTCCACGCTGCCCTGGTGCGGTGGCAGGGGGTAATAGGGTTGGGGTTGATGTCAGCTTATAATGCCAGCTGACATCAAGCCCAGGTTAGTAATGGAGAGGCGTCTATAAGACACCCCCATTACTAACCCCATAGTCAAAGTTAAAAAAAACACAAACACCCAGAATAAAGTCCTTTAATTGAAATAAAGACACAATCCTTTATTGTTCTAAATTAAACCATACTTACCATCACGCCCATTCCAGCTGAAGCCAACGATCTCCTGCAATAAAAGAAAAATAATAAAGCAACCTCATCCTTACCTTTCCATGGTTCCCACGACAGCTTCAGCTCTGCTACATCGAGATGACAGGCTGGACCGCAGCAGAACGCTGCCATCCAGCCTGTCATCCCGCAGACACTGAGAAGCGCAGGCTTGCTTGCGCTGCTCAGCGTCTCTCTGTGACGACATCCAGATGAGCCGAGTTCATGTCCAATGAACTCGGCTCACCTCATGCACGTCACTGACAGCGTGGGAAAATTCTCACGCTGAAGCGCTGATTGCAGGAGAATTTTCCCACGCTGTCAGTGACGTGCAGGAGGTGAGCTGAGTTCATTGGACATGAGCTCACCTCATGCACATCACTGACAGCGTGGGAGATTTCTCCTGCACTCAGCACTTCAGCGTCAGAATTTTCCCACGCTGTCAGTGACGTGCATGAGGTGAGCCGAGTTCATTGGACATGACCTCGGCTCATCTGGATGCCGTCACAGCGAGACAGTGAGGAGCGCAAGCATGCCTGCGCTTCTCAGTGTCTGCGGGATGACAGACTGGATGGCAGCGTTCTGCTGCGGTCCAGCCAGTCATCTCGATGTAGCAGAGCTGAAGCTGTCGTGGGAACCATGGAAAGGTAAGGATGAGGTTGGTTTATTATTTTTCTTTTATTGCAGGAGATCGTTGGCTTCAGCTGGAATGGGTGTGATGGTAAGTAAGGTTTAATTTAGAACAATAAAGAATTGTGTCTTTATTTCAATTAAAGGACTTTATTCTGGGTGTTGTGTTTTTTTTAAATACTTTACTAGAAATTCATGGCGGTCATGTCTAATACTGGCGTGACCCCATGAATTTTGGGCTTAGGGCCAGCTGATAATACCAAGCTGGCCCTAACCCCTTTATTACCCAGTGAGCCACCGCACCAGGGCCCTGGATGAGTTGGGTACAGCGCCAGAAGATGGCGCTTCTATGAACGCGCCATTTTCCGGGGTGGCTGCGGACTGCAATTTGTAGCGGGGGGGGGCCCAGAAAGCTTGGGCCTCCCTGCGCTGCATATTCCAGCCCCCAGCTGCCTAGTTGTACCTGGCTGGACACAAAAATAGGGCGAAGCCCCACGTACTTTTTTTTTTAAATTATTTCATGAAATTCATGAAATAATTAAGAAAAAAAGGGCTTCCCTATATTGTTGTGTCCGGCCAGGTACAAATAGGCAGCTGGTGGATGGGGGCAGCCCGTTCCTGCCTGCTGTACCTGGCTGGACACAAATATAGTGCGAAGCCCCACTTCAATTTTTTTTAATTATTTCATGAAATTCATGAAATAAATAAGAAAAAAAGGGCTTCCCTATATTGTTGTGTCCGGCCAGGTACAAATAGGCAGCTGATTGATGGGGGCAGCCCGTTCCTGCCTGCTGTACCTGGCTGGACACAAATATAGTGCAAAGCCCCACTTCAATTTTTTTAAATTATTTCAGGAAATTCATGAAATAATTTAAAAAAAATTGACGTGGGGCTTCGCACTATATTTGTGTCCAGCCAGGTACAGCAGGCAGGAACGGGCTGCCCCCAACCACCAGCTGCCTATTTGTACCTGGCCGGACACAACAATATAGGGAAGCCCTTTTTTTCTTAATTATTTCATGAAATAATTTAAAGAAAATTGACGTGGGGCTTCGCCCTGTTTTTGTGTCCAGCCAGGTACAACTAGGCAGCTGGGGGCTGGAATTCGCAGCGCAGGGAGGCCCAAGCTTTCTGGGCCACCCCCGCTGCAAATTGCAGTCCGCAGCCACCCCGGAAAATGGCGCGTTCATAGAAGCGCCATCTTCTGGCGCTGTACCCAACTCATCCAGGGCCCTGATGCGGTGGCTCACTGGGTAATAAAGGGGTTAGGGCCAGGTTGGCATTATCAGCTGGCCCTAAGCCCGAAATTCATGGGGTCACGCCAATATTAGACATGACCACCATGAATTTCTAGTAAAGTATTTAAAAAAAACACAACACCCAGAAAAAAGTCCTTTAATTGAAATAAACACACAATTCTTTATTGTTCTAAATTAAACCATACTTACCATCACGCCCATTCCAGCTGAAGCCAACGATCTCCTGAAATAAAAGAAAAATAATAAAGCAACATCATCCTTACCTTTCCATGGTTCCCATGACAGCTTCAGCTCTGCTACATCGAGATGACAGGCTGGACCGCAGCAGAACGCTCCCATCCAGCCTGTCATCCCGCAGACACTGAGAAGCGCAGGCTTGCTTGCGCTCCACAGTGTCTCTCTGTGAGGGCATCCAGATGAGCCGAGTTAATGTCCAATGAAATCGGCTCACCTCATGCACGTCACTGACAGCGTGGGAAAATTCTCCTGCACTCAGCGCTTCAGCGTGGGAGAATTCTCACACTGAAGCGCTGAGTGCAGGAGAATTCTCCCACGCTGTCAGTGACGTGCAGGAGGTGAGCTGAGTTCATTGGACATGAGCTCACCTTATGCACGTCACTGACAGCGTGGGAAAATTCTCCTGCACTCAGCACTTCAGCGGGAGAATTCTCACGCTGAAGCGCTGAGTGCAGTAGAATTCTCCCACGCTGTCAGTGACGTGCAGGAGGTGAGCTGAGTTCATTGGACATGAGCTCACCTTATGCACGTCACTGACAGCGTGGGAGAATTCTCCTGCACTCACCGCTTCAGCGTGAGAATTTTCCCACGCTGTCAGTGACGTGCATGAGGTGAGCCGAGTTCATTGGACATGAACTCGGCTCATCTGGATGTCGTCACAGAGAGACGCTGAGCAGCGCAAGCAAGCCTGCGCTTCTCAGTGTCTGCGGGATGAGAGGCTGTATGGCAGCGTTCTGCTGCGGTCCAGCCTGTCATCTCGATGTAGCAGAGCTGAAGCTGTCGTGGGAACCATGGAAAGGTAAGGATGAGGTTGCTTTATTATTTTTCTTTTATTGCAGGAGATCGTTGGCTTCAGCTGGAATGGGCGTGACGGTAAGTATGGTTTAATTTAGAACAATAAAGGAATGTGTCTTTATTTCAATTAAAGGACTTTATTCTGGGTGTTTGTGTTTTTTTTAACTTTGACTATGGGGTTAGTAATGGGGGTGTCTTATAGACGCCTCTCCATTACTAACCTGGGCTTGATGTCAGCTGGCATTATAAGCTGACATCAACCCCAACCCTATTACCCCCTGCCACCGCACCAGGGCAGCGTGGAAGAGCGAGGCTAAGTGCCAGAATTGGCGCATCCTATGAATGCGCCATTTCTGGGGCGGCTGACGGCTGGTGTTTCTAGCCTGGGAGGGGGCCAATATTCATGGCTCCCTTCCTGGGCTATTAATATCAGCCCCCAGCTGTCTGCCTAGCCTTTGCTAGCTATTAAATTAGGGGGGACCCCACGTCATTTTTTTGGGGGGGTCCCCCATTTTAATAGCTAGTAAAGGCTATGTATTCAGCTGGGGGCTGATATTAGTAGCCTGGGAAGCTCCGTGGGTATTACCCCCTTCCCAGGCTTCAAACATCTGCCCCAGCCGTCTGCTTAACCTCCGCTAGAGCCTAAAATTAAGGGGAACCCCACGCCAATTGTTTTAATAATAAATCCTTTATTTTAATACTAAATGACAAGTACAGTAACCAACACTGTCACTGTACTTCGTATATATGTGGCTGACATGTTTCTATCTATCTAATCTATGTATGATGCTCTATTCTGTCTGTTATAAATTGTCGGGTACCGCTGCTGAATTGCCGGTCGGCTTTTTTAAAGAGACGGTGCATGAAAACACTATTATTTTTTTTGATAAATCCTTTACGCTAAATGACAAGTACAGTAAGCAGCACTTTCACTGTACTTCGTATATATGTGGCTGACATGTTTATATCTATCTAATCTATGTGTGAAGCTCTATTCTTTCGGTTCTAAATTGTCGGGTACCGGTGTATGCGCTGATGAATTGTCGGCTTTTCATGTTTCACTGTGAGCACTGTTCCCATCGATTTGGGCAATCCCTGTAATACCACAACCACCATGGCTGTGGCATTACAGTGAGTGGCAGACAATCCCTGCATGATTGGTGCTCTAAATAGCGCCAGACATGCAGGACACGCTTTTGGTGCACGAACAGTTATCGAACATAACCTCGAACAGCCAAATTTTTTGCAAATCGTTCGGGTTCGTCGAACAACTCGAACACCGCCCAAAACAGCTCGAATTTGAGATTGGCGAACAGTTCTAGTCGAACACCGCTCATCTGTAATCTACAGTACCTCTGAAAAAATATTTGGGCTTCTAGCTGTGTGTGGGACTTGTTCTATTAGTCCATCTATACTGACCTCCATCAGGTTGCAAATTGAATATAATTTTTATCTGCATCTAGCTCTGAAAAAATATTTGGCCTTCTAGCAGTGTGTGGGACTTTCTCTATTAGTCCATCTATACTGACCTCCATCAGATTGCAAATTAAAAATAATTTTTGTCTGCATCTACCTCTGAAAAATATATTTTGGCTTCTAGCTGTGTGTGGGACTTGTTCTATTAATCCATCTATACAGACCTCCATCAGGTTGCAAACTGAATATAATTTTTTTCTGCATCTAGCTCTGAAAAAATATTTGGCCTTCTAGCAGTGTGTGCGACTTGTTCTATTAGTCCACCTATACTGACCTCCATCAGGTTGCAAATTCAAAATTATTTTTTGTCTGCATCTAGCTCTGAAAAAATATTTGGCCTTCTAACAGTGTGTGGGACTTTCTCTATTAGTCCATCTATACTAACCTCCATCAGGTTGCAAACTGAATATATTTTTTTTCTGCATCTACCTCTGAAAAAATATTGGGCTTGTAGCTGTGTGTGGGACTTGTTCTATTAATCCATCTATACAGACCTCCATCAGGTTGCAAACTGAATAAAAATTTTTTCTGCATCTACCTCTGAAAAAATATTTGGGCTTCTAGCTGTGTGTGGGACTTGTTCTATTAGTCCATCTATACTGACCTCCATCAGGTTGCAAATTGAATATAATTTTTTTCTGCATCTAACCCAGCCAATAGTTTTGGCCTAATACCACAGTTTGGCCACTCAGCTCTGCTCGGTTTCCACCCATTGTTTTTTTGTGCAAACAACTCCAGAGTTGTGAATTAGTTAACCACCAAAATGAGTGGAAAAAGGCCTGCTGCTGGTGGAAAGGGGAATAGGCGTGTTGGGAAGGGGAAAAAAGGTTCTGTCCGTGGGGTAGGTGTTAAAGCAACAGTAACATCTGCAGAAGAAAGACCATCTTCCAGCCAAACTAAAATGTCTACTTCTTTTAGCGGACAATGTGATAAGATCCCTTTCTTACGGCCACGCCAATCGCTACAAATTCCATCTGAGGCACAAAAACAGCAGGTGCTTCAACAGATATCAAGTGCTCCTTTAAGTGGGCTCTCCTCCACATCAACTTCAACATCACAAATACTCCAGTCCTCAAAGGTGTCACCCCAATCGCACTTGCTTCCTCACAGCTCCCAAATCTCCAGCTGCCCGTCTGAGTATGAGGTAGAACAGATGGTTGAGTCTGCAGAGCTGTTTACTCATACTATAGCCTGGGAATCAGAGGTCGACTCCAGCGCTTCTGTGAATCCAGACGAGGAAATGATCTGCACTGATGCCCAGAATCTTTATGAGTCGGATCCAGGACCAGACGCAGAAGGTTCTGACCATAATGTAGACCCTCATTCCCAAACTGTAACTCCTGTTGGTGGAGACAATGAGGAAGACGATGATAAGACTCAAATACCTGATTGGAGCGACAACTTTAGTTTTTTGTCAGGGCAGGAACAGGTTGGCTCTGAGGACGACGGGTGTGATAACGCACAGGGTGATGATGATGAGGTTGGAGATCCCACTTACTGTCAACCCACAGTCAGCCAAGAGATGAGGTCAGCAGAGGAGGTGGAGGAAGATGCTAGTGACGACGAGGTCAGGTTGCGCCTTCCTGGACAGAGACGTAGTACTGGAAGCACGTCAACAACTGCATCCTCAAACACAACTCTGCCTCTCACCACAAGTCGTGGTGGCTCATCAGGTCGCATGGGTGCTAAGCCTTGCATAGCCTGGGCATTTTTTCAGATCGATAAAGATGACCCAACTCGTGTTATCTGTAACATTTGTCAGCAAAAGCTAAGTAGAGGCCAAAAAATACATAGTTTGAGTACTTCATGCATGAACCGGCACATGGACATGAAGCATAAGTTGCAGTGGGAAGCTCAGTGTGCTACAATGCGGCCTAGCCGGCCGGGCCAACCACCGTCTGCCATATCTTGTGCATCCGCGGCCTCTTCATCCTCTGTGACTGGGGGGACAGCAGTCACACCTGTTTTGGGGCGCAGACCTGCCACCTCTTTACCCGCAACAGCCAGCGTGATTGGCAGGTCATCATTTTCTTTGGAGGTGGTAACACCAGCTGGTGTTGAGCGCTGTCCGACATCGATAGCACCACCTTTGGATCAAGGCAACCTAACATGTCCGCCTGAATCTTCCTCACAGACCGGCAGTTTGCCGGGGACACCCTTATCAACCCCGTCTAAGCACAATAGCCAGCCCTCGGTCCCTCAGATGTGGACAAGTAAAAGACCATTTCCTCCTAGTCATGAGAAAGCTAAGAGGTTGAATTTCACCATCTTCAAGCTCTTGGATACAGAAATGCTGCCTTTCCGCCTGGTGGACACAGAGGATTTTCGAGACCTTATGTCCGTCGCAGTGCCCCAGTACCAGATGCCCAGTCGGCACTACTTCTCAAAGAAAGGTGTGCCTGCGCTCCACCAGCATGTCGCACACAACATCACCGCTTCTTTGAGAAACTCTGTGTGTGACAGGTTGCATTTCACCACAGACACTTGGATGAGTAGGCATGGACAGGGGCGTTACATGTCGCTGACTGGGCACTGGGCAACTATGGTGACAGCAGGACAAGGGGCTGCTGTCCAAGTCTTGCCGTCCCCACGAGTTGTGCGTCAATCCTCTTTATGTCAAAGTTCCTCCACTGCTTCTGCCTCCTCAACCTCCTCTCGGTCTTCCACCTGCACCCAAAGCCTGTCTGGTCATGCCACAAGCTTTCTAACTGCGCAGAAGGGATCCTGCACACCTCCTTACTATGCTGGCAGTAGGGCTCAACGTCATCAGGCGGTTTTTACATTGAAATGTCTGGGAGTCACACAGCTGAGGAGTTGTGGTCAGCTCTGGAGAACCAATTTCATGAATGGTTGTCTCCACTGGACCTGAAACCAGGGAAGGCCATGTGCGACAATGCTGCAAACCTGGGTGCGGCCCTTCGCCGGGGCAATGTCACACACGTGCCTTGTATGGCTCACGTGTTGAACCTGGTTGTCCAGCAATTTTTAGCCCACTATCCCAGACTAGATGGCCTTCTGCAGAGGGCACGGTCGCTGTGTGCTCACTTCCGCCGTTCGCATCCCGCAGCTCAGCGACTTACATCTCTACAGAAGTCGTTGGGCCTGCCACTTCACCGGCTAAAATGCGATGTGCCTACCCGGTGGAATTCAACTCTGCATATGTTGCAGCGACTGTGGCAGCACCGACAAGCCCTGGTGCAATATGTTCTGACGTATAGCCTGGGCCAACGAGATCCAGAGGTGGGGCAAATCACGCTGGAGGAGTGGTCTCAGATCAGGGACCTATGCACCCTTCTGCACAGTTTTGAAATGGCAACGAAGATGTTTAGTGCTGACGATGCCATTATCAGCATGACTATTCCGGTGATTTACATGCTGGAGCACATGTTAAACAGAATTCGGAGTCAGGTGGTGGCACAAGAGGAGGTGGAGGAAGTAGAGGAGGAGGAGTTGTATGCGGAAGGGCTAACATCTGCAAGGTCCAGACGGTCGGCAGCACCAAGGCGGCAGGCATGTGAGGGTGGGGGAGATGGTTTTACCAGGGCGCATGGTAGCAGCCAAACTAGTGAGGAAGGTGCAGGAGCCCAGGAAGAAGTGGAGGACGAAATGATGGAAGACTCATCAGATGAGGGAGACCTTGATCACATTTCTGTTGTGCGAGGTTGGGGGGAGAGGACAGAGGAAGGAAGCATGATTGTTACCTCGCCACCAACACAACAGGGACTTGGTGCTCCTGGATGCGCAACACACATGAGTGCCTTCTTGCTGCACTACCTGCAACATGACCCTCGAATTGTGAGAATTAGAAATAATCCTGACTACTGGATTGCCACACTGTTAGATCCCCGGTACAAAAGTAAATTTGCCGAAATTATTCCTGCCATAGAAAGGGATGCACGCATGCAGGAGTATCAGCAGAGACTGTTGCAGAATCTTACATGTACTTTTCCACAAAATACCAGTGGTGTACGTAGTGAATCTCACAGTTCCAACTTGCCAACCGTGGGACCGTCAAGTGTTCAGCACTCAAACCGTAACAGAACCACAGTATCTGCTGGTAACATCAATTTTGCGGAATCATTTCACCACTTTTTTAGCCCATCCTTTGCAAGGCCACAGGAGACAAGAAGTCTGACACATAGTCAACGCCTAGAGACGATGGTACAGGAGTATCTCCAAGTAAACATTGAAGCCATGACTGTGTCACTGGACCCTTGCTCTTTTTGGGCTTCCAATCTGGATAAATGGCCGGAGCTAGCCACTTACGCCTTGGAGATCTTGTCATGCCCCGCAGCCAGCGTTCTGTCTGAACGTGTGTTCAGCGCTGCTGGTGGTGTGCTGACAGATAAGCGCACGCGGCTCTCCACTGATAATGTAGACAGACTCACGTTCATAAAGATGAACAAATCATGGATCCGAAACGACTTTTCTACCCCTGTGTCATCCTGGGGAGAGTAAAAGCTTGATGATTGGTTAAAATCACCCTACCAACCGTTTTAAGCTTTCAAATTACTAATCATGTTTATCTGTATCTTGGCTGGAAAATAATTTGGGCTTTGTAGCAGTGTGCAGCACTGATCCTATTAGGCCATCTATACTAAAGCTTCACCAGATTTAAAATTAATAATAATTTTTAGCTGCATCTAGCCCGGAAAATAATTTTGGGGCTCCGAGATGCGCAAGACACATAAGTGCCTTCTTGCTGCACTACCTGCAGCATGACCCTCATATTCTCAGAATTCGAAGTAATCATGACTACTGGGTTGCCACACTCTTAGATCCCCCAAACTTTTCGATCAACCTTTTCATTTTAATAAAGACCAAAAAAATTGTCATTTTTGAAATTATAAGCATTAGCAGGTTGTTAGAAACTGAAATCAAACAGTTTTCAACTCAAAACTTTATTCTAGGTGATGTTACATTTTCACATAGGACCCCTTGTTTGAAAGGAGCTTCTGAACTCTCTCGTCCATTGAATTTGCCAGGTTTTGGATGGTTTCTGCTTCAATTGTTTTGCATGAGGACAGAATACCCTCCCAGAGCTGTTGCTTAGATGTGAACTGCCTCCCGCCATCATAGACACTCCTTTTAATGATGCTCCAAAGGTTCTGAATGGGGTAGAGGTCAGGGGAGCATGGGGGTCACACCATAAGTTTGTCCCCTTTTATGCCCATATCAGCCAGAGATGCAGATGTTTTATGTGCAGCATGAGATGGTGCATTATCATGCAAAAAAATGATCTTGCTGTGAAATACACGGTTCTTCTTCTTGAACCATGGCAGGAAGTGCTGTTTGAGAAAATCCACATACATTATGGAGTTCATCTTTAGCGCCTTCAGGGATCCTAAAGGGGCCGACAATCTCTCTCCCCATGATTCCAGCCCAAAACATTACTTCACCTCCTCCTTGTTGGCGCTGTAGCCGTGTTTGCGTGGGGTGTCCATCAACCAGCCATCCTCCACTCCATCCATCTGGACCATCGAGCGCTGCACGGCACTCATCCGTGAACAAAACAGTTTTGAAATCAGTCTTCATGTAATGTTTGGCCCACTGGAGCCGTTTCTGCTTGTGTGAAGTGGATAGAGGAGGTCGACAGGATGGCGTATGCACAGCTGCAAACCTCTGAAGGACCCTGCATCTTGTTGTTCGGGGGACGTTGGAGGCACCAGCAGCTTCAAAAACTTGTCTGCTGCTATGACAAGGCTTTTTTGCCGCTGCTCTTTCAACCTGACGTAATTGCCTGTAGGAAAGAGTCCTCAATTTGCCCTTATCAGCACGCACACGTGTGTACTGTGAATCAGCTACATACTTCTTGATTGCCAAGACACTTCATCCTGATCATCGCACAATGTTGATTGTAGTCATGCCTTGACCTAAACACTCCACAATTTGTTGCTTCTCAGCAGCCGACACATCCTTTTTCTTTCCCATTTTGGCAGAAAATGTAGGCTGCTTAATAATGTGAGACAGCCTTCTTAAGTAGTCTAGCCTTTCATTGGACACACCTGCCAAACTAATTAGCACAGGTGTCTGCAATTGCTTACAGTGATATAAAGAGCCCTGACACACATCACCATCAATGAGTTTAACTGACAAACAAACAAATTCTTCCCTTATCACTCCTAAACACTTTTTGCATAATAATTTGGAACACAGTGTACATGTGCTTTTCCACAAAACACCAGTGGTTCATGTAGTGAATCTTACAGTTCTAACTTGCCAACCGTGGTCTGTATGGAGTTGTTCAATAAAGGGCCCAAAATTAAGATAACATAGATGGGAGAGGTCTCTATGAATAGGAATTCCTAAGTATTTGATACCCTGTGAGGGCCAGGCAAAGGGAAAGTTGGACTGGATGGAATCCTATATGGATTTGGAGAGGGAGACATCGAGGGCCTCAGACTTCGCTGCATTGATTTTAAAATTTGACCATGTAACAAAGTGATCTATTTCAGCCATAACAGCATGGATGGATATATGTGATTGAGTGATATATACTAGGACATCATCAGCAAATAGAGAGCACTTGTACTCGGTGCCTCCCACCTCAATCCACCTAATATTGGGGTTATGGCGAATTGATGAGAGCAGGTGCTCCGTCACTAAGATGTATAAGAGAGGGGACAGAGAACATCCCTGCCTTGTCCCATTGGTGATTGTGAAAGGTGATGAAAATGTTCTGACGCGCCCCCTGGGCCTTGGGACACCCGGAGCCGGACCCTTTTTGGTGGATGCTGGTGGTTGTAGTCTCCGTGGCGGCGACCCGATTCCGTGGCTCAGGGCGGTCAAACCAGTGGCGGAACTATTTATGTGGTTTTGATGTTTAAATGTCCGACTACGCCACCCGTGGATTGCGGTCAGAGTGAACCGCCGCTCCAGGGCAGACCGCTGAGGCTGGTGTTGTGGGTGCAGCAGAGCGTAGCATAACTCCCCACGGGAGGAGTATAGCCTCAGGGCAGTGTATGCGGAGGATGGGGGTGATGGTGCAGGGCAGCAGCAGTAACGACACGGAGTCAGTGATGCAGTCCAGGGCCTTTACTCACAATTCTTATTATCCAGACCACGTCTGCAGGTAACGGCTGCCCACGTCGTACTGTGCTCACCAGGTGAGGGGCTCAGACAACTCCCAGATAACTTTGGAGCGCTTCACAGGACCCCCTTTGTGTGTCCTTTGTCTGGCCTTTCTTACCAACCCTTCTGTCCGGCTGCCTCGGGCCTCCTCTTGGTAAACTTGGCGCCAGTTTCCCTGACCCTATGTGGTGCCTTCCTAGCGGGTGTAGCGAGGTGCTGCGCCACATAAAATGTCACAGCCTCCTGTTTCTAGCTGAGGGTCGTTTCCTGCCTCCACTAGTTTCGGGGACTGGTCTCCCCCTTTGGCCTGACCCCTCCACGCAGGTGGATTCGGGCGTGCGGTGGCGACTCGCCCGTCCGCACCCCTGGGATCCCTTCGTTCCTCGTTCCTGGAGCCTTCTCCGCTCCTCTTCCTTCCTTCTCCCTCTTCCAGGCCTGGGCTTCTGTTACTAGGCCCGCCTCCGGAGTAGAGCTCATGCAGAGCCCCTGCTCCCTGCCACTTCTGCTCAGACTTCTCTGCACTGAACTAAGATGGTGCCCACCTTTTATACTCCCTTCTCAATGCACCCAGGAACTGCTTCCTCCCTGCTCCTGCACTACAGGGTTCCCCTTCCTCAGTGTTCCCTCCCCCCACTCCAGCCAGGGACAGGGACTGTCGTGCCCATCTCAGGGGCATATTGGTCGCCCTGCCCCACGGCAATGTGGTGTAATGCATGCAGGTGTCGGGTCCTGATCCACACTACATCCTTACCTGAGAGTGAGATATCACACCTCTGTGTGAGGTGAAATACCTCTGTAGCAACCGAGCCCTCAGGGTGCTACAGTTCCATTTATCTTCAGCCTAGGTGACGTATTGCGATACAGGGCTGTGATTTTGGCTATAAAAGGGTCCCCTAGACCCCTACCCTAAGCTTTTTAAGAGAATCATATATGGCGTGCCAGGAGACTCTATGGAATGCTTTCTCAGCATCCAACGAGAGTATCTAATTACAAATTTTTAACTGCATCTAGCCCAGGAAATACTTTGTGCCTAGAAGCAGTGTCTGCTAGTCAGCGGATTATCCCGGCTGTTAAGCAAGCTACACCACCTGTAGTTTGGACACTTAATTTTTTCAAAGGAAATGCTTTGGGACCACGGGATACTCAGTGAAGAGCATCAGGAGGCACCCCAAGGCATAGGGGCTGGGACTGGCAGTAGGATGCCTTGCGGTGGACAGCCGAGCTCGATCCTTATAAAAGCTTTTTAACTGCAGCAGCTTTAGTGGACGCTACTGGAGCTGGAATTATGCGGCTGCTGGCATGAGACTTGCCCTCCAATAGATCCTTGTAAATGGATTTAAAGTGTATTCATTCAAATTAGAGAGACAATTTAAATTAAAAAGCTTAGAGCTGCCTCCACCACAGGGGGGCTCGCTCGACCCACCAGCGGACAGGCACCAGTATTGGGAGAGGGGGGCTGGCCGTCAGGGTTCACCGTGGCTCTGGCACAAACTCGGCGACGCGGAGGTGGCACGGGCAGGAGCGGACTGAACGTGTCGGCTTCTCACTTTTTGGATTTTAGAAGGGCATGACATGCCTATATCTGTGTCTCCCCCTCCTTTTACTCCTCCACCTCTTTTCTTTTCGCATGACTATATGTACTTGTCACTTTTCCATGTGTTAGTTGTGTCTACTGAGCAGTTTATCAGCTTTTGGACACCTTTGAAGGTGTTTTCTATGTGTTTCTATGTGTTTTTGTTTGCCTGCCATTGGTTTTAACGGTGTTCGAAGGTGTTCGACGAACCAAACCGAACTCGAACACTACGGGGGTGGCTCAACACTACTCTTCAATTGTTCCCGGAATAACGCTGAAGTTTAAAAATGCTTCGGAACCCTTCCTTTGTTCTCGGAATTCCGCTGAAGTTTAAAAATGCTTCGGAACTCTTCAATTGTTCTCGGAATTCCGTTGACGTTTAAACATGCTTCGGAACTCTTGAATTGTTCTCGGAATTCTGCTGACATTTAAAAATGCTTCGGAACTCTTCCATTGCTCTCGGAATTCTGCTGAAGTTTAAAAATGCTTCGGAATTCTTCCATTGTTCCCGGAATTCCGCTGACATTTAAAAATGCTTCGGAACTCTTCCATTGTTCTTGGAATTCGGCTGACGTTTAAAAATTCTTCAGAAATCTTCCATTGTTCCCGGAATTCCGCTGAAGCTTAAAAATGCTTCGGAACTCTTCCTTTATTCTCGGAATTCCGCTGAAGTTTAAAAATGCTCCGGAACTCTTGAATTGTTATCGGAATTCTGCTGAAGTTTAAAAATTCTTCGGAACTCTTCCATTGTTCTCGGAAATCCGCTGAAGTTTAAAAATGCTTCGGAATTCTTCCATTGTTCCTGGAATTCAGCTGAAGTTTAAAAATTCTTCGGAACTCTTCCTTTGTTCTTGGAATTCCGCTGATGTTTAAAAATGCTTCGGAACTCTTCCATTGTTCTCGGAATACCGCTGAAGTTTAAAAATGCTTCGGAACTCTTCCATTGTTCTCGTAATTCTGCAGAAATTTAAAAATGCTTCGGAACTCTTCCATTGTTCTAGGAATTCCGCTGAAGTTTAAAAATGCTTCGGAACTCTTCCATTGTTCTGGAAATACCGCTGAAGTTTAAAAATTCTTCGGAACTCTTCCATTTTTCCCAGAATTACGCTGAAGTTTAAAAATGCTTCGGAACTCTTCCATTGTTAGCGGAATTCTGCTGACATTTAAAAATGCTTCGGAACTCTTCCATTGATCTCGGAATTGTGCTGACGTTTAAAAATGCTTCGAAACTCTTCAATTGTTCTCGGAATTCTGCTGACATTTAAAAATGCTTCGGAACTCTTCCATTGTTCTCGAAATTCTGCTGAAGTTTAAAAATGCTTCGGAACTCCATAATTTTTCCCGGAATTCCGCTGAAATTTAAAAATGCTACGCAACTCTTCCATTGTTCTCAGAATTCCGCTGAAATTTAAAAATGCTTTGGAACTTTTCCATTGTTATCGGAATTCCGCTGACGTTTAAAAATGCTTCGGAACTCTTCCATTGTTCTCCGAATTCCGCTGAAGTTTAAAAATGCTTCGGAACTCTTCCATTGTTCTCGAAATTCCGCTGAAGTTTAAAAATGCTTCGGAACTCTTCCATTGTTCCCGGAATTATGCTGAAGTTTAAAAATGCTTCGGAACTCTTCCATTGTTCTCGGAATTCCGCTGAAGTTTAAAAATGCTTCGCAACACTTCCATTGTTCTCGGAATTCCGTTGACGTTTAAAAATGCTTCAGAACTCTACCATTGTTATCGGTATTCCGCTGACGTTTAAAAATGCTTCGGAATTCTTCCATTGTTTATCGGAATTCTGCTGAAGTTTAAAAATGCTTCGGAACTCTTCCATTGTTCTCGGAATTCTGCTGAAGTTTAAAAATGCTCGGAACTCTTCCATTGTTCTCAGAATTCCGCTGACTTTTAAAAATGCTTCCGAACTCTTCCATTGTTCTCGGAATTCGGCTGACGTTTAAAAATTCTTCGGAACTCTTCCATTGTTCTCGGAATTCCGTTGACGTTTAAAAGTGCTTCGGAACTCTTCCATTGTTGTCGGAATTACGCTGACGTTTAAAAATGCTTCGGAACTCTTCCATTGTTCTCGGAAATCCGTTGACATTTAAAAATGCTTTGGAACTCTTCCATTGTTCTTGGAATTCTGTTAACTTTTAAAAATGCTTCGGAACTCTTCCATTGTTCTCGGAAATCCGCTGAAGTTTAAAAATGCTTCAGAACTCTTCCATTGTTCTCGGAATTCCGCTGAAGTTTAAAAATGCTTCGAAACTCTTCCGTTGATCCCGGAATTCCGCTGAAGTTTAAAAATGCTTCGGAACTCTTCCATTGTTCTCAGAATTTCGCTGAAGTTTAAAAATGCTTCGGAACCCTTCCATTGTTCTCGGAATTCTGCTGAAGTTTAAAAATGCTTTGGAAATCTTCCGTTGTTTTCGGAATTCTGCTGAAGTTTAAAAATGCTTCGGAACTCTTCCATTGTTCTCGGAAATCCGCTGAAGTTGAAAACTGCTTCTGAACTTTTCCATTGTTCTCGGAATTCCTTTGACGTTTAAAAATGCTTCGGAACTATTCAATTGTTCCCAGAATAACGCTGAAGTTTAAAAATACGTCGGAATTGTTCCTTTGTTCTCGGTATTCCGCTGATGTTTAAAAATGCTTCGGAACTCTTCAATTGTTCTCGGAATTCCGTTGACGTTTAAACATGCTTCGGAACTCTTCCATTGTTCTCGGAATTCTGCTGAAGTTTAAAAATGCTTCAGAATTCTACCATTGTTCCCGGAATACCGCTGACATTTAAAAATGCTTCGGAACTCTTCCATTGTTCTTGGAATTTGGCTGACATTTAAAAATTCTTCAGAAATTTTCCTTTGTTCCCGGAATTCCGCTGAAGCTTAAAAATGCTTTGGAACTCTTCCTTTGTTCTCGGAATTCCGCTGAAGTTTAAAAATGCTCCGGAACTCTTCCATTGTTATCGGAATTCTGCTGAAGTTTAAAAATTCTTCGGAACTCTTCCATTGTTCTCGGAATTCCGCTGAAGTTTAAAAATGCTTCGGAATTCTTCCATTGTTCCTGGAATTCAGCTGAAGTTTAAAAATGCTTCGGAACTCTTCCTTTGTTCTTGGAATTCCGCTGACGTTTAAAAATGCTACGGAACTCTTCCATTGTTCTCGGAATTCCGCTGATTTTTAAAAATGCTTCGGAACTCTTCCATTGTTCTCGGAATTCTGCTGAAATTTAAAAATGCTTCGGAACTCTTCCATTGTTCTCGGAATTCCACTGAAGTTTAAAAATGCTTCGGAACTCTTCCTTTGTTCTCAGAATTCCGCTGAAATTTAAAAATGCTTCGGAACTTTTCCATTGTTCTAGGAATTCCGCTGAAGTTTAAAAATGGTTCGGAACTCTTCCATGGTTCCCGGAATTCAGCTGAAGTTTTAAAATGTTTCAGAACTCTTCCATTGTTCTCGGAATTCCGCTGAAGTTTAAAAATGCTTCGGAACTCTTCCATTGTTCCCAGAATTACGCTGAAGTATAAAAATGCTTCGGAACTTTTCCATTGTTAGCGGAATTCTGCTGACATTTAAAAATGCTTCGGAACTCTTCCATTGATCTCGGAATTGCGCTGACATTTAAAAATGCTTCGAAACTCTTCAATTGTTCTCGGAATTCTGCTGACATTTAAAAATGCTTCGGAACTCCTCCATTGTTCTCGAAATTTTGCTGAAGTTTAAAAATGCTTCGGAACTCCTCCATTTTTCCCGGAATTCAGCTGAAATTTAAAAATGCTTCGCAACTCTTCCATTGTTCTCGGAATTCCGCTGAAATTTAGAAATGCTTCGGAACTTTTCCATTGTTCTCGGAATTCCGCGGACGTTTAAAAATGCTTTGGAACTCTTCCATTGTTCTCGGAATTCTGCTGAAGTTTAAATATGCTTCAGAACTCTTCCATTGTTATCGGAATTCTGCTGACGTTTAAAAATGCTTCGGAACTCTTCCATTGTTCTCCGAATTCCGCTGAAGTTTAAAAATGCTTCGGAACTCTTCCGTTGTTCCCGGAATTACGCTGATGTTTAAAAATGCTTCGGAACTCTTCCATTGCTCTCGAAATTCCGCTGAAGTTTAAATATGCTTTGGAACTCTTCCATTGTTCCCAGAATTATGCTGAAGTTTAAAAATGCTTCGGAACTCTTCCATTGTTCTCGGAATTCCGCTGAAGTTTAAAAATGCTTCGCAACTCTTCCATTGTTCTCGTAATTCCGTTGACGTTTAAAAATGCTTCGGAACTCTTCCATTGTTATCGGTATTCCGCTGACGTTTAAAAAGTCTTCGGAACATTTCCATTGTTATCGGAATTCTGCTGAAGTTTAAAAATGCTTCGGAACTCTTCCATTGTTCTCGGAATTCTGCTGAAGTTTAAAAATGCTCGGAACTCTTCCATTGTTCTCAGAAATCTGCTGAGTTTTAAAAATGCTTCCGAACCCTTCCATTGTTCTCGGAATTCCGCTGACGTTTAAAAATTCTTCAGAACTCTTCCATTGTTCTCAGAATTCCGTTGACGTTTAAAAGTGCTTCGGAACTCTTCCATTGTTGTCGGAATTACGCTGACGTTTAAAAATGCTTCGGAACTCTTCCATTGTTCTCGGAAATCCGTTGACATTTAAAAATGCTTCGGAACTCTTCCATTGTTCTTGGAATTCTGTTAACTTTTAAAAGTGCTTCGGAACTCTTCCATTGTTCTCGGAAATCTGCTGAAGTTTATAAATGCTTCGGAACTCTTCCATTGTTCTCGGAATTCCGCTGAAGTTTAAACATGCTTCGGAACTCTTCCGTTGATCCCGGAATTCCGCTGAAGTTTAAAAATGCTTCGGAACTCTTCCATTGTTCTCAGAATTTCGCTGAAGTTTAAAAATGCTTCGGAACTCTTCCATTGTTCTCAGAATTCCGCTGAAGTTTAAAAATGCTTTGGAAATCTTCCGTTGTTTTCGGAATTCTGCTGAAGTTTAAAAATGCTTCGGAACTCTTCCATTGTTCTCGGAAATCCGCTGAAGTTGAAAACTGCTTCTGAACTTTTCCATTGTTCTCGGAATTCCTTTGACATTTAAAAATGCATCGGAACTATTCAATTGTTCCCGGAATAACGCTGAAGTTTAAAAATACGTCGGAACTCTTCCTTTGTTCTTTTTTATTCCGCTGATGTTTAAAAATGCTTCAGAACTCTTCAATTGTTCTCGGAATTCCGTTGACGTTTAAACATGCTTCGGAACTCTTGAATTGTTCTCGGAATTCTGCTGACATTTAAAAATGCTTCGGAACACTTCCATTGCTCTCGGAATTCTGCTGACATTTAAAAATGCTTCGGAACTCTTCCATTGTTCTTGGAATTCGGCTGACATTTAAAAACGCTTCGGAACTCTTCCTTTTTTCTCGGAATTCCGCTGAAGTTTAAAAATGCTCCGGAACTCTTCCATTGTTATCGGAATTCTGCTGAAGTTTAAAAATTCTTCGGAGCTCTTCCAATGTTCTCGGAATTCCGCTGAAGTTTAAAAATGCTTCAGAATTCTTCCATTGTTCTTGGAATTCAGCTGAAGTTTAAAAATGCTTCGGAACTCTTCCTTTGTTCTCGGAATTCCGCTGACGTTTAAAAATGCTTTGGAACTCTTCCATTGTTATCGGAATTCCGCTGAAGTTTAAAAATGCTTCGGAACTCTTCCATTGTTCTGGAAATTCCGCTGAAGTTTAAAAATTCTTCGGAACTCTTCCATTTTTCCCAGAATTACGCTGAAGTTTAAAAATGCTTCGGAACTCTTCCATTGTTACCGGAATTCTGCTGACATTTAAAAATGCTTCGGAACTCTTCCATTGATCTCGGAATTGCGCTGACGTTTAAAAATGCTTCGAAACTCTTCAATTGTTCTCGGAATTCTGCTGACATTTAAAAATGCTTCGGAACTCTTCCATTGTTCTCGAAATTCTGCTGAAGTTTAAAAATGCTTCGAAACTCCTCCATTTTTCCCGGGATTCAGCTGAAGTTTAAAAATGCTTCGCAACTCTTCCATTGTTCTCGGAATTCCGCTGAAATTTAAAAATGCTTCGGAACTTTTCCATTGTTCTCGGAATTCCGCGGACGTTTAAAAATGCTTTGGAACTCTTCCATTGTTCTCGGAATTCTGCTGAAGTTTAAATATGCTTCAGAACTCTTCCATTGTTATCGGAATTCCGCTGACGTTTAAAAATGCTTCGGAACTCTTCCGTTGTTCCCGGAATTACGCTGATGTTTAAAAATGCTTCGGTACTCTTCCATTGCTCTCGAAATTCCGCTGAAGTTTAAATATGCTTCGGAACTCTTCAATTGTTCCCAGAATTATGCTGAAGTTTAAAAATGCTTCGGAACTCTTACAATGTTCTCGGAATTCTGCTGAAGTTTAAAAATGCTTCGCAACTCTTCCATTGTTCTCGGAATTCCGCTGAAGTTTAAAAATGCTTCGCAACTCTTCCATTGTTCTCGGAATTCCGTTGACGTTTAAAAATGCTTCGGAACTCTTCCATTGTTATCGGTATTCCGCTGAAGTTTAAAAATGCTTCGGAACACTTCCATTGTTATCGGAATTCTGCTGAAGTTTAAAAATGCTTCGGAACTCTTACATTGTTCTCGGAATTCTGCTGAAGTTTAAAAATGCTCGGAAC
Organism: Phyllobates terribilis; assembly: GCF_046119375.1. Lineage (NCBI taxonomy): Eukaryota > Metazoa > Chordata > Amphibia > Anura > Dendrobatidae > Phyllobates > Phyllobates terribilis. The sequence continues at coordinate 67,924,042 of NW_027362769.1, forward strand.
TCTTCCATTGTTCTCAGAATTCCGCTGAGTTTTAAAAATGCTTCCGAACTCTTCCATTGTTCTCGGAATTCCGCTGACGTTTAAAAATTCTTCGGAACTCTTCCATTGTTCTCGGAATTCCGTTGACGTTTAAAAGTGCTTCGGAACTCTTCCATTGTTGTCGGAATTACGCTGACGTTTAAAAATTCTTCGGAACTCTTCCATTGTTCTCGGAAATCCGTTGACATTTAAAAATGCTTCTGAACTCTTCCATTGTTCTTGGAATTCTGTTAACATTTAAAAATGCTTCGGAAATCTTCCATTGTTCTCGGAAATCCGCTGAAGTTTAAAAATGCTTCGGAACTCTTCCATTGTTCTCGGAATTCCGCTGAAGTTTAAAAATGCTTCGGAACTCTTCCGTTGATCCCGGAATTCCGCTGAAGTTTAAAAATGCTTCGGAACTCTTCCATTGTTCTCAGAATTTCGCTGAAGTTTAAAAATGCTTCGGAACTCTTCCATTGTTCTCAGAATTCCGCTGAAGTTTAAAAATGCTTTGGAAATCTTCCGTTGTTTTCGGAATTCTGCTGAAGTTTAAAAATGCTTCGGAACTCTTCCATTGTTCTCGGAAATCCGCTGAAGTTGAAAACTGCTTCTGAACTTTTCCATTGTTCTCGGAATTCCTTTGACGTTTAAAAATGCTTCGGAACTATTCAATTGTTCCCGGAATAACGCTGAAGTTTAAAAATATGTCAGAACTCTTCCTTTGTTCTCGGTATTCCGCTGATGTTTAAAAATGCTTCGGAACTCTTCAATTGTTCTCGGAATTCGGTTGATGCTTAAACATGCTTCGGAACTCTTCCATTGTTCTCGGAATTCTGCTGACATTTAAAAATGCTTCGGAACTCTTCCATTGCTCTCGGAATTCTGCTGAAGTCTAAAAATGCTTCGGAATTCTTCCATTGTTCCCAGAATTCCGCTGACATTTAAAAATGCTTCGGAACTCTTCCATTGTTCTTGGAATTCGGCTGACATTTAAAAATTCTTCAGAAATTTTCCATTGTTCCCGGAATTCCGCTGAAGCTTAAAAATGCTTCGGAACTCTTCCTTTGTTCTTGGAATTCCGCTGACGTTTAAAAATGCTTTGGAACTCTTCCATTGTTATCGGAATTCCGCTGAAGTTTAAAAATGCTTCGGAACTCTTCCATTGATCTCGGAATTCTGCTGAAATTTAAAAATGCTTCGGAACTCTTCCATTGTTCTAGGAATTACGCTGAAGTTTAAAAATGCTTCGGAACTCTTCCTTTGTTCTCAGAATTCTGCTGAAATTTAAAAATTCTTCGGAACTCTTCCTTTGTTCTAGGAATTCCGCTGAAGTTTAAAAATGCTTCGGAACTCTTCCATGGTTCCCAGAATTCAGCTGAAGTTTAAAAATGTTTTGGAACTCTTCCGTTGTTCTGGAAATTCCGCTGAAGTCTAAAAATTCTTCGGAACTCTTCCATTTTTCCCAGAGTTACGCTGAAGTTTAAAAATGCTTCGGAACTCTTCCATTGTTAGCGGAATTCTGCTGACATTTAAAAATGCTTCGGAACACTTCCATTGATCTCGGAATTGCGCTGACGTTTAAAAATGCTTCGAAACTCTTCAATTGTTCTCGGAATTCTGCTGACATTTAAAAATGCTTCGGAACTCTTCCATTGTTCTCGAAATTCTGCTGAAGTTTAAAAATGCTTCGGAACTCCTCCATTTTTCCCGGAATTCCGCTGAAATTTAAAAATGCTTCGCAACTCTTTCATTGTTCTCGGAATTCCGCTGAAATTTAAAAATGCTTCGGAACTTTTCCATTGTTCTCGGAATTCCGCGGACGTTTAAAAATGCTTCGGAACTCTTCCATTGTTCTCGGAATTCTGCTGAAGTTTAAATATGCTTCAGAACTCTTCCATTGTTCTCGGAATTCCGCTGACGTTTAAAAATGCTTCGGAACTCTTCCATTGTTCTCCGAATTCCGCTGAAGTTTAAAAATGCTTCGGAACTCTTCCATTGTTCTCGAAATTCCGCTGAAGTTTAAAAATGCTTCGGAACTCTTCCGTTGTTCCCGGAATTACGCTGAAGTTTAAAAATGATTCGGAACTCTTCCATTGCTCTCGAAATTCCGCTGAAGTTTAAATATGCTTTGGAACTCTTCCATTGTTCCCGGAATTATGCTGAAGTTTAAAAATGCTTCGGAACTCTTCCTTTGTTCTCGGAATTCCGTTGACGTTTAAAAATGCTTCGGAACTCTTCCATTGTTATCGGTATTCCGCTGACGTTTAAAAATGCTTCGGAACTCTTCCATTGTTCTCGGATTTCCGCTGACATTTAAAAATGCTTCGGAACTCTTCCATTGTTCTCCGAATTCCGCTGAAGTTTAAAAATGCTTCGGAACTCTTACATTGTTCTCGAAATTCCGCTGAAGTTTAAAAATGCTTCGGAACTCTTCCGTTGTTCCCGGAATTACGCTAAAGTTTAAAAATGCTTCGGAACTCTTCCATTGCTCTCGAAATTCCGCTGAAGTTTAAATATGCTTCGGAACTCTTCCATTGTTCCCGGAATTACGCTGAAGTTTAAAAATGCTTCGGAACTCTTCCATTGTTAGCGGAATTCTGCTGACATTTAAAAATGCTTCGGAACACTTCCATTGATCTCGGAATTGCGCTGACGTTTAAAAATGCTTCGAAACTCTTCAATTGTTCTCGGAATTCTGCTGACATTTAAAAATGCTTCGGAACTCTTCCATTGTTCTCGAAATTCTGCTGAAGTTTAAAAATGGTTCGGAACTCCTCCATTTTTCCCGGAATTCCGCTGAAATTTAAAAATGCTTCGCAACTCTTTCATTGTTCTCGGAATTCCGCTGAAATTTAAAAATGCTTCGGAACTTTTCCATTGTTCTCGGAATTCCGCGGACGTTTAAAAATGCTTCGGAACTCTTCCATTGTTCTCGGAATTCTGCTGAAGTTTAAATATGCTTCAGAACTCTTCCATTGTTCTCGGAATTCCGCTGACGTTTAAAAATGCTTCGGAACTCTTCCATTGTTCTCCGAATTCCGCTGAAGTTTAAAAATGCTTCGGAACTCTTCCAATGTTCTCGGAATTCCGCTGAAGTTTAAAAATGCTTCGGAATTCTTCCATTGTTCTTGGAATTCAGCTGAAGTTTAAAAATGCTTCGGAACTCTTCCTTTGTTCTTGGAATTCCGCTGACGTTTAAAAATGCTTTGGAACTCTTCCATTGTTATCGGAATTCCGCTGAAGTTTAAAAATGCTTCGGAACTCTTCCATTGATCTCGGAATTCTGCTGAAATTTAAAAATGCTTCGGAACTCTTCCATTGTTCTAGGAATTACGCTGAAGTTTAAAAATGCTTCGGAACTCTTCCTTTGTTCTCAGAATTCTGCTGAAATTTAAAAATTCTTCGGAACTCTTCCTTTGTTCTAGGAATTCCGCTGAAGTTTAAAAATGCTTCGGAACTCTTCCATGGTTCCCAGAATTCAGCTGAAGTTTAAAAATGTTTTGGAACTCTTCCGTTGTTCTGGAAATTCCGCTGAAGTCTAAAAATTCTTCGGAACTCTTCCATTTTTCCCAGAATTACGCTGAAGTTTAAAAATGCTTCGGAACTCTTCCATTGTTAGCGGAATTCTGCTGACATTTAAAAATGCTTCGGAACACTTCCATTGATCTCGGAATTGCGCTGACGTTTAAAAATGCTTCGAAACTCTTCAATTGTTCTCGGAATTCTGCTGACATTTAAAAATGCTTCGGAACTCTTCCATTGTTCTCGAAATTCTGCTGAAGTTTAAAAATGCTTCGGAACTTTTCCATTGTTCTCGGAATTCCGCGGACGTTTAAAAATGCTTTGGAACTCTTCCATTGTTCTCGAAATTCCGCTGACGTTTAAAAATGCTTCGGAACTCTTCCATTGTTCTCCGAATTCCGCTGAAGTTTAAAAATGCTTCGGAACTCTTCCATTGTTCTCGAAATTCCGCTGAAGTTTAAAAATGCTTCGGAACTCTTCCGTTGTTCCCGGAATTACGCTGAAGTTTAAAAATGATTCGGAACTCTTCCATTGCTCTCGAAATTCCGCTGAAGTTTAAATATGCTTTGGAACTCTTCCATTGTTCCCGGAATTATGCTGAAGTTTAAATATGCTTCGGAACTCTTCCATTGTTCTCGAAATTCTGCTGAAGTTTAAAAATTCTTCGGAACTCCTCCATTTTTCCCGGAATTCCGCTGAAATTTAAAAATGCTTCGCAACTCTTTCATTGTTCTCGGAATTCAGCTGAAATTTAAAAATGCTTCGGAACTTTTCCATTGTTCTCGGAATTCTGCTGAAGTTTAAATATGCTTCAGAACTCTTCCATTGTTCTCGGAATTCCGCTGATGTTTAAAAATGCTTCGGAACTCTTCCATTGTTCTCCGAATTCCGCTGAAGTTTATAAATGCTTCGGAACTCTTCCATTGTTCTCGAAATTCCGCTGAAGTTTAAAAATGCTTCGGAACTCTTCCGTTGTTCCCGGAATTACGCTGATGTTTAAAAATGATTCGGAACTCTTCCATTGCTCTCGAAATTCCGCTGAAATTTAAATATGCTTCGGAACTCTTCCATTGTTCCCGGAAATATGCTGAAGTTTAAAAATCCTTCTGAACTCTTCCTTTGTTCTCGGAATTCCGTTGACGTTTAAAAATGCTTCGGAACTCTTCCATTCTTATCGGTATTCCGCTGACGTTTAAAAATGCTTCGGAACTCTTCCATTGTTCTCGGATTTCCGCTGACGTATAAAAATGCTTCGGAACTCTTCCATTGTTCTCCGAATTCCGCTGAAGTTTAAAAATGCTTCGGAACTCTTCCATTGTTCTCGAAATTCCGCTGAAGTTTAAAAATTCTTCAGAACTCTTCCGTTGTTCCCGGAATTATGCTGAAGTTTAAAAATGCTTCGGAACTCGTCCATTGCTCTCGAAATTCCGCTGAAGTTTAAATATGCTTCGGAACTCTTCCATTGTTCCCGCAATTATGCTGAAGTTTAAAAATGCTTCGGAACTCTTCCATTGTTCTCGGAATTCCGCTGAAGTTTAAAAATGCTTCGGAACTCTTCCATTGATCCCGGAATTCCGCTGAAGTTTAAAAATGCTTCGGAACTCTTCCATTGTTCTCAGAATTTCGCTGAAGTTTAAAAATGCTTCGGAACTCTTCCATTGTTCTCGGAATTCCGCTGAAGTTTAAAAATGCTTCGGAACTCTTCCATTGATCCCGGAATTCCGCTGAAGTTTAAAAATGCTTCGGAACTCTTCCATTGTTCTCAGAATTTCGCTGAAGTTTAAAAATGCTTCGGAACTCTTCCATTGTTCTCGGAATTCCGCTGAAGTTTAAAAATGCTTTGGAAATCTTCCGTTGTTTTCGGAATTCTGCTGAAGTTTAAAAATGCTTCGGAACTGTTCCATTGTTCTCGGAAATCCGCTGAAGTTGAAAACTGCTTCTGAACTTTTCCATTGTTCTCGGAATTCCTTTGACGTTTAAAAATGCTTCGGAACTATTCAATTGTTTCCGGAATAACGCTGAAGTTTAAAAATACTTCGGAACTCTTCCTTTGTTCTCGGTATTCTGCTGACATTTAAAAATGCTTCGGAACTCTTCCATTGCTCTCGGAATTCTGCTGAAGTTTAAAAATGTTTCGGAATTCTTCCATTGTTCCCGGAATTCCGCTGACATTTAAAAATCCTTCGGAACTCTTCCATTGTTCTTGGAATTCGGCTGACGTTTAAAAATTCTTCAGAAATCTTCCATTGTTCCCGGAATTCCGCTGAAGCTTAAAAATGCTTCGGAACTCTTCCTTTGTTCTCGGAATACCGCTGAAGTTTAAAAATGCTCCGGGACTCTTCCATTGTTATTGGAATTCTGCTGAAGTTTAAAAATTCTTTGGAACTCTTCCATTGTTCTCGGAATTCCGCTGAAGTTTAAAAATGCTTCGGAATTCTTCCATTGTTCCTGGAATTCAGCTGAAGTTTAAAAATGCTTCGGAACTCTTCCATTGTTCTCGGAATTCTGCTGAAATTTAAAAATGCTTCGGAACTCTTCCATTGTTCTCGGAATTCTGCTGAAATTTAAAAATGCTTCGGAACTCTTCCATTGTTCTCGGAATTCCGCTGAAGTTTAAAAATGCTTCGGAACTCTTCCTTTGTTCTCAGAATTCCGCTGAAATTTAAAAATGCTTCGGAACTTTTCCATTGTTCTAGGAATTCCGCTGAAGTTTAAAAATGCTTCGGAACTCTTCCATGGTACCGGGAATTCAGCTGAAGTTTAAAAATGTTTCAGAACTCTTCCATTGTTCTCGGAATTCCGCTGAAGTTTAAAAATGCTTCGGAACTCTTCCATTGTTCTAAAAATTCCGCTGAAGTTTAAAAATTCTTCGGAACTCTTCCATTTTTCCCAGATTTACGCTGAAGTTTAAAAATGCTTCGGAACTCTTCCATTGTTCTCGGAAATCCGCTGAAGTTTAAAAATGCTTCGGAACTCTACCATTGTTCTCGCAATTCCGCTGTAGTTTAAAAATGCTTCGGAACTCTTCCATTGATCCCGGAATTCCGCTGAAGTTTAAAAATGCTTCGGAACTCTTCCATTGTTCTCAGAATTTCGCTGAAGTTTAAAAATGCTTCGGAACTCTTCCATTGTTCTCGGAATTCCGCTGAAGTTTAAAAATGCTTTGGAAATCTTCCGTTGTTTTCGGAATTCTGCTGAAGTTTAAAAATGCTTCGGAACTCTTCCATTGTTCTCGGAAATCCGCTGAAGTTGAAAACTGCTTCTGAACTTTTCCATTGTTCTCGGAATTCCTTTGACGTTTAAAAATGCTTCGGAACTATTCAATTCTTTCCGGAATAACGCTGAAGTTTAAAAATACTTCGGAACTCTTCCTTTGTTCTCGGTATTCCGCTGATGTTTAAAAATGCTTCTGAACTCTTCAATTGTTCTCGGAATTCCGTTGATGTTTAAATATGCTTCGGAACTCTTGAATTGTTCTCGGAATTCTGCTGACATTTAAAAATGCTTCGGAACTCTTCCATTGTTATCGGAATTCTGCTGAAATTTAAAAATGCTTCGGAACTCTTCCATTGTTCTCGGAATTCCGCTGAAGTTTAAAAATGCTTCGGAACTCTTCCTTTGTTCTCAATATTCCGCTGAAATTTAAAAATGCTTCGGAACTTTTCCATTGTTCTAGGAATTCCGCTGAAGTTTAAAAATGCTTCGGAACTCTTCCATGGTTCCCGGAATTCAGCTGAAGTTTAAAAATGTTTCAGAACTCTTCCGTTGTTCTCGGAATTCCGCTGAAGTTTAAAAATGCTTCGGAACTCTTCCATTGTTCTAAAAATTCCGCTGAAGTTTAAAAATTCTTCGGAACTCTTCCATTTTTCCCAGAATTACGCTGAAGTTTAAAAATGCTTCGGAACTCTTCCATTGTTAGCGGAATTCTGCTGACATTTAAAAATGCTTCGGAACTCTTTCATTGATCTCGGAATTGCGCTAACATTTAAAAATGCTTCGAAACTCTTCAATTGTTCTCGGAATTCTGCTGACATTTAAAAATGCTTCGGAACTCTTCCATTGCTCTCGGAATTCTGCTGAAGTTTAAAAATGTTTCGGAATTCTTCCATTGTTCCCGGAATTCCGCTGACATTTAAAAATCCTTCGGAACTCTTCCATTGTTCTTGGAATTCGGCTGACGTTTAAAAATTCTTCAGAAATCTTCCATTGTTCCCGGAATTCCGCTGAAGCTTAAAAATGCTTCGGAACTCTTCCTTTGTTCTCGGAATACCGCTGAAGTTTAAAAATGCTCCGGGACTCTTCCATTGTTATTGGAATTCTGCTGAAGTTTAAAAATTCTTTGGAACTCTTCCATTGTTCTCGGAATTCCGCTGAAGTTTAAAAATGCTTCGGAATTCTTCCATTGTTCCTGGAATTCAGCTGAAGTTTAAAAATGCTTCGGAACTCTTCCTTTGTTCTTGGAATTCCGCTGACGTTTAAAAATGCTTTGGAACTCTTCCATTGTTATCGGAATTCCGCTGAAGTTTAAAAATGCTTCGGAACTCTTCCATTGATCTCGGAATTCTGCTGAAATTTAAAAATGCTTCGGAACTCTTCCATTGTTCTAGGAATTACGCTGAAGTTTAAAAATGCTTCGGAACTCTTCCTTTGTTCTCAGAATTCTGCTGAAATTTAAAAATTCTTCGGAACTCTTCCTTTGTTCTAGGAATTCCGCTGAAGTTTAAAAATGCTTCGGAACTCTTCCATGGTTCCCAGAATTCAGCTGAAGTTTAAAAATGTTTTGGAACTCTTCCGTTGTTCTGGAAATTCCGCTGAAGTCTAAAAATTCTTCGGAACTCTTCCATTTTTCCCAGAATTACGCTGAAGTTTAAAAATGCTTCGGAACTCTTCCATTGTTAGCGGAATTCTGCTGACATTTAAAAATGCTTCGGAACACTTCCATTGATCTCGGAATTGCGCTGACGTTTAAAAATGCTTCGAAACTCTTCAATTGTTCTCGGAATTCTGCTGACATTTAAAAATGCTTCGGAACTCTTCCATTGTTCTCGAAATTCTGCTGAAGTTTAAAAATGCTTCGGAACTCCTCCATTTTTCCCGGAATTCCGCTGAAATTTAAAAATGCTTCGCAACTCTTTCATTGTTCTCGGAATTCCGCTGAAATTTAAAAATGCTTCGGAACTTTTCCATTGTTCTCGGAATTCCGCGGACGTTTAAAAATGCTTTGGAACTCTTCCATTGTTCTCGGAATTCTGCTGAAGTTTAAATATGCTTCAGAACTCTTCCATTGTTCTCGGAATTCCGCTGACGTTTAAAAATGCTTCGGAACTCTTCCATTGTTCTCCGAATTCCGCTGAAGTTTAAAAATGCTTCGGAACTCTTCCATTGTTCTCGAAATTCCGCTGAAGTTTAAAAATGCTTCGGAACTCTTCCGTTGTTCCCGGAATTACGCTGAAGTTTAAAAATGATTCGGAACTCTTCCATTGCTCTCGAAATTCCGCTGAAGTTTAAATATGCTTTGGAACTCTTCCATTGTTCCCGGAATTATGCTGAAGTTTAAAAATGCTTCGGAACTCTTCCTTTGTTCTCGGAATTCCGTTGACGTTTAAAAATGCTTCGGAACTCTTCCATTGTTATCGGTATTGCGCTGACGTTTAAAAATGCTTCGGAACTCTTCCATTGTTCTCGGATTTCCGCTGACATTTAAAAATGCTTCGGAACTCTTCCATTGTTCTCCGAATTCCGCTGAAGTTTAAAAATGCTTCGGAACTCTTCCATTGTTCTCGAAATTCCGCTGAAGTTTAAAAATGCTTCGGAACTCTTCCGTTGTTCCCGGAATTACGCTAAAGTTTAAAAATGCTTCGGAACTCTTCCATTGCTCTCGAAATTCCGCTGAAGTTTAAATATGCTTCGGAACTCTTCCATTGTTCCCGGAATTACGCTGAAGTTTAAAAATGCTTCGGAACTCTTCCATTGTTAGCGGAATTCTGCTGACATTTAAAAATGCTTCGGAACACTTCCATTGATCTCGGAATTGCGCTGACGTTTAAAAATGCTTCGAAACTCTTCAATTGTTCTCGGAATTCTGCTGACATTTAAAAATGCTTCGGAACTCTTCCATTGTTCTCGAAATTCTGCTGAAGATTAAAAATGCTTCGGAACTCCTCCATTTTTCCCGGAATTCCGCTGAAATTTAAAAATGCTTCGCAACTCTTTCATTGTTCTCGGAATTCCGCTGAAATTTAAAAATGCTTCGGAACTTTTCCATTGTTCTCGGAATTCCGCGGACGTTTAAAAATGCTTCGGAACTCTTCCATTGTTCTCGGAATTCTGCTGAAGTTTAAATATGCTTCAGAACTCTTCCATTGTTCTCGGAATTCCGCTGACGTTTAAAAATGCTTCGGAACTCTTCCATTGTTCTCCGAATTCCGCTGAAGTTTAAAAATGCTTCGGAACTCTTCCATTGTTCTCGAAATTCCGCTGAAGTTTAAAAATGCTTCGGAACTCTTCCGTTGTTCCCGGAATTACGCTGAAGTTTAAAAATGATTCGGAACTCTTCCATTGCTCTCGAAATTCCGCTGAAGTTTAAATATGCTTTGGAACTCTTCCATTGTTCCCGGAATTATGCTGAAGTTTAAAAATGCTTCGGAACTCTTCCTTTGTTCTCGGAATTCCGTTGACGTTTAAAAATGCTTCGGAACTCTTCCATTGTTATCGGTATTCCGCTGACGTTTAAAAATGCTTCGGAACTCTTCCATTGTTCTCGGATTTCCGCTGACGTTTAAAAATGCTTCGGAACTCTTCCATTGTTCTCCGAATTCCGCTGAAGTTTAAAAATGCTTCGGAACTCTTCCATTGTTCTCGAAATTCCGCTGAAGTTTAAAAATGCTTCGGAACTCTTCCGTTGTTCCCGGAATTACGCTAAAGTTTAAAAATGCTTCGGAACTCTTCCATTGCTCTCGAAATTCCGCTGAAGTTTAAATATGCTTCGGAACTCTTCCATTGTTCTCGAAATTCTGCTGAAGTTTAAAGATGCTTCGGAACTCCTCCTTTTTTCCCGGAATTCCGCTGAAATTTAAAAATGCTTCGCAACTCTTTCATTGTTCTCGGAATTCAGCTGAAATTTAAAAATGCTTCGGAACTTTTCCATTGTTCTCGGAATTCCGCGGACGTTTAAAAATGCTTTGGAACTCTTCCATTGTTCTCGAAATTCCGCTGAAGTTTAAAAATGCTTCGGAACTCTTCCGTTGTTCCCGGAATTACGCTGATGTTTAAAAATGATTCGGAACTCTTCCATTGCTCTCGAAATTCCGCTGAAATTTAAATATGCTTCGGAACTCTTCCATTGTTCCCGGAAATATGCTGAAGTTTAAAAATGCTTCTGAACTCTTCCTTTGTTCTCGGAATTCCGTTGACGTTTAAAAATGCTTCGGAACTCTTCCATTCTTATCAGTATTCCGCTGACGTTTAAAAATGCTTCGGAACTCTTCTATTGTTCTCGGATTTCCGCTGAAGTTTAAAAATGCTTCGGAACTCTTCCATTGTTCTCGAAATTCCACTGAAGTTTAAAAATTCTTCAGAACTCTTCCGTTGTTCCCGGAATTATGCTGAAGTTTAAAAATGCTTCGGAACTCGTCCATTGCTCTCGAAATTCCGCTGAAGTTTAAATATGCTTCGGAACTCTTCCATTGTTCCCGCAATTATGCTGAAGTTTAAAAATGCTTCGGAACTCTTCCATTGTTCTAGGAATTCCGCTGAAATTTAAAAATGCTTCGCAACTCTTCCATTGTTCTTGGAATTCCATTGACGTTTAAAAATGCTTCGGAACTCTTCCATTGTTATCGGAATTCTGCTGAAGTTTAAAAATGCTTTGGAACTCTTCCATTGTTCTCGGAATTCTGCTGAAGTTTAAAAATGCTCGGAACTCTTCCATTGTTCTCAGAATTCCGCTGACATTTAAAAATGCTTCGTAACTTTTCCATTGTTCTCGGAATTCCGCTGACGTTTAAAAATTCTTTGGAACTCTTCCATTGTTCTCGGAATTCCGTTGACATTTAAAAGTGCTTCGGAACTCTTCCATTGTTGTCGGAATTACGCTGACGTTTAAAAATGCTTCGGAACTCTTCCATTGTTCTCGGAAATCCGTTGACATTTAAAAATGCTTCGGAACTCTTCCATTGTTCTTGGAATTCTGCTAACATTTAAAAATGCTTTGGAACACTTCAATTGTTCTCGGAAATCCGCTGAAGTTTAAAAATGCTTCGGAACTCTTCCATTGTTCTCGGAATTCCGCTGAAGTTTAAAAATGCTTCGGAACTCTTCCATTGATCCCGGAATTCCGCTGAAGTTTAAAAATGCTTCGGAACTCTTCCATTGTTCTCAGAATTTCGCTGAAGTTTAAAAATGCTTCGGAACTCTTCCATTGTTCTCGGAATTCCGCTGAAGTTTAAAAATGCTTTGGAAATCTTCCGTTGTTTTCGGAATTCTGCTGAAGTTTAAAAATGCTTCGGAACTGTTCCATTGTTCTCGGAAATCCGCTGAAGTTGAAAACTGCTTCTGAACTTTTCCATTGTTCTCGGAATTCCTTTGACGTTTAAAAATGCTTCGGAACTATTCAATTGTGTCCGGAATAACGCTGAAGTTTAAAAATACTTCGGAACTCTTCCTTTGTTCTCGGTATTCTGCTGATGTTTAAAAATGCTTCCGAACTCTTCAATTGTTCTCGGAATTCCGTTGATGTTTAAATATGCTTCGGAACTCTTGAATCGTTCTCGGAATTCTGCTGACATTTAAAAATGCTTCGGAACTCTTCCATTGCTCTCGGAATTCTGCTGAAGTTTAAAAATGTTTCGGAATTCTTCCATTGTTCCCGGAATTCCGCTGACATTTAAAAATCCTTCGGAACTCTTCCATTGTTCTTGGAATTCGGCTGACGTTTAAAAATTCTTCAGAAATCTTCCATTGTTCCCGGAATTCCGCTGAAGCTTAAAAATGCTTCGGAACTCTTCCTTTGTTCTCGGAATACCGCTGAAGTTTAAAAATGCTCCGGGACTCTTCCATTGTTATTGGAATTCTGCTGAAGTTTAAAAATTCTTTGGAACTCTTCCATTGTTCTCGGAATTCCGCTGAAGTTTAAAAATGCTTCGGAATTCTTCCATTGTTCCTGGAATTCAGCTGAAGTTTAAAAATGCTTCTGAACTCTTCAATTGTTCTCGGAATTCCGTTGATGTTTAAATATGCTTCGGAACTCTTGAATTGTTCTCGGAATTCTGCTGACATTTAAAAATGCTTCGGAACTCTTCCATTGTTATCGGAATTCTGCTGAAATTTAAAAATGCTTCGGAACTCTTCCATTGTTCTCGGAATTCCGCTGAAGTTTAAAAATGCTTCGGAACTCTTCCTTTGTTCTCAGAATTCCGCTGAAATTTAAAAATGCTTCGGAACTTTTCCATTGTTCTAGGAATTCCGCTGAAGTTTAAAAATGCTTCGGAACTCTTCCATGGTTCCCGGAATTCAGCTGAAGTTTAAAAATGTTTCAGAACTCTTCCGTTGTTCTCGGAATTCCGCTGAAGTTTAAAAATGCTTCGGAACTCTTCCATTGTTCTAAAAATTCCGCTGAAGTTTAAAAATTCTTCGGAACTCTTCCATTTTTCCCAGAATTACGCTGAAGTTTAAAAATGCTTCGGAACTCTTCCATTGTTAGCGGAATTCTGCTGACATTTAAAAATGCTTCGGAACTCTTCCATTGATCTCGGAATTGCGCTGACGTTTAAAAATGCTTCGAAACTCTTCAATTGTTCTCGGAATTCTGCTGACATTTAAAAATGCTTCGGAACTCTTCCATTGCTCTCGGAATTCTGCTGAAGTTTAAAAATGTTTCGGAATTCTTCCATTGTTCCCGGAATTCCGCTGACATTTAAAAATCCTTCGGAACTCTTCCATTGTTCTTGGAAGTCGGCTGACGTTTAAAAATTCTTCAGAAATCTTCCATTGTTCCCGGAATTCCGCTGAAGCTTAAAAATGCTTCGGAACTCTTCCTTTGTTCTCGGAATACCGCTGAAGTTTAAAAATGCTCCGGGACTCTTCCATTGTTATTGGAATTCTGCTGAAGTTTAAAAATTCTTTGGAACTCTTCCATTGTTCTCGGAATTCCGCTGAAGTTTAAAAATGCTTCGGAATTCTTCCATTGTTCCTGGAATTCAGCTGAAGTTTAAAAATGCTTCGGAACTCTTCCTTTGTTCTTGGAATTCCGCTGACGTTTAAAAATGCTTCGGAACTCTTCCATTGTTCTCGGAATTCTGCTGAAATTTAAAAATGCTTCGGAACTCTTCCATTGTTCTCGGAATTCTGCTGAAATTTAAAAATGCTTCGGAACTCTTCCATTGTTCTCGGAATTCCGCTGAAGTTTAAAAATGCTTCGGAACTCTTCCTTTGTTCTCAGAATTCCGCTGAAATTTAAAAATGCTTCGGAACTTTTCCATTGTTCTAGGAATTCCGCTGAAGTTTAAAAATGCTTCGGAACTCTTCCATGGTACCCGGAATTCAGCTGAAGTTTAAAAATGTTTCAGAACTCTTCCATTGTTCTCGGAATTCCGCTGAAGTTTAAAAATGCTTCGGAACTCTTCCATTGTTCTAAAAATTCCGCTGAAGTTTAAAAATTCTTCGGAACTCTTCCATTTTTCCCAGAATTACGCTGAAGTTTAAAAATGCTTCGGAACTCTTCCATTGTTCTCGGAAATCCGCTGAAGTTTAAAAATGCTTCGGAACTCTTCCATTGTTCTCGCAATTCCGCTGAAGTTTAAAAATGCTTCGGAACTCTTCCATGGTTCCCGGAATTCAGCTGAAGTTTAAAAATGTTTCAGAACTCTTCCGTTGTTCTCGGAATTCCGCTGAAGTTTAAAAATGCTTCGGAACTCTTCCATTGTTCTAAAAATTCCGCTGAAGTTTAAAAATTCTTCGGAACTCTTCCATTTTTCCCAGAATTACGCTGAAGTTTAAAAATGCTTCGGAACTCTTCCATTGTTAGCGGAATTCTGCTGACATTTAAAAATGCTTCGGAACTCTTCCATTGATCTCGGAATTGCGCTGACGTTTAAAAATGCTTCGAAACTCTTCAATTGTTCTCGGAATTCTGCTGACATTTAAAAATGCTTCGGAACTCTTCCATTGTTCTCGGAATTCCACGGACGTTTAAAAATGCTTTGGAACTCTTCCATTGTTCTCGGAATTCTGCTGAAGTTTAAATATGCTTCAGAACTCTTCCATTGTTATCGGAATTCCGCTGACGTTTAAAAATGCTTCGGAACTCTTCCATTGTTCTCCGAATTCCGCTGAAGTTTAAAAATGCTTCGGAACTCTTCCATTGTTCTTGAAATTCCGCTGAAGTTTAAAAATGCTTCGGAACTCTTCCGTTGTTGTCGGAATTACGCTGACGTTTAAAAATTCTTCGGAACTCTTCCATTGTTCTCGGAAATCCATTGACATTTAAAAATGCTTCGGAACTCTTCCATTGTTCTTGGAATTCTGTTAACATTTAAAAATGCTTCGGAACTCTTCCATTGTTCTCGGAAATCCGCTGAAGTTTAAAAATGCTTCGGAACTCTTCCATTGTTCTCGGAATTCCGCTGAAGTTTAAAAATGCTTCGGAACTCTTCCCTTGATCCCGGAATTCCGCTGAAGTTTAAAAATGCTTCGGAACTCTTCCATTGTTCTCAGAATTTCGCTGAAGTTTAAAAATGCTTCGGAACTCTTCCATTGTTCTCAGAATTCCGCTGAAGTTTAAAAATGCTTTGGAAATCTTCCGTTGTTTTCGGAATTCTGCTGAAGTTTAAAAATGCTTCGGAACTCTTCCATTGTTCTCGGAAATCCGCTGAAGTTGAAAACTGCTTCTGAACTTTTCCATTGTTCTCGGAATTCCTTTGACGTTTAAAAATGCTTCGGAACTATTCAATTGTTCCCGGAATAACGCTGAAGTTTAAAAATATGTCGGAACTCTTCCTTTGTTCTCGGTATTCCGCTGATGTTTAAAAATGCTTCGGAACTCTTCAATTGTTCTCGGAATTCGGTTGATGCTTAAACATGCTTCGGAACTCTTCCATTGTTCTCGGAATTCTGCTGACATTTAAAAATGCTTCGGAACTCTTCCATTGCTCTCGGAATTCTGTTGAAGTTTAAAAGTGCTTCGGAATTCTTCCATTGTTCCCAGAATTCCGCTGACATTTAAAAATGCTTCGGAACTCTTCCATTGTTCTTGGAATTCGGCTGACATTTAAAAATTCTTCAGAAATTTTCCATTGTTCCCGGAAATCCGCTGAAGCTTAAAAATGCTTCGGAACTCTTCCTTTGTTCTCGGAATTCCTCTGAAGTTTAAAAATGCTCCGGAACTCTTCCTTTGTTATCGGAATTCTGCTGAAGTTTAAAAATTCTTCGGAACTCTTACAATGTTCTCGGAATTCCGCTGAAGTTTAAAAATGCTTCGGAATTCTTCCATTGTTCTTGGAATTCAGCTGAAGTTTAAAAATGCTTCGGAACTCTTCCTTTGTTCTTGGAATTCCGCTGACGTTTAAAAATGCTTTGGATCTCTTCCATTGTTATCGGAATTCCGCTGAAGTTTAAAAATGCTTCAGAACTCTTCCATTGTTCTCGGAATTCTGCTGAAATTTAAAAATGCTTCGGAACTCTTCCATTGTTCTAGGAATTACGCTGAAGTTTAAAAATGCTTCGGAACTCTTCCTTTGTTCTCAGAATTCTGCTGAAATTTAAAAATTCTTCGGAACTCTTCCATTGTTCTAGGAATTCCGCTGAAGTTTAAAAATGCTTCGGAACTCTTCCATGGTTCCCGGAATTCAGCTGAAGTTTAAAAATGTTTTGGAACTCTTCCGTTGTTCTGGAAATTCCGCTGAAGTCTAAAAATTCTTCGGAACTCTTCCATTTTTCCCAGAATTACGCTGAAGTTTAAAAATGCTTCGGAACTCTTCCATTGTTAGCGGAATTCTGCTGACATTTAAAAATGCTTCGGAACACTTCCATTGATCTCGGAATTGCGCTGACGTTTAAAAATGCTTCGAAACTCTTCAATTGTTCTCGGAATTCTGCTGACATTTAAAAATGCTTCGGAACTCTTCCATTGTTCTCGAAATTCTGCTGAAGTTTAAAAATGCTTCGGAACTCCTCCATTTTTCCCGGAATTCCAATGAAATTTAAAAATGCTTCGCAACTCTTTAATTGTTCTCGGAATTCCGCTGAAATTTAAAAATGCTTCGGAAATTTTCCATTGTTCTCGGAATTCCGCGGACGTTTAAAAATGCTTCGGAACTCTTCCATTGTTCTCGGAATTCTGCTGAAGTTTAAATATGCTTCAGAACTCTTCCATTGTTCTTGGAATTCCGCTGACGTTTAAAAATGCTTCGGAACTCTTCCATTGTTCTCCGAATTCCGCTGAAGTTTAAAAATGCTTCGGAACTCTTCCATTGTTCTCGAAATTCTGCTGAAGTTTAAAAATGCTTCGGAACTCTTCCGTTGTTTCCGGAATTACGCTGAAGTTTAAAAATGATTCGGAACTTTTCCATTGCTCTCGACATTCCGCTGAAGTTT
The DNA here is from genome assembly GCF_046119375.1 of Phyllobates terribilis. Taxonomy (NCBI): domain Eukaryota; kingdom Metazoa; phylum Chordata; class Amphibia; order Anura; family Dendrobatidae; genus Phyllobates; species Phyllobates terribilis. Next base: position 67,941,175 of record NW_027362769.1, read on the forward strand.
AAATATGCTTTGGAACTCTTCCATTGTTCCCGGAATTATGCTGAAGTTTAAAAATGCTTCGGAACTCTTCCTTTGTTCTCGGAATTCCGTTGACGTTTAAAAATGCTTCGGAACTCTTCCATTGTTATCGGTATTCCGCTGACGTTTAAAAATGCTTCGGAACTCTTCCATTGTTATCGGTATTCCGCTGACGTTTAAAAATGCTTCGGAACTTTTCCATTGTTCTAGGAATTCCGCTGAAGTTTAAAAATGCTTCGGAACTCTTCCATGGTACCCGGAATTCAGCTGAAGTTTAAAAATGTTTCAGAACTCTTCCATTGTTCTTGGAATTCCGCTGAAGTTTAAAAATGCTTCGGAACTCTTCCATTGTTCTAAAAATTCCGCTGAAGTTTAAAAATTCTTCGGAACTCTTCCATTTTTCCCAGAATTACGCTGAAGTTTAAAAATGCTTCGGAACTCTTCCATTGTTCTCGGAAATCCGCTGAAGTTTAAAAATGCTTCGGAACTCTTCCATTGTTCTCGCAATTCCGCTGAAGTTTAAAAATGCTTCGGAACTCTTCCATTGATCCCGGAATTCCGCTGAAGTTTAAAAATGCTTCGGAACTCTTCCATTGTTCTCAGAATTTTGCTGAAGTTTAAAAATGCTTCGGAACTCTTCCATTGTTCTCGGAATTCCGCTGAAGTTTAAAAATGCTTTGGAAATCTTCCGTTGTTTTCGGAATTCTGCTGAAGTTTAAAAATGCTTCGGAACTCTTCCATTGTTCTCGGAAATCCGCTGAAGTTGAAAACTGCTTCTGAACTTTTCCATTGTTCTCGGAATTCCTTTGACGTTTAAAAATGCTTCGGAACTATTCAATTCTTTCCGGAATAACGCTGAAGTTTAAAAATACTTCGGAACTCTTCCTTTGTTCTCGGTATTCCGCTGATGTTTAAAAATGCTTCTGAACTCTTCAATTGTTCTCGGAATTCCGTTGATGTTTAAATATGCTTCGGAACTCTTGAATTGTTCTCGGAATTCTGCTGACATTTAAAAATGCTTCGGAACTCTTCCATTGTTATCGGAATTCTGCTGAAATTTAAAAATGCTTCGGAACTCTTCCATTGTTCTCGGAATTCCGCTGAAGTTTAAAAATGCTTCGGAACTCTTCCTTTGTTCTCAGAATTCCGCTGAAATTTAAAAATGCTTCGGAACTTTTCCATTGTTCTAGGAATTCCGCTGAAGTTTAAAAATGCTTCGGAACTCTTCCATGGTTCCCGGAATTCAGCTGAAGTTTAAAAATGTTTCAGAACTCTTCCGTTGTTCTCGGAATTCCGCTGAAGTTTAAAAATGCTTCGGAACTCTTCCATTGTTCTAAAAATTCCGCTGAAGTTTAAAAGTTCTTCGGAACTCTTCCATTTTTCCCAGAATTGCGCTGACGTTTAAAAATGCTTCGAAACTCTTCAATTGTTCTCGGAATTCTGCTGACATTTAAAAATGCTTCGGAACTCTTCCATTGCTCTCGGAATTCTGCTGAAGTTTAAAAATGTTTCGGAATTCTTCCATTGTTCCCGGAATTCCGCTGACATTTAAAAATCCTTCGGAACTCTTCCATTGTTCTTGGAATTCGGCTGACGTTTAAAAATTCTTCAGAAATCTTCCATTGTTCCCGGAATTCCGCTGAAGCTTAAAAATGCTTCGGAACTCTTCCTTTGTTCTCGGAATACCGCTGAAGTTTAAAAATGCTCCGGGACTCTTCCATTGTTATTGGAATTCTGCTGAAGTTTAAAAATTCTTTGGAACTCTTCCATTGTTCTCGGAATTCCGCTGAAGTTTAAAAATGCTTCGGAATTCTTCCATTGTTCCTGGAATTCAGCTGAAGTTTAAAAATGCTTCGGAACTCTTCCTTTGTTCTTGGAATTCCGCTGACGTTTAAAAATGCTTCGGAACTCTTCCATTGTTCTCGGAATTCTGCTGAAATTTAAAAATGCTTCGGAACTCTTCCATTGTTCTCGGAATTCTGCTGAAATTTAAAAATGCTTCGGAACTCTTCCATTGTTCTCGGAATTCCGCTGAAGTTTAAAAATGCTTCGGAACTCTTCCTTTGTTCTCAGAATTCCGCTGAAATTTAAAAATGCTTCGGAACTTTTCCATTGTTCTAGGAATTCCGCTGAAGTTTAAAAATGCTTCGGAACTCTTCCATGGTACCCGGAATTCAGCTGAAGTTTAAAAATGTTTCAGAACTCTTCCATTGTTCTCGGAATTCCGCTGAAGTTTAAAAATGCTTCGGAACTCTTCCATTGTTCTAAAAATTCCGCTGAAGTTTAAAAATTCTTCGGAACTCTTCCATTTTTCCCAGAATTACGCTGAAGTTTAAAAATGCTTCGGAACTCTTCCATTGTTCTCGGAAATCCGCTGAAGTTTAAAAATGCTTCGGAACTCTTCCATTGTTCTCGCAATTCCACTGAAGTTTAAAAATGCTTCGGAACTCTTCCATTGATCCCGGAATTCCGCTGAAGTTTAAAAATGCTTCGGAACTCTTCCATTGATCCCGGAATTCCGCTGAAGTTTAAAAATGCTTCGGAACTCTTCCATTGTTCTCAGAATTTCGCTGAAGTTTAAAAATGCTTCGGAACTCTTCCATTGTTCTCGGAATTCCGCTGAAGTTTAAAAATGCTTTGGAAATCTTCCGTTGTTTTCGGAATTCTGCTGAAGTTTAAAAATGCTTCGGAACTCTTCCATTGTTCTCGGAAATCCGCTGAAGTTGAAAACTGCTTCTGAACTTTTCCATTGTTCTCGGAATTGCTTTGACGTTTAAAAATGCTTCGGAACTATTCAATTCTTTCCGGAATAACGCTGAAGTTTAAAAATACTTCGGAACTCTTCCTTTGTTCTCGGTATTCCGCTGATGTTTAAAAATGCTTCTGAACTCTTCAATTGTTCTCGGAATTCCGTTGATGTTTAAATATGCTTCGGAACTCTTGAATTGTTCTCGGAATTCTGCTGACATTTAAAAATGCTTCGGAACTCTTCCATTGTTATCGGAATTCTGCTGAAATTTAAAAATGCTTCGGAACTCTTCCATTGTTCTCAGAATTTCGCTGAAGTTTAAAAATGCTTCGGAACTCTTCCATTGTTCTCGGAATTCCGCTGAAGTTTAAAAATGCTTTGGAAATCTTCCGTTGTTTTCGGAATTCTGCTGAAGTTTAAAAATGCTTCGGAACTCTTCCATTGTTCTCGGAAATCCGCTGAAGTTGAAAACTGCTTCTGAACTTTTCCATTGTTCTCGGAATTCCTTTGACGTTTAAAAATGCTTCGGAACTATTCAATTCTTTCCGGAATAACGCTGAAGTTTAAAAATACTTCGGAACTCTTCCTTTGTTCTCGGTATTCCGCTGATGTTTAAAAATGCTTCTGAACTCTTCAATTGTTCTCGGAATTCCGTTGATGTTTAAATATGCTTCGGAACTCTTGAATTGTTCTCGGAATTCTGCTGACATTTAAAAATGCTTCGGAACTCTTCCATTGTTATCGGAATTCTGCTGAAATTTAAAAATGCTTCGGAACTCTTCCATTGTTCTCGGAATTCCGCTGAAGTTTAAAAATGCTTCGGAACTCTTCCTTTGTTCTCAGAATTCCGCTGAAATTTAAAAATGCTTCGGAACTTTTCCATTGTTCTAGGAATTCCGCTGAAGTTTAAAAATGCTTCGGAACTCTTCCATGGTTCCCGGAATTCAGCTGAAGTTTAAAAATGTTTCAGAACTCTTCCGTTGTTCTCGGAATTCCGCTGAAGTTTAAAAATGCTTCGGAACTCTTCCATTGTTCTAAAAATTCCGCTGAAGTTTAAAAGTTCTTCGGAACTCTTCCATTTTTCCCAGAATTGCGCTGACGTTTAAAAATGCTTCGAAACTCTTCAATTGTTCTCGGAATTCTGCTGACATTTAAAAATGCTTCGGAACTCTTCCATTGCTCTCGGAATTCTGCTGAAGTTTAAAAATGTTTCGGAATTCTTCCATTGTTCCCGGAATTCCGCTGACATTTAAAAATCCTTCGGAACTCTTCCATTGTTCTTGGAATTCGGCTGACGTTTAAAAATTCTTCAGAAATCTTCCATTGTTCCCGGAATTCCGCTGAAGCTTAAAAATGCTTCGGAACTCTTCCTTTGTTCTCGGAATACCGCTGAAGTTTAAAAATGCTCCGGGACTCTTCCATTGTTATTGGAATTCTGCTGAAGTTTAAAAATTCTTTGGAACTCTTCCATTGTTCTCGGAATTCCGCTGAAGTTTAAAAATGCTTCGGAATTCTTCCATTGTTCCTGGAATTCAGCTGAAGTTTAAAAATGCTTCGGAACTCTTCCTTTGTTCTTGGAATTCCGCTGACGTTTAAAAATGCTTCGGAACTCTTCCATTGTTCTCGGAATTCTGCTGAAATTTAAAAATGCTTCGGAACTCTTCCATTGTTCTCGGAATTCTGCTGAAATTTAAAAATGCTTCGGAACTCTTCCATTGTTCTCGGAATTCCGCTGAAGTTTAAAAATGCTTCGGAACTCTTCCTTTGTTCTCAGAATTCCGCTGAAATTTAAAAATGCTTCGGAACTTTTCCATTGTTCTAGGAATTCCGCTGAAGTTTAAAAATGCTTCGGAACTCTTCCATGGTACCCGGAATTCAGCTGAAGTTTAAAAATGTTTCAGAACTCTTCCATTGTTCTCGGAATTCCGCTGAAGTTTAAAAATGCTTCGGAACTCTTCCATTGTTCTAAAAATTCCGCTGAAGTTTAAAAATTCTTCGGAACTCTTCCATTTTTCCCAGAATTACGCTGAAGTTTAAAAATGCTTCGGAACTCTTCCATTGTTCTCGGAAATCCGCTGAAGTTTAAAAATGCTTCGGAACTCTTCCATTGTTCTCGCAATTCCGCTGAAGTTTAAAAATGCTTCGGAACTCTTCCATTGATCCCGGAATTCCGCTGAAGTTTAAAAATGCTTCGGAACTCTTCCATTGATCCCGGAATTCCGCTGAAGTTTAAAAATGCTTCGGAACTCTTCCATTGTTCTCAGAATTTCGCTGAAGTTTAAAAATGCTTCGGAACTCTTCCATTGTTCTCGGAATTCCGCTGAAGTTTAAAAATGCTTTGGAAATCTTCCGTTGTTTTCGGAATTCTGCTGAAGTTTAAAAATGCTTCGGAACTCTTCCATTGTTCTCGGAAATCCGCTGAAGTTGAAAACTGCTTCTGAACTTTTCCATTGTTCTCGGAATTGCTTTGACGTTTAAAAATGCTTCGGAACTATTCAATTCTTTCCGGAATAACGCTGAAGTTTAAAAATACTTCGGAACTCTTCCTTTGTTCTCGGTATTCCGCTGATGTTTAAAAATGCTTCTGAACTCTTCAATTGTTCTCGGAATTCCGTTGATGTTTAAATATGCTTCGGAACTCTTGAATTGTTCTCGGAATTCTGCTGACATTTAAAAATGCTTCGGAACTCTTCCATTGTTATCGGAATTCTGCTGAAATTTAAAAATGCTTCGGAACTCTTCCATTGTTCTCAGAATTTCGCTGAAGTTTAAAAATGCTTCGGAACTCTTCCATTGTTCTCGGAATTCCGCTGAAGTTTAAAAATGCTTTGGAAATCTTCCGTTGTTTTCGGAATTCTGCTGAAGTTTAAAAATGCTTCGGAACTCTTCCATTGTTCTCGGAAATCCGCTGAAGTTGAAAACTGCTTCTGAACTTTTCCATTGTTCTCGGAATTCCTTTGACGTTTAAAAATGCTTCGGAACTATTCAATTCTTTCCGGAATAACGCTGAAGTTTAAAAATACTTCGGAACTCTTCCTTTGTTCTCGGTATTCCGCTGATGTTTAAAAATGCTTCTGAACTCTTCAATTGTTCTCGGAATTCCGTTGATGTTTAAATATGCTTCGGAACTCTTGAATTGTTCTCGGAATTCTGCTGACATTTAAAAATGCTTCGGAACTCTTCCATTGTTATCGGAATTCTGCTGAAATTTAAAAATGCTTCGGAACTCTTCCATTGTTCTCGGAATTCCGCTGAAGTTTAAAAATGCTTCGGAACTCTTCCTTTGTTCTCAGAATTCCGCTGAAATTTAAAAATGCTTCGGAACTTTTCCATTGTTCTAGGAATTCCGCTGAAGTTTAAAAATGCTTCGGAACTCTTCCATGGTTCCCGGAATTCAGCTGAAGTTTAAAAATGTTTCAGAACTCTTCCGTTGTTCTCGGAATTCCGCTGAAGTTTAAAAATGCTTCGGAACTCTTCCATTGTTCTAAAAATTCCGCTGAAGTTTAAAAGTTCTTCGGAACTCTTCCATTTTTCCCAGAATTGCGCTGACGTTTAAAAATGCTTCGAAACTCTTCAATTGTTCTCGGAATTCTGCTGACATTTAAAAATGCTTCGGAACTCTTCCATTGCTCTCGGAATTCTGCTGAAGTTTAAAAATGTTTCGGAATTCTTCCATTGTTCCCGGAATTCCGCTGACATTTAAAAATCCTTCGGAACTCTTCCATTGTTCTTGGAATTCGGCTGACGTTTAAAAATTCTTCAGAAATCTTCCATTGTTCCCGGAATTCCGCTGAAGCTTAAAAATGCTTCGGAACTCTTCCTTTTTTCTCGGAATACCGCTGAAGTTTAAAAATGCTCCGGGACTCTTCCATTGTTATTGGAATTCTGCTGAAGTTTAAAAATTCTTTGGAACTCTTCCATTGTTCTCGGAATTCCGCTGAAGTTTAAAAATGCTTCGGAATTCTTCCATTGTTCCTGGAATTCAGCTGAAGTTTAAAAATGCTTCGGAACTCTTCCTTTGTTCTTGGAATTCCGCTGACGTTTAAAAATGCTTCGGAACTCTTCCATTGTTCTCGGAATTCTGCTGAAATTTAAAAATGCTTCGGAACTCTTCCATTGTTCTCGGAATTCTGCTGAAATTTAAAAATGCTTCGGAACTCTTCCATTGTTCTCGGAATTCCGCTGAAGTTTAAAAATGCTTCGGAACTCTTCCTTTGTTCTCAGAATTCCGCTGAAATTTAAAAATGCTTCGGAACTTTTCCATTGTTCTAGGAATTCCGCTGAAGTTTAAAAATGCTTCGGAACTCTTCCATGGTACCCGGAATTCAGCTGAAGTTTAAAAATGTTTCAGAACTCTTCCATTGTTCTCGGAATTCCGCTGAAGTTTAAAAATGCTTCGGAACTCTTCCATTGTTCTAAAAATTCCGCTGAAGTTTAAAAATTCTTCGGAACTCTTCCATTTTTCCCAGAATTACGCTGAAGTTTAAAAATGCTTCGGAACTCTTCCATTGTTAGCGGAATTCTGCTGACATTTAAAAATGCTTCGGAACTCTTCCATTGATCTCGGAATTGCGCTGACGTTTAAAAATGCTTCGAAACTCTTCAATTGTTCTCGGAATTCTGCTGACATTTAAAAATGCTTCGGAACTCTTCCATTGTTCTCGGAATTCCACGGACGTTTAAAAATGCTTTGGAACTCTTCCATTGTTCTCGGAATTCTGCTGAAGTTTAAATATGCTTCAGAACTCTTCCATTGTTATCGGAATTCCGCTGACGTTTAAAAATGCTTCGGAACTCTTCCATTGTTCTCCGAATTCCGCTGAAGTTTAAAAATGCTTCGGAACTCTTCCATTGTTCTTGAAATTCCGCTGAAGTTTAAAAATGCTTCGGAACTCTTCCGTTGTTGTCGGAATTACGCTGACGTTTAAAAATTCTTCGGAACTCTTCCATTGTTCTCGGAAATCCGTTGACATTTAAAAATGCTTCGGAACTCTTCCATTGTTCTTGGAATTCTGTTAACATTTAAAAATGCTTCGGAACTCTTCCATTGTTCTCGGAAATCCGCTGAAGTTTAAAAATGCTTCGGAACTCTTCCATTGCTCTCGGAATTCTGCTGAAGTTTAAAAATGTTTCGGAATTCTTCCATTGTTCCCGGAATTCCGCTGACATTTAAAAATCCTTCGGAACTCTTCCATTGTTCTTGGAATTCGGCTGACGTTTAAAAATTCTTCAGAAATCTTCCATTGTTCCCGGAATTCCGCTGAAGCTTAAAAATGCTTCGGAACTCTTCCTTTGTTCTCGGAATACCGCTGAAGTTTAAAAATGCTCCGGGACTCTTCCATTGTTATTGGAATTCTGCTGAAGTTTAAAAATTCTTTGGAACTCTTCCATTGTTCTCGGAATTCCGCTGAAGTTTAAAAATGCTTCGGAATTCTTCCATTGTTCCTGGAATTCAGCTGAAGTTTAAAAATGCTTCGGAACTCTTCCTTTGTTCTTGGAATTCCGCTGACGTTTAAAAATGCTTCGGAACTCTTCCATTGTTCTCGGAATTCTGCTGAAATTTAAAAATGCTTCGGAACTCTTCCATTGTTCTCGGAATTCTGCTGAAATTTAAAAATGCTTCGGAACTCTTCCATTGTTCTCGGAATTCCGCTGAAGTTTAAAAATGCTTCGGAACTCTTCCTTTGTTCTCAGAATTCCGCTGAAATTTAAAAATGCTTCGGAACTTTTCCATTGTTCTAGGAATTCCGCTGAAGTTTAAAAATGCTTCGGAACTCTTCCATGGTACCCGGAATTCAGCTGAAGTTTAAAAATGTTTCAGAACTCTTCCATTGTTCTCGGAATTCCGCTGAAGTTTAAAAATGCTTCGGAACTCTTCCATTGTTCTAAAAATTCCGCTGAAGTTTAAAAATTCTTCGGAACTCTTCCATTTTTCCCAGAATTACGCTGAAGTTTAAAAATGCTTCGGAACTCTTCCATTGTTCTCGGAAATCCGCTGAAGTTTAAAAATGCTTCGGAACTCTTCCATTGTTCTCGCAATTCCGCTGAAGTTTAAAAATGCTTCGGAACTCTTCCATTGATCCCGGAATTCCGCTGAAGTTTAAAAATGCTTCGGAACTCTTCCATTGATCCCGGAATTCCGCTGAAGTTTAAAAATGCTTCGGAACTCTTCCATTGTTCTCAGAATTTCGCTGAAGTTTAAAAATGCTTCGGAACTCTTCCATTGTTCTCGGAATTCCGCTGAAGTTTAAAAATGCTTTGGAAATCTTCCGTTGTTTTCGGAATTCTGCTGAAGTTTAAAAATGCTTCGGAACTCTTCCATTGTTCTCGGAAATCCGCTGAAGTTGAAAACTGCTTCTGAACTTTTCCATCGTTCTCGGAATTGCTTTGACGTTTAAAAATGCTTCGGAACTATTCAATTCTTTCCGGAATAACGCTGAAGTTTAAAAATACTTTGGAACTCTTCCTTTGTTCTCGGTATTCCGCTGATGTTTAAAAATGCTTCTGAACTCTTCAATTGTTCTCGGAATTCCGTTGATGTTTAAATATGCTTCGGAACTCTTGAATTGTTCTCGGAATTCTGCTGACATTTAAAAATGCTTCGGAACTCTTCCATTGTTATCGGAATTCTGCTGAAATTTAAAAATGCTTCGGAACTCTTCCATTGTTCTCGGAATTCCGCTGAAGTTTAAAAATGCTTCGGAACTCTTCCTTTGTTCTCAGAATTCCGCTGAAATTTAAAAATGCTTCGGAACTTTTCCATTGTTCTAGGAATTCCGCTGAAGTTTAAAAATGCTTCGGAACTCTTCCATTGTTCTAAAAATTCCGCTGAAGTTTAAAAATTCTTCGGAACTCTTCCATTTTTCCCAGAATTACGCTGAAGTTTAAAAATGCTTCGGAACTCTTCCATTGTTAGCGGAATTCTGCTGACATTTAAAAATGCTTCGGAACTCTTCCATTGATCTCGGAATTGCGCTGACGTTTAAAAATGCTTCGAAACTCTTCAATTGTTCTCGGAATTCTGCTGACATTTAAAAATGCTTCGGAACTCTTCCATTGTTCTCGGAATTCCACGGACGTTTAAAAATGCTTTGGAACTCTTCCATTGTTCTCGGAATTCTGCTGAAGTTTAAATATGCTTCAGAACTCTTCCATTGTTATCGGAATTCCGCTGACGTTTAAAAATGCTTCGGAACTCTTCCATTGTTCTCCGAATTCCGCTGAAGTTTAAAAATGCTTCGGAACTCTTCCATTGTTCTTGAAATTCCGCTGAAGTTTAAAAATGCTTCGGAACTCTTCCGTTGTTGTCGGAATTACGCTGACGTTTAAAAATTCTTCGGAACTCTTCCATTGTTCTCGGAAATCCGTTGACATTTAAAAATGCTTCGGAACTCTTCCATTGTTCTTGGAATTCTGTTAACATTTAAAAATGCTTCGGAACTCTTCCATTGTTCTCGGAAATCCGCTGAAGTTTAAAAATGCTTCGGAACTCTTCCCTTGATCCCGGAATTCCGCTGAAGTTTAAAAATGCTTCGGAACTCTTCCATTGTTCTCAGAATTTCGCTGAAGTTTAAAAATGCTTCGGAACTCTTCCATTGTTCTCAGAATTCCGCTGAAGTTTAAAAATGCTTTGGAAATCTTCCGTTGTTTTCGGAATTCTGCTGAAGTTTAAAAATGCTTCGGAACTCTTCCATTGTTCTCGGAAATCCGCTGAAGTTGAAAACTGCTTCTGAACTTTTCCATTGTTCTCGGAATTCCTTTGACGTTTAAAAATGCTTCGGAACTATTCAATTGTTCCCGGAATAACGCTGAAGTTTAAAAATATGTCGGAACTCTTCCTTTGTTCTCGGTATTCCGCTGATGTTTAAAAATGCTTCGGAACTCTTCAATTGTTCTCGGAATTCGGTTGATGCTTAAACATGCTTCGGAACTCTTCCATTGTTCTCGGAATTCTGCTGACATTTAAAAATGCTTCGGAACTCTTCCATTGCTCTCGGAATTCTGTTGAAGTTTAAAAGTGCTTCGGAATTCTTCCATTGTTCCCAGAATTCCGCTGACATTTAAAAATGCTTCGGAACTCTTCCATTGTTCTTGGAATTCGGCTGACATTTAAAAATTCTTCAGAAATTTTCCATTGTTCCCGGAAATCCGCTGAAGCTTAAAAATGCTTCGGAACTCTTCCTTTGTTCTCGGAATTCCTCTGAAGTTTAAAAATGCTCCGGAACTCTTCCTTTGTTATCGGAATTCTGCTGAAGTTTAAAAATTCTTCGGAACTCTTACAATGTTCTCGGAATTCCGCTGAAGTTTAAAAATGCTTCGGAATTCTTCCATTGTTCTTGGAATTCAGCTGAAGTTTAAAAATGCTTCGGAACTCTTCCTTTGTTCTTGGAATTCCGCTGACGTATAAAAATGCTTTGGATCTCTTCCATTGTTATCGGAATTCCGCTGAAGTTTAAAAATGCTTCAGAACTCTTCCATTGTTCTCGGAATTCTGCTGAAATTTAAAAATGCTTCGGAACTCTTCCATTGTTCTAGGAATTACGCTGAAGTTTAAAAATGCTTCGGAACTCTTCCTTTGTTCTCAGAATTCTGCTGAAATTTAAAAATTCTTCGGAACTCTTCCATTGTTCTAGGAATTCCGCTGAAGTTTAAAAATGCTTCGGAACTCTTCCATGGTTCCCGGAATTCAGCTGAAGTTTAAAAATGTTTTGGAACTCTTCCGTTGTTCTGGAAATTCCGCTGAAGTCTAAAAATTCTTCGGAACTCTTCCATTTTTCCCAGAATTACGCTGAAGTTTAAAAATGCTTCGGATCTCTTCCATTGTTAGCGGAATTCTGCTGACATTTAAAAATGCTTCGGAACACTTCCATTGATCTCGGAATTGCGCTGACGTTTAAAAATGCTTCGAAACTCTTCAATTGTTCTCGGAATTCTGCTGACATTTAAAAATGCTTCGGAACTCTTCCATTGTTCTCGAAATTCTGCTGAAGTTTAAAAATGCTTCGGAACTCCTCCATTTTTCCCGGAATTCCAATGAAATTTAAAAATGCTTCGCAACTCTTTAATTGTTCTCGGAATTCCGCTGAAATTTAAAAATGCTTCGGAAATTTTCCATTGTTCTCGGAATTCCGCGGACGTTTAAAAATGCTTCGGAACTCTTCCATTGTTCTCGGAATTCTGCTGAAGTTTAAATATGCTTCAGAACTCTTCCATTGTTCTTGGAATTCCGCTGACGTTTAAAAATGCTTCGGAACTCTTCCATTGTTCTCCGAATTCCGCTGAAGTTTAAAAATGCTTCGGAACTCTTCCATTGTTCTCGAAATTCTGCTGAAGTTTAAAAATGCTTCGGAACTCTTCCGTTGTTTCCGGAATTACGCTGAAGTTTAAAAATGATTCGGAACTTTTCCATTGCTCTCGACATTCCGCTGAAGTTTAAATATGCTTTGGAACTCTTCCATTGTTCCCGGAATTATGCTGAAGTTTAAAAATGCTTCGGAACTCTTCCTTTGTTCTCGGAATTCCGTTGACGTTTAAAAATGCTTCGGAACTCTTCCATTGTTATCGGTATTCCGCTGACGTTTAAAAATGCTTCGGAACTCTTCCATTGTTCTCGGATTTCCGCTGACGTTTAAAAATGCTTCGGAACTCTTCCATTGTTCTCCGAATTCCGCTGAAGTTTAAAAATGCTTCGGAACTCTTCCATTGTTCTCGAAATTCCGCTGAAGTTTAAATATGCTTCGGAACTCTTCAATTGTTCCCGGAATTATGCTGAAGTTTAAAAATGCTTCGGAACTCTTCCATTGTTCTCGAAATTCCGCTGAAGTTTAAAAATGCTTCGGAACTCTTCCGTTGTTCCCGGAATTACGCTGAAGTTTAAAAATGCTTCGAAACTCTTCCATTGCTCTCGAAATTCCGCTGAAGTTTAAATATGCTTCGGAACTCTTCCATTGTTCTCGAAATTCTGCTGAAGTTTAAAAATGCTTCGGAACTCCTCCATTTTTCCCGGAATTCCGCTGAAATTTAAAAATGCTTCGCAACTCTTTCATTGTTCTCGGAATTCCGCTGAAATTTAAAAATGCTTCGGAACTTTTCCATTGTTCTCGGAATTCCGCGGACGTTTAAAAATGCTTTGGAACTCTTCCATTGTTCTCGGAATTCTGCTGAAGTTTAAATATGCTTCAGAACTCTTCCATTGTTCTCGGAATTCCGCTGACGTTTAAAAATGCTTCGGAACTCTTCCACTGTTCTCCGAATTCCGCTGAAGTTTAAAAATGCTTCGGATCTCTTCCATTGTTCTCGAAATTCCGCTGAAGTTTAAAAATGCTTCGGAACTCTTTCCTTGTTCCCGGAATTACGCTGAAGTTTAAAAATGATTCGGAACTCTTCCATTGCTCTCGAAATTCCGCTGAAATTTAAATATGCTTCGGAACTCTTCCATTGTTCCCGGAAATATGCTGAAGTTTAAAAATGCTTCGGAACTCTTCCTTTGTTCTCGGAATTCCGTTGACGTTTAAAAATGCTTCGGAACTCTTCCATTCTTATCGGTATTCCACTGACGTTTAAAAATGCTTCGCAACTCTTCCATTGTTCTCGGAATTCTGCTGTAGTTTAAAAATGCTTCGCAACTCTTCCATTGTTCTCGGAATTCCGTTGACGTTTAAAAATGCTTCGGAACTCTTCCATTGTTATCGGTATTCCGCTGACGTTTAAAAATGCTTCGGAACACTTCCATTGTTATCGGATTTCTGCTGAAGTTTAAAAATGCTTCGGAACTCTTACATTGTTCTCGGAATTCTGCTGAAGTTTAAAAATGCTCGGAACTCTTCCATTGTTCTCAGAATTCCGCTGAGTTTTAAAAATGCTTCCGAACTCTTCCATTGTTCTCGGAATTCCGCTGACGTTTAAAAATTCTTCGGAACTCTTCCATTGTTCTCGGAATTCCGTTGACGTTTAAAAGTGCTTCGGAACTCTTCCATTGTTGTCGGAATTACGCTGACGTTTAAAAATTCTTCGGAACTCTTCCATTGTTCTCGGAAATCCGTTGACATTTAAAAATGCTTCGGAACTCTTCCATTGTTCTTGGAATTCTGTTAACATTTAAAAATGCTTCGGAACTCTTCCATTGTTCTCGGAAATCCGCTGAAGTTTAAAAATGCTTCGGAACTCTTCCATTGTTCTCGGAATTCCGCTGAAGTTTAAAAATGCTTCGGAACTCTTCCCTTGATCCCTGAATTCCGCTGAAGTTTAAAAATGCTTCGGAACTCTTCCATTGTTCTCAGAATTTCGCTGAAGTTTAAAAATGCTTCGGAACTCTTCCATTGTTCTCAGAATTCCGCTGAAGTTTAAAAATGCTTTGGAAATCTTCCGTTGTTTTCGGAATTCTGCTGAAGTTTAAAAATGCTTCGGAACTCTTCCATTGTTCTCGGAAATCCGCTGAAGTTGAAAACTGCTTCTGAACTTTTCCATTGTTCTCGGAATTCCTTTGACGTTTAAAAATGCTTCGGAACTATTCAATTGTTCCCGGAATAACGCTGAAGTTTAAAAATATGTCAGAACTCTTCCTTTGTTCTCGGTATTCCGTTGATGTTTAAAAATGCTTCAGAACTCTTCAATTGTTCTCGGAATTCGTTTGATGCTTAAACATGCTTCGGAAGTCTTCCATTGTTCTCGGAATTCTGCTGACATTTAAAAATGCTTCGGAATTCTTCCATTGTTCCCAGAATTCCGCTGACATTTAAAAATGCTTCGGAACTCTTCCATTGTTCTTGGAATTCGGCTGACATTTAAAAATTCTTCAGAAATTTTCCATTGTTCCCGGAATTCCGCTGAAGCTTAAAAATGTTTCGGAACTCTTCCTTTGTTCTCGGAATTCCGCTGAAGTTTAAAAATGCTCCGGAACTCTTCCTTTGTTATCGGAATTCTGCTGAAGTTTAAAAATTCTTCGGAACTCTTCCAATGTTCTCGGAATTCCGCTGAAGTTTAAAAATGCTTCGGAATTCTTCCATTGTTCTTGGAATTCAGCTGAAGTTTAAAAATGCTTCGGAACTCTTCCTTTGTTCTTGGAATTCCGCTGACATTTAAAAATGATTTGGATCTCTTCCATTGTTATCGGAATTCCGCTGAAGTTTAAAAATGCTTCGGAACTCTTCCTTTGTTCTTAGAATTCCGCTGACGTTTAAAAATGCTTTGGATCTCTTCCATTGTTATCGGAATTCCGCTGAAGTTTAAAAATGCTTCGGAACTCTTCCATTGTTCTCGGAATTCTGCTGACATTTAAAAATGCTTCGGAACTCTTCCATTGTTCTAGGAATTACGCTGAAGTTTAAAAATGCTTCGGAACTCTTCCTCTGTTCTCAGAATTCTGCTGAAATTTAAAAATTCTTCGGAACTCTTCCATTGTTCTAGGAATTCCGCTGAAGTTTAAAAATGCTTCGGAACTCTTCCATGGTTCCCGGAATTCAGCTGAAGTTTAAAAATGTTTTGGAACTCTTCCGTTGTTCTGGAAATTCCGCTGAAGTCTAAAAATTCTTCGGAACTCTTCCATTTTTCCCAGAATTACGCTGAAGTTTAAAAATGCTTCGGACCTCTTCCATTGTTAGCGGAATTCTGCTGACATTTAAAAATGCTTCGGAACTCTTCCATTGTTCTCGGAAATCCGCTGAAGTTTAAAAATGCTTCGGAACTCTTCCATTGCTCTCGGAATTCTGCTGAAGTTTAAAAATGTTTCGGAATTCTTCCATTGTTCCCGGAATTCCGCTGACATTTAAAAATCCTTCGGAACTCTTCCATTGTTCTTGGAATTCGGCTGACGTTTAAAAATTCTTCAGAAATCTTCCATTGTTCCCGGAATTCCGCTGAAGCTTAAAAATGCTTCGGAACTCTTCCTTTGTTCTCGGAATACCGCTGAAGTTTAAAAATGCTCCGGGACTCTTCCATTGTTATTGGAATTCTGCTGAAGTTTAAAAATTCTTTGGAACTCTTCCATTGTTCTCGGAATTCCGCTGAAGTTTAAAAATGCTTCGGAATTCTTCCATTGTTCCTGGAATTCAGCTGAAGTTTAAAAATGCTTCGGAACTCTTCCTTTGTTCTTGGAATTCCGCTGAAGTTTAAAAATGATTCGGAACTCTTCCATTGCTCTCGAAATTCCGCTGAAATTTAAATATGCTTCGGAACTCTTCCATTGTTCCCGGAAATATGCTGAAGTTTAAAAATGCTTCGGAACTCTTCCTTTGTTCTCGGAATTCCGTTGACGTTTAAAAATGCTTCGGAACTCTTCCATTCTTATCGGTATTCCACTGACGTTTAAAAATGCTTCGCAACTCTTCCATTGTTCTCGGAATTCTGCTGTAGTTTAAAAATGCTTCGCAACTCTTCCATTGTTCTCGGAATTCCGTTGACGTTTAAAAATGCTTCGGAACTCTTCCATTGTTATCGGTATTCCGCTGACGTTTAAAAATGCTTCGGAACACTTCCATTGTTATCGGATTTCTGCTGAAGTTTAAAAATGCTTCGGAACTCTTACATTGTTCTCGGAATTCTGCTGAAGTTTAAAAATGCTCGGAACTCTTCCATTGTTCTCAGAATTCCGCTGAGTTTTAAAAATGCTTCCGAACTCTTCCATTGTTCTCGGAATTCCGCTGACGTTTAAAAATTCTTCGGAACTCTTCCATTGTTCTCGGAATTCCGTTGACGTTTAAAAGTGCTTCGGAACTCTTCCATTGTTGTCGGAATTACGCTGACGTTTAAAAATTCTTCGGAACTCTTCCATTGTTCTCGGAAATCCGTTGACATTTAAAAATGCTTCGGAACTCTTCCATTGTTCTTGGAATTCTGTTAACATTTAAAAATGCTTCGGAACTCTTCCATTGTTCTCGGAAATCCGCTGAAGTTTAAAAATGCTTCGGAACTCTTCCATTGTTCTCGGAATTCCGCTGAAGTTTAAAAATGCTTCGGAACTCTTCCCTTGATCCCTGAATTCCGCTGAAGTTTAAAAATGCTTCGGAACTCTTCCATTGTTCTCAGAATTTCGCTGAAGTTTAAAAATGCTTCGGAACTCTTCCATTGTTCTCAGAATTCCGCTGAAGTTTAAAAATGCTTTGGAAATCTTCCGTTGTTTTCGGAATTCTGCTGAAGTTTAAAAATGCTTCGGAACTCTTCCATTGTTCTCGGAAATCCGCTGAAGTTGAAAACTGCTTCTGAACTTTTCCATTGTTCTCGGAATTCCTTTGACGTTTAAAAATGCTTCGGAACTATTCAATTGTTCCCGGAATAACGCTGAAGTTTAAAAATATGTCAGAACTCTTCCTTTGTTCTCGGTATTCCGTTGATGTTTAAAAATGCTTCAGAACTCTTCAATTGTTCTCGGAATTCGTTTGATGCTTAAACATGCTTCGGAAGTCTTCCATTGTTCTCGGAATTCTGCTGACATTTAAAAATGCTTCGGAATTCTTCCATTGTTCCCAGAATTCCGCTGACATTTAAAAATGCTTCGGAACTCTTCCATTGTTCTTGGAATTCGGCTGACATTTAAAAATTCTTCAGAAATTTTCCATTGTTCCCGGAATTCCGCTGAAGCTTAAAAATGTTTCGGAACTCTTCCTTTGTTCTCGGAATTCCGCTGAAGTTTAAAAATGCTCCGGAACTCTTCCTTTGTTATCGGAATTCTGCTGAAGTTTAAAAATTCTTCGGAACTCTTCCAATGTTCTCGGAATTCCGCTGAAGTTTAAAAATGCTTCGGAATTCTTCCATTGTTCTTGGAATTCAGCTGAAGTTTAAAAATGCTTCGGAACTCTTCCTTTGTTCTTGGAATTCCGCTGACATTTAAAAATGATTTGGATCTCTTCCATTGTTATCGGAATTCCGCTGAAGTTTAAAAATGCTTCGGAACTCTTCCTTTGTTCTTAGAATTCCGCTGACGTTTAAAAATGCTTTGGATCTCTTCCATTGTTATCGGAATTCCGCTGAAGTTTAAAAATGCTTCGGAACTCTTCCATTGTTCTCGGAATTCTGCTGACATTTAAAAATGCTTCGGAACTCTTCCATTGTTCTAGGAATTACGCTGAAGTTTAAAAATGCTTCGGAACTCTTCCTCTGTTCTCAGAATTCTGCTGAAATTTAAAAATTCTTCGGAACTCTTCCATTGTTCTAGGAATTCCGCTGAAGTTTAAAAATGCTTCGGAACTCTTCCATGGTTCCCGGAATTCAGCTGAAGTTTAAAAATGTTTTGGAACTCTTCCGTTGTTCTGGAAATTCCGCTGAAGTCTAAAAATTCTTCGGAACTCTTCCATTTTTCCCAGAATTACGCTGAAGTTTAAAAATGCTTCGGACCTCTTCCATTGTTAGCGGAATTCTGCTGACATTTAAAAATGCTTCGGAACTCTTCCATTGTTCTCGGAAATCCGCTGAAGTTTAAAAATGCTTCGGAACTCTTCCATTGCTCTCGGAATTCTGCTGAAGTTTAAAAATGTTTCGGAATTCTTCCATTGTTCCCGGAATTCCGCTGACATTTAAAAATCCTTCGGAACTCTTCCATTGTTCTTGGAATTCGGCTGACGTTTAAAAATTCTTCAGAAATCTTCCATTGTTCCCGGAATTCCGCTGAAGCTTAAAAATGCTTCGGAACTCTTCCTTTGTTCTCGGAATACCGCTGAAGTTTAAAAATGCTCCGGGACTCTTCCATTGTTATTGGAATTCTGCTGAAGTTTAAAAATTCTTTGGAACTCTTCCATTGTTCTCGGAATTCCGCTGAAGTTTAAAAATGCTTCGGAATTCTTCCATTGTTCCTGGAATTCAGCTGAAGTTTAAAAATGCTTCGGAACTCTTCCTTTGTTCTTGGAATTCCGCTGACGTTTAAAAATGCTTCGGAACTCTTCCATTGTTCTCGGAATTCTGCTGAAATTTAAAAATGCTTCGGAACTCTTCCATTGTTCTCGGAATTCTGCTGAAATTTAAAAATGCTTCGGAACTCTTCCATTGTTCTCGGAATTCCGCTGAAGTTTAAAAATGCTTCGGAACTCTTCCTTTGTTCTCAGAATTCCGCTGAAATTTAAAAATGCTTCGGAACTTTTCCATTGTTCTAGGAATTCCGCTGAAGTTTAAAAATGCTTCGGAACTCTTCCATGGTACCCGGAATTCAGCTGAAGTTTAAAAATGTTTCAGAACTCTTCCATTGTTCTCGGAATTCCGCTGAAGTTTAAAAATGCTTCGGAACTCTTCCATTGTTCTAAAAATTCCGCTGAAGTTTAAAAATTCTTCGGAACTCTTCCATTTTTCCCAGAATTACGCTGAAGTTTAAAAATGCTTCGGAACTCTTCCATTGTTCTCGGAAATCCGCTGAAGTTTAAAAATGCTTCGGAACTCTTCCATTGTTCTCGCAATTCCGCTGAAGTTTAAAAATGCTTCGGAACTCTTCCATTGATCCCGGAATTCCGCTGAAGTTTAAAAATGCTTCGGAACTCTTCCATTGATCCCGGAATTCCGCTGAAGTTTAAAAATGCTTCGGAACTCTTCCATTGTTCTCAGAATTTCGCTGAAGTTTAAAAATGCTTCGGAACTCTTCCATTGTTCTCGGAATTCCGCTGAAGTTTAAAAATGCTTTGGAAATCTTCCGTTGTTTTCGGAATTCTGCTGAAGTTTAAAAATGCTTCGGAACTCTTCCATTGTTCTCGGAAATCCGCTGAAGTTGAAAACTGCTTCTGAACTTTTCCATCGTTCTCGGAATTGCTTTGACGTTTAAAAATGCTTCGGAACTATTCAATTCTTTCCGGAATAACGCTGAAGTTTAAAAATACTTCGGAACTCTTCCTTTGTTCTCGGTATTCCGCTGATGTTTAAAAATGCTTCTGAACTCTTCAATTGTTCTCGGAAATCCGTTGATGTTTAAATATGCTTCGGAACTCTTGAATTGTTCTCGGAATTCTGCTGACATTTAAAAATGCTTCGGAACTCTTCCATTGTTATCGGAATTCTGCTGAAATTTAAAAATGCTTCGGAACTCTTCCATTGTTCTCGGAATTCCGCTGAAGTTTAAAAATGCTTCGGAACTCTTCCTTTGTTCTCAGAATTCCGCTGAAATTTAAAAATGCTTCGGAACTTTTCCATTGTTCTAGGAATTCCGCTGAAGTTTAAAAATGCTTCGGAACTCTTCCATTGTTCTAAAAATTCCGCTGAAGTTTAAAAATTCTTCGGAACTCTTCCATTTTTCCCAGAATTACGCTGAAGTTTAAAAATGCTTCGGAACTCTTCCATTGTTAGCGGAATTCTGCTGACATTTAAAATTGCTTCGGAACTCTTCCATTGATCTCGGAATTGCGCTGACGTTTAAAAATGCTTCGAAACTCTTCAATTGTTCTCGGAATTCTGCTGACATTTAAAAATGCTTCGGAACTCTTCCATTGTTCTCGGAATTCCACGGACGTTTAAAAATGCTTTGGAACTCTTCCATTGTTCTCGGAATTCTGCTGAAGTTTAAATATGCTTCAGAACTCTTCCATTGTTATCGGAATTCCGCTGACGTTTAAAAATGCTTCGGAACTCTTCCATTGTTCTCCGAATTCCGCTGAAGTTTAAAAATGCTTCGGAACTCTTCCATTGTTCTTGAAATTCCGCTGAAGTTTAAAAATGCTTCGGAACTCTTCCGTTGTTGTCGGAATTACGCTGACGTTTAAAAATTCTTCGGAACTCTTCCATTGTTCTCGGAAATCCGTTGACATTTAAAAATGCTTCGGAACTCTTCCATTGTTCTTGGAATTCTGTTAACATTTAAAAATGCTTCGGAACTCTTCCATTGTTCTCGGAAATCCGCTGAAGTTTAAAAATGCTTCGGAACTCTTCCATTGTTCTCGGAAATCCGCTGAAGTTTAAAAATGCTTCGGAACTCTTCCCTTGATCCCGGAATTCCGCTGAAGTTTAAAAATGCTTCGGAACTCTTCCATTGTTCTCAGAATTTCGCTGAAGTTTAAAAATGCTTCGGAACTCTTCCATTGTTCTCAGAATTCCGCTGAAGTTTAAAAATGCTTTGGAAATCTTCCGTTGTTTTCGGAATTCTGCTGAAGTTTAAAAATGCTTCGGAACTCTTCCATTGTTCTCGGAAATCCGCTGAAGTTGAAAACTGCTTCTGAACTTTTCCATTGTTCTCGGAATTCCTTTGACGTTTAAAAATGCTTCGGAACTATTCAATTGTTCCCGGAATAACGCTGAAGTTTAAAAATATGTCGGAACTCTTCCTTTGTTCTCGGTATTCCGCTGATGTTTAAAAATGCTTCGGAACTCTTCAATTGTTCTCGGAATTCGGTTGATGCTTAAACATGCTTCGGAACTCTTCCATTGTTCTCGGAATTCTGCTGACATTTAAAAATGCTTCGGAACTCTTCCATTGCTCTCGGAATTCTGTTGAAGTTTAAAAGTGCTTCGGAATTTTTCCATTGTTCCCAGAATTCCGCTGACATTTAAAAATGCTTCGGAACTCTTCCATTGTTCTTGGAATTCGGCTGACATTTAAAAATTCTTCAGAAATTTTCCATTGTTCCCGGAAATCCGCTGAAGCTTAAAAATGCTTCGGAACTCTTCCTTTGTTCTCGGAATTCCTCTGAAGTTTAAAAATGCTCCGGAACTCTTCCTTTGTTATCGGAATTCTGCTGAAGTTTAAAAATTCTTCGGAACTCTTACAATGTTCTCGGAATTCCGCTGAAGTTTAAAAATGCTTCGGAATTCTTCCATTGTTCTTGGAATTCAGCTGAAGTTTAAAAATGCTTCGGAACTCTTCCTTTGTTCTTGGAATTCCGCTGACGTATAAAAATGCTTTGGATCTCTTCCATTGTTATCGGAATTCCGCTGAAGTTTAAAAATGCTTCAGAACTCTTCCATTGTTCTCGGAATTCTGCTGAAATTTAAAAATGCTTCGGAACTCTTCCATTGTTCTAGGAATTACGCTGAAGTTTAAAAATGCTTCGGAACTCTTCCTTTGTTCTCAGAATTCTGCTGAAATTTAAAAATTCTTCGGAACTCTTCCATTGTTCTAGGAATTCCGCTGAAGTTTAAAAATGCTTCGGAACTCTTCCATGGTTCCCGGAATTCAGCTGAAGTTTAAAAATGTTTTGGAACTCTTCCGTTGTTCTGGAAATTCCGCTGAAGTCTAAAAATTCTTCGGAACTCTTCCATTTTTCCCAGAATTACGCTGAAGTTTAAAAATGCTTCGGAACTCTTCCATTGTTAGCGGAATTCTGCTGACATTTAAAAATGCTTCGGAACACTTCCATTGATCTCGGAATTGCGCTGAAATTTAAAAATGCTTCGGAACTTTTCCATTGTTCTCGGAATTCCGCTGAAGTTTAAAAATGCTTCGGAACTCCTCAATTTCTCCCGGAATTCCGCTGAAATTTAAAAATGCTTCGCAACTCTTCCATTGTTCTCGGAATTCCGCTGAAATTTAAAAATGCTTCGGAACTCTTCCATTGTTCTCGGAATTCCGCTGAAGTTTAAAAATGCTTCGGAACTCTTCCGTTGATCCCGGAATTCAGCTGAAGTTTAAAAATGCTTCGGAACTCTTCCATTGTTCTCAGAATTTCGCTGAAGTTTAAAAATGCTTCGGAACTCTTCCATTGTTCTCGGAATTCCGCTGAAGTTTAAAAATGCTTTGGAAATCTTCCGTTGTTTTCGGAATTCCGCTGAAGTTTAAAAATGCTTCGGAACTCTTCCATTGTTCTCGGAAATCCGCTGAAGTTGAAAACTGCTTCTGAACTTTTCCATTGTTCTCGGAATTCCTTTGACGTTTAAAAGTGCTTCGGAACTCTTCAATTGTTCCCGGAATAACGCTGAAGTTTAAAAATACTTCGGAACTCTTCCTTTGTTCTCGGTATTCTGCTGATGTTTAAAAATGCTTCGGAACTCTTCAATTGTTCTCGGAATTCCGTTGACGTTTAAACATGCTTCGGAACTCTTGAATTGTTCTCGGAATTCCGCTGAAGTTTAAAAATGCTTCGGAACTCTTCCATTGTTTTTGCAATGCCGCTGACGTTTAAAAATGCTTCGGAACTCTACCATTGTTCTCGGAATTCCATTGATGTTTAAAAATGCTTTGGAACTCTTCAATTGTTTGCGGAATTCTGCTGATATTTAAAAATGCTTTGGAACTCCTACATTGTTCTTGGAAATCTGCTGGAGTTTAAAAATGCTTTGGAACTCTTCCATGGTTCCCTGAATTCTGCTGAAGTTTAAAAATGTTTCGGAACTCTTCCATTGTTCTCAGAATTCCGCTGCCGTTTAAAAATGCTTCCGAACTCTTCCATTGTTCTCGGAATTCCGCTGACGTTTAAAAATTCTTCGGAACTCTTCCATTGTTCTCGGAATTCCGCTGACGTTTAAAAGTGCTTTGGAACTTTTCCATTGTTGTCGGAATTACGCTGACGTTTAAAAATGCTTCGGAACTCTTCCATTGTTCTCGGAAATCCATTGACATTTAAAAATGCTTCGGAACTCTTCCATTGTTCTAGGTATTCCGCTGAAGTTTAAAAATGCTTCGGAACTCTTACTTTGTTCTCAGAATTCCGCTGAAATTTAAAAATGCTTCGGAACACTTCCATTGTTCTCGGAATTCCGCGGACGTTTAAAAATGGTTTGGAACTCTTCCATTGTTCTCGGAATTCTGCTGAAGTTTAAATATGCTTCAGAACTCTTCCATTGTTCTCGGAATTCCGCTGACGTTTAAAAATGCTTCGGAACTCTTCCATTGTTCTCGAAATTCCGCTGAAGTTTAAAAATGCTTCGGAACTCTTCCGTTGTTCCCGGAATTACGCTGAAGTTTAAAAATGCTTCAGAACTCTTCCATTGCTCTCGAAATTCCGCTGAAGTTTAAATATGCTTCGGAACTCTTCCATTGTTCCCGGAATTATGCTGAAGTTTAAAAATGCTTCGGAACCCTTCCATTGTTCTCGGAATTCCGCTGAAGTTTAAAAATGCTTCGAAACTCTTCCATTGTTCTCGGAATTCCGATGACGTTTAAAAATTCTTCGGAATTCTTCCATTGTTCTCGGAATTCCGTTGACATTTAAAAGTGCTTCGGAACTGTTCAATTGTTCTCGGAATTCTGCTGACATTTAAAAATGCTTCGGAACTCTTCCAATGTTCTCGGAATTCTGCTGAAGTTTAAAAATGCTTCGCAACTCTTCAAATGTTCTCGGAATTCCACTGAAGTTTAAAAATGCTTCGGAACTCTTCCATTGTTCTCGGAATTCCGCTGAAGTTTAAAAATGCTTCGGAACTCTTCCATTGTTCTCGGAATTCCACTGAAGTTTAAAAATGCTTCGGAACTCTTCCATTGTTCTCGGAATTCCGCTGAAGTTTAAAAATGCATTCTTCCATTGTTTTTGCAATGCCGCTGACGTTTAAAAATGCTTCGGAACTCTACCATTGTTTGTCGGAATTCCATTGACGTTTAAAAATGCTTCGGAACTCTTCAATTGTTCGCGGAATTCTGCTGATATTTAAAAATGCTTCGGAAATCCTCCATTGTTCTTGGAAATCTGCTGGAGTTTAAAAATGCTTCGGAACTCTTCCATTGTTCCCGGAATTCCGCTGAAGCTTAAAAATGCTTTGGAACTCTTCCTTTGTTCTCGGAATTCCGCTGAAGTTTAAAAATGCTCCGGAACTCTTCCTTTGTTATCGGAATTCTGCTGAAGTTTAAAAATTCTTCGGAACTCTTCCAATGTTCTCGGAATTCCGCTGAAGTTTAAAAATGCTTCGGAATTCTTCCATTGTTCTTGGAATTCAGCTGAAGTTTAAAAATGCTTCGGAACTCTTCCTTTGTTCTTGGAATTCCGCTGACATTTAAAAATGATTTGGATCTCTTCCATTGTTATCGGAATTCCGCTGAAATTTAAAAATTCTTCGGAACTCTTCCATTGTTCTAGGAATTCCGCTGAAGTTTAAAAATGCTTCGGAACTCTTCCATGGTTCCCGGAATTCAGCTGAAGTTTAAAAATGTTTTGGAACTCTTCCGTTGTTCTGGAAATTCCGCTGAAGTCTAAAAATTCTTCGGAACTCTTCCATTTTTCCCAGAATTCCGCTGAAGTTTAAAAATGCTTCGGAACTCTTCCTTTGTTCTCAGAATTCCGCTGAAATTTAAAAATGCTTCGGAACTTTTCCATTGTTCTAGGAATTCCGCTGAAGTTTAAAAATGCTTCGGAACTCTTCCATGGTTCCCGGAATTCAGCTGAAGTTTAAAAATGTTTCAGAACTCTTCCGTTGTTCTCGGAATTCCGCTGAAGTTTAAAAATGCTTCGGAACTCTTCCATTGTTCTAAAAATTCCGCTGAAGTTTAAAAATTCTTCGGAACTCTTCCATTTTTCCCAGAATTACGCTGAAGTTTAAAAATGCTTCGGAACTCTTCCATTGTTAGCGGAATTCTGCTGACATTTAAAAATGCTTCGGAACTCTTCCATTGATCTCGGAATTGCGCTGACGTTTAAAAATGCTTCGAAACTCTTCAATTGTTCTCGGAATTCTGCTGACATTTAAAAATGCTTCGGAACTCTTCCATTGTTCTCGAAATTCTGCTGAAGTTTAAAAATGCTTCGGAACTCCTCCATTTCTCCCGGAATTCCGCTGAAATTTAAAAATGCTTCGCAACTCTTCCATTGTTCTCGGAATTCCGCTGAAATTTAAAAATGCTTCGGAACTTTTCCATTGTTCTCGGAATTCCGCTGAAGTTTAAAAATGCTTCGGAACTCCTCCATTTCTCCCGGAATTTCGCTGAAATTTAAAAATGCTTCGCAACTCTTCCATTGTTCTCGGAATTCCGCTGAAATTTAAAAATGCTTCGGAACTCTTCCATTGTTCTCGGAATTCCGCTGAAGTTTAAAAATGCTTCGGAACTCTTCCGTTGATCCCGGAATTCCGCTGAAGTTTAAAAATGCTTCGGAACTCTTCCATTGTTCTCAGAATTTCGCTGAAGTTTAAAAATGCTTCGGAACTCTTCCATTGTTCTCGGAATTCCGCTGAAGTTTAAAAATGCTTTGGAAATCTTCCGTTGTTTTCGGAATTCCGCTGAAGTTTAAAAATGCTTCGGAACTCTTCCATTGTTCTCGGAAATCCGCTGAAGTTGAAAACTGCTTCTGAACTTTTCCATTGTTCTCGGAATTCCTTTGACGTTTAAAAGTGCTTCGGAACTCTTCAATTGTTCCTGGAATAACGCTGAAGTTTAAAAATACTTCGGAACTCTTCCTTTGTTCTCGGTATTCTGCTGATGTTTAAAAATGCTTCGGAACTCTTCAATTGTTCTCGGAATTCCGTTGACGTTTAAACATGCTTCGGAACTCTTGAATTGTTCTCGGAATTCTGCTGACATTTAAAAATGCTTCGGAACTCTTCCATTGCTCTCGGAATTCTGCTGAAGTTTAAAAATGCTTCGCAACTCTTCCATTGTTCTCGGAATTCCACTGAAGTTTAAAAATGCTTCGGAACTCTTCCATTGTTCTCGGAATTCCGCTGAAGTTTAAAAATGCTTCGGAACTCTTCCATTGTTCTCGGAATTCCACTGAAGTTTAAAAATGCTTCGGAACTCTTCCATTGTTCTCGGAATTCCGCTGAAGTTTAAAAATGCTTCGGAACTCTTCCATTGTTTTTGCAATGCTGCTGACGTTTAAAAATGCTTCGGAACTCTACCATTGTTCTCGGAATTCCATTGATGTTTAAAAATGCTTTGGAACTCTTCAATTGTTTGCGGAATTCTGCTGATATTTAAAAATGCTTTGGAACTCCTACATTGTTCTTGGAAATCTGCTGGAGTTTAAAAATGCTTTGGAACTCTTCCATGGTTCCCTGAATTCTGCTGAAGTTTAAAAATGTTTCGGAACTCTTCCATTGTTCTCAGAATTCCGCTGCCGTTTAAAAATGCTTCCGAACTCTTCCATTGTCCTCGGAATTCCGCTGACGTTTAAAAATTCTTCGGAACTCTTCCATTGTTCTCGGAATTCCGCTGACGTTTAAAAGTGCTTTGGAACTTTTCCATTGTTGTCGGAATTACGCTGACGTTTAAAAATGCTTCGGAACTCTTCCATTGTTCTCGGAAATCCATTGACATTTAAAAATGCTTCGGAACTCTTCCATTGTTCTAGGTATTCCGCTGAAGTTTAAAAATGCTTCGGAACTCTTACTTTGTTCTCAGAATTCCGCTGAAATTTAAAAATGCTTCGGAACACTTCCATTGTTCTCGGAATTCCGCGGACGTTTAAAAATGGTTTGGAACTCTTCCATTGTTCTCGGAATTCTGCTGAAGTTTAAATATGCTTCAGAACTCTTCCATTGTTCTCGGAATTCCGCTGACGTTTAAAAATGCTTCGGAACTCTTCCATTGTTCTCCGAATTCCGCTGAAGTTTAAAAATGCTTCGGAACTCTTCCATTGTTCTCGAAATTCCGCTGAAGTTTAAAAATGCTTCGGAACTCTTCCGTTGTTCCCGGAATTACGCTGAAGTTTAAAAATGCTTCAGAACTCTTCCATTGCTCTCGAAATTCCGCTGAAGTTTAAATATGCTTCGGAACTCTTCCATTGTTCCCGGAATTATGCTGAAGTTTAAAAATGCTTCGGAACCCTTCCATTGTTCTCGGAATTCCGCTGAAGTTTAAAAATGCTTCGAAACTCTTCCATTGTTCTCGGAATTCCGTTGATGTTTAAAAATGCTTCGGAACTCCTCCATTATTATCGGTATTCCGCTGACGTTTAAAAATGCTTCGGAACTCTTCCATTGTTCTCGGAATTCTGCTGAAGTTTAAAAATGCTCGGAACTCTTCCATTGTTCTCAGAATTCCGCTGACGTTTAAAAATGCTTCCGAACTCTTCCATTGTTCTCGGAATTCCGATGACGTTTAAAAATTCTTCGGAATTCTTCCATTGTTCTCGGAATTCCGATGACATTTAAAAGTGCTTCGGAACTGTTCAATTGTTCTCGGAATTCTGCTGACATTTAAAAATGCTTCGGAACTCTTCCAATGTTCTCGGAATTCTGCTGAAGTTTAAAAATGCTTCGCAACTCTTCAAATGTTCTCGGAATTCCACTGAAGTTTAAAAATGCTTCGGAACTCTTCCATTGTTCTCGGAATTCCGCTGAAATTTAAAAATGCTTCGGAACTTTTCCATTGTTCTCGGAATTCCGCTGAAGTTTAAAAATGCTTCGGAACTCCTCCATTTCTCCCGGAATTCCGCTGAAATTTAAAAATGCTTCGCAACTCTTCCATTGTTCTCGGAATTCCGCTGAAATTTAAAAATGCTTCGGAACTCTTCCATTGTTCTCGGAATTCCGCTGAAGTTTAAAAATGCTTCGGAACTCTTCCGTTGATCCCGGAATTCAGCTGAAGTTTAAAAATGCTTCGGAACTCTTCCATTGTTCTCAGAATTTCGCTGAAGTTTAAAAATGCTTCGGAACTCTTCCATTGTTCTCGGAATTCCGCTGAAGTTTAAAAATGCTTTGGAAATCTTCCGTTGTTTTCGGAATTCCGCTGAAGTTTAAAAATGCTTCGGAACTCTTCCATTGTTCTCGGAAATCCGCTGAAGTTGAAAACTGCTTCTGAACTTTTCCATTGTTCTCGGAATTCCTTTGACGTTTAAAAGTGCTTCGGAACTCTTCAATTGTTCCCGGAATAACGCTGAAGTTTAAAAATACTTCGGAACTCTTCCTTTGTTCTCGGTATTCTGATGATGTTTAAAAATGCTTCGGAACTCTTCAATTGTTCTCGGAATTCCGTTGACGTTTAAACATGCTTCGGAACTCTTGAATTGTTCTCGGAATTCCGCTGAAGTTTAAAAATGCTTCGGAACTCTTCCATTGTTTTTGCAATGCCGCTGACGTTTAAAAATGCTTCGGAACTCTACCATTGTTCTCGGAATTCCATTGATGTTTAAAAATGCTTTGGAACTCTTCAATTGTTTGCGGAATTCTGCTGATATTTAAAAATGCTTTGGAACTCCTACATTGTTCTTGGAAATCTGCTGGAGTTTAAAAATGCTTTGGAACTCTTCCATGGTTCCCTGAATTCTGCTGAAGTTTAAAAATGTTTCGGAACTCTTCCATTGTTCTCAGAATTCCGCTGCCGTTTAAAAATGCTTCCGAACTCTTCCATTGTTCTCGGAATTCCGCTGACGTTTAAAAATTCTTCGGAACTCTTCCATTGTTCTCGGAATTCCGCTGACGTTTAAAAGTGCTTTGGAACTTTTCCATTGTTGTCGGAATTACGCTGACGTTTAAAAATGCTTCGGAACTCTTCCATTGTTCTCGGAAATCCATTGACATTTAAAAATGCTTCGGAACTCTTCCATTGTTCTAGGTATTCCGCTGAAGTTTAAAAATGCTTCGGAACTCTTACTTTGTTCTCAGAATTCCGCTGAAATTTAAAAATGCTTCGGAACACTTCCATTGTTCTCGGAATTCCGCGGACGTTTAAAAATGGTTTGGAACTCTTCCATTGTTCTCGGAATTCTGCTGAAGTTTAAATATGCTTCAGAACTCTTCCATTGTTCTCGGAATTCCGCTGACGTTTAAAAATGCTTCGGAACTCTTCCATTGTTCTCCGAATTCCGCTGAAGTTTAAAAATGCTTCGGAACTCTTCCATTGTTCTCGAAATTCCGCTGAAGTTTAAAAATGCTTCGGAACTCTTCCGTTGTTCCCGGAATTACGCTGAAGTTTAAAAATGCTTCAGAACTCTTCCATTGCTCTCGAAATTCCGCTGAAGTTTAAATATGCTTCGGAACTCTTCCATTGTTCCCGGAATTATGCTGAAGTTTAAAAATGCTTCGGAACCCTTCCATTGTTCTCGGAATTCCGCTGAAGTTTAAAAATGCTTCGAAACTCTTCCATTGTTCTCGGAATTCCGATGACGTTTAAAAATTCTTCGGAATTCTTCCATTGTTCTCGGAATTCCGTTGACATTTAAAAGTGCTTCGGAACTGTTCAATTGTTCTCGGAATTCTGCTGACATTTAAAAATGCTTCGGAACTCTTCCAATGTTCTCGGAATTCTGCTGAAGTTTAAAAATGCTTCGCAACTCTTCAAATGTTCTCGGAATTCCACTGAAGTTTAAAAATGCTTCGGAACTCTTCCATTGTTCTCGGAATTCCGCTGAAGTTTAAAAATGCTTCGGAACTCTTCCATTGTTCTCGGAATTCCACTGAAGTTTAAAAATGCTTCGGAACTCTTCCATTGTTCTCGGAATTCCGCTGAAGTTTAAAAATGCATTCTTCCATTGTTTTTGCAATGCTGCTGACGTTTAAAAATGCTTCGGAACTCTACCATTGTTTGTCGGAATTCCATTGACGTTTAAAAATGCTTCGGAACTCTTCAATTGTTCGCGGAATTCTGCTGATATTTAAAAATGCTTCGGAAATCCTCCATTGTTCTTGGAAATCTGCTGGAGTTTAAAAATGCTTCGGAACTCTTCCATTGTTCCCGGAATTCCGCTGAAGCTTAAAAATGCTTTGGAACTCTTCCTTTGTTCTCGGAATTCCGCTGAAGTTTAAAAATGCTCCGGAACTCTTCCTTTGTTATCGGAATTCTGCTGAAGTTTAAAAATTCTTCGGAACTCTTCCAATGTTCTCGGAATTCCGCTGAAGTTTAAAAATGCTTCGGAATTCTTCCATTGTTCTTGGAATTCAGCTGAAGTTTAAAAATGCTTCGGAACTCTTCCTTTGTTCTTGGAATTCCGCTGACATTTAAAAATGATTTGGATCTCTTCCATTGTTATCGGAATTCCGCTGAAATTTAAAAATTCTTCGGAACTCTTCCATTGTTCTAGGAATTCCGCTGAAGTTTAAAAATGCTTCGGAACTCTTCCATGGTTCCCGGAATTCAGCTGAAGTTTAAAAATGTTTTGGAACTCTTCCGTTGTTCTGGAAATTCCGCTGAAGTCTAAAAATTCTTCGGAACTCTTCCATTTTTCCCAGAATTCCGCTGAAGTTTAAAAATGCTTCGGAACTCTTCCTTTGTTCTCAGAATTCCGCTGAAATTTAAAAATGCTTCGGAACTTTTCCATTGTTCTAGGAATTCCGCTGAAGTTTAAAAATGCTTCGGAACTCTTCCATGGTTCCCGGAATTCAGCTGAAGTTTAAAAATGTTTCAGAACTCTTCCGTTGTTCTCGGAATTCCGCTGAAGTTTAAAAATGCTTCGGAACTCTTCCATTGTTCTAAAAATTCCGCTGAAGTTTAAAAATTCTTCGGAACTCTTCCATTTTTCCCAGAATTACGCTGAAGTTTAAAAATGCTTCGGAACTCTTCCATTGTTAGCGGAATTCTGCTGACATTTAAAAATGCTTCGGAACTCTTCCATTGATCTCGGAATTGCGCTGACGTTTAAAAATGCTTCGAAACTCTTCAATTGTTCTCGGAATTCTGCTGACATTTAAAAATGCTTCGGAACTCTTCCATTGTTCTCGAAATTCTGCTGAAGTTTAAAAATGCTTCGGAACTCCTCCATTTCTCCCGGAATTCCGCTGAAATTTAAAAATGCTTCGCAACTCTTCCATTGTTCTCGGAATTCCGCTGAAATTTAAAAATGCTTCGGAACTTTTCCATTGTTCTCGGAATTCCGCTGAAGTTTAAAAATGCTTCGGAACTCCTCCATTTCTCCCGGAATTCCGCTGAAATTTAAAAATGCTTCGCAACTCTTCCATTGTTCTCGGAATTCCGCTGAAATTTAAAAATGCTTCGGAACTCTTCCATTGTTCTCGGAATTCCGCTGAAGTTTAAAAATGCTTCGGAACTCTTCCGTTGATCCCGGAATTCCGCTGAAGTTTAAAAATGCTTCGGAACGCTTCCATTGTTCTCAGAATTTCGCTGAAGTTTAAAAATGCTTCGGAACTCTTCCATTGTTCTCGGAATTCCGCTGAAGTTTAAAAATGCTTTGGAAATCTTCCGTTGTTTTCGGAATTCCGCTGAAGTTTAAAAATGCTTCGGAACTCTTCCATTGTTCTCGGAAATCCGCTGAAGTTGAAAACTGCTTCTGAACTTTTCCATTGTTCTCGGAATTCCTTTGACGTTTAAAAGTGCTTCGGAACTCTTCAATTGTTCCTGGAATAACGCTGAAGTTTAAAAATACTTCGGAACTCTTCCTTTGTTCTCGGTATTCTGCTGATGTTTAAAAATGCTTCGGAACTCTTCAATTGTTCTCGGAATTCCGTTGACGTTTAAACATGCTTCGGAACTCTTGAATTGTTCTCGGAATTCTGCTGACATTTAAAAATGCTTCGGAACTCTTCCATTGCTCTCGGAATTCTGCTGAAGTTTAAAAATGCTTCGCAACTCTTCCATTGTTCTCGGAATTCCACTGAAGTTTAAAAATGCTTCGGAACTCTTCCATTGTTCTCGGAATTCCGCTGAAGTTTAAAAATGCTTCGGAACTCTTCCATTGTTCTCGGAATTCCACTGAAGTTTAAAAATGCTTCGGAACTCTTCCATTGTTCTCGGAATTCCGCTGAAGTTTAAAAATGCTTCGGAACTCTTCCATTGTTTTTGCAATGCCGCTGACGTTTAAAAATGCTTCGGAACTCTACCATTGTTCTCGGAATTCCATTGATGTTTAAAAATGCTTTGGAACTCTTCAATTGTTTGCGGAATTCTGCTGATATTTAAAAATGCTTTGGAACTCCTACATTGTTCTTGGAAATCTGCTGGAGTTTAAAAATGCTTTGGAACTCTTCCATGGTTCCCTGAATTCTGCTGAAGTTTAAAAATGTTTCGGAACTCTTCCATTGTTCTCAGAATTCCGCTGCCGTTTAAAAATGCTTCCGAACTCTTCCATTGTCCTCGGAATTCCGCTGACGTTTAAAAATTCTTCGGAACTCTTCCATTGTTCTCGGAATTCCGCTGACGTTTAAAAGTGCTTTGGAACTTTTCCATTGTTGTCGGAATTACGCTGACGTTTAAAAATGCTTCGGAACTCTTCCATTGTTCTCGGAAATCCATTGACATTTAAAAATGCTTCGGAACTCTTCCATTGTTCTAGGTATTCCGCTGAAGTTTAAAAATGCTTCGGAACTCTTACTTTGTTCTCAGAATTCCGCTGAAATTTAAAAATGCTTCGGAACACTTCCATTGTTCTCGGAATTCCGCGGACGTTTAAAAATGGTTTGGAACTCTTCCATTGTTCTCGGAATTCTGCTGAAGTTTAAATATGCTTCAGAACTCTTCCATTGTTCTCGGAATTCCGCTGACGTTTAAAAATGCTTCGGAACTCTTCCATTGTTCTCCGAATTCCGCTGAAGTTTAAAAATGCTTCGGAACTCTTCCATTGTTCTCGAAATTCCGCTGAAGTTTAAAAATGCTTCGGAACTCTTCCGTTGTTCCCGGAATTACGCTGAAGTTTAAAAATGCTTCAGAACTCTTCCATTGCTCTCGAAATTCCGCTGAAGTTTAAATATGCTTCGGAACTCTTCCATTGTTCCCGGAATTATGCTGAAGTTTAAAAATGCTTCGGAACCCTTCCATTGTTCTCGGAATTCCGCTGAAGTTTAAAAATGCTTCGAAACTCTTCCATTGTTCTCGGAATTCCGTTGATGTTTAAAAATGCTTCGGAACTCCTCCATTATTATCGGTATTACGCTGACGTTTAAAAATGCTTCGGAACTCTTCCATTGTTCTCGGAATTCTGCTGAAGTTTAAAAATGCTCGGAACTCTTCCATTGTTCTCAGAATTCCGCTGACGTTTAAAAATGCTTCCGAACTCTTCCATTGTTCTCGGAATTCCGATGACGTTTAAAAATTCTTCGGAATTCTTCCATTGTTCTCGGAATTCCGATGACATTTAAAAGTGCTTCGGAACTGTTCAATTGTTCTCGGAATTCTGCTGACATTTAAAAATGCTTCGGAACTCTTCCAATGTTCTCGGAATTCTGCTAAAGTTTAAAAATGCTTCGCAACTCTTCAAATGTTCTCGGAATTCCACTGAAGTTTAAAAATGCTTCGGAACTCTTCCATTGTTCTCGGAATTCCGCTGAAATTTAAAAATGCTTCGGAACTTTTCCATTGTTCTCGGAATTCCGCTGAAGTTTAAAAATGCTTCGGAACTCTTCCATTGTTCTCGGAAATCCGCTGAAGTTGAAAACTGCTTCTGAACTTTTCCATTGTTCTCGGAATTCCTTTGACGTTTAAAAGTGCTTCGGAACTCTTCAATTGTTCCCGGAATAACGCTGAAGTTTAAAAATACTTCGGAACTCTTCCTTTGTTCTCGGTATTCTGATGATGTTTAAAAATGCTTCGGAACTCTTCAATTGTTCTCGGAATTCCGTTGACGTTTAAACATGCTTCGGAACTCTTGAATTGTTCTCGGAATTCCGCTGAAGTTTAAAAATGCTTCGGAACTCTTCCATTGTTTTTGCAATGCCGCTGACGTTTAAAAATGCTTCGGAACTCTACCATTGTTCTCGGAATTCCATTGATGTTTAAAAATGCTTTGGAACTCTTCAATTGTTTGCGGAATTCTGCTGATATTTAAAAATGCTTTGGAACTCCTACATTGTTCTTGGAAATCTGCTGGAGTTTAAAAATGCTTTGGAACTCTTCCATGGTTCCCTGAATTCTGCTGAAGTTTAAAAATGTTTCGGAACTCTTCCATT
This sequence comes from Phyllobates terribilis, assembly GCF_046119375.1. Lineage (NCBI taxonomy): Eukaryota > Metazoa > Chordata > Amphibia > Anura > Dendrobatidae > Phyllobates > Phyllobates terribilis. Next base: position 67,975,535 of record NW_027362769.1, read on the forward strand.
GTTCTCAGAATTCCGCTGCCGTTTAAAAATGCTTCCGAACTCTTCCATTGTTCTCGGAATTCCGCTGACGTTTAAAAATTCTTCGGAACTCTTCCATTGTTCTCGGAATTCCGCTGACGTTTAAAAGTGCTTTGGAACTTTTCCATTGTTGTCGGAATTACGCTGACGTTTAAAAATGCTTCGGAACTCTTCCATTGTTCTCGGAAATCCATTGACATTTAAAAATGCTTCGGAACTCTTCCATTGTTCTAGGTATTCCGCTGAAGTTTAAAAATGCTTCGGAACTCTTACTTTGTTCTCAGAATTCCGCTGAAATTTAAAAATGCTTCGGAACACTTCCATTGTTTTCGGAATTCCGCGGACGTTTAAAAATGGTTTGGAACTCTTCCATTGTTCTCGGAATTCTGCTGAAGTTTAAATATGCTTCAGAACTCTTCCATTGTTCTCGGAATTCCGCTGACGTTTAAAAATGCTTCGGAACTCTTCCATTGTTCTCCGAATTCCGCTGAAGTTTAAAAATGCTTCGGAACTCTTCCATTGTTCTCGAAATTCCGCTGAAGTTTAAAAATGCTTCGGAACTCTTCCGTTGTTCCCGGAATTACGCTGAAGTTTAAAAATGCTTCAGAACTCTTCCATTGCTCTCGAAATTCCGCTGAAGTTTAAATATGCTTCGGAACTCTTCCATTGTTCCCGGAATTATGCTGAAGTTTAAAAATGCTTCGGAACCCTTCCATTGTTCTCGGAATTCCGCTGAAGTTTAAAAATGCTTCGAAACTCTTCCATTGTTCTCGGAATTCCGATGACGTTTAAAAATTCTTCGGAATTCTTCCATTGTTCTCGGAATTCCGTTGACATTTAAAAGTGCTTCGGAACTGTTCAATTGTTCTCGGAATTCTGCTGACATTTAAAAATGCTTCGGAACTCTTCCAATGTTCTCGGAATTCTGCTGAAGTTTAAAAATGCTTCGCAACTCTTCAAATGTTCTCGGAATTCCACTGAAGTTTAAAAATGCTTCGGAACTCTTCCATTGTTCTCGGAATTCCGCTGAAGTTTAAAAATGCTTCGGAACTCTTCCATTGTTCTCGGAATTCCACTGAAGTTTAAAAATGCTTCGGAACTCTTCCATTGTTCTCGGAATTCCATTGACGTTTAAAAATGCTTCGGAACTCTTCAATTGTTCGCGGAATTCTGCTGATATTTAAAAATGCTTCGGAAATCCTCCATTGTTCTTGGAAATCTGCTGGAGTTTAAAAATGCTTCGGAACTCTTCCATTGTTCCCGGAATTCCGCTGAAGCTTAAAAATGCTTTGGAACTCTTCCTTTGTTCTCGGAATTCCGCTGAAGTTTAAAAATGCTCCGGAACTCTTCCTTTGTTATCGGAATTCTGCTGAAGTTTAAAAATTCTTCGGAACTCTTCCAATGTTCTCGGAATTCCGCTGAAGTTTAAAAATGCTTCGGAATTCTTCCATTGTTCTTGGAATTCAGCTGAAGTTTAAAAATGCTTCGGAACTCTTCCTTTGTTCTTGGAATTCCGCTGACATTTAAAAATGATTTGGATCTCTTCCATTGTTATCGGAATTCCGCTGAAATTTAAAAATTCTTCGGAACTCTTCCATTGTTCTAGGAATTCCGCTGAAGTTTAAAAATGCTTCGGAACTCTTCCATGGTTCCCGGAATTCAGCTGAAGTTTAAAAATGTTTTGGAACTCTTCCGTTGTTCTGGAAATTCCGCTGAAGTCTAAAAATTCTTCGGAACTCTTCCATTTTTCCCAGAATTCCGCTGAAGTTTAAAAATGCTTCGGAACTCTTCCTTTGTTCTCAGAATTCCGCTGAAATTTAAAAATGCTTCGGAACTTTTCCATTGTTCTAGGAATTCCGCTGAAGTTTAAAAATGCTTCGGAACTCTTCCATGGTTCCCGGAATTCAGCTGAAGTTTAAAAATGTTTCAGAACTCTTCCGTTGTTCTCGGAATTCCGCTGAAGTTTAAAAATGCTTCGGAACTCTTCCATTGTTCTAAAAATTCCGCTGAAGTTTAAAAATTCTTCGGAACTCTTCCATTTTTCCCAGAATTACGCTGAAGTTTAAAAATGCTTCGGAACTCTTCCATTGTTAGCGGAATTCTGCTGACATTTAAAAATGCTTCGGAACTCTTCCATTGATCTCGGAATTGCGCTGACGTTTAAAAATGCTTCGAAACTCTTCAATTGTTCTCGGAATTCTGCTGACATTTAAAAATGCTTCGGAACTCTTCCATTGTTCTCGAAATTCTGCTGAAGTTTAAAAATGCTTCGGAACTCCTCCATTTCTCCCGGAATTCCGCTGAAATTTAAAAATGCTTCGCAACTCTTCCATTGTTCTCGGAATTCCGCTGAAATTTAAAAATGCTTCGGAACTTTTCCATTGTTCTCGGAATTCCGCTGAAGTTTAAAAATGCTTCGGAACTCCTCCATTTCTCCCGGAATTCCGCTGAAATTTAAAAATGCTTCGCAACTCTTCCATTGTTCTCGGAATTCCGCTGAAATTTAAAAATGCTTCGGAACTCTTCCATTGTTCTCGGAATTCCGCTGAAGTTTAAAAATGCTTCGGAACTCTTCCGTTGATCCCGGAATTCCGCTGAAGTTTAAAAATGCTTCGGAACGCTTCCATTGTTCTCAGAATTTCGCTGAAGTTTAAAAATGCTTCGGAACTCTTCCATTGTTCTCGGAATTCCGCTGAAGTTTAAAAATGCTTTGGAAATCTTCCGTTGTTTTCGGAATTCCGCTGAAGTTTAAAAATGCTTCGGAACTCTTCCATTGTTCTCGGAAATCCGCTGAAGTTGAAAACTGCTTCTGAACTTTTCCATTGTTCTCGGAATTCCTTTGACGTTTAAAAGTGCTTCGGAACTCTTCAATTGTTCCTGGAATAACGCTGAAGTTTAAAAATACTTCGGAACTCTTCCTTTGTTCTCGGTATTCTGCTGATGTTTAAAAATGCTTCGGAACTCTTCAATTGTTCTCGGAATTCCGTTGACGTTTAAACATGCTTCGGAACTCTTGAATTGTTCTCGGAATTCTGCTGACATTTAAAAATGCTTCGGAACTCTTCCATTGCTCTCGGAATTCTGCTGAAGTTTAAAAATGCTTCGCAACTCTTCCATTGTTCTCGGAATTCCACTGAAGTTTAAAAATGCTTCGGAACTCTTCCATTGTTCTCGGAATTCCGCTGAAGTTTAAAAATGCTTCGGAACTCTTCCATTGTTCTCGGAATTCCACTGAAGTTTAAAAATGCTTCGGAACTCTTCCATTGTTCTCGGAATTCCGCTGAAGTTTAAAAATGCTTCGGAACTCTTCCATTGTTTTTGCAATGCCGCTGACGTTTAAAAATGCTTCGGAACTCTACCATTGTTCTCGGAATTCCATTGATGTTTAAAAATGCTTTGGAACTCTTCAATTGTTTGCGGAATTCTGCTGATATTTAAAAATGCTTTGGAACTCCTACATTGTTCTTGGAAATCTGCTGGAGTTTAAAAATGCTTTGGAACTCTTCCATGGTTCCCTGAATTCTGCTGAAGTTTAAAAATGTTTCGGAACTCTTCCATTGTTCTCAGAATTCCGCTGCCGTTTAAAAATGCTTCCGAACTCTTCCATTGTCCTCGGAATTCCGCTGACGTTTAAAAATTCTTCGGAACTCTTCCATTGTTCTCGGAATTCCGCTGACGTTTAAAAGTGCTTTGGAACTTTTCCATTGTTGTCGGAATTACGCTGACGTTTAAAAATGCTTCGGAACTCTTCCATTGTTCTCGGAAATCCATCGACATTTAAAAATGCTTCGGAACTCTTCCATTGTTCTAGGTATTCCGCTGAAGTTTAAAAATGCTTCGGAACTCTTACTTTGTTCTCAGAATTCCGCTGAAATTTAAAAATGCTTCGGAACACTTCCATTGTTCTCGGAATTCCGCGGACGTTTAAAAATGGTTTGGAACTCTTCCATTGTTCTCGGAATTCTGCTGAAGTTTAAATATGCTTCAGAACTCTTCCATTGTTCTCGGAATTCCGCTGACGTTTAAAAATGCTTCGGAACTCTTCCATTGTTCTCCGAATTCCGCTGAAGTTTAAAAATGCTTCAGAACTCTTCCATTGTTCTCGAAATTCCGCTGAAGTTTAAAAATGCTTCGGAACTCTTCCGTTGTTCCCGGAATTACGCTGAAGTTTAAAAATGCTTCAGAACTCTTCCATTGCTCTCGAAATTCCGCTGAAGTTTAAATATGCTTCGGAACTCTTCCATTGTTCCCGGAATTATGCTGAAGTTTAAAAATGCTTCGGAACCCTTCCATTGTTCTCGGAATTCCGCTGAAGTTTAAAAATGCTTCGAAACTCTTCCATTGTTCTCGGAATTCCGTTGATGTTTAAAAATGCTTCGGAACTCCTCCATTATTATCGGTATTACGCTGACGTTTAAAAATGCTTCGGAACTCTTCCATTGTTCTCGGAATTCTGCTGAAGTTTAAAAATGCTCGGAACTCTTCCATTGTTCTCAGAATTCCGCTGACGTTTAAAAATGCTTCCGAACTCTTCCATTGTTCTCGGAATTCCGATGACGTTTAAAAATTCTTCGGAATTCTTCCATTGTTCTCGGAATTCCGATGACATTTAAAAGTGCTTCGGAACTGTTCAATTGTTCTCGGAATTCTGCTGACATTTAAAAATGCTTCGGAACTCTTCCAATGTTCTCGGAATTCTGCTGAAGTTTAAAAATGCTTCGCAACTCTTCAAATGTTCTCGGAATTCCACTGAAGTTTAAAAATGCTTCGGAACTCTTCCATTTTTCTCGGAATTCCGCTGAAATTTAAAAATGCTTCGGAACTTTTCCATTGTTCTCGGAATTCCGCTGAAGTTTAAAAATGCTTCGGAACTCCTCCATTTCTCCCGGAATTCCGCTGAAATTTAAAAATGCTTCGCAACTCTTCCATTGTTCTCGGAATTCCGCTGAAATTTAAAAATGCTTCGGAACTCTTCCATTGTTCTCGGAATTCCGCTGAAGTTTAAAAATGCTTCGGAACTCTTCCGTTGATCCCGGAATTCCGCTGAAGTTTAAAAATGCTTCGGAACTCTTCCATTGTTCTCAGAATTTCGCTGAAGTTTAAAAATGCTTCGGAACTCTTCCATTGTTCTCGGAATTCCGCTGAAGTTTAAAAATGCTTTGGAAATCTTCCGTTGTTTTCGGAATTCCGCTGAAGTTTAAAAATGCTTCGGAACTCTTCCATTGTTCTCGGAAATCCGCTGAAGTTGAAAACTGCTTCTGAACTTTTCCATTGTTCTCGGAATTCCTTTGACGTTTAAAAGTGCTTCGGAACTCTTCAATTGTTCCCGGAATAACGCTGAAGTTTAAAAATACTTCGGAACTCTTCCTTTGTTCTCGGTATTCTGCTGATGTTTAAAAATGCTTCGGAACTCTTCAATTGTTCTCGGAATTCCGTTGACGTTTAAACATGCTTCGGAACTCTTGAATTGTTCTCGGAATTCCGCTGAAGTTTAAAAATGCTTCGGAACTCTTCCATTGTTTTTGCAATGCCGCTGACGTTTAAAAATGCTTCGGAACTCTACCATTGTTCTCGGAATTCCATTGATGTTTAAAAATGCTTTGGAACTCTTCAATTGTTTGCGGAATTCTGCTGATATTTAAAAATGCTTTGGAACTCCTACATTGTTCTTGGAAATCTGCTGGAGTTTAAAAATGCTTTGGAACTCTTCCATGGTTCCCTGAATTCTGCTGAAGTTTAAAAATGTTTCGGAACTCTTCCATTGTTCTCAGAATTCCGCTGCCGTTTAAAAATGCTTCCGAACTCTTCCATTGTTCTCGGAATTCCGCTGACGTTTAAAAATTCTTCGGAACTCTTCCATTGTTCTCGGAATTCCGCTGACGTTTAAAAGTGCTTTGGAACTTTTCCATTGTTGTCGGAATTACGCTGACGTTTAAAAATGCTTCGGAACTCTTCCATTGTTCTCGGAAATCCATTGACATTTAAAAATGCTTCGGAACTCTTCCATTGTTCTAGGTATTCCGCTGAAGTTTAAAAATGCTTCGGAACTCTTACTTTGTTCTCAGAATTCCGCTGAAATTTAAAAATGCTTCGGAACACTTCCATTGTTCTCGGAATTCCGCGGACGTTTAAAAATGGTTTGGAACTCTTCCATTGTTCTCGGAATTCTGCTGAAGTTTAAATATGCTTCAGAACTCTTCCATTGTTCTCGGAATTCCGCTGACGTTTAAAAATGCTTCGGAACTCTTCCATTGTTCTCCGAATTCCGCTGAAGTTTAAAAATGCTTCGGAACTCTTCCATTGTTCTCGAAATTCCGCTGAAGTTTAAAAATGCTTCGGAACTCTTCCGTTGTTCCCGGAATTGCGCTGAAGTTTAAAAATGCTTCAGAACTCTTCCATTGCTCTCGAAATTCCGCTGAAGTTTAAATATGCTTCGGAACTCTTCCATTGTTCCCGGAATTATGCTGAAGTTTAAAAATGCTTCGGAACCCTTCCATTGATCTCGGAATTCCGCTGAAGTTTAAAAATGCTTCGAAACTCTTCCATTGTTCTCGGAATTCCGATGACGTTTAAAAATTCTTCGGAATTCTTCCATTGTTCTCGGAATTCCGTTGACATTTAAAAGTGCTTCGGAACTGTTCAATTGTTCTCGGAATTCTGCTGACATTTAAAAATGCTTCGGAACTCTTCCAATGTTCTCGGAATTCTGCTGAAGTTTAAAAATGCTTCGCAACTCTTCAAATGTTCTCGGAATTCCACTGAAGTTTAAAAATGCTTCGGAACTCTTCCATTGTTCTCGGAATTCCGCTGAAGTTTAAAAATGCTTCGGAACTCTTCCATTGTTCTCGGAATTCCACTGAAGTTTAAAAATGCTTCGGAACTCTTCCATTGTTCTCGGAATTCCGCTGAAGTTTAAAAATGCATTCTTCCATTGTTTTTGCAATGCTGCTGACGTTTAAAAATGCTTCGGAACTCTACCATTGTTTGACGGAATTCCATTGACGTTTAAAAATGCTTCGGAACTCTTCAATTGTTCGCGGAATTCTGCTGATATTTAAAAATGCTTCGGAAATCCTCCATTGTTCTTGGAAATCTGCTGGAGTTTAAAAATGCTTCGGAACTCTTCCATTGTTCCCGGAATTCCGCTGAAGCTTAAAAATGCTTTGGAACTCTTCCTTTGTTCTCGGAATTCCGCTGAAGTTTAAAAATGCTCCGGAACTCTTCCTTTGTTATCGGAATTCTGCTGAAGTTTAAAAATTCTTCGGAACTCTTCCAATGTTCTCGGAATTCCGCTGAAGTTTAAAAATGCTTCGGAATTCTTCCATTGTTCTTGGAATTCAGCTGAAGTTTAAAAATGCTTCGGAACTCTTCCTTTGTTCTTGGAATTCCGCTGACATTTAAAAATGATTTGGATCTCTTCCATTGTTATCGGAATTCCGCTGAAATTTAAAAATTCTTCGGAACTCTTCCATTGTTCTAGGAATTCCGCTGAAGTTTAAAAATGCTTCGGAACTCTTCCATGGTTCCCGGAATTCAGCTGAAGTTTAAAAATGTTTTGGAACTCTTCCGTTGTTCTGGAAATTCCGCTGAAGTCTAAAAATTCTTCGGAACTCTTCCATTTTTCCCAGAATTCCGCTGAAGTTTAAAAATGCTTCGGAACTCTTCCTTTGTTCTCAGAATTCCGCTGAAATTTAAAAATGCTTCGGAACTTTTCCATTGTTCTAGGAATTCCGCTGAAGTTTAAAAATGCTTCGGAACTCTTCCATGGTTCCCGGAATTCAGCTGAAGTTTAAAAATGTTTCAGAACTCTTCCGTTGTTCTCGGAATTCCGCTGAAGTTTAAAAATGCTTCGGAACTCTTCCATTGTTCTAAAAATTCCGCTGAAGTTTAAAAATTCTTCGGAACTCTTCCATTTTTCCCAGAATTACGCTGAAGTTTAAAAATGCTTCGGAACTCTTCCATTGTTAGCGGAATTCTGCTGACATTTAAAAATGCTTCGGAACTCTTCCATTGATCTCGGAATTGCGCTGACGTTTAAAAATGCTTCGAAACTCTTCAATTGTTCTCGGAATTCTGCTGACATTTAAAAATGCTTCGGAACTCTTCCATTGTTCTCGAAATTCTGCTGAAGTTTAAAAATGCTTCGGAACTCCTCCATTTCTCCCGGAATTCCGCTGAAATTTAAAAATGCTTCGCAACTCTTCCATTGTTCTCGGAATTCCGCTGAAATTTAAAAATGCTTCGGAACTTTTCCATTGTTCTCGGAATTCCGCTGAAGTTTAAAAATGCTTCGGAACTCCTCCATTTCTCCCGGAATTCCGCTGAAATTTAAAAATGCTTCGCAACTCTTCCATTGTTCTCGGAATTCCGCTGAAATTTAAAAATGCTTCGGAACTCTTCCATTGTTCTCGGAATTCCGCTGAAGTTTAAAAATGCTTCGGAACTTTTCCATTGTTCTCGGAATTCCGCTGAAGTTTAAAAATGCTTCGGAACTCCTCCATTTCTCCCGGAATTCCGCTGAAATTTAAAAATGCTTCGCAACTCTTCCATTGTTCTCGGAATTCCGCTGAAATTTAAAAATGCTTCGGAACTCTTCCATTGTTCTCGGAATTCCGCTGAAGTTTAAAAATGCTTCGGAACTCTTCCGTTGATCCCGGAATTCCGCTGAAGTTTAAAAATGCTTCGGAACTCTTCCATTGTTCTCAGAATTTCGCTGAAGTTTAAAAATGCTTCGGAACTCTTCCATTGTTCTCGGAATTCCGCTGAAGTTTAAAAATGCTTTGGAAATCTTCCGTTGTTTTCGGAATTCCGCTGAAGTTTAAAAATGCTTCGGAACTCTTCCATTGTTCTCGGAAATCCGCTGAAGTTGAAAACTGCTTCTGAACTTTTTCATTGTTCTCGGAATTCCTTTGACGTTTAAAAGTGCTTCGGAACTCTTCAATTGTTCCTGGAATAACGCTGAAGTTTAAAAATACTTCGGAACTCTTCCTTTGTTCTCGGTATTCTGCTGATGTTTAAAAATGCTTCGGAACTCTTCAATTGTTCTCGGAATTCCGTTGACGTTTAAACATGCTTCGGAACTCTTGAATTGTTCTCGGAATTCTGCTGACATTTAAAAATGCTTCGGAACTCTTCCATTGCTCTCGGAATTCCGCTGAAGTTTAAAAATGCTTCGGAACTCTTCCATTGTTCTCGGAATTCCGCTGAAGTTTAAAAATGCTTTGGAAATCTTCCGTTGTTTTCGGAATTCTGCTGAAGTTTAAAAATGCTTCGGAACTCTTCCATTGTTCTCGGAAATCCGCTGAAGTTGAAAACTGCTTCTGAACTTTTCCATTGTTCTCGGAATTCCTTTGACGTTTAAAAATGCTTCGGAACTATTCAATTGTTTCCGGAATAACGCTGAAGTTTAAAAATACTTCGGAACTCTTCCCTTGTTCTCGGTATTCCGCTGATGTTTAAAAATGCTTCCGAACTCTTCAAATGTTCTCGGAATTCCGTTGATGTTTAAATATGCTTCGGAACTCTTGAATTGTTCTCGGAATTCTGCTGACATTTAAAAATGCTTCGGAACTCTTCCATTGCTCTCGGAATTCTGCTGAAGTTTAAAAATGCTTCGGAATTCTTCCATTGTTCCCGGAATTCCGCTGACATTTAAAAATGCTTCGGAACTCTTCCATTGTTCTTGGAATTCGGCTGACGTTTAAAAATTCTTCAGAAATCTTCCATTGTTCCCGGAATTCCGCTGAAGCTTAAAAATGCTTCGGAACTCTTCCTTTGTTCTCGGAATTCCGCTGAAGTTTAAAAATGCTCCGGGACTCTTCCATTGTTATTGGAATTCTGCTGAAGTTTAAAAATTCTTTGGAACTCTTCCATTGTTCTCGGAATTCCGCTGAAGTTTAAAAATGCTTCGGAATTCTTCCATTGTTCCTGGAATTCAGCTGAAGTTTAAAAATGCTTCGGAACTCTTCCTTTGTTCTTGGAATTCCGCTGACATTTAAAAATGCTTCGGAACTCTTCCATTGTTCTCGGAATTCCGCTGAAGTTTAAAAATGCTTCGGAACTCTTCCATTGTTCTCGGAATTCTGCTGAAATTTAAAAATGCTTCGGAACTCTTCCATTGTTCTCGGAATTCCGCTGAAGTTTAAAAATGCTTCGGAACTCTTCCTTTGTTCTCAGAATTCCGCTGAAATTTAAAAATGCTTCGGAACTTTTCCATTGTTCTAGGAATTCCGCTGAAGTTTAAAAATGCTTCGGAACTCTTCCATGGTTCCCGGAATTCAGCTGAAGTTTAAAAATGTTTCAGAACTCTTCCGTTGTTCTCGGAATTCCGCTGAAGTTTGAAAATGCTTCGGAACTCTTCCATTGTTCTAAAAATTCCGCTGAAGTTTAAAAATTCTTCGGAACTCTTCCATTTTTCCCAGAATTACGCTGAAGTTTAAAAATGCTTCGGAACTCTTCCATTGTTAGCGGAATTCTGCTGACATTTAAAAATGCTTCGGAACTCTTCCATTGATCTCGGAATTGCGCTGACGTTTAAAAATGCTTCGAAACTCTTCAATTGTTCTCGGAATTCTGCTGACATTTAAAAATGCTTCGGAACTCTTCCATTGTTCTCGAAATTCTGCTGAAGTTTAAAAATGCTTCGGAACTCCTCCATTTCTCCCGGAATTCCGCTGAAATTTAAAAATGCTTCGCAACTCTTCCATTGTTCTCGGAATTCCGCTGAAATTTAAAAATGCTTCGGAACTTTTCCATTGTTCTCGGAATTCCGCTGAAGTTTAAAAATGCTTCGGAACTCCTCCATTTCTCCCGGAATTCCGCTGAAATTTAAAAATGCTTCGCAACTCTTCCATTGTTCTCGGAATTCCGCTGAAATTTAAAAATGCTTCGGAACTCTTCCATTGATCCCGGAATTCCGCTGAAGTTTAAAAATGCTTCGGAACTCTTCCATTGTTCTCAGAATTTCGCTGAAGTTTAAAAATGCTTCGGAACTCTTCCATTGTTCTCGGAATTCCGCTGAAGTTTAAAAATGCTTTGGAAATCTTCCGTTGTTTTCGGAATTCTGCTGAAGTTTAAAAATGCTTCGGAACTCTTCCATTGTTCTCGGAAATCCGCTGAAGTTGAAAACTGCTTCTGAACTCTTCCATTGTTTTTGCAATGCCGCTGACGTTTAAAAATGCTTCGGAACTCTACCATTGTTCTCGGAATTCCATTGATGTTTAAAAATGCTTTGGAACTCTTCAATTGTTTGCGGAATTCTGCTGATATTTAAAAATGCTTTGGAACTCCTACATTGTTCTTGGAAATCTGCTGGAGTTTAAAAATGCTTTGGAACTCTTCCATGGTTCCCTGAATTCTGCTGAAGTTTAAAAATGTTTCGGAACTCTTCCATTGTTCTCAGAATTCCGCTGCCGTTTAAAAATGCTTCCGAACTCTTCCATTGTTCTCGGAATTCCGCTGACGTTTAAAAATTCTTCGGAACTCTTCCATTGTTCTCGGAATTCCGCTGACGTTTAAAAGTGCTTTGGAACTTTTCCATTGTTGTCGGAATTACGCTGACGTTTAAAAATGCTTCGGAACTCTTCCATTGTTCTCGGAAATCCATTGACATTTAAAAATGCTTCGGAACTCTTCCATTGTTCTAGGTATTCCGCTGAAGTTTAAAAATGCTTCGGAACTCTTACTTTGTTCTCAGAATTCCGCTGAAATTTAAAAATGCTTCGGAACACTTCCATTGTTCTCGGAATTCCGCGGACGTTTAAAAATGGTTTGGAACTCTTCCATTGTTCTCGGAATTCTGCTGAAGTTTAAATATGCTTCAGAACTCTTCCATTGTTCTCGGAATTCCGCTGACGTTTAAAAATGCTTCGGAACTCTTCCATTGTTCTCCGAATTCCGCTGAAGTTTAAAAATGCTTCGGAACTCTTCCATTGTTCTCGAAATTCCGCTGAAGTTTAAAAATGCTTCGGAACTCTTCCGTTGTTCCCGGAATTGCGCTGAAGTTTAAAAATGCTTCAGAACTCTTCCATTGCTCTCGAAATTCCGCTGAAGTTTAAATATGCTTCGGAACTCTTCCATTGTTCCCGGAATTATGCTGAAGTTTAAAAATGCTTCGGAACCCTTCCATTGATCTCGGAATTCCGCTGAAGTTTAAAAATGCTTCGAAACTCTTCCATTGTTCTCGGAATTCCGATGACGTTTAAAAATTCTTCGGAATTCTTCCATTGTTCTCGGAATTCCGTTGACATTTAAAAGTGCTTCGGAACTGTTCAATTGTTCTCGGAATTCTGCTGACATTTAAAAATGCTTCGGAACTCTTCCAATGTTCTCGGAATTCTGCTGAAGTTTAAAAATGCTTCGCAACTCTTCAAATGTTCTCGGAATTCCACTGAAGTTTAAAAATGCTTCGGAACTCTTCCATTGTTCTCGGAATTCCGCTGAAGTTTAAAAATGCTTCGGAACTCTTCCATTGTTCTCGGAATTCCACTGAAGTTTAAAAATGCTTCGGAACTCTTCCATTGTTCTCGGAATTCCGCTGAAGTTTAAAAATGCATTCTTCCATTGTTTTTGCAATGCTGCTGACGTTTAAAAATGCTTCGGAACTCTACCATTGTTTGACGGAATTCCATTGACGTTTAAAAATGCTTCGGAACTCTTCAATTGTTCGCGGAATTCTGCTGATATTTAAAAATGCTTCGGAAATCCTCCATTGTTCTTGGAAATCTGCTGGAGTTTAAAAATGCTTCGGAACTCTTCCATTGTTCCCGGAATTCCGCTGAAGCTTAAAAATGCTTTGGAACTCTTCCTTTGTTCTCGGAATTCCGCTGAAGTTTAAAAATGCTCCGGAACTCTTCCTTTGTTATCGGAATTCTGCTGAAGTTTAAAAATTCTTCGGAACTCTTCCAATGTTCTCGGAATTCCGCTGAAGTTTAAAAATGCTTCGGAATTCTTCCATTGTTCTTGGAATTCAGCTGAAGTTTAAAAATGCTTCGGAACTCTTCCTTTGTTCTTGGAATTCCGCTGACATTTAAAAATGATTTGGATCTCTTCCATTGTTATCGGAATTCCGCTGAAATTTAAAAATTCTTCGGAACTCTTCCATTGTTCTAGGAATTCCGCTGAAGTTTAAAAATGCTTCGGAACTCTTCCATGGTTCCCGGAATTCAGCTGAAGTTTAAAAATGTTTTGGAACTCTTCCGTTGTTCTGGAAATTCCGCTGAAGTCTAAAAATTCTTCGGAACTCTTCCATTTTTCCCAGAATTCCGCTGAAGTTTAAAAATGCTTCGGAACTCTTCCTTTGTTCTCAGAATTCCGCTGAAATTTAAAAATGCTTCGGAACTTTTCCATTGTTCTAGGAATTCCGCTGAAGTTTAAAAATGCTTCGGAACTCTTCCATGGTTCCCGGAATTCAGCTGAAGTTTAAAAATGTTTCAGAACTCTTCCGTTGTTCTCGGAATTCCGCTGAAGTTTAAAAATGCTTCGGAACTCTTCCATTGTTCTAAAAATTCCGCTGAAGTTTAAAAATTCTTCGGAACTCTTCCATTTTTCCCAGAATTACGCTGAAGTTTAAAAATGCTTCGGAACTCTTCCATTGTTAGCGGAATTCTGCTGACATTTAAAAATGCTTCGGAACTCTTCCATTGATCTCGGAATTGCGCTGACGTTTAAAAATGCTTCGAAACTCTTCAATTGTTCTCGGAATTCTGCTGACATTTAAAAATGCTTCGGAACTCTTCCATTGTTCTCGAAATTCTGCTGAAGTTTAAAAATGCTTCGGAACTCCTCCATTTCTCCCGGAATTCCGCTGAAATTTAAAAATGCTTCGCAACTCTTCCATTGTTCTCGGAATTCCGCTGAAATTTAAAAATGCTTCGGAACTTTTCCATTGTTCTCGGAATTCCGCTGAAGTTTAAAAATGCTTCGGAACTCCTCCATTTCTCCCGGAATTCCGCTGAAATTTAAAAATGCTTCGCAACTCTTCCATTGTTCTCGGAATTCCGCTGAAATTTAAAAATGCTTCGGAACTCTTCCATTGTTCTCGGAATTCCGCTGAAGTTTAAAAATGCTTCGGAACTTTTCCATTGTTCTCGGAATTCCGCTGAAGTTTAAAAATGCTTCGGAACTCCTCCATTTCTCCCGGAATTCCGCTGAAATTTAAAAATGCTTCGCAACTCTTCCATTGTTCTCGGAATTCCGCTGAAATTTAAAAATGCTTCGGAACTCTTCCATTGTTCTCGGAATTCCGCTGAAGTTTAAAAATGCTTCGGAACTCTTCCGTTGATCCCGGAATTCCGCTGAAGTTTAAAAATGCTTCGGAACTCTTCCATTGTTCTCAGAATTTCGCTGAAGTTTAAAAATGCTTCGGAACTCTTCCATTGTTCTCGGAATTCCGCTGAAGTTTAAAAATGCTTTGGAAATCTTCCGTTGTTTTCGGAATTCCGCTGAAGTTTAAAAATGCTTCGGAACTCTTCCATTGTTCTCGGAAATCCGCTGAAGTTGAAAACTGCTTCTGAACTTTTTCATTGTTCTCGGAATTCCTTTGACGTTTAAAAGTGCTTCGGAACTCTTCAATTGTTCCTGGAATAACGCTGAAGTTTAAAAATACTTCGGAACTCTTCCTTTGTTCTCGGTATTCTGCTGATGTTTAAAAATGCTTCGGAACTCTTCAATTGTTCTCGGAATTCCGTTGACGTTTAAACATGCTTCGGAACTCTTGAATTGTTCTCGGAATTCTGCTGACATTTAAAAATGCTTCGGAACTCTTCCATTGCTCTCGGAATTCCGCTGAAGTTTAAAAATGCTTCGGAACTCTTCCATTGTTCTCGGAATTCCGCTGAAGTTTAAAAATGCTTTGGAAATCTTCCGTTGTTTTCGGAATTCTGCTGAAGTTTAAAAATGCTTCGGAACTCTTCCATTGTTCTCGGAAATCCGCTGAAGTTGAAAACTGCTTCTGAACTTTTCCATTGTTCTCGGAATTCCTTTGACGTTTAAAAATGCTTCGGAACTATTCAATTGTTTCCGGAATAACGCTGAAGTTTAAAAATACTTCGGAACTCTTCCCTTGTTCTCGGTATTCCGCTGATGTTTAAAAATGCTTCCGAACTCTTCAAATGTTCTCGGAATTCCGTTGATGTTTAAATATGCTTCGGAACTCTTGAATTGTTCTCGGAATTCTGCTGACATTTAAAAATGCTTCGGAACTCTTCCATTGCTCTCGGAATTCTGCTGAAGTTTAAAAATGCTTCGGAATTCTTCCATTGTTCCCGGAATTCCGCTGACATTTAAAAATGCTTCGGAACTCTTCCATTGTTCTTGGAATTCGGCTGACGTTTAAAAATTCTTCAGAAATCTTCCATTGTTCCCGGAATTCCGCTGAAGCTTAAAAATGCTTCGGAACTCTTCCTTTGTTCTCGGAATTCCGCTGAAGTTTAAAAATGCTCCGGGACTCTTCCATTGTTATTGGAATTCTGCTGAAGTTTAAAAATTCTTTGGAACTCTTCCATTGTTCTCGGAATTCCGCTGAAGTTTAAAAATGCTTCGGAATTCTTCCATTGTTCCTGGAATTCAGCTGAAGTTTAAAAATGCTTCGGAACTCTTCCTTTGTTCTTGGAATTCCGCTGACATTTAAAAATGCTTCGGAACTCTTCCATTGTTCTCGGAATTCCGCTGAAGTTTAAAAATGCTTCGGAACTCTTCCATTGTTCTCGGAATTCTGCTGAAATTTAAAAATGCTTCGGAACTCTTCCATTGTTCTCGGAATTCCGCTGAAGTTTAAAAATGCTTCGGAACTCTTCCTTTGTTCTCAGAATTCCGCTGAAATTTAAAAATGCTTCGGAACTTTTCCATTGTTCTAGGAATTCCGCTGAAGTTTAAAAATGCTTCGGAACTCTTCCATGGTTCCCGGAATTCAGCTGAAGTTTAAAAATGTTTCAGAACTCTTCCGTTGTTCTCGGAATTCCGCTGAAGTTTGAAAATGCTTCGGAACTCTTCCATTGTTCTAAAAATTCCGCTGAAGTTTAAAAATTCTTCGGAACTCTTCCATTTTTCCCAGAATTACGCTGAAGTTTAAAAATGCTTCGGAACTCTTCCATTGTTAGCGGAATTCTGCTGACATTTAAAAATGCTTCGGAACTCTTCCATTGATCTCGGAATTGCGCTGACGTTTAAAAATGCTTCGAAACTCTTCAATTGTTCTCGGAATTCTGCTGACATTTAAAAATGCTTCGGAACTCTTCCATTGTTCTCGAAATTCTGCTGAAGTTTAAAAATGCTTCGGAACTCCTCCATTTCTCCCGGAATTCCGCTGAAATTTAAAAATGCTTCGCAACTCTTCCATTGTTCTCGGAATTCCGCTGAAATTTAAAAATGCTTCGGAACTTTTCCATTGTTCTCGGAATTCCGCTGAAGTTTAAAAATGCTTCGGAACTCCTCCATTTCTCCCGGAATTCCGCTGAAATTTAAAAATGCTTCGCAACTCTTCCATTGTTCTCGGAATTCCGCTGAAATTTAAAAATGCTTCGGAACTCTTCCATTGATCCCGGAATTCCGCTGAAGTTTAAAAATGCTTCGGAACTCTTCCATTGTTCTCAGAATTTCGCTGAAGTTTAAAAATGCTTCGGAACTCTTCCATTGTTCTCGGAATTCCGCTGAAGTTTAAAAATGCTTTGGAAATCTTCCGTTGTTTTCGGAATTCTGCTGAAGTTTAAAAATGCTTCGGAACTCTTCCATTGTTCTCGGAAATCCGCTGAAGTTGAAAACTGCTTCTGAACTTTTCCATTGTTCTCGGAATTCCTTTGACGTTTAAAAATGCTTCGGAACTATTCAATTGTTTCCGGAATAACGCTGAAGTTTAAAAATACTTCGGAACTCTTCCCTTGTTCTCGGTATTCCGCTGATGTTTAAAAATGCTTCCGAACTCTTCAATTGTTCTCGGAATTCCGTTGATGTTTAAATATGCTTCGGAACTCTTGAATTGTTCTCGGAATTCTGCTGACATTTAAAAATGCTTCGGAACTCTTCCATTGCTCTCGGAATTCTGCTGAAGTTTAAAAATGCTTCGGAATTCTTCCATTGTTCCCGGATTTCCGCTGACATTTAAAAATGCTTCGGAACTCTTCCATTGTTCTTGGAATTCGGCTGACGTTTAAAAATACTTCAGAAATCTTCCATTGTTCCCGGAATTCCGCTGAAGCTTAAAAATGCTTCGGAACTCTTCCTTTGTTCTCGGAATTCCGCTGAAGTTTAAAAATGCTCCGGGACTCTTCCATTGTTATTGGAATTCTGCTGAAGTTTAAAAATTCTTTGGAACTCTTCCATTGTTCTCGGAATTCCGCTGAAGTTTAAAAATGCTTCGGAATTCTTCCATTGTTCCTGGAATTCAGCTGAAGTTTAAAAATGCTTCGGAACTCTTCCTTTGTTCTTGGAATTCCGCTGACATTTAAAAATGCTTCGGAACTCTTCCATTGTTCTCGGAATTCCGCTGAAGTTTAAAAATGCTTCGGAACTCTTCCATTGTTCTCGGAATTCTGCTGAAATTTAAAAATGCTTCGGAACTCTTCCATTGTTCTCGGAATTCCGCTGAAGTTTAAAAATGCTTCGGAACTCTTCCTTTGTTCTCAGAATTCCGCTGAAATTTAAAAATGCTTCGGAACTTTTCCATTGTTCTAGGAATTCCGCTGAAGTTTAAAAATGCTTCGGAACTCTTCCATGGTTCCCGGAATTCAGCTGAAGTTTAAAAATGTTTCAGAACTCTTCCGTTGTTCTCGGAATTCCGCTGAAGTTTAAAAATGCTTCGGAACTCTTCCATTTTTCCCAGAATTACGCTGAAGTTTAAAAATGCTTCGGAACTCTTCCATTGTTAGCGGAATTCTGCTGACATTTAAAAATGCTTCGGAACTCTTCCATTGATCTCGGAATTGCGCTGACGTTTAAAAATGCTTCGAAACTCTTCAATTGTTCTCGGAATTCTGCTGACATTTAAAAATGCTTCGGAACTCTTCCATTGTTCTCGAAATTCTGCTGAAGTTTAAAAATGCTTCGGAACTCCTCCATTTCTCCCGGAATTCCGCTGAAATTTAAAAATGCTTCGCAACTCTTCCATTGTTCTCGGAATTCCGCTGAAATTTAAAAATGCTTCGGAACTTTTCCATTGTTCTCGGAATTCCGCTGAAGTTTAAAAATGCTTCGGAACTCCTCCATTTCTCCCGGAATTCCGCTGAAATTTAAAAATGCTTCGCAACTCTTCCATTGTTCTCGGAATTCCGCTGAAATTTAAAAATGCTTCGGAACTCTTCCATTGTTCTCGGAATTCCGCTGAAGTTTAAAAATGCTTCGGAACTCTTCCGTTGATCCCGGAATTCCGCTGAAGTTTAAAAATGCTTCGGAACTCTTCCATTGTTCTCAGAATTTCGCTGAAGTTTAAAAATGCTTCGGAACTCTTCCATTGTTCTCGGAATTCCGCTGAAGTTTAAAAATGCTTTGGAAATCTTCCGTTGTTTTCGGAATTCCGCTGAAGTTTAAAAATGCTTCGGAACTCTTCCATTGTTCTCGGAAATCCGCTGAAGTTGAAAACTGCTTCTGAACTTTTCCATTGTTCTCGGAATTCCTTTGACGTTTAAAAGTGCTTCGGAACTCTTCAATTGTTCCCGGAATAACGCTGAAGTTTAAAAATACTTCGGAACTCTTCCTTTGTTCTCGGTATTCTGCTGATGTTTAAAAATGCTTCGGAACTCTTCAATTGTTCTCGGAATTCCGTTGACGTTTAAACATGCTTCGGAACTCTTGAATTGTTCTCGGAATTCTGCTGACATTTAAAAATGCTTCGGAACTCTTCCATTGCTCTCGGAATTCTGCTGAAGTTTAAAAATGCTTCGCAACTCTTCCATTGTTCTCGGAATTCCACTGAAGTTTAAAAATGCTTCGGAACTCTTCCATTGTTCTCGGAATTCCGCTGAAGTTTAAAAATGCTTCGGAACTCTTCCATTGTTCTCGGAATTCCACTGAAGTTTAAAAATGCTTCGGAACTCTTCCATTGTTCTCGGAATTCCGCTGAAGTTTAAAAATGCTTCGGAACTCTTCCATTGTTTTTGCAATGCCGCTGACGTTTAAAAATGCTTCGGAACTCTACCATTGTTCTCGGAATTCCATTGATGTTTAAAAATGCTTTGGAACTCTTCAATTGTTTGCGGAATTCTGCTGATATTTAAAAATGCTTTGGAACTCCTACATTGTTCTTGGAAATCTGCTGGAGTTTAAAAATGCTTTGGAACTCTTCCATGGTTTCCTGAATTCTGCTGAAGTTTAAAAATGTTTCGGAACTCTTCCATTGTTCTCAGAATTCCGCTGCCGTTTAAAAATGCTTCCGAACTCTTCCATTGTTCTCGGAATTCCGCTGACGTTTAAAAATTCTTCGGAACTCTTCCATTGTTCTCGGAATTCCGCTGACGTTTAAAAGTGCTTTGGAACTTTTCCATTGTTGTCGGAATTACGCTGACGTTTAAAAATGCTTCGGAACTCTTCCATTGTTCTCGGAAATCCATTGACATTTAAAAATGCTTCGGAACTCTTCCATTGTTCTAGGTATTCCGCTGAAGTTTAAAAATGCTTCGGAACTCTTACTTTGTTCTCAGAATTCCGCTGAAATTTAAAAATGCTTCGGAACACTTCCATTGTTCTCGGAATTCCGCGGACGTTTAAAAATGGTTTGGAACTCTTCCATTGTTCTTGGAATTCTGCTGAAGTTTAAATATGCTTCAGAACTCTTCCATTGTTCTCGGAATTCCGCTGACGTTTAAAAATGCTTCGGAACTCTTCCATTGTTCTCCGAATTCCGCTGAAGTTTAAAAATGCTTCGGAACTCTTCCATTGTTCTCGAAATTCCGCTGAAGTTTAAAAATGCTTCGGAACTCTTCCGTTGTTCCCGGAATTACGCTGAAGTTTAAAAATGCTTCAGAACTCTTCCATTGCTCTCGAAATTCCGCTGAAGTTTAAATATGCTTCGGAACTCTTCCATTGTTCCCGGAATTATGCTGAAGTTTAAAAATGCTTCGGAACCCTTCCATTGTTCTCGGAATTCCGCTGAAGTTTAAAAATGCTTCGAAACTCTTCCATTGTTCTCGGAATTCCGTTGATGTTTAAAAATGCTTCGGAACTCCTCCATTATTATCGGTATTACGCTGACGTTTAAAAATGCTTCGGAACTCTTCCATTGTTCTCGGAATTCTGCTGAAGTTTAAAAATGCTCGGAACTCTTCCATTGTTCTCAGAATTCCGCTGACGTTTAAAAATGCTTCCGAACTCTTCCATTGTTCTCGGAATTCCGATGACGTTTAAAAATTCTTCGGAATTCTTCCATTGTTCTCGGAATTCCGTTGACATTTAAAAGTGCTTCGGAACTGTTCAATTGTTCTCGGAATTCTGCTGACATTTAAAAATGCTTCGGAACTCTTCCAATGTTCTCGGAATTCTGCTGAAGTTTAAAAATGCTTCGCAACTCTTCAAATGTTCTCGGAATTCCACTGAAGTTTAAAAATGCTTCGGAACTCTTCCATTGTTCTCGGAATTCCGCTGAAGTTTAAAAATGCTTCGGAACTCTTCCATTGTTCTCGGAATTCCACTGAAGTTTAAAAATGCTTCGGAACTCTTCCATTGTTCTCGGAATTCCGCTGAAGTTTAAAAATGCATTCTTCCATTGTTTTTGCAATGCCGCTGACGTTTAAAAATGCTTCGGAACTCTACCATTGTTTGTCGGAATTCCATTGACGTTTAAAAATGCTTTGGAACTCTTCAATTGTTCGCGGAATTCTGCTGATATTTAAAAATGCTTCGGAAATCCTCCATTGTTCTTGGAAATCTGCTGGAGTTTAAAAATGCTTCGGAACTCTTCCATTGTTCCCGGAATTCCGCTGAAGCTTAAAAATGCTTTGGAACTCTTCCTTTGTTCTCGGAATTCCGCTGAAGTTTAAAAATGCTCCGGAACTCTTCCTTTGTTATCGGAATTCTGCTGAAGTTTAAAAATTCTTCGGAACTCTTCCAATGTTCTCGGAATTCCGCTGAAGTTTAAAAATGCTTCGGAATTCTTCCATTGTTCTTGGAATTCAGCTGAAGTTTAAAAATGCTTCGGAACTCTTCCTTTGTTCTTGGAATTCCGCTGACATTTAAAAATGATTTGGATCTCTTCCATTGTTATCGGAATTCCGCTGAAATTTAAAAATTCTTCGGAACTCTTCCATTGTTCTAGGAATTCCGCTGAAGTTTAAAAATGCTTCGGAACTCTTCCATGGTTCCCGGAATTCAGCTGAAGTTTAAAAATGTTTTGGAACTCTTCCGTTGTTCTGGAAATTCCGCTGAAGTCTAAAAATTCTTCGGAACTCTTCCATTTTTCCCAGAATTCCGCTGAAGTTTAAAAATGCTTCGGAACTCTTCCTTTGTTCTCAGAATTCCGCTGAAATTTAAAAATGCTTCGGAACTTTTCCATTGTTCTAGGAATTCCGCTGAAGTTTAAAAATGCTTCGGAACTCTTCCATGGTTCCCGGAATTCAGCTGAAGTTTAAAAATGTTTCAGAACTCTTCCGTTGTTCTCGGAATTCCGCTGAAGTTTAAAAATGCTTCGGAACTCTTCCATTGTTCTAAAAATTCCGCTGAAGTTTAAAAATTCTTCGGAACTCTTCCATTTTTCCCAGAATTACGCTGAAGTTTAAAAATGCTTCGGAACTCTTCCATTGTTAGCGGAATTCTGCTGACATTTAAAAATGCTTCGGAACTCTTCCATTGATCTCGGAATTGCGCTGACGTTTAAAAATGCTTCGAAACTCTTCAATTGTTCTCGGAATTCTGCTGACATTTAAAAATGCTTCGGAACTCTTCCATTGTTCTCGAAATTCTGCTGAAGTTTAAAAATGCTTCGGAACTCCTCCATTTCTCCCGGAATTCCGCTGAAATTTAAAAATGCTTCGCAACTCTTCCATTGTTCTCGGAATTCCGCTGAAATTTAAAAATGCTTCGGAACTTTTCCATTGTTCTCGGAATTCCGCTGAAGTTTAAAAATGCTTCGGAACTCCTCCATTTCTCCCGGAATTCCGCTGAAATTTAAAAATGCTTCGCAACTCTTCCATTGTTCTCGGAATTCCGCTGAAATTTAAAAATGCTTCGGAACTCTTCCATTGTTCTCGGAATTCCGCTGAAGTTTAAAAATGCTTCGGAACTCTTCCGTTGATCCCGGAATTCCGCTGAAGTTTAAAAATGCTTCGGAACTCTTCCATTGTTCTCAGAATTTCGCTGAAGTTTAAAAATGCTTCGGAACTCTTCCATTGTTCTCGGAATTCCGCTGAAGTTTAAAAATGCTTTGGAAATCTTCCGTTGTTTTCGGAATTCCGCTGAAGTTTAAAAATTTTTCGGAACTCTTCCATTGTTCTCGGAAATCCGCTGAAGTTGAAAACTGCTTCTGAACTTTTCCATTGTTCTCGGAATTCCTTTGACGTTTAAAAGTGCTTCGGAACTCTTCAATTGTTCCCGGAATAACGTTGAAGTTTAAAAATACTTCGGAACTCTTCCTTTGTTCTCGGTATTCTGCTGATGTTTAAAAATGCTTCGGAACTCTTCAATTGTTCTCGGAATTCCGTTGACGTTTAAACATGCTTCGGAACTCTTGAATTGTTCTCGGAATTCCGCTGAAGTTTAAAAATGCTTCGGAACTCTTCCATTGTTTTTGCAATGCCGCTGACGTTTAAAAATGCTTCGGAACTCTACCATTGTTCTCGGAATTCCATTGATGTTTAAAAATGCTTTGGAACTCTTCAATTGTTTGCGGAATTCTGCTGATATTTAAAAATGCTTTGGAACTCCTACATTGTTCTTGGAAATCTGCTGGAGTTTAAAAATGCTTTGGAACTCTTCCATGGTTCCCTGAATTCTGCTGAAGTTTAAAAATGTTTCGGAACTCTTCCATTGTTCTCAGAATTCCGCTGCCGTTTAAAAATGCTTCCGAACTCTTCCATTGTTCTCGGAATTCCGCTGACGTTTAAAAATTCTTCGGAACTCTTCCATTGTTCTCGGAATTCCGCTGACGTTTAAAAGTGCTTTGGAACTTTTCCATTGTTGTCGGAATTACGCTGACGTTTAAAAATGCTTCGGAACTCTTCCATTGTTCTCGGAAATCCATTGACATTTAAAAATGCTTCGGAACTCTTCCATTGTTCTAGGTATTCCGCTGAAGTTTAAAAATGCTTCGGAACTCTTACTTTGTTCTCAGAATTCCGCTGAAATTTAAAAATGCTTCGGAACACTTCCATTGTTCTCGGAATTCCGCGGACGTTTAAAAATGGTTTGGAACTCTTCCATTGTTCTCGGAATTCTGCTGAAGTTTAAATATGCTTCAGAACTCTTCCATTGTTCTCGGAATTCCGCTGACGTTTAAAAATGCTTCGGAACTCTTCCATTGTTCTCCGAATTCCGCTGAAGTTTAAAAATGCTTCGGAACTCTTCCATTGTTCTCGAAATTCCGCTGAAGTTTAAAAATGCTTCGGAACTCTTCCGTTGTTCCCGGAATTACGCTGAAGTTTAAAAATGCTTCAGAACTCTTCCATTGCTCTCGAAATTCCGCTGAAGTTTAAATATGCTTCGGAACTCTTCCATTGTTCCCGGAATTATGCTGAAGTTTAAAAATGCTTCGGAACCCTTCCATTGTTCTCGGAATTCCGCTGAAGTTTAAAAATGCTTCGAAACTCTTCCATTGTTCTCGGAATTCCGATGACGTTTAAAAATTCTTCGGAATTCTTCCATTGTTCTCGGAATTCCGTTGACATTTAAAAGTGCTTCGGAACTGTTCAATTGTTCTCGGAATTCTGCTGACATTTAAAAATGCTTCGGAACTCTTCCAATGTTCTCGGAATTCTGCTGAAGTTTAAAAATGCTTCGCAACTCTTCAAATGTTCTCGGAATTCCACTGAAGTTTAAAAATGCTTCGGAACTCTTCCATTGTTCTCGGAATTCCGCTGAAGTTTAAAAATGCTTCGGAACTCTTCCATTGTTCTCGGAATTCCACTGAAGTTTAAAAATGCTTCGGAACTCTTCCATTGTTCTCGGAATTCCGCTGAAGTTTAAAAATGCATTCTTCCATTGTTTTTGCAATGCCGCTGACGTTTAAAAATGCTTCGGAACTCTACCATTGTTTGTCGGAATTCCATTGACGTTTAAAAATGCTTCGGAACTCTTCAATTGTTCGCGGAATTCTGCTGATATTTAAAAATGCTTCGGAAATCCTCCATTGTTCTTGGAAATCTGCTGGAGTTTAAAAATGCTTCGGAACTCTTCCATTGTTCCCGGAATTCCGCTGAAGCTTAAAAATGCTTTGGAACTCTTCCTTTGTTCTCGGAATTCCGCTGAAGTTTAAAAATGCTCCGGAACTCTTCCTTTGTTATCGGAATTCTGCTGAAGTTTAAAAATTCTTCGGAACTCTTCCAATGTTCTCGGAATTCCGCTGAAGTTTAAAAATGCTTCGGAATTCTTCCATTGTTCTTGGAATTCAGCTGAAGTTTAAAAATGCTTCGGAACTCTTCCTTTGTTCTTGGAATTCCGCTGACATTTAAAAATGATTTGGATCTCTTCCATTGTTATCGGAATTCCGCTGAAATTTAAAAATTCTTCGGAACTCTTCCATTGTTCTAGGAATTCCGCTGAAGTTTAAAAATGCTTCGGAACTCTTCCATGGTTCCCGGAATTCAGCTGAAGTTTAAAAATGTTTTGGAACTCTTCCGTTGTTCTGGAAATTCCGCTGAAGTCTAAAAATTCTTCGGAACTCTTCCATTTTTCCCAGAATTCCGCTGAAGTTTAAAAATGCTTCGGAACTCTTCCTTTGTTCTCAGAATTCCGCTGAAATTTAAAAATGCTTCGGAACTTTTCCATTGTTCTAGGAATTCCGCTGAAGTTTAAAAATGCTTCGGAACTCTTCCATGGTTCCCGGAATTCAGCTGAAGTTTAAAAATGTTTCAGAACTCTTCCGTTGTTCTCGGAATTCCGCTGAAGTTTAAAAATGCTTCGGAACTCTTCCATTGTTCTAAAAATTCCGCTGAAGTTTAAAAATTCTTCGGAACTCTTCCATTTTTCCCAGAACTACGCTGAAGTTTAAAAATGCTTCGGAACTCTTCCATTGTTAGCGGAATTCTGCTGACATTTAAAAATGCTTCGGAACTCTTCCATTGATCTCGGAATTGCGCTGACGTTTAAAAATGCTTCGAAACTCTTCAATTGTTCTCGGAATTCTGCTGACATTTAAAAATGCTTCGGAACTCTTCCATTGTTCTCGAAATTCTGCTGAAGTTTAAAAATGCTTCGGAACTCCTCCATTTCTCCCGGAATTCCGCTGAAATTTAAAAATGCTTCGCAACTCTTCCATTGTTCTCGGAATTCCGCTGAAATTTAAAAATGCTTCGGAACTTTTCCATTGTTCTCGGAATTCCGCTGAAGTTTAAAAATGCTTCGGAACTCCTCCATTTCTCCCGGAATTTCGCTGAAATTTAAAAATGCTTCGCAACTCTTCCATTGTTCTCGGAATTCCGCTGAAATTTAAAAATGCTTCGGAACTCTTCCATTGTTCTCGGAATTCCGCTGAAGTTTAAAAATGCTTCGGAACTCTTCCGTTGATCCCGGAATTCCGCTGAAGTTTAAAAATGCTTCGGAACTCTTCCATTGTTCTCAGAATTTCGCTGAAGTTTAAAAATGCTTCGGAACTCTTCCATTGTTCTCGGAATTCCGCTGAAGTTTAAAAATGCTTTGGAAATCTTCCGTTGTTTTCGGAATTCCGCTGAAGTTTAAAAATGCTTCGGAACTCTTCCATTGTTCTCGGAAATCCGCTGAAGTTGAAAACTGCTTCTGAACTTTTCCATTGTTCTCGGAATTCCTTTGACGTTTAAAAGTGCTTCGGAACTCTTCAATTGTTCCTGGAATAACGCTGAAGTTTAAAAATACTTCGGAACTCTTCCTTTGTTCTCGGTATTCTGCTGATGTTTAAAAATGCTTCGGAACTCTTCAATTGTTCTCGGAATTCCGTTGACGTTTAAACATGCTTCGGAACTCTTGAATTGTTCTCGGAATTCTGCTGACATTTAAAAATGCTTCGGAACTCTTCCATTGCTCTCGGAATTCTGCTGAAGTTTAAAAATGCTTCGCAACTCTTCCATTGTTCTCGGAATTCCACTGAAGTTTAAAAATGCTTCGGAACTCTTCCATTGTTCTCGGAATTCCGCTGAAGTTTAAAAATGCTTCGGAACTCTTCCATTGTTCTCGGAATTCCACTGAAGTTTAAAAATGCTTCGGAACTCTTCCATTGTTCTCGGAATTCCGCTGAAGTTTAAAAATGCTTCGGAACTCTTCCATTGTTTTTGCAATGCCGCTGACGTTTAAAAATGCTTCGGAACTCTACCATTGTTCTCGGAATTCCATTGATGTTTAAAAATGCTTTGGAACTCTTCAATTGTTTGCGGAATTCTGCTGATATTTAAAAATGCTTTGGAACTCCTACATTGTTCTTGGAAATCTGCTGGAGTTTAAAAATGCTTTGGAACTCTTCCATGGTTCCCTGAATTCTGCTGAAGTTTAAAAATGTTTCGGAACTCTTCCATTGTTCTCAGAATTCCGCTGCCGTTTAAAAATGCTTCCGAACTCTTCCATTGTCCTCGGAATTCCGCTGACGTTTAAAAATTCTTCGGAACTCTTCCATTGTTCTCGGAATTCCGCTGACGTTTAAAAGTGCTTTGGAACTTTTCCATTGTTGTCGGAATTACGCTGACGTTTAAAAATGCTTCGGAACTCTTCCATTGTTCTCGGAAATCCATTGACATTTAAAAATGCTTCGGAACTCTTCCATTGTTCTAGGTATTCCGCTGAAGTTTAAAAATGCTTCGGAACTCTTACTTTGTTCTCAGAATTCCGCTGAAATTTAAAAATGCTTCGGAACACTTCCATTGTTCTCGGAATTCCGCGGACGTTTAAAAATGGTTTGGAACTCTTCCATTGTTCTCGGAATTCTGCTGAAGTTTAAATATGCTTCAGAACTCTTCCATTGTTCTCGGAATTCCGCTGACGTTTAAAAATGCTTCGGAACTCTTCCATTGTTCTCCGAATTCCGCTGAAGTTTAAAAATGCTTCGGAACTCTTCCATTGTTCTCGAAATTCCGCTGAAGTTTAAAAATGCTTCGGAACTCTTCCGTTGTTCCCGGAATTACGCTGAAGTTTAAAAATGCTTCAGAACTCTTCCATTGCTCTCGAAATTCCGCTGAAGTTTAAATATGCTTCGGAACTCTTCCATTGTTCCCGGAATTATGCTGAAGTTTAAAAATGCTTCGGAACCCTTCCATTGTTCTCGGAATTCCGCTGAAGTTTAAAAATGCTTCGAAACTCTTCCATTGTTCTCGGAATTCCGTTGATGTTTAAAAATGCTTCGGAACTCCTCCATTATTATCGGTATTCCGCTGACGTTTAAAAATGCTTCGGAACTCTTCCATTGTTCTCGGAATTCTGCTGAAGTTTAAAAATGCTCGGAACTCTTCCATTGTTCTCAGAATTCCGCTGACGTTTAAAAATGCTTCCGAACTCTTCCATTGTTCTCGGAATTCCGATGACGTTTAAAAATTCTTCGGAATTCTTCCATTGTTCTCGGAATTCCGATGACATTTAAAAGTGCTTCGGAACTGTTCAATTGTTCTCGGAATTCTGCTGACATTTAAAAATGCTTCGGAACTCTTCCAATGTTCTCGGAATTCTGCTGAAGTTTAAAAATGCTTCGCAACTCTTCAAATGTTCTCAGAATTCCACTGAAGTTTAAAAATGCTTCGGAACTCTTCCATTGTTCTCGGAATTCCGCTGAAATTTAAAAATGCTTCGGAACTTTTCCATTGTTCTCGGAATTCCGCTGAAGTTTAAAAATGCTTCGGAACTCCTCCATTTCTCCCGGAATTCCGCTGAAATTTAAAAATGCTTCGCAACTCTTCCATTGTTCTCGGAATTCCGCTGAAATTTAAAAATGCTTCGGAACTCTTCCATTGTTCTCGGAATTCCGCTGAAGTTTAAAAATGCTTCGGAACTCTTCCGTTGATCCCGGAATTCAGCTGAAGTTTAAAAATGCTTCGGAACTCTTCCATTGTTCTCAGAATTTCGCTGAAGTTTAAAAATGCTTCGGAACTCTTCCATTGTTCTCGGAATTCCGCTGAAGTTTAAAAATGCTTTGGAAATCTTCCGTTGTTTTCGGAATTCCGCTGAAGTTTAAAAATGCTTCGGAACTCTTCCATTGTTCTCGGAAATCCGCTGAAGTTGAAAACTGCTTCTGAACTTTTCCATTGTTCTCGGAATTCCTTTGACGTTTAAAAGTGCTTCGGAACTCTTCAATTGTTCCCGGAATAACGCTGAAGTTTAAAAATACTTCGGAACTCTTCCTTTGTTCTCGGTATTCTGATGATGTTTAAAAATGCTTCGGAACTCTTCAATTGTTCTCGGAATTCCGTTGACGTTTAAACATGCTTCGGAACTCTTGAATTGTTCTCGGAATTCCGCTGAAGTTTAAAAATGCTTCGGAACTCTTCCATTGTTTTTGCAATGCCGCTGACGTTTAAAAATGCTTCGGAACTCTACCATTGTTCTCGGAATTCCATTGATGTTTAAAAATGCTTTGGAACTCTTCAATTGTTTGCGGAATTCTGCTGATATTTAAAAATGCTTTGGAACTCCTACATTGTTCTTGGAAATCTGCTGGAGTTTAAAAATGCTTTGGAACTCTTCCATGGTTCCCTGAATTCTGCTGAAGTTTAAAAATGTTTCGGAACTCTTCCATTGTTCTCAGAATTCCGCTGCCGTTTAAAAATGCTTCCGAACTCTTCCATTGTTCTCGGAATTCCGCTGACGTTTAAAAATTCTTCGGAACTCTTCCATTGTTCTCGGAATTCCGCTGACGTTTAAAAGTGCTTTGGAACTTTTCCATTGTTGTCGGAATTACGCTGACGTTTAAAAATGCTTCGGAACTCTTCCATTGTTCTCGGAAATCCATTGACATTTAAAAATGCTTCGGAACTCTTCCATTGTTCTAGGTATTCCGCTGAAGTTTAAAAATGCTTCGGAACTCTTACTTTGTTCTCAGAATTCCGCTGAAATTTAAAAATGCTTCGGAACACTTCCATTGTTCTCGGAATTCCGCGGACGTTTAAAAATGGTTTGGAACTCTTCCATTGTTCTCGGAATTCTGCTGAAGTTTAAATATGCTTCAGAACTCTTCCATTGTTCTCGGAATTCCGCTGACGTTTAAAAATGCTTCGGAACTCTTCCATTGTTCTCCGAATTCCGCTGAAGTTTAAAAATGCTTCGGAACTCTTCCATTGTTCTCGAAATTCCGCTGAAGTTTAAAAATGCTTCGGAACTCTTCCGTTGTTCCCGGAATTACGCTGAAGTTTAAAAATGCTTCAGAACTCTTCCATTGCTCTCGAAATTCCGCTGAAGTTTAAATATGCTTCGGAACTCTTCCATTGTTCCCGGAATTATGCTGAAGTTTAAAAATGCTTCGGAACCCTTCCATTGTTCTCGGAATTCCGCTGAAGTTTAAAAATGCTTCGAAACTCTTCCATTGTTCTCGGAATTCCGATGACGTTTAAAAATTCTTCGGAATTCTTCCATTGTTCTCGGAATTCCGTTGACATTTAAAAGTGCTTCGGAACTGTTCAATTGTTCTCGGAATTCTGCTGACATTTAAAAATGCTTCGGAACTCTTCCAATGTTCTCGGAATTCTGCTGAAGTTTAAAAATGCTTCGCAACTCTTCAAATGTTCTCGGAATTCCACTGAAGTTTAAAAATGCTTCGGAACTCTTCCATTGTTCTCGGAATTCCGCTGAAGTTTAAAAATGCTTCGGAACTCTTCCATTGTTCTCGGAATTCCACTGAAGTTTAAAAATGCTTCGGAACTCTTCCATTGTTCTCGGAATTCCGCTGAAGTTTAAAAATGCATTCTTCCATTGTTTTTGCAATGCTGCTGACGTTTAAAAATGCTTCGGAACTCTACCATTGTTTGTCGGAATTCCATTGACGTTTAAAAATGCTTCGGAACTCTTCAATTGTTCGCGGAATTCTGCTGATATTTAAAAATGCTTCGGAAATCCTCCATTGTTCTTGGAAATCTGCTGGAGTTTAAAAATGCTTCGGAACTCTTCCATTGTTCCCGGAATTCCGCTGAAGCTTAAAAATGCTTTGGAACTCTTCCTTTGTTCTCGGAATTCCGCTGAAGTTTAAAAATGCTCCGGAACTCTTCCTTTGTTATCGGAATTCTGCTGAAGTTTAAAAATTCTTCGGAACTCTTCCAATGTTCTCGGAATTCCACTGAAGTTTAAAAATGCTTCGGAATTCTTCCATTGTTCTTGGAATTCAGCTGAAGTTTAAAAATGCTTCGGAACTCTTCCTTTGTTCTTGGAATTCCGCTGACATTTAAAAATGATTTGGATCTCTTCCATTGTTATCGGAATTCCGCTGAAATTTAAAAATTCTTCGGAACTCTTCCATTGTTCTAGGAATTCCGCTGAAGTTTAAAAATGCTTCGGAACTCTTCCATGGTTCCCGGAATTCAGCTGAAGTTTAAAAATGTTTTGGAACTCTTCCGTTGTTCTGGAAATTCCGCTGAAGTCTAAAAATTCTTCGGAACTCTTCCATTTTTCCCAGAATTCCGCTGAAGTTTAAAAATGCTTCGGAACTCTTCCTTTGTTCTCAGAATTCCGCTGAAATTTAAAAATGCTTCGGAACTTTTCCATTGTTCTAGGAATTCCGCTGAAGTTTAAAAATGCTTCGGAACTCTTCCATGGTTCCCGGAATTCAGCTGAAGTTTAAAAATGTTTCAGAACTCTTCCGTTGTTCTCGGAATTCCGCTGAAGTTTAAAAATGCTTCGGAACTCTTCCATTGTTCTAAAAATTCCGCTGAAGTTTAAAAATTCTTCGGAACTCTTCCATTTTTCCCAGAATTACGCTGAAGTTTAAAAATGCTTCGGAACTCTTCCATTGTTAGCGGAATTCTGCTGACATTTAAAAATGCTTCGGAACTCTTCCATTGATCTCGGAATTGCGCTGACGTTTAAAAATGCTTCGAAACTCTTCAATTGTTCTCGGAATTCTGCTGACATTTAAAAATGCTTCGGAACTCTTCCATTGTTCTCGAAATTCTGCTGAAGTTTAAAAATGCTTCGGAACTCCTCCATTTCTCCCGGAATTCCGCTGAAATTTAAAAATGCTTCGCAACTCTTCCATTGTTCTCGGAATTCCGCTGAAATTTAAAAATGCTTCGGAACTTTTCCATTGTTCTCGGAATTCCGCTGAAGTTTAAAAATGCTTCGGAACTCCTCCATTTCTCCCGGAATTCCGCTGAAATTTAAAAATGCTTCGCAACTCTTCCATTGTTCTCGGAATTCCGCTGAAATTTAAAAATGCTTCGGAACTCTTCCATTGTTCTCGGAATTCCGCTGAAGATTAAAAATGCTTCGGAACTCTTCCGTTGATCCCGGAATTCCGCTGAAGTTTAAAAATGCTTCGGAACTCTTCCATTGTTCTCAGAATTTCGCTGAAGTTTAAAAATGCTTCGGAACTCTTCCATTGTTCTCGGAATTCCGCTGAAGTTTAAAAATGCTTTGGAAATCTTCCGTTGTTTTCGGAATTCCGCTGAAGTTTAAAAATGCTTCGGAACTCTTCCATTGTTCTCGGAAATCCGCTGAAGTTGAAAACTGCTTCTGAACTTTTCCATTGTTCTCGGAATTCCTTTGACGTTTAAAAGTGCTTCGGAACTCTTCAATTGTTCCTGGAATAACGCTGAAGTTTAAAAATACTTCGGAACTCTTCCTTTGTTCTCGGTATTCTGCTGATGTTTAAAAATGCTTCGGAACTCTTCAATTGTTCTCGGAATTCCGTTGACGTTTAAACATGCTTCGGAACTCTTGAATTGTTCTCGGAATTCTGCTGACATTTAAAAATGCTTAGGAACTCTTCCATTGCTCTCGGAATTCTGCTGAAGTTTAAAAATGCTTCGCAACTCTTCCATTGTTCTCGGAATTCCACTGAAGTTTAAAAATGCTTCGGAACTCTTCCATTGTTCTCGGAATTCCGCTGAAGTTTAAAAATGCTTCGGAACTCTTCCATTGTTCTCGGAATTCCACTGAAGTTTAAAAATGCTTCGGAACTCTTCCATTGTTCTCGGAATTCCGCTGAAGTTTAAAAATGCTTCGGAACTCTTCCATTGTTTTTGCAATGCCGCTGACGTTTAAAAATGCTTCGGAACTCTACCATTGTTCTCGGAATTCCATTGATGTTTAAAAATGCTTTGGAACTCTTCAATTGTTTGCGGAATTCTGCTGATATTTAAAAATGCTTTGGAACTCCTACATTGTTCTTGGAAATCTGCTGGAGTTTAAAAATGCTTTGGAGCTCTTCCATGGTTCCCTGAATTCTGCTGAAGTTTAAAAATGTTTCGGAACTCTTCCATTGTTCTCAGAATTCCGCTGCCGTTTAAAAATGCTTCCGAACTCTTCCATTGTCCTCGGAATTCCGCTGACGTTTAAAAATTCTTCGGAACTCTTCCATTGTTCTCGGAATTCCGCTGACGTTTAAAAGTGCTTTGGAACTTTTCCATTGTTGTCGGAATTACGCTGACGTTTAAAAATGCTTCGGAACTCTTCCATTGTTCTCGGAAATCCATTGACATTTAAAAATGCTTCGGAACTCTTCCATTGTTCTAGGTATTCCGCTGAAGTTTAAAAATGCTTCGGAACTCTTACTTTGTTCTCAGAATTCCGCTGAAATTTAAAAATGCTTCGGAACACTTCCATTGTTCTCGGAATTCCGCGGACGTTTAAAAATGGTTTGGAACTCTTCCATTGTTCTCGGAATTCTGCTGAAGTTTAAATATGCTTCAGAACTCTTCCATTGTTCTCGGAATTCCGCTGACGTTTAAAAATGCTTCGGAACTCTTCCATTGTTCTCCGAATTCCGCTGAAGTTTAAAAATGCTTCGGAACTCTTCCATTGTTCTCGAAATTCCGCTGAAGTTTAAAAATGCTTCGGAACTCTTCCGTTGTTCCCGGAATTACGCTGAAGTTTAAAAATGCTTCAGAACTCTTCCATTGCTCTCGAAATTCCGCTGAAGTTTAAAAATGCTTCGGAACCCTTCCATTGTTCTCGGAATTCCGCTGAAGTTTAAAAATGCTTCGAAACTCTTCCATTGTTCTCGGAATTCCGTTGATGTTTAAAAATGCTTCGGAACTCCTCCATTATTATCGGTATTCCGCTGACGTTTAAAAATGCTTCGGAACTCTTCCATTGTTCTCGGAATTCTGCTGAAGTTTAAAAATGCTCGGAACTCTTCCATTGTTCTCAGAATTCCGCTGACGTTTAAAAATGCTTCCGAACTCTTCCATTGTTCTCGGAATTCCGATGACGTTTAAAAATTCTTCGGAATTCTTCCATTGTTCTCGGAATTCCGATGACATTTAAAAGTGCTTCGGAACTGTTCAATTGTTCTCGGAATTCTGCTGACATTTAAAAATGCTTCGGAACTCTTCCAATGTTCTCGGAATTCTGCTGAAGTTTAAAAATGCTTCGCAACTCTTCAAATGTTCTCGGAATTCCACTGAAGTTTAAAAATGCTTCGGAACTCTTCCATTGTTCTCGGAATTCCGCTGAAATTTAAAAATGCTTCGGAACTTTTCCATTGTTCTCGGAATTCCGCTGAAGTTTAAAAATGCTTCGGAACTCCTCCATTTCTCCCGGAATTCCGCTGAAATTTAAAAATGCTTCGCAACTCTTCCATTGTTCTCGGAATTCCGCTGAAATTTAAAAATGCTTCGGAACTCTTCCATTGTTCTCGGAATTCCGCTGAAGTTTAAAAATGCTTCGGAACTCTTCCGTTGATCCCGGAATTCCGCTGAAGTTTAAAAATGCTTCGGAACTCTTCCATTGTTCTCAGAATTTCGCTGAAGTTTAAAAATGCTTCGGAACTCTTCCATTGTTCTCGGAATTCCGCTGAAGTTTAAAAATGCTTTGGAAATCTTCCGTTGTTTTCGGAATTCCGCTGAAGTTTAAAAATGCTTCGGAACTCTTCCATTGTTCTCGGAAATCCGCTGAAGTTGAAAACTGCTTCTGAACTTTTCCATTGTTCTCGGAATTCCTTTGACGTTTAAAAGTGCTTCGGAACTCTTCAATTGTTCCCGGAATAACGCTGAAGTTTAAAAATACTTCGGAACTCTTCCTTTGTTCTCGGTATTCTGCTGATGTTTAAAAATGCTTCGGAACTCTTCAATTGTTCTCGGAATTCCGTTGACGTTTAAACATGCTTCGGAACTCTTGAATTGTTCTCGGAATTCCGCTGAAGTTTATAAATGCTTCGGAACTCTTCCATTGTTTTTGCAATGCCGCTGACGTTTAAAAATGCTTCGGAACTCTACCATTGTTCTCGGAATTCCATTGATGTTTAAAAATGCTTTGGAACTCTTCAATTGTTTGCGGAATTCTGCTGATATTTAAAAATGCTTTGGAACTCCTACATTGTTCTTGGAAATCTGCTGGAGTTTAAAAATGCTTTGGAACTCTTCCATGGTTCCCTGAATTCTGCTGAAGTTTAAAAATGTTTCGGAACTCTTCCATTGTTCTCAGAATTCCGCTGCCGTTTAAAAATGCTTCCGAACTCTTCCATTGTTCTCGGAATTCCGCTGACGTTTAAAAATTCTTCGGAACTCTTCCATTGTTCTCGGAATTCCGCTGACGTTTAAAAGTGCTTTGGAACTTTTCCATTGTTGTCGGAATTACGCTGACGTTTAAAAATGCTTCGGAACTCTTCCATTGTTCTCGGAAATCCATTGACATTTAAAAATGCTTCGGAACTCTTCCATTGTTCTAGGTATTCCGCTGAAGTTTAAAAATGCTTCGGAACTCTTACTTTGTTCTCAGAATTCCGCTGAAATTTAAAAATGCTTCGGAACACTTCCATTGTTCTCGGAATTCCGCGGACGTTTAAAAATGGTTTGGAACTCTTCCATTGTTCTCGGAATTCTGCTGAAGTTTAAATATGCTTCAGAACTCTTCCATTGTTCTCGGAATTCCGCTGACGTTTAAAAATGCTTCGGAACTCTTCCATTGTTCTCCGAATTCCGCTGAAGTTTAAAAATGCTTCGGAACTCTTCCATTGTTCTCGAAATTCCGCTGAAGTTTAAAAATGCTTCGGAACTCTTCCGTTGTTCCCGGAATTACGCTGAAGTTTAAAAATGCTTCAGAACTCTTCCATTGCTCTCGAAATTCCGCTGAAGTTTAAATATGCTTCGGAACTCTTCCATTGTTCCCGGAATTATGCTGAAGTTTAAAAATGCTTCGGAACCCTTCCATTGTTCTCGGAATTCCGCTGAAGTTTAAAAATGCTTCGAAACTCTTCCATTGTTCTCGGAATTCCGATGACGTTTAAAAATTCTTCGGAATTCTTCCATTGTTCTCGGAATTCCGTTGACATTTAAAAGTGCTTCGGAACTGTTCAATTGTTCTCGGAATTCTGCTGACATTTAAAAATGCTTCGGAACTCTTCCAATGTTCTCGGAATTCTGCTGAAGTTTAAAAATGCTTCGCAACTCTTCAAATGTTCTCGGAATTCCACTGAAGTTTAAAAATGCTTCGGAACTCTTCCATTGTTCTCGGAATTCCGCTGAAGTTTAAAAATGCTTCGGAACTCTTCCATTGTTCTCGGAATTCCACTGAAGTTTAAAAATGCTTCGGAACTCTTCCATTGTTCTCGGAATTCCGCTGAAGTTTAAAAATGCATTCTTCCATTGTTTTTGCAATGCTGCTGACGTTTAAAAATGCTTCGGAACTCTACCATTGTTTGACGGAATTCCATTGACGTTTAAAAATGCTTCGGAACTCTTCAATTGTTCGCGGAATTCTGCTGATATTTAAAAATGCTTCGGAAATCCTCCATTGTTCTTGGAAATCTGCTGGAGTTTAAAAATGCTTCGGAACTCTTCCATTGTTCCCGGAATTCCGCTGAAGCTTAAAAATGCTTTGGAACTCTTCCTTTGTTCTCGGAATTCCGCTGAAGTTTAAAAATGCTCCGGAACTCTTCCTTTGTTATCGGAATTCTGCTGAAGTTTAAAAATTCTTCGGAACTCTTCCAATGTTCTCGGAATTCCGCTGAAGTTTAAAAATGCTTCGGAATTCTTCCATTGTTCTTGGAATTCAGCTGAAGTTTAAAAATGCTTCGGAACTCTTCCTTTGTTCTTGGAATTCCGCTGACATTTAAAAATGATTTGGATCTCTTCCATTGTTATCGGAATTCCGCTGAAATTTAAAAATTCTTCGGAACTCTTCCATTGTTCTAGGAATTCCGCTGAAGTTTAAAAATGCTTCGGAACTCTTCCATGGTTCCCGGAATTCAGCTGAAGTTTAAAAATGTTTTGGAACTATTCCGTTGTTCTGGAAATTCCGCTGAAGTCTAAAAATTCTTCGGAACTCTTCCATTTTTCCCAGAATTCCGCTGAAGTTTAAAAATGCTTCGGAACTCTTCCTTTGTTCTCAGAATTCCGCTGAAATTTAAAAATGCTTCGGAACTTTTCCATTGTTCTAGGAATTCCGCTGAAGTTTAAAAATGCTTCGGAACTCTTCCATGGTTCCCGGAATTCAGCTGAAGTTTAAAAATGTTTCAGAACTCTTCCGTTGTT
The DNA here is from genome assembly GCF_046119375.1 of Phyllobates terribilis. Classification (NCBI taxonomy): domain Eukaryota; kingdom Metazoa; phylum Chordata; class Amphibia; order Anura; family Dendrobatidae; genus Phyllobates; species Phyllobates terribilis. Next base: position 68,012,254 of record NW_027362769.1, read on the forward strand.
CTCGGAATTCCGCTGAAGTTTAAAAATGCTTCGGAACTCTTCCATTGTTCTAAAAATTCCGCTGAAGTTTAAAAATTCTTCGGAACTCTTCCATTTTTCCCAGAATTACGCTGAAGTTTAAAAATGCTTCGGAACTCTTCCATTGTTAGCGGAATTCTGCTGACATTTAAAAATGCTTCGGAACTCTTCCATTGATCTCGGAATTGCGCTGACGTTTAAAAATGCTTTGAAACTCTTCAATTGTTCTCGGAATTCTGCTGACATTTAAAAATGCTTCGGAACTCTTCCATTGTTCTCGAAATTCTGCTGAAGTTTAAAAATGCTTCGGAACTCCTCCATTTCTCCCGGAATTCCGCTGAAATTTAAAAATGCTTCGCAACTCTTCCATTGTTCTCGGAATTCCGCTGAAATTTAAAAATGCTTCGGAACTTTTCCATTGTTCTCGGAATTCCGCTGAAGTTTAAAAATGCTTCGGAACTCCTCCATTTCTCCCGGAATTCCGCTGAAATTTAAAAATGCTTCGCAACTCTTCCATTGTTCTCGGAATTCCGCTGAAATTTAAAAATGCTTCGGAACTCTTCCATTGTTCTCGGAATTCCGCTGAAGTTTAAAAATGCTTCGGAACTTTTCCATTGTTCTCGGAATTCCGCTGAAGTTTAAAAATGCTTCGGAACTCCTCCATTTCTCCCGGAATTCCGCTGAAATTTAAAAATGCTTCGCAACTCTTCCATTGTTCTCGGAATTCCGCTGAAATTTAAAAATGCTTCGGAACTCTTCCATTGTTCTCGGAATTCCGCTGAAGTTTAAAAATGCTTCGGAACTCTTCCGTTGAGCCCGGAATTCCGCTGAAGTTTAAAAATGCTTCGGAACTCTTCCATTGTTCTCAGAATTTCGCTGAAGTTTAAAAATGCTTCGGAACTCTTCCATTGTTCTCGGAATTCCGCTGAAGTTTAAAAATGCTTTGGAAATCTTCCGTTGTTTTCGGAATTCCGCTGAAGTTTAAAAATGCTTCGGAACTCTTCCATTGTTCTCGGAAATCCGCTGAAGTTGAAAACTGCTTCTGAACTTTTCCATTGTTCTCGGAATTCCTTTGACGTTTAAAAGTGCTTCGGAACTCTTCAATTGTTCCTGGAATAACGCTGAAGTTTAAAAATACTTCGGAACTCTTCCTTTGTTCTCGGTATTCTGCTGATGTTTAAAAATGCTTCGGAACTCTTCAATTGTTCTCGGAATTCCGTTGACGTTTAAACATGCTTCGGAACTCTTGAATTGTTCTCGGAATTCTGCTGACATTTAAAAATGCTTCGGAACTCTTCCATTGCTCTCGGAATTCTGCTGAAGTTTAAAAATGCTTCGCAACTCTTCCATTGTTCTCGGAATTCCACTGAAGTTTAAAAATGCTTCGGAACTCTTCCATTGTTCTCGGAATTCCGCTGAAGTTTAAAAATGCTTCGGAACTCTTCCATTGTTCTCGGAATTCCACTGAAGTTTAAAAATGCTTCGGAACTCTTCCATTGTTCTCGGAATTCCGCTGAAGTTTAAAAATGCTTCGGAACTCTTCCATTGTTTTTGCAATGCCGCTGACGTTTAAAAATGCTTCGGAACTCTACCATTGTTCTCGGAATTCCATTGATGTTTAAAAATGCTTTGGAACTCTTCAATTGTTTGCGGAATTCTGCTGATATTTAAAAATGCTTTGGAACTCCTACATTGTTCTTGGAAATCTGCTGGAGTTTAAAAATGCTTTGGAACTCTTCCATGGTTCCCTGAATTCTGCTGAAGTTTAAAAATGTTTCGGAACTCTTCCATTGTTCTCAGAATTCCGCTGCCGTTTAAAAATGCTTCCGAACTCTTCCATTGTCCTCGGAATTCCGCTGACGTTTAAAAATTCTTCGGAACTCTTCCATTGTTCTCGGAATTCCGCTGACGTTTAAAAGTGCTTTGGAACTTTTCCATTGTTGTCGGAATTACGCTGACGTTTAAAAATGCTTCGGAACTCTTCCATTGTTCTCGGAAATCCATTGACATTTAAAAATGCTTCGGAACTCTTCCATTGTTCTAGGTATTCCGCTGAAGTTTAAAAATGCTTCGGAACTCTTACTTTGTTCTCAGAATTCCGCTGAAATTTAAAAATGCTTCGGAACACTTCCATTGTTCTCGGAATTCCGCGGACGTTTAAAAATGGTTTGGAACTCTTCCATTGTTCTCGGAATTCTGCTGAAGTTTAAATATGCTTCAGAACTCTTCCATTGTTCTCGGAATTCCGCTGACGTTTAAAAATGCTTCGGAACTCTTCCATTGTTCTCCGAATTCCGCTGAAGTTTAAAAATGCTTCGGAACTCTTCCATTGTTCTCGAAATTCCGCTGAAGTTTAAAAATGCTTCGGAACTCTTCCGTTGTTCCCGGAATTACGCTGAAGTTTAAAAATGCTTCAGAACTCTTCCATTGCTCTCGAAATTCCGCTGAAGTTTAAATATGCTTCGGAACTCTTCCATTGTTCCCGGAATTATGCTGAAGTTTAAAAATGCTTCGGAACCCTTCCATTGTTCTCGGAATTCCGCTGAAGTTTAAAAATGCTTCGAAACTCTTCCATTGTTCTCGGAATTCCGTTGATGTTTAAAAATGCTTCGGAACTCCTCCATTATTATCGGTATTCCGCTGACGTTTAAAAATGCTTCGGAACTCTTCCATTGTTCTCGGAATTCTGCTGAAGTTTAAAAATGCTCGGAACTCTTCCATTGTTCTCAGAATTCCGCTGACGTTTAAAAATGCTTCCGAACTCTTCCATTGTTCTCGGAATTCCGATGACGTTTAAAAATTCTTCGGAATTCTTCCATTGTTCTCGGAATTCCGATGACATTTAAAAGTGCTTCGGAACTGTTCAATTGTTCTCGGAATTCTGCTGACATTTAAAAATGCTTCGGAACTCTTCCAATGTTCTCGGAATTCTGCTGAAGTTTAAAAATGCTTCGCAACTCTTCAAATGTTCTCGGAATTCCACTGAAGTTTAAAAATGCTTCGGAACTCTTCCATTGTTCTCGGAATTCCGCTGAAGTTTAAAAATGCTTCGGAACTCTTCCATTGTTCTCGGAATTCCACTGAAGTTTAAAAATGCTTCGGAACTCTTCCATTGTTCTCGGAATTCCGCTGAAGTTTAAAAATGCATTCTTCCATTGTTTTTGCAATGCCGCTGACGTTTAAAAATGCTTCGGAACTCTACCATTGTTTGTCGGAATTCCATTGACGTTTAAAAATGCTTTGGAACTCTTCAATTGTTCGCGGAATTCTGCTGATATTTAAAAATGCTTCGGAAATCCTCCATTGTTCTTGGAATTCTGCTGATATTTAAAAATGCTTCGGAACTCTTCCATTGTTCTCGGAATTCTGCTGAAATTTAAAAATGCTTCGTAACTCTTCCATTGTTCTAGGAATTACGCTGAAGTTTAAAAATGCTTCGGAACTCTTCCTTTGTTCTCAGAATTCTGCTGAAATTTAAAAATTCTTCGGAACTCTTCCATTGTTCTAGCAATTCCGCTGAAGTTTAAAAATGCTTCGGAACTCTTCCATGGTTCCCGGAATTCAGCTGAAGTTTAAAAATGTTTTGGAACTCTTCCGTTGTTCTGGAAATTCCGCTGAAGTCTAAAAATTCTTCGGAACTCTTCCATTTTTCCCAGAATTACGCTGAAGTTTAAAAATGCTTCGGAACTCTTCCATTGTTAGCGGAATTCTGCTGACATTTAAAAATGCTTCGGAGCACTTCCATTGATCTCGGAATTGCGCTGACGTTTAAAAATGCTTCGAAACTCTTCAATTGTTCTCGAAATTCTGCTGAAGTTTAAAAATGCTTCGGAACTCCTCCATTTTTCCCGGAATTCCGCTGAAATTTAAAAATGCTTCGCAACTCTTTAATTGTTCTCGGAATTCCGCTGAAATTTAAAAATGCTTCGGAACTTTTCCATTGTTCTCGGAATTCCGCGGACGTTTAAAAATGCTTCGGAACTCTTCCGTTGTTCCCGGAATTACGCTGAAGTTTAAAAATGCTTCGGAACTCTTCCATTGCTCTCGAAATTCCGCTGAAGTTTAAATATGCTTTGGAACTCTTCCATTGTTCCCGCAATTATGCTGAAGTTTAAAAATGCTTCGGAACTCTTCCATTGTTCTAGGAATTCCGCTGAAATTTAAAAATGCTTCGCAACTCTTCCATTGCTCTCGGAATTCCGTTGACGTTTAAAAATGCTTCGGAACTCTTCCATTGTTATCGGAATTCTGCTGCAGTTTAAAAATGCTTTGGTACTCTTCCATTGTTCTCGGAATTCTGCTGAAGTTTAAAAATGCTCGGAACTCTTCCATTGTTCTCAGAATTCCGCTGACATTTAAAAATGCTTCGTAACTCTTCCATTGTTCTCGGAATTCCGCTGACGTTTAAAAATTCTTTGGAACTCTTCCATTGTTCTCGGAATTCCGTTGACGTTTAAAAGTGCTTCGGAACTCTTCCATTGTTGTCGGAATTACGCTGACGTTTAAAAATGCTTCGGAACTCTTCCATTGTTCTCGGAAATCCGTTGACATTTAAAAATGCTTCGGATCTCTTCAATTGTTCTTGGAATTCTGCTAACATTTAAAAATGCTTTGGAACTCTTCCATTGTTCTCGGAAATCCGCTGAAGTTTAAAAATGCTTCGGAACTCTTCCATTGTTCTCGGAATTCCGCTGAAGTTTAAAAATGCTTCGGAACTCTTCCATTGATCCCGGAATTCCGCTGAAGTTTAAAAATGCTTCGGAACTCTTCCATTGTTCTCAGAATTTCGCTGAAGTTTAAAAATGCTTCGGAACTCTTCCATTGTTCTCGGAATTCCGCTGAAGTTTAAAAATGCTTTGGAAATCTTCCGTTGTTTTCGGAATTCTGCTGAAGTTTAAAAATGCTTCGGAACTCTTCCATTGTTCTCGGAAATCCGCTGAAGTTGAAAACTGCTTCTGAACTTTTCCATTGTTCTCGGAATTCCTTTGACGTTTAAAAATGCTTCGGAACTATTCAATTGTTTCCGGAATAACGCTGAAGTTTAAAAATACTTCGGAACTCTTCCCTTGTTCTCGGTATTCCGCTGATGTTTAAAAATGCTTCCGAACTCTTCAATTGTTCTCGGAATTCCGTTGATGTTTAAATATGCTTCGGAACTCTTGAATTGTTCTCGGAATTCTGCTGACATTTAAAAATGCTTCGGAACTCTTCCATTGCTCTCGGAATTCTGCTGAAGTTTAAAAATGCTTCGGAATTCTTCCATTGTTCCCGGAATTCCGCTGACATTTAAAAATGCTTCGGAACTCTTCCATTGTTCTTGGAATTCGGCTGACGTTTAAAAATTCTTCAGAAATCTTCCATTGTTCCCGGAATTCCGCTGAAGCTTAAAAATGCTTCGGAACTCTTCCTTTGTTCTCGGAATTCCGCTGAAGTTTAAAAATGCTCCGGGACTCTTCCATTGTTATTGGAATTCTGCTGAAGTTTAAAAATTCTTTGGAACTCTTCCATTGTTCTCGGAATTCCGCTGAAGTTTAAAAATGCTTCGGAATTCTTCCATTGTTCCTGGAATTCAGCTGAAGTTTAAAAATGCTTCGGAACTCTTCCTTTGTTCTTGGAATTCCGCTGACATTTAAAAATGCTTCGGAACTCTTCCATTGTTCTCGGAATTCCGCTGAAGTTTAAAAATGCTTCGGAACTCTTCCATTGTTCTCGGAATTCTGCTGAAATTTAAAAATGCTTCGGAACTCTTCCATTGTTCTCGGAATTCCGCTGAAGTTTAAAAATGCTTCGGAACTCTTCCTTTGTTCTCAGAATTCCGCTGAAATTTAAAAATGCTTCGGAACTTTTCCATTGTTCTAGGAATTCCGCTGAAGTTTAAAAATGCTTCGGAACTCTTCCATGGTTCCCGGAATTCAGCTGAAGTTTAAAAATATTTCAGAACTATTCCGTTGTTCTCGGAATTCCGCTGAAGTTTAAAAATGCTTCGGAACTCTTCCATTGTTCTAAAAATTCCGCTGAAGTTTAAAAATTCTTCGGAACTCTTCCATTTTTCCCAGAATTACGCTGAAGTTTAAAAATGCTTCGGAACTCTTCCATTGTTAGCGGAATTCTGCTGACATTTAAAAATGCTTCGGAACTCTTCCATTGATCTCGGAATTGCGCTGACGTTTAAAAATGCTTCGAAACTCTTCAATTGTTCTCGGAATTCTGCTGACATTTAAAAATGCTTCGGAACTCTTCCATTGTTCTCGAAATTCTGCTGAAGTTTAAAAATGCTTCGGAACTCCTCCATTTCTCCCGGAATTCCGCTGAAATTTAAAAATGCTTCGCAACTCTTCCATTGTCCTCGGAATTCCGCTGAAATTTAAAAATGCTTCGGAACTTTTCCATTGTTCTCGGAATTCCGCTGAAGTTTAAAAATGCTTCGGAACTCCTCCATTTCTCCCGGAATTCCGCTGAAATTTAAAAATGCTTCGCAACTCTTCCATTGTTCTCGGAATTCCGCTGAAATTTAAAAATGCTTCGGAACTCTTCCATTGTTCTCGGAATTCCGCTGAAGTTTAAAAATGCTTCGGAACTCTTCCGTTGATCCCGGAATTCCGCTGAAGTTTAAAAATGCTTCGGAACTCTTCCATTGATCTCGGAATTGCGCTGACGTTTAAAAATGCTTCGGAACAATTCCATTGTTCTCGGAATTCCGCGGACGTTTAAAAATGGTTTGGAACTCTTCCATTGTTCTCGGAATTCTGCTGAAGTTTAAATATGCTTCAGAACTCTTCCATTGTTCTCGGAATTCCGCTGACGTTTAAAAATGCTTCGGAACTCTTCCATTGTTCTCCGAATTCCGCTGAAGTTTAAAAATGCTTCGGAACTCTTCCATTGTTCTCGAAATTCCGCTGAAGTTTAAAAATGCTTCGGAACTCTTCCGTTGTTCCCGGAATTACGCTGAAGTTTAAAAATGCTTCAGAACTCTTCCATTGCTCTCGAAATTCCGCTGAAGTTTAAATATGCTTCGGAACTCTTCCATTGTTCCCGGAATTATGCTGAAGTTTAAAAATGCTTCGGAACCCTTCCATTGTTCTCGGAATTCCGCTGAAGTTTAAAAATGCTTCGAAACTCTTCCATTGTTCTCGGAATTCCGTTGATGTTTAAAAATGCTTCGGAACTCCTCCATTATTATCGGTATTCCGCTGACGTTTAAAAATGCTTCGGAACTCCTCCATTGTTCTCGGAATTCTGCTGAAGTTTAAAAATGCTCGGAACTCTTCCATTGTTCTCAGAATTCCGATGACGTTTAAAAATTCTTCGGAATTCTTCCATTGTTCTCGGAATTCCGATGACATTTAAAAGTGCTTCGGAACTGTTCAATTGTTCTCGGAATTCTGCTGACATTTAAAAATGCTTCGGAACTCTTCCAATGTTCTCGGAATTCTGCTGAAGTTTAAAAATGCTTCGCAACTCTTCAAATGTTCTCGGAATTCCACTGAAGTTTAAAAATGCTTCGGAACTCTTCCATTGTTCTCGGAATTCCGCTGAAGTTTAAAAATGCTTCGGAACTCTTCCATTGTTCTCGGAATTCCACTGAAGTTTAAAAATGCTTCGGAACTCTTCCATTGTTCTCGGAATTCCGCTGAAGTTTAAAAATGCATTCTTCCATTGTTTTTGCAATGCCGCTGACGTTTAAAAATGCTTCGGAACTCTACCATTGTTTGTCGGAATTCCATTGACGTTTAAAAATGCTTTGGAACTCTTCAATTGTTCGCGGAATTCTGCTGATATTTAAAAATGCTTCGGAAATCCTCCATTGTTCTTGGAAATCTGCTGGAGTTTTAAAATGCTTCGGAACTCTTCCATTGTTCCCGGAATTCCGCTGAAGCTTAAAAATGCTTTGGAACTCTTCCTTTGTTCTCGGAATTCCGCTGAAGTTTAAAAATGCTCCGGAACTCTTCCTTTGTTATCGGAATTCTGCTGAAGTTTAAAAATTCTTCGGAACTCTTCCAATGTTCCCGGAATTCCGCTGAAGTTTAAAAATGCTTCGGAATTCTTCCATTGTTCTTGGAATTCAGCTGAAGTTTAAAAATGCTTCGGAACTCTTCCTTTGTTCTTGGAATTCCGCTGACATTTAAAAATGATTTGGATCTCTTCCATTGTTATCGGAATTCCGCTGAAGTTTAAAAATGCTTCGGAACTCTTCCATTGTTCTCGGAATTCTGCTGAAATTTAAAAATGCTTCGTAACTCTTCCATTGTTCTAGGAATTACGCTGAAGTTTAAAAATGCTTCGGAACTCTTCCTTTGTTCTCAGAATTCTGCTGAAATTTAAAAATTCTTCGGAACTCTTCCATTGTTCTAGGAATTCCGCTGAAGTTTAAAAATGCTTCGGAACTCTTCCATGGTTCCCGGAATTCAGCTGAAGTTTAAAAATGTTTTGGAACTCTTCCGTTGTTCTGGAAATTCCGCTGAAGTCTAAAAATTCTTCGGAACTCTTCCATTTTTCCCAGAATTACGCTGAAGTTTAAAAATGCTTCGGAACTCTTCCATTGTTAGCGGAATTCTGCTGACATTTAAAAATGCTTCGGAACTCTTCCATTGATCTCGGAATTGCGCTGACGTTTAAAAATGCTTCGAAACTCTTCAATTGTTCTCGGAATTCTGCTGACATTTAAAAATGCTTCGGAACTCTTCCATTGTTCTCGAAATTCTGCTGAAGTTTAAAAATGCTTCGGAACTCCTCCATTTCTCCCGGAATTCCGCTGAAATTTAAAAATGCTTCGCAACTCTTCCATTGTTCTCGGAATTCCGCTGAAATTTAAAAATGCTTCGGAACTTTTCCATTGTTCTCGGAATTCCGCTGAAGTTTAAAAATGCTTCGGAACTCCTCCATTTCTCCCGGAATTCCGCTGAAATTTAAAAATGCTTCGCAACTCTTCCATTGTTCTCGGAATTCCGCTGAAATTTAAAAATGCTTCGGAACTCTTCCATTGTTCTCGGAATTCCGCTGAAGTTTAAAAATGCTTCGGAACTCTTCCGTTGATCCCGGAATTCCGCTGAAGTTTAAAAATGCTTCGGAACTCTTCCATTGTTCTCAGAATTTCGCTGAAGTTTAAAAATGCTTCGGAACTCTTCCATTGTTCTCGGAATTCCGCTGAAGTTTAAAAATGCTTTGGAAATCTTCCGTTGTTTTCGGAATTCCGCTGAAGTTTAAAAATGCTTCGGAACTCTTCCATTGTTCTCGGAAATCCGCTGAAGTTGAAAACTGCTTCTGAACTTTTCCATTGTTCTCGGAATTCCTTTGACGTTTAAAAGTGCTTCGGAACTCTTCAATTGTTCCCGGAATAACGCTGAAGTTTAAAAATACTTCGGAACTCTTCCTTTGTTCTCGGTATTCTGCTGATGTTTAAAAATGCTTCGGAACTCTTCAATTGTTCTCGGAATTCCGTTGACGTTTAAACATGCTTCGGAACTCTTGAATTGTTCTCGGAATTCTGCTGACATTTAAAAATGCTTCGGAACTCTTCCATTGCTCTCGGAATTCTGCTGAAGTTTAAAAATGCTTCGCAACTCTTCCATTGTTCTCGGAATTCCACTGAAGTTTAAAAATGCTTCGGAACTCTTCCATTGTTCTCGGAATTCCGCTGAAGTTTAAAAATGCTTCGGAACTCTTCCATTGTTCTCGGAATTCCACTGAAGTTTAAAAATGCTTCGGAACTCTTCCATTGTTCTCGGAATTCCGCTGAAGTTTAAAAATGCTTCGGAACTCTTCCATTGTTTTTGCAATGCCGCTGACGTTTAAAAATGCTTCGGAACTCTACCATTGTTCTCGGAATTCCATTGACGTTTAAAAATGCTTTGGAACTCTTCAATTGTTCGCGGAATTCTGCTGATATTTAAAAATGCTTTGGAACTCCTACATTGTTCTTGGAAATCTGCTGGAGTTTAAAAATGCTTTGGAACTCTTCCATGGTTCCCTGAATTCTGCTGAAGTTTAAAAATGTTTCGGAACTCTTCCATTGTTCTCAGAATTCCGCTGCCGTTTAAAAATGCTTCGGAACTCTTCCATTGTTCTCGGAAATCCATTGACATTTAAAAATGCTTCGGAACTCTTCCATTGTTCTAGGTATTCCGCTGAAGTTTAAAAATGCTTCGGAACTCTTACTTTGTTCTCAGAATTCCGCTGAAATTTAAAAATGCTTCGGAACACTTCCATTGTTCTCGGAATTCCGCGGACGTTTAAAAATGGTTTGGAACTCTTCCATTGTTCTCGGAATTCTGCTGAAGTTTAAATATGCTTCAGAACTCTTCCATTGTTCTCGGAATTCCGCTGACGTTTAAAAATGCTTCGGAACTCTTCCATTGTTCTACGAATTCCGCTGAAGTTTAAAAATGCTTCGGAACTCTTCCATTGTTCTCGAAATTCCGCTGAAGTTTAAAAATGCTTCGGAACTCTTCCGTTGTTCCCGAAATTACGCTGAAGTTTAAAAATGCTTCGGAACTCTTCCATTGCTCTCGAAATTCCACTGAAGTTTAAATATGCTTCGGAACTCTTCCATTGTTCCCGGAATTATGCTGAAGTTTAAAAATGCTCGGAACCCTTCCATTGTTCTCGGAATTCCTCTGAAGTTTAAAAATGCTTCGCAACTCTTCCATTGTTCTCGGAATTCCGTTGACATTTAAAAATGCTTCGAAACTCTTCCATTATTATCGGTATTCCGCTGACATTTAAAAATGCTTCGGAACTCTTCCATTGTTATCGGAATTCTGCTGAAGTTTAAAAATGCTTCGGAACTCTTCCATTGTTCTCAGAATTCCGCTGACGTTTAAAAATGCTTCCGAACTCTTCCATTGTTCTCGGAATTCCGATGACGTTTAAAAATTCTTCGGAACTCTTCCATTGTTCTCGGAATTCCGTTGACATTTAAAAGTGCTTCGGAACTCTTCAATTGTTCTCGGAATTCTGCTGACATTTAAAAATGCTTCGGAACTCTTCCATTGTTCTCCGATTTCTGCTGAAGTTTAAAAATGCTTCGCAACTCTTCCATTGTTCTCGGAATTCCACTGAAGTTTAAAAATGCTTCGGAACTCTTCCATTGTTCTCGGAATTCCGCTGAAGCTTAAAAATGCTTCGGAACTCTTCCATTGTTTTTGCAATGCCGCTGACGTTTAAAAATGCTTCGGAACTCTACCATTGTTCTCGGAATTCCATTGACGTTTAAAAATGCTTTGGAACTCTTCAATTGTTCGCGGTATTCTGCTGATATTTAAAAATGCTTTGGAACTCCTCCATTGTTCTTGGAAATCTGCTGGAGTTTAAAAATTCTTTGGAACTCTTCCATGGTTCCCTGAATTCTGATGAAGTTTAAAAATGTTTCGGAACTCTTCCATTGTTCTCGGAATTCCGTTGAAGTTTAGAAATGCGTCGGAACTCTTCCATTGTTCTCGGAATTCCGTTGAAGTTTAAAAATGCTTCGGAACTCTTCCATTGTTCTCGGAAATCCGTTGAAGGTGAAAAATGCTTCGGAACTTTTCCATTGTTCTCGGAATTCCGTTGTCGTTTAAAAATGCTTCGGAACTCTACCATTGTTCCCGGAATAACGCTGAAGTTTAAAAATGCTTCGGAACTCTTCCTTTGTTCTCGGAATTCCGCTGAAGTTTAAAAATGCTTTGGAACTCTTCCATTGTTCTTGGAATTCCATTGACGTTTAAACATGCTTCGGAACTCTTGAATTGTTCTCGGAATTCTGCTGACATTTAAAAATGCTTCGGAACTCTTCCATTGTTCTCGGAATTCCGCTGAAGTTTAAAAATGCTTCGGAACTTTTCAATTGTTCTCGGAATTCCGTTGATGTTTAAACATGCTTCGGAACTCTTGAATTGTTCTCGGAATTCTGCTGACATTTAAAAATGCTTCGGAACTCTTCCATTGTTCTCGGAATTCTGCTGAAGTTTAAAAAAGCTTCGGAACTCTTCCATTGTTCCCGGAATTCCGCTGACATTTAAAAATGCTTCAGAACTCTTCCATTGTTCCTGGAATTCCGCTGAAGCTTAAAAATGCTTCGGAACTCTTCCTTTGTTCTCGGAATTCCGCTGAAGTTTAAAAATGCTCCGGAACTCTTCCATTGTTCTCGGAATTCTGCTGAAGTTCAAAAATTCTTCGGAACTCTTCCATTGTTCTCGGAATTCCGCTGAAGTTTAAAAATGCTCCGGAACTCTTCCATTGTTATCGGAATTCTGCTGAAGTTTAAAAATGCTTCGGAACTCTTCCATTGTTAGCGGAATTCTGCTGACATTTAAAAATGCTTCGGAACACTTCCATTGATCTCGGAATTGCGCTGACGTTAAAAAAAGCTTCGAAACTCTTGAATTGTTATCGGAATTCTGACATTTAAAAATGCTTCGGAACTCTTCCATTGTTCTGAAAATTCTGCTGAAGTTTAAAAATGCTTCGGAACTCCTCCATTTTTGCCGGAATTCCGCTGAAATTTAAAAATGCTTCGCAACTCTTCCATTGTTCTCGGAATTCCGCTGAAATTTAAAAATGCTTCGGAACACTTCCATTGTTCTCGGAATTCAGCGGACGTTTAAAAATGATTTGGAACTCTTCCATTGTTCTCGGAATTCTGCTGAAGTTTAAATATGCTTCAGAACTCTTCCATTGTTCTCGGAATTCCGCTGACGTTTAAAAATGCTTCGGAACTCTTCCATTGTTCTCCGAATTCCGGTGAAGTTTAAAAATGCTTCGGAACTCTTCCATTGTTCTCGAAATTCCGCTGAAGTTTAAAAATGCTTCGGAACTCTTCCGTTGTTCCCGGAATTACGCTGAAGTTTAAAAATGCTTCGGAACTCTTCCATTGCTCTCAAAATTCCGCTGAAGTTTAAATATGCTTCAGAACTCTTCCATTGTTCCCGGAATTATGCTGAAGTTTAAAAATGCTTCGGAACCCTGCCATTGTTCTCGGAATTCCGCTGAAGTTTAAAAATGCTTCGCAACTCTTCCATTGTTCTCGGAATTCCGTTGACGTTTAAAAATGCTTCGGAACTCCTCCATTGTTATCGGAATTCTGCTGAAGTTTAAAAATGCTTCGGAACTCTTCCATTGTTCTCTGAATTCTGCTGAAGTTTAAAAATGCTCGGAACTCTTCCATTGTTCTCAGAATTCCGCTGACATTTAAAAATGCTTCCGAACTCTTCCATTGTTCTCGGAATTCCGATGACGTTTAAAAATTCTTCGGAACTCTTCCATTGTTCTCGGAATTTCGTTGACATTTAAAAGTGCTTCGGAACTCTTCAATTGTTCTCGGAATTCTGCTGACATTTAAAAATGCTTCGGAACTCTTCCATTGTTCTCGGAATTCTGCTGAATTTTAAAAATGCTTCGCAACTCTTCCATTGTTCTCAGAATTCCACTGAAGTTTAAAAATGCTTCGGAACTCTTCCATTGTTTTTGCAATGCCGCTGACGTTTAAAAATGCTTCGGAACTCTACGATTGTTCTCGGAATTCCATTGATGTTTAAAAATGCTTTGGAACTCTTCAATTGTTCGCGGAATTCTGCTGATATTTAAAAATGCTTTGGAACTCCTCCATTGTTCTTGGAAATCTGCTGGAGTTTAAAAATGCTTTGGAACTCTTCCATGGTTCCCTGAATTCTGCTGAAGTTTAAAAATGTTTCGGAACTCTTCCATTGTTCTCGGAATTCCGTTGACGTTTAAAAATGCTTCGGAACTCTTCCATTGTTCCCGGAATAACACTGAAGTTTAAAAAAGCTACGGAACTCTTCCTTTGTTCTCGGAATTCCGCTGAAGTTTAAAAATGCTTTGGAACTCTTCCATTGTTCTTGGAATTCCGTTGACGTTTAAACATGCTTCGGAACTCTTGAATTGTTCTCGGAATTCTGCTGACATTTAAAAATGCTTCGGAACTCTCCCATTGTTCTCGGAATTCCGCTGAAGTTTAAAAATGCTTCGGAACTCTTCAATTGTTCTCGGAATTCCGTTGATGTTTAAACATGCTTCGGAACTCTTGAATTGTTCTCGGAATTCTGCTGACATTTAAAAATGCTTCGGAACTCTTCCATTGTTCTCGGAATTCCTCTGAAGTTTAAAAATGCTTGGGAATTCTTCCATTGTTCCTGGAATTCAGCTGAAGTTTAAAAATGCTTCAGAACTCTTCCATTGTTCCCGCAATTCCGCTGAAGCTTAAAAATGCTTCGGAACTCTACCTTTGTTCTCGGAATTCTGCTAAGTTTAAAAATGCTTCGGAACTCCTCCATTTTTCCCATAATTCCGCTGAAATTTAAAAATGCTTTGCAACTCTTCCATTGTTCTCGGAATTCCGCTGAAATTTAAAAATGCTTCGGAACACTTCCATTGTTCTCGGAATTCCGCGGACGTTTAAAAATGGTTTGGAACTCTTCCATTGTTCTCAGAATTCTGCTGAAGTTTAAATATGCTTCAGAACTCTTCCATTGTTCTCGGAATTCCGCTGACGTTTAAAAATGCTTCGGAACTCTTCCATTGTTCTCCAAATTCCGCTGAAGTTTAAAAATGCTTCGTAACTCTTCCATTGTTCTCGAAATTCCGCTGAAGTTTAAAAATGCTTCGGAACTCTTCCGTTGTTCCCGGAATTACGCTGAAGTTTAAAAATGCTTCGGAACTCTTCCATTGCTCTCGAAATTCCGCTGAAGTTTAAATATGCTTCGGAACTCTTCCATTGTTCCCGGAATTATGCTGAAGTTTAAAAATGCTTCGGAACCCTTCCATTGTTCTCGGAATTCCGCTGAAGTTTAAAAATGCTTCGCAACTCTTCCATTGTTCTCGGAATTCCGTTGACGTTTAAAAATGCTTCGGAACTCTTCCATTGTTTTTGCAATGCCGCTGACGTTTAAAAATGCTTCGAAACTCTACCATTGTTCTCGGAATTCCATTGACGTTTAAAAATGCTTTGGAACTCTTCAATTGTTTGCGGAATTCTGCTGAAATTTAAAAATGCTTTGGAACTCCTCCATTGTTCTTGGAAATCTGCTGGAGGTTAAAAATGCTTTGGAACTCTTCCATGGTTTCCTGAATTCTGCTGAAGTTTAAAAATGTTTCGGAACTCTTCCATTGTTCTCGGAATTCCGCTGAAGTTTAAAAATGCTTCGGAACTCTTCCATTGTTCTCGGAATTCCGTTGAAGTTTAAAAATGCTTCAGAACTCTTCCATTGTTCTCGGAAATCCGCTGAAGTTGAAAAATGCTTCGGAACTCTTCCATTGTTAGCGGAATTCTGCTGACATTTAAAAATGCTTCGGAACACTTCCATTGATCTCGGAATTGCGCTGACATTTAAAAATGCTTCGAAACTCTTCAATTGTTTTCGGAATTCTGACATTTAAAAATGCTTCGGAACTCTTCCATTGTTCTCGAAATTCTGCTGAAGTTTAAAAATGCTTCGGAACTCTTCCATTGTTATCTGAATTCTGCTGACATTTAAAAATGCTTCAGAACCCTTCCATTGTTCTCGAAATTCTGCTGAAGTTTAAAAATGCTTCGGAACTCCTCCATTTTTCCCGGAATTCCGCTGAAGTTTAAAAATGCCTCGGAACTCTTCCATTGTTCTCGAAATTCCACTGAAGTTTAAAAATGCTTCGGAACTCTTCCGTTGTTCCCGGAATTATGCTGAAGTTTAAAAATGCTTCGGAACTCGTCCATTGTTCTCGAAATTCCGCTGAAGTTTAAATATGCTTCGGAACTCTTCCATTGTTCATGGAATTACGCTGAAGTTTAAAAATGCTTCAGAACTCTTCCATTGTTCTCGGAATTCCGCTGAAGTTTAAAAATGCTTCGCAACACTTCCATTGTTCTCGGAATTCCGTTTACGTTTAAAAATGCTTCGGAACTCTTCCATTGTTATCGGTATTTCGCTGACGTTTAAAAATCCTTCGGAACTCTTCCATTGTTTTGGGAATTACGCTGACGTTTAAAAATGCTTCGGAACTCTTCCATTGTTCTCGGAATTCTGCTGAAGTTTAAAAATGCTTCGGAACTCTTCCATTGTTCTGGGAATTCCGCTGAAGTTTAAAAATGTTTCGGAACTTTTATATTGTTCCCAGAATTACGCTGAAGTTTAAAAATGCTTCGGAACTATTCCTTTGTTCTCAGAATTCCGCTGAAGTTTAAAAATGCTTCGGAACTCTTCCATTGTTCTCGGAATCCCGTTGACGTTTAAAAATGCTTCGGAACTCTTCCATTTTTATCGGAATTCCGATGACGTTTAAAAATGCTTCAGAACTCTTCCATTGTTCTCGGAATTCTGCTGAAGTTTAAAAATGCTTCGGAAGTCTTCTATTGTTCTGGGAATTCCGCTGAAGTTTAAAAATGCTGCGGAACTCTTCTATTGTTCCCGGAATTACGCTGAAGTTTAAAAATGCTTCGGAAATTTTCCTTTGTTCTCAGAATTCCGCGAAGTTTAAATGCTTCGGAACTCTTCCATTGTTCTCGGAATTCCGTTGACGTTTAAAAATGCTTCGGAACTCTTCCATTGTTCCCGGAATTATGCTGAAGTTTAAAAATGCTTCGGAACCCTTCCATTGTTCTCGGAATTCCGCTGAAGTTTAAAAATGCTTCGCAACTCTTCCATTGTTCTCGGAATTCTGTTGACGTTTAAAAATGCTTCAGAACTCTTCCATTGTTTTTGCAATGCCGCTGACGTTTAAAAATGCTTCGAAACTCTACCATTGTTCTCGGAATTCCATTGACGTTTAAAAATGCTTTGGAACTCTTCAATTGTTTGCGGAATTCTGCTGAAATTTAAAAATGCTTTGGAACTCCTCCATTGTTCTTGGAAATCTGCTGGAGGTTAAAAATGCTTTGGAACTCTTCCATGGTTTCCTGAATTCTGCTGAAGTTTAAAAATGTTTCGGAACTCTTCCATTGTTCTCGGAATTCCGCTGAAGTTTAAAAATGCTTCGGAACTCTTCCATTGTTCTCGGAATTCCGTTGAAGTTTAAAAATGCTTCGGAACTCTTCCATTGTTCTCGGAAATCCGCTGAAGTTGAAAAATGCTTCGGAACTCTTCCATTGTTAGCGGAATTCTGCTGACATTTAAAAATGCTTCGGAACACTTCCATTGATCTCGGAATTGCGCTGACGTTTAAAAATGCTTCGAAACTCTTCAATTGTTTTCGGAATTCTGACATTTAAAAATGCTTCGGAACTCTTCCATTGTTCTCGAAATTCTGCTGAAGTTTAAAAATGCTTCGGAACTCTTCCATTGTTATCTGAATTCTGCTGACATTTAAAAATGCTTCAGAACCCTTCCATTGTTCTCGAAATTCTGCTGAAGTTTAAAAATGCTTCGGAACTCCTCCATTTTTCCCGGAATTCCGCTGAAGTTTAAAAATGCTTCGGAACTCTTCCGTTGTTCCCGGAATTATGCTGAAGTTTAAAAATGCTTCGCAACACTTCCATTGTTCTCGGAATTCCGTTTACGTTTAAAAATGCTTCGGAACTCTTCCATTGTTATCGGTATTCCGCTGACGTTTAAAAATCCTTCGGAACTCTTCCATTGTTTTGGGAATTACGCTGACGTTTAAAAATGCTTCGGAACTCTTCCATTGTTCTCGGAATTCTGCTGAAGTTTAAAAATGCTTCGGAACTCTTCCATTGTTCTGGGAATTCCGCTGAAGTTTAAAAATGTTTCGGAACTTTTATATTGTTCCCAGAATTACGCTGAAGTTTAAAAATGTTTCGGAACTTTTATATTGTTCCCAGAATTACGCTGAAGTTTAAAAATGCTTCGGAACTATTCCTTTGTTCTCAGAATTCCGCTGAAGTTTAAAAATGCTTCGGAACTCTTCCATTGTTCTCGGAATCCCGTTGACGTTTAAAAATGCTTCGGAACTCTTCCATTTTTATCGGAATTCCGATGACGTTTAAAAATGCTTCAGAACTCTTCCATTGTTCTCGGAATTCTGCTGAAGTTTAAAAATGCTTCGGAAGTCTTCTATTGTTCTGGGAATTCCGCTGAAGTTTAAAAATGCTGCGGAACTCTTCTATTGTTCCCGGAATTACGCTGAAGTTTAAAAATGCTTCGGAAATTTTCCTTTGTTCTCAGAATTCCGCGAAGTTTAAATGCTTCGGAACTCTTCCATTGTTCTCGGAATTCCGTTGACGTTTAAAAATGCTTCGGAACTCTTCCATTGTTCCCGGAATTATGCTGAAGTTTAAAAATGCTTCGGAACCCTTCCATTGTTCTCGGAATTCCGCTGAAGTTTAAAAATGCTTCGCAACTCTTCCATTGTTCTCGGAATTCTGTTGACGTTTAAAAATGCTTCAGAACACTTCCATTGTTTTTGCAATGCCGCTGACGTTTAAAAATGCTTCGAAACTCTACCATTGTTCTCGGAATTCCATTGACGTTTAAAAATGCTTTGGAACTCTTCAATTGTTTGCGGAATTCTGCTGAAATTTAAAAATGCTTTGGAACTCCTCCATTGTTCTTGGAAATCTGCTGGAGGTTAAAAATGCTTTGGAACTCTTCCATGGTTTCCTGAATTCTGCTGAAGTTTAAAAATGTTTCGGAACTCTTCCATTGTTCTCGGAATTCCGCTGAAGTTTAAAAATGCTTCGGAACTCTTCCATTGTTCTCGGAATTCCGTTGAAGTTTAAAAATGCTTCGGAACTCTTCCATTGTTCTCGGAAATCCGCTGAAGTTGAAAAATGCTTCGGAACTCTTCCATTGTTAGCGGAATTCTGCTGACATTTAAAAATGCTTCGGAACACTTCCATTGATCTCGGAATTGCGCTGACGTTTAAAAATGCTTCGAAACTCTTCAATTGTTTTCGGAATTCTGACATTTAAAAATGCTTCGGAACTCTTCCATTGTTCTCGAAATTCTGCTGAAGTTTAAAAATGCTTCGGAACTCTTCCATTGTTATCTGAATTCTGCTGACATTTAAAAATGCTTCAGAACCCTTCCATTGTTCTCGAAATTCTGCTGAAGTTTAAAAATGCTTCGGAACTCCTCCATTTTTGCCGGAATTCCGCTGAAATTTAAAAATGCTTCGCAACTCTTCCATTGTTCTCGGAATTCCGCTGAAATTTAAAAATGCTTCGGAACACTTCCATTGTTCTCGGAATTCAGCGGACGTTTAAAAATGATTTGGAACTCTTCCATTGTTCTCGGAATTCTGCTGAAGTTTAAATATGCTTCAGAACTCTTCCATTGTTCTCGGAATTCCGCTGACGTTTAAAAATGCTTCGGAACTCTTCCATTGTTCTCCGAATTCCGGTGAAGTTTAAAAATGCTTCGGAACTCTTCCATTGTTCTCGAAATTCCGCTGAAGTTTAAAAATGCTTCGGAACTCTTCCGTTGTTCCCGGAATTACGCTGAAGTTTAAAAATGCTTCGGAACTCTTCCATTGCTCTCAAAATTCCGCTGAAGTTTAAATATGCTTCAGAACTCTTCCATTGTTCCCGGAATTATGCTGAAGTTTAAAAATGCTTCGGAACCCTGCCATTGTTCTCGGAATTCCGCTGAAGTTTAAAAATGCTTCGCAACTCTTCCATTGTTCTCGGAATTCCGTTGACGTTTAAAAATGCTTCGGAACTCCTCCATTGTTATCGGAATTCTGCTGAAGTTTAAAAATGCTTCGGAACTCTTCCATTGTTCTCTGAATTCTGCTGAAGTTTAAAAATGCTCGGAACTCTTCCATTGTTCTCAGAATTCCGCTGACGTTTAAAAATGCTTCCGAACTCTTCCATTGTTCTCGGAATTCCGATGACGTTTAAAAATTCTTCGGAACTCTTCCATTGTTCTCGGAATTTCGTTGACATTTAAAAGTGCTTCGGAACTCTTCAATTGTTCTCGGAATTCTGCTGACATTTAAAAATGCTTCGGAACTCTTCCATTGTTCTCGGAATTCTGCTGAATTTTAAAAATGCTTCGCAACTCTTCCATTGTTCTCAGAATTCCACTGAAGTTTAAAAATGCTTCGGAACTCTTCCATTGTTTTTGCAATGCCGCTGACGTTTAAAAATGCTTCGGAACTCTACGATTGTTCTCGGAATTCCATTGATGTTTAAAAATGCTTTGGAACTCTTCAATTGTTCGCGGAATTCTGCTGATATTTAAAAATGCTTTGGAACTCCTCCATTGTTCTTGGAAATCTGCTGGAGTTTAAAAATGCTTTGGAACTCTTCCATGGTTCCCTGAATTCTGCTGAAGTTTAAAAATGTTTCGGAACTCTTCCATTGTTCTCGGAATTCCGCTGAAGTTTAAAAATGCTTCAGAACTCTTCCATTGTTCTCGGAATTCTGTTGAAGTTTAAAAATGCTTCGGAACTCTTCCATTGTTCTCGGAAATCCGCTGAAATTGAAAAATGCTTCGGAACTTTTCCATTGCTCTCGGAATTCCGTTGACGTTTAAAAATGCTTCGGAACTCTTCCATTGTTCCCGGAATAACACTGAAGTTTAAAAAAGCTACGGAACTCTTCCTTTGTTCTCGGAATTCCGCTGAAGTTTAAAAATGCTTTGGAACTCTTCCATTGTTCTTGGAATTCCGTTGACGTTTAAACATGCTTCGGAACTCTTGAATTGTTCTCGGAATTCTGCTGACATTTAAAAATGCTTCGGAACTCTCCCATTGTTCTCGGAATTCCGCTGAAGTTTAAAAATGCTTCGGAACTCTTCAATTGTTCTCGGAATTCCGTTGATGTTTAAACATGCTTCGGAACTCTTGAATTGTTCTCGGAATTCTGCTGACATTTAAAAATGCTTCGGAACTCTTCCATTGTTCTCGGAATTCCTCTGAAGTTTAAAAATGCTTGGGAATTCTTCCATTGTTCCTGGAATTCAGCTGAAGTTTAAAAATGCTTCAGAACTCTTCCATTGTTCCCGCAATTCCGCTGAAGCTTAAAAATGCTTCGGAACTCTACCTTTGTTCTCGGAATTCTGCTAAGTTTAAAAATGCTTCGGAACTCCTCCATTTTTCCCATAATTCCGCTGAAATTTAAAAATGCTTTGCAACTCTTCCATTGTTCTCGGAATTCCGCTGAAATTTAAAAATGCTTCGGAACACTTCCATTGTTCTCGGAATTCCGCGGACGTTTAAAAATGGTTTGGAACTCTTCCATTGTTCTCAGAATTCTGCTGAAGTTTAAATATGCTTCAGAACTCTTCCATTGTTCTCGGAATTCCGCTGACGTTTAAAAATGCTTCGGAACTCTTCCATTGTTCTCCAAATTCCGCTGAAGTTTAAAAATGCTTCGTAACTCTTCCATTGTTCTCGAAATTCCGCTGAAGTTTAAAAATGCTTCGGAACTCTTCCGTTGTTCCCGGAATTACGCTGAAGTTTAAAAATGCTTCGGAACTCTTCCATTGCTCTCGAAATTCCGCTGAAGTTTAAATATGCTTCGGAACTCTTCCATTGTTCCCGGAATTATGCTGAAGTTTAAAAATGCTTCGGAACCCTTCCATTGTTCTCGGAATTCCGCTGAAGTTTAAAAATGCTTCGCAACTCTTCCATTGTTCTCGGAATTCCGTTGACGTTTAAAAATGCTTCGGAACTCTTCCATTGTTTTTGCAATGCCGCTGACGTTTAAAAATGCTTCGAAACTCTACCATTGTTCTCGGAATTCCATTGACGTTTAAAAATGCTTTGGAACTCTTCAATTGTTTGCGGAATTCTGCTGAAATTTAAAAATGCTTTGGAACTCCTCCATTGTTCTTGGAAATCTGCTGGAGGTTAAAAATGCTTTGGAACTCTTCCATGGTTTCCTGAATTCTGCTGAAGTTTAAAAATGTTTCGGAACTCTTCCATTGTTCTCGGAATTCCGCTGAAGTTTAAAAATGCTTCGGAACTCTTCCATTGTTCTCGGAATTCCGTTGAAGTTTAAAAATGCTTCAGAACTCTTCCATTGTTCTCGGAAATCCGCTGAAGTTGAAAAATGCTTCGGAACTCTTCCATTGTTAGCGGAATTCTGCTGACATTTAAAAATGCTTCGGAACACTTCCATTGATCTCGGAATTGCGCTGACATTTAAAAATGCTTCGAAACTCTTCAATTGTTTTCGGAATTCTGACATTTAAAAATGCTTCGGAACTCTTCCATTGTTCTCGAAATTCTGCTGAAGTTTAAAAATGCTTCGGAACTCTTCCATTGTTATCTGAATTCTGCTGACATTTAAAAATGCTTCAGAACCCTTCCATTGTTCTCGAAATTCTGCTGAAGTTTAAAAATGCTTCGGAACTCCTCCATTTTTCCCGGAATTCCGCTGAAGTTTAAAAATGCCTCGGAACTCTTCCATTGTTCTCGAAATTCCACTGAAGTTTAAAAATGCTTCGGAACTCTTCCGTTGTTCCCGGAATTATGCTGAAGTTTAAAAATGCTTCGGAACTCGTCCATTGTTCTCGAAATTCCGCTGAAGTTTAAATATGCTTCGGAACTCTTCCATTGTTCATGGAATTACGCTGAAGTTTAAAAATGCTTCAGAACTCTTCCATTGTTCTCGGAATTCCGCTGAAGTTTAAAAATGCTTCGCAACACTTCCATTGTTCTCGGAATTCCGTTTACGTTTAAAAATGCTTCGGAACTCTTCCATTGTTATCGGTATTTCGCTGACGTTTAAAAATCCTTCGGAACTCTTCCATTGTTTTGGGAATTACGCTGACGTTTAAAAATGCTTCGGAACTCTTCCATTGTTCTCGGAATTCTGCTGAAGTTTAAAAATGCTTCGGAACTCTTCCATTGTTCTGGGAATTCCGCTGAAGTTTAAAAATGTTTCGGAACTTTTATATTGTTCCCAGAATTACGCTGAAGTTTAAAAATGCTTCGGAACTATTCCTTTGTTCTCAGAATTCCGCTGAAGTTTAAAAATGCTTCGGAACTCTTCCATTGTTCTCGGAATCCCGTTGACGTTTAAAAATGCTTCGGAACTCTTCCATTTTTATCGGAATTCCGATGACGTTTAAAAATGCTTCAGAACTCTTCCATTGTTCTCGGAATTCTGCTGAAGTTTAAAAATGCTTCGGAAGTCTTCTATTGTTCTGGGAATTCCGCTGAAGTTTAAAAATGCTGCGGAACTCTTCTATTGTTCCCGGAATTACGCTGAAGTTTAAAAATGCTTCGGAAATTTTCCTTTGTTCTCAGAATTCCGCGAAGTTTAAATGCTTCGGAACTCTTCCATTGTTCTCGGAATTCCGTTGACGTTTAAAAATGCTTCGGAACTCTTCCATTGTTCCCGGAATTATGCTGAAGTTTAAAAATGCTTCGGAACCCTTCCATTGTTCTCGGAATTCCGCTGAAGTTTAAAAATGCTTCGCAACTCTTCCATTGTTCTCGGAATTCTGTTGACGTTTAAAAATGCTTCAGAACTCTTCCATTGTTTTTGCAATGCCGCTGACGTTTAAAAATGCTTCGAAACTCTACCATTGTTCTCGGAATTCCATTGACGTTTAAAAATGCTTTGGAACTCTTCAATTGTTTGCGGAATTCTGCTGAAATTTAAAAATGCTTTGGAACTCCTCCATTGTTCTTGGAAATCTGCTGGAGGTTAAAAATGCTTTGGAACTCTTCCATGGTTTCCTGAATTCTGCTGAAGTTTAAAAATGTTTCGGAACTCTTCCATTGTTCTCGGAATTCCGCTGAAGTTTAAAAATGCTTCGGAACTCTTCCATTGTTCTCGGAATTCCGTTGAAGTTTAAAAATGCTTCGGAACTCTTCCATTGTTCTCGGAAATCCGCTGAAGTTGAAAAATGCTTCGGAACTCTTCCATTGTTAGCGGAATTCTGCTGACATTTAAAAATGCTTCGGAACACTTCCATTGATCTCGGAATTGCGCTGACGTTTAAAAATGCTTCGAAACTCTTCAATTGTTTTCGGAATTCTGACATTTAAAAATGCTTCGGAACTCTTCCATTGTTCTCGAAATTCTGCTGAAGTTTAAAATTGCTTCGGAACTCTTCCATTGTTATCTGAATTCTGCTGACATTTAAAAATGCTTCAGAACCCTTCCATTGTTCTCGAAATTCTGCTGAAGTTTAAAAATGCTTCGGAACTCCTCCATTTTTCCCGGAATTCCGCTGAAGTTTAAAAATGCTTCGGAACTCTTCCGTTGTTCCCGGAATTATGCTGAAGTTTAAAAATGCTTCGCAACACTTCCATTGTTCTCGGAATTCCGTTTACGTTTAAAAATGCTTCGGAACTCTTCCATTGTTATCGGTATTCCGCTGACGTTTAAAAATCCTTCGGAACTCTTCCATTGTTTTGGGAATTACGCTGACGTTTAAAAATGCTTCGGAACTCTTCCATTGTTCTCGGAATTCTGCTGAAGTTTAAAAATGCTTCGGAACTCTTCCATTGTTCTGGGAATTCCGCTGAAGTTTAAAAATGTTTCGGAACTTTTATATTGTTCCCAGAATTACGCTGAAGTTTAAAAATGTTTCGGAACTTTTATATTGTTCCCAGAATTACGCTGAAGTTTAAAAATGCTTCGGAACTATTCCTTTGTTCTCAGAATTCCGCTGAAGTTTAAAAATGCTTCGGAACTCTTCCATTGTTCTCGGAATCCCGTTGACGTTTAAAAATGCTTCGGAACTCTTCCATTTTTATCGGAATTCCGATGACGTTTAAAAATGCTTCAGAACTCTTCCATTGTTCTCGGAATTCTGCTGAAGTTTAAAAATGCTTCGGAAGTCTTCTATTGTTCTGGGAATTCCGCTGAAGTTTAAAAATGCTGCGGAACTCTTCTATTGTTCCCGGAATTACGCTGAAGTTTAAAAATGCTTCGGAAATTTTCCTTTGTTCTCAGAATTCCGCGAAGTTTAAATGCTTCGGAACTCTTCCATTGTTCTCGGAATTCCGTTGACGTTTAAAAATGCTTCGGAACTCTTCCATTGTTCCCGGAATTATGCTGAAGTTTAAAAATGCTTCGGAACCCTTCCATTGTTCTCGGAATTCCGCTGAAGTTTAAAAATGCTTCGCAACTCTTCCATTGTTCTCGGAATTCTGTTGACGTTTAAAAATGCTTCAGAACTCTTCCATTGTTTTTGCAATGCCGCTGACGTTTAAAAATGCTTCGAAACTCTACCATTGTTCTCGGAATTCCATTGACGTTTAAAAATGCTTTGGAACTCTTCAATTGTTTGCGGAATTCTGCTGAAATTTAAAAATGCTTTGGAACTCCTCCATTGTTCTTGGAAATCTGCTGGAGGTTAAAAATGCTTTGGAACTCTTCCATGGTTTCCTGAATTCTGCTGAAGTTTAAAAATGTTTCGGAACTCTTCCATTGTTCTCGGAATTCCGCTGAAGTTTAAAAATGCTTCGGAACTCTTCCATTGTTCTCGGAATTCCGTTGAAGTTTAAAAATGCTTCGGAACTCTTCCATTGTTCTCGGAAATCCGCTGAAGTTGAAAAATGCTTCGGAACTCTTCCATTGTTAGCGGAATTCTGCTGACATTTAAAAATGCTTCGGAACACTTCCATTGATCTCGGAATTGCGCTGACGTTTAAAAATGCTTCGAAACTCTTCAATTGTTTTCGGAATTCTGACATTTAAAAATGCTTCGGAACTCTTCCATTGTTCTCGAAATTCTGCTGAAGTTTAAAAATGCTTCGGAACTCTTCCATTGTTATCTGAATTCTGCTGACATTTAAAAATGCTTCAGAACCCTTCCATTGTTCTCGAAATTCTGCTGAAGTTTAAAAATGCTTCGGAACTCCTCCATTTTTCCCGGAATTCCGCTGAAGTTTAAAAATGCTTCGGAACTCTTCCGTTGTTCCCGGAATTATGCTGAAGTTTAAAAATGCTTCGCAACACTTCCATTGTTCTCGGAATTCCGTTTACGTTTAAAAATGCTTCGGAACTCTTCCATTGTTATCGGTATTCCGCTGACGTTTAAAAATCCTTCGGAACTCTTCCATTGTTTTGGGAATTACGCTGACGTTTAAAAATGCTTCGGAACTCTTCCATTGTTCTCGGAATTCTGCTGAAGTTTAAAAATGCTTCGGAACTCTTCCATTGTTCTGGGAATTCCGCTGAAGTTTAAAAATGTTTCGGAACTTTTATATTGTTCCCAGAATTACGCTGAAGTTTAAAAATGCTTCGGAACTATTCCTTTGTTCTCAGAATTCCGCTGAAGTTTAAAAATGCTTCGGAACTCTTCCATTGTTCTCGGAATCCCGTTGACGTTTAAAAATGCTTCGGAACTCTTCCATTTTTATCGGAATTCCGATGACGTTTAAAAATGCTTCAGAACTCTTCCATTGTTCTCGGAATTCTGCTGAAGTTTAAAAATGCTTCGGAAGTCTTCTATTGTTCTGGGAATTCCGCTGAAGTTTAAAAATGCTGCGGAACTCTTCTATTGTTCCCGGAATTACGCTGAAGTTTCAAAATGCTTCGGAAATTTTCCTTTGTTCTCAGAATTCCGCGAAGTTTAAATGCTTCGGAACTCTTCCATTGTTCTCGGAATTCCGTTGACGTTTAAAAATGCTTCGGAACTCTTCCATTGTTCCCGGAATTATGCTGAAGTTTAAAAATGCTTCGGAACCCTTCCATTGTTCTCGGAATTCCGCTGAAGTTTAAAAATGCTTCGCAACTCTTCCATTGTTCTCGGAATTCTGTTGACGTTTAAAAATGCTTCGGAACTCTTCCATTGTTTTTGCAATGCCGCTGACGTTTAAAAATGCTTCGAAACTCTACCATTGTTCTCGGAATTCCATTGACGTTTAAAAATGCTTTGGAACTCTTCAATTGTTTGCGGAATTCTGCTGAAATTTAAAAATGCTTTGGAACTCCTCCATTGTTCTTGGAAATCTGCTGGAGGTTAAAAATGCTTTGGAACTCTTCCATGGTTTCCTGAATTCTGCTGAAGTTTAAAAATGTTTCGGAACTCTTCCATTGTTCTCGGAATTCCGCTGAAGTTTAAAAATGCTTCGGAACTCTTCCATTGTTCTCGGAATTCCGTTGAAGTTTAAAAATGCTTCGGAACTCTTCCATTGTTCTCGGAAATCCGCTGAAGTTGAAAAATGCTTCGGAACTCTTCCATTGTTAGCGGTATTCTGCTGACATTTAAAAATGCTTCGGAACACTTCCATTGATCTCGGAATTGCGCTGACGTTTAAAAATGCTTCGAAACTCTTCAATTGTTTTCGGAATTCTGACATTTAAAAATGCTTCGGAACTCTTCCATTGTTCTCGAAATTCTGCTGAAGTTTAAAAATGCTTCGGAACTCTTCCATTGTTATCTGAATTCTGCTGACATTTAAAAATGCTTCAGAACCCTTCCATTGTTCTCGAAATTCTGCTGAAGTTTAAAAATGCTTCGGAACTCCTCCATTTTTCCCGGAATTCCGCTGAAGTTTAAAAATGCTTCGGAACTCTTCCATTGTTCTCGAAATTCCACTGAAGTTTAAAAATGCTTCGGAACTCTTCCGTTGTTCTCGAAATTCCGCTGAAGTTTAAATATGCTTCGGAACTCTTCCATTGTTCATGGAATTACGCTGAAGTTTAAAAATGCTTCAGAACTCTTCCATTGTTCTCGGAATTCCGCTGAAGTTTAAAAATGCTTCGCAACACTTCCATTGTTCTCGGAATTCCGTTTACGTTTAAAAATGCTTCGGAACTCTTCCATTGTTCTCGGAATTCTGCTGAAGTTTAAAAATGCTTCGGAACTCTTCCATTGTTCTGGGAATTCCGCTGAAGTTTAAAAATGTTTCGGAACTTTTATATTGTTCCCAGAATTACGCTGAAGTTTAAAAATGCTTCGGAACTATTCCTTTGTTCTCAGAATTCCGCTGAAGTTTAAAAATGCTTCGGAACTCTTCTATTGTTCTCGGAATCCCGTTGACGTTTAAAAATGCTTCGGAACTCTTCCATTTTTATCGGAATTCCGATGACGTTTAAAAATGCTTCGGAACTCTTCTATTGTTCTGGGAATTCCGCTGAAGTTTAAAAATGCTGCGGAACTCTTCTATTGTTCCCGGAATTACGCTGAAGTTTAAAAATGCTTCGGAACTTTTCCTTTGTTCTCAGAATTCCGCTGAAGTTTAAATGCTTTGGAACTCTTCCATTGTTCTCGGAATTCCGTTGACGTTTAAAAATGCTTCGGAACTCTTCCATTGTTATCGGAATTCCGCTGACGTTTAAAAATACTTCGGAGCTCTTCCATTGTTTTCGGAATTCCGTTGACGTTTAAAAATGCTTTGGAACTCTTCAATTGTTCTCGGAATTCTGCTGGCATTTAAAAATGCTTCGGAACTCTTCCATAGTTTCTGGAATTCCACTGAAGTTTAAAAATGCTTCAGAACTCTTCCATTGTTCTCGGAATTCCGCTGAAGTTTAAAAATGCTCGGAACTATTCCATTGTTCTCAGAATTCCGCTGACGTTTAAAAATGCTTTGGAACTCTTCCATTGTTCTCGGAATTCTGCTGAAGTTTAAATATGCTTCAGAACTCTTCCATTGTTCTCGGAATTCCGCTGACGTTTAAAAATGCTTCGGAACTCTTCCATTGTTATCGGAATTCTGCTGTAGTTTAAAAATGCTTCGGAACTCTTCCATAGTTTCTGGAATTCCACTGAAGTTTAAAAATGCTTCAGAACTCTTCCATTGTTCTCGGAATTCCGCTGAAGTTTAAAAATGCTCGGAACTATTCCATTGTTCTCAGAATTCCGCTGACGTTTAAAAATGCTTTGGAACTCTTCCATTGTTCTCGGAATTCTGCTGAAGTTTAAATATGCTTCAGAACTCTTCCATTGTTCTCGGAATTCCGCTGACGTTTAAAAGTGCTTCGGAACTCTTCCATTGTTCTCCGAATTCCGCTGAAGTTTAAAAATGCTTCGGAACTCTTCCTTTGCTCTCGGAATTCCGCTGACGTTTAAAAATGCTTCGGAACTCTTCCATTATTCTCGGAATTCAGCTGAAATTTAAAAATGCTTTGGAACTCTTCAGTTGTTCTGGGAATTCTGCTGAAGTTTAAAAATGCTTCGGAACTCTTCCATTGTTCTGGGAATTCCGCTGAAGTTTAAAAATGCTTCAGAACTCTTCCATTTTTCCCCGAATTACGCTGAAGTTTAAAAATGCTTCGGAAGTCTTCCATTGTTAGCTGAATTCTGCTGACATTTAAAAATGCTTCAGAACTCTTCCATTGTTCTCGGAATTGCGCTGACGTTTAAAAATGCTTCAGAACTCTTCAATTGTTCTCAGAATTCTGCTGACATTTAAAAATGCTTCAGAACCCTTCCATTGTTCTCGAAATTCGGCTGAAGTTTAAATATGCTTCGGAAATCTTCCATTGTTCACGGAATTACGCTGAAGTTTAAAAATGCTTCAGAACTCTTCCATTGTTCTCGGAATACCGCTGAAGTTTAAAAATGCTTCGCAACACTTCCATTGTTCTCGGAATTCCGTTTACGTTTAAAAATGCTTCGGAACTCTTCCATTGTTATCGGTATTCCGCTGACGTTTAAAAATGTTTCGGAACTCTTCCATTGTTTTCGGAATTACGCTGAAATTTAAAAATGCTTCTGAACTCTTCCATTGTTCTCGGAATTCTGCTGAAGTTTAAAAATGCTTCGGAACTCTTCCATTTTTCTGGGAATTCCACTGAAGTTTAAAAATGTTTCGGAACTCTTATATTGTTCCCGGAATTACGCTGAAGTTTAAAAATGCTTCGGAATTCTTCCTTTGTTCTCAGAATTCCGCTGAAGTTTAAAAATGCTTCGGAACTCTTTCATTGTTCTCGGAATTCCGTTCACGTTTAAAAATGCTTCGGAACTCTTCCATTGTTATCGGAATTCCGATGACGTTTAAAAATGCTTCAGAACTCTTCCATTGTTCTCGGAATTCTGCTGAAGTTTAAAAATGCTTTGAAACGCTTCCATTGTTCTGGGAATTCCGCTGAAGTTTAAAAATGCTTCGGAACTCTTCTATTGTTCCCGGAATTACGCTGAAGTTTAAAAATGCTTCGGAAATCTTCCTTTGTTCTCAGAATTCCGCTGAATGTTAAAAATGCTTCGGAACTCTTCCATTGTTCTCGGAATTCCGTTGACGTTGAAAAATGCTTCGGAACTCTTCCATTGTTATCGGAATTCTGCTGACATTTAAAAATGTTTCGTAACTCTTCCATTTTTCTCGGAATTCTGCTGAAGTTTAAAAATGCTTCAGAACTCTTACATTGTTATCGGAATTCTGCTGAAGTTTAAAAATGCTTCGGAACTCTTCCATTGTTCTCGGAATTCTGCTGAAGTTTAAAAATGCTCGGAACTATTCCATTCTTCTCAGAAATCCACTGACGTTTAAAAATGCTTTGGAACTCTTCCATTGTTCTCGGAATTCTGCTGAAGTTTAAATATGCTTCAGAACTCTTCCATTGTTCTCGAAATTCCGCTGAAGTTTAAAAATCCTTCGGAACTCTTCCGTTGTTCCCGGAATTACGCTGAAGTTTAAAAATGCTTCGGAACTCTTCCATTGCTCTCGAAATTCCGCTGAAGTTTAAATATGCTTCGGAACTCTTCCATTGTTCCCGGAATTATGCTGAAGTTCAAAAATGCTTCGGAACTATTCCATTGTTCTCGAAATTCCGCTGAAGTTTAAAAATGCTTCGGAACTCTTCAATTGTTATCGGTATTCCGCTGACGTTTAAAAATGCTTCGGAACTCTTCCATTGTTCTCGGAATTCTGCTGAAGTTTAAATATGCTTCCGAACTCTTCCATTGTTCTCGGAATTCCGCTGACGTTTAAAAATGCTTCGGAACTCTTCCATTGT
This sequence comes from Phyllobates terribilis, assembly GCF_046119375.1. Taxonomy (NCBI): domain Eukaryota; kingdom Metazoa; phylum Chordata; class Amphibia; order Anura; family Dendrobatidae; genus Phyllobates; species Phyllobates terribilis. The sequence goes on from NW_027362769.1 coordinate 68,043,012, forward strand.
TCTCCGAATTCCGCTGAAGTTTAAAAATGCTTCGGAACTCTTCCTTTGTTCTCGGAATTCCGCTGACGTTTAAAAATGCTTCGGAACTCTTCCATTATTCTCGGAATTCAGCTGAAATTTAAAAATGCTTTGGAACTCTTCAGTTGTTCTCGGAATTCTGCTGAAGTTTAAAAATGTTTCGGAACTCTTCCATTGTTCTGGGAATTCCGCTGAAGTTTAAAAATGCTTCAGAACTCTTCCATTTTTCCCGGAATTACGCTGAAGTTTAAAAATGCTTCGGAACTCTTCCATTGTTAGCTGAATTCTGCTGACATTTAAAAATGCTTCAGAACTCTTCCATTGTTCTCGGAATTGCGCTGACGATTAAAAATGCTTCGGAACTCTTCCATTGTTCTCGAAATTCCGCTGAAGTTTAAATATGCTTCGGAACTCTTCCATTGTTCATGGAATTACGCTGAAGTTTAAAAATGCTTCAGAACTCTTCCATTGTTCTCGGAATTCCGTTTACGTTTAAAAATGCTTCGGAACTCTTCCATTGTTATCGGTATTCCGCTGACGTTTAAAAATGCTTCGGAACTCTTCCATTGTTCTCGGAATTCCGTTTACGTTTAAAAATGCTTCGGAACTCTTCCATTGTTATCGGTATTCCGCTGACGTTTAAAAATGCTTCGGAACTCTTCCATTGTTTTGGGAATTACGCTGACGTTTAAAAATGCTTCGGAACTCTTCCATTGTTCTCGGAATTCTGCTGAAGTTTAAAAATGCTTCGGAACTCTTCCGTTGTTCCCGGAATTATGCTGAAGTTTAAAAATGCTTCGGAACTCTTCCATTGTTCTCGAAATTCCGCTGAAGTTTAAATATGCTTCGGAACTCTTCCATTGTTCATGGAATTACGCTGAAGTTTAAAAATGCTTCAGAACTCTTCCATTGTTCTCGGAATTCCGCTGAAGTTTAAAAATGCTTCGCAACACTTCCATTGTTCTCGGAATTCCGTTTACGTTTAAAAATGCTTCGGAACTCTTCCATTGTTATCGGTATTCCGCTGACGTTTAAAAATCCTTCGGAACTCTTCCATTGTTTTGGGAATTACGCTGACGTTTAAAAATGCTTCGGAACTCTTCCATTGTTCTCGGAATTCTGCTGAAGTTTAAAAATGCTTCGGAACTCTTCCATTGTTCTGGGAATTCCGCTGAAGTTTAAAAATGTTTCGGAACTTTTATATTGTTCCCAGAATTACGCTGAAGTTTAAAAATGCTTCGGAACTATTCCTTTGTTCTCAGAATTCCGCTGAAGTTTAAAAATGCTTCGGAACTCTTCCATTGTTCTCGGAATCCCGTTGACGTTTAAAAATGCTTCGGAACTCTTCCATTTTTATCGGAATTCCGATGACGTTTAAAAATGCTTCAGAACTCTTCCATTGTTCTCGGAATTCTGCTGAAGTTTAAAAATGCTTCGGAACTCTTCTATTGTTCTGGGAATTCCGCTGAAGTTTAAAAATGCTGCGGAACTCTTCTATTGTTCCCGGAATTACGCTGAAGTTTAAAAATGCTTCGGAACTTTTCCTTTGTTCTCAGAATTCCGCTGAAGTTTAAATGCTTCGGAACTCTTCCATTGTTCTCGGAATTCCGTTGACGTTTAAAAATGCTTCGGAACTCTTCCATTGTTATCGGAATTCCGCTGACGTTTAAAAATACTTCGGAGCTCTTCCATTGTTTTCGGAATTCCGTTGACGTTTAAAAATGCTTTGGAACTCTTCAATTGTTCTCGGAATTCTGCTGGCATTTAAAAATGTTTCGGAACTCTTCCATTGTTATCGGAATTCTGCTGTAGTTTAAAAATGCTTCGGAACTCTTCCATAGTTTCTGGAATTCCACTGAAGTTTAAAAATGCTTCAGAACTCTTCCATTGTTCTCGGAATTCCGCTGAAGTTTAAAAATGCTCGGAACTATTCCATTGTTCTCAGAATTCCGCTGACGTTTAAAAATGCTTTGGAACTCTTCCATTGTTCTCGGAATTCTGCTGAAGTTTAAATATGCTTCAGAACTCTTCCATTGTTCTCGGAATTCCGCTGACGTTTAAAAATGCTTCGGAACTCTTCCATTGTTATCGGAATTCTGCTGTAGTTTAAAAATGCTTCGGAACTCTTCCATAGTTTCTGGAATTCCACTGAAGTTTAAAAATGCTTCAGAACTCTTCCATTGTTCTCGGAATTCCGCTGAAGTTTAAAAATGCTCGGAACTATTCCATTGTTCTCAGAATTCCGCTGACGTTTAAAAATGCTTTGGAACTCTTCCATTGTTCTCGGAATTCTGCTGAAGTTTAAATATGCTTCAGAACTCTTCCATTGTTCTCGGAATTCCGCTGACGTTTAAAAATGCTTCGGAACTCTTCCATTGTTCTCCGAATTCCGCTGAAGTTTAAAAATGCTTCGGAACTCTTCCTTTGCTCTCGGAATTCCGCTGACGTTTAAAAATGCTTCGGAACTCTTCCATTATTCTCGGAATTCAGCTGAAATTTAAAAATGCTTTGGAACTCTTCAGTTGTTCTGGGAATTCTGCTGAAGTTTAAAAATGCTTCGGAACTCTTCCATTGTTCTGGGAATTCCGCTGAAGTTTAAAAATGCTTCAGAACTCTTCCATTTTTCCCGGAATTACGCTGAAGTTTAAAAATGCTTCGGAAGTCTTCCATTGTTAGCTGAATTCTGCTGACATTTAAAAATGCTTCAGAACTCTTCCATTGTTCTCGGAATTGCGCTGACGTTTAAAAATGCTTCGGAACTCTTCAATTGTTCTCTGAATTCTGCTGACATTTAAAAATGCTTCAGAACCCTTCCATTGTTCTCGAAATTCTGCTGAAGTTTAAATATGCTTCGGAAATCTTCCATTGTTCACGGAATTACGCTGAAGTTTAAAAATGCTTCAGAACTCTTCCATTGTTCTCGGAATACCGCTGAAGTTTAAAAATGCTTCGGAACTCTTCCATTGTTATCGGTATTCCGCTGACGTTTAAAAATGTTTCGGAACTCTTCCATTGTTTTCGGAATTACGCTGAAATTTAAAAATGCTTCTGAACTCTTCCATTGTTCTCGGAATTCTGCTGAAGTTTAAAAATGCTTCGGAACTCTTCCATTTTTCTGGGAATTCCACTGAAGTTTAAAAATGTTTCGGAACTCTTATATTGTTCCCGGAATTACGGTGAAGTTTAAAAATGCTTCGGAATTCTTCCTTTGTTCTCAGAATTCCGCTGAAGTTTAAAAATGCTTCGGAACTCTTCCATTGTTCTCGGAATTCCGTTCACGTTTAAAAATGCTTCGGAACTCTTCCATTGTTATCGGAATTCCGATGACGTTTAAAAATGCTTCAGAACTCTTCCATTGTTCTCGGAATTCTGCTGAAGTTTAAAAATGCTTTGAAACGCTTCCATTGTTCTGGGAATTCCGCTGAAGTTTAAAAATGCTTCGGAACTCTTCTATTGTTCCCGGAATTACGCTGAAGTTTAAAAATGCTTCGGAAATCTTCCTTTGTTCTCAGAATTCCGCTGAATGTTAAAAATGCTTCGGAACTCTTCCATTGTTCTCGGAATTCCGTTGACGTTGAAAAATGCTTCGGAACTCTTCCATTGTTATCGGAATTACGCTGACGTTTAAAAATGCTTCAGAACTCTTCTATTGTTTTCGGAATTCCGTTGACGTTTAAAAATGCTTTGGAACTCTTCAATTGTTCTCGGAATTCTGCTGACATTTAAAAATGTTTCGTAACTCTTCCATTTTTCTCGGAATTCTGCTGAAGTTTAAAAATGCTTCAGAACTCTTACATTGTTATCGGAATTCTGCTGAAGTTTAAAAATGCTTCGGAACTCTTCCATTGTTCTCGGAATTCTGCTGAAGTTTAAAAATGCTCGGAACTATTCCATTCTTCTCAGAAATCCGCTGACGTTTAAAAATGCTTTGGAACTCTTCCATTGTTCTCGGAATTCTGCTGAAGTTTAAATATGCTTCAGAACTCTTCCATTGTTCTCGAAATTCCGCTGAAGTTTAAAAATCCTTCGGAACTCTTCCGTTGTTCCCGGAATTACGCTGAAGTTTAAAAATGCTTCGGAACTCTTCCATTGCTCTCGAAATTCCGCTGAAGTTTAAATATGCTTCGGAACTCTTCCATTGTTCCCGGAATTATGCTGAAGTTCAAAAATGCTTCGGAACTATTCCATTGTTCTCGAAATTCCGCTGAAGTTTAAAAATGCTTCGGAACTCTTCAATTGTTATCGGTATTCCGCTGACGTTTAAAAATGCTTCGGAACTCTTCCATTGTTCTCGGAATTCTGCTGAAGTTTAAATATGCTTCAGAACTCTTCCATTGTTCTCGGAATTCCGCTGACGTTTAAAAATGCTTCGGAACTCTTCCATTGTTCTCCGAATTCCGCTGAAGTTTAAAAATGCTTCGGAACTCTTCCTTTGTTCTCGGAATTCCGCTGACGTTTAAAAATGCTTCGGAACTCTTCCATTATTCTCGGAATTCAGCTGAAATTTAAAAATGCTTTGGAACTCTTCAGTTGTTCTCGGAATTCTGCTGAAGTTTAAAAATGTTTCGGAACTCTTCCATTGTTCTGGGAATTCCGCTGAAGTTTAAAAATGCTTCGGAACTCTACCATTGTTCTCGGAATTCCGTTGAAGTTTAAAAATGCTTCGGAACTCTTCCATTGTTCTCGGAAATCCGCTGAAGTTGAAAAATGCTTTGGAACATTTCCATTGTTCTCGGAATTCCGTTGACGTTTAAAAATGCTTCGGAACTCATCCATTGTTCCCGGAATAACGCTGAAGTTTAAAAATGCTTCGGAACTCTTCCTTTGTTCTCGGATTCCGCTGAAGTTTAAAAATGCTTCGGAACTCTTCCATTGTTATCGGAATTCTGCTGAAGTTTAAAAATGCTTCGGAACTCTTCCATTGTCTCGGAATTCTGCTGAAATTTAAAAATGCTTCGGAACTCTTCCATTGTTCTAGGAATTCTGCTGAAGTTTAAAAATGCTTCGGAACTCTTCCTTTGTTCTCAGAATTCTGCTGAAATTTAAAAATGCTTCGGAACTCTTCCATTGTTCTAGGAATTCCGCTGAAGTTTAAAAATGCTTCGGAACTCTTCCATGGTTCCCGGAATTCAGCTGAAGTTTAAAAATGTTTCGGAACTCTTTTGTTGTTCTCGGAATTCCGCTGAAGTTTAAAAATGCTTCGGAACTCTTCCATTGTTCTGGAAATTCCGCTGAAGTTTAAAAATTCTTCGGAACTCTTCCATTTTTCCCAGAATTACGCTGAAGTTTAAAAATGCTTCGGAACTCTTCCATTGTTAGCGGAATTCTGCTAACATTTAAAAATGCTTCGGAACACTTCCATTGATCTCGGAATTGCGCTGACGTTTAAAAATGCTTCGAAACTCTTCAATTGTTCTCGGAATTCTGCTGACATTTAAAAATGCTTCAGAACTCTTCCATTGTTCTCGAAATTCTGCTGAAGTTTAAAAATGCTTCGGAACTCCTCCATTTTTCCCGGAATTCCGCTGAAATTTAAAAATGCTTCGCAACTCTTCCATTGTTCTCGGAATTCCGCTGAAATTTAAAAATGCTTCGGAACACTTCCATTGTTCTCGGAATTCCGCGGACGTTTAAAAATGGTTTGGAACTCTTCCATTGTTCTCGGAATTCTGCTGAAGTTTAAAAATGCTTCAGAACTCTTACATTGTTATCGGAATTCTGCTGAAGTTTAAAAATGCTTCGGAACTCTTCCATTGTTCTCGGAATTCTGCTGAAGTTTAAAAATGCTCGGAACTATTCCATTCTTCTCAGAAATCCGCTGACGTTTAAAAATGCTTTGGAACTCTTCCATTGTTCTCGGAATTCTGCTGAAGTTTAAATATGCTTCAGAACTCTTCCATTGTTCTCGAAATTCCGCTGAAGTTTAAATATGCTTCGGAACTCTTCCATTGTTTCCGGAATTATGCTGAAGTTTAAAAATGCTTCGGAACCCTTCCATTGTTCTCGGAATTCTGCTGAAGTTTAAATATGCTCGGAACTCTTCCATTGTTCTCAGAATTCCGCTGAAGTTTAAAAATGCTTCGGAACTCTTCCTTTGTTCTCGGAATTCCGCTGACGTTTAAAAATGCTTCGGAACTCTTCCATTATTCTCGGAATTCAGCTGAAATTTAAAAATGCTTTGGAACTCTTCAGTTGTTCTCGGAATTCTGCTGAAGTTTAAAAATGTTTCGGAACTCTTCCATTGTTCTGGGAATTCCGCTGAAGTTTAAAAATGCTTCAGAACTCTTCCATTTTTCCCGGAATTACGCTGAAGTTTAAAAATGCTTCGGAACTCTTCCATTGTTAGCTGAATTCTGCTGACATTTAAAAATGCTTCAGAACTCTTCCATTGTTATCGGTATTCCGCTGACGTTTAAAAATGCTTCGGAACTCTTCCATTGTTTTGGGAATTACGCTGACGTTTAAAAATGCTTCGGAACTCTTCCATTGTTCTCGGAATTCTGCTGAAGTTTAAAAATGCTTCGGAACTCTTCCGTTGTTCCCGGAATTATGCTGAAGTTTAAAAATGCTTCGGAACTCTTCCATTGTTCTCGAAATTCCGCTGAAGTTTAAATATGCTTCGGAACTCTTCCATTGTTCATGGAATTACGCTGAAGTTTAAAAATGCTTCAGAACTCTTCCATTGTTCTCGGAATTCCGCTGAAGTTTAAAAATGCTTCGCAACACTTCCATTGTTCTCGGAATTCCGTTTACGTTTAAAAATGCTTCGGAACTCTTCCATTGTTATCGGTATTCCGCTGACGTTTAAAAATCCTTCGGAACTCTTCCATTGTTTTGGGAATTACGCTGACGTTTAAAAATGCTTCGGAACTCTTCCATTGTTCTCGGAATTCTGCTGAAGTTTAAAAATGCTTCGGAACTCTTCCATTGTTCTGGGAATTCCGCTGAAGTTTAAAAATGTTTCGGAACTTTTATATTGTTCCCAGAATTACGCTGAAGTTTAAAAATGCTTCGGAACTATTCCTTTGTTCTCAGAATTCCGCTGAAGTTTAAAAATGCTTCGGAACTCTTCCATTGTTCTCGGAATCCCGTTGACGTTTAAAAATGCTTCGGAACTCTTCCATTTTTATCGGAATTCCGATGACGTTTAAAAATGCTTCAGAACTCTTCCATTGTTCTCGGAATTCTGCTGAAGTTTAAAAATGCTTCGGAACTCTTCTATTGTTCTGGGAATTCCGCTGAAGTTTAAAAATGCTGCGGAACTCTTCTATTGTTCCCGGAATTACGCTGAAGTTTAAAAATGCTTCGGAACTTTTCCTTTGTTCTCAGAATTCCGCTGAAGTTTAAATGCTTCGGAACTCTTCCATTGTTCTCGGAATTCCGTTGACGTTTAAAAATGCTTCGGAACTCTTCCATTGTTATCGGAATTCCGCTGATGTTTAAAAATACTTCGGAGCTCTTCCATTGTTTTCGGAATTCCGTTGACGTTTAAAAATGCTTTGGAACTCTTCAATTGTTCTCGGAATTCTGCTGGCATTTAAAAATGTTTCGGAACTCTTCCATTGTTATCGGAATTCTGCTGTAGTTTAAAAATGCTTCGGAACTCTTCCATAGTTTCTGGAATTCCACTGAAGTTTAAAAATGCTTCAGAACTCTTCCATTGTTCTCGGAATTCCGCTGAAGTTTAAAAATGCTCGGAACTATTCCATTGTTCTCAGAATTCCGCTGACGTTTAAAAATGCTTTGGAAGTCTTCCATTGTTCTCGGAATTCTGCTGAAGTTTAAATATGCTTCAGAACTCTTCCATTGTTCTCGGAATTCCGCTGACGTTTAAAAATGCTTCGGAACTCTTCCATTGTTATCGGAATTCTGCTGTAGTTTAAAAATGCTTCGGAACTCTTCCATAGTTTCTGGAATTCCACTGAAGTTTAAAAATGCTTCAGAACTCTTCCATTGTTCTCGGAATTCCGCTGAAGTTTAAAAATGCTCGGAACTATTCCATTGTTCTCAGAATTCCGCTGACGTTTAAAAATGCTTTGGAACTCTTCCATTGTTCTCGGAATTCTGCTGAAGTTTAAATATGCTTCAGAACTCTTCCATTGTTCTCGGAATTCCGCTGACGTTTAAAAATGCTTCGGAACTCTTCCATTGTTCTCCGAATTCCGCTGAAGTTTAAAAATGCTTCGGAACTCTTCCTTTGCTCTCGGAATTCCGCTGACGTTTAAAAATGCTTCGGAACTCTTCCATTATTCTCGGAATTCAGCTGAAATTTAAAAATGCTTTGGAACTCTTCAGTTGTTCTGGGAATTCTGCTGAAGTTTAAAAATGCTTCGGAACTCTTCCATTGTTCTGGGAATTCCGCTGAAGTTTAAAAATGCTTCAGAACTCTTCCATTTTTCCCGGAATTACGCTGAAGTTTAAAAATGCTTCGGAAGTCTTCCATTGTTAGCTGAATTCTGCTGACATTTAAAAATGCTTCAGAACTCTTCCATTGTTCTCGGAATTGCGCTGACGTTTAAAAATGCTTCGGAACTCTTCAATTGTTCTCTGAATTCTGCTGACATTTAAAAATGCTTCAGAACCCTTCCATTGTTCTCGAAATTCTGCTGAAGTTTAAATATGCTTCGGAAATCTTCCATTGTTCACGGAATTACGCTGAAGTTTAAAAATGCTTCAGAACTCTTCCATTGTTCTCGGAATACCGCTGAAGTTTAAAAATGCTTCAGAACTCTTCCATTGTTCTCGGAATTCCGATGACGTTTAAAAATGCTTCAGAACTCTTCCATTGTTCTCGGAATTCTGCTGAAGTTTAAAAATGCTTCGGAACTCTTCTATTGTTCTGGGAATTCCGCTGAAGTTTAAAAATGCTGCGGAACTCTTCTATTGTTCCCGGAATTACGCTGAAGTTTAAAAATGCTTCGGAACTTTTCCTTTGTTCTCAGAATTCCGCTGAAGTTTAAATGCTTCGGAACTCTTCCATTGTTCTCGGAATTCCGTTGACGTTTAAAAATGCTTCGGAACTCTTCCATTGTTATCGGAATTCCGCTGATGTTTAAAAATACTTCGGAGCTCTTCCATTGTTTTCGGAATTCCGTTGACGTTTAAAAATGCTTTGGAACTCTTCAATTGTTCTCGGAATTCTGCTGGCATTTAAAAATGTTTCGGAACTCTTCCATTGTTATCGGAATTCTGCTGTAGTTTAAAAATGCTTCGGAACTCTTCCATAGTTTCTGGAATTCCACTGAAGTTTAAAAATGCTTCAGAACTCTTCCATTGTTCTCGGAATTCCGCTGAAGTTTAAAAATGCTCGGAACTATTCCATTGTTCTCAGAATTCCGCTGACGTTTAAAAATGCTTTGGAACTCTTCCATTGTTCTCGGAATTCTGCTGAAGTTTAAATATGCTTCAGAACTCTTCCATTGTTCTCGGAATTCCGCTGACGTTTAAAAATTCTTCGGAACTCTTCCATTGTTATCGGAATTCTGCTGTAGTTTAAAAATGCTTCGGAACTCTTCCATAGTTTCTGGAATTCCACTGAAGTTTAAAAATGCTTCAGAACTCTTCCATTGTTCTCGGAATTCCGCTGAAGTTTAAAAATGCTCGGAACTATTCCATTGTTCTCAGAATTCCGCTGACGTTTAAAAATGCTTTGGAACTCTTCCATTGTTCTCGGAATTCTGCTGAAGTTTAAATATGCTTCAGAACTCTTCCATTGTTCTCGGAATTCCGCTGACGTTTAAAAATGCTTCGGAACTCTTCCATTGTTCTCCGAATTCCGCTGAAGTTTAAAAATGCTTCGGAACTCTTCCTTTGCTCTCGGAATTCCGCTGACGTTTAAAAATGCTTCGGAACTCTTCCATTATTCTCGGAATTCAGCTGAAATTTAAAAATGCTTTGGAACTCTTCAGTTGTTCTGGGAATTCTGCTGAAGTTTAAAAATGCTTCGGAACTCTTCCATTGTTCTGGGAATTCCGCTGAAGTTTAAAAATGCTTCAGAACTCTTCCATTTTTCCCGGAATTACGCTGAAGTTTAAAAATGCTTCGGAAGTCTTCCATTGTTAGCTGAATTCTGCTGACATTTAAAAATGCTTCAGAACTCTTCCATTGTTCTCGGAATTGCGCTGACGTTTAAAAATGCTTCGGAACTCTTCAATTGTTCTCTGAATTCTGCTGACATTTAAAAATGCTTCAGAACCCTTCCATTGTTCTCGAAATTCTGCTGAAGTTTAAATATGCTTCGGAAATCTTCCATTGTTCACGGAATTACGCTGAAGTTTAAAAATGCTTCAGAACTCTTCCATTGTTCTCGGAATACCGCTGAAGTTTAAAAATGCTTCGGAACTCTTCCATTGTTATCGGTATTCCGCTGACGTTTAAAAATGTTTCGGAACTCTTCCATTGTTTTCGGAATTACGCTGAAATTTAAAAATGCTTCTGAACTCTTCCATTGTTCTCGGAATTCTGCTGAAGTTTAAAAATGCTTCGGAACTCTTCCATTTTTCTGGGAATTCCACTGAAGTTTAAAAATGTTTCGGAACTCTTATATTGTTCCCGGAATTACGCTGAAGTTTAAAAATGCTTCGGAATTCTTCCTTTGTTCTCAGAATTCCGATGAAGTTTAAAAATGCTTCGGAACTCTTCCATTGTTCTCGGAATTCCGTTCACGTTTAAAAATGCTTCGGAACTCTTCCATTGTTATCGGAATTCCGATGACGTTTAAAAATGCTTCAGAACTCTTCCATTGTTCTCGGAATTCTGCTGAAGTTTAAAAATGCTTTGAAACGCTTCCATTGTTCTGGGAATTCCGCTGAAGTTTAAAAATGCTTCGGAACTCTTCTATTGTTCCCGGAATTACGCTGAAGTTTAAAAATGCTTCGGAAATCTTCCTTTGTTCTCAGAATTCCGCTGAATGTTAAAAATGCTTCGGAACTCTTCCATTGTTCTCGGAATTCCGTTGACGTTGAAAAATGCTTCGGAACTCTTCCATTGTTATCGGAATTACGCTGACGTTTAAAAATGCTTCAGAACTCTTCTATTGTTTTCGGAATTCCGTTGACGTTTAAAAATGCTTTGGAACTCTTCAATTGTTCTCGGAATTCTGCTGACATTTAAAAATGTTTCGTAACTCTTCCATTTTTCTCGGAATTCTGCTGAAGTTTAAAAATGCTTCAGAACTCTTACATTGTTATCGGAATTCTGCTGAAGTTTAAAAATGCTTCGGAACTCTTCCATTGTTCTCGGAATTCTGCTGAAGTTTAAAAATGCTCGGAACTATTCCATTCTTCTCAGAAATCCGCTGACGTTTAAAAATGCTTTGGAACTCTTCCATTGTTCTCGGAATTCTGCTGAAGTTTAAATATGCTTCAGAACTCTTCCATTGTTCTCGAAATTCCGCTGAAGTTTAAATATGCTTCGGAACTCTTCCGTTGTTCCCGGAATTATGCTGAAGTTCAAAAATGCTTCGGAACTATTCCATTGTTCTCGAAATTCCGCTGAAGTTTAAAAATGCTTCGGAACTCTTCAATTGTTATCGGTATTCCGCTGACGTTTAAAAATGCTTCGGAACTCTTCCATTGTTCTCGGAATTCTGCTGAAGTTTAAATATGCTTCAGAACTCTTCCATTGTTCTCGGAATTCCGCTGACGTTTAAAAATGCTTCGGAACTCTTCCATTGTTCTCCGAATTCCGCTGAAGTTTAAAAATGCTTCGGAACTCTTCCTTTGTTCTCGGAATTCCGCTGACGTTTAAAAATGCTTCGGAACTCTTCCATTATTCTCGGAATTCAGCTGAAATTTAAAAATGCTTTGGAACTCTTCAGTTGTTCTCGGAATTCTGCTGAAGTTTAAAAATGTTTCGGAACTCTTCCATTGTTCTGGGAATTCCGCTGAAGTTTAAAAATGCTTCGGAACTCTACCATTGTTCTCGGAATTCCGTTGAAGTTTAAAAATGCTTCGGAACTCTTCCATTGTTCTCGGAAATCCGCTGAAGTTGAAAAATGCTTTGGAACATTTCCATTGTTCTCGGAATTCCGTTGACGTTTAAAAATGCTTCGGAACTCATCCATTGTTCCCGGAATAACGCTGAAGTTTAAAAATGCTTCGGAACTCTTCCTTTGTTCTCGGATTCCGCTGAAGTTTAAAAATGCTTCGGAACTCTTCCATTGTTATCGGAATTCTGCTGAAGTTTAAAAATGCTTCGGAACTCTTCCATTGTCTCGGAATTCTGCTGAAATTTAAAAATGCTTCGGAACTCTTCCATTGTTCTAGGAATTCTGCTGAAGTTTAAAAATGCTTCGGAACTCTTCCTTTGTTCTCAGAATTCTGCTGAAATTTAAAAATGCTTCGGAACTCTTCCATTGTTCTAGGAATTCCGCTGAAGTTTAAAAATGCTTCGGAACTCTTCCATGGTTCCCGGAATTCAGCTGAAGTTTAAAAATGTTTCGGAACTCTTTTGTTGTTCTCGGAATTCCGCTGAAGTTTAAAAATGCTTCGGAACTCTTCCATTGTTCTGGAAATTCCGCTGAAGTTTAAAAATTCTTCGGAACTCTTCCATTTTTCCCAGAATTACGCTGAAGTTTAAAAATGCTTCGGAACTCTTCCATTGTTAGCGGAATTCTGCTAACATTTAAAAATGCTTCGGAACACTTCCATTGATCTCGGAATTGCGCTGACGTTTAAAAATGCTTCGAAACTCTTCAATTGTTCTCGGAATTCTGCTGACATTTAAAAATGCTTCAGAACTCTTCCATTGTTCTCGAAATTCTGCTGAAGTTTAAAAATGCTTCGGAACTCCTCCATTTTTCCCGGAATTCCGCTGAAATTTAAAAATGCTTCGCAACTCTTCCATTGTTCTCGGAATTCTGCTGAAATTTAAAAATGCTTCGGAACACTTCCATTGTTCTCGGAATTCCGCGGACGTTTAAAAATGGTTTGGAACTCTTCCATTGTTCTCGGAATTCTGCTGAAGTTTAAAAATGCTTCAGAACTCTTACATTGTTATCGGAATTCTGCTGAAGTTTAAAAATGCTTCGGAACTCTTCCATTGTTCTCGGAATTCTGCTGAAGTTTAAAAATGCTCGGAACTATTCCATTCTTCTCAGAAATCCGCTGACGTTTAAAAATGCTTTGGAACTCTTCCATTGTTCTCGGAATTCTGCTGAAGTTTAAATATGCTTCAGAACTCTTCCATTGTTCTCGAAATTCCGCTGAAGTTTAAATATGCTTCGGAACTCTTCCATTGTTTCCGGAATTATGCTGAAGTTTAAAAATGCTTCGGAACCCTTCCATTGTTCTCGGAATTCTGCTGAAGTTTAAATATGCTCGGAACTCTTCCATTGTTCTCAGAATTCCGCTGAAGTTTAAAAATGCTTCGGAACTCTTCCTTTGTTCTCGGAATTCCGCTGACGTTTAAAAATGCTTCGGAACTCTTCCATTATTCTCGGAATTCAGCTGAAATTTAAAAATGCTTTGGAACTCTTCAGTTGTTCTCGGAATTCTGCTGAAGTTTAAAAATGTTTCGGAACTCTTCCATTGTTCTGGGAATTCCGCTGAAGTTTAAAAATGCTTCAGAACTCTTCCATTTTTCCCGGAATTACGCTGAAGTTTAAAAATGCTTCGGAACTCTTCCATTGTTAGCTGAATTCTGCTGACATTTAAAAATGCTTCAGAACTCTTCCATTGTTCTCGGAATTGCGCTGACGATTAAAAATGCTTCGGAACTCTTCCATTGTTCTCGAAATTCCGCTGAAGTTTAAATATGCTTCGGAACTCTTCCATTGTTCATGGAATTACGCTGAAGTTTAAAAATGCTTCAGAACTCTTCCATTGTTCTCGGAATTCCGCTGAAGTTTAAAAATGCTTCGCAACACTTCCATTGTTCTCGGAATTCCGTTTACGTTTAAAAATGCTTCGGAACTCTTCCATTGTTATCGGTATTCCGCTGACGTTTAAAAATGCTTCGGAACTCTTCCATTGTTTTGGGAATTACGCTGACGTTTAAAAATGCTTCGGAACTCTTCCATTGTTCTCGGAATTCTGCTGAAGTTTAAAAATGCTTCGGAACTCTTCCGTTGTTCCCGGAATTATGCTGAAGTTTAAAAATGCTTCGGAACTCTTCCATTGTTCTCGAAATTCCGCTGAAGTTTAAATATGCTTCGGAACTCTTCCATTGTTCATGGAATTACGCTGAAGTTTAAAAATGCTTCAGAACTCTTCCATTGTTCTCGGAATTCCGCTGAAGTTTAAAAATGCTTCGCAACACTTCCATCGTTCTCGGAATTCCGTTTACGTTTAAAAATGCTTCGGAACTCTTCCATTGTTATCGGTATTCCGCTGACGTTTAAAAATCCTTCGGAACTCTTCCATTGTTTTGGGAATTACGCTGACGTTTAAAAATGCTTCGGAACTCTTCCATTGTTCTCGGAATTCTGCTGAAGTTTAAAAATGCTTCGGAACTCTTCCATTGTTCTGGGAATTCCGCTGAAGTTTAAAAATGTTTCGGAACTTTTATATTGTTCCCAGAATTACGCTGAAGTTTAAAAATGCTTCGGAACTATTCCTTTGTTCTCAGAATTCCGCTGAAGTTTAAAAATGCTTCGGAACTCTTCCATTGTTCTCGGAATCCCGTTGACGTTTAAAAATGCTTCGGAACTCTTCCATTTTTATCGGAATTCCGATGACGTTTAAAAATGCTTCAGAACTCTTCCATTGTTCTCGGAATTCTGCTGAAGTTTAAAAATGCTTCGGAACTCTTCTATTGTTCTGGGAATTCTGCTGAAGTTTAAAAATGCTGCGGAACTCTTCTATTGTTCCCGGAATTACGCTGAAGTTTAAAAATGCTTCGGAACTTTTCCTTTGTTCTCAGAATTCCGCTGAAGTTTAAATGCTTCGGAACTCTTCCATTGTTCTCGGAATTCCGTTGACGTTTAAAAATGCTTCGGAACTCTTCCATTGTTATCGGAATTCCGCTGATGTTTAAAAATACTTCGGAGCTCTTCCATTGTTTTCGGAATTCCGTTGACGTTTAAAAATGCTTTGGAACTCTTCAATTGTTCTCGGAATTCTGCTGGCATTTAAAAATGTTTCGGAACTCTTCCATTGTTATCGAAATTCTGCTGTAGTTTAAAAATGCTTCGGAACTCTTCCATAGTTTCTGGAATTCCACTGAAGTTTAAAAATGCTTCAGAACTCTTCCATTGTTCTCGGAATTCCGCTGAAGTTTAAAAATGCTCGGAACTATTCCATTGTTCTCAGAATTCCGCTGACGTTTAAAAATGCTTTGGAACTCTTCCATTGTTCTCGGAATTCTGCTGAAGTTTAAATATGCTTCAGAACTCTTCCATTGTTCTCGGAATTCCGCTGACGTTTAAAAATGCTTTGGAACTCTTCAGTTGTTCTGGGAATTCTGCTGAAGTTTAAAAATGCTTCGGAACTCTTCCATTGTTCTGGGAATTCCGCTGAAGTTTAAAAATGCTTCAGAACTCTTCCATTTTTCCCGGAATTACGCTGAAGTTTAAAAATGCTTCGGAAGTCTTCCATTGTTAGCTGAATTCTGCTGACATTTAAAAATGCTTCAGAACTCTTCCATTGTTCTCGGAATTGCGCTGACGTTTAAAAATGCTTCGGAACTCTTCAATTGTTCTCTGAATTCTGCTGACATTTAAAAATGCTTCAGAACCCTTCCATTGTTCTCGAAATTCTGCTGAAGTTTAAATATGCTTCGGAAATCTTCCATTGTTCACGGAATTACGCTGAAGTTTAAAAATGCTTCAGAACTCTTCCATTGTTCTCGGAATACCGCTGAAGTTTAAAAATGCTTCGGAACTCTTCCATTGTTATCGGTATTCCGCTGACGTTTAAAAATGTTTCGGAACTCTTCCATTGTTTTCGGAATTACGCTGAAATTTAAAAATGCTTCTGAACTCTTCCATTGTTCTCGGAATTCTGCTGAAGTTTAAAAATGCTTCGGAACTCTTCCATTTTTCTGGGAATTCCACTGAAGTTTAAAAATGTTTCGGAACTCTTATATTGTTCCCGGAATTACGCTGAAGTTTAAAAATGCTTCGGAAATCTTCCTTTGTTCTCAGAATTCCGCTGAATGTTAAAAATGCTTCGGAACTCTTCCATTGTTCTCGGAATTCCGTTGACGTTGAAAAATGCTTCGGAACTCTTCCATTGTTATCGGAATTACGCTGACGTTTAAAAATGCTTCAGAACTCTTCTATTGTTTTCGGAATTCCGTTGACGTTTAAAAATGCTTTGGAACTCTTCAATTGTTCTCGGAATTCTGCTGACATTTAAAAATGTTTCGTAACTCTTCCATTTTTCTCGGAATTCTGCTGAAGTTTAAAAATGCTTCAGAACTCTTACATTGTTATCGGAATTCTGCTGAAGTTTAAAAATGCTTCGGAACTCTTCCATTGTTCTCGGAATTCTGCTGAAGTTTAAAAATGCTCGGAACTATTCCATTCTTCTCAGAAATCCGCTGACGTTTAAAAATGCTTTGGAACTCTTCCATTGTTCTCGGAATTCTGCTGAAGTTTAAATATGCTTCAGAACTCTTCCATTGTTCTCGAAATTCCGCTGAAGTTTAAAAATCCTTCGGAACTCTTCCGTTGTTCCCGGAATTACGCTGAAGTTTAAAAATGCTTCGGAACTCTTCCATTGCTCTCGAAATTCCGCTGAAGTTTAAATATGCTTCGGAACTCTTCCATTGTTCCCGGAATTATGCTGAAGTTCAAAAATGCTTCGGAACTATTCCATTGTTCTCGAAATTCCGCTGAAGTTTAAAAATGCTTCGGAACTCTTCAATTGTTATCGGTATTCCGCTGACGTTTAAAAATGCTTCGGAACTCTTCCATTGTTCTCGGAATTCTGCTGAAGTTTAAATATGCTTCAGAACTCTTCCATTGTTCTCGGAATTCCGCTGACGTTTAAAAATGCTTCGGAACTCTTCCATTATTCTCGGAATTCAGCTGAAATTTAAAAATGCTTTGGAACTCTTCAGTTGTTCTCGGAATTCTGCTGAAGTTTAAAAATGTTTCGGAACTCTTCCATTGTTCTGGGAATTCCGCTGAAGTTTAAAAATGCTTCGGAACTCTACCATTGTTCTCGGAATTCCGTTGAAGTTTAAAAATGCTTCGGAACTCTTCCATTGTTCTCGGAAATCCGCTGAAGTTGAAAAATGCTTTGGAACATTTCCATTGTTCTCGGAATTCCGTTGACGTTTAAAAATGCTTCGGAACTCATCCATTGTTCCCGGAATAACGCTGAAGTTTAAAAATGCTTCGGAACTCTTCCTTTGTTCTCGGATTCCGCTGAAGTTTAAAAATGCTTCGGAACTCTTCCATTGTTATCGGAATTCTGCTGAAGTTTAAAAATGCTTCGGAACTCTTCCATTGTCTCGGAATTCTGCTGAAATTTAAAAATGCTTCGGAACTCTTCCATTGTTCTAGGAATTCTGCTGAAGTTTAAAAATGCTTCGGAACTCTTCCTTTGTTCTCAGAATTCTGCTGAAATTTAAAAATGCTTCGGAACTCTTCCATTGTTCTAGGAATTCCGCTGAAGTTTAAAAATGCTTCGGAACTCTTCCATGGTTCCCGGAATTCAGCTGAAGTTTAAAAATGTTTCGGAACTCTTTTGTTGTTCTCGGAATTCCGCTGAAGTTTAAAAATGCTTCGGAACTCTTCCATTGTTCTGGAAATTCCGCTGAAGTTTAAAAATTCTTCGGAACTCTTCCATTTTTCCCAGAATTACGCTGAAGTTTAAAAATGCTTCGGAACTCTTCCATTGTTAGCGGAATTCTGCTAACATTTAAAAATGCTTCGGAACACTTCCATTGATCTCGGAATTGCGCTGACGTTTAAAAATGCTTCGAAACTCTTCAATTGTTCTCGGAATTCTGCTGACATTTAAAAATGCTTCAGAACTCTTCCATTGTTCTCGAAATTCTGCTGAAGTTTAAAAATGCTTCGGAACTCCTCCATTTTTCCCGGAATTCCGCTGAAATTTAAAAATGCTTCGCAACTCTTCCATTGTTCTCGGAATTCTGCTGAAATTTAAAAATGCTTCGGAACACTTCCATTGTTCTCGGAATTCCGCGGACGTTTAAAAATGGTTTGGAACTCTTCCATTGTTCTCGGAATTCTGCTGAAGTTTAAAAATGCTTCAGAACTCTTACATTGTTATCGGAATTCTGCTGAAGTTTAAAAATGCTTCGGAACTCTTCCATTGTTCTCGGAATTCTGCTGAAGTTTAAAAATGCTCGGAACTATTCCATTCTTCTCAGAAATCCGCTGACGTTTAAAAATGCTTTGGAACTCTTCCATTGTTCTCGGAATTCTGCTGAAGTTTAAATATGCTTCAGAACTCTTCCATTGTTCTCGAAATTCCGCTGAAGTTTAAATATGCTTCGGAACTCTTCCATTGTTTCCGGAATTATGCTGAAGTTTAAAAATGCTTCGGAACCCTTCCATTGTTCTCGGAATTCTGCTGAAGTTTAAATATGCTCGGAACTCTTCCATTGTTCTCAGAATTCCGCTGAAGTTTAAAAATGCTTCGGAACTCTTCCTTTGTTCTCGGAATTCCGCTGACGTTTAAAAATGCTTCGGAACTCTTCCATTATTCTCGGAATTCAGCTGAAATTTAAAAATGCTTTGGAACTCTTCAGTTGTTCTCGGAATTCTGCTGAAGTTTAAAAATGTTTCGGAACTCTTCCATTGTTCTGGGAATTCCGCTGAAGTTTAAAAATGCTTCAGAACTCTTCCATTTTTCCCGGAATTACGCTGAAGTTTAAAAATGCTTCGGAACTCTTCCATTGTTAGCTGAATTCTGCTGACATTTAAAAATGCTTCAGAACTCTTCCATTGTTCTCGGAATTGCGCTGACGATTAAAAATGCTTCGGAACTCTTCCATTGTTCTCGAAATTCCGCTGAAGTTTAAATATGCTTCGGAACTCTTCCATTGTTCATGGAATTACGCTGAAGTTTAAAAATGCTTCAGAACTCTTCCATTGTTCTCGGAATTCCGCTGAAGTTTAAAAATGCTTCGCAACACTTCCATTGTTCTCGGAATTCCGTTTACGTTTAAAAATGCTTCGGAACTCTTCCATTGTTATCGGTATTCCGCTGACGTTTAAAAATGCTTCGGAACTCTTCCATTGTTTTGGGAATTACGCTGACGTTTAAAAATGCTTCGGAACTCTTCCATTGTTCTCGGAATTCTGCTGAAGTTTAAAAATGCTTCGGAACTCTTCCGTTGTTCCCGGAATTATGCTGAAGTTTAAAAATGCTTCGGAACTCTTCCATTGTTCTCGAAATTCCGCTGAAGTTTAAATATGCTTCGGAACTCTTCCATTGTTCATGGAATTACGCTGAAGTTTAAAAATGCTTCAGAACTCTTCCATTGTTCTCGGAATTCCGCTGAAGTTTAAAAATGCTTCGCAACACTTCCATTGTTCTCGGAATTCCGTTTACGTTTAAAAATGCTTCGGAACTCTTCCATTGTTATCGGTATTCCGCTGACGTTTAAAAATCCTTCGGAACTCTTCCATTGTTTTGGGAATTACGCTGACGTTTAAAAATGCTTCGGAACTCTTCCATTGTTCTCGGAATTCTGCTGAAGTTTAAAAATGCTTCGGAACTCTTCCATTGTTCTGGGAATTCCGCTGAAGTTTAAAAATGTTTCGGAACTTTTTGTATTGTTCCCAGAATTACGCTGAAGTTTAAAAATGCTTCGGAACTATTCCTTTGTTCTCAGAATTCCGCTGAAGTTTAAAAATGCTTCGGAACTCTTCCATTGTTCTCGGAATCCCGTTGACGTTTAAAAATGCTTCGGAACTCTTCCATTTTTATCGGAATTCCGATGACGTTTAAAAATGCTTCAGAACTCTTCCATTGTTCTCGGAATTCTGCTGAAGTTTAAAAATGCTTCGGAACTCTTCTATTGTTCTGGGAATTCCGCTGAAGTTTAAAAATGCTGCGGAACTCTTCTATTGTTCCCGGAATTACGCTGAAGTTTAAAAATGCTTCGGAACTTTTCCTTTGTTCTCAGAATTCCGCTGAAGTTTAAATGCTTCGGAACTCTTCCATTGTTCTCGGAATTCCGTTGACGTTTAAAAATGCTTCGGAACTCTTCCATTGTTATCGGAATTCCGCTGATGTTTAAAAATACTTCGGAGCTCTTCCATTGTTTTCGGAATTCCGTTGACGTTTAAAAATGCTTTGGAACTCTTCAATTGTTCTCGGAATTCTGCTGGCATTTAAAAATGTTTCGGAACTCTTCCATTGTTATCGGAATTCTGCTGTAGTTTAAAAATGCTTCGGAACTCTTCCATAGTTTCTGGAATTCCACTGAAGTTTAAAAATGCTTCAGAACTCTTCCATTGTTCTCGGAATTCCGCTGAAGTTTAAAAATGCTCGGAACTATTCCATTGTTCTCAGAATTCCGCTGACGTTTAAAAATGCTTTGGAACTCTTCCATTGTTCTCGGAATTCTGCTGAAGTTTAAATATGCTTCAGAACTCTTCCATTGTTCTCGGAATTCCGCTGACGTTTAAAAATGCTTCGGAACTCTTCCATTGTTATCGGAATTCTGCTGTAGTTTAAAAATGCTTCGGAACTCTTCCATAGTTTCTGGAATTCCACTGAAGTTTAAAAATGCTTCAGAACTCTTCCATTGTTCTCGGAATTCCGCTGAAGTTTAAAAATGCTCGGAACTATTCCATTGTTCTCAGAATTCCGCTGACGTTTAAAAATGCTTTGGAACTCTTCCATTGTTCTCGGAATTCTGCTGAAGTTTAAATATGCTTCAGAACTCTTCCATTGTTCTCGGAATTCCGCTGACGTTTAAAAATGCTTCGGAACTCTTCCATTGTTCTCCGAATTCCGCTGAAGTTTAAAAATGCTTCGGAACTCTTCCTTTGCTCTCGGAATTCCGCTGACGTTTAAAAATGCTTCGGAACTCTTCCATTATTCTCGGAATTCAGCTGAAATTTAAAAATGCTTTGGAACTCTTCAGTTGTTCTGGGAATTCTGCTGAAGTTTAAAAATGCTTCGGAACTCTTCCATTGTTCTGGGAATTCCGCTGAAGTTTAAAAATGCTTCAGAACTCTTCCATTTTTCCCGGAATTACGCTGAAGTTTAAAAATGCTTCGGAAGTCTTCCATTGTTAGCTGAATTCTGCTGACATTTAAAAATGCTTCAGAACTCTTCCATTGTTCTCGGAATTGCGCTGACGTTTAAAAATGCTTCGGAACTCTTCAATTGTTCTCTGAATTCTGCTGACATTTAAAAATGCTTCAGAACCCTTCCATTGTTCTCGAAATTCTGCTGAAGTTTAAATATGCTTCGGAACTCTTCCATTGTTCTCGGAATACCGCTGAAGTTTAAAAATGCTTCGGAACTCTTCCATTGTTATCGGTATTCCGCTGACGTTTAAAAATGTTTCGGAACTCTTCCATTGTTTTCGGAATTACGCTGAAATTTAAAAATGCTTCTGAACTCTTCCATTGTTCTCGGAATTCTGCTGAAGTTTAAAAATGCTTCGGAACTCTTCCATTTTTCTGGGAATTCCACTGAAGTTTAAAAATGTTTCGGAACTCTTATATTGTTCCCGGAATTACGCTGAAGTTTAAAAATGCTTCGGAATTCTTCCTTTGTTCTCAGAATTCCGCTGAAGTTTAAAAATGCTTCGGAACTCTTCCATTGTTCTCGGAATTCCGTTCACGTTTAAAAATGCTTCGGAACTCTTCCATTGTTATCGGAATTCCGATGACGTTTAAAAATGCTTCAGAACTCTTCCATTGTTCTCGGAATTCTGCTGAAGTTTAAAAATGCTTTGAAACGCTTCCATTGTTCTGGGAATTCCGCTGAAGTTTAAAAATGCTTCGGAACTCTTCTATTGTTCCCGGAATTACGCTGAAGTTTAAAAATGCTTCGGAAATCTTCCTTTGTTCTCAGAATTCCGCTGAATGTTAAAAATGCTTCGGAACTCTTCCATTGTTCTCGGAATTCCGTTGACGTTGAAAAATGCTTCGGAACTCTTCCATTGTTATCGGAATTACGCTGACGTTTAAAAATGCTTCAGAACTCTTCTATTGTTTTCGGAATTCCGTTGACGTTTAAAAATGCTTTGGAACTCTTCAATTGTTCTCGGAATTCTGCTGAAGTTTAAAAATGCTTCAGAACTCTTACATTGTTATCGGAATTCTGCTGAAGTTTAAAAATGCTTCGGAACTCTTCCATTGTTCTCGGAATTCTGCTGAAGTTTAAAAATGCTCGGAACTATTCCATTCTTCTCAGAAATCCGCTGACGTTTAAAAATGCTTTGGAACTCTTCCATTGTTCTCGGAATTCTGCTGAAGTTTAAATATGCTTCAGAACTCTTCCATTGTTCTCGAAATTCCGCTGAAGTTTAAAAATCCTTCGGAACTCTTCCGTTGTTCCCGGAATTACGCTGAAGTTTAAAAATGCTTCGGAACTCTTCCATTGCTCTCGAAATTCCGCTGAAGTTTAAATATGCTTCGGAACTCTTCCATTGTTCCCGGAATTATGCTGAAGTTCAAAAATGCTTCGGAACTATTCCATTGTTCTCGAAATTCCGCTGAAGTTTAAAAATGCTTCGGAACTCTTCAATTGTTATCGGTATTCCGCTGACGTTTAAAAATGCTTCGGAACTCTTCCATTGTTCTCGGAATTCTGCTGAAGTTTAAATATGCTTCAGAACTCTTCCATTGTTCTCGGAATTCCGCTGACGTTTAAAAATGCTTCGGAACTCTTCCATTGTTCTCCGAATTCCGCTGAAGTTTAAAAATGCTTCGGAACTCTTCCTTTGTTCTCGGAATTCCGCTGACGTTTAAAAATGCTTTGGAACTCTTCCATTATTCTCGGAATTCAGCTGAAATTTAAAAATGCTTTGGAACTCTTCAGTTGTTCTCGGAATTCTGCTGAAGTTTAAAAATGTTTCGGAACTCTTCCATTGTTCTGGGAATTCCGCTGAAGTTTAAAAATGCTTCGGAACTCTACCATTGTTCTCGGAATTCCGTTGAAGTTTAAAAATGCTTCGGAACTCTTCCATTGTTCTCGGAAATCCGCTGAAGTTGAAAAATGCTTTGGAACATTTCCATTGTTCTCGGAATTCCGTTGACGTTTAAAAATGCTTCGGAACTCATCCATTGTTCCCGGAATAACGCTGAAGTTTAAAAATGCTTCGGAACTCTTCCTTTGTTCTCGGATTCCGCTGAAGTTTAAAAATGCTTCGGAACTCTTCCATTGTTATCGGAATTCTGCTGAAGTTTAAAAATGCTTCGGAACTCTTCCATTGTCTCGGAATTCTGCTGAAATTTAAAAATGCTTCGGAACTCTTCCATTGTTCTAGGAATTCTGCTGAAGTTTAAAAATGCTTCGGAACTCTTCCTTTGTTCTCAGAATTCTGCTGAAATTTAAAAATGCTTCGGAACTCTTCCATTGTTCTAGGAATTCCGCTGAAGTTTAAAAATGCTTCGGAACTCTTCCATGGTTCCCGGAATTCAGCTGAAGTTTAAAAATGTTTCGGAACTCTTTTGTTGTTCTCGGAATTCCGCTGAAGTTTAAAAATGCTTCGGAACTCTTCCATTGTTCTGGAAATTCCGCTGAAGTTTAAAAATTCTTCGGAACTCTTCCATTTTTCCCAGAATTACGCTGAAGTTTAAAAATGCTTCGGAACTCTTCCATTGTTCTCGGAATTCTGCTGAAATTTAAAAATGCTTCGGAACACTTCCATTGTTCTCGGAATTCCGCGGACGTTTAAAAATGGTTTGGAACTCTTCCATTGTTCTCGGAATTCTGCTGAAGTTTAAAAATGCTTCAGAACTCTTACATTGTTATCGGAATTCTGCTGAAGTTTAAAAATGCTTCGGAACTCTTCCATTGTTCTCGGAATTCTGCTGAAGTTTAAAAATGCTCGGAACTATTCCATTCTTCTCAGAAATCCGCTGACGTTTAAAAATGCTTTGGAACTCTTCCATTGTTCTCGGAATTCTGCTGAAGTTTAAATATGCTTCAGAACTCTTCCATTGTTCTCGAAATTCCGCTGAAGTTTAAATATGCTTCGGAACTCTTCCATTGTTTCCGGAATTATGCTGAAGTTTAAAAATGCTTCGGAACCCTTCCATTGTTCTCGGAATTCTGCTGAAGTTTAAATATGCTCGGAACTCTTCCATTGTTCTCAGAATTCCGCTGAAGTTTAAAAATGCTTCGGAACTCTTCCTTTGTTCTCGGAATTCCGCTGACGTTTAAAAATGCTTCGGAACTCTTCCATTATTCTCGGAATTCAGCTGAAATTTAAAAATGCTTTGGAACTCTTCAGTTGTTCTCGGAATTCTGCTGAAGTTTAAAAATGTTTCGGAACTCTTCCATTGTTCTGGGAATTCCGCTGAAGTTTAAAAATGCTTCAGAACTCTTCCATTTTTCCCGGAATTACGCTGAAGTTTAAAAATGCTTCGGAACTCTTCCATTGTTAGCTGAATTCTGCTGACATTTAAAAATGCTTCAGAACTCTTCCATTGTTCTCGGAATTGCGCTGACGATTAAAAATGCTTCGGAACTCTTCCATTGTTCTCGAAATTCCGCTGAAGTTTAAATATGCTTCGGAACTCTTCCATTGTTCATGGAATTACGCTGAAGTTTAAAAATGCTTCAGAACTCTTCCATTGTTCTCGGAATTCCGCTGAAGTTTAAAAATGCTTCGCAACACTTCCATTGTTCTCGGAATTCCGTTTACGTTTAAAAATGCTTCGGAACTCTTCCATTGTTATCGGTATTCCGCTGACGTTTAAAAATGCTTCGGAACTCTTCCATTGTTTTGGGAATTACGCTGACGTTTAAAAATGCTTCGGAACTCTTCCATTGTTCTCGGAATTCTGCTGAAGTTTAAAAATGCTTCGGAACTCTTCCGTTGTTCCCGGAATTATGCTGAAGTTTAAAAATGCTTCGGAACTCTTCCATTGTTCTCGAAATTCCGCTGAAGTTTAAATATGCTTCGGAACTCTTCCATTGTTCATGGAATTACGCTGAAGTTTAAAAATGCTTCAGAACTCTTCCATTGTTCTCGGAATTCCGCTGAAGTTTAAAAATGCTTCGCAACACTTCCATTGTTCTCGGAATTCCGTTTACGTTTAAAAATGCTTCGGAACTCTTCCATTGTTATCGGTATTCCGCTGACGTTTAAAAATCCTTCGGAACTCTTCCATTGTTTTGGGAATTACGCTGACGTTTAAAAATGCTTCGGAACTCTTCCATTGTTCTCGGAATTCTGCTGAAGTTTAAAAATGCTTCGGAACTCTTCCATTGTTCTGGGAATTCCGCTGAAGTTTAAAAATGTTTCGGAACTTTTATATTGTTCCCAGAATTACGCTGAAGTTTAAAAATGCTTCGGAACTATTCCTTTGTTCTCAGAATTCCGCTGAAGTTTAAAAATGCTTCGGAACTCTTCCATTGTTCTCGGAATCCCGTTGACGTTTAAAAATGCTTCGGAACTCTTCCATTTTTATCGGAATTCCGATGACGTTTATAAAATGCTTCAGAACTCTTCCATTGTTCTCGGAATTCTGCTGAAGTTTAAAAATGCTTCGGAACTCTTCTATTGTTCTGGGAATTCCGCTGAAGTTTAAAAATGCTGCGGAACTCTTCTATTGTTCCCGGAATTACGCTGAAGTTTAAAAATGCTTCGGAACTTTTCCTTTGTTCTCAGAATTCCGCTGAAGTTTAAATGCTTCGGAACTCTTCCATTGTTCTCGGAATTCCGTTGACGTTTAAAAATGCTTCGGAACTCTTCCATTGTTATCGGAATTCCGCTGATGTTTAAAAATACTTCGGAGCTCTTCCATTGTTTTCGGAATTCCGTTGACGTTTAAAAATGCTTTGGAACTCTTCAATTGTTCTCGGAATTCTGCTGGCATTTAAAAATGTTTCGGAACTCTTCCATTGTTATCGGAATTCTGCTGTAGTTTAAAAATGCTTCGGAACTCTTCCATAGTTTCTGGAATTCCACTGAAGTTTAAAAATGCTTCAGAACTCTTCCATTGTTCTCGGAATTCCGCTGAAGTTTAAAAATGCTCGGAACTATTTCATTGTTCTCAGAATTCCGCTGACGTTTAAAAATGCTTTGGAACTCTTCCATTGTTCTCGGAATTCTGCTGAAGTTTAAATATGCTTCAGAACTCTTCCATTGTTCTCGGAATTCCGCTGACGTTTAAAAATGCTTCGGAACTCTTCCATTGTTATCGGAATTCTGCTGTAGTTTAAAAATGCTTCGGAACTCTTCCATAGTTTCTGGAATTCCACTGAAGTTTAAAAATGCTTCAGAACTCTTCCATTGTTCTCGGAATTCCGCTGAAGTTTAAAAATGCTCGGAACTATTCCATTGTTCTCAGAATTCCGCTGACGTTTAAAAATGCTTTGGAACTCTTCCATTGTTCTCGGAATTCTGCTGAAGTTTAAATATGCTTCAGAACTCTTCCATTGTTCTCGGAATTCCGCTGACGTTTAAAAATGCTTCGGAACTCTTCCATTGTTCTCCGAATTCCGCTGAAGTTTAAAAATGCTTCGGAACTCTTCCATTGTTCTCGGAATTCTGCTGAAGTTTAAAAATGCTCGGAACTATTCCATTCTTCTCAGAAATCCGCTGACGTTTAAAAATGCTTTGGAACTCTTCCATTGTTCTCGGAATTCTGCTGAAGTTTAAATATGCTTCAGAACTCTTCCATTGTTCTCGAAATTCCGCTGAAGTTTAAATATGCTTCGGAACTCTTCCATTGTTTCCGGAATTATGCTGAAGTTTAAAAATGCTTCGGAACCCTTCCATTGTTCTCGGAATTCTGCTGAAGTTTAAATATGCTCGGAACTCTTCCATTGTTCTCAGAATTCCGCTGAAGTTTAAAAATGCTTCGGAACTCTTCCTTTGTTCTCGGAATTCCGCTGACGTTTAAAAATGCTTCGGAACTCTTCCATTATTCTCGGAATTCAGCTGAAATTTAAAAATGCTTTGGAACTCTTCAGTTGTTCTCGGAATTCTGCTGAAGTTTAAAAATGTTTCGGAACTCTTCCATTGTTCTGGGAATTCCGCTGAAGTTTAAAAATGCTTCAGAACTCTTCCATTTTTCCCGGAATTACGCTGAAGTTTAAAAATGCTTCGGAACTCTTCCATTGTTAGCTGAATTCTGCTGACATTTAAAAATGCTTCAGAACTCTTCCATTGTTCTCGGAATTGCGCTGACGATTAAAAATGCTTCGGAACTCTTCCATTGTTCTCGAAATTCCGCTGAAGTTTAAATATGCTTCGGAACTCTTCCATTGTTCATGGAATTACGCTGAAGTTTAAAAATGCTTCAGAACTCTTCCATTGTTCTCGGAATTCCGCTGAAGTTTAAAAATGCTTCGCAACACTTCCATTGTTCTCGGAATTCCGTTTACGTTTAAAAATGCTTCGGAACTCTTCCATTGTTATCGGTATTCCGCTGACGTTTAAAAATGCTTCGGAACTCTTCCATTGTTTTGGGAATTACGCTGACGTTTAAAAATGCTTCGGAACTCTTCCATTGTTCTCGGAATTCTGCTGAAGTTTAAAAATGCTTCGGAACTCTTCCGTTGTTCCCGGAATTATGCTGAAGTTTAAAAATGCTTCGGAACTCTTCCATTGTTCTCGAAATTCCGCTGAAGTTTAAATATGCTTCGGAACTCTTCCATTGTTCATGGAATTACGCTGAAGTTTAAAAATGCTTCAGAACTCTTCCATTGTTCTCGGAATTCCGCTGAAGTTTAAAAATGCTTCGCAACACTTCCATTGTTCTCGGAATTCCGTTTACGTTTAAAAATGCTTCGGAACTCTTCCATTGTTATCGGTATTCCGCTGACGTTTAAAAATCCTTCGGAACTCTTCCATTGTTTTGGGAATTACGCTGACGTTTAAAAATGCTTCGGAACTCTTCCATTGTTCTCGGAATTCTGCTGAAGTTTAAAAATGCTTCGGAACTCTTCCATTGTTCTGGGAATTCCGCTGAAGTTTAAAAATGTTTCGGAACTTTTATATTGTTCCCAGAATTACGCTGAAGTTTAAAAATGCTTCGGAACTATTCCTTTGTTCTCAGAATTCCGCTGAAGTTTAAAAATGCTTCGGAACTCTTCCATTGTTCTCGGAATCCCGTTGACGTTTAAAAATGCTTCGGAACTCTTCCATTTTTATCGGAATTCCGATGACGTTTATAAAATGCTTCAGAACTCTTCCATTGTTCTCGGAATTCTGCTGAAGTTTAAAAATGCTTCGGAACTCTTCTATTGTTCTGGGAATTCCGCTGAAGTTTAAAAATGCTGCGGAACTCTTCTATTGTTCCCGGAATTACGCTGAAGTTTAAAAATGCTTCGGAACTTTTCCTTTGTTCTCAGAATTCCGCTGAAGTTTAAATGCTTCGGAACTCTTCCATTGTTCTCGGAATTCCGTTGACGTTTAAAAATGCTTCGGAACTCTTCCATTGTTATCGGAATTCCGCTGATGTTTAAAAATACTTCGGAGCTCTTCCATTGTTTTCGGAATTCCGTTGACGTTTAAAAATGCTTTGGAACTCTTCAATTGTTCTCGGAATTCTGCTGGCATTTAAAAATGTTTCGGAACTCTTCCATTGTTATCGGAATTCTGCTGTAGTTTAAAAATGCTTCGGAACTCTTCCATAGTTTCTGGAATTCCACTGAAGTTTAAAAATGCTTCAGAACTCTTCCATTGTTCTCGGAATTCCGCTGAAGTTTAAAAATGCTCGGAACTATTCCATTGTTCTCAGAATTCCGCTGACGTTTAAAAATGCTTTGGAACTCTTCCATTGTTCTCGGAATTCTGCTGAAGTTTAAATATGCTTCAGAACTCTTCCATTGTTCTCGGAATTCCGCTGACGTTTAAAAATGCTTCGGAACTCTTCCATTGTTATCGGAATTCTGCTGTAGTTTAAAAATGCTTCGGAACTCTTCCATAGTTTCTGGAATTCCACTGAAGTTTAAAAATGCTTCAGAACTCTTCCATTGTTCTCGGAATTCCGCTGAAGTTTAAAAATGCTCGGAACTATTCCATTGTTCTCAGAATTCCGCTGACGTTTAAAAATGCTTTGGAACTCTTCCATTGTTCTCGGAATTCTGCTGAAGTTTAAATATGCTTCAGAACTCTTCCATTGTTCTCGGAATTCCGCTGACGTTTAAAAATGCTTCGGAACTCTTCCATTGTTCTCCGAATTCCGCTGAAGTTTAAAAATGCTTCGGAACTCTTCCTTTGCTCTCGGAATTCCGCTGACGTTTAAAAATGCTTCGGAACTCTTCCATTATTCTCGGAATTCAGCTGAAATTTAAAAATGCTTTGGAACTCTTCAGTTGTTCTGGGAATTCTGCTGAAGTTTAAAAATGCTTCGGAACTCTTCCATTGTTCTGGGAATTCCGCTGAAGTTTAAAAATGCTTCAGAACTCTTCCATTTTTCCCGGAATTACGCTGAAGTTTAAAAATGCTTCGGAAGTCTTCCATTGTTAGCTGAATTCTGCTGACATTTAAAAATGCTTCAGAACTCTTCCATTGTTCTCGGAATTGCGCTGACGTTTAAAAATGCTTCGGAACTCTTCAATTGTTCTCTGAATTCTGCTGACATTTAAAAATGCTTCAGAACCCTTCCATTGTTCTCGAAATTCTGCTGAAGTTTAAATATGCTTCGGAAATCTTCCATTGTTCACGGAATTACGCTGAAGTTTAAAAATGCTTCAGAACTCTTCCATTGTTCTCGGAATACCGCTGAAGTTTAAAAATGCTTCGGAACTCTTCCATTGTTATCGGTATTCCGCTGACGTTTAAAAATGTTTCGGAACTCTTCCATTGTTTTCGGAATTACGCTGAAATTTAAAAATGCTTCTGAACTCTTCCATTGTTCTCGGAATTCTGCTGAAGTTTAAAAATGCTTCGGAACTCTTCCATTTTTCTGGGAATTCCACTGAAGTTTAAAAATGTTTCGGAACTCTTATATTGTTCCCGGAATTACGCTGAAGTTTAAAAATGCTTCGGAATTCTTCCTTTGTTCTCAGAATTCCGCTGAAGTTTAAAAATGCTTCGGAACTCTTCCATTGTTCTCGGAATTCCGTTCACGTTTAAAAATGCTTCGGAACTCTTCCATTGTTATCGGAATTCCGATGACGTTTAAAAATGCTTCAGAACTCTTCCATTGTTCTCGGAATTCTGCTGAAGTTTAAAAATGCTTTGAAACGCTTCCATTGTTCTGGGAATTCCGCTGAAGTTTAAAAATGCTTCGGAACTCTTCTATTGTTCCCGGAATTACGCTGAAGTTTAAAAATGCTTCGGAAATCTTCCTTTGTTCTCAGAATTCCGCTGAATGTTAAAAATGCTTCGGAACTCTTCCATTGTTCTCGGAATTCCGTTGACGTTGAAAAATGCTTCGGAACTCTTCCATTGTTATCGGAATTACGCTGACGTTTAAAAATGCTTCAGAACTCTTCTATTGTTTTCGGAATTCCGTTGACGTTTAAAAATGCTTTGGAACTCTTCAATTGTTCTCGGAATTCTGCTGACATTTAAAAATGTTTCGTAACTCTTCCATTTTTCTCGGAATTCTGCTGAAGTTTAAAAATGCTTCAGAACTCTTACATTGTTATCGGAATTCTGCTGAAGTTTAAAAATGCTTCGGAACTCTTCCATTGTTCTCGGAATTCTGCTGAAGTTTAAAAATGCTCGGAACTATTCCATTCTTCTCAGAAATCCGCTGACGTTTAAAAATGCTTTGGAACTCTTCCATTGTTCTCGGAATTCTGCTGAAGTTTAAATATGCTTCAGAACTCTTCCATTGTTCTCGAAATTCCGCTGAAGTTTAAAAATCCTTCGGAACTCTTCCGTTGTTCCCGGAATTACGCTGAAGTTTAAAAATGCTTCGGAACTCTTCCATTGCTCTCGAAATTCCGCTGAAGTTTAAATATGCTTCGGAACTCTTCCATTGTTCCCGGAATTATGCTGAAGTTCAAAAATGCTTCGGAACTATTCCATTGTTCTCGAAATTCCGCTGAAGTTTAAAAATGCTTCGGAACTCTTCAATTGTTATCGGTATTCCGCTGACGTTTAAAAATGCTTCGGAACTCTTCCATTGTTCTCGGAATTCTGCTGAAGTTTAAATATGCTTCAGAACTCTTCCATTGTTCTCGGAATTCCGCTGACGTTTAAAAATGCTTCGGAACTCTTCCATTGTTCTCCGAATTCCGCTGAAGTTTAAAAATGCTTCGGAACTCTTCCTTTGTTCTCGGAATTCTGCTGACGTTTAAAAATGCTTCGGAACTCTTCCATTATTCTCGGAATTCAGCTGAAATTTAAAAATGCTTTGGAACTCTTCAGTTGTTCTCGGAATTCTGCTGAAGTTTAAAAATGTTTCGGAACTCTTCCATTGTTCTGGGAATTCCGCTGAAGTTTAAAAATGCTTCGGAACTCTACCATTGTTCTCGGAATTCCGTTGAAGTTTAAAAATGCTTCAGAACTCTTCCATTGTTCTCGGAAATCCGCTGAAGTTGAAAAATGCTTTGGAACATTTCCATTGTTCTCGGAATTCCGTTGACGTTTAAAAATGCTTCGGAACTCATCCATTGTTCCCGGAATAACGCTGAAGTTTAAAAATGCTTCGGAACTCTTCCTTTGTTCTCGGATTCCGCTGAAGTTTAAAAATGCTTCGGAACTCTTCCATTGTTATCGGAATTCTGCTGAAGTTTAAAAATGCTTCGGAACTCTTCCATTGTCTCGGAATTCTGCTGAAATTTAAAAATGCTTCGGAACTCTTCCATTGTTCTAGGAATTCTGCTGAAGTTTAAAAATGCTTCGGAACTCTTCCTTTGTTCTCAGAATTCTGCTGAAATTTAAAAATGCTTCGGAACTCTTCCATTGTTCTAGGAATTCCGCTGAAGTTTAAAAATGCTTCGGAACTCTTCCATGGTTCCCGGAATTCAGCTGAAGTTTAAAAATGTTTCGGAACTCTTTTGTTGTTCTCGGAATTCCGCTGAAGTTTAAAAATGCTTCGGAACTCTTCCATTGTTCTGGAAATTCCGCTGAAGTTTAAAAATTCTTCGGAACTCTTCCATTTTTCCCAGAATTACGCTGAAGTTTAAAAATGCTTCGGAACTCTTCCATTGTTAGCGGAATTCTGCTAACATTTAAAAATGCTTCGGAACACTTCCATTGATCTCGGAATTGCGCTGACGTTTAAAAATGCTTCGAAACTCTTCAATTGTTCTCGGAATTCTGCTGACATTTAAAAATGCTTCAGAACTCTTCCATTGTTCTCGAAATTCTGCTGAAGTTTAAAAATGCTTCGGAACTCCTCCATTTTTCCCGGAATTCCGCTGAAATTTAAAAATGCTTCGCAACTCTTCCATTGTTCTCGGAATTCCGCTGAAATTTAAAAATGCTTCGGAACACTTCCATTGTTCTCGGAATTCCGCGGACGTTTAAAAATGGTTTGGAACTCTTCCATTGTTCTCGGAATTCTGCTGAAGTTTAAAAATGCTTCAGAACTCTTACATTGTTATCGGAATTCTGCTGAAGTTTAAAAATGCTTCGGAACTCTTCCATTGTTCTCGGAATTCTGCTGAAGTTTAAAAATGCTCGGAACTATTCCATTCTTCTCAGAAATCCGCTGACGTTTAAAAATGCTTTGGAACTCTTCCATTGTTCTCGGAATTCTGCTGAAGTTTAAATATGCTTCAGAACTCTTCCATTGTTCTCGAAATTCCGCTGAAGTTTAAATATGCTTCGGAACTCTTCCATTGTTTCCGGAATTATGCTGAAGTTTAAAAATGCTTCGGAACCCTTCCATTGTTCTCGGAATTCTGCTGAAGTTTAAATATGCTCGGAACTCTTCCATTGTTCTCAGAATTCCGCTGAAGTTTAAAAATGCTTCGGAACTCTTCCATTGTTCTCGGAATTCCGTTCACGTATAAAAATGCTTCGGAACTCTTCCATTGTTATCGGAATTCCGATGACGTTAAAAAATGCTTCAGAACTCTTCCATTGTTTTCGGAATTCCGTTGACGTTTAAAAATGATTTGGAACTCTTCCATTGTTCTCGGAATTCTGTTGAAGTTTAAAAATGCTTCGGAATTCTTCCATTGTTCTCGGAAATCCGCTGAAATTGAAAAATGCTTCGGAACTTTTCCATTGTTCTCGGAATTCCGTTGACGTTTAAAAATGCTTCGGAACTCTTCCATTGTTCCCGGAATAACACTGAAGTTTAAAAAAGCTACGGAACTCTTCCTTTGTTCTCGGAATTCCGCTGAAGTTTAAAAATACTTTGGAACTCTTCCATTGTTCTTGGAATTCCGTTGACGTTTAAACATGCTTCGGAACTCTTGAATTGTTCTCGGAATTCTGCTGACATTTAAAAATGCTTCGGAACTCTCCCATTGTTCTCGGAATTCCGCTGAAGTTTAAAAATGCTTCGGAACTCTTCAATTGTTCTCGGAATTCCGTTGATGTTTAAACATGCTTCGGAACTCTTGAATTGTTCTCGGAATTCTGCTGACATTTAAAAATGCTTCGGAACTCTTCCATTGTTCTCGGAATTCCGCTGAAGTTTAAAAATGCTTGGGAATTCTTCCATTGTTCCTGGAATTCAGCTGAAGTTTAAAAATGCTTCAGAACTCTTCCATTGTTCCCGCAATTCCGCTGAAGCTTAAAAATGCTTCGGAACTCTACCTTTCTTCTTGGAACTCTGCTGAAGTTTAAAAATGCTTCGGAACTCTTCCATTGTTCTCGGAATTCTGCTGAAGTTTAAAAATGCTTCGGAACTCTTCCATTGTTCTGGGAATTCCGCTGAAGTTTAAAAATGTTTCGGAACTTTTATATTGTTCCCAGAATTCCGCTGAAGTTTAAAAATGCTTCGGAACTCTTCCATTGTTCTCGGAATCCCGTTGACGTTTAAAAATGCTTCGGAACTCTTCCATTTTTATCGGAATTCCGATGACGTTTAAAAATGCTTCAGAACTCTTCCATTGTTCTCGGAATTCTGCTGAAGTTTAAAAATGCTTCGGAACTCTTCCATTGTTCTAGGAATTCCGCTGAAGTTTAAAAATGCTTCGGAACTCTTCCATGGTTCCCGGAATTCAGCTGAAGTTTAAAAATGTTTCGGAACTCTTTTGTTGTTCTCGGAATTCCGCTGAAGTTTAAAAATGCTTCGGAACTCTTCCATTGTTCTGGAAATTCCGCTGAAGTTTAAAAATTCTTCGGAACTCTTCCATTTTTCCCAGAATTACGCTGAAGTTTAAAAATGCTTCGGAACTCTTCCATTGTTAGCGGAATTCTGCTAACATTTAAAAATGCTTCGGAACACTTCCATTGATCTCGGAATTGCGCTGACGTTTAAAAATGCTTCGAAACTCTTCAATTGTTCTCGGAATTCTGCTGACATTTAAAAATGCTTCAGAACTCTTCCATTGTTCTCGAAATTCTGCTGAAGTTTAAAAATGCTTCGGAACTCCTCCATTTTTCCCGGAATTCCGCTGAAATTTAAAAATGCTTCGCAACTCTTCCATTGTTCTCGGAATTCCGCTGAAATTTAAAAATGCTTCGGAACACTTCCATTGTTCTCGGAATTCCGCGGACGTTTAAAAATGGTTTGGAACTCTTCCATTGTTCTCGGAATTCTGCTGAAGTTTAAAAATGCTTCAGAACTCTTACATTGTTATCGGAATTCTGCTGAAGTTTAAAAATGCTTCGGAACTCTTCCATTGTTCTCGGAATTCTGCTGAAGTTTAAAAATGCTCGGAACTATTCCATTCTTCTCAGAAATCCGCTGACGTTTAAAAATGCTTTGGAACTCTTCCATTGTTCTCGGAATTCTGCTGAAGTTTAAATATGCTTCAGAACTCTTCCATTGTTCTCGAAATTCCACTGAAGTTTAAATATGCTTCGGAACTCTTCCATTGTTTCCGGAATTATGCTGAAGTTTAAAAATGCTTCGGAACCCTTCCATTGTTCTCGGAATTCTGCTGAAGTTTAAATATGCTCGGAACTCTTCCATTGTTCTCAGAATTCCGCTGAAGTTTAAAAATGCTTCGGAACTCTTCCATTGTTCTCGGAATTCCGTTCACGTATAAAAATGCTTCGGAACTCTTCCATTGTTATCGGAATTCCGATGACGTTAAAAAATGCTTCAGAACTCTTCCATTGTTTTCGGAATTCCGTTGACGTTTAAAAATGATTTGGAACTCTTCCATTGTTCTCGGAATTCTGTTGAAGTTTAAAAATGCTTCGGAATTCTTCCATTGTTCTCGGAAATCCGCTGAAATTGAAAAATGCTTCGGAACTTTTCCATTGTTCTCGGAATTCCGTTGACGTTTAAAAATGCTTCGGAACTCTTCCATTGTTCCCGGAATAACACTGAAGTTTAAAAAAGCTACGGAACTCTTCCTTTGTTCTCGGAATTCCGCTGAAGTTTAAAAATACTTTGGAACTCTTCCATTGTTCTTGGAATTCCGTTGACGTTTAAACATGCTTCGGAACTCTTGAATTGTTCTCGGAATTCTGCTGACATTTAAAAATGCTTCGGAACTCTCCCATTGTTCTCGGAATTCCGCTGAAGTTTAAAAATGCTTCGGAACTCTTCAATTGTTCTCGGAATTCCGTTGATGTTTAAACATGCTTCGGAACTCTTGAATTGTTCTCGGAATTCTGCTGACATTTAAAAATGCTTCGGAACTCTTCCATTGTTCTCGGAATTCCGCTGAAGTTTAAAAATGCTTGGGAATTCTTCCATTGTTCCTGGAATTCAGCTGAAGTTTAAAAATGCTTCAGAACTCTTCCATTGTTCCCGCAATTCCGCTGAAGCTTAAAAATGCTTCGGAACTCTACCTTTCTTCTTGGAACTCTGCTGAAGTTTAAAAATGCTTCGGAACTCTTCCATTGTTCTCGGAATTCTGCTGAAGTTTAAAAATGCTTCGGAACTCTTCCATTGTTCTGGGAATTCCGCTGAAGTTTAAAAATGTTTCGGAACTTTTATATTGTTCCCAGAATTCCGCTGAAGTTTAAAAATGCTTCGGAACTCTTCCATTGTTCTCGGAATCCCGTTGACGTTTAAAAATGCTTCGGAACTCTTCCATTTTTATCGGAATTCCGATGACGTTTAAAAATGCTTCAGAACTCTTCCATTGTTCTCGGAATTCTGCTGAAGTTTAAAAATGCTTCGGAACTCTTCTATTGTTCCCGGAATTACGCTGAAGTTTAAAAATGCTTCGGTACTTTTCCTTTGTTCTCAGAATTCCGCTGAAGTTTAAATGCTTCGGAACTCTTCCATTGTTCTCGGAATTCCGTTGACGTTTAAAAATGCTTCGGAACTCTTCCATTGTTCCCGGAATTATGCTGAAGTTTAAAAATGCTTCGGAACCCTTCCATTGTTCTCGGAATTCCGCTGAAGTTTAAAAATGCTTCGCAACTCTTCCATTGTTCTCGGAATTCCGTTGACGTTTAAAAATGCTTCGGAACTCTTCCATTGTTTTTGCAATGCCGCTGACGTTTAAAAATGCTTCGAAACTCTACCATTGTTCTCGGAATTCCATTGACGTTTAAAAATGCTTTGGAACTCTTCAATTGTTTGCGGAATTCTGCTGAAATTTAAAAATGCTTTGGAACTCCTCCATTGTTCTTGGAAATCTGCTGGAGGTTAAAAATGCTTTGGAACTCTTCCATGGTTTCCTGAATTCTGCTGAAGTTTAAAAATGTTTCGGAACTCTTCCATTGTTCTCGGAATTCCGCTGAAGTTTAAAAATGCTTCGGAACTCTTCCATTGTTCTCGGAATTCCGTTGAAGTTTAAAAATGCTTCGGAACTCTTCCATTGTTCTCGGAAATCCGCTGAAGTTGAAAAATGCTTCGGAACTCTTCCATTGTTAGCGGAATTCTGCTGACATTTAAAAATGCTTCGGAACACTTCCATTGATCTCGGAATTGCGCTGACGTTTAAAAATGCTTCGAAACTCTTCAATTGTTTTCGGAATTCTGACATTTAAAAATGCTTCGGAACTCTTCCATTGTTCTCGAAATTCTGCTGAAGTTTAAAAATGCTTCGGAACTCTTCCATTGTTATCTGAATTCTGCTGACATTTAAAAATGCTTCAGAACCCTTCCATTGTTCTCGAAATTCTGCTGAAGTTTAAAAATGCTTCGGAACTCCTCCATTTTTCCCGGAATTCCGCTGAAGTTTAAAAATGCTTCGGAACTCTTCCATTGTTCTCGAAATTCCACTGAAGTTTAAAAATGCTTCGGAACTCTTCCGTTGTTCCCGGAATTATGCTGAAGTTTAAAAATGCTTCGGAACTCTTCCATTGTTCTCGAAATTCCGCTGAAGTTTAAATATGCTTCGGAACTCTTCCATTGTTCATGGAATTACGCTGAAGTTTAAAAATGCTTCAGAACTCTTCCATTGTTCTCGGAATTCCGCTGAAGTTTAAAAATGCTTCGCAACACTTCCATTGTTCTCGGAATTCCGTTTACGTTTAAAAATGCTTCGGAACTCTTCCATTGTTCTCGGAATTCTGCTGAAGTTTAAAAATGCTTCGGAACTCTTCCATTGTTCTGGGAATTCCGCTGAAGTTTAAAAATGTTTCGGAACTTTTATATTGTTCCCAGAATTACGCTGAAGTTTAAAAATGCTTCGGAACTATTCCTTTGTTCTCAGAATTCCGCTGAAGTTTAAAAATGCTTCGGAACTCTTCCATTGTTCTCGGAATCCCGTTGACGTTTAAAAATGCTTCGGAACTCTTCCATTTTTATCGGAATTCCGATGACGTTTAAAAATGCTTCAGAACTCTTCCATTGTTCTCGGAATTCTGCTGAAGTTTAAAAATGCTTCGGAACTCTTCTATTGTTCTGGGAATTCCGCTGAAGTTTAAAAATGCTGCGGAACTCTTCTATTGTTCCCGGAATTACGCTGAAGTTTAAAAATGCTTCGGAACTTTTCCTTTGTTCTCAGAATTCCGCTGAAGTTTAAATGCTTCGGAACTCTTCCATTGTTCTCGGAATTCCGTTGACGTTTAAAAATGCTTCGGAACTCTTCCATTGTTATCGGAATTCCGCTGACGTTTAAAAATACTTCGGAGCTCTTCCATTGTTTTCGGAATTCCGTTGACGTTTAAAAATGCTTTGGAACTCTTCAATTGTTCTCGGAATTCTGCTGGCATTTAAAAATGTTTCGGAACTCTTCCATTGTTATCGGAATTCTGCTGTAGTTTAAAAATGCTTCGGAACTCTTCCATAGTTTCTGGAATTCCACTGAAGTTTAAAAATGCTTCAGAACTCTTCCATTGTTCTCGGAATTCCGCTGAAGTTTAAAAATGCTCGGAACTATTCCATTGTTCTCAGAATTCCGCTGACGTTTAAAAATGCTTTGGAACTCTTCCATTGTTCTCGGAATTCTGCTGAAGTTTAAATATGCTTCAGAACTCTTCCATTGTTCTCGGAATTCCGCTGACGTTTAAAAATGCTTCGGAACTCTTCCATTGTTATCGGAATTCTGCTGTAGTTTAAAAATGCTTCGGAACTCTTCCATAGTTTCTGGAATTCCACTGAAGTTTAAAAATGCTTCAGAACTCTTCCATTGTTCTCGGAATTCCGCTGAAGTTTAAAAATGCTCGGAACTATTCCATTGTTCTCAGAATTCCGCTGACGTTTAAAAATGCTTTGGAACTCTTCCATTGTTCTCGGAATTCTGCTGAAGTTTAAATATGCTTCAGAACTCTTCCATTGTTCTCGGAATTCCGCTGACGTTTAAAAATGCTTCGGAACTCTTCCATTGTTCTCCGAATTCCGCTGAAGTTTAAAAATGCTTCGGAACTCTTCCTTTGCTCTCGGAATTCCACTGACGTTTAAAAATGCTTCGGAACTCTTCCATTATTCTCGGAATTCAGCTGAAATTTAAAAATGCTTTGGAACTCTTCAGTTGTTCTGGGAATTCTGCTGAAGTTTAAAAATGCTTCGGAACTCTTCCATTGTTCTGGGAATTCCGCTGAAGTTTAAAAATGCTTCAGAACTCTTCCATTTTTCCCGGAATTACGCTGAAGTTTAAAAATGCTTCGGAAGTCTTCCATTGTTAGCTGAATTCTGCTGACATTTAAAAATGCTTCAGAACTCTTCCATTGTTCTCGGAATTGCGCTGACGTTTAAAAATGCTTCGGAACTCTTCAATTGTTCTCAGAATTCTGCTGACATTTAAAAATGCTTCAGAACCCTTCCATTGTTCTCGAAATTCTGCTGAAGTTTAAATATGCTTCGGAAATCTTCCATTGTTCACGGAATTACGCTGAAGTTTAAAAATGCTTCAGAACTCTTCCATTGTTCTCGGAATACCGCTGAAGTTTAAAAATGCTTCGCAACACTTCCATTGTTCTCGGACTTCCGTTTACGTTTAAAAATGCTTCGGAACTCTTCCATTGTTATCGGTATTCCGCTGACGTTTAAAAATGTTTCGGAACTCTTCCATTGTTTTCGGAATTACGCTGAAATTTAAAAATGCTTCTGAACTCTTCCATTGTTCTCGGAATTCTGCTGAAGTTTAAAAATGCTTCGGAACTCTTCCATTTTTCTGGGAATTCCACTGAAGTTTAAAAATGTTTCGGAACTCTTATATTGTTCCCGGAATTACGCTGAAGTTTAAAAATGCTTCGGAATTCTTCCTTTGTTCTCAGAATTCCGCTGAATGTTAAAAATGCTTCGGAACTCTTCCATTGTTCTCGGAATTCCGTTGACGTTGAAAAATGCTTCGGAACTCTTCCATTGTTATCGGAATTACGCTGACGTTTAAAAATGCTTCAGAACTCTTCTATTGTTTTCGGAATTCCGTTGACATTTAAAAATGCTTTGGAACTCTTCAATTGTTCTCGGAATTCTGCTGACATTTAAAAATGTTTCGTAACTCTTCCATTTTTCTCGGAATTCTGCTGAAGTTTAAAAATGCTTCAGAACTCTTACATTGTTATCGGAATTCTGCTGAAGTTTAAAAATGCTTCGGAACTCTTCCATTGTTCTCGGAATTCTGCTGAAGTTTAAAAATGCTCGGAACTATTCCATTCTTCTCAGAAATCCGCTGACGTTTAAAAATGCTTTGGAACTCTTCCATTGTTCTCGGAATTCTGCTGAAGTTTAAATATGCTTCAGAACTCTTCCATTGTTCTCGAAATTCCGCTGAAGTTTAAAAATCCTTCGGAACTCTTCCGTTGTTCCCGGAATTACGCTGAAGTTTAAAAATGCTTCGGAACTCTTCCATTGCTCTCGAAATTCCGCTGAAGTTTAAATATGCTTCGGAACTCTTCCATTGTTCCCGGAATTATGCTGAAGTTCAAAAATGCTTCGGAACTATTCCATTGTTCTCGAAATTCCGCTGAAGTTTAAAAATGCTTCGGAACTCTTCAATTGTTATCGGTATTCCGCTGACGTTTAAAAATGCTTCGGAACTCTTCCATTGTTCTCGGAATTCTGCTGAAGTTTAAATATGCTTCAGAACTCTTCCATTGTTCTCGGAATTCCGCTGACGTTTAAAAATGCTTCGGAACTCTTCCATTGTTCTCCGAATTCCGCTGAAGTTTAAAAATGCTTCGGAACTCTTCCTTTGTTCTCGGAATTCCGCTGACGTTTAAAAATGCTTCGGAACTCTTCCATTATTCTCGGAATTCAGCTGAAATTTAAAAATGCTTTGGAACTCTTCAGTTGTTCTCGGAATTCTGCTGAAGTTTAAAAATGTTTCGGAACTCTTCCATTGTTCTGGGAATTCCGCTGAAGTTTAAAAATGCTTCAGAACTCTTCCATTTTTCCCGGAATTACGCTGAAGTTTAAAAATGCTTCGGAACTCTTCCATTGTTAGCTGAATTCTGCTGACATTTAAAAATGCTTCAGAACTCTTCCATTGTTCTCGGAATTGCGCTGACGATTAAAAATGCTTCGGAACTCTTCCATTGTTCTCGAAATTCCGCTGAAGTTTAAATATGCTTCGGCACTCTTCCATTGTTCATGGAATTACGCTGAAGTTTAAAAATGCTTCAGAACTCTTCCATTGTTCTCGGAATTCCGCTGAAGTTTAAAAATGCTTCGCAACACTTCCATTGTTCTCGGAATTCCGTTTACGTTTAAAAATGCTTCGGAACTCTTCCATTGTTATCGGTATTCCGCTGACGTTTAAAAATGCTTCGGAACTCTTCCATTGTTTTGGGAATTACGCTGACGTTTAAAAATGCTTCGGAACTCTTCCATTGTTCTCGGAATTCTGCTGAAGTTTAAAAATGCTTCGGAACTCTTCCGTTGTTCCCGGAATTATGCTGAAGTTTAAAAATGCTTCGGAACTCTTCCATTGTTCTCGAAATTCCGCTGAAGTTTAAATATGCTTCGGAACTCTTCCATTGTTCATGGAATTACGCTGAAGTTTAAAAATGCTTCAGAACTCTTCCATTGTTCTCGGAATTCCGCTGAAGTTTAAAAATGCTTCGCAACACTTCCATTGTTCTCGGAATTCCGTTTACGTTTAAAAATGCTTCGGAACTCTTCCATTGTTATCGGTATTCCGCTGACGTTTAAAAATCCTTCGGAACTCTTCCATTGTTTTGGGAATTACGCTGACGTTTAAAAATGCTTCGGAACTCTTCCATTGTTCTCGGAATTCTGCTGAAGTTTAAAAATGCTTCGGAACTCTTCCATTGTTCTGGGAATTCCGCTGAAGTTTAAAAATGTTTCGGAACTTTTATATTGTTCCCAGAATTACGCTGAAGTTTAAAAATGCTTCGGAACTATTCCTTTGTTCTCAGAATTCCGCTGAAGTTTAAAAATGCTTCGGAACTCTTCCATTGTTCTCGGAATCCCGTTGACGTTTAAAAATGCTTCGGAACTCTTCCATTTTTATCGGAATTCCGATGACGTTTAAAAATGCTTCAGAACTCTTCC
Source organism: Phyllobates terribilis (assembly GCF_046119375.1). Classification (NCBI taxonomy): domain Eukaryota; kingdom Metazoa; phylum Chordata; class Amphibia; order Anura; family Dendrobatidae; genus Phyllobates; species Phyllobates terribilis. Next base: position 68,084,986 of record NW_027362769.1, read on the forward strand.
ATTGTTCTCGGAATTCTGCTGAAGTTTAAAAATGCTTCGGAACTCTTCTATTGTTCTGGGAATTCCGCTGAAGTTTAAAAATGCTGCGGAACTCTTCTATTGTTCCCGGAATTACGCTGAAGTTTAAAAATGCTTCGGAACTTTTCCTTTGTTCTCAGAATTCCGCTGAAGTTTAAATGCTTCGGAACTCTTCCATTGTTCTCGGAATTCCGTTGACGTTTAAAAATGCTTCGGAACTCTTCCATTGTTATCGGAATTCCGCTGACGTTTAAAAATACTTCGGAGCTCTTCCATTGTTTTCGGAATTCCGTTGACGTTTAAAAATGCTTTGGAACTCTTCAATTGTTCTCGGAATTCTGCTGGCATTTAAAAATGTTTCGGAACTCTTCCATTGTTATCGGAATTCTGCTGTAGTTTAAAAATGCTTCGGAACTCTTCCATAGTTTCTGGAATTCCACTGAAGTTTAAAAATGCTTCAGAACTCTTCCATTGTTCTCGGAATTCCGCTGAAGTTTAAAAATGCTCGGAACTATTCCATTGTTCTCAGAATTCCGCTGACGTTTAAAAATGCTTTGGAACTCTTCCATTGTTCTCGGAATTCTGCTGAAGTTTAAATATGCTTCAGAACTCTTCCATTGTTCTCGGAATTCCGCTGACGTTTAAAAATGCTTCGGAACTCTTCCATTGTTATCGGAATTCTGCTGTAGTTTAAAAATGCTTCGGAACTCTTCCATAGTTTCTGGAATTCCACTGAAGTTTAAAAATGCTTCAGAACTCTTCCATTGTTCTCGGAATTCCGCTGAAGTTTAAAAATGCTCGGAACTATTCCATTGTTCTCAGAATTCCGCTGACGTTTAAAAATGCTTTGGAACTCTTCCATTGTTCTCGGAATTCTGCTGAAGTTTAAATATGCTTCAGAACTCTTCCATTGTTCTCGGAATTCCGCTGACGTTTAAAAATGCTTCGGAACTCTTCCATTGTTCTCCGAATTCCGCTGAAGTTTAAAAATGCTTCGGAACTCTTCCTTTGCTCTCGGAATTCCGCTGACGTTTAAAAATGCTTCGGAACTCTTCCATTATTCTCGGAATTCAGCTGAAATTTAAAAATGCTTTGGAACTCTTCAGTTGTTCTGGGAATTCTGCTGAAGTTTAAAAATGCTTCGGAACTCTTCCATTGTTCTGGGAATTCCGCTGAAGTTTAAAAATGCTTCAGAACTCTTCCATTTTTCCCGGAATTACGCTGAAGTTTAAAAATGCTTCGGAAGTCTTCCATTGTTAGCTGAATTCTGCTGACATTTAAAAATGCTTCAGAACTCTTCCATTGTTCTCGGAATTGCGCTGACGTTTAAAAATGCTTCGGAACTCTTCAATTGTTCTCTGAATTCTGCTGACATTTAAAAATGCTTCAGAACCCTTCCATTGTTCTCGAAATTCTGCTGAAGTTTAAATATGCTTCGGAAATCTTCCATTGTTCACGGAATTACGCTGAAGTTTAAAAATGCTTCAGAACTCTTCCATTGTTCTCGGAATACCGCTGAAGTTTAAAAATGCTTCGCAACACTTCCATTGTTCTCGGAATTCCGTTTACGTTTAAAAATGCTTCGGAACTCTTCCATTGTTATCGGTATTCCGCTGACGTTTAAAAATGTTTCGGAACTCTTCCATTGTTTTCGGAATTACGCTGAAATTTAAAAATGCTTCTGAACTCTTCCATTGTTCTCGGAATTCTGCTGAAGTTTAAAAATGCTTCGGAACTCTTCCATTTTTCTGGGAATTCCACTGAAGTTTAAAAATGTTTCGGAACTCTTATATTGTTCCCGGAATTACGCTGAAGTTTAAAAATGCTTCGGAATTCTTCCTTTGTTCTCAGAATTCCGCTGAAGTTTAAAAATGCTTCGGAACTCTTCCATTGTTCTCGGAATTCCGTTCACGTTTAAAAATGCTTCGGAACTCTTCCATTGTTATCGGAATTCCGATGACGTTTAAAAATGCTTCAGAACTCTTCCATTGTTCTCGGAATTCTGCTGAAGTTTAAAAATGCTTTGAAACGCTTCCATTGTTCTGGGAATTCCGCTGAAGTTTAAAAATGCTTCGGAACTCTTCTATTGTTCCCGGAATTACGCTGAAGTTTAAAAATGCTTCGGAAATCTTCCTTTGTTCTCAGAATTCCGCTGAATGTTAAAAATGCTTCGGAACTCTTCCATTGTTCTCGGAATTCTGCTGAAGTTTAAAAATGCTTCGGAACTCTTCCATTTTTCTGGGAATTCCACTGAAGTTTAAAAATGTTTCGGAACTCTTATATTGTTCCCGGAATTACGCTGAAGTTTAAAAATGCTTCGGAATTCTTCCTTTGTTCTCAGAATTCCGCTGAAGTTTAAAAATGCTTCGGAACTCTTCCATTGTTCTCGGAATTCCGTTCACGTTTAAAAATGCTTCGGAACTCTTCCATTGTTATCGGAATTCCGATGACGTTTAAAAATGCTTCAGAACTCTTCCATTGTTCTCGGAATTCTGCTGAAGTTTAAAAATGCTTTGAAACGCTTCCATTGTTCTGGGAATTCCGCTGAAGTTTAAAAATGCTTCGGAACTCTTCTATTGTTCCCGGAATTACGCTGAAGTTTAAAAATGCTTCGGAAATCTTCCTTTGTTCTCAGAATTCCGCTGAATGTTAAAAATGCTTCGGAACTCTTCCATTGTTCTCGGAATTCCGTTGACGTTGAAAAATGCTTCGGAACTCTTCCATTGTTATCGGAATTACGCTGACGTTTAAAAATGCTTCAGAACTCTTCTATTGTTTTCGGAATTCCGTTGACGTTTAAAAATGCTTTGGAACTCTTCAATTGTTCTCGGAATTCTGCTGACATTTAAAAATGTTTCGTAACTCTTCCATTTTTCTCGGAATTCTGCTGAAGTTTAAAAATGCTTCAGAACTCTTACATTGTTATCGGAATTCTGCTGAAGTTTAAAAATGCTTCGGAACTCTTCCATTGTTCTCGGAATTCTGCTGAAGTTTAAAAATGCTCGGAACTATTCCATTCTTCTCAGAAATCCGCTGACGTTTAAAAATGCTTTGGAACTCTTCCATTGTTCTCGGAATTCTGCTGAAGTTTAAATATGCTTCAGAACTCTTCCATTGTTCTCGAAATTCCGCTGAAGTTTAAAAATCCTTCGGAACTCTTCCGTTGTTCCCGGAATTACGCTGAAGTTTAAAAATGCTTCGGAACTCTTCCATTGCTCTCGAAATTCCGCTGAAGTTTAAATATGCTTCGGAACTCTTCCATTGTTCCCGGAATTATGCTGAAGTTCAAAAATGCTTCGGAACTATTCCATTGTTCTCGAAATTCCGCTGAAGTTTAAAAATGCTTCGGAACTCTTCAATTGTTATCGGTATTCCGCTGACGTTTAAAAATGCTTCGGAACTCTTCCATTGTTCTCGGAATTCTGCTGAAGTTTAAATATGCTTCAGAACTCTTCCATTGTTCTCGGAATTCCGCTGACGTTTAAAAATGCTTCGGAACTCTTCCATTGTTCTCCGAATTCCGCTGAAGTTTAAAAATGCTTCGGAACTCTTCCTTTGTTCTCGGAATTCCGCTGACGTTTAAAAATGCTTCGGAACTCTTCCATTATTCTCGGAATTCAGCTGAAATTTAAAAATGCTTTGGAACTCTTCAGTTGTTCTCGGAATTCTGCTGAAGTTTAAAAATGTTTCGGAACTCTTCCATTGTTCTGGGAATTCCGCTGAAGTTTAAAAATGCTTCAGAACTCTTCCATTTTTCCCGGAATTACGCTGAAGTTTAAAAATGCTTCGGAACTCTTCCATTGTTAGCTGAATTCTGCTGACATTTAAAAATGCTTCAGAACTCTTCCATTGTTCTCGGAATTGCGCTGACGATTAAAAATGCTTCGGAACTCTTCCATTGTTCTCGAAATTCCGCTGAAGTTTAAATATGCTTCGGCACTCTTCCATTGTTCATGGAATTACGCTGAAGTTTAAAAATGCTTCAGAACTCTTCCATTGTTCTCGGAATTCCGCTGAAGTTTAAAAATGCTTCGCAACACTTCCATTGTTCTCGGAATTCCGTTTACGTTTAAAAATGCTTCGGAACTCTTCCATTGTTATCGGTATTCCGCTGACGTTTAAAAATGCTTCGGAACTCTTCCATTGTTTTGGGAATTACGCTGACGTTTAAAAATGCTTCGGAACTCTTCCATTGTTCTCGGAATTCTGCTGAAGTTTAAAAATGCTTCGGAACTCTTCCGTTGTTCCCGGAATTATGCTGAAGTTTAAAAATGCTTCGGAACTCTTCCATTGTTCTCGAAATTCCGCTGAAGTTTAAATATGCTTCGGAACTCTTCCATTGTTCATGGAATTACGCTGAAGTTTAAAAATGCTTCAGAACTCTTCCATTGTTCTCGGAATTCCGCTGAAGTTTAAAAATGCTTCGCAACACTTCCATTGTTCTCGGAATTCCGTTTACGTTTAAAAATGCTTCGGAACTCTTCCATTGTTATCGGTATTCCGCTGACGTTTAAAAATCCTTCGGAACTCTTCCATTGTTTTGGGAATTACGCTGACGTTTAAAAATGCTTCGGAACTCTTCCATTGTTCTCGGAATTCTGCTGAAGTTTAAAAATGCTTCGGAACTCTTCCATTGTTCTGGGAATTCCGCTGAAGTTTAAAAATGTTTCGGAACTTTTATATTGTTCCCAGAATTACGCTGAAGTTTAAAAATGCTTCGGAACTATTCCTTTGTTCTCAGAATTCCGCTGAAGTTTAAAAATGCTTCGGAACTCTTCCATTGTTCTCGGAATCCCGTTGACGTTTAAAAATGCTTCGGAACTCTTCCATTTTTATCGGAATTCCGATGACGTTTAAAAATGCTTCAGAACTCTTCCATTGTTCTCGGAATTCTGCTGAAGTTTAAAAATGCTTCGGAACTCTTCTATTGTTCTGGGAATTCCGCTGAAGTTTAAAAATGCTGCGGAACTCTTCTATTGTTCCCGGAATTACGCTGAAGTTTAAAAATGCTTCGGAACTTTTCCTTTGTTCTCAGAATTCCGCTGAAGTTTAAATGCTTCGGAACTCTTCCATTGTTCTCGGAATTCCGTTGACGTTTAAAAATGCTTCGGAACTCTTCCATTGTTATCGGAATTCCGCTGACGTTTAAAAATACTTCGGAGCTCTTCCATTGTTTTCGGAATTCCGTTGACGTTTAAAAATGCTTTGGAACTCTTCAATTGTTCTCGGAATTCTGCTGGCATTTAAAAATGTTTCGGAACTCTTCCATTGTTATCGGAATTCTGCTGTAGTTTAAAAATGCTTCGGAACTCTTCCATAGTTTCTGGAATTCCACTGAAGTTTAAAAATGCTTCAGAACTCTTCCATTGTTCTCGGAATTCCGCTGAAGTTTAAAAATGCTCGGAACTATTCCATTGTTCTCAGAATTCCGCTGACGTTTAAAAATGCTTTGGAACTCTTCCATTGTTCTCGGAATTCTGCTGAAGTTTAAATATGCTTCAGAACTCTTCCATTGTTCTCGGAATTCCGCTGACGTTTAAAAATGCTTCGGAACTCTTCCATTGTTATCGGAATTCTGCTGTAGTTTAAAAATGCTTCGGAACTCTTCCATAGTTTCTGGAATTCCACTGAAGTTTAAAAATGCTTCAGAACTCTTCCATTGTTCTCGGAATTCCGCTGAAGTTTAAAAATGCTCGGAACTATTCCATTGTTCTCAGAATTCCGCTGACGTTTAAAAATGCTTTGGAACTCTTCCATTGTTCTCGGAATTCTGCTGAAGTTTAAATATGCTTCAGAACTCTTCCATTGTTCTCGGAATTCCGCTGACGTTTAAAAATGCTTCGGAACTCTTCCATTGTTCTCCGAATTCCGCTGAAGTTTAAAAATGCTTCGGAACTCTTCCTTTGCTCTCGGAATTCCGCTGACGTTTAAAAATGCTTCGGAACTCTTCCATTATTCTCGGAATTCAGCTGAAATTTAAAAATGCTTTGGAACTCTTCAGTTGTTCTGGGAATTCTGCTGAAGTTTAAAAATGCTTCGGAACTCTTCCATTGTTCTGGGAATTCCGCTGAAGTTTAAAAATGCTTCAGAACTCTTCCATTTTTCCCGGAATTACGCTGAAGTTTAAAAATGCTTCGGAAGTCTTCCATTGTTAGCTGAATTCTGCTGACATTTAAAAATGCTTCAGAACTCTTCCATTGTTCTCGGAATTGCGCTGACGTTTAAAAATGCTTCGGAACTCTTCAATTGTTCTCTGAATTCTGCTGACATTTAAAAATGCTTCAGAACCCTTCCATTGTTCTCGAAATTCTGCTGAAGTTTAAATATGCTTCGGAAATCTTCCATTGTTCACGGAATTACGCTGAAGTTTAAAAATGCTTCAGAACTCTTCCATTGTTCTCGGAATACCGCTGAAGTTTAAAAATGCTTCGCAACACTTCCATTGTTCTCGGAATTCCGTTTACGTTTAAAAATGCTTCGGAACTCTTCCATTGTTATCGGTATTCCGCTGACGTTTAAAAATGTTTCGGAACTCTTCCATTGTTTTCGGAATTACGCTGAAATTTAAAAATGCTTCTGAACTCTTCCATTGTTCTCGGAATTCTGCTGAAGTTTAAAAATGCTTCGGAACTCTTCCATTTTTCTGGGAATTCCACTGAAGTTTAAAAATGTTTCGGAACTCTTATATTGTTCCCGGAATTACGCTGAAGTTTAAAAATGCTTCGGAATTCTTCCTTTGTTCTCAGAATTCCGCTGAAGTTTAAAAATGCTTCGGAACTCTTCCATTGTTCTCGGAATTCCGTTCACGTTTAAAAATGCTTCGGAACTCTTCCATTGTTATCGGAATTCCGATGACGTTTAAAAATGCTTCAGAACTCTTCCATTGTTCTCGGAATTCTGCTGAAGTTTAAAAATGCTTTGAAACGCTTCCATTGTTCTGGGAATTCCGCTGAAGTTTAAAAATGCTTCGGAACTCTTCTATTGTTCCCGGAATTACGCTGAAGTTTAAAAATGCTTCGGAAATCTTCCTTTGTTCTCAGAATTCCGCTGAATGTTAAAAATGCTTCGGAACTCTTCCATTGTTCTCGGAATTCCGTTGACGTTGAAAAATGCTTCGGAACTCTTCCATTGTTATCGGAATTACGCTGACGTTTAAAAATGCTTCAGAACTCTTCTATTGTTTTCGGAATTCCGTTGACGTTTAAAAATGCTTTGGAACTCTTCAATTGTTCTCGGAATTCTGCTGACATTTAAAAATGTTTCGTAACTCTTCCATTTTTCTCGGAATTCTGCTGAAGTTTAAAAATGCTTCAGAACTCTTACATTGTTATCGGAATTCTGCTGAAGTTTAAAAATGCTTCGGAACTCTTCCATTGTTCTCGGAATTCTGCTGAAGTTTAAAAATGCTCGGAACTATTCCATTCTTCTCAGAAATCCGCTGACGTTTAAAAATGCTTTGGAACTCTTCCATTGTTCTCGGAATTCTGCTGAAGTTTAAATATGCTTCAGAACTCTTCCATTGTTCTCGAAATTCCGCTGAAGTTTAAAAATCCTTCGGAACTCTTCCGTTGTTCCCGGAATTACGCTGAAGTTTAAAAATGCTTCGGAACTCTTCCATTGCTCTCGAAATTCCGCTGAAGTTTAAATATGCTTCGGAACTCTTCCATTGTTCCCGGAATTATGCTGAAGTTCAAAAATGCTTCAGAACTATTCCATTGTTCTCGAAATTCCGCTGAAGTTTAAAAATGCTTCGGAACTCTTCAATTGTTATCGGTATTCCGCTGACGTTTAAAAATGCTTCGGAACTCTTCCATTGTTCTCGGAATTCTGCTGAAGTTTAAATATGCTTCAGAACTCTTCCATTGTTCTCGGAATTCCGCTGACGTTTAAAAATGCTTCGGAACTCTTCCATTGTTCTCCGAATTCCGCTGAAGTTTAAAAATGCTTCGGAACTCTTCCTTTGTTCTCGGAATTCCGCTGACGTTTAAAAATGCTTCGGAACTCTTCCATTATTCTCGGAATTCAGCTGAAATTTAAAAATGCTTTGGAACTCTTCAGTTGTTCTCGGAATTCTGCTGAAGTTTAAAAATGTTTCGGAACTCTTCCATTGTTCTGGGAATTCCGCTGAAGTTTAAAAATGCTTCGGAACTCTACCATTGTTCTCGGAATTCCGTTGAAGTTTAAAAATGCTTCGGAACTCTTCCATTGTTCTCGGAAATCCGCTGAAGTTGAAAAATGCTTTGGAACATTTCCATTGTTCTCGGAATTCCGTTGACGTTTAAAAATGCTTCGGAACTCATCCATTGTTCCCGGAATAACGCTGAAGTTTAAAAATGCTTCGGAACTCTTCCTTTGTTCTCGGAATTCCGCTGAAGTTTAAAAATGCTTCGGAACTCTTCCATTGTTATCGGAATTCTGCTGAAGTTTAAAAATGCTTCGGAACTCTTCCATTGTCTCGGAATTCTGCTGAAATTTAAAAATGCTTCGGAACTCTTCCATTGTTCTAGGAATTCCGCTGAAGTTTAAAAATGCTTCGGAACTCTTCCTTTGTTCTCAGAATTCTGCTGAAATTTAAAAATGCTTCGGAACTCTTCCATTGTTCTAGGAATTCCGCTGAAGTTTAAAAATGCTTCGGAACTCTTCCATGGTTCCCGGAATTCAGCTGAAGTTTAAAAATGTTTCGGAACTCTTTTGTTGTTCTCGGAATTCCGCTGAAGTTTAAAAATGCTTCGGAACTCTTCCATTGTTCTGGAAATTCCGCTGAAGTTTAAAAATTCTTCGGAACTCTTCCATTTTTCCCAGAATTACGCTGAAGTTTAAAAATGCTTCGGAACTCTTCCATTGTTAGCGGAATTCTGCTAACATTTAAAAATGCTTCGGAACACTTCCATTGATCTCGGAATTGCGCTGACGTTTAAAAATGCTTCGAAACTCTTCAATTGTTCTCGGAATTCTGCTGACATTTAAAAATGCTTCAGAACTCTTCCATTGTTCTCGAAATTCTGCTGAAGTTTAAAAATGCTTCGGAACTCCTCCATTTTTCCCGGAATTCCGCTGAAATTTAAAAATGCTTCGCAACTCTTCCATTGTTCTCGGAATTCCGCTGAAATTTAAAAATGCTTCGGAACACTTCCATTGTTCTCGGAATTCCGCGGACGTTTAAAAATGGTTTGGAACTCTTCCATTGTTCTCGGAATTCTGCTGAAGTTTAAAAATGCTTCAGAACTCTTACATTGTTATCGGAATTCTGCTGAAGTTTAAAAATGCTTCGGAACTCTTCCATTGTTCTCGGAATTCTGCTGAAGTTTAAAAATGCTCGGAACTATTCCATTCTTCTCAGAAATCCGCTGACGTTTAAAAATGCTTTGGAACTCTTCCATTGTTCTCGGAATTCTGCTGAAGTTTAAATATGCTTCAGAACTCTTCCATTGTTCTCGAAATTCCGCTGAAGTTTAAATATGCTTCGGAACTCTTCCATTGTTTCCGGAATTATGCTGAAGTTTAAAAATGCTTCGGAACCCTTCCATTGTTCTCGGAATTCTGCTGAAGTTTAAATATGCTCGGAACTCTTCCATTGTTCTCAGAATTCCGCTGAAGTTTAAAAATGCTTCGGAACTCTTCCATTGTTCTCGGAATTCCGTTCACGTATAAAAATGCTTCGGAACTCTTCCATTGTTATCGGAATTCCGATGACGTTAAAAAATGCTTCAGAACTCTTCCATTGTTTTCGGAATTCCGTTGACGTTTAAAAATGATTTGGAACTCTTCAATTGTTCTCGGAATTCTGCTGACATTTAAAAATGTATCGGAACTCTTCCATTGTTATCAGAATTCTGCTGAAGTTTAAAAATGCTTCGGAACTCTTCCATTGTTCTCGGAATTCTGCTGAAGTTTAAAAATGCTCGGAACTATTCCATTGTTCTCAGAATTCCGCTGACGTTTAAAAATGCTTTGGAACTCTTCATTTGTTCTCGGAATTCTGCTGAAGTTTAAATATGCTTCCGAACTCTTCCATTGTTCTCGGAATTCCGCTGACGTTTAAAAATGCTTCGGAACTCTTCCATTGTTCTCCGAATTCCGCTGAAGTTTAAAAATGCTTTGGAACTCTTTCATTGTTCTCGAAATTCCGCTGAAGTTTAAAAATGCTTCGGAACTCTTCCGTTGTTCCCGGAATTACGCTGAAGTTTAAAAATGCTTCGGAACTCTTCCATTGCTCTCGAAATTCCGCTGAAGTTTAAATATGCTTCGGAACTCTTACATTGTTCCCGGAATTATGCTGAAGTTTAAAAATGCTTCGGAACTCTTCCATTGTTCTCGGAATTCCGCTGAAGTTTTAAAATGCTTCGCAACTCTTCCATTGTTCTCGGAATTCCGTTCACGTTTAAAAATGCTTCGGAACTCTTCCATTATTCTCGGAATTCAGCTGAAATTTAAAAATGCTTCGGAACTCTTCAGTTTTTCTCGGAATTCTGCTGAAGTTTAAAAATGCTTCGGAACTCTTCCATTGTTCTGGGAATTCCGCTGAAGTTTAAAAATGCTTCAGAACTCTTCCATTTTTCCCGGAATTACGCTGAAGTTTAAAAATGCTTCGGAAGTCTTCCATTGTTAGCTGAATTCTGCTGACATTTAAAAATGCTTCAGAACTCTTCCATTGTTCTCGGAATTGCGCTGACGTTTAAAAATGCTTCGGAACTCTTCAATTGTTCTCTGAATTCTGCTGACATTTAAAAATGCTTCAGAACCCTTCCATTGTTCTCGAAATTCTGCTGAAGTTTAAATATGCTTCGGAAATCTTCCATTGTTCACGGAATTACGCTGAAGTTTAAAAATGCTTCAGAACTCTTCCATTGTTCTCGGAATACCGCTGAAGTTTAAAAATGCTTCGCAACACTTCCATTGTTCTCGGAATTCCGTTTACGTTTAAAAATGCTTCGGAACTCTTCCATTGTTATCGGTATTCCGCTGACGTTTAAAAATGTTTCGGAACTCTTCCATTGTTTTCGGAATTACGCTGAAATTTAAAAATGCTTCTGAACTCTTCCATTGTTCTCGGAATTCTGCTGAAGTTTAAAAATGCTTCGGAACTCTTCCATTTTTCTGGGAATTCCACTGAAGTTTAAAAATGTTTCGGAACTCTTATATTGTTCCCGGAATTACGCTGAAGTTTAAAAATGCTTCGGAATTCTTCCTTTGTTCTCAGAATTCCGCTGAAGTTTAAAAATGCTTCGGAACTCTTCCATTGTTCTCGGAATTCCGTTCACGTTTAAAAATGCTTCGGAACTCTTCCATTGTTATCGGAATTCCGATGACGTTTAAAAATGCTTCAGAACTCTTCCATTGTTCTCGGAATTCTGCTGAAGTTTAAAAATGCTTTGAAACGCTTCCATTGTTCTGGGAATTCCGCTGAAGTTTAAAAATGCTTCGGAACTCTTCTATTGTTCCCGGAATTACGCTGAAGTTTAAAAATGCTTCGGAAATCTTCCTTTGTTCTCAGAATTCCGCTGAATGTTAAAAATGCTTCGGAACTCTTCCATTGTTCTCGGAATTCCGTTGACGTTGAAAAATGCTTCGGAACTCTTCCATTGTTATCGGAATTACGCTGACGTTTAAAAATGCTTCAGAACTCTTCTATTGTTTTCGGAATTCCGTTGACGTTTAAAAATGCTTTGGAACTCTTCAATTGTTCTCGGAATTCTGCTGACATTTAAAAATGTTTCGTAACTCTTCCATTTTTCTCGGAATTCTGCTGAAGTTTAAAAATGCTTCAGAACTCTTACATTGTTATCGGAATTCTGCTGAAGTTTAAAAATGCTTCGGAACTCTTCCATTGTTCTCAGAATTCTGCTGAAGTTTAAAAATGCTCGGAACTATTCCATTCTTCTCAGAAATCCGCTGACGTTTAAAAATGCTTTGGAACTCTTCCATTGTTCTCGGAATTCTGCTGAAGTTTAAATATGCTTCAGAACTCTTCCATTGTTCTCGAAATTCCGCTGAAGTTTAAAAATCCTTCGGAACTCTTCCGTTGTTCCCGGAATTACGCTGAAGTTTAAAAATGCTTCGGAACTCTTCCATTGCTCTCGAAATTCCGCTGAAGTTTAAATATGCTTCGGAACTCTTCCATTGTTCCCGGAATTATGCTGAAGTTCAAAAATGCTTCAGAACTATTCCATTGTTCTCGAAATTCCGCTGAAGTTTAAAAATGCTTCGGAACTCTTCAATTGTTATCGGTATTCCGCTGACGTTTAAAAATGCTTCGGAACTCTTCCATTGTTCTCGGAATTCTGCTGAAGTTTAAATATGCTTCAGAACTCTTCCATTGTTCTCGGAATTCCGCTGACGTTTAAAAATGCTTCGGAACTCTTCCATTGTTCTCCGAATTCCGCTGAAGTTTAAAAATGCTTCGGAACTCTTCCTTTGTTCTCGGAATTCCGCTGACGTTTAAAAATGCTTCGGAACTCTTCCATTATTCTCGGAATTCAGCTGAAATTTAAAAATGCTTTGGAACTCTTCAGTTGTTCTCGGAATTCTGCTGAAGTTTAAAAATGTTTCGGAACTCTTCCATTGTTCTGGGAATTCCGCTGAAGTTTAAAAATACTTCGGAACTCTACCATTGTTCTCGGAATTCCGTTGAAGTTTAAAAATGCTTCGGAACTCTTCCATTGTTCTCGGAAATCCGCTGAAGTTGAAAAATGCTTTGGAACATTTCCATTGTTCTCGGAATTCCGTTGACGTTTAAAAATGCTTCGGAACTCATCCATTGTTCCCGGAATAACGCTGAAGTTTAAAAATGCTTCGGAACTCTTCCTTTGTTCTCGGAATTCCGCTGAAGTTTAAAAATGCTTCGGAACTCTTCCATTGTTATCGGAATTCTGCTGAAGTTTAAAAATGCTTCGGAACTCTTCCATTGTCTCGGAATTCTGCTGAAATTTAAAAATGCTTCGGAACTCTTCCATTGTTCTAGGAATTCCGCTGAAGTTTAAAAATGCTTCGGAACTCTTCCTTTGTTCTCAGAATTCTGCTGAAATTTAAAAATGCTTCGGAACTCTTCCATTGTTCTAGGAATTCCGCTGAAGTTTAAAAATGCTTCGGAACTCTTCCATGGTTCCCGGAATTCAGCTGAAGTTTAAAAATGTTTCGGAACTCTTTTGTTGTTCTCGGAATTCCGCTGAAGTTTAAAAATGCTTCGGAACTCTTCCATTGTTCTGGAAATTCCGCTGAAGTTTAAAAATTCTTCGGAACTCTTCCATTTTTCCCAGAATTACGCTGAAGTTTAAAAATGCTTCGGAACTCTTCCATTGTTAGCGGAATTCTGCTAACATTTAAAAATGCTTCGGAACACTTCCATTGATCTCGGAATTGCGCTGACGTTTAAAAATGCTTCGAAACTCTTCAATTGTTCTCGGAATTCTGCTGACATTTAAAAATGCTTCAGAACTCTTCCATTGTTCTCGAAATTCTGCTGAAGTTTAAAAATGCTTCGGAACTCCTCCATTTTTCCCGGAATTCCGCTGAAATTTAAAAATGCTTCGCAACTCTTCCATTGTTCTCGGAATTCCGCTGAAATTTAAAAATGCTTCGGAACACTTCCATTGTTCTCGGAATTCCGCGGACGTTTAAAAATGGTTTGGAACTCTTCCATTGTTCTCGGAATTCTGCTGAAGTTTAAAAATGCTTCAGAACTCTTACATTGTTATCGGAATTCTGCTGAAGTTTAAAAATGCTTCGGAACTCTTCCATTGTTCTCGGAATTCTGCTGAAGTTTAAAAATGCTCGGAACTATTCCATTCTTCTCAGAAATCCGCTGACGTTTAAAAATGCTTTGGAACTCTTCCATTGTTCTCGGAATTCTGCTGAAGTTTAAATATGCTTCAGAACTCTTCCATTGTTCTCGAAATTCCGCTGAAGTTTAAATATGCTTCGGAACTCTTCCATTGTTTCCGGAATTATGCTGAAGTTTAAAAATGCTTCGGAACCCTTCCATTGTTCTCGGAATTCTGCTGAAGTTTAAATATGCTCGGAACTCTTCCATTGTTCTCAGAATTCCGCTGAAGTTTAAAAATGCTTCGGAACTCTTCCATTGTTCTCGGAATTCCGTTCACGTATAAAAATGCTTCGGAACTCTTCCATTGTTATCGGAATTCCGATGACGTTAAAAAATGCTTCAGAACTCTTCCATTGTTTTCGGAATTCCGTTGACGTTTAAAAATGATTTGGAACTCTTCAATTGTTCTCGGAATTCTGCTGACATTTAAAAATGTATCGGAACTCTTCCATTGTTATCAGATTTCTGCTGAAGTTTAAAAATGCTTCGGAACTCTTCCATTGTTCTCGGAATTCTGCTGAAGTTTAAAAATGCTCGGAACTATTCCATTGTTCTCAGAATTCCGCTGACGTTTAAAAATGCTTTGGAACTCTTCATTTGTTCTCGGAATTCTGCTGAAGTTTAAATATGCTTCCGAACTCTTCCATTGTTCTCGGAATTCCGCTGACGTTTAAAAATGCTTCGGAACTCTTCCATTGTTCTCCGAATTCCGCTGAAGTTTAAAAATGCTTTGGAACTCTTTCATTGTTCTCGAAATTCCGCTGAAGTTTAAAAATGCTTCGGAACTCTTCCGTTGTTCCCGGAATTACGCTGAAGTTTAAAAATGCTTCGGAACTCTTCCATTGCTCTCGAAATTCCGCTGAAGTTTAAATATGCTTCGGAACTCTTACATTGTTCCCGGAATTATGCTGAAGTTTAAAAATGCTTCGGAACTCTTCCATTGTTCTCGGAATTCCGCTGAAGTTTTAAAATGCTTCGCAACTCTTCCATTGTTCTCGGAATTCCGTTCACGTTTAAAAATGCTTCGGAACTCTTCCATTATTCTCGGAATTCAGCTGAAATTTAAAAATGCTTCGGAACTCTTCAGTTTTTCTCGGAATTCTGCTGAAGTTTAAAAATGCTTCGGAACTCTTCCATTGTTCTGGGAATTCCGCTGAAGTTTAAAAATGCTTCAGAACTCTTCCATTTTTCCCGGAATTACGCTGAAGTTTAAAAATGCTTCGGAAGTCTTCCATTGTTAGCTGAATTCTGCTGACATTTAAAAATGCTTCAGAACTCTTCCATTGTTCTCGGAATTGCGCTGACGTTTAAAAATGCTTCGGAACTCTTCAATTGTTCTCTGAATTCTGCTGACATTTAAAAATGCTTCAGAACCCTTCCATTGTTCTCGAAATTCTGCTGAAGTTTAAATATGCTTCGGAAATCTTCCATTGTTCACGGAATTACGCTGAAGTTTAAAAATGCTTCAGAACTCTTCCATTGTTCTCGGAATACCGCTGAAGTTTAAAAATGCTTCGCAACACTTCCATTGTTCTCGGAATTCCGTTTACGTTTAAAAATGCTTCGGAACTCTTCCATTGTTATCGGTATTCCGCTGACGTTTAAAAATGTTTCGGAACTCTTCCATTGTTTTCGGAATTACGCTGAAATTTAAAAATGCTTCTGAACTCTTCCATTGTTCTCGGAATTCTGCTGAAGTTTAAAAATGCTTCGGAACTCTTCCATTTTTCTGGGAATTCCACTGAAGTTTAAAAATGTTTCGGAACTCTTATATTGTTCCCGGAATTACGCTGAAGTTTAAAAATGCTTCGGAATTCTTCCTTTGTTCTCAGAATTCCGCTGAAGTTTAAAAATGCTTCGGAACTCTTCCATTGTTCTCGGAATTCCGTTCACGTTTAAAAATGCTTCGGAACTCTTCCATTGTTATCGGAATTCCGATGACGTTTAAAAATGCTTCAGAACTCTTCCATTGTTCTCGGAATTCTGCTGAAGTTTAAAAATGCTTTGAAACGCTTCCATTGTTCTGGGAATTCCGCTGAAGTTTAAAAATGCTTCGGAACTCTTCTATTGTTCCCGGAATTACGCTGAAGTTTAAAAATGCTTCGGAAATCTTCCTTTGTTCTCAGAATTCCGCTGAATGTTAAAAATGCTTCGGAACTCTTCCATTGTTCTCGGAATTCCGTTGACGTTGAAAAATGCTTCGGAACTCTTCCATTGTTATCGGAATTACGCTGACGTTTAAAAATGCTTCAGAACTCTTCTATTGTTTTCGGAATTCCGTTGACGTTTAAAAATGCTTTGGAACTCTTCAATTGTTCTCGGAATTCTGCTGACATTTAAAAATGTTTCGTAACTCTTCCATTTTTCTCGGAATTCTGCTGAAGTTTAAAAATGCTTCAGAACTCTTACATTGTTATCGGAATTCTGCTGAAGTTTAAAAATGCTTCGGAACTCTTCCATTGTTCTCAGAATTCTGCTGAAGTTTAAAAATGCTCGGAACTATTCCATTCTTCTCAGAAATCCGCTGACGTTTAAAAATGCTTTGGAACTCTTCCATTGTTCTCGGAATTCTGCTGAAGTTTAAATATGCTTCAGAACTCTTCCATTGTTCTCGAAATTCCGCTGAAGTTTAAAAATCCTTCGGAACTCTTCCGTTGTTCCCGGAATTACGCTGAAGTTTAAAAATGCTTCGGAACTCTTCCATTGCTCTCGAAATTCCGCTGAAGTTTAAATATGCTTCGGAACTCTTCCATTGTTCCCGGAATTATGCTGAAGTTCAAAAATGCTTCAGAACTATTCCATTGTTCTCGAAATTCCGCTGAAGTTTAAAAATGCTTCGGAACTCTTCAATTGTTATCGGTATTCCGCTGACGTTTAAAAATGCTTCGGAACTCTTCCATTGTTCTCGGAATTCTGCTGAAGTTTAAATATGCTTCAGAACTCTTCCATTGTTCTCGGAATTCCGCTGACGTTTAAAAATGCTTCGGAACTCTTCCATTGTTCTCCGAATTCCGCTGAAGTTTAAAAATGCTTCGGAACTCTTCCTTTGTTCTCGGAATTCCGCTGACGTTTAAAAATGCTTCGGAACTCTTCCATTATTCTCGGAATTCAGCTGAAATTTAAAAATGCTTTGGAACTCTTCAGTTGTTCTCGGAATTCTGCTGAAGTTTAAAAATGTTTCGGAACTCTTCCATTGTTCTGGGAATTCCGCTGAAGTTTAAAAATACTTCGGAACTCTACCATTGTTCTCGGAATTCCGTTGAAGTTTAAAAATGCTTCGGAACTCTTCCATTGTTCTCGGAAATCCGCTGAAGTTGAAAAATGCTTTGGAACATTTCCATTGTTCTCGGAATTCCGTTGACGTTTAAAAATGCTTCGGAACTCATCCATTGTTCCCGGAATAACGCTGAAGTTTAAAAATGCTTCGGAACTCTTCCTTTGTTCTCGGAATTCCGCTGAAGTTTAAAAATGCTTCGGAACTCTTCCATTGTTATCGGAATTCTGCTGAAGTTTAAAAATGCTTCGGAACTCTTCCATTGTCTCGGAATTCTGCTGAAATTTAAAAATGCTTCGGAACTCTTCCATTGTTCTAGGAATTCCGCTGAAGTTTAAAAATGCTTCGGAACTCTTCCTTTGTTCTCAGAATTCTGCTGAAATTTAAAAATGCTTCGGAACTCTTCCATTGTTCTAGGAATTCCGCTGAAGTTTAAAAATGCTTCGGAACTCTTCCATGGTTCCCGGAATTCAGCTGAAGTTTAAAAATGTTTCGGAACTCTTTTGTTGTTCTCGGAATTCCGCTGAAGTTTAAAAATGCTTCGGAACTCTTCCATTGTTCTGGAAATTCCGCTGAAGTTTAAAAATTCTTCGGAACTCTTCCATTTTTCCCAGAATTACGCTGAAGTTTAAAAATGCTTCGGAACTCTTCCATTGTTAGCGGAATTCTGCTAACATTTAAAAATGCTTCGGAACACTTCCATTGATCTCGGAATTGCGCTGACGTTTAAAAATGCTTCGAAACTCTTCAATTGTTCTCGGAATTCTGCTGACATTTAAAAATGCTTCAGAACTCTTCCATTGTTCTCGAAATTCTGCTGAAGTTTAAAAATGCTTCGGAACTCCTCCATTTTTCCCGGAATTCCGCTGAAATTTAAAAATGCTTCGCAACTCTTCCATTGTTCTCGGAATTCCGCTGAAATTTAAAAATGCTTCGGAACACTTCCATTGTTCTCGGAATTCCGCGGACGTTTAAAAATGGTTTGGAACTCTTCCATTGTTCTCGGAATTCTGCTGAAGTTTAAAAATGCTTCAGAACTCTTACATTGTTATCGGAATTCTGCTGAAGTTTAAAAATGCTTCGGAACTCTTCCATTGTTCTCGGAATTCTGCTGAAGTTTAAAAATGCTCGGAACTATTCCATTCTTCTCAGAAATCCGCTGACGTTTAAAAATGCTTTGGAACTCTTCCATTGTTCTCGGAATTCTGCTGAAGTTTAAATATGCTTCAGAACTCTTCCATTGTTCTCGAAATTCCGCTGAAGTTTAAATATGCTTCGGAACTCTTCCATTGTTTCCGGAATTATGCTGAAGTTTAAAAATGCTTCGGAACCCTTCCATTGTTCTCGGAATTCTGCTGAAGTTTAAATATGCTCGGAACTCTTCCATTGTTCTCAGAATTCCGCTGAAGTTTAAAAATGCTTCGGAACTCTTCCATTGTTCTCGGAATTCCGTTCACGTATAAAAATGCTTCGGAACTCTTCCATTGTTATCGGAATTCCGATGACGTTAAAAAATGCTTCAGAACTCTTCCATTGTTTTCGGAATTCCGTTGACGTTTAAAAATGATTTGGAACTCTTCAATTGTTCTCGGAATTCTGCTGACATTTAAAAATGTATCGGAACTCTTCCATTGTTATCAGAATTCTGCTGAAGTTTAAAAATGCTTCGGAACTCTTCCATTGTTCTCGGAATTCTGCTGAAGTTTAAAAATGCTCGGAACTATTCCATTGTTCTCAGAATTCCGCTGACGTTTAAAAATGCTTTGGAACTCTTCATTTGTTCTCGGAATTCTGCTGAAGTTTAAATATGCTTCCGAACTCTTCCATTGTTCTCGGAATTCCGCTGACGTTTAAAAATGCTTCGGAACTCTTCCATTGTTCTCCGAATTCCGCTGAAGTTTAAAAATGCTTTGGAACTCTTTCATTGTTCTCGAAATTCCGCTGAAGTTTAAAAATGCTTCGGAACTCTTCCGTTGTTCCCGGAATTACGCTGAAGTTTAAAAATGCTTCGGAACTCTTCCATTGCTCTCGAAATTCCGCTGAAGTTTAAATATGCTTCGGAACTCTTACATTGTTCCCGGAATTATGCTGAAGTTTAAAAATGCTTCGGAACTCTTCCATTGTTCTCGGAATTCCGCTGAAGTTTTAAAATGCTTCGCAACTCTTCCATTGTTCTCGGAATTCCGTTCACGTTTAAAAATGCTTCGGAACTCTTCCATTATTCTCGGAATTCAGCTGAAATTTAAAAATGCTTCGGAACTCTTCAGTTTTTCTCGGAATTCTGCTGAAGTTTAAAAATGCTTCGGAACTCTTCCATTGTTCTGGGAATTCCGCTGAAGTTTAAAAATGCTTCGGAACTCTTCAATTGTTCTCGGAATTCTGCTGATATTTAAAAATGCTTTGGAACTCCTCCATTGTTCTTGGAAATCTGCTGGAGTTTAAAAATGCTTTGGAACTCTTCCATGGTTCCCTGAATTCTGCTGAAGTGTAAAAATGTTTCGGAACTCTTCCATTGTTCTCGGAATTCCGCTGAAGTTTAAAAATGCTTCGGAACTCTACCATTGTTCTCGGAATTCCGTTGAAGTTTAAAAATGCTTCGGAACTCTTCCATTGTTCTCGGAAATCCGCTGAAGTTGAAAAATGCTTTGGAACATTTCCATTGTTCTCGGAATTCCGTTGACGTTTAAAAATGCTTCGGAACTCATCCATTGTTCCCGGAATAACGCTGAAGTTTAAAAATGCTTCGGAACTCTTCCTTTGTTCTCGGAATTCCGCTGAAGTTTAAAAATGCTTCGGAACTCTTCCATTGTTATCGGAATTCTGCTGAAGTTTAAAAATGCTTCGGAACTCTTCCATTGTCTCGGAATTCTGCTGAAATTTAAAAATGCTTCGGAACTCTTCCATTGTTCTAGGAATTCCGCTGAAGTTTAAAAATGCTTCGGAACTCTTCCTTTGTTCTCAGAATTCTGCTGAAATTTAAAAATGCTTCGGAACTCTTCCATTGTTCTAGGAATTCCGCTGAAGTTTAAAAATGCTTCGGAACTCTTCCATGGTTCCCGGAATTCAGCTGAAGTTTAAAAATGTTTCGGAACTCTTTTGTTGTTCTCGGAATTCCGCTGAAGTTTAAAAATGCTTCGGAACTCTTCCATTGTTCTGGAAATTCCGCTGAAGTTTAAAAATTCTTCGGAACTCTTCCATTTTTCCCAGAATTACGCTGAAGTTTAAAAATGCTTCGGAACTCTTCCATTGTTAGCGGAATTCTGCTAACATTTAAAAATGCTTCGGAACACTTCCATTGATCTCGGAATTGCGCTGACGTTTAAAAATGCTTCGAAACTCTTCAATTGTTCTCGGAATTCTGCTGACATTTAAAAATGCTTCAGAACTCTTCCATTGTTCTCGAAATTCTGCTGAAGTTTAAAAATGCTTCGGAACTCCTCCATTTTTCCCGGAATTCCGCTGAAATTTAAAAATGCTTCGCAACTCTTCCATTGTTCTCGGAATTCCGCTGAAATGTAAAAATGCTTCGGAACACTTCCATTGTTCTCGGAATTCCGCGGACGTTTAAAAATGGTTTGGAACTCTTCCATTGTTCTCGGAATTCTGCTGAAGTTTAAATATGCTTCAGAACTCTTCCATTGTTCTCCGAATTCCGCTGAAGTTTAAAAATGCTTCGGAACTCTTCCATTGTTCTCGAATTTCCGCTGAAGTTTAAAAATGCTTCGGAACTCTTCCGTTGTTCCCGGAATTACGCTGAAGTTTAAAAATGCTTCGGAACTCTTCCATTGCTCTCGAAATTCCGCTGAAATTTAAATATGCTTCGGAACTCTTCCATTGTTTCCGGAATTATGCTGAAGTTTAAAAATGCTTCGGAACCCTTCCATTGTTCTCGGAATTCTGCTGAAGTTTAAATATGCTCGGAACTCTTCCATTGTTCTCAGAATTCCGCTGAAGTTTAAAAATGCTTCGGAACTCTTCCATTGTTCTCGGAATTCCGTTCACGTATAAAAATGCTTCGGAACTCTTCCATTGTTATTGGAATTCCGATGACGTTTAAAAATGCTTCAGAACTCTTCCATTGTTTTCGGAATTCCGTTGACGTTTAAAAATGCTTTGGAACTCTTCAATTGTTCTCGGAATTCTGCTGACATTTAAAAATGTATCGGAACTCTTCCATTGTTATCAGAATTCTGCTGAAGTTTAAAAATGCTTCGGAACTCTTCCATTTTTCTCGGAATTCTGCTGAAGTTTTTAATTGCTTTAGAACTCTTCCATTGTTCTCGGAATTCCGTTGACGTTTAAAAATGCTTCGGAACTCTTCCATTGTTCTCGGAATTCCGCTGAAGTTTAAAAATGCTTCGCAACTCTTCCATTGTTCTCGGAATTCCGCTGACGTTTAAAAATGCTTCAGAACTCTTCCATTGTTCTCGGAATTCTGCTGAAGTTTAAAAATGCTTCGGAACTCTTCCATTGTTCTCGGAATTCTGCTGAAGTTTAAAAATGCTCGGAACTATTCCATTGTTCTCAGAATTCCGCTGACGTTTAAAAATGCTTTGGAACTCTTCATTTGTTCTCGGAATTCTGCTGAAGTTTAAATATGCTTCCGAACTCTTCCATTGTTCTCGGAATTCCGCTGACGTTTAAAAATGCTTCGGAACTCTTCCATTGTTCTCCGAATTCCGCTGAAGTTTAAAAATGCTTTGGAACTCTTCCATTGTTCTCGAAATTCCGCTGAAGTTTAAAAATGCTTCGGAACTCTTCCGTTGTTCCCGGAATTACGCTGAAGTTTAAAAATGCTTCGGAACTCTTCCATTGCTCTCGAAATTCCGCTGAAGTTTAAATATGCTTCGGAACTCTTACATTGTTCCCGGAATTATGCTGAAGTTTAAAAATGCTTCGGAACTCTTCCATTGTTCTCGGAATTCCGCTGAAGTTTTAAAATGCTTCGCAACTCTTCCATTGTTCTCGGAATTCCATTGACGTTTAAAAATGCTTTGGAACTCTTCCATTGTTATCGGTATTCCGCTGACGTTTAAAAATGCTTCGGAACTCTTCCATTGTTCTCGGAATTCCGCTGACGTTTAAAAATTCTTCGGAACTCTTCCATTGTTCTCCGAATTCCGCTGAAGTTTAAAAATGCTTCGGAGCTCTTCCATTGTTCTCGAAATTCCGCTGAAGTTTAAAAATGCTTCGGAACTCTTCCATTGTTCTCGGAATTCTGCTGAAGTTTAAAAATGCTCGGAACTATTCCATTCTTCTCAGAAATCCGCTGACGTTTAAAAATGCTTTGGAACTCTTCCATTGTTCTCGGAATTCTGCTGAAGTTTAAATATGCTTCAGAACTCTTCCATTGTTCTCGAAATTCCGCTGAAGTTTAAATATGCTTCGGAACTCTTCCATTGTTTCCGGAATTATGCTGAAGTTTAAAAATGCTTCGGAACCCTTCCATTGTTCTCGGAATTCTGCTGAAGTTTAAATATGCTCGGAACTCTTCCATTGTTCTCAGAATTCCGCTGAAGTTTAAAAATGCTTCGGAACTCTTCCATTGTTCTCGGAATTCCGTTCACGTATAAAAATGCTTCGGAACTCTTCCATTGTTATCGGAATTCCGATGACGTTAAAAAATGCTTCAGAACTCTTCCATTGTTTTCGGAATTCCGTTGACGTTTAAAAATGATTTGGAACTCTTCAATTGTTCTCGGAATTCTGCTGACATTTAAAAATGTATCGGAACTCTTCCATTGTTATCAGAATTCTGCTGAAGTTTAAAAATGCTTCGGAACTCTTCCATTGTTCTCGGAATTCTGCTGAAGTTTAAAAATGCTCGGAACTATTCCATTGTTCTCAGAATTCCGCTGACGTTTAAAAATGCTTTGGAACTCTTCATTTGTTCTCGGAATTCTGCTGAAGTTTAAATATGCTTCCGAACTCTTCCATTGTTCTCGGAATTCCGCTGACGTTTAAAAATGCTTCGGAACTCTTCCATTGTTCTCCGAATTCCGCTGAAGTTTAAAAATGCTTTGGAACTCTTCCATTGTTCTCGAAATTCCGCTGAAGTTTAAAAATGCTTCGGAACTCTTCCGTTGTTCCCGGAATTACGCTGAAGTTTAAAAATGCTTCGGAACTCTTCCATTGCTCTCGAAATTCCGCTGAAGTTTAAATATGCTTCGGAACTCTTACATTGTTCCCGGAATTATGCTGAAATTTAAAAATGCTTCGGAACTCTTCCATTGTTCTCGGAATTCCGCTGAAGTTTTAAAATGCTTCGCAACTCTTCCATTGTTCTCGGAATTCCGTTCACGTTTAAAAATGCTTCGGAACTCTTCCATTATTCTCGGAATTCAGCTGAAATTTAAAAATGCTTCGGAACTCTTCAGTTTTTCTCGGAATTCTGCTGAAGTTTAAAAATGCTTCGGAACTCTTCCATTGTTCTGGGAATTCCGCTGAAGTTTAAAAATGCTTCGGAACTCTTCAATTGTTCTCGGAATTCTGCTGATATTTAAAAATGCTTTGGAACTCCTCCATTGTTCTTGGAAATCTGCTGGAGTTTAAAAATGCTTTGGAACTCTTCCATGGTTCCCTGAATTCTGCTGAAGTGTAAAAATGTTTCGGAACTCTTCCATTGTTCTCGGAATTCCGCTGAAGTTTAAAAATGCTTCGGAACTCTACCATTGTTCTCGGAATTCCGTTGAAGTTTAAAAATGCTTCGGAACTCTTCCATTGTTCTCGGAAATCCGCTGAAGTTGAAAAATGCTTTGGAACATTTCCATTGTTCTCGGAATTCCGTTGACGTTTAAAAATGCTTCGGAACTCATCCATTGTTCCCGGAATAACGCTGAAGTTTAAAAATGCTTCGGAACTCTTCCTTTGTTCTCGGAATTCCGCTGAAGTTTAAAAATGCTTCGGAACTCTTCCATTGTTCTAGGAATTCCGCTGAAGTTTAAAAATGCTTCGGAACACTTCCATGGTTCCCGGAATTCAGCTGAAGTTTAAAAATGTTTCGGAACTCTTTTGTTGTTCTCGGAATTCCGCTGAAGTTTAAAAATTCTTCGGAACTCTTCCATTTTTCCCAGAATTACGCTTAAGTTTAAAAATGCTTCGGAACTCTTCCATTGTTAGCGGAATTCTGCTAACATTTAAAAATGCTTCGGAACACTTCCATTGATCTCGGAATTGCGCTGACGTTTAAAAATGCTTCGAAACTCTTCAATTGTTCTCGGAATTCTGCTGACATTTAAAAATGCTTCAGAACTCTTCCATTGTTCTCGAAATTCTGCTGAAGTTTAAAAATGCTTCGGAACTCCTCCATTTTTCCCGGAATTCCGCTGAAATTTAAAAATGCTTCGCAACTCTTCCATTGTTCTCGGAATTCCGCTGAAATGTAAAAATGCTTCGGAACACTTCCATTGTTCTCGGAATTCCGCGGACGTTTAAAAATGGTTTGGAACTCTTCCATTGTTCTCGGAATTCTGCTGAAGTTTAAATATGCTTCAGAACTCTTCCATTGTTCTCCGAATTCCGCTGAAGTTTAAAAATGCTTCGGAACTCTTCCATTGTTCTCGAATTTCCGCTGAAGTTTAAAAATGCTTCGGAACTCTTCCGTTGTTCCCGGAATTACGCTGAAGTTTAAAAATGCTTCGGAACTCTTCCATTGCTCTCGAAATTCCGCTGAAGTTTAAATATGCTTCGGAACTCTTACATTGTTCCCGGAATTATGCTGAAGTTTAAAAATGCTTCGGAACTCTTCCATTGTTCTCGGAATTCCGCTGAAGTTTTAAAATGCTTCGCAACTCTTCCATTGTTCTCGGAATTCCATTGACGTTTAAAAATGCTTTGGAACTCTTCCATTGTTATCGGTATTCCGCTGACGTTTAAAAATGCTTCGGAACTCTTCCATTGTTCTCGGAATTCCGCTGACGTTTAAAAATTCTTCGGAACTCTTCCATTGTTCTCCGAATTCCGCTGAAGTTTAAAAATGCTTCGGAGCTCTTCCATTGTTCTCGAAATTCCGCTGAAGTTTAAAAATGCTTCGGAACTCTTCCATTGTTCTCGGAATTCTGCTGAAGTTTAAAAATGCTCGGAACTATTCCATTCTTCTCAGAAATCCGCTGACGTTTAAAAATGCTTTGGAACTCTTCCATTGTTCTCGGAATTCTGCTGAAGTTTAAATATGCTTCAGAACTCTTCCATTGTTCTCGAAATTCCGCTGAAGTTTAAATATGCTTCGGAACTCTTCCATTGTTTCCGGAATTATGCTGAAGTTTAAAAATGCTTCGGAACCCTTCCATTGTTCTCGGAATTCTGCTGAAGTTTAAATATGCTCGGAACTCTTCCATTGTTCTCAGAATTCCGCTGAAGTTTAAAAATGCTTCGGAACTCTTCCATTGTTCTCGGAATTCCGTTCACGTATAAAAATGCTTCGGAACTCTTCCATTGTTATCGGAATTCCGATGACGTTAAAAAATGCTTCAGAACTCTTCCATTGTTTTCGGAATTCCGTTGACGTTTAAAAATGATTTGGAACTCTTCAATTGTTCTCGGAATTCTGCTGACATTTAAAAATGTATCGGAACTCTTCCATTGTTATCAGAATTCTGCTGAAGTTTAAAAATGCTTCGGAACTCTTCCATTGTTCTCGGAATTCTGCTGAAGTTTAAAAATGCTCGGAACTATTCCATTGTTCTCAGAATTCCGCTGACGTTTAAAAATGCTTTGGAACTCTTCATTTGTTCTCGGAATTCTGCTGAAGTTTAAATATGCTTCCGAACTCTTCCATTGTTCTCGGAATTCCGCTGACGTTTAAAAATGCTTCGGAACTCTTCCATTGTTCTCCGAATTCCGCTGAAGTTTAAAAATGCTTTGGAACTCTTCCATTGTTCTCGAAATTCCGCTGAAGTTTAAAAATGCTTCGGAACTCTTCCGTTGTTCCCGGAATTACGCTGAAGTTTAAAAATGCTTCGGAACTCTTCCATTGCTCTCGAAATTCCGCTGAAGTTTAAATATGCTTCGGAACTCTTACATTGTTCCCGGAATTATGCTGAAATTTAAAAATGCTTCGGAACTCTTCCATTGTTCTCGGAATTCCGCTGAAGTTTTAAAATGCTTCGCAACTCTTCCATTGTTCTCGGAATTCCGTTCACGTTTAAAAATGCTTCGGAACTCTTCCATTATTCTCGGAATTCAGCTGAAATTTAAAAATGCTTCGGAACTCTTCAGTTTTTCTCGGAATTCTGCTGAAGTTTAAAAATGCTTCGGAACTCTTCCATTGTTCTGGGAATTCCGCTGAAGTTTAAAAATGCTTCGGAACTCTTCAATTGTTCTCGGAATTCTGCTGATATTTAAAAATGCTTTGGAACTCCTCCATTGTTCTTGGAAATCTGCTGGAGTTTAAAAATGCTTTGGAACTCTTCCATGGTTCCCTGAATTCTGCTGAAGTGTAAAAATGTTTCGGAACTCTTCCATTGTTCTCGGAATTCCGCTGAAGTTTAAAAATGCTTCGGAACTCTACCATTGTTCTCGGAATTCCGTTGAAGTTTAAAAATGCTTCGGAACTCTTCCATTGTTCTCGGAAATCCGCTGAAGTTGAAAAATGCTTTGGAACATTTCCATTGTTCTCGGAATTCCGTTGACGTTTAAAAATGCTTCGGAACTCATCCATTGTTCCCGGAAATACGCTGAAGTTTAAAAATGCTTCGGAACTCTTCCTTTGTTCTCGGAATTCCGCTGAAGTTTAAAAATGCTTCGGAACTCTTCCATTGTTATCGGAATTCTGCTGAAGTTTAAAAATGCTTCGGAACTCTTCCATTGTCTCGGAATTCTGCTGAAATTTAAAAATGCTTCGGAACTCTTCCATTGTTCTAGGAATTCCGCTGAAGTTTAAAAATGCTTCGGAACTCTTCCTTTGTTCTCAGAATTCTGCTGAAATTTAAAAATGCTTCGGAACTCTTCCATTGTTCTAGGAATTCCGCTGAAGTTTAAAAATGCTTCGGAACTCTTCCATGGTTCCCGGAATTCAGCTGAAGTTTAAAAATGTTTCGGAACTCTTTTGTTGTTCTCGGAATTCCGCTGAAGTTTAAAAATGCTTCGGAACTCTTCCATTGTTCTGGAAATTCCGCTGAAGTTTAAAAATTCTTCGGAACTCTTCCATTTTTCCCAGAATTACGCTGAAGTTTAAAAATGCTTCGGAACTCTTCCATTGTTAGCGGAATTCTGCTAACATTTAAAAATGCTTCGGAACACTTCCATTGATCTCGGAATTGCGCTGACGTTTAAAAATGCTTCGAAACTCTTCAATTGTTCTCGGAATTCTGCTGACATTTAAAAATGCTTCAGAACTCTTCCATTGTTCTCGAAATTCTGCTGAAGTTTAAAAATGCTTCGGAACTCCTCCATTTTTCCCGGAATTCCGCTGAAATTTAAAAATGCTTCGCAACTCTTCCATTGTTCTCGGAATTCCGCTGAAATGTAAAAATGCTTCGGAACACTTCCATTGTTCTCGGAATTCCGCGGACGTTTAAAAATGGTTTGGAACTCTTCCATTGTTCTCGGAATTCTGCTGAAGTTTAAATATGCTTCAGAACTCTTCCATTGTTCTCCGAATTCCGCTGAAGTTTAAAAATGCTTCGGAACTCTTCCATTGTTCTCGAATTTCCGCTGAAGTTTAAAAATGCTTCGGAACTCTTCCGTTGTTCCCGGAATTACGCTGAAGTTTAAAAATGCTTCGGAACTCTTCCATTGCTCTCGAAATTCCGCTGAAGTTTAAATATGCTTCGGAACTCTTCCATTGTTTCCGGAATTATGCTGAAGTTTAAAAATGCTTCGGAACCCTTCCATTGTTCTCGGAATTCTGCTGAAGTTTAAATATGCTCGGAACTCTTCCATTGTTCTCAGAATTCCGCTGAAGTTTAAAAATGCTTCGGAACTCTTCCATTGTTCTCGGAATTCCGTTCACGTATAAAAATGCTTCGGAACTCTTCCATTGTTATTGGAATTCCGATGACGTTTAAAAATGCTTCAGAACTCTTCCATTGTTTTCGGAATTCCGTTGACGTTTAAAAATGCTTTGGAACTCTTCAATTGTTCTCGGAATTCTGCTGACATTTAAAAATGTATCGGAACTCTTCCATTGTTATCAGAATTCTGCTGAAGTTTAAAAATGCTTCGGAACTCTTCCATTTTTCTCGGAATTCTGCTGAAGTTTTTAATTGCTTTAGAACTCTTCCATTGTTCTCGGAATTCCGTTGACGTTTAAAAATGCTTCAGAACTCTTCCATTGTTCTCGGAATTCTGCTGAAGTTTAAAAATGCTTCGGAACTCTTCCATTGTTCTCGGAATTCTGCTGAAGTTTAAAAATGCTTCAGAACTCTTCCATTGTTCTCGGAATTCTGCTGAAGTTTAAAAATGCTTCGGAACTCTTCCATTGTTCTCGGAATTCTGCTGAAGTTTAAAAATGCTCGGAACTATTCCATTGTTCTCAGAATTCCGCTGACGTTTAAAAATGCTTTGGAACTCTTCATTTGTTCTCGGAATTCTGCTGAAGTTTAAATATGCTTCCGAACTCTTCCATTGTTCTCGGAATTCCGCTGACGTTTAAAAATGCTTCGGAACTCTTCCATTGTTCTCCGAATTCCGCTGAAGTTTAAAAATGCTTTGGAACTCTTCCATTGTTCTCGAAATTCCGCTGAAGTTTAAAAATGCTTCGGAACTCTTCCGTTGTTCCCGGAATTACGCTGAAGTTTAAAAATGCTTCGGAACTCTTCCATTGCTCTCGAAATTCCGCTGAAGTTTAAATATGCTTCGGAACTCTTACATTGTTCCCGGAATTATGCTGAAGTTTAAAAATGCTTCGGAACTCTTCCATTGTTCTCGGAATTCCGCTGAAGTTTTAAAATGCTTCGCAACTCTTCCATTGTTCTCGGAATTCCATTGACGTTTAAAAATGCTTTGGAACTCTTCCATTGTTATCGGTATTCCGCTGACGTTTAAAAATGCTTCGGAACTCTTCCATTGTTCTCGGAATTCCGCTGACGTTTAAAAATTCTTCGGAACTCTTCCATTGTTCTCCGAATTCCGCTGAAGTTTAAAAATGCTTCGGAGCTCTTCCATTGTTCTCGAAATTCCGCTGAAGTTTAAAAATGCTTCGGAACTCTTCCGTTGTTCCCGGAATTCCGCTGAAGTTTAAAAATGCTTTGGAACTCTTCCATTGCTCTCGAAATTCCGCTGAAGTTTAAATATGCTTCGGAACTCTTCCATTGTTCCCGGAATTATGCTGAAGTTTAAAAATGCTTCGGAACTCTTCCATTGTTCTCGGAATTCCGCTGAAGTTTAAAAATGCTTCGCAACTCTTCCATTGTTCTCGGAATTCTGTTGACGTTTAAAAATGCTTCGGAACTCTTCCATTGTTATCGGTATTCCGCTGACGTTTAAAAATGCTTCAGAACTCTTCCATTGTTATCGGAATTCTGCTGAAGTTTAAAAATGCTTCGGAACTCTTCCATTGTTCTCGGAATTCTGCTGAAGTTTAAAAATGCTTCGGAACTCTACCATTGTTCTTGGAAATCCGCTGAAGTTGAAAACTGCTTCTGAACTTTTCAATTATTCTCGGAATTCCTTTGACGTTTAAAAATGCTTCGGAACTATTCAATTGTTCCCGGAATAACGCTGAAGTTTAAAAATACTTCGGAACTCTTCCTTTGTTCTCGGTATTCCGCTGATGTTTAAAAATGCTTCGGAACTCTTCAATTTTTCTCGGAATTCCGCTGAAGTTTACAAATGCTTCAGAACTCTTCCATTGTTCTCGGAATTCCGTTGACGTTTAAAAATGCTTCGGAACTCTTCCATTGTTCTCGGAATTCCGCTGAAGTTTAAAAATGCTTCGCAACTCTTCCATTGTTCTCGGAATTCCGTTGACGTTTAAAAATGCTTCGGAACTCTTCCATTGTTATCGGTATTCCGCTGACGTTTAAAAATGCTTCAGAACTCTTCCATTGTTATCGGAATTCTGCTGAAGTTTAAAAATGCTTTGGAACTCTTCCATTGTTCTCGGAATTCTGCTGAAGTTTAAAAATGCTCGGAACTATTCCATTGTTCTCAGAATTCCGCTGACGTTTAAAAATGCTTTGGAACTCTTCCATTGTTCTCGGAATTCTGCTGAAGTTTAAATATGCTTCCGAACTCTTCCATTGTTCTCGGAATTCCGCTGACGTTTAAAAATGCTTCGGAACACTTCCATTGTTCTCCGAATTCCGCTGAAGTTTAAAAATGCTTCGGAACTCTTCCATTGTTCTCGAAATTCCGCTGAAGTTTAAAAATGCTTCGGAACTCTTCCGTTGTTCCCGGAATTACGCTGAAGTTTAAAAATGCTTCGGAACTCTTACATTGCTCTCGAAATTCCGCTGAAGTTTAAATATGCTTCGGAACTCTTACATTGTTCCCGGAATTATGCTGAAGTTTAAAAATGCTTCGGAACTCTTCCATTGTTCTCGGAATTCCGCTGAAGTTTAAAAATGCTTCGCAACTCTTCCATTGTTCTCGGAATTCCATTGACGTTTAAAAATGCTTTGGAACTCTTCCATTGTTATCGGTATTCCGCTGACGTTTAAAAATGCTTCGGAGCTCTTCCATTGTTCTCGAAATTCCGCTGAAGTTTAAAAATGCTTCGGAACTCTTCCGTTGGTCCCGGAATTACGCTGAAGTTTAAAAATGCTTTGGAACTCTTCCATTGCTCTCGAAATTCCGCTGAAGTTTAAATATGCTTCGGAACTCTTCCATTGTTCCCGGAATTATGCTGAAGTTTAAAAATGCTTCGGAACTCTTCCATTGTTCTCAGAATTCCGCTGAAGTTTAAAAATGCTTCGCAACTCTTCCATTGTTCTCGGAATTCTGTTGACGTTTAAAAATGCTTCGGAACTCTTCCTTTGTTATCGGTATTCCGCTGACGTTTAAAAATGCTTCGGAACTCTTCCATTGTTATCGGAATTCTGCTGAAGTTTAAAAATGCTTCGGAACTCTTCCATTGTTCTCGGAATTCTGCTGAAGTTTAAAAATGCTCGGAACTCTTCCATTGTTCTCAGAATTCCGCTGACGTTTAAAAATGCTTCCGAACTCTTCCATTGTTCTTGCAATTCTGCTAACATTTAAAAATGCTTCGGAACTCTTCCATTGTTCTCGGAAATCCGCTGAAGTTTAAAAATGCTTCGGAACTCTTCCATTGTTCTCGGAATTCCGCTGAAGTTTAAAAATGCTTCGGAACTCTTCCGTTGATCCAGGAATTCCGCTGAAGTTTAAAAATGCTTCGGAACTCTTCCATTGTTCTCAGAATTTCGCTGAAGTTTAAAAATGCTTCGGAACTCTTCCATTGTTCTCGGAATTCTGTTGACGTTTAAAAATGCTTCGGAACTCTTCCATTGTTATCGGTATTCCGCTGACGTTTAAAAATGCTTCAGAACTCTTCCATTGTTATCGGAATTCTGCTGAAGTTTAAAAATGCTTCGGAACTCTTCCATTGTTCTCGGAATTCTGCTGAAGTTTAAAAATGCTTCGGAACTCTACCATTGTTCTCGGAAATCCGCTGAAGTTGAAAACTGCTCCTGAACTTTTCCATTGTTCTCGGAATTCCTTTGACGTTTAAAAATGCTTCGGAACTATTCAATTGTTCCCGGAATAACACTGAAGTTTAAAAATACTTCGGAACTCTTCCTTTGTTCTCGGTATTTGGCTGATGTTTAAAAATGCTTCGGAACTCTTCAATTGTTCTCGGAATTCCGTTGACATTTAAACATGCTTCGGAACTCTTGAATTGTTCTCGGAATTCTGCTGACATTTAAAAATGCTTCGGAACTCTTCCATTGCTCTCGGAATTCTGCTGAAGTTTAAAAATTTCGTCGGAATTCTTCCATTGTTCCCGGAATTCCGCTGACATTTAAAAATGCTTCGGAACTCTTCCATTGTTCTTGGAATTCGGCTGACGTTTAAAAATTCTTCAGAAATCTTCCATTGTTCCCGGAATTCCGCTGAAGCTTAAAAATGGTTCGGAACTCTTCCTTTGTTCTTGGAATTCCGCTGAAGTTTAAAAATGCTCCGGAACTCTTCCATTGTTATTGGAATTCTGCTGAAGTTTAAAAATTCTTCGGAACTCTTCCATTGTTCTCGGAATTCTGCTGAAGTTTAAAAATGCTCGGAACTCTTCCATTGTTCTCAGAATTCCGCTGACGTTTAAAAATGCTTCCGAACTCTTCCATTGTTTTCGGAATTCCGCTGACGTTTAAAAATTCTTCGGAAATCTTCCATTGTTCTCGGAATTCCGTTGAAGTTTAAAAGTGCTTCGGAAGTCTTCCATTGTTGTCGGAATTACGCTGACGTTTAAAAATGCTTCGGAACTCTTCCATTGTTCTCGGAAATCCGTTGACATTTAAAAATGCTTCGGAACTCTTCCATTGTTCTTGGAATTCTGCTAACATTTAAAAATGCTTCGGAACTCTTCCACTGTTCTCGGAAATCTGCTGAAGTTTAAAAATGCTTCGGAACTCTTCCATTGTTCTCGGAATTCCGCTGAAGTTTAAAAATGCTTTGGAAATCTTCCGTTGTTTTCGGAATTCTGCTGAAATTTAAAAATGCTTCGGAACTCTTCCATTGCTCTCGGAAATCCGCTGAAGTTGAAACCTGCTTCTGAACTTTTCCATTGTTCTCGGAATTCCTTTGACGTTTAAAAATGCTTCGGAACTATTCAATTGTTCCCGGAATAACGCTGAAGTTTAAAAATACTTCGGAACGCTTCCTTTGTTCTCAGTATTCCGCTGATGTTTAAAAATGCTTCGGAACTCTTCAATTGTTCTCGGAATTCCGTTGACGTTTAAATATGCTTCCGAACTCTTGAATTGTTCTCGGAATTCTGCTGACATTTAAAAATGCTTCGGAACTCTTCCATTGCTCTCGGAATTCTGCTGAAGTTTAAAAATGCTTCGGAATTCTTCCATTGTTCCCGGAATTCCGCTGACATTTAAAAATGCTTCGGAACTCTTCCATTGTTCTCGGAAATCCGTCGACATTTAAACATGCTTCGGAACACTTCCATTGTTCTTGGAATTCTGCTAACATTTAAAAATGCTTCGGAACTCTTCCATTGTTCTCGGAAATCCGCTGAAGTTTAAAAATGCTTCGGAACTCTTCCATTTTTCTTGGAATTCCGCTGAAGTTTAAAAATGCTTCGGAACTCTTCCGTTGATCCCGGAATTCCGCTGAAGTTTAAAAATGCTTCGGAACTCTTCCATTGTTCTCAGAATTTCTCTAAAGCTTAAAAATGCTTCGGAACTCTTCCATTGTTCTCGGAATTCCGCTGAAGTTTAAAAATGCTTTGGAAATCTTCCGTTGTTTTCGGAATTCTGCTGAAGTTTAAAAATGCTTCGGAACTCTTCCATTGTTCTCGGAAATCCGCTGAAGTTGAAAACTGCTTCTGAACTTTTCCATTGTTCTCGGAATTCCTTTGACGTTTAAAAATGCTTCGGAACTATTCAATTGTTCCCGGAATAACGCTGAAGTTTAAAAATGCTTCGGAACTCTTCCATTGCTCTCGGAATTCTGCTGAAGTTTAAAAATGCTTCGGAATTCTTCCATTGTTCCTGGAATTCCGCTGACATTTAAAAATGCTTCGGAACTCTTCCATTGTTCTTGGAATTCGGCTGACGTTTAAAAATGCTTCGGAACTCTTCCATTGTTCTTGGAATTCTGCTAACATTTAAAAATGCTTCGGAACTCTTCCACTGTTCTCGGAAATCCGCTGAAGTTTAAAAATGCTTCGGAATTCTTCCATTGTTCCTGGAATTCCGCTGACATTTAAAAATGCTTCGGAATTCTTCCATTGTTCCTGGAATTCCGCTGACATTTAAAAATGCTTCGGAACTCTTCCATTGTTCTTGGAATTCGGCTGACGTTTAAAAATGCTTCGGAATTCTTCCATTGTTCCTGGAATTCCGCTGACATTTAAAAATGCTTCGGAACTCTTCCATTGTTCTTGGAATTCAGCTGACGTTTAAAAATTCTTCAGAAATCTTCCATTGTTCCCGGAATTACGCTGAAGCTTAAAAATGCTTCGGAACTCTTCCTTTGTTCTCGGAATTCCGCTGAAGTTTAAAAATGCTCCGGAGCTCTTGCATTGTTGTCGGAATTCTGCTGAAGTTTAAAAATTCTTCGGAACTCTTCCATTGTTCTCGGAATTCCACTGAAGTTTAAAAATGCTTCGGAATTCTTCCATTGTTCTTGGAATTCAGCTGAAGTTTAAAAATGCTTCGGAACTCTTCCTTTGTTCTTGGAATTCTGCTGATGTTTAAAAATGCTTCGGAACTCTTCCATTGTTAACGGAATTCCGCTGAAGTTTAAAAATGCTTCGGAACTCTTCCATTGTTCTCGAAATTCTGCTGAAATTTAAAAATGCTTCGGAACTCTTCCATTGTTCTGGGAATTACGCTGAAGTTTAAAAATGCTTCGGAACTCTTCCTTTGTTCTCAGAATTCCGCTGAAATTTAAAAATGCTTCGGAACTCTTCCATTGTTCTTGGAATTCCGCTGAAGTTTAAAAATGCTTCGGAACTCTTCCATGATTCCCGGAAGTCAGCTGAAGAGTAAAAATGTTTTGGAACTCTTCCGTTGTTCGGGAAATTCCGCTGAAGTTTAAAAATTCTTCGGAACTCTTCCATTTTTAGCGGAATTCTGCTGACATTTAAAAATGCTTCGGAACACTTCCATTGATCTCGGAATTGCGCTGACGTTTAAAAATGCTTCGAAACTCTTCAATTGTTCTCGGAATTCTGCGGACGTTTAAAAATGCTTTGGAACTTTTCCATTGTTCTCGGAATTCCGCTGACGTTTAAAAATGCTTCGGAACTCTTCCATTGTTCTCCGAATTCCGCTGAAGTTTAAAAATGCTTCGGAACTCTTCCATTGTTCTCCGAATTCCGCTAAAGTTTAAAAATGCTTCGGAACTCTTCCATTGTTCTTGGAATTTGGCTGACGTTTAAAAATTCTTCAGAAATCTTCCATTGTTCCCGGAATTCCGCTGAAGCTTAAAAATGCTTTGGAACTCTTCCTTTGTTCTCGGAATTCCGCTGAAGTTTAAAAATGCTCCGGAACTCTTCCATTGTTATCGGAATTCTGCTGAAGTTTAAAAATTCTTCGGAACTCTTCCATTGTTCTCAGAATTCTGCTGAAGTTTAAAAATGCTCGGAACTCTTCCATTGTTCTCAGAATTCCGCTGACGTTTAAAAATGCTTCCGAACTCTTCCATTGTTCTCGGAATTCCGCTGACGTTTAAAAATTCTTCGGAACTCTTCCATTGTTCTCGGAAATCCGTTGACATTTAAATATGCTTCGGAACTCTTCCATTGTTCTTTGAATTCTGCTAACATTTAAAAATGCTTCTGAACTCTTCCATTGTTCTTGGAAATCCGCTGAAGTTTAAAAATGCTTCGGAACTCTTCCATTTTTCTTGGAATTCCGCTGAAGTTTAAAAATGCTTCGGAACTCTTCCGTTGATCCCGGATTTCCGCTGAAGTTTAAAAATGCTTTGGAACTCTTCCATTGTTCTCAGAATTTCGCTGAAGTTTAAAAATGCTTCGGAACTCTTCCATTGTTCTCGGAATTCCACTGAAGTTTAAAAATGCTTTGGAAATCTTCCGTTGTTTTCGGAATTCTGCTGAAGTTTAAAAATGCTTCGGAACTCTTCCATTGTTCTCGGAAATCCGCTGAAGTTGAAAACTGCTTCTGAACTTTTCACTGTTCTCGGAATTCCTTTGACGTTTAAAAATGCTTCGGAACTATTCAATTGTTCCCGGAATAACGCTGAAGTTTAAAAATACTTCGGAACTCTTCCTTTGTTCTCGGTATTCCGCTGATGTTTAAAACTGCTTCGGAACTCTTCAATTGTTCTCGGAATTCCGCTGAAGTTTACAAATGCTTCAGAACTCTTCCATTGTTCTCGAAATTCCGTTGACGTTTAAAAATGCTTCGGAACTCTTCCATTGTTCTCGGAATTCCGCTGAAGTTTAAAAATGCTTCGCAACTCTTCCATTGTTCTCCGAATTCCGCTAAAGTTTAAAAATGCTTCGGAACTCTTCCATTGTTCTCGAAATTCAGCTGAAGTTTAAAATTGCTTCGGAACTCTTCCGTTGTTCACGGAATTACGCTGAATTTTAAAAATGCTTCGGAACTCTTCCATTGCTCTCGAAATTCCGCTGAAGTTTAAATATGCTTCGGAACTCTTCCATTGTTCCCGGAATTATGCTGAAGTTTAAAAATGCTTCGGAACTCTTCCATTGTTCTCGGAATTCCGCTGAAGTTTAAAAATGCTTCGCAACTCTTCCATTGTTCTCGGAATTCTGTTGACGTTTAAAAATGCTTCGGAACTCTTCCATTGTTATCGGTATTCCGCTGACGTTTAAAAATGCTTCGGAACTCTTCCATTGTTATCGGAATTCTGCTGAAGTTTAAAAATGCTTCGGAACTCTTCCATTGTTCTCGGAATTCTGCTGACGTTTAAAAATGCTTCCGAACTCTTCCATTGTTCTTGGAATTCTGCTAACATTTAAAAATGCTTCGGAACTCTTCCATTGTTCTCGGAAATCCGCTGAAGTGTAAAAATGCTTCGGAACTCTTCCATTGTTCTCGGAATTCCGCTGAAGTTTAAAAATGCTTCGGAACTCTTCCGTTGTTCCCGGAATTCCGCTGAAGTTTAAAAATGCTTTGGAACTCTTCCATTGTTCTCAGAATTTCGCTGAAGTTTAAAAATGCTTCGGAACTCTTCCATTGTTCTCGGAATTCCGCTGAAGTTTAAAAATGCTTTGGAAATCTTCCGTTGTTTTCGGAATTCTGCTGAAGTTTAAAAATGCTTCGGAACTCTTCCATTGTTCTCGGAAATCCGCTGAAGTTGAAAACTGCTTCTGAACTTTTCCATTGTTCTCGGAATTCCTTTGACGTTTAAAAATGCTTCGCAACTATTCAATTGTTCCCGGAATAACGCTGAAGTTTAAAAATACTTCGGAACTCTTCCTTTGTTCTCGGTATTTCGCTGATGTTTAAAAATGCTTCGGAACTCTTCAATTGTTCTCGGAATTCCGTTGACATTTAAACATGCTTCGGAACTCTTGAATTGTTCTCGGAATTCTGCTGACATTTAAAAATGCTTCGGAACTCTTCCATTGCTCTCGGAATTCTGCTGAAGTTTAAAAATGCTTCGGAATTCTTCCATTTTTCCCGGAATTTCGCTGACATTTAAAAATGCTTCGGAACTCTTCCATTGTTCTTGGAATTCGGCTGACGTTTAAAAATTCTTCAGAAATCTTCCAATGTTCCCGGAATTCCGCTGAAGCTTAAAAATGCTTCGGAACTCTTCCTTTGTTCTTGGAATTCCGCTGAAGCTTAAAAATGCTTCGGAACTCTTCCTTTGTTCTCGGAATTCCGTTGAAGTTTAAAAGTGCTTCGGAAGTCTTCCATTGTTGTCGGAATTACGCTGACGTTTAAAAATGCTTCGGAACTCTTCCATTGTTCTCGGAAATCCGTTGACATTTAAAAATGCTTCGGAACTCTTCCATTGTTCTTGGAATTCTTCTAACATTTAAAAATGCTTCGGAACTCTTCCACTGTTCTCGGAAATCCGCTGAAGTTTAAAAATGCTTCGGAACTCTTCCATTGTTCTCGGAATTCCGCTGAAGTTTAAAAATGCTTTGGAAATCTTCCGTTGTTTTCGGAATTCTGCTGAAATTTAAAAATGCTTCGGAACTCTTCCATTGCTCTCGGAAATCCGCTGAAGTTGAAACCTGCTTCTGAACTTTTCCATTGTTCTCGGAATTCCTTTGACGTTTAAAAATGCTTCGGAACTATTCAATTGTTCCCGGAATAACGCTGAAGTTTAAAAATACTTCGGAACGCTTCCTTTGTTCTCAGTATTCCGCTGATGTTTAAAAATGCTTCGGAACTCTTCAATTGTTCTCGGAATTCCGTTGATGTTTAAATATGCTTCCGAACTCTTGAATTGTTCTCGGAATTCTGCTGACATTTAAAAATGCTTCGGAACTCTTCCATTGCTCTCGGAATTCTGCTGAAGTTTAAAAATGCTTCGGAATTCTTCCATTGTTCCTGGAATTCCGCTGACATTTAAAAATGCTTCGGAACTCTTCCATTGTTCTCGGAAATCCGTCGACATTTAAACATGCTTCGGAACACTTCCATTGTTCTTGGAATTCTGCTAACATTTAAAAATGCTTCGGAACTCTTCCATTGTTCTCGGAAATCCGCTGAAGTTTAAAAATGCTTCGGAACTCTTCCATTTTTCTTGGAATTCCGCTGAAGTTTAAAAATGCTTCAGAACTCTTCCGTTGATCCCGGAATTCCGCTGAAGTTTAAAAATGCTTCGGAACTCTTCCATTGTTCTCAGAATTTCTCTAAAGCTTAAAAATCCTTCGGAACTCTTCCATTGTTCTCGGAATTCCGCTGAAGTTTAAAAATGCTTTGGAAATCTTCCGTTGTTTTCGGAATTCTGCTGAAGTTTAAAAATGCTTCGGAACTCTTCCATTGTTCTCGGAAATCCGCTGAAGTTGAAAACTGCTTCTGAACTTTTCCATTGTTCTCGGAATTCCTTTGACGTTTAAAAATGCTTCGGAACTATTCAATTGTTCCCGGAATAACGCTGAAGTTTAAAAATGCTTCGGAACTCTTCCATTGCTCTCGGAATTCTGCTGAAGTTTAAAAATGCTTCGGAATTCTTCCATTGTTCCTGGAATTCCGCTGACATTTAAAAATGCTTCGGAACTCTTCCATTGTTCTTGGAATTCGGCTGACGTTTAAAAATTCTTCAGAAATCTTCCATTGTTCCCGGAATTCCGCTGAAGCTTAAAAATGCTTCGGAACTCTTCCTTTGTTCTCGGAATTCCACTGAAGTTTAAAAATGCTTCGCAACTCTTCCATTGTTCTCGGAATTCTGTTGACGTTTAAAAATGCTTCGGAACTCTTCCATTGTTATCGGTATTCCGCTGACGTTTAAAAATGCTTCGGAACTCTTCCATTGTTATCGGAATTCTGCTGAAGTTTAAAAATGCTTCGGAACTCTTCCATTGTTCTCGGAATTCTGCTGAAGTTTAAAAATGCTTCGGAACTCTACCATTGTTCTCGGAAATCCGCTGAAGTTGAAAACTGCTTCTGAACTTTTCAATTGTTCTCGGAATTCCTTTGACGTTTAAAAATGCTTCGGAACTATTCAATTGTTCCCGGAATAACGCTGAAGTTTAAAAATACTTCGGAACTCTTCCTTTGTTCTCGGTATTCCGCTGATGTTTAAAAATGCTTCGGAACTCTTCAATTGTTCTCGGAATTCCGCTGAAGTTTACAAATGCTTCAGAACTCTTCCATTGTTCTCGGAATTCCGTTGACGTTTAAAAATGCTTCGGAACTCTTCCATTGTTCTCGGAATTCCGCTGAAGTTTAAAAATGCTTCGCAACTCTTCCATTGTTCTCGGAATTCCGTTGACGTTTAAAAATGCTTCGGAACTCTTCCATTGTTATCGGTATTCCGCTGACGTTTAAAAATGCTTCAGAACTCTTCCATTGTTATCGGAATTCTGCTGAAGTTTAAAAATGCTTTGGAACTCTTCCATTGTTCTCGGAATTCTGCTGAAGTTTAAAAATGCTCGGAACTATTCCATTGTTCTCAGAATTCTGCTGAAGCTTAAAAATGCTTCAGAACTCTTCCATTGTTCTCGGAATTCCGTTCACGTATAAAAATGCTTCGGAACTCTTCCATTGTTATCGGAATTCCGATGACGTTTAAAAATGCTTCAGAACTCTTCCATTGTTTTCGGAATTCCGTTGACGTTTAAAAATGCTTTGGAACTCTTCAATTGTTCTCGGAATTCTGCTGACATTTAAAAATGTATCGGAACTCTTCCATTGTTATCAGAATTCTGCTGAAGTTTAAAAATGCTTCGGAACTCTTCCATTTTTCTCGGAATTCTGCTGAAGTTTTTAATTGCTTTAGAACTCTTCCATTGTTCTCGGAATTCCGTTGACGTTTAAAAATGCTTCGGAACTCTTCCATTGTTCTCGGAATTCCGCTGAAGTTTAAAAATGCTTCGCAACTCTTCCATTGTTCTCGGAATTCCGCTGACGTTTAAAAATGCTTCAGAACTCTTCCATTGTTCTCGGAATTCTGCTGAAGTTTAAAAATGCTTCGGAACTCTTCCATTGTTCTCGGAATTCTGCTGAAGTTTAAAAATGCTCGGAACTATTCCATTGTTCTCAGAATTCCGCTGACGTTTAAAAATGCTTTGGAACTCTTCATTTGTTCTCGGAATGCTGCTGAAGTTTAAATATGCTTCCGAACTCTTCCATTGTTCTCGGAATTCCGCTGACGTTTAAAAATGCTTCGGAACTCTTCCATTGTTCTCCGAATTCCGCTGAAGTTTAAAAATGCTTTGGAACTCTTCCATTGTTCTCGAAATTCCGCTGAAGTTTAAAAATGCTTCGGAACTCTTCCGTTGTTCCCGGAATTACGCTGAAGTTTAAAAATGCTTCGGAACTCTTCCATTGCTCTCGAAATTCCGCTGAAGTTTAAATATGCTTCGGAACTCTTACATTGTTCCCGGAATTATCCTGAAGTTTAAAAATGCTTCGGAACTCTTCCATTGTTCTCGGAATTCCGCTGAAGTTTTAAAATGCTTCGCAACTCTTCCATTGTTCTCGGAATTCCATTGACGTTTAAAAATGCTTTGGAACTCTTCCATTGTTATCGGTATTCCGCTGACGTTTAAAAATGCTTCGGAACTCTTCCATTGTTCTCGGAATTCCGCTGACGTTTAAAAATTCTTCGGAACTCTTCCATTGTTCTCCGAATTCCGCTGAAGTTTAAAAATGCTTCGGAGCTCTTCCATTGTTCTCGAAATTCCGCTGAAGTTTAAAAATGCTTCGGAACTCTTCCGTTGTTCCCGGAATTCCGCTGAAGTTTAAAAATGCTTTGGAACTCTTCCATTGCTCTCGAAATTCCGCTGAAGTTTAAATATGCTTCGGAACTCTTCCGTTGTTCCCGGAATTATGCTGAAGTTTAAAAATGCTTCGGAACTCTTCCATTGTTCTCGGAATTCCGCTGAAGTTTAAAAATGCTTCGCAACTCTTCCATTGTTCTCGGAATTCTGTTGACGTTTAAAAATGCTTCGGAACTCTTCCATTGTTATCGGTATTCCGCTGACGTTTAAAAATGCTTCAGAACTCTTCCATTGTTATCGGAATTCTGCTGAAGTTTAAAAATGCTTCGGAACTCTTCCATTGTTCTCGGAATTCTGCTGAAGTTTAAAAATGCTTCGGAACTCTACCATTGTTCTCGGAAATCCGCTGAAGTTGAAAACTGCTTCTGAACTTTTCAATTGTTCTCGGAATTCCTTTGACGTTTAAAAATGCTTCGGAACTATTCAATTGTTCCCGGAATAACGCTGAAGTTTAAAAATACTTCGGAACTCTTCCTTTGTTCTCGGTATTCCGCTGATGTTTAAAAATGCTTCGGAACTCTTCAATTGTTCTCGGAATTCCGCTGAAGTTTACAAATGCTTCAGAACTCTTCCATTGTTCTCGGAATTCCGTTGACATTTAAAAATGCTTCGGAACTCTTCCATTGTTCTCGGAATTCCGCTGAAGTTTAAAAATGCTTCGCAACTCTTCCATTGTTCTCGGAATTCCGTTGACGTTTAAAAATGCTTCGGAACTCTTCCATTGTTATCGGTATTCCGCTGACGTTTAAAAATGCTTCAGAACTCTTCCATTGTTATCGGAATTCTGCTGAAGTTTAAAAATGCTTTGGAACTCTTCCATTGTTCTCGGAATTCTGCTGAAGTTTAAAAATGCTCGGAACTATTCCATTGTTCTCAGAATTCCGCTGACGTTTAAAAATGCTTTGGAACTCTTCCATTGTTCTCGGAATTCTGCTGAAGTTTAAATATGCTTCCGAACTCTTCCATTGTTCTCGGAATTCCGCTGACGTTTAAAAATGCTTCGGAACTCTTCCATTGTTCTCCGAATTCCGCTGAAGTTTAAAAATGCTTCGGAACTCTTCCATTGTTCTCGAAATTCCGCTGAAGTTTAAAAATGCTTCGGAACTCTTCCGTTGTTCCCGGAATTACGCTGAAGTTTAAAAATGCTTCGGAACTCTTACATTGCTCTCGAAATTCCGCTGAAGTTTAAATATGCTTCGGAACTCTTACATTGTTCCCGGAATTATGCTGAAGTTTAAAAATGCTTCGGAACTCTTCCATTGTTCTCGGAATTCCGCTGAAGTTTAAAAATGCTTCGCAACTCTTCCATTGTTCTCGGAATTCCATTGACGTTTAAAAATGCTTTGGAACTCTTCCATTGTTATCGGTATTCCGCTGACGTTTAAAAATGCTTCGGAGCTCTTCCATTGTTCTCGAAATTCCGCTGAAGTTTAAAAATGCTTCGGAACTCTTCCGTTGGTCCCGGAATTACGCTGAAGTTTAAAAATGCTTTGGAACTCTTCCATTGCTCTCGAAATTCCGCTGAAGTTTAAATATGCTTCGGAACTCTTCCATTGTTCCCGGAATTATGCTGAAGTTTAAAAATGCTTCGGAACTCTTCCATTGTTCTCAGAATTCCGCTGAAGTTTAAAAATGCTTCGCAACTCTTCCATTGTTCTCGGAATTCTGTTGACGTTTAAAAATGCTTCGGAACTCTTCCTTTGTTATCGGTATTCCGCTGACGTTTAAAAATGCTTCGGAACTCTTCCATTGTTATCGGAATTCTGCTGAAGTTTAAAAATGCTTCGGAACTCTTCCATTGTTCTCGGAATTCTGCTGAAGTTTAAAAATGCTCGGAACTCTTCCATTGTTCTCAGAATTCCGCTGACGTTTAAAAATGCTT
Source organism: Phyllobates terribilis (assembly GCF_046119375.1). Lineage (NCBI taxonomy): Eukaryota > Metazoa > Chordata > Amphibia > Anura > Dendrobatidae > Phyllobates > Phyllobates terribilis. Next base: position 68,128,001 of record NW_027362769.1, read on the forward strand.
CCGAACTCTTCCATTGTTCTTGCAATTCTGCTAACATTTAAAAATGCTTCGGAACTCTTCCATTGTTCTCGGAAATCCGCTGAAGTTTAAAAATGCTTCGGAACTCTTCCATTGTTCTCGGAATTCCGCTGAAGTTTAAAAATGCTTCGGAACTCTTCCGTTGATCCCGGAATTCCGCTGAAGTTTAAAAATGCTTCGGAACTCTTCCATTGTTCTCAGAATTTCGCTGAAGTTTAAAAATGCTTCGGAACTCTTCCATTGTTCTCGGAATTCCACTGAAGTTTAAAATTGCTTTGGAAATCTTCCGTTGTTTTCGGAATTCTGCTGAAGTTTAAAAATGCTTCGGAACTCTTCCATTGTTCTCGGAAATCCGCTGAAGTTGAAAACTGCTCCTGAACTTTTCCATTGTTCTCGGAATTCCTTTGACGTTTAAAAATGCTTCGGAACTATTCAATTGTTCCCGGAATAACACTGAAGTTTAAAAATACTTCGGAACTCTTCCTTTGTTCTCGGTATTTGGCTGATGTTTAAAAATGCTTCGGAACTCTTCAATTGTTCTCGGAATTCCGTTGACATTTAAACATGCTTCGGAACTCTTGAATTGTTCTCGGAATTCTGCTGACATTTAAAAATGCTTCGGAACTCTTCCATTGCTCTCGGAATTCTGCTGAAGTTTAAAAATTTCGTCGGAATTCTTCCATTGTTCCCGGAATTCCGCTGACATTTAAAAATGCTTCGGAACTCTTCCATTGTTCTTGGAATTCGGCTGACGTTTAAAAATTCTTCAGAAATCTTCCATTGTTCCCGGAATTCCGCTGAAGCTTAAAAATGGTTCGGAACTCTTCCTTTGTTCTTGGAATTCCGCTGAAGTTTAAAAATGCTCCGGAACTCTTCCATTGTTATCGGAATTCTGCTGAAGTTTAAAAATTCTTCGGAACTCTTCCATTGTTCTCGGAATTCTGCTGAAGTTTAAAAATGCTCGGAACTCTTCCATTGTTCTCAGAATTCCGCTGACGTTTAAAAATGCTTCCGAACTCTTCCATTGTTTTCGGAATTCCGCTGACGTTTAAAAATTCTTCGGAAATCTTCCATTGTTCTCGGAATTCCGTTGAAGTTTAAAAGTGCTTCGGAAGTCTTCCATTGTTGTCGGAATTACGCTGACGTTTAAAAATGCTTCGGAACTCTTCCATTGTTCTCGGAAATCCGTTGACATTTAAAAATGCTTCGGAACTCTTCCATTGTTCTTGGAATTCTGCTAACATTTAAAAATGCTTCGGAACTCTTCCACTGTTCTCGGAAATCCGCTGAAGTTTAAAAATGCTTCGGAACTCTTCCATTGTTCTCGGAATTCCGCTGAAGTTTAAAAATGCTTTGGAAATCTTCCGTTGTTTTCGGAATTCTGCTGAAATTTAAAAATGCTTCGGAACTCTTCCATTGCTCTCGGAAATCCGCTGAAGTTGAAACCTGCTTCTGAACTTTTCCATTGTTCTCGGAATTCCTTTGACGTTTAAAAATGCTTCGGAACTATTCAATTGTTCCCGGAATAACGCTGAAGTTTAAAAATACTTCGGAACGCTTCCTTTGTTCTCAGTATTCCGCTGATGTTTAAAAATGCTTCGGAACTCTTCAATTGTTCTCGGAATTCCGTTGACGTTTAAATATGCTTCCGAACTCTTGAATTGTTCTCGGAATTCTGCTGACATTTAAAAATGCTTCGGAACTCTTCCATTGCTCTCGGAATTCTGCTGAAGTTTAAAAATGCTTCGGAATTCTTCCATTGTTCCCGGAATTCCGCTGACATTTAAAAATGCTTCGGAACTCTTCCATTGTTATCGGAAATCCGTCGACATTTAAACATGCTTCGGAACACTTCCATTGTTCTTGGAATTCTGCTAACATTTAAAAATGCTTCGGAACTCTTCCATTGTTCTCGGAAATCCGCTGAAGTTTAAAAATGCTTCGGAACTCTTCCATTTTTCTTGGAATTCCGCTGAAGTTTAAAAATGCTTCGGAACTCTTCCGTTGATCCCGGAATTCCGCTGAAGTTTAAAAATGCTTCGGAACTCTTCCATTGTTCTCAGAATTTCTCTAAAGCTTAAAAATGCTTCGGAACTCTTCCATTGTTCTCGGAATTCCGCTGAAGTTTAAAAATGCTTTGGAAATCTTCCGTTGTTTTCGGAATTCTGCTGAAGTTTAAAAATGCTTCGGAACTCTTCCATTGTTCTCGGAAATCCGCTGAAGTTGAAAACTGCTTCTGAACTTTTCCATTGTTCTCGGAATTCCTTTGACGTTTAAAAATGCTTCGGAACTATTCAATTGTTCCCGGAATAACGCTGAAGTTTAAAAATGCTTCGGAACTCTTCCATTGCTCTCGGAATTCTGCTGAAGTTTAAAAATGCTTCGGATTTCTTCAATTGTTCTCGGAATTCCGTTGACGTTTAAATATGCTTCCGAACTCTTGAATTGTTCTCGGAATTCTGCTGACATTTAAAAATGCTTCGGAACTCTTCCATTGCTCTCGGAATTCTGCTGAAGTTTAAAAATGCTTCGGAATTCTTCCATTTTTCCCGGAATTCCGCTGACATTTAAAAATGCTTCGGAACTCTTCCATTGTTCTTGGAATTCGGCTGACGTTTAAAAATTCTTCAGAAATCTTCCAATGTTCCCGGAATTCCGCTGAAGCTTAAAAATGCTTCGGAACTCTTCCTTTGTTCTTGGAATTCCGCTGAAGTTTAAAAATGCTCCGGAACTCTTCCATTGTTATCGGAATTCTGCTGAAGTTTAAAAATTCTTCGGAACTCTTCCATTGTTCTCGGAATTCTGCTGAAGTTTAAAAATGCTCGGAACTCTTCCATTGTTCTCAGAATTCCGCTGACGTTTAAAAATGCTTCCGAACTCTTCCATTGTTTTCGGAATTCCGCTGACGTTTAAAAATTCTTCGGAAATCTTCCATTGTTCTCGGAATTCCGTTGAAGTTTAAAAGTGCTTCGGAAGTCTTCCATTGTTGTCGGAATTACGCTGACGTTTAAAAATGCTTCGGAACTCTTCCATTGTTCTCGGAAATCCGTTGACATTTAAAAATGCTTCGGAACTCTTCCATTGTTCTTGGAATTCTGCTAACATTTAAAAATGCTTCGGAACTCTTCCACTGTTCTCGGAAATCCGCTGAAGTTTAAAAATGCTTCGGAACTCTTCCATTGTTCTCGGAATTCCGCTGAAGTTTAAAAATGCTTTGGAAATCTTCCGTTGTTTTCGGAATTCTGCTGAAATTTAAAAATGCTTCGGAACTCTTCCATTGCTCTCGGAAATCCGCTGAAGTTGAAACCTGCTTCTGAACTTTTCCATTGTTCTCGGAATTCCTTTGACGTTTAAAAATGCTTCGGAACTATTCAATTGTTCCCGGAATAACGCTGAAGTTTAAAAATACTTCGGAACGCTTCCTTTGTTCTCAGTATTCCGCTGATGTTTAAAAATGCTTCGGAACTCTTCAATTGTTCTCGGAATTCCGTTGACATTTAAAAATGCTTCGGAACTCTTCCATTGCTCTCGGAATTCTGCTGAAGTTTAAAAATGCTTCGGAATTCTTCCATTGTTCCCGGAATTCCGCTGTCATTTAAAAATGCTTCGGAACTCTTCCATTGTTATCGGAAATCCGTCGACATTTAAACATGCTTCGGAACACTTCCATTGTTCTTGGAATTCTGCTAACATTTAAAAATGCTTCGGAACTCTTCCATTGTTCTCGGAAATCCGCTGAAGTTTAAAAATGCTTCGGAACTCTTCCATTTTTCTTGGAATTCCGCTGAAGTTTAAAAATGCTTCGGAACTCTTCCGTTGATCCCGGAATTCCGCTGAAGTTTAAAAATGCTTCGGAACTCTTCCATTGTTCTCAGAATTTCTCTAAAGCTTAAAAATGCTTCGGAACTCTTCCATTGTTCTCGGAATTCCGCTGAAGTTTAAAAATGCTTTGGAAATCTTCCGTTGTTTTCGGAATTCTGCTGAAGTTTAAAAATGCTTCGGAACTCTTCCATTGTTCTCGGAAATCCGCTGAAGTTGAAAACTGCTTCTGAACTTTTCCATTGTTCTCGGAATTCCTTTGACGTTTAAAAATGCTTCGGAACTATTCAATTGTTCCCGGAATAACGCTGAAGTTTAAAAATGCTTCGGAACTCTTCCATTGCTCTCGGAATTCTGCTGAAGTTTAAAAATGCTTCGGAATTCTTCCATTGTTCCTGGAATTCCGCTGACATTTAAAAATGCTTCGGAACTCTTCCATTGTTCTTGGAATTCGGCTGACGTTTAAAAATTCTTCAGAAATCTTCCATTGTTCCCGGAATTCCGCTGAAGCTTAAAAATGCTTCGGAACTCTTCCTTTGTTCTCGGAATTCCGCTGAAGTTTAAAAATGCTCCGGAGCTCTTGCATTGTTGTCGGAATTCTGCTGAAGTTTAAAAATTCTTCGGAACTCTTCCATTGTTCTCGGAATTCCACTGAAGTTTAAAAATGCTTCGGAATTCTTCCATTGTTCTTGGAATTCAGCTGAAGTTTAAAAATGCTTCGGAACTCTTCCTTTGTTCTTGGAATTCCGCTGACGTTTAAAAATGCTTCGGAACTCTTCCTTTCTTCTCAGAATTCCGCTGAAATTTAAAAATGCTTCGGAACTCTTCCATTGTTCTTGGAATTCCGCTGAAGTATAAAAATGCTTCGGAACTCTTCCATGATTCCCGGAATTCAGCTGAAGAGTAAAAATGTTTTGGAACTCTTCCGTTGTTCGGGAAATTCCGCTGAAGTTTAAAAATTCTTCGGAACTCTTCCATTTTTCCTGAATTACGCTGAAGTTTAAAAATGCTTCGGAACTCTTCCATTTTTAGCGGAATTCTGCTGACATTTAAAAATGCTTCGGAACACTTCCATTGATCTCGGAATTGCGCTGACGTTTAAAAATGCTTCGAAACTCTTCAATTGTTCTCGGAATTCTGCGGACGTTTAAAAATGCTTTGGAACTTTTCCATTGTTCTCGGAATTCCGCTGACGTTTAAAAATGCTTCGGAACTCTTCCATTGTTCTCCGAATTCCACTGAAGTTTAAAAATGCTTCGGAACTCTTCCATTGTTCTTGGAATTTGGCTGACGTTTAAAAATTCTTCAGAAATCTTCCATTGTTCCCGGAATTCCGCTGAAGCTTAAAAATGCTTTGGAACTCTTCCTTTGTTCTCGGAATTCCGCTGAAGTTTAAAAATGCTCCGGAACTCTTCCATTGTTATCGGAATTCTGCTGAAGTTTAAAAATTCTTCGGAACTCTTCCATTGTTCTCAGAATTCTGCTGAAGTTTAAAAATGCTCGGAACTCTTCCATTGTTCTCAGAATTCCGCTGACGTTTAAAAATGCTTCCGAACTCTTCCATTGTTCTCGGAATTCCGCTGACGTTTAAAAATTCTTCGGAACTCTTCCATTGTTCTCGGAAATCCGTTGACATTTAAATATGCTTCGGAACTCTTCCATTGTTCTTTGAATTCTGCTAACATTTAAAAATGCTTCTGAACTCTTCCATTGTTCTTGGAAATCCGCTGAAGTTTAAAAATGCTTCGGAACTCTTCCATTTTTCTTGGAATTCCGCTGAAGTTTAAAAATGCTTCGGAACTCTTCCGTTGATCCCGGATTTCCGCTGAAGTTTAAAAATGCTTTGGAACTCTTCCATTGTTCTCAGAATTTCGCTGAAGTTTAAAAATGCTTCGGAACTCTTCCATTGTTCTCGGAATTCCACTGAAGTTTAAAAATGCTTTGGAAATCTTCCGTTGTTTTCGGAATTCTGCTGAAGTTTAAAAATGCTTCGGAACTCTTCCATTGTTCTCGGAAATCCGCTGAAGTTGAAAACTGCTTCTGAACTTTTCACTGTTCTCGGAATTCCTTTGACGTTTAAAAATGCTTCGGAACTATTCAATTGTTCCCGGAATAACGCTGAAGTTTAAAAATACTTCGGAACTCTTCCTTTGTTCTCGGTATTCCGCTGATGTTTAAAACTGCTTCGGAACTCTTCAATTGTTCTCGGAATTCCGCTGAAGTTTACAAATGCTTCAGAACTCTTCCATTGTTCTCGGAATTCCGTTGACGTTTAAAAATGCTTCGGAACTCTTCCATTGTTCTCGGAATTCCGCTGAAGTTTAAAAATGCTTCGCAACTCTTCCATTGTTCTCCGAATTCCGCTAAAGTTTAAAAATGCTTCGGAACTCTTCCATTGTTCTCGAAATTCAGCTGAAGTTTAAAATTGCTTCGGAACTCTTCCGTTGTTCACGGAATTACGCTGAATTTTAAAAATGCTTCGGAACTCTTCCATTGCTCTCGAAATTCCGCTGAAGTTTAAATATGCTTCGGAACTCTTCCATTGTTCCCGGAATTATGCTGAAGTTTAAAAATGCTTCGGAACTCTTCCATTGTTCTCGGAATTCCGCTGAAGTTTAAAAATGCTTCGCAACTCTTCCATTGTTCTCGGAATTCTGTTGACGTTTAAAAATGCTTCGGAACTCTTCCATTGTTATTGGTATTCCGCTGACGTTTAAAAATGCTTCGGAACTCTTCCATTGTTATCGGAATTCTGCTGAAGTTTAAAAATGCTTCGGAACTCTTCCATTGTTCTCGGAATTCTGCTGACGTTTAAAAATGCTTCCGAACTCTTCCATTGTTCTTGGAATTCTGCTAACATTTAAAAATGCTTCGGAACTCTTCCATTGTTCTCGGAAATCCGCTGAAGTGTAAAAATGCTTCGGAACTCTTCCATTGTTCTCGGAATTCCGCTGAAGTTTAAAAATGCTTCGGAACTCTTCCGTTGTTCCCGGAATTCCGCTGAAGTTTAAAAATGCTTTGGAACTCTTCCATTGTTCTCAGAATTTCGCTGAAGTTTAAAAATGCTTCGGAACTCTTTCATTGTTCTCGGAATTCCGCTGAAGTTTAAAAATGCTTTGGAAATCTTCCGTTGTTTTCGGAATTCTGCTGAAGTTTAAAAATGCTTCGGAACTCTTCCATTGTTCTCGGAAATCCGCTGAAGTTGAAAACTGCTTCTGAACTTTTCCATTGTTCTCGGAATTCCTTTGACGTTTAAAAATGCTTCGCAACTATTCAATTGTTCCCGGAATAACGCTGAAGTTTAAAAATACTTCGGAACTCTTCCTTTGTTCTCGGTATTTCGCTGATGTTTAAAAATGCTTCGGAACTCTTCAATTGTTCTCGAAATTCCGCTGAAGTTTAAAAATGCTTCGGAACTCTTCCGTTGTTCCCGGAATTACGCTGAAGTTTAAAAATGCTTCGGAACTCTTACATTGCTCTCGAAATTCCGCTGAAGTTTAAATATGCTTCGGAACTCTTACATTGTTCCCGGAATTATGCTGAAGTTTAAAAATGCTTCGGAACTCTTCCATTGTTCTCGGAATTCCGCTGAAGTTTAAAAATGCTTCGCAACTCTTCCATTGTTCTCGGAATTCCATTGACGTTTAAAAATGCTTTGGAACTCTTCCATTGTTATCGGTATTCCGCTGACGTTTAAAAATGCTTCGGAGCTCTTCCATTGTTCTCGAAATTCCGCTGAAGTTTAAAAATGCTTCGGAACTCTTCCGTTGGTCCCGGAATTACGCTGAAGTTTAAAAATGCTTTGGAACTCTTCCATTGCTCTCGAAATTCCGCTGAAGTTTAAATATGCTTCGGAACTCTTCCATTGTTCCCGGAATTATGCTGAAGTTTAAAAATGCTTCGGAACTCTTCCATTGTTCTCAGAATTCCGCTGAAGTTTAAAAATGCTTCGCAACTCTACCATTGTTCTCGGAATTCTGTTGACGTTTAAAAATGCTTCGGAACTCTTCCTTTGTTATCGGTATTCCGCTGACGTTTAAAAATGCTTCGGAACTCTTCCATTGTTATCGGAATTCTGCTGAAGTTTAAAAATGCTTCGGAACTCTTCCATTGTTCTCGGAATTCTGCTGAAGTTTAAAAATGCTCGGAACTCTTCCATTGTTCTCAGAATTCCGCTGACGTTTAAAAATGCTTCCGAACTCTTCCATTGTTCTTGCAATTCTGCTAACATTTAAAAATGCTTCGGAACTCTTCCATTGTTCTCGGAAATCCGCTGAAGTTTAAAAATGCTTCGGAACTCTTTCATTGTTCTCGGAATTCCGCTGAAGTTTAAAAATGCTTCGGAACTCTTCCGTTGATCCCGGAATTCCGCTGAAGTTTAAAAATGCTTCGGAACTCTTCCATTGTTCTCAGAATTTCGCTGAAGTTTAAAAATGCTTCGGAACTCTTCCATTGTTCTCGGAATTCCACTGAAGTTTAAAATTGCTTTGGAAATCTTCCGTTGTTTTCGGAATTCTGCTGAAGTTTAAAAATGCTTCGGAACTCTTCCATTGTTCTCGGAAATCCGCTGAAGTTGAAAACTGCTCCTGAACTTTTCCATTGTTCTCGGAATTCCTTTGACGTTTAAAAATGCTTCGGAACTATTCAATTGTTCCCGGAATAACACTGAAGTTTAAAAATACTTCGGAACTCTTCCTTTGTTCTCGGTATTTGGCTGATGTTTAAAAATGCTTCGGAACTCTTCAATTGTTCTCGGAATTCCGTTGACATTTAAACATGCTTCGGAACTCTTGAATTGTTCTCGGAATTCTGCTGACATTTAAAAATGCTTCGGAACTCTTCCATTGCTCTCGGAATTCTGCTGAAGTTTAAAAATTTCGTCGGAATTCTTCCATTGTTCCCGGAATTCCGCTGACATTTAAAAATGCTTCGGAACTCTTCCATTGTTCTTGGAATTCGGCTGACGTTTAAAAATTCTTCAGAAATCTTCCATTGTTCCCGGAATTCCGCTGAAGCTTAAAAATGGTTCGGAACTCTTCCTTTGTTCTTGGAATTCCGCTGAAGTTTAAAAATGCTCCGGAACTCTTCCATTGTTATCGGAATTCTGCTGAAGTTTAAAAATTCTTCGGAACTCTTCCATTGTTCTCGGAATTCTGCTGAAGTTTAAAAATGCTCGGAACTCTTCCATTGTTCTCAGAATTCCGCTGACGTTTAAAAATGCTTCCGAACTCTTCCATTGTTTTCGGAATTCCGCTGACGTTTAAAAATTCTTCGGAAATCTTCCATTGTTCTCGGAATTCCGTTGAAGTTTAAAAGTGCTTCGGAAGTCTTCCATTGTTGTCGGAATTACGCTGACGTTTAAAAATGCTTCGGAACTCTTCCATTGTTCTCGGAAATCCGTTGACATTTAAAAATGCTTCGGAACTCTTCCATTGTTCTTGGAATTCTGCTAACATTTAAAAATGCTTCGGAACTCTTCCACTGTTCTCGGAAATCCGCTGAAGTTTAAAAATGCTTCGGAACTCTTCCATTGTTCTCGGAATTCCGCTGAAGTTTAAAAATGCTTTGGAAATCTTCCGTTGTTTTCGGAATTCTGCTGAAATTTAAAAATGCTTCGGAACTCTTCCATTGCTCTCGGAAATCCGCTGAAGTTGAAACCTGCTTCTGAACTTTTCCATTGTTCTCGGAATTCCTTTGACGTTTAAAAATGCTTCGGAACTATTCAATTGTTCCCGGAATAACGCTGAAGTTTAAAAATACTTCGGAACGCTTCCTTTGTTCTCAGTATTCCGCTGATGTTTAAAAATGCTTCGGAACTCTTCAATTGTTCTCGGAATTCCGTTGACGTTTAAATATGCTTCCGAACTCTTGAATTGTTCTCGGAATTCTGCTGACATTTAAAAATGCTTCGGAACTCTTCCATTGCTCTCGGAATTCTGCTGAAGTTTAAAAATGCTTCGGAATTCTTCCATTGTTCCCGGAATTCCGCTGACATTTAAAAATGCTTCGGAACTCTTCCATTGTTATCGGAAATCCGTCGACATTTAAACATGCTTCGGAACACTTCCATTGTTCTTGGAATTCTGCTAACATTTAAAAATGCTTCGGAACTCTTCCATTGTTCTCGGAAATCCGCTGAAGTTTAAAAATGCTTCGGAACTCTTCCATTTTTCTTGGAATTCCGCTGAAGTTTAAAAATGCTTCGGAACTCTTCCGTTGATCCCGGAATTCCGCTGAAGTTTAAAAATGCTTCGGAACTCTTCCATTGTTCTCAGAATTTCTCTAAAGCTTAAAAATGCTTCGGAACTCTTCCATTGTTCTCGGAATTCCGCTGAAGTTTAAAAATGCTTTGGAAATCTTCCGTTGTTTTCGGAATTCTGCTGAAGTTTAAAAATGCTTCGGAACTCTTCCATTGTTCTCGGAAATCCGCTGAAGTTGAAAACTGCTTCTGAACTTTTCCATTGTTCTCGGAATTCCTTTGACGTTTAAAAATGCTTCGGAACTATTCAATTGTTCCCGGAATAACGCTGAAGTTTAAAAATGCTTCGGAACTCTTCCATTGCTCTCGGAATTCTGCTGAAGTTTAAAAATGCTTCGGATTTCTTCAATTGTTCTCGGAATTCCGTTGACGTTTAAATATGCTTCCGAACTCTTGAATTGTTCTCGGAATTCTGCTGACATTTAAAAATGCTTCGGAACTCTTCCATTGCTCTCGGAATTCTGCTGAAGTTTAAAAATGCTTCGGAATTCTTCCATTTTTCCCGGAATTCCGCTGACATTTAAAAATGCTTCGGAACTCTTCCATTGTTCTTGGAATTCGGCTGACGTTTAAAAATTCTTCAGAAATCTTCCAATGTTCCCGGAATTCCGCTGAAGCTTAAAAATGCTTCGGAACTCTTCCTTTGTTCTTGGAATTCCGCTGAAGCTTAAAAATGCTTCGGAACTCTTCCTTTGTTCTCGGAATTCCGTTGAAGTTTAAAAGTGCTTCGGAAGTCTTCCATTGTTGTCGGAATTACGCTGACGTTTAAAAATGCTTCGGAACTCTTCCATTGTTCTCGGAAATCCGTTGACATTTAAAAATGCTTCGGAACTCATCCATTGTTCTTGGAATTCTGCTAACATTTAAAAATGCTTCGGAACTCTTCCACTGTTCTCGGAAATCCGCTGAAGTTTAAAAATGCTTCGGAACTCTTCCATTGTTCTCGGAATTCCGCTGAAGTTTAAAAATGCTTTGGAAATCTTCCGTTGTTTTCGGAATTCTGCTGAAATTTAAAAATGCTTCGGAACTCTTCCATTGCTCTCGGAAATCCGCTGAAGTTGAAACCTGCTTCTGAACTTTTCCATTGTTCTCGGAATTCCTTTGACGTTTAAAAATGCTTCGGAACTATTCAATTGTTCCCGGAATAACGCTGAAGTTTAAAAATACTTCGGAACGCTTCCTTTGTTCTCAGTATTCCGCTGATGTTTAAAAATGCTTCGGAACTCTTCAATTGTTCTCGGAATTCCGTTGACATTTAAAAATGCTTCTGAACTTTTCCATTGTTCTCGGAATTCCTTTGACGTTTAAAAATGCTTCGGAACTATTCAATTGTTCCCGGAATAACGCTGAAGTTTAAAAATACTTCGGAACGCTTCCTTTGTTCTCAGTATTCCGCTGATGTTTAAAAATGCTTCGGAATTCTTCCATTGTTCCCGGAATTCCGCTGTCATTTAAAAATGCTTCGGAACTCTTCCATTGTTATCGGAAATCCGTCGACATTTAAACATGCTTCGGAACACTTCCATTGTTCTTGGAATTCTGCTAACATTTAAAAATGCTTCGGAACTCTTCCATTGTTCTCGGAAATCCGCTGAAGTTTAAAAATGCTTCGGAACTCTTCCATTTTTCTTGGAATTCCGCTGAAGTTTAAAAATGCTTCGGAACTCTTCCGTTGATCCCGGAATTCCGCTGAAGTTTAAAAATGCTTCGGAACTCTTCCATTGTTCTCAGAATTTCTCTAAAGCTTAAAAATGCTTCGGAACTCTTCCATTGTTCTCGGAATTCCGCTGAAGTTTAAAAATGCTTTGGAAATCTTCCGTTGTTTTCGGAATTCTGCTGAAGATTAAAAATGCTTCGGAACTCTTCCATTGTTCTCGGAAATCCGCTGAAGTTGAAAACTGCTTCTGAACTTTTCCATTGTTCTCGGAATTCCTTTGACGTTTAAAAATGCTTCGGAACTATTCAATTGTTCCCGGAATAACGCTGAAGTTTAAAAATGCTTCGGAACTCTTCCATTGCTCTCGGAATTCTGCTGAAGTTTAAAAATGCTTCGGAATTCTTCCATTGTTCCTGGAATTCCGCTGACATTTAAAAATGCTTCGGAACTCTTCCATTGTTCTTGGAATTCGGCTGACGTTTAAAAATTCTTCAGAAATCTTCCATTGTTCCCGGAATTCCGCTGAAGCTTAAAAATGCTTCGGAACTCTTCCTTTGTTCTCGGAATTCCGCTGAAGTTTAAAAATGCTCCGGAGCTCTTGCATTGTTGTCGGAATTCTGCTGAAGTTTAAAAATTCTTCGGAACTCTTCCATTGTTCTCGGAATTCCACTGAAGTTTAAAAATGCTTCGGAATTCTTCCATTGTTCTTGGAATTCAGCTGAAGTTTAAAAATGCTTCGGAACTCTTCCTTTGTTCTTGGAATTCTGCTGATGTTTAAAAATGCTTCGGAACTCTTCCATTGTTATCGAAATTCTGCTGAAATTTAAAAATGCTTCGGAACTCTTCCATTGTTCTGGGAATTACGCTGAAGTTTAAAAATGCTTCGGAACTCTTCCTTTCTTCTCAGAATTCCGCTGAAATTTAAAAATGCTTCGGAACTCTTCCATTGTTCTTGGAATTCCGCTGAAGTATAAAAATGCTTCGGAACTCTTCCATGATTCCCGGAATTCAGCTGAAGAGTAAAAATGTTTTGGAACTCTTCCGTTGTTCGGGAAATTCCGCTGAAGTTTAAAAATTCTTCGGAACTCTTCCATTTTTCCTGAATTACGCTGAAGTTTAAAAATGCTTCGGAACTCTTCCATTTTTAGCGGAATTCTGCTGACATTTAAAAATGCTTCGGAACACTTCCATTGATCTCGGAATTGCGCTGACGTTTAAAAATGCTTCGAAACTCTTCAATTGTTCTCGGAATTCTGCGGACGTTTAAAAATGCTTTGGAACTTTTCCATTGTTCTCGGAATTCCGCTGACGTTTAAAAATGCTTCGGAACTCTTCCATTGTTCTCCGAATTCCACTGAAGTTTAAAAATGCTTCGGAACTCTTCCATTGTTCTTGGAATTTGGCTGACGTTTAAAAATTCTTCAGAAATCTTCCATTGTTCCCGGAATTCCGCTGAAGCTTAAAAATGCTTTGGAACTCTTCCTTTGTTCTCGGAATTCCGCTGAAGTTTAAAAATGCTCCGGAACTCTTCCATTGTTATCGGAATTCTGCTGAAGTTTAAAAATTCTTCGGAACTCTTCCATTGTTCTCAGAATTCTGCTGAAGTTTAAAAATGCTCGGAACTCTTCCATTGTTCTCAGAATTCCGCTGACGTTTAAAAATGCTTCCGAACTCTTCCATTGTTCTCGGAATTCCGCTGACGTTTAAAAATTCTTCGGAACTCTTCCATTGTTCTCGGAAATCCGTTGACATTTAAATATGCTTCGGAACTCTTCCATTGTTCTTTGAATTCTGCTAACATTTAAAAATGCTTCTGAACTCTTCCATTGTTCTTGGAAATCCGCTGAAGTTTAAAAATGCTTCGGAACTCTTCCATTTTTCTTGGAATTCCGCTGAAGTTTAAAAATGCTTCGGAACTCTTCCGTTGATCCCGGATTTCCGCTGAAGTTTAAAAATGCTTTGGAACTCTTCAATTGTTCTCAGAATTTCGCTGAAGTTTAAAAATGCTTCGGAACTCTTCCATTGTTCTCGGAATTCCACTGAAGTTTAAAAATGCTTTGGAAATCTTCCGTTGTTTTCGGAATTCTGCTGAAGTTTAAAAATGCTTCGGAACTCTTCCATTGTTCTCGGAAATCCGCTGAAGTTGAAAACTGCTTCTGAACTTTTCACTGTTCTCGGAATTCCTTTGACGTTTAAAAATGCTTCGGAACTATTCAATTGTTCCCGGAATAACGCTGAAGTTTAAAAATACTTCGGAACTCTTCCTTTGTTCTCGGTATTCCGCTGATGTTTAAAACTGCTTCGGAACTCTTCAATTGTTCTCGGAATTCCGCTGAAGTTTACAAATGCTTCAGAACTCTTCCATTGTTCTCGGAATTCCGTTGACGTTTAAAAATGCTTCGGAACTCTTCCATTGTTCTCGGAATTCCGCTGAAGTTTAAAAATGCTTCGCAACTCTTCCATTGTTCTCCGAATTCCGCTAAAGTTTAAAAATGCTTCGGAACTCTTCCATTGTTCTCGAAATTCAGCTGAAGTTTAAAATTGCTTCGGAACTCTTCCGTTGTTCACGGAATTACGCTGAATTTTAAAAATGCTTCGGAACTCTTCCATTGCTCTCGAAATTCCGCTGAAGTTTAAATATGCTTCGGAACTCTTCCATTGTTCCCGGAATTATGCTGAAGTTTAAAAATGCTTCGGAACTCTTCCATTGTTCTCGGAATTCCGCTGAAGTTTAAAAATGCTTCGCAACTCTTCCATTGTTCTCGGAATTCTGTTGACGTTTAAAAATGCTTCGGAACTCTTCCATTGTTATTGGTATTCCGCTGACGTTTAAAAATGCTTCGGAACTCTTCCATTGTTATCGGAATTCTGCTGAAGTTTAAAAATGCTTCGGAACTCTTCCATTGTTCTCGGAATTCTGCTGACGTTTAAAAATGCTTCCGAACTCTTCCATTGTTCTTGGAATTCTGCTAACATTTAAAAATGCTTCGGAACTCTTCCATTGTTCTCGGAAATCCGCTGAAGTGTAAAAATGCTTCGGAACTCTTCCATTGTTCTCGGAATTCCGCTGAAGTTTAAAAATGCTTCGGAACTCTTCCGTTGTTCCCGGAATTCCGCTGAAGTTTAAAAATGCTTTGGAACTCTTCCATTGTTCTCAGAATTTCGCTGAAGTTTAAAAATGCTTCGGAACTCTTTCATTGTTCTCGGAATTCCGCTGAAGTTTAAAAATGCTTTGGAAATCTTCCGTTGTTTTCGGAATTCTGCTGAAGTTTAAAAATGCTTCGGAACTCTTCCATTGTTCTCGGAAATCTGCTGAAGTTGAAAACTGCTTCTGAACTTTTCCATTGTTCTCGGAATTCCTTTGACGTTTAAAAATGCTTCGCAACTATTCAATTGTTCCCGGAATAACGCTGAAGTTTAAAAATACTTCGGAACTCTTCCTTTGTTCTCGGTATTTCGCTGATGTTTAAAAATGCTTCGGAACTCTTCAATTGTTCTCGGAATTCCGTTGACATTTAAACATGCTTCGGAACTCTTGAATTGTTCTCGGAATTCTGCTGACATTTAAAAATGCTTCGGAACTCTTCCATTGCTCTCGGAATTCTGCTGAAGTTTAAAAATGCTTCGGAATTCTTCCATTTTTCCCGGAATTCCGCTGACATTTAAAAATGCTTCGGAACTCTTCCATTGTTCTTGGAATTCGGCTGACGTTTAAACATTCTTCAGAAATCTTCCAATGTTCCCGGAATTCCGCTGAAGCTTAAAAATGCTTCGGAACTCTTCCTTTGTTCTTGGAATTCCGCTGAAGCTTAAAAATGCTTCGGAACTCTTCCTTTGTTCTCGGAATTCCGTTGAAGTTTAAAAGTGCTTCGGAAGTCTTCCACTGTTGTCGGAATTACGCTGACGTTTAAAAATGCTTCGGAACTCTTCCATTGTTCTCGGAAATCCGTTGACATTTAAAAATGCTTCGGAACTCTTCCATTGTTCTTGGAATTCTGCTAACATTTAAAAATGCTTCGGAACTCTTCCACTGTTCTCGGAAATCCGCTGAAGTTTAAAAATGCTTCGGAACTCTTCCATTGTTCTCGGAATTCCGCTGAAGTTTAAAAATGCTTTGGAAATCTTCCGTTGTTTTCGGAATTCTGCTGAAATTTAAAAATGCTTCGGAACTCTTCCATTGCTCTCGGAAATCCGCTGAAGTTGAAACCTGCTTCTGAACTTTTCCATTGTTCTCGGAATTCCTTTGACGTTTAAAAATGCTTCGGAACTCTTTCATTGTTCTCGGAATTCCGCTGAAGTTTAAAAATGCTTTGGAAATCTTCCGTTGTTTTCGGAATTCTGCTGAAGTTTAAAAATGCTTCGGAACTCTTCCATTGTTCTCGGAAATCCGCTGAAGTTGAAAACTGCTTCTGAACTTTTCCATTGTTCTCGGAATTCCTTTGACGTTTAAAAATGCTTCGCAACTATTCAATTGTTCCCGGAATAACGCTGAAGTTTAAAAATACTTCGGAACTCTTCCTTTGTTCTCGGTATTTCGCTGATGTTTAAAAATGCTTCGGAACTCTTCAATTGTTCTCGGAATTCCGTTGACATTTAAACATGCTTCGGAACTCTTGAATTGTTCTCGGAATTCTGCTGACATTTAAAAATGCTTCGGAACTCTTCCATTGCTCTCGGAATTCTGCTGAAGTTTAAAAATGCTTCGGAATTCTTCCATTTTTCCCGGAATTCCGCTGACATTTAAAAATGCTTCGGAACTCTTCCATTGTTCTTGGAATTCGGCTGACGTTTAAACATTCTTCAGAAATCTTCCAATGTTCCCGGAATTCCGCTGAAGCTTAAAAATGCTTCGGAACTCTTCTTTTGTTCTTGGAATTCCGCTGAAGCTTAAAAATGCTTCGGAACTCTTCCTTTGTTCTCGGAATTCCGTTGAAGTTTAAAAGTGCTTCGGAAGTCTTCCATTGTTGTCGGAATTACGCTGACGTTTAAAAATGCTTCGGAACTCTTCCATTGTTCTCGGAAATCCGTTGACATTTAAAAATGCTTCGGAACTCTTCCATTGTTCTTGGAATTCTGCTAACATTTAAAAATGCTTCGGAACTCTTCCACTGTTCTCGGAAATCCGCTGAAGTTTAAAAATGCTTCGGAACTCTTCCATTGTTCTCGGAATTCCGCTGAAGTTTAAAAATGCTTTGGAAATCTTCCGTTGTTTTCGGAATTCTGCTGAAATTTAAAAATGCTTCGGAACTCTTCCATTGCTCTCGGAAATCCGCTGAAGTTGAAACCTGCTTCTGAACTTTTCCATTGTTCTCGGAATTCCTTTGACGTTTAAAAATGCTTCGGAACTATTCAATTGTTCCCGGAATAACGCTGAAGTTTAAAAATACTTCGGAACGCTTCCTTTGTTCTCAGTATTCCGCTGATGTTTAAAAATGCTTCGGAACTCTTCAATTGTTCTCGGAATTCCGTTGACGTTTAAATATGCTTCCGAACTCTTGAATTGTTCTCGGAATTCTGCTGACATTTAAAAATGCTTCGGAACTCTTCCATTGCTCTTGGAATTCTGCTGAAGTTTAAAAATGCTTCGGAATTCTTCCATTGTTCCCGGAATTCCGCTGACATTTAAAAATGCTTCGGAACTCTTCCATTGTTCTCGGAAATCCGTCGACATTTAAACATGCTTCGGAACACTTCCATTGTTCTTGGAATTCTGCTAACATTTAAAAATGCTTCGGAACTCTTCCATTGTTCTCGGAAATCCGCTGAAGTTTAAAAATGCTTCGGAACTCTTCCATTTTTCTTGGAATTCCGCTGAAGTTGAAAAATGCTTCTGAACTTTTCCATTGTTCTCGGAATTCCTTTGACGTTTAAAAATGCTTCGGAACTATTCAATTGTTCCCGGAATAACGCTGAAGTTTAAAAATGCTTCGGAACTCTTCCATTGCTCTCGGAATTCTGCTGAAGTTTAAAAATGCTTCGGAATTCTTCCATTGTTCCTGGAATTCCGCTGACATTTAAAAATGCTTCGGAACTCTTCCATTGTTCTTGGAATTCGGCTGACGTTTAAAAATTCTTCAGAAATCTTCCATTGTTCCCGGAATTCCGCTGAAGCTTAAAAATGCTTCGGAACTCTTCCTTTGTTCTCGGAATTCCGCTGAAGTTTAAAAATGCTCCGGAGCTCTTGCATTGTTGTCGGAATTCTGCTGAAGTTTAAAAATTCTTCGGAACTCTTCCATTGTTCTCGGAATTCCACTGAAGTTTAAAAATGCTTCGGAATTCTTCCATTGTTCTTGGAATTCAGCTGAAGTTTAAAAATGCTTCGGAACTCTTCCTTTGTTCTTGGAATTCTGCTGATGTTTAAAAATGCTTCGGAACTCTTCCATTGTTATCGAAATTCTGCTGAAATTTAAAAATGCTTCGGAACTCTTCCATTGTTCTGGGAATTACGCTGAAGTTTAAAAATGCTTCGGAACTCTTCCTTTCTTCTCAGAATTCCGCTGAAATTTAAAAATGCTTCGGAACTCTTCCATTGTTCTTGGAATTCCGCTGAAGTTTAAAAATGCTTCGGAACTCTTCCATGATTCCCGGAATTCAGCTGAAGAGTAAAAATGTTTTGGAACTCTTCCGTTGTTCGGGAAATTCCGCTGAAGTTTAAAAATTCTTCGGAACTCTTCCATTTTTCCTGAATTACGCTGAAGTTTAAAAATGCTTCGGAACTCTTCCATTTTTAGCGGAATTCTGCTGACATTTAAAAATGCTTCGGAACACTTCCATTGATCTCGGAATTGCGCTGACGTTTAAAAATGCTTCGAAACTCTTCAATTGTTCTCGGAATTCTGCGGACGTTTAAAAATGCTTTGGAACTTTTCCATTGTTCTCGGAATTCCGCTGACGTTTAAAAATGCTTCGGAACTCTTCCATTGTTCTCCGAATTCCACTGAAGTTTAAAAATGCTTCGGAACTCTTCCATTGTTCTCCGAATTCCGCTAAAGTTTAAAAATGCTTCGGAACTCTTCCATTGTTCTTGGAATTTGGCTGACGTTTAAAAATTCTTCAGAAATCTTCCATTGTTCCCGGAATTCCGCTGAAGCTTAAAAATGCTTTGGAACTCTTCCTTTGTTCTCGGAATTCCGCTGAAGTTTAAAAATGCTCCGGAACTCTTCCATTGTTATCGGAATTCTGCTGAAGTTTAAAAATTCTTCGGAACTCTTCCATTGTTCTCAGAATTCTGCTGAAGTTTAAAAATGCTCGGAACTCTTCCATTGTTCTCAGAATTCCGCTGACGTTTAAAAATGCTTCCGAACTCTTCCATTGTTCTCGGAATTCCGCTGACGTTTAAAAATTCTTCGGAACTCTTCCATTGTTCTCGGAAATCCGTTGACATTTAAATATGCTTCGGAACTCTTCCATTGTTCTTTGAATTCTGCTAACATTTAAAAATGCTTCTGAACTCTTCCATTGTTCTTGGAAATCCGCTGAAGTTTAAAAATGCTTCGGAACTCTTCCATTTTTCTTGGAATTCCGCTGAAGTTTAAAAATGCTTCGGAACTCTTCCGTTGATCCCGGATTTCCGCTGAAGTTTAAAAATGCTTTGGAACTCTTCCATTGTTCTCAGAATTTCGCTGAAGTTTAAAAATGCTTCGGAACTCTTCCATTGTTCTCGGAATTCCACTGAAGTTTAAAAATGCTTTGGAAATCTTCCGTTGTTTTCGGAATTCTGCTGAAGTTTAAAAATGCTTCGGAACTCTTCCATTGTTCTCGGAAATCCGCTGAAGTTGAAAACTGCTTCTGAACTTTTCACTGTTCTCGGAATTCCTTTGACGTTTAAAAATGCTTCGGAACTATTCAATTGTTCCCGGAATAACGCTGAAGTTTAAAAATACTTCGGAACTCTTCCTTTGTTCTCGGTATTCCGCTGATGTTTAAAACTGCTTCGGAACTCTTCAATTGTTCTCGGAATTCCGCTGAAGTTTACAAATGCTTCAGAACTCTTCCATTGTTCTCGGAATTCCGTTGACGTTTAAAAATGCTTCGGAACTCTTCCATTGTTCTCGGAATTCCGCTGAAGTTTAAAAATGCTTCGCAACTCTTCCATTGTTCTCCGAATTCCGCTAAAGTTTAAAAATGCTTCGGAACTCTTCCATTGTTCTCGAAATTCAGCTGAAGTTTAAAATTGCTTCGGAACTCTTCCGTTGTTCACGGAATTACGCTGAATTTTAAAAATGCTTCGGAACTCTTCCATTGCTCTCGAAATTCCGCTGAAGTTTAAATATGCTTCGGAACTCTTCCATTGTTCCCGGAATTATGCTGAAGTTTAAAAATGCTTCGGAACTCTTCCATTGTTCTCGGAATTCCGCTGAAGTTTAAAAATGCTTCGCAACTCTTCCATTGTTCTCGGAATTCTGTTGACGTTTAAAAATGCTTCGGAACTCTTCCATTGTTATTGGTATTCCGCTGACGTTTAAAAATGCTTCGGAACTCTTCCATTGTTATCGGAATTCTGCTGAAGTTTAAAAATGCTTCGGAACTCTTCCATTGTTCTCGGAATTCTGCTGACGTTTAAAAATGCTTCCGAACTCTTCCATTGTTCTTGGAATTCTGCTAACATTTAAAAATGCTTCGGAACTCTTCCATTGTTCTCGGAAATCCGCTGAAGTGTAAAAATGCTTCGGATCTCTTCCATTGTTCTCGGAATTCCGCTGAAGTTTAAAAATGCTTCGGAACTCTTCCGTTGTTCCCGGAATTCCGCTGAAGTTTAAAAATGCTTTGGAACTCTTCCATTGTTCTCAGAATTTCGCTGAAGTTTAAAAATGCTTCGGAACTCTTTCATTGTTCTCGGAATTCCGCTGAAGTTTAAAAATGCTTTGGAAATCTTCCGTTGTTTTCGGAATTCTGCTGAAGTTTAAAAATGCTTCGGAACTCTTCCATTGTTCTCGGAAATCCGCTGAAGTTGAAAACTGCTTCTGAACTTTTCCATTGTTCTCGGAATTCCTTTGACGTTTAAAAATGCTTCGCAACTATTCAATTGTTCCCGGAATAACGCTGAAGTTTAAAAATACTTCGGAACTCTTCCTTTGTTCTCGGTATTTCGCTGATGTTTAAAAATGCTTCGGAACTCTTCAATTGTTCTCGGAATTCCGTTGACATTTAAACATGCTTCGGAACTCTTGAATTGTTCTCGGAATTCTGCTGACATTTAAAAATGCTTCGGAACTCTTCCATTGCTCTCGGAATTCTGCTGAAGTTTAAAAATGCTTCGGAATTCTTCCATTTTTCCCGGAATTCCGCTGACATTTAAAAATGCTTCGGAACTCTTCCATTGTTCTTGGAATTCGGCTGACGTTTAAACATTCTTCAGAAATCTTCCAATGTTCCCGGAATTCCGCTGAAGCTTAAAAATGCTTCGGAACTCTTCCTTTGTTCTTGGAATTCCGCTGAAGCTTAAAAATGCTTCGGAACTCTTCCTTTGTTCTCGGAATTCCGTTGAAGTTTAAAAGTGCTTCGGAAGTCTTCCATTGTTGTCGGAATTACGCTGACGTTTAAAAATGCTTCGGAACTCTTCCATTGTTCTCGGAAATCCGTTGACATTTAAAAATGCTTCGGAACTCTTCCATTGTTCTTGGAATTCTGCTAACATTTAAAAATGCTTCGGAACTCTTCCACTGTTCTCGGAAATCCGCTGAAGTTTAAAAATGCTTCGGAACTCTTCCATTGTTCTCGGAATTCCGCTGAAGTTTAAAAATGCTTTGGAAATCTTCCGTTGTTTTCGGAATTCTGCTGAAATTTAAAAATGCTTCGGAACACTTCCATTGCTCTCGGAAATCCGCTGAAGTTGAAACCTGCTTCTGAACTTTTCCATTGTTCTCGGAATTCCTTTGACGTTTAAAAATGCTTCGGAACTCTTTCATTGTTCTCGGAATTCCGCTGAAGTTTAAAAATGCTTTGGAAATCTTCCGTTGTTTTCGGAATTCTGCTGAAGTTTAAAAATGCTTCGGAACTCTTCCATTGTTCTCGGAAATCCGCTGAAGTTGAAAACTGCTTCTGAACTTTTCCATTGTTCTCGGAATTCCTTTGACGTTTAAAAATGCTTCGCAACTATTCAATTGTTCCCGGAATAACGCTGAAGTTTAAAAATACTTCGGAACTCTTCCTTTGTTCTCGGTATTTCGCTGATGTTTAAAAATGCTTCGGAACTCTTCAATTGTTCTCGGAATTCCGTTGACATTTAAACATGCTTCGGAACTCTTGAATTGTTCTCGGAATTCTGCTGACATTTAAAAATGCTTCGGAACTCTTCCATTGCTCTCGGAATTCTGCTGAAGTTTAAAAATGCTTCGAAATTCTTCCATTTTTCCCGGAATTCCGCTGACATTTAAAAATGCTTCGGAACTCTTCCATTGTTCTTGGAATTCGGCTGACGTTTAAACATTCTTCAGAAATCTTCCAATGTTCCCGGAATTCCGCTGAAGCTTAAAAATGCTTCGGAACTCTTCCTTTGTTCTTGGAATTCCGCTGAAGCTTAAAAATGCTTTGGAACTCTTCCTTTGTTCTCGGAATTCCGTTGAAGTTTAAAAGTGCTTCGGAAGTCTTCCATTGTTGTCGGAATTACGCTGACGTTTAAAAATGCTTCGGAACTCTTCCATTGTTCTCGGAAATCCGTTGACATTTAAAAATGCTTCGGAACTCTTCCATTGTTCTTGGAATTCTGCTAACATTTAAAAATGCTTCGGAACTCTTCCACTGTTCTCGGAAATCCGCTGAAGTTTAAAAATGCTTCGGAACTCTTCCATTGTTCTCGGAATTCCGCTGAAGTTTAAAAATGCTTTGGAAATCTTCCGTTGTTTTCGGAATTCTGCTGAAATTTAAAAATGCTTCGGAACTCTTCCATTGCTCTCGGAAATCCGCTGAAGTTGAAACCTGCTTCTGAACTTTTCCATTGTTCTCGGAATTCCTTTGACGTTTAAAAATGCTTCGGAACTATTCAATTGTTCCCGGAATAACGCTGAAGTTTAAAAATACTTCGGAACGCTTCCTTTGTTCTCAGTATTCCGCTGATGTTTAAAAATGCTTCGGAACTCTTCAATTGTTCTCGGAATTCCGTTGACGTTTAAATATGCTTCCGAACTCTTGAATTGTTCTCGGAATTCTGCTGACATTTAAAAATGCTTCGGAACTCTTCCATTGCTCTCGGAATTCTGCTGAAGTTTAAAAATGCTTCGGAATTCTTCCATTGTTCCCGGAATTCCGCTGACATTTAAAAATGCTTCGGAACTCTTCCATTGTTCTCGGAAATCCGTCGACATTTAAACATGCTTCGGAACACTTCCATTGTTCTTGGAATTCTGCTAACATTTAAAAATGCTTCGGAACTCTTCCATTGTTCTCGGAAATCCGCAGAAGTTTAAAAATGCTTCGGAACTCTTCCATTTTTCTTGGAATTCCGCTGAAGTTTAAAAATGCTTCGGAACTCTTCCGTTGATCCCGGAATTCCGCTGAAGTTTAAAAATGCTTCGGAACTCTTCCATTGTTCTCAGAATTTCTCTAAAGCTTAAAAATGCTTCGGAACTCTTCCATTGTTCTCGGAATTCCGCTGAAGTTTAAAAATGCTTTGGAAATCTTCCGTTGTTTTCGGAATTCTGCTGAAGTTTAAAAATGCTTCGGAACTCTTCCATTGTTCTCGGAAATCCGCTGAAGTTGAAAACTGCTTCTGAACTTTTCCATTGTTCTCGGAATTCCTTTGACGTTTAAAAATGCTTCGGAACTATTCAATTGTTCCCGGAATAACGCTGAAGTTTAAAAATGCTTCGGAACTCTTCCATTGCTCTCGGAATTCTGCTGAAGTTTAAAAATGCTTCGGAATTCTTCAATTGTTCTCGGAATTCCGTTGACGTTTAAATATGCTTCCGAACTCTTGAATTGTTCTCGGAATTCTGCTGACATTTAAAAATGCTTCGGAACTCTTCCATTGCTCTCGGAATTCTGCTGAAGTTTAAAAATGCTTCGGAATTCTTCCATTTTTCCCGGAATTCCGCTGACATTTAAAAATGCTTCGGAACTCTTCCATTGTTCTTGGAATTCGGCTGACGTTTAAAAATTCTTCAGAAATCTTCCAATGTTCCCGGAATTCCGCTGAAGCTTAAAAATGCTTCGGAACTCTTCCTTTGTTCTTGGAATTCCGCTGAAGCTTAAAAATGCTTCGGAACTCTTCCTTTGTTCTCGGAATTCCGTTGACATTTAAAAATGCTTCGGAACTCTTCCATTGTTCTTGGAATTCTGCTAACATTTAAAAATGCTTCGGAACTCTTCCACTGTTCTCGGAAATCCGCTGAAGTTTAAAAATGCTTCGGAACTCTTCCATTGTTCTCGGAATTCCGCTGAAGTTTAAAAATGCTTTGGAAATCTTCCGTTGTTTTCGGAATTCTGCTGAAATTTAAAAATGCTTCGGAACTCTTCCATTGCTCTCGGAAATCCGCTGAAGTTGAAACCTGCTTCTGAACTTTTCCATTGTTCTCGGAATTCCTTTGACGTTTAAAAATGCTTCGGAACTTTTCAATTGTTCCCGGAATAACGCTGAAGTTTAAAAATACTTCGGAACGCTTCCTTTGTTCTCAGTATTCCGCTGATGTTTAAAAATGCTTCGGAACTCTTCAATTGTTCTCGGAATTCCGTTGACGTTTAAATATGCTTCCGAACTCTTGAATTGTTCTCGGAATTCTGCTGACATTTAAAAATGCTTCGGAACTCTTCCATTGCTCTCGGAATTCTGCTGAAGTTTAAAAATGCTTCGGAATTCTTCCATTGTTCCCGGAATTCCGCTGACATTTAAAAATGCTTCGGAACTCTTCCATTGTTCTCGGAAATCCGTCGACATTTAAACATGCTTCGGAACACTTCCATTGTTCTTGGAATTCTGCTAACATTTAAAAATGCTTCGGAACTCTTCCATTGTTCTCGGAAATCCGCAGAAGTTTAAAAATGCTTCGGAACTCTTCCATTTTTCTTGGAATTCCGCTGAAGTTTAAAAATGCTTCGGAACTCTTCCGTTGATCCCGGAATTCCGCTGAAGTTTAAAAATGCTTCGGAACTCTTCCATTGTTCTCAGAATTTCTCTAAAGCTTAAAAATGCTTCGGAACTCTTCCATTGTTCTCGGAATTCCGCTGAAGTTTAAAAATGCTTTGGAAATCTTCCGTTGTTTTCGGAATTCTGCTGAAGTTTAAAAATGCTTCGGAACTCTTCCATTGTTCTCGGAAATCCGCTGAAGTTGAAAACTGCTTCTGAACTTTTCCATTGTTCTCGGAATTCCTTTGACGTTTAAAAATGCTTCGGAACTATTCAATTGTTCCCGGAATAACGCTGAAGTTTAAAAATGCTTCGGAACTCTTTCATTGCTCTCGGAATTCTGCTGAAGTTTAAAAATGCTTCGGAATTCTTCCATTGTTCCTGGAATTCCGCTGACATTTAAAAATGCTTCGGAACTCTTCCATTGTTCTTGGAATTCGGCTGACGTTTAAAAATTCTTCAGAAATCTTCCATTGTTCCCGGAATTCCGCTGAAGCTTAAAAATGCTTCGGAACTCTTCCTTTGTTCTCGGAATTCCGCTGAAGTTTAAAAATGCTCCGGAGCTCTTGCATTGTTGTCGGAATTCTGCTGAAGTTTAAAAATTCTTCGGAACTCTTCCATTGTTCTCGGAATTCCACTGAAGTTTAAAAATGCTTCGGAATTCTTCCATTGTTCTTGGAATTCAGCTGAAGTTTAAAAATGCTTCGGAACTCTTTCTTTGTTCTTGGAATTCTGCTGATGTTTAAAAATGCTTCGGAACTCTTCCATTGTTAACGGAATTCCGCTGAAGTTTAAAAATGCTTCGGAACTCTTCCATTGTTCTGGGAATTACGCTGAAGTTTAAAAATGCTTCGGAACTCTTCCTTTGTTCTCAGAATTCCGCTGAAATTTAAAAATGCTTCGGAACTCTTCCATTGTTCTTGGAATTCCGCTGAAGTTTAAAAATGCTTCGGAACTCTTCCATGATTCCCGGAATTCAGCTGAAGAGTAAAAATGTTTTGGAACTCTTCCGTTGTTCGGGAAATTCCGCTGAAGTTTAAAAATTCTTCGGAACTCTTCCATTTTTCCTGAATTACGCTGAAGTTTAAAAATGCTTCGGAACTCTTCCATTTTTAGCGGAATTCTGCTGACATTTAAAAATGCTTCGGAACACTTCCATTGATCTCGGAATTGCGCTGACGTTTAAAAATGCTTCGAAACTCTTCAATTGTTCTCGGAATTCTGCGGACGTTTAAAAATGCTTTGGAACTTTTCCATTGTTCTCGGAATTCCGCTGACGTTTAAAAATGCTTCGGAACTCTTCCATTGTTCTCCGAATTCCGCTGAAGTTTAAAAATGCTTCGGAACTCTTCCATTGTTCTCCGAATTCCGCTAAAGTTTAAAAATGCTTCGGAACTCTTCCATTGTTCTTGGAATTTGGCTGACGTTTAAAAATTCTTCAGAAATCTTCCATTGTTCCCGGAATTCCGCTGAAGCTTAAAAATGCTTTGGAACTCTTCCTTTGTTCTCGGAATTCCGCTGAAGTTTAAAAATGCTCCGGAACTCTTCCATTGTTATCGGAATTCTGCTGAAGTTTAAAAATTCTTCGGAACTCTTCCATTGTTCTCAGAATTCTGCTGAAGTTTAAAAATGCTCGGAACTCTTCCATTGTTCTCAGAATTCCGCTGACGTTTAAAAATGCTTCCGAACTCTTCCATTGTTCTCGGAATTCCGCTGACGTTTAAAAATTCTTCGGAACTCTTCCATTATTCTCGGAAATCCGTTGACATTTAAATATGCTTCGGAACTCTTCCATTGTTCTCCGAATTCCGCTAAAGTTTAAAAATGCTTCGGAACTCTTCCATTGTTCTTGGAATTTGGCTGACGTTTAAAAATTCTTCAGAAATCTTCCATTGTTCCCGGAATTCCGCTGAAGCTTAAAAATGCTTTGAAACTCTTCCTTTGTTCTCGGAATTCCGCTGAAGTTTAAAAATGCTCCGGAACTCTTCCATTGTTATCGGAATTCTGCTGAAGTTTAAAAATTCTTCGGAACTCTTCCATTGTTCTCAGAATTCTGCTGAAGTTTAAAAATGCTCGGAACTCTTCCATTGTTCTCAGAATTCCGCTGACGTTTAAAAATGCTTCCGAACTCTTCCATTGTTCTCGGAATTCCGCTGACGTTTAAAAATTCTTCGGAACTCTTCCATTGTTCTCGGAAATCCGTTGACATTTAAATATGCTTCGGAACTCTTCCATTGTTCTTTGAATTCTGCTAACATTTAAAAATGCTTCTGAACTCTTCCGTTGTTCCCGGAATTCCGCTGAAGTTTAAAAATGCTTTGGAACTCTTCCATTGTTCTCAGAATTTCGCTGAAGTTTAAAAATGCTTCGGAACTCTTTCATTGTTCTCGGAATTCCGCTGAAGTTTAAAAATGCTTTGGAAATCTTCCGTTGTTTTCGGAATTCTGCTGAAGTTTAAAAATGCTTCGGAACTCTTCCATTGTTCTCGGAAATCCGCTGAAGTTGAAAACTGCTTCTGAACTTTTCCATTGTTCTCGGAATTCCTTTGACGTTTAAAAATGCTTCGCAACTATTCAATTGTTCCCGGAATAACGCTGAAGTTTAAAAATACTTCGTAACTCTTCCTTTGTTCTCGGTATTTCGCTGATGTTTAAAAATGCTTCGGAACTCTTCAATTGTTCTCGGAATTCCGTTGACATTTAAACATGCTTCGGAACTCTTGAATTGTTCTCGGAATTCTGCTGACATTTAAAAATGCTTCGGAACTCTTCCATTGCTCTCGGAATTCTGCTGAAGTTTAAAAATGCTTCGGAATTCTTCCATTTTTCCCGGAATTCCGCTGACATTTAAAAATGCTTCGGAACTCTTCCATTGTTCTTGGAATTCGGCTGACGTTTAAACATTCTTCAGAAATCTTCCAATGTTCCCGGAATTCCACTGAAGCTTAAAAATGCTTCGGAACTCTTCCTTTGTTCTTGGAATTCCGCTGAAGCTTAAAAATGCTTCGGAACTCTTCCTTTGTTCTCGGAATTCCGTTGAAGTTTAAAAGTGCTTCGGAAGTCTTCCATTGTTGTCGGAATTACGCTGACGTTTAAAAATGCTTCGGAACTCTTCCATTGTTCTCGGAAATCCGTTGACATTTAAAAATGCTTCGGAACTCTTCCATTGTTCTTGGAATTCTGCTAACATTTAAAAATGCTTCGGAACTCTTCCACTGTTCTCGGAAATCCGCTGAAGTTTAAAAATGCTTCGGAACTCTTCCATTGTTCTCGGAATTCCGCTGAAGTTTAAAAATGCTTTGGAAATCTTCCGTTGTTTTCGGAATTCTGCTGAAATTTAAAAATGCTTCGGAACTCTTCCATTGCTCTCGGAAATCCGCTGAAGTTGAAACCTGCTTCTGAACTTTTCCATTGTTCTCGGAATTCCTTTGACGTTTAAAAATGCTTCGGAACTCTTTCATTGTTCTCGGAATTCCGCTGAAGTTTAAAAATGCTTTGGAAATCTTCCGTTGTTTTCGGAATTCTGCTGAAGTTTAAAAATGCTTCGGAACTCTTCCATTGTTCTCGGAAATCCGCTGAAGTTGAAAACTGCTTCTGAACTTTTCCATTGTTCTCGGAATTCCTTTGACGTTTAAAAATGCTTCGCAACTATTCAATTGTTCCCGGAATAACGCTGAAGTTTAAAAATACTTCGGAACTCTTCCTTTGTTCTCGGTATTTCGCTGATGTTTAAAAATGCTTCGGAACTCTTCAATTGTTCTCGGAATTCCGTTGACATTTAAACATGCTTCGGAACTCTTGAATTGTTCTCGGAATTCTGCTGACATTTAAAAATGCTTCGGAACTCTTCCATTGCTCTCGGAATTCTGCTGAAGTTTAAAAATGCTTCGGAATTCTTCCATTTTTCCCGGAATTCCGCTGACATTTAAAAATGCTTCGGAACTCTTCCATTGTTCTTGGAATTCGGCTGACGTTTAAACATTCTTCAGAAATCTTCCAATGTTCCCGGAATTCCGCTGAAGCTTAAAAATGCTTCGGAACTCTTCCTTTGTTCTTGGAATTCCGCTGAAGCTTAAAAATGCTTTGGAACTCTTCCTTTGTTCTCGGAATTCCGTTGAAGTTTAAAAGTGCTTCGGAAGTCTTCCATTGTTGTCGGAATTACGCTGACGTTTAAAAATGCTTCGGAACTCTTCCATTGTTCTCGGAAATCCGTTGACATTTAAAAATGCTTCGGAACTCTTCCATTGTTCTTGGAATTCTGCTAACATTTAAAAATGCTTCGGAACTCTTCCACTGTTCTCGGAAATCCGCTGAAGTTTAAAAATTCTTTGGAACTCTTCCATTGTTCTCGGAATTCCGCTGAAGTTTAAAAATGCTTTGGAAATCTTCCGTTGTTTTCGGAATTCTGCTGAAATTTAAAAATGCTTCGGAACTCTTCCATTGCTCTCGGAAATCCGCTGAAGTTGAAACCTGCTTCTGAACTTTTCCATTGTTCTCGGAATTCCTTTGACGTTTAAAAATGCTTCGGAACTATTCAATTGTTCCCGGAATAACGCTGAAGTTTAAAAATACTTCGGAACGCTTCCTTTGTTCTCAGTATTCCGCTGATGTTTAAAAATGCTTCGGAACTCTTCAATTGTTCTCGGAATTCCGTTGACGTTTAAATATGCTTCCGAACTCTTGAATTGTTCTCGGAATTCTGCTGACATTTAAAAATGCTTCGGAACTCTTCCATTGCTCTCGGAATTCTGCTGAAGTTTAAAAATGCTTCGGAATTCTTCCATTGTTCCCGGAATTCCGCTGACATTTAAAAATGCTTCGGAACTCTTCCATTGTTCTCGGAAATCCGTCGACATTTAAACATGCTTCGGAACACTTCCATTGTTCTTGGAATTCTGCTAACATTTAAAAATGCTTCGGAACTCTTCCATTGTTCTCGGAAATCCGCAGAAGTTTAAAAATGCTTCGGAACTCTTCCATTTTTCTTGGAATTCCGCTGAAGTTTAAAAATG
Organism: Phyllobates terribilis; assembly: GCF_046119375.1. Taxonomy (NCBI): domain Eukaryota; kingdom Metazoa; phylum Chordata; class Amphibia; order Anura; family Dendrobatidae; genus Phyllobates; species Phyllobates terribilis. Next base: position 68,157,825 of record NW_027362769.1, read on the forward strand.
CTTCGGAACTCTTCCGTTGATCCCGGAATTCCGCTGAAGTTTAAAAATGCTTCGGAACTCTTCCATTGTTCTCAGAATTTCTCTAAAGCTTAAAAATGCTTCGGAACTCTTCCATTGTTCTTGGAATTCCGCTGAAGTTTAAAAATGCTTTGGAAATCTTCCGTTGTTTTCGGAATTCTGCTGAAGTTTAAAAATGCTTCGGAACTCTTCCATTGTTCTCGGAAATCCGCTGAAGTTGAAAACTGCTTCTGAACTTTTCCATTGTTCTCGGAATTCCTTTGACGTTTAAAAATGCTTCGGAACTATTCAATTGTTCCCGGAATAACGCTGAAGTTTAAAAATGCTTCGGAACTCTTCCATTGCTCTCGGAATTCTGCTGAAGTTTAAAAATGCTTCGGAATTCTTCAATTGTTCTCGGAATTCCGTTGACGTTTAAATATGCTTCCGAACTCTTGAATTGTTCTCGGAATTCTGCTGACATTTAAAAATGCTTCGGAACTCTTCCATTGCTCTCGGAATTCTGCTGAAGTTTAAAAATGCTTCGGAATTCTTCCATTTTTCCCGGAATTCCGCTGACATTTAAAAATGCTTCGGAACTCTTCCATTGTTCTTGGAATTCGGCTGACGTTTAAAAATTCTTCAGAAATCTTCCAATGTTCCCGGAATTCCGCTGAAGCTTAAAAATGCTTCGGAACTCTTCCTTTGTTCTTGGAATTCCGCTGAAGCTTAAAAATGCTTCGGAACTCTTCCTTTGTTCTCGGAATTCCGTTGACATTTAAAAATGCTTCGGAACTCTTCCATTGTTCTTGGAATTCTGCTAACATTTAAAAATGCTTCGGAACTCTTCCACTGTTCTCGGAAATCCGCTGAAGTTTAAAAATGCTTCGGAACTCTTCCATTGTTCTCGGAATTCCGCTGAAGTTTAAAAATGCTTTGGAAATCTTCCGTTGTTTTCGGAATTCTGCTGAAATTTAAAAATGCTTCGGAACTCTTCCATTGCTCTCGGAAATCCGCTGAAGTTGAAACCTGCTTCTGAACTTTTCCATTGTTCTCGGAATTCCTTTGACGTTTAAAAATGCTTCGGAACTTTTCAATTGTTCCCGGAATAACGCTGAAGTTTAAAAATACTTCGGAACGCTTCCTTTGTTCTCAGTATTCCGCTGATGTTTAAAAATGCTTCGGAACTCTTCAATTGTTCTCGGAATTCCGTTGACGTTTAAATATGCTTCCGAACTCTTGAATTGTTCTCGGAATTCTGCTGACATTTAAAAATGCTTCGGAACTCTTCCATTGCTCTCGGAATTCTGCTGAAGTTTAAAAATGCTTCGGAATTCTTCCATTGTTCCCGGAATTCCGCTGACATTTAAAAATGCTTCGGAACTCTTCCATTGTTCTCGGAAATCCGTCGACATTTAAACATGCTTCGGAACACTTCCATTGTTCTTGGAATTCTGCTAACATTTAAAAATGCTTCGGAACTCTTCCATTGTTCTCGGAAATCCGCAGAAGTTTAAAAATGCTTCGGAACTCTTCCATTTTTCTTGGAATTCCGCTGAAGTTTAAAAATGCTTCGGAACTCTTCCGTTGATCCCGGAATTCCGCTGAAGTTTAAAAATGCTTCGGAACTCTTCCATTGTTCTCAGAATTTCTCTAAAGCTTAAAAATGCTTCGGAACTCTTCCATTGTTCTCGGAATTCCGCTGAAGTTTAAAAATGCTTTGGAAATCTTCCGTTGTTTTCGGAATTCTGCTGAAGTTTAAAAATGCTTCGGAACTCTTCCATTGTTCTCGGAAATCCGCTGAAGTTGAAAACTGCTTCTGAACTTTTCCATTGTTCTCGGAATTCCTTTGACGTTTAAAAATGCTTCGGAACTATTCAATTGTTCCCGGAATAACGCTGAAGTTTAAAAATGCTTCGGAACTCTTTCATTGCTCTCGGAATTCTGCTGAAGTTTAAAAATGCTTCGGAATTCTTCCATTGTTCCTGGAATTCCGCTGACATTTAAAAATGCTTCGGAACTCTTCCATTGTTCTTGGAATTCGGCTGACGTTTAAAAATTCTTCAGAAATCTTCCATTGTTCCCGGAATTCCGCTGAAGCTTAAAAATGCTTCGGAACTCTTCCTTTGTTCTCGGAATTCCGCTGAAGTTTAAAAATGCTCCGGAGCTCTTGCATTGTTGTCGGAATTCTGCTGAAGTTTAAAAATTCTTCGGAACTCTTCCATTGTTCTCGGAATTCCACTGAAGTTTAAAAATGCTTCGGAATTCTTCCATTGTTCTTGGAATTCAGCTGAAGTTTAAAAATGCTTCGGAACTCTTTCTTTGTTCTTGGAATTCTGCTGATGTTTAAAAATGCTTCGGAACTCTTCCATTGTTAACGGAATTCCGCTGAAGTTTAAAAATGCTTCGGAACTCTTCCATTGTTCTGGGAATTACGCTGAAGTTTAAAAATGCTTCGGAACTCTTCCTTTGTTCTCAGAATTCCGCTGAAATTTAAAAATGCTTCGGAACTCTTCCATTGTTCTTGGAATTCCGCTGAAGTTTAAAAATGCTTCGGAACTCTTCCATGATTCCCGGAATTCAGCTGAAGAGTAAAAATGTTTTGGAACTCTTCCGTTGTTCGGGAAATTCCGCTGAAGTTTAAAAATTCTTCGGAACTCTTCCATTTTTCCTGAATTACGCTGAAGTTTAAAAATGCTTCGGAACTCTTCCATTTTTAGCGGAATTCTGCTGACATTTAAAAATGCTTCGGAACACTTCCATTGATCTCGGAATTGCGCTGACGTTTAAAAATGCTTCGAAACTCTTCAATTGTTCTCGGAATTCTGCGGACGTTTAAAAATGCTTTGGAACTTTTCCATTGTTCTCGGAATTCCGCTGACGTTTAAAAATGCTTCGGAACTCTTCCATTGTTCTCCGAATTCCGCTGAAGTTTAAAAATGCTTCGGAACTCTTCCATTGTTCTCCGAATTCCGCTAAAGTTTAAAAATGCTTCGGAACTCTTCCATTGTTCTTGGAATTTGGCTGACGTTTAAAAATTCTTCAGAAATCTTCCATTGTTCCCGGAATTCCGCTGAAGCTTAAAAATGCTTTGGAACTCTTCCTTTGTTCTCGGAATTCCGCTGAAGTTTAAAAATGCTCCGGAACTCTTCCATTGTTATCGGAATTCTGCTGAAGTTTAAAAATTCTTCGGAACTCTTCCATTGTTCTCAGAATTCTGCTGAAGTTTAAAAATGCTCGGAACTCTTCCATTGTTCTCAGAATTCCGCTGACGTTTAAAAATGCTTCCGAACTCTTCCATTGTTCTCGGAATTCCGCTGACGTTTAAAAATTCTTCGGAACTCTTCCATTATTCTCGGAAATCCGTTGACATTTAAATATGCTTCGGAACTCTTCCATTGTTCTCCGAATTCCGCTAAAGTTTAAAAATGCTTCGGAACTCTTCCATTGTTCTTGGAATTTGGCTGACGTTTAAAAATTCTTCAGAAATCTTCCATTGTTCCCGGAATTCCGCTGAAGCTTAAAAATGCTTTGAAACTCTTCCTTTGTTCTCGGAATTCCGCTGAAGTTTAAAAATGCTCCGGAACTCTTCCATTGTTATCGGAATTCTGCTGAAGTTTAAAAATTCTTCGGAACTCTTCCATTGTTCTCAGAATTCTGCTGAAGTTTAAAAATGCTCGGAACTCTTCCATTGTTCTCAGAATTCCGCTGACGTTTAAAAATGCTTCCGAACTCTTCCATTGTTCTCGGAATTCCGCTGACGTTTAAAAATTCTTCGGAACTCTTCCATTGTTCTCGGAAATCCGTTGACATTTAAATATGCTTCGGAACTCTTCCATTGTTCTTTGAATTCTGCTAACATTTAAAAATGCTTCTGAACTCTTCCATTGTTCTTGGAAATCCGCTGAAGTTTAAAAATGCTTCGGAACTCTTCCATTTTTCTTGGAATTCCGCTGAAGTTTAAAAATGCTTCGGAACTCTTCCGTTGATCCCGGATTTCCGCTGAAGTTTAAAAATGCTTTGGAACTCTTCCATTGTTCTCGGAATTCCGTTGACATTTAAAAATGCTTCGGAACTCTTCCATTGTTCTTGGAATTCTGCTAACATTTAAAAATGCTTCGGAACTCTTCCACTGTTCTCGGAAATCCGCTGAAGTTTAAAAATGCTTTGGAAATCTTCCGTTGTTTTCGGAATTCTGCTGAAATTTAAAAATGCTTCGGAACTCTTCCATTGCTCTCGGAAATCCGCTGAAGTTGAAACCTGCTTCTGAACTTTTCCATTGTTCTCGGAATTCCTTTGACGTTTAAAAATGCTTCGGAACTATTCAATTGTTCCCGGAATAACGCTGAAGTTTAAAAATACTTCGGAACGCTTCCTTTGTTCTCAGTATTCCGCTGATGTTTAAAAATGCTTCGGAACTCTTCAATTGTTCTCGGAATTCCGTTGACGTTTAAATATGCTTCCGAACTCTTGAATTGTTCTCGGAATTCTGCTGACATTTAAAAATGCTTCGGAACTCTTCCATTGCTCTCGGAATTCTGCTGAAGTTTAAAAATGCTTCGGAATTCTTCCATTGTTCCCGGAATTCCGCTGACATTTAAAAATGCTTCGGAACTCTTCCATTGTTCTCGGAAATCCGTCGACATTTAAACATGCTTCGGAACACTTCCATTGTTCTTGGAATTCTGCTAACATTTAAAAATGCTTCGGAACTCTTCCATTGTTCTCGGAAATCCGCAGAAGTTTAAAAATGCTTCGGAACTCTTCCATTTTTCTTGGAATTCCGCTGAAGTTTAAAAATGCTTCGGAACTCTTCCGTTGATCCCGGAATTCCGCTGAAGTTTAAAAATGCTTCGGAACTCTTCCATTGTTCTCAGAATTTCTCTAAAGCTTAAAAATGCTTCGGAACTCTTCCATTGTTCTCGGAATTCCGCTGAAGTTTAAAAATGCTTTGGAAATCTTCCGTTGTTTTCGGAATTCTGCTGAAGTTTAAAAATGCTTCGGAACTCTTCCATTGTTCTCGGAAATCCGCTGAAGTTGAAAACTGCTTCTGAACTTTTCCATTGTTCTCGGAATTCCTTTGACGTTTAAAAATGCTTCGGAACTATTCAATTGTTCCCGGAATAACGCTGAAGTTTAAAAATGCTTCGGAACTCTTTCATTGCTCTCGGAATTCTGCTGAAGTTTAAAAATGCTTCGGAATTCTTCCATTGTTCCTGGAATTCCGCTGACATTTAAAAATGCTTCGGAACTCTTCCATTGTTCTTGGAATTCGGCTGACGTTTAAAAATTCTTCAGAAATCTTCCATTGTTCCCGGAATTCCGCTGAAGCTTAAAAATGCTTCGGAACTCTTCCTTTGTTCTCGGAATTCCGCTGAAGTTTAAAAATGCTCCGGAGCTCTTGCATTGTTGTCGGAATTCTGCTGAAGTTTAAAAATTCTTCGGAACTCTTCCATTGTTCTCGGAATTCCACTGAAGTTTAAAAATGCTTCGGAATTCTTCCATTGTTCTTGGAATTCAGCTGAAGTTTAAAAATGCTTCGGAACTCTTTCTTTGTTCTTGGAATTCTGCTGATGTTTAAAAATGCTTCGGAACTCTTCCATTGTTAACGGAATTCCGCTGAAGTTTAAAAATGCTTCGGAACTCTTCCATTGTTCTGGGAATTACGCTGAAGTTTAAAAATGCTTCGGAACTCTTCCTTTGTTCTCAGAATTCCGCTGAAATTTAAAAATGCTTCGGAACTCTTCCATTGTTCTTGGAATTCCGCTGAAGTTTAAAAATGCTTCGGAACTCTTCCATGATTCCCGGAATTCAGCTGAAGAGTAAAAATGTTTTGGAACTCTTCCGTTGTTCGGGAAATTCCGCTGAAGTTTAAAAATTCTTCGGAACTCTTCCATTTTTCCTGAATTACGCTGAAGTTTAAAAATGCTTCGGAACTCTTCCATTTTTAGCGGAATTCTGCTGACATTTAAAAATGCTTCGGAACACTTCCATTGATCTCGGAATTGCGCTGACGTTTAAAAATGCTTCGAAACTCTTCAATTGTTCTCGGAATTCTGCGGACGTTTAAAAATGCTTTGGAACTTTTCCATTGTTCTCGGAATTCCGCTGACGTTTAAAAATGCTTCGGAACTCTTCCATTGTTCTCCGAATTCCGCTGAAGTTTAAAAATGCTTCGGAACTCTTCCATTGTTCTCCGAATTCCGCTAAAGTTTAAAAATGCTTCGGAACTCTTCCATTGTTCTTGGAATTTGGCTGACGTTTAAAAATTCTTCAGAAATCTTCCATTGTTCCCGGAATTCCGCTGAAGCTTAAAAATGCTTTGGAACTCTTCCTTTGTTCTCGGAATTCCGCTGAAGTTTAAAAATGCTCCGGAACTCTTCCATTGTTATCGGAATTCTGCTGAAGTTTAAAAATTCTTCGGAACTCTTCCATTGTTCTCAGAATTCTGCTGAAGTTTAAAAATGCTCGGAACTCTTCCATTGTTCTCAGAATTCCGCTGACGTTTAAAAATGCTTCCGAACTCTTCCATTGTTCTCGGAATTCCGCTGACGTTTAAAAATTCTTCGGAACTCTTCCATTATTCTCGGAAATCCGTTGACATTTAAATATGCTTCGGAACTCTTCCATTGTTCTCCGAATTCCGCTAAAGTTTAAAAATGCTTCGGAACTCTTCCATTGTTCTTGGAATTTGGCTGACGTTTAAAAATTCTTCAGAAATCTTCCATTGTTCCCGGAATTCCGCTGAAGCTTAAAAATGCTTTGAAACTCTTCCTTTGTTCTCGGAATTCCGCTGAAGTTTAAAAATGCTCCGGAACTCTTCCATTGTTATCGGAATTCTGCTGAAGTTTAAAAATTCTTCGGAACTCTTCCATTGTTCTCAGAATTCTGCTGAAGTTTAAAAATGCTCGGAACTCTTCCATTGTTCTCAGAATTCCGCTGACGTTTAAAAATGCTTCCGAACTCTTCCATTGTTCTCGGAATTCCGCTGACGTTTAAAAATTCTTCGGAACTCTTCCATTGTTCTCGGAAATCCGTTGACATTTAAATATGCTTCGGAACTCTTCCATTGTTCTTTGAATTCTGCTAACATTTAAAAATGCTTCTGAACTCTTCCATTGTTCTTGGAAATCCGCTGAAGTTTAAAAATGCTTCGGAACTCTTCCATTTTTCTTGGAATTCCGCTGAAGTTTAAAAATGCTTCGGAACTCTTCCGTTGATCCCGGATTTCAGCTGAAGTTTAAAAATGCTTTGGAACTCTTCCATTGTTCTCAGAATTTCGCTGAAGTTTAAAAATGCTTCGGAACTCTTCCATTGTTCTCGGAATTCCACTGAAGTTTAAAAATGCTTTGGAAATCTTCCGTTGTTTTCGGAATTCTGCTGAAGTTTAAAAATGCTTCGGAACTCTTCCATTGTTCTCGGAAATCCGCTGAAGTTGAAAACTGCTTCTGAACTTTTCACTGTTCTCGGAATTCCTTTGACGTTTAAAAATGCTTCGGAACTATTCAATTGTTCCCGGAATAACGCTGAAGTTTAAAAATACTTCGGAACTCTTCCTTTGTTCTCGGTATTCCGCTGATGTTTAAAACTGCTTCGGAACTCTTCAATTGTTCTCGGAATTCCGCTGAAGTTTACAAATGCTTCAGAACTCTTCCATTGTTCTCGGAATTCCGTTGACGTTTAAAAATGCTTCGGAACTCTTCCATTGTTCTCGGAATTCCGCTGAAGTTTAAAAATGCTTCGCAACTCTTCCATTGTTCTCCGAATTCCGCTAAAGTTTAAAAATGCTTCGGAACTCTTCCATTGTTCTCGAAATTCAGCTGAAGTTTAAAATTGCTACGGAACTCTTCCGTTGTTCACGGAATTACGCTGAATTTTAAAAATGCTTCGGAACTCTTCCATTGCTCTCGAAATTCCGCTGAAGTTTAAATATGCTTCGGAACTCTTACATTGTTCCCGGAATTATGCTGAAGTTTAAAAATGCTTCGGAACTCTTCCATTGTTCTCGGAATTCCGCTGAAGTTTAAAAATGCTTTGCAACTCTTCCATTGTTCTTGGAATTCCGTTGATGTTTAAAAATGCTTTGGAACTCTTCCATTGTTATCGGTATTCCGCTGACGTTTAAAAATGCTTCGGAACTCTTCCATTGTTCTCGGAATTCCGCTGACGTTTAAAAATTCTTCGGAACTCTTCCATTGTTCTCCGAATTCCGCTGAAGTTTAAAAATGCTTCGGAGCTCTTCCATTGTTCTCGAAATTATGCTGAAGTTTAAAAATGCTTCGGAACTCTTCCGTTGTTCCCGGAATTACGCTGAAGTTTAAAATGCTTCGGAACTCTTCCATTGCTCTCGAAATTCCGCTGAAGTTTAAAAATGCTTCGGAACTCTTCCATTGCTCTCGAAATTCCGCTGAAGTTTAAATATGCTTCGGAACTCTTCCATTGTTCCCGGAATTATGCTGAAGTTTAAAAATGCTTCGGAACTCTTCCATTGTTCTCGGAATTCCGCTGAAGTTTAAAAATGCTTCGCAACTCTTCCATTGTTCTCGGAATTCTGTTGACGTTTAAAAATGCTTCGAAACTCTTCCATTGTTATCGGTATTCCGCTGACGTTTAAAAATGCTTCAGAACTCTTCCATTGTTATCGGAATTCTGCTGAAGTTTAAAAATGCTTCGGAACTATTCCATTGTTCTCGGAATTCTGCTGACGTTTAAAAATGCTTCCGAACTCTTCCATTGTTCTTGGAATTCTGCTAACATTTAAAAATGCTTCGGAACTCTTCCATTGTTCTCGGAAATCCGCTGAAGTGTAAAAATGCTTCGGAACTCTTCCATTGTTCTCGGAATTCCGCTGAAGTTTAAAAATGCTTCGGAACTCTTCCGTTGTTCCCGGAATTCCGCTGAAGTTTAAAAATGCTTTGGAACTCTTCCATTGTTCTCAGAATTTCGCTGAAGTTTAAAAATGCTTCGGAACTCTTCCATTGTTCTCGGAATTCCGCTGAAGTTTAAAAATGCTTTGGAAATCTTCCGTTGTTTTCGGAATTCTGCTGAAGTTTAAAAATGCTTCGGAACTCTTCCATTGTTCTCGGAAATCCGCTGAAGTTGAAAACTGCTTCTGAACTTTTCCATTGTTCTCGGAATTCCTTTGACGTTTAAAAATGCTTCGGAACTATTCAATTGTTCCCGGAATAACGCTGAAGTTTAAAAATACTTCGGAACTCTTCCTTTGTTCTCGGTATTTCGCTGATGTTTAAAAATGCTTCGGAACTCTTCAATTGTTCTCGGAATTCCGTTGACATTTAAACATGCTTCGGAACTCTTGAATTGTTCTCGGAATTCTGCTGACATTTAAAAATGCTTCGGAACTCTTCCATTGCTCTCGGAATTCTGCTGAAGTTTAAAAATGCTTCGGAATTCTTCCATTTTTCCCGGAATTCCGCTGACATTTAAAAATGCTTCGGAACTCTTCCATTGTTCTTGGAATTCGGCTGACGTTTAAAAATTCTTCAGAAATCTTCCATTGTTCCCGGAATTCCGCTGAAGCTTAAAAATGCTTCGGAACTCTTCATTTGTTCTTGGAATTCCGCTGAAGTTTAAAAATGCTCCGGAACTCTTCCATTGTTATCGGAATTCTGCTGAAGTTTAAAAATTCTTCGGAACTCTTCCATTGTTCTCAGAATTCTGCTGAAGTTTAAAAATGCTCGGAACTCTTCCATTGTTCTCAGAATTCCGCTGACGTTTAAAAATGCTTCCGAACTCTTCCATTGTTCTCGGAATTCCGCTGACGTTTAAAAATTCTTCGGAACTCTTCCATTGTTCTCGGAAATCCGTTGACATTTAAATATGCTTCGGAACTCTTCCATTGTTCTTTGAATTCTGCTAACATTTAAAAATGCTTCTGAACTCTTCCATTGTTCTTGGAAATCCGCTGAAGTTTAAAAATGCTTCGGAACTCTTCCATTTTTCTTGGAATTCCGCTGAAGTTTAAAAATGCTTCGGAACTCTTCCGTTGATCCCGGATTTCCGCTGAAGTTTAAAAATGCTTTGGAACTCTTCCATTGTTCTCAGAATTTCGCTGAAGTTTAAAAATGCTTCGGAACTCTTCCATTGTTCTCGGAATTCCACTGAAGTTTAAAAATGCTTTGGAAATCTTCCGTTGTTTTCGGAATTCTGCTGAAGTTTAAAAATGCTTCGGAACTCTTCCATTGTTCTCGGAAATCCGCTGAAGTTGAAAACTGCTTCTGAACTTTTCACTGTTCTCGGAATTCCTTTGACGTTTAAAAATGCTTCGGAACTATTCAATTGTTCCCGGAATAACGCTGAAGTTTAAAAATACTTCGGAACTCTTCCTTTGTTCTCGGTATTCCGCTGATGTTTAAAACTGCTTCGGAACTCTTCAATTGTTCTCGGAATTCCGCTGAAGTTTACAAATGCTTCAGAACTCTTCCATTGTTCTCGGAATTCCGTTGACGTTTAAAAATGCTTCGGAACTCTTCCATTGTTCTCGGAATTCCGCTGAAGTTTAAAAATGCTTCGCAACTCTTCCATTGTTCTCGGAATTCCGTTGATGTTTAAAAATGCTTCGGAACTCTTCCATTGTTATCGGTATTCCGCTGACGTTTAAAAATGCTTCAGAACTCTTCCATTGTTATCGGAATTCTGCTGAAGTTTAAAAATGCTTCGGAACTCTTCCATTGTTCTCGGAATTCTGCTGAAGCTTAAAAATGTTCGGAACTATTCCATTGTTCTCAGAATTCCGCTGACGTTTAAAAATGCTTCGGAACTCTTCCATTGTTCTCCGAATTCCGCTAAAGTTTAAAAATGCTTCGGAACTCTTCCATTGTTCTCGAAATTCAGCTGAAGTTTAAAATTGCTTCGGAACTCTTCCGTTGTTCACGGAATTACGCTGAATTTTAAAAATGCTTCGGAACTCTTCCGTTGTTCCCGGAATTACGCTGAAGTTTAAAAATGCTTCGGAACTCTTCCATTGCTCTCGAAATTCCGCTGAAGTTTAAAAATGCTTCGGAACTCTTCCATTGCTCTCGAAATTCCGCTGAAGTTTAAATATGCTTCGGAACTCTTCCATTGTTCCCGGAATTATGCTGAAGTTTAAAAATGCTTCGGAACTCTTCCATTGTTCTCGGAATTCCGCTGAAGTTTAAAAATGCTTCGCAACGCTTCCATTGTTCTCGGAATTCTGTTGACGTTTAAAAATGCTTCGGAACTCTTCCATTGTTATCGGTATTCCGCTGACGTTTAAAAATGCTTCGGAACTCTTCCATTGTTATCGGAATTCTGCTGAAGTTTAAAAATGCTTCGGAACTCTTCCATTGTTCTCGGAATTCTGCTGACGTTTAAAAATGCTTCCGAACTCTTCCATTGTTCTTGGAATTCTGCTAACATTTAAAAATGCTTCGGAACTCTTCCATTGTTCTCGGAAATCCGCTGAAGTGTAAAAATGCTTCGGAACTCTTCCATTGTTCTCGGAATTCCGCTGAAGTTTAAAAATGCTTCGGAACTCTTCCGTTGTTCCCGGAATTCCGCTGAAGTTTAAAAATGCTTTGGAACTCTTCCATTGTTCTCAGAATTTCGCTGAAGTTTAAAAATGCTTCGGAACTCTTCCATTGTTCTCGGAATTCCGCTGAAGTTTAAAAATGCTTTGGAAATCTTCCGTTGTTTTCGGAATTCTGCTGAAGTTTAAAAATGCTTCGGAACTCTTCCATTGTTCTCGGAAATCCGCTGAAGTTGAAAACTGCTTCTGAACTTTTCCATTGTTCTCGGAATTCCTTTGACGTTTAAAAATGCTTCGGAACTATTCAATTGTTCCCGGAATAACGCTGAAGTTTAAAAATACTTCGGAACTCTTCCTTTGTTCTCGGTATTTCGCTGATGTTTAAAAATGCTTCGGAACTCTTCAATTGTTCTCGGAATTCCGTTGACATTTAAACATGCTTCGGAACTCTTGAATTGTTCTCGGAATTCTGCTGACATTTAAAAATGCTTCGGAACTCTTCCATTGCTCTCGGAATTCTGCTGAAGTTTAAAAATGCTTCGGAATTCTTCCATTTTTCCCGGAATTCCGCTGACATTTAAAAATGCTTCGGAACTCTTCCATTGTTCTTGGAATTCGGCTGACGTTTAAAAATTCTTCAGAAATCTTCCATTGTTCCCGGAATTCCGCTGAAGCTTAAAAATGCTTCGGAACTCTTCCTTTGTTCTTGGAATTCCGCTGAAGTTTAAAAATGCTCCGGAACTCTTCCATTGTTATCGGAATTCTGCTGAAGTTTAAAAATTCTTCGGAACTCTTCCATTGTTCTCGGAATTCTGCTGAAGTTTAAAAATGCTCGGAACTCTTCCATTGTTCTCAGAATTCCGCTGACGTTTAAAAATGCTTCCGAACTCTTCCATTGTTTTCGGAATTCCGCTGACGTTTAAAAATTCTTCGGAACTCTTCCATTGTTCTCGGAATTCCGTTGACGTTTAAAAGTGCTTCGGAACTCTTCCATTGTTGTCGGAATTACGCTGACGTTTAAAAATGCTTCGGAACTCTTCCATTGTTCTCGGAAATCCGTTGACATTTAAAAATGCTTCGGAACTCTTCCATTGTTCTTGGAATTCTGCTAACATTTAAAAATGCTTCGGAACTGTTCCACTGTTCTCGGAAATCCGCTGAAGTTTAAAAATGCTTCGGAACTCTTCCATTGTTCTCGGAATTCCGCTGAAGTTTAAAAATGCTTTGGAAATCTTCCGTTGTTTTCGGAATTCTGCTGAAATTTAAAAATGCTTCGGAACTCTTCCATTGCTCTCGGAAATCCGCTGAAGTTGAAAACTGCTTCTGAACTTTTCCATTGTTCTCGGAATTCCTTTGACGTTTAAAAATGCTTCGGAACTATTCAATTGTTCCCGGAATAACGCTGAAGTTTAAAAATACTTCGGAACTCTTCCTTTGTTCTCGGTATTCCGCTGATGTTTAAAAATGCTTCGGAACTCTTCAATTGTTCTCGGAATTCCGTTGACGTTTAAATATGCTTCGGAACTCTTGAATTGTTCTCGGAATTCTGCTGACATTTAAAAATGCTTCGGAACTCTTCCATTGCTCTCGGAATTCTGCTGAAGTTTAAAAATGCTTCGGAATTCTTCCATTTTTCCCGGAATTCCGCTGACATTTAAAAATGCTTCGGAACTCTTCCATTGTTCTTGGAAGTCGGCTAACGTTTAAAAATTCTTCAGAAATCTTCCATTGTTCCCGGAATTCCGCTGAAGCTTAAAAATGCTTCGGAACTCTTCCTTTGTTCTTGGAATTCCGCTGAAGTTTAAAAATGCTCCGGAACTCTTCCATTGTTATCGGAATTCTGCTGAAGTTTAAAAATTCTTCGGAACTCTTCCATTGTTCTCGGAAGGAATTCTGCTGAAGTTTAAAAATGCTCTGAACTCTTCCATTGTTCTCAGAATTCCGCTGACGTTTAAAAATGCTTCGGAACTCTTCCATTGTTTTCGGAATTCCGCTGACGTTTAAAAATTCTTCGGAACTCTTCCATTGTTCTCGGAATTCCGTTGACATTTAAAAGTGCTTCGGAACTCTTCCATTGTTGTCGGAATTACGCTGACGTTTAAAAATGCTTCGGAACTCTTCCTTTGTTCTCGGAATTCCGCTGAAGTTTAAAAATGCTCCGGAGCTCTTCCATTGTTATGGGAATTCTGCTGAAGTTTAAAAATTCTTCGGAACTCTTCCATTGTTCTCGGAATTCCACTGAAGTTTAAAAATGCTTCGGAATTCTTCCATTGTTCTTGGAATTCAGCTGAAGTTTAAAAATGCTTCGGAACTCTTCCTTTGTTCTTGGAATTCCGCTGACGTTTAAAAATGCTTCGGAACTCTTCCATTGTTATCGGAATTCTGCTGAAGTTTAAAAATGCTTCGGAACTCTTCCATTGTTCTCGAAATTCTGCTGAAATTTAAAAATGCTTCGGAACTCTTCCATTGTTCTGGGAATTACGCTGAAGTTTAAAAATGCTTCGGAACTCTTCCTTTGTTCTCAGAATTCCGTTGAAATTTAAAAATGCTTCGGAACACTTCCATTGTTCTAGGAATTCCGCTGAAGTTTAAAAATGCTTCGGAACTCTTCCATGGTTCCCGGAATTCAGCTGAAGTTTAAAAATGTTTTGGAACACTTCCGTTGTTCTGGAAATTCCGCTGAAGTTTAAAAATGCTTCGGAACTCTTCCATTTTTAGCGGAATTCTGCTGACATTTAAAAATGCTTCGGAACACTTCCATTGATCTCGGAATTGCGCTGACGTTTAAAAATGCTTCGAAACTCTTCAATTGTTCTAGGAATTCTGCGGACGTTTAAAAATGCTTTGGAACTATTCCATTGTTCTCGGAATTCCGCTGACGTTTAAAAATGCTTCGGTACTCTTCCATTGTTCTCCGAATTCCGCTGAAGTTTAAAAATGCTTCGGAACTCTTCCATTGTTCTCCGAATTCCGCTGAGGTTAAAAAATGCTTCGGAACTCTTCCATTGTTCTCGAAATTCCGCTAAAGTTTAAAAATGCTTCGGAACTCTTGCGTTGTTCCCGGAATTCCGCTGAAGTTTAAAAATGATTCGGAACTCTTCCATTGCTCTCGAAATTCCGCTGAAGTTTAAATATGCTTCGGAACTCTTCCATTGTTTCCGGAATTATGCTGAAGTTTAAAAATGCTTCGGAACTCTTCCATTTTTAGCGGAATTCTGCTGACATTTAAAAATGCTTCGGAACACTTCCATTGATCTCGGAATTGCGCTGAGGTTTAAAAATGCTTCGAAACTCTTCAATTGTTCTCGGAATTCTGCGGACGTTTAAAAATGCTTTGGAACTTTTCCATTGTTCTCGGAATTCCGCTGACGTTTAAAAATGCTTCGGAACTCTTCCATTGTTATCGGAATGCCGGTGAAGTTTAAAAATGCTTCGCAACTCTTCCATTGTTCTCGAAATTCCGTTGACGTTTAAAAATGCTTCAGAACTCTTCCATTCTTATCGGTATTCCGCTGACGTTTAAAAATGCTTCGGAACTCTTCCATTGTTCTCGGAATTCTGCTGACGTTTAAAAATGCTTCGGAACTCTTCCATTGTTCTCCGAATTCCGCTGAAGTTTAAAAATGCTTTGGAATTCTTCCATTGTTCTCGAAATTCCGCTGAAATTTAAAAATGCATCAGAACTCTTTCATTGTTATCGGAATTCTGCTGAAGTTTAGAAATGCTCGGAACTATTCCATTGTTCTCAGAATTCCGCTGACGTTTAAAAAAGCTTTGGAACTCTTCAATTGTTCTCGGAATTCCGTTGACATTTAAACATGCTTCGGAACTCTTGAATTGTTCTCAGAATTCTGCTGACATTTAAAAATGCTTCAGAACTCTTCCATTGCTCTCGGAATTCTGCTGAAGTTTAAAAATGCTTCGGAATTCTTCCATTGTTCCCGGAATTCCGCTGACATTTAAAAATGCTTCGGAACTCTTCCATTGTTCTTGGAATTCGGCTGACGTTTAAAAATTCTTCAGAAATCTTCCATTGTTCCCAGAATTCCGCTGATGCTTAAAAATGCTTCGGAACTCTTCCTTTGTTCTCGGAATTCCGCTGAAGTTTAAAAATGCTCCGGAACTCTTCCATTGTTATCGGAATTCTGCTGAAGTTTAAAAATTCTTCGGAACTCTTCCATTGTTCTTGGAATTCTGCTGAAGTTTAAAAATGCTCGGAACTCTTCCATTGTTCTCAGAATTCCGCTGACGTTTAAAAATGCTTCCGAACTCTTCCATTGTTCTCGGAATTCCGCTGACTTTTAAAAATTCTTCGGAACTCTTCCATTGTTCTCGGAATTCCGTTGACGTTTAAAAGTGCTTCGGAACTCTTCCATTGTTCTCGGAATTACGCTGACGTTTAAAAATGCTTCGGTACTCTTCCATTTTTCTTGGAATTCCGCTGAAGTTTAAAAATGCTTCGGAACTCTTCCGTTGATCCCGGAATTCTGCTGAAGTTTAAAAATGCTTCGGAACTCTTCCATTGTTCTCGGAATTCCGCTGAAGTTTAAAAATGCTTTGGAAATCTTCCGTTGTTTTCGGAATTCTGCTGAAGTTTAAAAATGCTTCGGAACTCTTCCATTGTTCTCGGAAATCCGCTGAAGTTGAAAAATGCTCCGGAGCTCTTCCATTGTTATCGGAATTATGCTGAAGTTTAAAAATTCTTCGGAACTCTTCCATTGTTCTCGGAATTCCGCTGAAGTTTAAAAATGCTTCGGAATTCTTCCATTGTTCTTGGAATTCAGCTGAAGTTTAAAAATGCTTCGGAACTCTTCCATTGTTATCGGAATTCTGCTGAAGTTTAAAAATGCTTCGGAACTCTTCCATTGTTCTTTGAATTCTGCTGAAGTTTAAAAATGCTCGGAACTATTCCATTGTTCTCAGAATTCCGCTGACGTTTAAAAAAGCTTTGGAACTCTTCCATTGTTCTTGGAATTCTGCTGAAGTTTAAATATGCTTCAGTACTCTTCCATTGTTCTCGGAATTCCGCTGACGTTTAAAAATGCTTCGGAACTCTTCCATTGTTCTCCGAATTCCGCTAAAGTTTAAAAATGCTTCAGAACTCTTCCATAGTTCGCGAAATTCCGCTGAAGTTTAAAAATGCTTCGGAACTCTTCCGTTTTTCCCGGAATTACGCTGAAGTTTAGAAATGCTTCGGAACTCTTCCATTGCTCTCGATATTCCGCTGAAGTTTAAATATGCTTCGGAACTCTTACATTGTTCCCGGAATTATGCTGAAGTTTAAAAATGTTTCGGAACTCTTCCATTGTTCTCGAAATTCCGCTGAAGTTTAAAAATGCTTCGGAACTCTTCCATTGCTCTCGAAATTCCGCTGAAGTTTAAAAATGCTTCGCAACTCTTCCATTGTTCTCGGAATTCCGTTGACGTTTAAAAATGCTTCGGAACTCTTCCATTGTTATCGGTATTCCGCTGACGTTTAAAAATGCTTCGGAACTCTTCCATTGTTATCCGAATTCTGCTGAAGTTTAAAAATGCTTCGGAACTCTTCCATTGTTCTCAGAATTCTGCTGAAGTTTAAAAATGCTCGGAACTCTTCCATTGTTCTCAGAATTCCGCTGACGTTTAAAAATGCTTCCGAACTCTTCCATTGTTCTCGGAATTCCGCTGATGTTTAAAAATTCTTCGGAACTCTTCCATTGTTCTCGGAATTCCTTTGACGTTTAAAAATGCTTCGGAACTATTCAATTGTTCCCGGAATAACGCTGAAGTTTAAAAATACTTCGGAACTCTTCCTTTGTTCTCGGTATTCCGCTGATGTTTAAAAATGCTTCGGAACTCTTCAATTGTTCTCGGAATTCCATTCACGTTTAAATATGCTTTGGAACTCTTGAACTGTTCTCGGAATTCTGCTGACATTTAAAAATGCTTCGGAACTCTTCCATTGCTCTCGGAATTCTGCTGAAGTTTAAAAATGCTTCGGAATTCTTCCATTGTTCCCGGAATTCCACTGACATTTAAAAATGCTTCGGAACTCTTCCTTTGTTCTCGGAATTCCGCTGAAGTTTAAAAATGCTCCGGAGCTCTTCCATTGTTATCGGAATTCTGCTGAAGTTTAAAAATTCTTCGGAACTCTTCCATTGTTCTCGGAATTCCACTGAAGTTTAAAAATGCTTCGGAATTCTTCCATTGTTCTTGGAATTCAGCTGAAGTTTAAAAATGCTTCGGAACTCTTCCTTTGTTCTTGGAATTCCGCTGACGTTTAAAAATGCTTCGGAACTCTTCCATTGTTATCGGAATTCCGCTGAAGTTTAAACATGCTTCGGAACTCTTCCATTGTTCTCGAAATTCTGCTGAAATTTAAAAATGCTTCGGAACTCTTCCATTGTTCTGGGAATTACACTGAAGTTTAAAAATGCTTCGGAACTCTTCCTTTGTTCTCAGAATTCCGCTGAAATTTAAAAATGCTTCGGAACTCTTCCATTGTTCTAGGAATTCCGCTGAAGTTTAAAAATGCTTTGGAACTCTTCCATGGTTCCCGGAATTCAGCTGAAGTTTAAAAATGTTTTGGAACTCTTCCGTCTTTCTGGAAATTCCGCTGAAGTTTAAAAATTCTTCGGAACTCTTCCATTTTTAGCGGAATTCTGCTGACATTTAAAAATGCTTCGGAACACTTCCATTGATCTCGGAATTGCGCTGACGTTTAAAAATGCTTCGAAACTCTTCAATTGTTCTAGGAATTCTGCGGACGTTTAAAAATGCTTTGGAACTTTTCCATTGTTCTCGGAATTCCGCTGACGTTTAAAAATGCTTCGGAACTCTTCCATTGTTCTCCGAATTCCGCTGAAGTTTAAAAATGCTTTGGAATTCTTCCATTGTTCTCGAAATTCTGCTGAAGTTTAAAAATGCATCAGAACTCTTCCATTGTTCTCGGAATTCTGCTGAAGTTTAAAAATGCTTCGGAACTCTTCCATTGTTCTCGGAATTCTGCTGAAGTTTAAAAATGCTCGGAACTATTCCATTGTTCTCAGAATTCCGCTGACGTTTAAAAATGCTTCCAAACTCTTCCATTGTTCTCGGAATTCCGTTGACGTTTAAAGTGCTTCGGAACTCTTCCATTGTTCTCGGAATTACGCTGACGTTTAAAAATGTTTCGGAACTCTTCCATTTTTCTTGGAATTCCGCTGAAGTTTAAAAATGCTTCGGAACTCTTCCGTTGATCCCGGAATTCCGCTGAAGTTTAAAAATGCTTCGGAACTCTTCCATTGTTCTCGGAATTCCGCTGAAGTTTAAAAATGCTTTGGAAATCTTCCGTTGTTTTCGGAATTCTGCTGAAGTTTAAAAATGCTTCGGAACTCTTCCATTGTTCTCGGAAATCCGCTGAAGTTGAAAACTGCTTCTGAAATTTTCCATTGTTCTCGGAATTCCTTTGACGTTTAAAAATGCTTCGGAACTATTCAATTGTTCCCGGAATAACGCTGAAGTTTAAAAATACTTCGGAACTCTTCCTTTGTTCTCGGTATTCCGCTGATGTTTAAAAATGCTTCGGAACTCTTCAATTGTTCTCGGAATTCCGTTGACGTTTAAATATGCTTCGGAACTCTTAAATTGTTCTCGGAATTCTGCTGACATTTAAAAATGCTTCGGAACTCTTCCATTGCTCTCGGAATTCTGCTGAAGTTTAAAAATGCTTCGGAATTCTTCCATTGTTCCCGGAATTCCGCTGACATTTAAAAATGCTTCGGAACTCTTCCATTGTTCTTGGAATTCGGCTGACGTTTAAAAATTCTTCAGAAATCTTCCATTGTTCCCAGAATTCCGCTGATGCTTAAAAATGCTTCGGAACTCTTCCTTTGTTCTCGGAATTCCGCTGAAGTTTAAAAATGCTCCGGAACTCTTCCATTGTTATCGGAATTCTGCTGAAGTTTAAAAATTCTTCGGAACTCTTCCATTGTTCTTGGAATTCTGCTGAAGTTTAAAAATGCTCGGAACTCTTCCATTGTTCTCAGAATTCCGCTGACGTTTAAAAATGCTTCCGAACTCTTCCATTGTTCTCGGAATTCCGCTGACTTTTAAAAATTCTTCGGAACTCTTCCATTGTTCTCGGAATTCCGTTGACGTTTAAAAGTGCTTCGGAACTCTTCCATTGTTCTCGGAATTACGCTGACGTTTAAAAATGCTTCGGTACTCTTCCATTTTTCTTGGAATTCCGCTGAAGTTTAAAAATGCTTCGGAACTCTTCCGTTGATCCCGGAATTCTGCTGAAGTTTAAAAATGCTTCGGAACTCTTCCATTGTTCTCGGAATTCCGCTGAAGTTTAAAAATGCTTTGGAAATCTTCCGTTGTTTTCGGAATTCTGCTGAAGTTTAAAAATGCTTCGGAACTCTTCCATTGTTCTCGGAAATCCGCTGAAGTTGAAAAATGCTCCGGAGCTCTTCCATTGTTATCGGAATTATGCTGAAGTTTAAAAATTCTTCGGAACTCTTCCATTGTTCTCGGAATTCCGCTGAAGTTTAAAAATGCTTCGGAATTCTTCCATTGTTCTTGGAATTCAGCTGAAGTTTAAAAATGCTTCGGAACTCTTCCATTGTTATCGGAATTCTGCTGAAGTTTAAAAATGCTTCGGAACTCTTCCATTGTTCTTTGAATTCTGCTGAAGTTTAAAAATGCTCGGAACTATTCCATTGTTCTCAGAATTCCGCTGACGTTTAAAAAAGCTTTGGAACTCTTCCATTGTTCTTGGAATTCTGCTGAAGTTTAAATATGCTTCAGTACTCTTCCATTGTTCTCGGAATTCCGCTGACGTTTAAAAATGCTTCGGAACTCTTCCATTGTTCTCCGAATTCCGCTAAAGTTTAAAAATGCTTCAGAACTCTTCCATAGTTCGCGAAATTCCGCTGAAGTTTAAAAATGCTTCGGAACTCTTCCGTTTTTCCCGGAATTACGCTGAAGTTTAGAAATGCTTCGGAACTCTTCCATTGCTCTCGATATTCCGCTGAAGTTTAAATATGCTTCGGAACTCTTACATTGTTCCCGGAATTATGCTGAAGTTTAAAAATGTTTCGGAACTCTTCCATTGTTCTCGAAATTCCGCTGAAGTTTAAAAATGCTTCGGAACTCTTCCATTGCTCTCGAAATTCCGCTGAAGTTTAAATATGCTTTGGAACTCTTCCATTGTTCCCGGAATTATGCTGAAGTTTAAAAATGCTTCGGAACTCTTCCATTGTTCTCGGAATTCCGCTGAAGTTTAAAAATGCTTCGCAACTCTTCCATTGTTCTCGGAATTCCATTGACGTTTAAAAATGCTTCGGAACTCTTCCATTGTTATCGGTATTCCGCTGACGTTTAAAAATGCTTCGGAACTCTTCCATTGTTATCCGAATTCTGCTGAAGTTTAAAAATGCTTCGGAACTCTTCCATTGTTCTCAGAATTCTGCTGAAGTTTAAAAATGCTCGGAACTCTTCCATTGTTCTCAGAATTCCGCTGACGTTTAAAAATGCTTCCGAACTCTTCCATTGTTCTCGGAATTCCGCTGATGTTTAAAAATTCTTCGGAACTCTTCCATTGTTCTCGGAATTCCTTTGACGTTTAAAAATGCTTCGGAACTATTCAATTGTTCCCGGAATAACGCTGAAGTTTAAAAATACTTCGGAACTCTTCCTTTGTTCTCGGTATTCCGCTGATGTTTAAAAATGCTTCGGAACTCTTCAATTGTTCTCGGAATTCCATTCACGTTTAAATATGCTTTGGAACTCTTGAACTGTTCTCGGAATTCTGCTGACATTTAAAAATGCTTCGGAACTCTTCCATTGCTCTCGGAATTCTGCTGAAGTTTAAAAATGCTTCGGAATTCTTCCATTGTTCCCGGAATTCCACTGACATTTAAAAATGCTTCGGAACTCTTCCTTTGTTCTCGGAATTCCGCTGAAGTTTAAAAATGCTCCGGAGCTCTTCCATTGTTATCGGAATTCTGCTGAAGTTTAAAAATTCTTCGGAACTCTTCCATTGTTCTCGGAATTCCACTGAAGTTTAAAAATGCTTCGGAATTCTTCCATTGTTCTTGGAATTCAGCTGAAGTTTAAAAATGCTTCGGAACTCTTCCTTTGTTCTTGGAATTCCGCTGACGTTTAAAAATGCTTCGGAACTCTTCCATTGTTATCGGAATTCCGCTGAAGTTTAAACATGCTTCGGAACTCTTCCATTGTTCTCGAAATTCTGCTGAAATTTAAAAATGCTTCGGAACTCTTCCATTGTTCTGGGAATTACACTGAAGTTTAAAAATGCTTCGGAACTCTTCCTTTGTTCTCAGAATTCCGCTGAAATTTAAAAATGCTTCGGAACTCTTCCATTGTTCTAGGAATTCCGCTGAAGTTTAAAAATGCTTTGGAACTCTTCCATGGTTCCCGGAATTCAGCTGAAGTTTAAAAATGTTTTGGAACTCTTCCGTCTTTCTGGAAATTCCGCTGAAGTTTAAAAATTCTTCGGAACTCTTCCATTTTTAGCGGAATTCTGCTGACATTTAAAAATGCTTCGGAACACTTCCATTGATCTCGGAATTGCGCTGACGTTTAAAAATGCTTCGAAACTCTTCAATTGTTCTAGGAATTCTGCGGACGTTTAAAAATGCTTTGGAACTTTTCCATTGTTCTCGGAATTCCGCTGACGTTTAAAAATGCTTCGGAACTCTTCCATTGTTCTCCGAATTCCGCTGAAGTTTAAAAATGCTTTGGAATTCTTCCATTGTTCTCGAAATTCTGCTGAAGTTTAAAAATGCATCAGAACTCTTCCATTGTTCTCGGAATTCTGCTGAAGTTTAAAAATGCTTCGGAACTCTTCCATTGTTCTCGGAATTCTGCTGAAGTTTAAAAATGCTCGGAACTATTCCATTGTTCTCAGAATTCCGCTGACGTTTAAAAATGCTTCCAAACTCTTCCATTGTTCTCGGAATTCCGTTGACGTTTAAAGTGCTTCGGAACTCTTCCATTGTTCTCGGAATTACGCTGACGTTTAAAAATGTTTCGGAACTCTTCCATTTTTCTTGGAATTCCGCTGAAGTTTAAAAATGCTTCGGAACTCTTCCGTTGATCCCGGAATTCCGCTGAAGTTTAAAAATGCTTCGGAACTCTTCCATTGTTCTCGGAATTCCGCTGAAGTTTAAAAATGCTTTGGAAATCTTCCGTTGTTTTCGGAATTCTGCTGAAGTTTAAAAATGCTTCGGAACTCTTCCATTGTTCTCGGAAATCCGCTGAAGTTGAAAACTGCTTCTGAAATTTTCCATTGTTCTCGGAATTCCTTTGACGTTTAAAAATGCTTCGGAACTATTCAATTGTTCCCGGAATAACGCTGAAGTTTAAAAATACTTCGGAACTCTTCCTTTGTTCTCGGTATTCCGCTGATGTTTAAAAATGCTTCGGAACTCTTCAATTGTTCTCGGAATTCCGTTGACGTTTAAATATGCTTCGGAACTCTTAAATTGTTCTCGGAATTCTGCTGACATTTAAAAATGCTTCGGAACTCTTCCATTGCTCTCGGAATTCTGCTGAAGTTTAAAAATGCTTCGGAATTCTTCCATTGTCCTGGAATTCCGCTGACATTTAAAAATGCTTCGGAACTCTTCCATTGTTCTTGGAATTCGGCTGACGTTTAAAAATTCTTCAGAAATCTTCCATTGTTCCCGGAATTCCGCAGAAGCTTAAAAATGCTTCGGAACTCTTCCTTTGTTCTCGGAATTCCGCTGAAGTTTAAAAATGCTCCGGAGCTCTTCCATTGTTATCGGAATTATGCTGAAGTTTAAAAATTCTTCGGAACTCTTCCATTGTTCTCGGAATTCCGCTGAAGTTTAAAAATGCTTCGGAATACTTCCATTGTTCTTGGAATTCAGCTGAAGTTTAAAAATGCTTCGGAACTCTTCCTTTGTTCTTGGAATTCCGCTGACGTTTAAAAATGCTTTGGAACTCTTCCATTGTTATCGGAATTCCGCTGAAGTTTAAAAATGCTTCGGAACTCTTCCATTGTTAACGGAATTCTGCTGAAGTTTAAAAATGCTTCGGAACTCTTCCATTGTTATCGGAATTCTGCTGAAGTTTAAAAATGCTTCGGAACTCTTCCATTGTTCTCGGAATTCTGCTGAAGTTTAAAAATGCTCGGAACTATTCCATTGTTCTCAGAATTCCGCTGACGTTTAAAAAAGCTTTGGAACTCTTCCATTGTTCTTGGAATTCTGCTGAAGTTTAAATATGCTTCAGAACTCTTCCATTGTTCTCGGAATTCCGCTGAAGTTTAAAAATGCTTCGGAACTCTTCCATTGTTCTCCGAATTCCGCTGAAGTTTAAAAATGCTTCGGAACTCGTCCATAGTTCATGATATTCTGCTGAAGTTTAAAAATGCTTCGGAACTCTTACGTTTTTCCCGTAATTACGCTGAAGTTTAAAAATGCTTCGCAACTCTTCCATTGTTCTCGAAATTCCGTTGACGTTTAAAAATGCTTCAGAACTCTTCCATTGTTATCGGTATTCCGCTGACGTTTAAAAATGCTTCGGAACTCTTCCATTGTTCTCGGAATTCTGCTGACGTTTAAAAATGCTTCGGAACTCTTCCATTGTTCTCCGAATTCCGCTGAAGTTTAAAAATGCTTTGGAATTCTTCCATTGTTCTCGAAATTCCGCTGAAGTTTAAAAATGCATCAGAACTCTTCCATTGTTATCGGAATTCTGCTGAAGTTTAAAAATGCTTCGGAACTCTTCCATTGTTCTCGGAATTCTGCTGAAGTTTAAAAATGCTCGGAACTATTCCATTGTTCTCAGAATTCCGCTGACGTTAAAAAAAGCTTTGGAACTCTTCAATTGTTCTCGGAATTCCGTTGACATTTAAACATGCTTCGGAACTCTTGAATTGTTCTCGGAATTCTGCTGACATTTAAAAATGTTTCAGAACTCTTCCATTGCTCTCAGAATTCTGCTGACGTTTAAAAATGCTTCGGAATTCTTCCATTGTTCCCGGAATTCCGCTGACATTTAAAAATGCTTCGGAACTCTTCCATTGTTCTTGGAATTCGGCTGACGTTTAAAAATTCTTAAGAAATCTTCCATTGTTCCCAGAATTCCGCTGATGCTTAAAAATGCTTCGGAACTCTTCCTTTGTTCTCGGAATTCCGCTGAAGTTTAAAAATGCTCCGGAACTCTTCCATTGTTATCGGAATTCTGCTGAAGTTTAAAAATTCTTCGGAACTCTTCCATTGTTCTCGGAATTCTGCTGAAGTTTAAAAATGCTTGGAACTCTTCCATTGTTCTCAGAATTCCGCTGACGTTTAAAAATGCTTCCGAACTCTTCCATTGTTCTCGGAATTCCGCTGACTTTTAAAAATTCTTCGGAACTCTTCCATTGTTCTCGGAATTCCGTTGACGTTTAAAAGTGCTTCGGAACTCTTCCATTGTTCTCGGAATTACGCTGACGTTTAAAAATGTTTCGGAACTCTTCCATTTTTCTTGGAATTCCGCTGAAGTTTAAAAATGCTTCGGAACTCTTCCGTTGATCCCGGAATTCCGCTGAAGTTTAAAAATGCTTCGGAACTCTTCCATTGTTCTCGGAATTCCGCTGAAGTTTAAAAATGCTTTGGAAATCTTCCGTTGTTTTCCGAATTCTGCTGAAGTTTAAAAATGCTTCGGAACTCTTCCATTGTTCTCGGAAATCCGCTGAAGTTGAAAACTGCTTCTGAAATTTTCCATTGTTCTCGGAATTCCTATGACGTTTAAAAATGCTTCGGAACTATTCAATTGTTCCCGGAATAACGCTGAAGTTTAAAAATACTTCGGAACTCTTCCTTTGTTCTCGGTATTCCGCTGATGTTTAAAAATGCTTCGGAACTCTTCAATTGTTCTCGGAATTCCGTTGACGTTTAAATATGCTTCGGAACTCTTGAATTGTTCTCGGAATTCTGCTGACATTTAAAAATGCTTCGGAACTCTTCCATTGCTCTCGGAATTCTGCTGAAGTTTAAAAATGCTTCGGAATTCTTCCATTGTCCTGGAATTCCGCTGACATTTAAAAATGCTTCGGAACTCTTCCATTGTTCTTGGAATTCGGCTGACGTTTAAAAATTCTTCAGAAATCTTCCATTGTTCCCGGAATTCCGCAGAAGCTTAAAAATGCTTCGGAACTCTTCCTTTGTTCTCGGAATTCCGCTGAAGTTTAAAAATGCTCCGGAGCTCTTCCATTGTTATCGGAATTCTGCTGAAGTTTAAAAATTCTTCGGAACTCTTCCATTGTTCTCGGAATTCCGCTGAAGTTTAAAAATGCTTCGGAATACTTCCATTATTCTTGGTATTCAGCTGAAGTTTAAAAATGCTTCGGAACTCTTCCTTTGTTCTTGGAATTCCGCTGACGTTTAAAAATGCTTTGGAACTCTTCCATTGTTATCGGAATTCCGCTGAAGTTTAAAAATGCTTCGGAACTCTTCCATTGTTATCGGAATTCTGCTGAAGTTTAAAAATGCTTCGGAACTCTTCCATTGTTATCGGAATTCTGCTGAAGTTTAAAAATGCTTCGGAACTCTTCCATTGTTCTCGGAATTCTGCTGAAGTTTAAAAATGCTCGGAACTATTCCATTGTTCTCAGAATTCCGCTGACGTTTAAAAATGCTTCCGAACTCTTCCATTGTTCTCGGAATTCCGCTGATGTTTAAAAATTCTTCGGAACTCTTCCATTGTTCTCGGAATTCCGTTGACGTTTAAAAGTGCTTCGGAACTCTTCCATTGTTGTCGGAATTACGCTGACGTTTAAAAATGCTTCGGAACTCTTCCTTTGTTCTCAGAATTCCGCTGAAATTTAAAAATGCTTCGGAACTCTTCCATTGTTCTAGGAATTCCGCTGAAGTTTAAAAATGCTTTGGAACTCTTCCATGGTTCCCGGAATTCAGCTGAAGTTTAAAAATGTTTTGGAACTCTTCCGTCTTTCTGGAAATTCCGCTGAAGTTTAAAAATTCTTCGGAACTCTTCCATTTTTAGCGGAATTCTGCTGACATTTAAAAATGCTTCGGAACACTTCCATTGATCTCGGAATTGCGCTGACGTTTAAAAATGCTTCGAAACTCTTCAATTGTTCTAGGAATTCTGCGGACGTTTAAAAATGCTTTGGAACTTTTCCATTGTTCTCGGAATTCCGCTGACGTTTAAAAATGCTTCGGAACTCTTCCATTGTTCTCCGAATTCCGCTGAAGTTTAAAAATGCTTTGGAATTCTTCCATTGTTCTCGAAATTCTGCTGAAGTTTAAAAATGCATCAGAACTCTTCCATTGTTCCCGGAATTCTGCTGAAGTTTAAAAATGCTTCGGAACTCTTCCATTGTTCTCGGAATTCTGCTGAAGTTTAAAAATGCTCGGAACTATTCCATTGTTCTCAGAATTCCGCTGACGTTTAAAAATGCTTCCAAACTCTTCCATTGTTCTCGGAATTCCGTTGACGTTTAAAGTGCTTCGGAACTCTTCCATTGTTCTCGGAATTACGCTGACGTTTAAAAATGTTTCGGAACTCTTCCATTTTTCTTGGAATTCCGCTGAAGTTTAAAAATGCTTCGGAACTCTTCCGTTGATCCCGGAATTCCGCTGAGGTTTAAAAATGCTTCGGAACTCTTCCATTGTTCTCGGAATTCCGCTGAAGTTTAAAAATGCTTTGGAAATCTTCCGTTGTTTTCGGAATTCTGCTGAAGTTTAAAAATGCTTCGGAACTCTTCCATTGTTCTCGGAAATCCGCTGAAGTTGAAAACTGCTTCTGAAATTTTCCATTGTTCTCGGAATTCCTTTGACGTTTAAAAATGCTTCGGAACTATTCAATTGTTCCCGGAATAACGCTGAAGTTTAAAAATACTTCGGAACTCTTCCTTTGTTCTCGGTATTCCGCTGATGTTTAAAAATGCTTCGGAACTCTTCCATTGCTCTCGGAATTCTGCTGAAGTTTAAAAATGCTTCGGAATTCTTCCATTGTCCTGGAATTCCGCTGACATTTAAAAATGCTTCGGAACTCTTCCATTGTTCTTGGAATTCGGCTGACGTTTAAAAATTCTTCAGAAATCTTCCATTGTTCCCGGAATTCCGCAGAAGCTTAAAAATGCTTCGGAACTCTTCCTTTGTTCTCGGAATTCCGCTGAAGTTTAAAAATGCTCCGGAGCTCTTCCATTGTTATCGGAATTATGCTGAAGTTTAAAAATTCTTCGGAACTCTTCCATTGTTCTCGGAATTCCGCTGAAGTTTAAAAATGCTTCGGAATACTTCCATTGTTCTTGGAATTCAGCTGAAGTTTAAAAATGCTTCGGAACTCTTCCTTTGTTCTTGGAATTCCGCTGACGTTTAAAAATGCTTTGGAACTCTTCCATTGTTATCGGAATTCCGCTGAAGTTTAAAAATGCTTCGGAACTCTTCCATTGTTATCGGAATTCTGCTGAAGTTTAAAAATGCTTCGGAACTCTTCCATTGTTATCGGAATTCTGCTGAAGTTTAAAAATGCTTCGGAACTCTTCCATTGTTCTCGGAATTCTGCTGAAGTTTAAAAATGCTCGGAACTATTCCATTGTTCTCAGAATTCCGCTGACGTTTAAAAAAGCTTTGGAACTCTTCCATTGTTCTTGGAATTCTGCTGAAGTTTAAATATGCTTCAGAACTCTTCCATTGTTCTCGGAATTCCGCTGACGTTTAAAAATGCTTCGGAACTCTTCCATTGTTCTCCGAATTCCGCTGAAGTTTAAAAATGCTTCGGAACTCTTCCATAGTTCATGATATTCTGCTGAAGTTTAAAAATGCTTCGGAACTCTTACGTTTTTCCCGTAATTACGCTGAAGTTTAAAAATGCTTCGCAACTCTTCCATTGTTCTCGAAATTCCGTTGACGTTTAAAAATGCTTCAGAACTCTTCCATTGTTATCGGTATTCCGCTGACGTTTAAAAATGCTTCGGAACTCTTCCATTGTTCTCGGAATTCTGCTGACGTTTAAAAATGCTTCGGAACTCTTCCATTGTTCTCCGAATTCCGCTGAAGTTTAAAAATGCTTTGGAATTCTTCCATTGTTCTCGAAATTCCGCTGAAGTTTAAAAATGCATCAGAACTCTTCCATTGTTATCGGAATTCTGCTGAAGTTTAAAAATGCTTCGGAACTCTTCCATTGTTCTCGGAATTCTGCTGAAGTTTAAAAATGCTCGGAACTATTCCATTGTTCTCAGAATTCCGCTGACGTTTAAAAAAGCTTTGGAACTCTTCAATTGTTCTCGGAATTCCGTTGACATTTAAACATGCTTCGGAACTCTTGAATTGTTCTCGGAATTCTGCTGACATTTAAAAATGCTTCAGAACTCTTCCATTGCTCTCAGAATTCTGCTGACGTTTAAAAATGCTTCGGAATTCTTCCATTGTTCCCGGAATTCCGCTGACATTTAAAAATGCTTCGGAACTCTTCCATTGTTCTTGGAATTCGGCTGACGTTTAAAAATTCTTCAGAAATCTTCCATTGTTCCCAGAATTCCGCTGATGCTTAAAAATGCTTCGGAACTCTTCCTTTGTTCTCGGAATTCCGCTGAAGTTTAAAAATGCTCCGGAACTCTTCCATTGTTATCGGAATTCTGCTGAAGTTTAAAAATTCTTCGGAACTCTTCCATTGTTCTCGGAATTCTGCTGAGGTTTAAAAATGCTTGGAACTCTTCCATTGTTCTCAGAATTCCGCTGACGTTTAAAAATGCTTCCGAACTCTTCCATTGTTCTCGGAATTCCGCTGACTTTTAAAAATTCTTCGGAACTCTTCCATTGTTCTCGGAATTCCGTTGACGTTTAAAAGTGCTTCGGAACTCTTCCATTGTTCTCGGAATTACGCTGACGTTTAAAAATGCTTCGGAACTCTTCCATTTTTCTTGGAATTCCGCTGAAGTTTAAAAATGCTTCGGAACTCTTCCGTTGATCCCGGAATTCCGCTGAAGTTTAAAAATGCTTCGGAACTCTTCCATTGTTCTCGGAATTCCGCTG
Source organism: Phyllobates terribilis (assembly GCF_046119375.1). Taxonomy (NCBI): domain Eukaryota; kingdom Metazoa; phylum Chordata; class Amphibia; order Anura; family Dendrobatidae; genus Phyllobates; species Phyllobates terribilis. Next base: position 68,187,327 of record NW_027362769.1, read on the forward strand.
AAGTTTAAAAATGCTTTGGAAATCTTCCGTTGTTTTCCGAATTCTGCTGAAGTTTAAAAATGCTTCGAAACTCTTCCATTGTTCTCGGAAATCCGCTGAAGTTGAAAACTGCTTCTGAAATTTTCCATTGTTCTCGGAATTCCTATGACGTTTAAAAATGCTTCGGAACTATTCAATTGTTCCCGGAATAACGCTGAAGTTTAAAAATACTTCGGAACTCTTCCTTTGTTCTCGGTATTCCGCTGATGTTTAAAAATGCTTCGGAACTCTTCAATTGTTCTCGGAATTCCGTTGACGTTTAAATATGCTTCGGAACTCTTGAATTGTTCTCGGAATTCTGCTGACATTTAAAAATGCTTCGGAACTCTTCCATTGCTCTCGGAATTCTGCTGAAGTTTAAAAATGCTTCGGAATTCTTCCATTGTCCTGGAATTCCGCTGACATTTAAAAATGCTTCGGAACTCTTCCATTGTTCTTGGAATTCGGCTGACGTTTAAAAATTCTTCAGAAATTTTCCATTGTTCCCGGAATTCCGCAGAAGCTTAAAAATGCTTCGGAACTCTTCCTTTGTTCTCGGAATTCCGCTGAAGTTTAAAAATGCTCCGGAGCTCTTCCATTGTTATCGGAATTATGCTGAAGTTTAAAAATTCTTCGGAACTCTTCCATTGTTCTCGGAATTCCGCTGAAGTTTAAAAATGCTTCGGAATACTTCCATTATTCTTGGTATTCAGCTGAAGTTTAAAAATGCTTCGGAACTCTTCCTTTCTTCTTGGAATTCCGCTGACGTTTAAAAATGCTTTGGAACTCTTCCATTGTTATCGGAATTCCGCTGAAGTTTAAAAATGCTTCGGAACTCTTCCATTGTTATCGGAATTCTGCTGAAGTTTAAAAATGCTTCGGAACTCTTCCATTGTTATCGGAATTCTGCTGAAGTTTAAAAATGCTTCGGAACTCTTCCATTGTTCTCGGAATTCTGCTGAAGTTTAAAAATGCTCGGAACTATTCCATTGTTCTCAGAATTCCGCTGACGTTTAAAAATGCTTCCGAACTCTTCCATTGTTCTCGGAATTCCGCTGATGTTTAAAAATTCTTCGGAACTCTTCCATTGTTCTCGGAATTCCGTTGACGTTTAAAAGTGCTTCGGAACTCTTCCATTGTTGTCGGAATTACGCTGACGTTTAAAAATGCTTCGGAACTCTTCCATTGTTCTCGGAAATCCGTTGACATTTAAAAATGCTTCGGAACTCTTCCATTGTTCTTGGAATTCTGCTAACATTTAAAAATGCTTCGGAACTCTTCCATTGTTCTCCGAATTCCGCTGAAGTTTAAAAATGCTTCGGAACTCTTCCATAGTTCACGATATTCTGCTGAAGTTTAAAAATGCTTCGGAACTCTTACGTTTTTCCCGTAATTACGCTGAAGTTTAAAAATGCTTCGCAACTCTTCCATTGTTCTCGAAATTCCGTTGACGTTTAAAAATGCTTCAGAACTCTTCCATTGTTATCGGTATTCCGCTGACGTTTAAAAATGCTTCGGAACTCTTCCATTGTTCTCGGAATTCTGCTGACATTTAAAAATGCTTCGGAACTCTTCCATTGTTCTCCGAATTCCGCTGAAGTTTAAAAATGCTTTGGAATTCTTCCATTGTTCTCGAAATTCCGCTGAAGTTTAAAAATGCATCAGAACTCTTCCATTGTTATCGGAATTCTGCTGAAGTTTAAAAATGCTTCGGAACTCTTCCATTGTTCTCGGAATTCTGCTGAAGTTTAAAAATGCTCGGAACTATTCCATTGTTCTCAGAATTCCGCTGACGTTTAAAAAAGCTTTGGAACTCTTCAATTGTTCTCGGAATTCCGTTGACATTTAAACATGCTTCGGAACTCTTGAATTGTTCTCGGAATTCTGCTGACATTTAAAAATGCTTCAGAACTCTTCCATTGCTCTCGGAATTCTGCTGACGTTTAAAAATGCTTCGGAATTCTTCCATTGTTCCCGGAATTCCGCTGACATTTAAAAATGCTTCGGAACTCTTCCATTGTTCTTGGAATTCGGCTGACGTTTAAAAATTCTTCAAAAATCTTCCATTGTTCCCAGAATTCCGCTGATGCTTAAAAATGCTTCGGAACTCTTCCTTTGTTCTCGGAATTCCGCTGAAGTTTAAAAATGCTCCGGAACTCTTCCATTGTTATCGGAATTCTGCTGAAGTTTAAAAATTCTTCGGAACTCTTCCATTGTTCTCGGAATTCTGCTGAAGTTTAAAAATGCTCGGAACTCTTCCATTGTTCTCAGAATTCCGCTGACGTTTAAAAATGCTTCCGAACTCTTCCATTGTTCTCGGAATTCCGCTGACTTTTAAAAATTCTTCGGAACTCTTCCATTGTTCTCGGAATTCCGTTGACGTTTAAAAGTGCTTCGGAACTCTTCCATTGTTCTCGGAATTACGCTGACGTTTCAAAATGCTTCGGAACTCTTCCATTTTTCTTGGAATTCCGCTGAAGTTTAAAAATGCTTCGGAACTCTTCCGTTGATCCCGGAATTCCGCTGAAGTTTAAAAATGCTTCGGAACTCTTCCATTGTTCTCGGAATTCCGCTGAAGTTTAAAAATGCTTTGGAAATCTTCCGTTGTTTTCGGAATTCTGCTGAAGTTTAAAAATGATTCGGAACTCTTCCATTGTTCTCGGAAATCCGCTGAAGTTGAAAACTGCTTCTGAAATTTTCCATTGTTCTCGGAATTCCTTTGACGTTTAAAAATGCTTCGGAACTATTCAATTGTTCCCGGAATAACGCTGAAGTTTAAAAATACTTCGGAACTCTTCCTTTGTTCTCGGTATTCCGCTGATGTTTAAAAATGCTTCGGAACTCTTCAATTGTTCTCGGAATTCCGTTGACGTTTAAATATGCTTCGGAACTCTTGAATTGTTCTCGGAATTCTGCTGACATTTAAAAATGCTTCGGAACTCTACCATTGCTCTCGGAATTCTGCTGAAGTTTAAAAATGCTTCGGAATTCTTCCATTGTCCTGGAATTCCGCTGACATTTAAAAATGCTTCCGAACTCTTCCATTGTTCTCGGAATTCCGCTGATGTTTAAAAATTCTTCGGAACTCTTCCATTGTTCTCGGAATTCCGTTGACGTTTAAAAGTGCTTCGGAACTCTTCCATTGTTGTCGGAATTACGCTGACGTTTAAAAATGCTTCGGAACTCTTCCATTGTTCTCGGAAATCCGTTGACATTTAAAAATGCTTCGGAACTCTTCCATTGTTCTTGGAATTCTGCTAACATTTAAAAATGCTTCGGAACTCTTCCATTGTTCTCCGAATTCCGCTGAAGTTTAAAAATGCTTCGGTACTCTTCCATAGTTCACGATATTCTGCTGAAGTTTAAAAATGCTTCGGAACTCTTACGTTTTTCCCGTAATTACGCTGAAGTTTAAAAATGCTTCGCAACTCTTCCATTGTTCTCGAAATTCCGTTGACGTTTAAAAATGCTTCAGAACTCTTCCATTGTTATCGGTATTCCGCTGACGTTTAAAAATGCTTCGGAACTCTTCCATTGTTCTCGGAATTCTGCTGACGTTTAAAAATGCTTCGGAACTCTTCCATTGTTCTCCGAATTCCGCTGAAGTTTAAAAATGCTTTGGAATTCTTCCATTGTTCTCGAAATTCCGCTGAAGTTTAAAAATGCATCAGAACTCTTCCATTGTTATCGGAATTCTGCTGAAGTTTAAAAATGCTTCGGAACTCTTCCATTGTTCTCGGAATTCTGCTGAAGTTTAAAAATGCTCGGAACTATTCCATTGTTCTCAGAATTCCGCTGACGTTTAAAAAAGCTTTGGAACTCTTCAATTGTTCTCGGAATTCCATTGACATTTAAACATGCTTCGGAACTCTTGAATTGTTCTCGGAATTCTGCTGACATTTAAAAATGCTTCAGAACTCTTCCATTGCTCTCGGAATTCTGCTGACGTTTAAAAATGCTTCGGAATTCTTCCATTGTTCCCGGAATTCCGCTGACATTTAAAAATGCTTCGGAACTCTTCCATTGTTCTTGGAATTCGGCTGACGTTTAAAAATTCTTCAGAAATCTTCCATTGTTCCCAGAATTCCGCTGATGCTTAAAAATGCTTCGGAACTCTTCCTTTGTTCTCGGAATTCCGCTGAAGTTTAAAAATGCTCCGGAACTCTTCCATTGTTATCGGAATTCTGCTGAAGTTTAAAAATTCTTCGGAACTCTTCCATTGTTCTCGGAATTCTGCTGAAGTTTAAAAATGCTCGGAACTCTTCCATTGTTCTCAGAATTCCGCTGACGTTTAAAAATGCTTCCGAACTCTTCCATTGTTCTCGGAATTCCGCTGACTTTTAAAAATTCTTCGGAACTCTTCCATTGTTCTCGGAATTCCGTTGACGTTTAAAAGTGCTTCGGAACTCTTCCATTGTTCTCGGAATTACGCTGACGTTTCAAAATGCTTCGGAACTCTTCCATTTTTCTTGGAATTCCGCTGAAGTTTAAAAATGCTTCGGAACTCTTCCGTTGATCCCGGAATTCCGCTGAAGTTTAAAAATGCTTCGGAACTCTTCCATTGTTCTCGGAATTCCGCTGAAGTTTAAAAATGCTTTGGAAATCTTCCGTTGTTTTCGGAATTCTGCTGAAGTTTAAAAATGATTCGGAACTCTTCCATTGTTCTCGGAAATCCGCTGAAGTTGAAAACTGCTTCTGAAATTTTCCATTGTTCTCGGAATTCCTTTGACGTTTAAAAATGCTTCGGAACTATTCAATTGTTCCCGGAATAACGCTGAAGTTTAAAAATACTTCGGAACTCTTCCTTTGTTCTCGGTATTCCGCTGATGTTTAAAAATGCTTCGGAACTCTTCAATTGTTCTCGGAATTCCGTTGACGTTTAAATATGCTTCGGAACTCTTGAATTGTTCTCGGAATTCTGCTGACATTTAAAAATGCTTCGGAACTCTTCCATTGCTCTCGGAATTCTGCTGAAGTTTAAAAATGCTTCGGAATTCTTCCATTGTCCTGGAATTCCGCTGACATTTAAAAATGCTTCCGAACTCTTCCATTGTTCTCGGAATTCCGCTGATGTTTAAAAATTCTTCGGAACTCTTCCATTGTTCTCGGAATTCCGTTGACGTTTAAAAGTGCTTCGGAACTCTTCCATTGTTGTCGGAATTACGCTGACGTTTAAAAATGCTTCGGAACTCTTCCATTGTTCTCGGAAATCCGTTGACATTTAAAAATGCTTCGGAACTCTTCCATTGTTCTTGGAATTCTGCTAACATTTAAAAATGCTTCGGAACTCTTCCATTGTTCTCCGAATTCCGCTGAAGTTTAAAAATGCTTCGGAACTCTTCCATAGTTCACGATATTCTGCTGAAGTTTAAAAATGCTTCGGAACTCTTACGTTTTTCCCGTAATTACGCTGAAGTTTAAAAATGCTTCGCAACTCTTCCATTGTTCTCGAAATTCCGTTGACGTTTAAAAATGCTTCAGAACTCTTCCATTGTTATCGGTATTCCGCTGACGTTTAAAAATGCTTCGGAACTCTTCCATTGTTCTCGGAATTCTGCTGACGTTTAAAAATGCTTCGGAACTCTTCCATTGTTCTCCGAATTCCGCTGAAGTTTAAAAATGCTTTGGAATTCTTCCATTGTTCTCGAAATTCCGCTGAAGTTTAAAAATGCATCAGAACTCTTCCATTGTTATCGGAATTCTGCTGAAGTTTAAAAATGCTTCGGAACTCTTCCATTGTTCTCGGAATTCTGCTGAAGTTTAAAAATGCTCGGAACTATTCCATTGTTCTCAGAATTCCGCTGACGTTTAAAAAAGCTTTGGAACTCTTCAATTGTTCTCGGAATTCCGTTGACATTTAAACATGCTTCGGAACTCTTGAATTGTTCTCGGAATTCTGCTGACATTTAAAAATGCTTCAGAACTCTTCCATTGCTCTCGGAATTCTGCTGACGTTTAAAAATGGTTCGGAATTCTTCCATTGTTCCCGGAATTCCGCTGACATTTAAAAATGCTTCGGAACTCTTCCATTGTTCTTGGAATTCGGCTGACGTTTAAAAATTCTTCAGAAATCTTCCATTGTTCCCAGAATTCCGCTGATGCTTAAAAATGCTTCGGAACTCTTCCTTTGTTCTCGGAATTCCGCTGAAGTTTAAAAATGCTCCGGAACTCTTCCATTGTTATCGGAATTCTGCTGAAGTTTAAAAATTCTTCGGAACTCTTCCATTGTTCTCGGAATTCTGCTGAAGTTTAAAAATGCTCGGAACTCTTCCATTGTTCTCAGAATTCCGCTGACGTTTAAAAATGCTTCCGAACTCTTCCATTGTTCTCGGAATTCCGCTGACTTTTAAAAATTCTTCGGAACTCTTCCATTGTTCTCGGAATTCCGTTGACGTTTAAAAGTGCTTCGGAACTCTTCCATTGTTCTCGGAATTACGCTGACGTTTCAAAATGCTTCGGAACTCTTCCATTTTTCTTGGAATTCCGCTGAAGTTTAAAAATGCTTCGGAACTCTTCCGTTGATCCCGGAATTCCGCTGAAGTTTAAAAATGCTTCGGAACTCTTCCATTGTTCTCGGAATTCCGCTGAAGTTTAAAAATGCTTTGGAAATCTTCCGTTGTTTTCGGAATTCTGCTGAAGTTTAAAAATGATTCGGAACTCTTCCATTGTTCTCGGAAATCCGCTGAAGTTGAAAACTGCTTCTGAAATTTTCCATTGTTCTCGGAATTCCTTTGACGTTTAAAAATGCTTCGGAACTATTCAATTGTTCCCGGAATAACGCTGAAGTTTAAAAATACTTCGGAACTCTTCCTTTGTTCTCGGTATTCCGCTGATGTTTAAAAATGCTTCGGAACTCTTCAATTGTTCTCGGAATTCCGTTGACGTTTAAATATGCTTCGGAACTCTTGAATTGTTCTCGGAATTCTGCTGACATTTAAAAATGCTTCGGAACTCTACCATTGCTCTCGGAATTCTGCTGAAGTTTAAAAATGCTTCGGAATTCTTCCATTGTCCTGGAATTCCGCTGACATTTAAAAATGCTTCCGAACTCTTCCATTGTTCTCGGAATTCCGCTGATGTTTAAAAATTCTTCGGAACTCTTCCATTGTTCTCGGAATTTCGTTGACGTTTAAAAGTGCTTCGGAACTCTTCCATTGTTGTCGGAATTACGCTGACGTTTAAAAATGCTTCGGAACTCTTCCATTGTTCTCGGAAATCCGTTGACATTTAAAAATGCTTCGGAACTCTTCCATTGTTCTTGGAATTCTGCTAACATTTAAAAATGCTTCGGAACTCTTCCATTGTTCTCCGAATTCCGCTGAAGTTTAAAAATGCTTCGGAACTCTTCCATAGTTCACGATATTCTGCTGAAGTTTAAAAATGCTTCGGAACTCTTACGTTTTTCCCGTAATTACGCTGAAGTTTAAAAATGCTTCGCAACTCTTCCATTGTTCTCGAAATTCCGTTGACGTTTAAAAATGCTTCAGAACTCTTCCATTGTTATCGGTATTCCGCTGACGTTTAAAAATGCTTCGGAACTCTTCCATTGTTCTCGGAATTCTGCTGACGTTTAAAAATGCTTCGGAACTCTTCCATTGTTCTCCGAATTCCGCTGAAGTTTAAAAATGCTTTGGAATTCTTCCATTGTTCTCGAAATTCCGCTGAAGTTTAAAAATGCATCAGAACTCTTCCATTGTTATCGGAATTCTGCTGAAGTTTAAAAATGCTTCGGAACTCTTCCATTGTTCTCGGAATTCTGCTGAAGTTTAAAAATGCTCGGAACTATTCCATTGTTCTCAGAATTCCGCTGACGTTTAAAAAAGCTTTGGAACTCTTCAATTGTTCTCGGAATTCCGTTGACATTTAAACATGCTTCGGAACTCTTGAATTGTTCTCGGAATTCTGCTGACATTTAAAAATGCTTCAGAACTCTTCCATTGCTCTCGGAATTCTGCTGACGTTTAAAAATGGTTCGGAATTCTTCCATTGTTCCCGGAATTCCGCTGACATTTAAAAATGCTTCGGAACTCTTCCATTGTTCTTGGAATTCGGCTGACGTTTAAAAATTCTTCAGAAATCTTCCATTGTTCCCAGAATTCCGCTGATGCTTAAAAATGCTTCGGAACTCTTCCTTTGTTCTCGGAATTCCGCTGAAGTTTAAAAATGCTCCGGAACTCTTCCATTGTTATCGGAATTCTGCTGAAGTTTAAAAATTCTTCGGAACTCTTCCATTGTTCTCGGAATTCTGCTGAAGTTTAAAAATGCTCGGAACTCTTCCATTGTTCTCAGAATTCCGCTGACGTTTAAAAATGCTTCCGAACTCTTCCATTGTTCTCGGAATTCCGCTGACTTTTAAAAATTCTTCGGAACTCTTCCATTGTTCTCGGAATTCCGTTGACGTTTAAAAGTGCTTCGGAACTCTTCCATTGTTCTCGGAATTACGCTGACGTTTCAAAATGCTTCGGAACTCTTCCATTTTTCTTGGAATTCCGCTGAAGTTTAAAAATGCTTCGGAACTCTTCCGTTGATCCCGGAATTCCGCTGAAGTTTAAAAATGCTTCGGAACTCTTCCATTGTTCTCGGAATTCCGCTGAAGTTTAAAAATGCTTTGGAAATCTTCCGTTGTTTTCGGAATTCTGCTGAAGTTTAAAAATGATTCGGAACTCTTCCATTGTTCTCGGAAATCCGCTGAAGTTGAAAACTGCTTCTGAAATTTTCCATTGTTCTCGGAATTCCTTTGACGTTTAAAAATGCTTCGGAACTATTCAATTGTTCCCGGAATAACGCTGAAGTTTAAAAATACTTCGGAACTCTTCCTTTGTTCTCGGTATTCCGCTGATGTTTAAAAATGCTTCGGAACTCTTCAATTGTTCTCGGAATTCCGTTGACGTTTAAATATGCTTCGGAACTCTTGAATTGTTCTCGGAATTCTGCTGACATTTAAAAATGCTTCGGAACTCTACCATTGCTCTCGGAATTCTGCTGAAGTTTAAAAATGCTTCGGAATTCTTCCATTGTCCTGGAATTCCGCTGACATTTAAAAATGCTTCCGAACTCTTCCATTGTTCTCGGAATTCCGCTGATGTTTAAAAATTCTTCGGAACTCTTCCATTGTTCTCGGAATTTCGTTGACGTTTAAAAGTGCTTCGGAACTCTTCCATTGTTGTCGGAATTACGCTGACGTTTAAAAATGCTTCGGAACTCTTCCATTGTTCTCGGAAATCCGTTGACATTTAAAAATGCTTCGGAACTCTTCCATTGTTCTTGGAATTCTGCTAACATTTAAAAATGCTTCGGAACTCTTCCATTGTTCTCCGAATTCCGCTGAAGTTTAAAAATGCTTCGGAACTCTTCCATAGTTCACGATATTCTGCTGAAGTTTAAAAATGCTTCGGAACTCTTACGTTTTTCCCGTAATTACGCTGAAGTTTAAAAATGCTTCGCAACTCTTCCATTGTTCTCGAAATTCCGTTGACGTTTAAAAATGCTTCAGAACTCTTCCATTGTTATCGGTATTCCGCTGACGTTTAAAAATGCTTCGGAACTCTTCCATTGTTCTCGGAATTCTGCTGACGTTTAAAAATGCTTCGGAACTCTTCCATTGTTCTCCGAATTCCGCTGAAGTTTAAAAATGCTTTGGAATTCTTCCATTGTTCTCGAAATTCCGCTGAAGTTTAAAAATGCATCAGAACTCTTCCATTGTTATCGGAATTCTGCTGAAGTTTAAAAATGCTTCGGAACTCTTCCATTGTTCTCGGAATTCTGCTGAAGTTTAAAAATGCTCGGAACTATTCCATTGTTCTCAGAATTCCGCTGACGTTTAAAAAAGCTTTGGAACTCTTCAATTGTTCTCGGAATTCCGTTGACATTTAAACATGCTTCGGAACTCTTGAATTGTTCTCGGAATTCTGCTGACATTTAAAAATGCTTCAGAACTCTTCCATTGCTCTCGGAATTCTGCTGACGTTTAAAAATGGTTCGGAATTCTTCCATTGTTCCCGGAATTCCGCTGACATTTAAAAATGCTTCGGAACTCTTCCATTGTTCTTGGAATTCGGCTGACGTTTAAAAATTCTTCAGAAATCTTCCTTTGTTCCCAGAATTCCGCTGATGCTTAAAAATGCTTCGGAACTCTTCCTTTGTTCTCGGAATTCCGCTGAAGTTTAAAAATGCTCCGGAACTCTTCCATTGTTATCGGAATTCTGCTGAAGTTTAAAAATTCTTCGGAACTCTTCCATTGTTCTCGGAATTCTGCTGAAGTTTAAAAATGCTCGGAACTCTTCCATTGTTCTCAGAATTCCGCTGACGTTTAAAAATGCTTCCGAACTCTTCCATTGTTCTCGGAATTCCGCTGACTTTTAAAAATTCTTCGGAACTCTTCCATTGTTCTCGGAATTCCGTTGACGTTTAAAAGTGCTTCGGAACTCTTCCATTGTTCTCGGAATTACGCTGACGTTTCAAAATGCTTCAGAACTCTTCCATTTTTCTTGGAATTCCGCTGAAGTTTAAAAATGCTTCGGAACTCTTCCGTTGATCCCGGAATTCCGCTGAAGTTTAAAAATGCTTCGGAACTCTTCCATTGTTCTCGGAATTCCGCTGAAGTTTAAAAATGCTTTGGAAATCTTCCGTTGTTTTCGGAATTCTGCTGAAGTTTAAAAATGATTCGGAACTCTTCCATTGTTCTCGGAAATCCGCTGAAGTTGAAAACTGCTTCTGAAATTTTCCATTGTTCTCGGAATTCCTTTGACGTTTAAAAATGCTTCGGAACTATTCAATTGTTCCCGGAATAACGCTGAAGTTTAAAAATACTTCGGAACTCTTCCTTTGTTCTCGGTATTCCGCTGATGTTTAAAAATGCTTCGGAACTCTTCAATTGTTCTCGGAATTCCGTTGACGTTTAAATATGCTTCGGAACTCTTGAATTGTTCTCGGAATTCTGCTGACATTTAAAAATGCTTCGGAACTCTACCATTGCTCTCGGAATTCTGCTGAAGTTTAAAAATGCTTCGGAATTCTTCCATTGTCCTGGAATTCCGCTGACATTTAAAAATGCTTCCGAACTCTTCCATTGTTCTCGGAATTCCGCTGATGTTTAAAAATTCTTCGGAACTCTTCCATTGTTCTCGGAATTCCGTTGACGTTTAAAAGTGCTTCGGAACTCTTCCATTGTTGTCGGAATTACGCTGACGTTTAAAAATGCTTCGGAACTCTTCCATTGTTCTCGGAAATCCGTTGACATTTAAAAATGCTTCGGAACTCTTCCATTGTTCTTGGAATTCTGCTAACATTTAAAAATGCTTCGGAACTCTTCCATTGTTCTCCGAATTCCGCTGAAGTTTAAAAATGCTTCGGAACTCTTCCATAGTTCACGATATTCTGCTGAAGTTTAAAAATGCTTCGGAACTCTTACGTTTTTCCCGTAATTACGCTGAAGTTTAAAAATGCTTCGCAACTCTTCCATTGTTCTCGAAATTCCGTTGACGTTTAAAAATGCTTCAGAACTCTTCCATTGTTATCGGTATTCCGCTGACGTTTAAAAATGCTTCGGAACTCTTCCATTGTTCTCGGAATTCTGCTGACGTTTAAAAATGCTTCGGAACTCTTCCATTGTTCTCCGAATTCCGCTGAAGTTTAAAAATGCTTTGGAATTCTTCCATTGTTCTCGAAATTCCGCTGAAGTTTAAAAATGCATCAGAACTCTTCCATTGTTATCGGAATTCTGCTGAAGTTTAAAAATGCTTCGGAACTCTTCCATTGTTCTCGGAATTCTGCTGAAGTTTAAAAATGCTCGGAACTATTCCATTGTTCTCAGAATTCCGCTGACGTTTAAAAAAGCTTTGGAACTCTTCAATTGTTCTCGGAATTCCGTTGACATTTAAACATGCTTCGGAACTCTTGAATTGTTCTCGGAATTCTGCTGACATTTAAAAATGCTTCAGAACTCTTCCATTGCTCTCGGAATTCTGCTGACGTTTAAAAATGGTTCGGAATTCTTCCATTGTTCCCGGAATTCCGCTGACATTTAAAAATGCTTCGGAACTCTTCCATTGTTCTTGGAATTCGGCTGACGTTTAAAAATTCTTCAGAAATCTTCCTTTGTTCCCAGAATTCCGCTGATGCTTAAAAATGCTTCGGAACTCTTCCTTTGTTCTCGGAATTCCGCTGAAGTTTAAAAATGCTCCGGAACTCTTCCATTGTTATCGGAATTCTGCTGAAGTTTAAAAATTCTTCGGAACTCTTCCATTGTTCTCGGAATTCTGCTGAAGTTTAAAAATGCTCGGAACTCTTCCATTGTTCTCAGAATTCCGCTGACGTTTAAAAATGCTTCCGAACTCTTCCATTGTTCTCGGAATTCCGCTGACTTTTAAAAATTCTTCGGAACTCTTCCATTGTTCTCGGAATTCCGTTGACGTTTAAAAGTGCTTCGGAACTCTTCCATTGTTCTCGGAATTACGCTGACGTTTCAAAATGCTTCAGAACTCTTCCATTTTTCTTGGAATTCCGCTGAAGTTTAAAAATGCTTCGGAACTCTTCCGTTGATCCCGGAATTCCGCTGAAGTTTAAAAATGCTTCGGAACTCTTCCATTGTTCTCGGAATTCCGCTGAAGTTTAAAAATGCTTTGGAAATCTTCCGTTGTTTTCGGAATTCTGCTGAAGTTTAAAAATGATTCGGAACTCTTCCATTGTTCTCGGAAATCCGCTGAAGTTGAAAACTGCTTCTGAAATTTTCCATTGTTCTCGGAATTCCTTTGACGTTTAAAAATGCTTCGGAACTATTCAATTGTTCCCGGAATAACGCTGAAGTTTAAAAATACTTCGGAACTCTTCCTTTGTTCTCGGTATTCCGCTGATGTTTAAAAATGCTTCGGAACTCTTCAATTGTTCTCGGAATTCCGTTGACGTTTAAATATGCTTCGGAACTCTTGAATTGTTCTCGGAATTCTGCTGACATTTAAAAATGCTTCGGAACTCTACCATTGCTCTCGGAATTCTGCTGAAGTTTAAAAATGCTTCGGAATTCTTCCATTGTCCTGGAATTCCGCTGACATTTAAAAATGCTTCCGAACTCTTCCATTGTTCTCGGAATTCCGCTGATGTTTAAAAATTCTTCGGAACTCTTCCATTGTTCTCGGAATTCCGTTGACGTTTAAAAGTGCTTCGGAACTCTTCCATTGTTGTCGGAATTACGCTGACGTTTAAAAATGCTTCGGAACTCTTCCATTGTTCTCGGAAATCCGTTGACATTTAAAAATGCTTCGGAACTCTTCCATTGTTCTTGGAATTCTGCTAACATTTAAAAATGCTTCGGAACTCTTCCATTGTTCTCCGAATTCCGCTGAAGTTTAAAAATGCTTCGGTACTCTTCCATAGTTCACGATATTCTGCTGAAGTTTAAAAATGCTTCGGAACTCTTACGTTTTTCCCGTAATTACGCTGAAGTTTAAAAATGCTTCGCAACTCTTCCATTGTTCTCGAAATTCCGTTGACGTTTAAAAATGCTTCAGAACTCTTCCATTGTTATCGGTATTCCGCTGACGTTTAAAAATGCTTCGGAACTCTTCCATTGTTCTCGGAATTCTGCTGACGTTTAAAAATGCTTCGGAACTCTTCCATTGTTCTCCGAATTCCGCTGAAGTTTAAAAATGCTTTGGAATTCTTCCATTGTTCTCGAAATTCCGCTGAAGTTTAAAAATGCATCAGAACTCTTCCATTGTTATCGGAATTCTGCTGAAGTTTAAAAATGCTTCGGAACTCTTCCATTGTTCTCGGAATTCTGCTGAAGTTTAAAAATGCTCGGAACTATTCCATTGTTCTCAGAATTCCGCTGACGTTTAAAAAAGCTTTGGAACTCTTCAATTGTTCTCGGAATTCCATTGACATTTAAACATGCTTCGGAACTCTTGAATTGTTCTCGGAATTCTGCTGACATTTAAAAATGCTTCAGAACTCTTCCATTGCTCTCGGAATTCTGCTGACGTTTAAAAATGCTTCGGAATTCTTCCATTGTTCCCGGAATTCCGCTGACATTTAAAAATGCTTCGGAACTCTTCCATTGTTCTTGGAATTCGGCTGACGTTTAAAAATTCTTCAGAAATCTTCCATTGTTCCCAGAATTCCGCTGATGCTTAAAAATGCTTCGGAACTCTTCCTTTGTTCTCGGAATTCCGCTGAAGTTTAAAAATGCTCCGGAACTCTTCCATTGTTATCGGAATTCTGCTGAAGTTTAAAAATTCTTCGGAACTCTTCCATTGTTCTCGGAATTCTGCTGAAGTTTAAAAATGCTCGGAACTCTTCCATTGTTCTCAGAATTCCGCTGACGTTTAAAAATGCTTCCGAACTCTTCCATTGTTCTCGGAATTCCGCTGACTTTTAAAAATTCTTCGGAACTCTTCCATTGTTCTCGGAATTCCGTTGACGTTTAAAAGTGCTTCGGAACTCTTCCATTGTTCTCGGAATTACGCTGACGTTTCAAAATGCTTCGGAACTCTTCCATTTTTCTTGGAATTCCGCTGAAGTTTAAAAATGCTTCGGAACTCTTCCGTTGATCCCGGAATTCCGCTGAAGTTTAAAAATGCTTCGGAACTCTTCCATTGTTCTCGGAATTCCGCTGAAGTTTAAAAATGCTTTGGAAATCTTCCGTTGTTTTCGGAATTCTGCTGAAGTTTAAAAATGATTCGGAACTCTTCCATTGTTCTCGGAAATCCGCTGAAGTTGAAAACTGCTTCTGAAATTTTCCATTGTTCTCGGAATTCCTTTGACGTTTAAAAATGCTTCGGAACTATTCAATTGTTCCCGGAATAACGCTGAAGTTTAAAAATACTTCGGAACTCTTCCTTTGTTCTCGGTATTCCGCTGATGTTTAAAAATGCTTCGGAACTCTTCAATTGTTCTCGGAATTCCGTTGACGTTTAAATATGCTTTGGAACTCTTGAATTGTTCTCGGAATTCTGCTGACATTTAAAAATGCTTCGGAACTCTTCCATTGCTCTCGGAATTCTGCTGAAGTTTAAAAATGCTTCGGAATTCTTCCATTGTCCTGGAATTCCGCTGACATTTAAAAATGCTTCCGAACTCTTCCATTGTTCTCGGAATTCCGCTGATGTTTAAAAATTCTTCGGAACTCTTCCATTGTTCTCGGAATTCCGTTGACGTTTAAAAGTGCTTCGGAACTCTTCCATTGTTGTCGGAATTACGCTGACGTTTAAAAATGCTTCGGAACTCTTCCATTGTTCTCGGAAATCCGTTGACATTTAAAAATGCTTCGGAACTCTTCCATTGTTCTTGGAATTCTGCTAACATTTAAAAATGCTTCGGAACTCTTCCATTGTTCTCCGAATTCCGCTGAAGTTTAAAAATGCTTCGGAACTCTTCCATAGTTCACGATATTCTGCTGAAGTTTAAAAATGCTTCGGAACTCTTACGTTTTTCCCGTAATTACGCTGAAGTTTAAAAATGCTTCGCAACTCTTCCATTGTTCTCGAAATTCCGTTGACGTTTAAAAATGCTTCAGAACTCTTCCATTGTTATCGGTATTCCGCTGACGTTTAAAAATGCTTCGGAACTCTTCCATTGTTCTCGGAATTCTGCTGACGTTTAAAAATGCTTCGGAACTCTTCCATTGTTCTCCGAATTCCGCTGAAGTTTAAAAATGCTTTGGAATTCTTCCATTGTTCTCGAAATTCCGCTGAAGTTTAAAAATGCATCAGAACTCTTCCATTGTTATCGGAATTCTGCTGAAGTTTAAAAATGCTTCGGAACTCTTCCATTGTTCTCGGAATTCTGCTGAAGTTTAAAAATGCTCGGAACTATTCCATTGTTCTCAGAATTCCGCTGACGTTTAAAAAAGCTTTGGAACTCTTCAATTGTTCTCGGAATTCCGTTGACATTTAAACATGCTTCGGAACTCTTGAATTGTTCTCGGAATTCTGCTGACATTTAAAAATGCTTCAGAACTCTTCCATTGCTCTCGGAATTCTGCTGACGTTTAAAAATGCTTCGGAATTCTTCCATTGTTCCCGGAATTCCGCTGACATTTAAAAATGCTTCGGAACTCTTCCATTGTTCTTGGAATTCGGCTGACGTTTAAAAATTCTTCAAAAATCTTCCATTGTTCCCAGAATTCCGCTGATGCTTAAAAATGCTTCGGAACTCTTCCTTTGTTCTCGGAATTCCGCTGAAGTTTAAAAATGCTCCGGAACTCTTCCATTGTTATCGGAATTCTGCTGAAGTTTAAAAATTCTTCGGAACTCTTCCATTGTGCTCGGAATTCTGCTGAAGTTTAAAAATGCTCGGAACTCTTCCATTGTTCTCAGAATTCCGCTGACGTTTAAAAATGCTTCCGAACTCTTCCATTGTTCTCGGAATTCCGCTGACTTTTAAAAATTCTTCGGAACTCTTCCATTGTTCTCGGAATTCCGTTGACGTTTAAAAGTGCTTCGGAACTCTTCCATTGTTCTCGGAATTACGCTGACGTTTCAAAATGCTTCGGAACTCTTCCATTTTTCTTGGAATTCCGCTGAAGTTTAAAAATGCTTCGGAACTCTTCCGTTGATCCCGGAATTCCGCTGAAGTTTAAAAATGCTTCGGAACTCTTCCATTGTTCTCGGAATTCCGCTGAAGTTTAAAAATGCTTTGGAAATCTTCCGTTGTTTTCGGAATTCTGCTGAAGTTTAAAAATGATTCGGAACTCTTCCATTGTTCTCGGAAATCCGCTGAAGTTGAAAACTGCTTCTGAAATTTTCCATTGTTCTCGGAATTCCTTTGACGTTTAAAAATGCTTCGGAACTATTCAATTGTTCCCGGAATAACGCTGAAGTTTAAAAATACTTCGGAACTCTTCCTTTGTTCTCGGTATTCCGCTGATGTTTAAAAATGCTTCGGAACTCTTCAATTGTTCTCGGAATTCCGTTGACGTTTAAATATGCTTCGGAACTCTTGAATTGTTCTCGGAATTCTGCTGACATTTAAAAATGCTTCGGAACTCTACCATTGCTCTCGGAATTCTGCTGAAGTTTAAAAATGCTTCGGAATTCTTCCATTGTCCTGGAATTCCGCTGACATTTAAAAATGCTTCCGAACTCTTCCATTGTTCTCGGAATTCCGCTGATGTTTAAAAATTCTTCGGAACTCTTCCATTGTTCTCGGAATTCCGTTGACGTTTAAAAGTGCTTCGGAACTCTTCCATTGTTGTCGGAATTACGCTGACGTTTAAAAATGCTTCGGAACTCTTCCATTGTTCTCGGAAATCCGTTGACATTTAAAAATGCTTCGGAACTCTTCCATTGTTCTTGGAATTCTGCTAACATTTAAAAATGCTTCGGAACTCTTCCATTGTTCTCCGAATTCCGCTGAAGTTTAAAAATGCTTCGGTACTCTTCCATAGTTCACGATATTCTGCTGAAGTTTAAAAATGCTTCGGAACTCTTACGTTTTTCCCGTAATTACGCTGAAGTTTAAAAATGCTTCGCAACTCTTCCATTGTTCTCGAAATTCCGTTGACGTTTAAAAATGCTTCAGAACTCTTCCATCGTTATCGGTATTCCGCTGACGTTTAAAAATGCTTCGGAACTCTTCCATTGTTCTCGGAATTCTGCTGACGTTTAAAAATGCTTCGGAACTCTTCCATTGTTCTCCGAATTCCGCTGAAGTTTAAAAATGCTTTGGAATTCTTCCATTGTTCTCGAAATTCCGCTGAAGTTTAAAAATGCATCAGAACTCTTCCATTGTTATCGGAATTCTGCTGAAGTTTAAAAATGCTTCGGAACTCTTCCATTGTTCTCGGAATTCTGCTGAAGTTTAAAAATGCTCGGAACTATTCCATTGTTCTCAGAATTCCGCTGACGTTTAAAAAAGCTTTGGAACTCTTCAATTGTTCTCGGAATTCCATTGACATTTAAACATGCTTCGGAACTCTTGAATTGTTCTCGGAATTCTGCTGACATTTAAAAATGCTTCAGAACTCTTCCATTGCTCTCGGAATTCTGCTGACGTTTAAAAATGCTTCGGAATTCTTCCATTGTTCCCGGAATTCCGCTGACATTTAAAAATGCTTCGGAACTCTTCCATTGTTCTTGGAATTCGGCTGACGTTTAAAAATTCTTCAGAAATCTTCCATTGTTCCCAGAATTCCGCTGATGCTTAAAAATGCTTCGGAACTCTTCCTTTGTTCTCGGAATTCCGCTGAAGTTTAAAAATGCTCCGGAACTCTTCCATTGTTATCGGAATTCTGCTGAAGTTTAAAAATTCTTCGGAACTCTTCCATTGTTCTCGGAATTCTGCTGAAGTTTAAAAATGCTCGGAACTCTTCCATTGTTCTCAGAATTCCGCTGACGTTTAAAAATGCTTCCGAACTCTTCCATTGTTCTCGGAATTCCGCTGACTTTTAAAAATTCTTCGGAACTCTTCCATTGTTCTCGGAATTCCGTTGACGTTTAAAAGTGCTTCGGAACTCTTCCATTGTTCTCGGAATTACGCTGACGTTTCAAAATGCTTCGGAACTCTTCCATTTTTCTTGGAATTCCGCTGAAGTTTAAAAATGCTTCGGAACTCTTCCGTTGATCCCGGAATTCCGCTGAAGTTTAAAAATGCTTCGGAACTCTTCCATTGTTCTCGGAATTCCGCTGAAGTTTAAAAATGCTTTGGAAATCTTCCGTTGTTTTCGGAATTCTGCTGAAGTTTAAAAATGATTCGGAACTCTTCCATTGTTCTCGGAAATCCGCTGAAGTTGAAAACTGCTTCTGAAATTTTCCATTGTTCTCGGAATTCCTTTGACGTTTAAAAATGCTTCGGAACTATTCAATTGTTCCCGGAATAACGCTGAAGTTTAAAAATACTTCGGAACTCTTCCTTTGTTCTCGGTATTCCGCTGATGTTTAAAAATGCTTCGGAACTCTTCAATTGTTCTCGGAATTCCGTTGACGTTTAAATATGCTTCGGAACTCTTGAATTGTTCTCGGAATTCTGCTGACATTTAAAAATGCTTCGGAACTCTTCCATTGCTCTCGGAATTCTGCTGAAGTTTAAAATTGCTTCGGAATTCTTCCATTGTCCTGGAATTCCGCTGACATTTAAAAATGCTTCCGAACTCTTCCATTGTTCTCGGAATTCCGCTGATGTTTAAAAATTCTTCGGAACTCTTCCATTGTTCTCGGAATTCCGTTGACGTTTAAAAGTGCTTCGGAACTCTTCCATTGTTGTCGGAATTACGCTGACGTTTAAAAATGCTTCGGAACTCTTCCATTGTTCTCGGAAATCCGTTGACATTTAAAAATGCTTCGGAACTCTTCCATTGTTCTTGGAATTCTGCTAACATTTAAAAATGCTTCGGAACTCTTCCATTTTTCTCCGAATTCCGCTGAAGTTTAAAAATGCTTCGGAACTCTTCCATAGTTCACGATATTCTGCTGAAGTTTAAAAATGCTTCGGAACTCTTACGTTTTTCCCGTAATTACGCTGAAGTTTAAAAATGCTTCGCAACTCTTCCATTGTTCTCGAAATTCCGTTGACGTTTAAAAATGCTTCAGAACTCTTCCATTGTTATCGGTATTCCGCTGACGTTTAAAAATGCTTCGGAACTCTTCCATTGTTCTCGGAATTCTGCTGACGTTTAAAAATGCTTCGGAACTCTTCCATTTTTCTCCGAATTCCGCTGAAGTTTAAAAATGCTTTGGAATTCTTCCATTGTTCTCGAAATTCCGCTGAAGTTTAAAAATGCATCAGAACTCTTCCATTGTTATCGGAATTCTGCTGAAGTTTAAAAATGCTTCGGAACTCTTCCATTGTTCTCGGAATTCTGCTGAAGTTTAAAAATGCTCGGAACTATTCCATTGTTCTCAGAATTCCACTGACGTTTAAAAAAGCTTTGGAACTCTTCAATTGTTCTCGGAATTCCGTTGACATTTAAACATGCTTCGGAACTCTTGAATTGTTCTCGGAATTCTGCTGACATTTAAAAATGCTTCAGAACTCTTCCATTGCTCTCGGAATTCTGCTGACGTTTAAAAATGGTTCGGAATTCTTCCATTGTTCCCGGAATTCCGCTGACATTTAAAAATGCTTCGGAACTCTTCCATTGTTCTTGGAATTCGGCTGACGTTTAAAAATTCTTCAGAAATCTTCCATTGTTCCCAGAATTCCGCTGATGCTTAAAAATGCTTCGGAACTCTTCCTTTGTTCTCGGAATTCCGCTGAAGTTTAAAAATGCTCCGGAACTCTTCCATTGTTATCGGAATTCTGCTGAAGTTTAAAAATTCTTCGGAACTCTTCCATTGTTCTCGGAATTCTGCTGAAGTTTAAAAATGCTCGGAACTCTTCCATTGTTCTCAGAATTCCGCTGACGTTTAAAAATGCTTCCGAACTCTTCCATTGTTCTCGGAATTCCGCTGACTTTTAAAAATTCTTCGGAACTCTTCCATTGTTCTCGGAATTCCGTTGACGTTTAAAAGTGCTTCGGAACTCTTCCATTGTTCTCGGAATTACGCTGACGTTTCAAAATGCTTCGGAACTCTTCCATTTTTCTTGGAATTCCGCTGAAGTTTAAAAATGCTTCGGAACTCTTCCGTTGATCCCGGAATTCCGCTGAAGTTTAAAAATGCTTCGGAACTCTTCCATTGTTCTCGGAATTCCGCTGAAGTTTAAAAATGCTTTGGAAATCTTCCGTTGTTTTCGGAATTCTGCTGAAGTTTAAAAATGATTCGGAACTCTTCCATTGTTCTCGGAAATCCGCTGAAGTTGAAAACTGCTTCTGAAATTTTCCATTGTTCTCGGAATTCCTTTGACGTTTAAAAATGCTTCGGAACTATTCAATTGTTCCCGGAATAACGCTGAAGTTTAAAAATACTTCGGAACTCTTCCTTTGTTCTCGGTATTCCGCTGATGTTTAAAAATGCTTCGGAACTCTTCAATTGTTCTCGGAATTCCGTTGACGTTTAAATATGCTTCGGAACTCTTGAATTGTTCTCGGAATTCTGCTGACATTTAAAAATGCTTCGGAACTCTACCATTGCTCTCGGAATTCTGCTGAAGTTTAAAAATGCTTCGGAATTCTTCCATTGTCCTGGAATTCCGCTGACATTTAAAAATGCTTCCGAACTCTTCCATTGTTCTCGGAATTCCGCTGATGTTTAAAAATTCTTCGGAACTCTTCCATTGTTCTCGGAATTCCGTTGACGTTTAAAAGTGCTTCGGAACTCTTCCATTGTTGTCGGAATTACGCTGACGTTTAAAAATGCTTCGGAACTCTTCCATTGTTCTCGGAAATCCGTTGACATTTAAAAATGCTTCGGAACTCTTCCATTGTTCTTGGAATTCTGCTAACATTTAAAAATGCTTCGGAACTCTTCCATTGTTCTCGGAATTCCGTTGACGTTTAAAAGTGCTTCGGAACTCTTCCATTGTTCTCGGAATTACGCTGACGTTTCAAAATGCTTCGGAACTCTTCCATTGTTCTCGGAATTCCGCTGAAGTTTAAAAATGCTTTGGAAATCTTCCGTTGTTTTCGGAATTCTGCTGAAGTTTAAAAATCATTCGGAACTCTTCCATTGTTCTCGGAAATCTGCTGAAGTTGAAAACTGCTTCTGAAATTTTCCATTGTTCTCGGAATTTCTTTGACGTTTAAAAATGCTTCGGAACTATTCAATTGTTCCCGGAATAACGCTGAAGTTTAAAAATACTTCGGAACTCTTCCTTTGTTCTCGGTATTCCGCTGATGTTTAAAAATGCTTCGGAACTCTTCAATTGTTCTCGGAATTCCGTTGACGTTTAAATATGCTTCGGAACTCTTGAATTGTTCTCGGAATTCTGCTGACATTTAAAAATGCTTCGGAACTCTTCCATTGCTCTCGGAATTCTGCTGAAGTTTAAAAATGCTTCGGAATTCTTCCATTGTCCTGGAATTCCGCTGACATTTAAAAATGCTTCCGAACTCTTCCATTGTTCTCGGAATTCCGCTGATGTTTAAAAATTCTTCGGAACTCTTTTATTGTTCTCGGAATTCCGTTGACGTTTAAAAGTGCTTCGGAACTCTTCCATTGTTGTCGGAATTACGCTGACGTTTAAAAATGCTTCGGAACTCTTCCATTGTTCTCGGAAATCCGTTGACATTTAAAAATGCTTCGGAACTCTTCCATTGTTCTTGGAATTCTGCTAACATTTAAAAATGCTTCGGAACTCTTCCATTGTTCTCCGAATTCCGCTGAAGTTTAAAAATGCTTCGGAACTCTTCCATAGTTCACGATATTCTGCTGAAGTTTAAAAATGCTTCGGAACTCTTACGTTTTTCCCGTAATTACGCTGAAGTTTAAAAATGCTTCGCAACTCTTCCATTGTTCTCGAAATTCCGTTGACGTTTAAAAATGCTTCAGAACTCTTCCATTGTTATCGGTATTCCGCTGACGTTTAAAAATGCTTCGGAACTCTTCCATTGTTCTCGGAATTCTGCTGACGTTTAAAAATGCTTCGGAACTCTTCCATTGTTCTCCGAATTCCGCTGAAGTTTAAAAATGCTTTGGAATTCTTCCATTGTTCTCGAAATTCCGCTGAAGTTTAAAAATGCATCAGAACTCTTCCATTGTTATCGGAATTCTGCTGAAGTTTAAAAATGCTTCGGAACTCTTCCATTGTTCTCGGAATTCTGCTGAAGTTTAAAAATGCTCGGAACTATTCCATTGTTCTCAGAATTCCGCTGACGTTTAAAAAAGCTTTGGAACTCTTCAATTGTTCTCGGAATTCCGTTGACATTTAAACATGCTTCGGAACTCTTGAATTGTTCTCGGAATTCTGCTGACATTTAAAAATGCTTCAGAACTCTTCCATTGCTCTCGGAATTCTGCTGACGTTTAAAAATGCTTCGGAATTCTTCCATTGTTCCCGGAATTCCGCTGACATTTAAAAATGCTTCGGAACTCTTCCATTGTTCTTGGAATTCGGCTGACGTTTAAAAATTCTTCAGAAATCTTCCATTGTTCCCAGAATTCCGCTGATGCTTAAAAATGCTTCGGAACTCTTCCTTTGTTCTCGGAATTCCGCTGAAGTTTAAAAATGCTCCGGAACTCTTCCATTGTTATCGGAATTCTGCTGAAGTTTAAAAATTCTTCGGAACTCTTCCATTGTTCTCGGAATTCTGCTGAAGTTTAAAAATGCTCGGAACTCTTCCATTGTTCTCAGAATTCCGCTGACGTTTAAAAATGCTTCCGAACTCTTCCATTGTTCTCGGAATTCCGCTGACTTTTAAAAATTCTTCGGAACTCTTCCATTGTTCTCGGAATTCCGTTGACGTTTAAAAGTGCTTCGGAACTCTTCCATTGTTCTCGGAATTACGCTGACGTTTAAAAATGCTTCGGAACTCTTCCATTTTTCTTGGAATTCCGCTGAAGTTTAAAAATGCTTCGGAACTCTTCCGTTGATCCCGGAATTCCGCTGAAGTTTAAAAATGCTTCGGAACTCTTCCATTGTTCTCGGAATTCCGCTGAAGTTTAAAAATGCTTTGGAAATCTTCCGTTGTTTTCGGAATTCTGCTGAAGTTTAAAAATGATTCGGAACTCTTCCATTGTTCTCGGAAATCCGCTGAAGTTGAAAACTGCTTCTGAAATTTTCCATTGTTCTCGGAATTCCTTTGACATTTAAAAATGCTTCGGAACTATTCAATTGTTCCCGGAATAACGCTGAAGTTTAAAAATACTTCGGAACTCTTCCTTTGTTCTCGGTATTCCGCTGATGTTTAAAAATGCTTCGGAACTCTTCAATTGTTCTCGGAATTCCGTTGACGTTTAAATATGCTTCGGAACTCTTGAATTGTTCTCGGAATTCTGCTGACATTTAAAAATGCTTCGGAACTCTTCCATTGCTCTCGGAATTCTGCTGAAGTTTAAAAATGCTTCGGAATTCTTCCATTGTCCTGGAATTCCGCTGACATTTAAAAATGCTTCGGAACTCTTCCATTGTTCTTGGAATTCGGCTGACGTTTAAAAATTCTTCAGAAATCTTCCATTGTTCCCGGAATTCCGCAGAAGCTTAAAAATGCTTCGGAACTCTTCCTTTGTTCTCGGAATTCCGCTGAAGTTTAAAAATGCTCCGGAGCTCTTCCATTGTTATCAGAATTATGATGAAGTTTAAAAATTCTTCGGAACTCTTCCATTGTTCTCGGAATTCCGCTGAAGTTTAAAAATGCTTCGGAATACTTCCATTGTTCTTGGAATTCAGCTGAAGTTTAAAAATGCTTCGGAACTCTTCCTTTGTTCTTGGAATTCCGCTGACGTTTAAAAATGCTTTGGAACTCTTCCATTGTTATCGGAATTCCGCTGAAGTTTAAAAATGCTTCGGAACTCTTCCATTGTTATCGGAATTCTGCTGAAGTTTAAAAATGCTTCGGAACTCTTCCATTGTTCTCGGAATTCCGCTGATGTTTAAAAATTCTTCGGAACTCTTCCATTGTTCTCGGAATTCCGTTGACGTTTAAAAGTGCTTCGGAACTCTTCCATTGTTGTCGGAATTACGCTGACGTTTAAAAATGCTTCGGAACTCTTCCATTGTTCTCGGAAATCCGTTGACATTTAAAAATGCTTCGGAACTCTTCCATTGTTCTTGGAATTCTGCTAACATTTAAAAATGCTTCGGAACTCTTCCATTGTTCTCGGAAATCCGCTGAAGTTTAAAAATGCTTCGGAACTCTTCCATTGTTCTTGGAATTCGGCTGACGTTTAAAAATTCTTCAGAAATCTTCCATTGTTCCCGGAATTCCGCTGAAGCTTAAAAATGCTTCGGAACTCTTCCTTTGTTCTTGGAATTCCGCTGAAGTTTAAAAATGCTCGGGAACTCTTCCATTGTTATCGGAATTCTGCTGAAGTTTAAAAATTCTTCGAAATTCTTCCATTGTTCTCGGAATTCTGCTGAAGTTTAAAAATGCTCGGAACTCTTCCATTGTTCTCAGAATTCCGCTGACGTTTAAAAATGCTTCCGAACTCTTCCATTGTTTTCGGAATTCCGCTGACGTTTAAAAATACTTCGGAACTCTTCCATTGTTCTCGGAATTCCGTTGACGTTTAAAAGTGCTTCGGAACTCTTCTATTGTTGTCGGAATTACGCTGACCTTTAAAAATGCTTCGGAACTCTTCCATTGTTCTCGGAAATCCGTTGACATTTAAAAATGCTTCGGAACTCTTCCATTGTTCTTGGAATTCTGCTAACATTTAAAAATGCTTCGGAACTCTTCCATTGTTCTCGGAAATCCGCTGAAGTTAAAAAATGCTTCGGAACTCTTCCATTGTTCTCGGAATTCCGCTGAAGTTTAAAAATGCTTTGGAAATCTTCCGTTGTTTTCGGAATTCTGCTGAAATTTAAAAATGCTTCGGAACTCTTCCATTGCTCTCGGAAATCCGCTGAAGTTGAAAACTGCTTCTGAACTTTTCCATTGTTCTCGGAATTCCTTTGACGTTTAAAAATGCTTCGGAACTATTCAATTGTTCCCGGAATAACGCTGAAGTTTAAAAATACTTCGGAACTCTTCCTTTGTTCTCGGTATTCCGCTGATGTTTAAAAATGCTTCGGAACTCTTCAATTGTTCTCGGAATTCCGTTCACGTTTAAATATGCTTTGGAACTCTTGAATTGTTCTCGGAATTCTGCTGACATTTAAAAATGCTTCGGAACTCTTCCATTGCTCTCGGAATTCTGCTGAAGTTTAAAAATGCTTCGGAATTCTTCCATTGTTCCCGGAATTCCGCTGACATTTAAAAATGCTTCGGAACTCTTCCATTGTTCTTGGAATTCGGCTGACGTTTAAAAATTCTTCAGAAATCTTCCATTGTTCCCGTAATTCCGCTGAAGCTTAAAAATGCTTCGGAACTCTTCCTTTGTTCTCGGAATTCCGCTGAAGTTTAAAAATGCTCCGGAGCTCTTCCATTGTTATCGGAATTCTGCTGAAGTTTAAAAATTCTTCGGAACTCTTCCATTGTTCTCGGAAATCCACTGAAGTTTAAAAATGCTTCGGAATTCTTCCATTGTTCTTGGAATTCAGCTGAAGTTTAAAAATGCTTCGGAACTCTTCCTTTGTTCTTGGAATTCCGCTGACGTTTAAAAATGCTTCGGAACTCTTCCATGGTTCCCGGAATTCAGCTGAAGTTTAAAAATGTTTTGGAACTCTTCCGTCTTTCTGGAAATTCCGCTGAAGTTTAAAAATTCTTCGGAACTCTTCCATTTTTAGAGGAATTCTGCTGACATTTAAAAATGCTTCGGAACACTTCCATTGATCTCGGAATTGCGCTGACGTTTAAAAATGCTTCGAAACTCTTCAATTGTTCTAGGAATTCTGCGGACGTTTAAAAATGCTTTGGAACTTTTCCATTGTTCTCGGAATTCCGCTGACGTTTAAAAATGCTTCGGAACTCTTCCATTGTTCTCCGAATTCCGCTGAAGTTTAAAAATGCTTTGGAATTCTTCCATTGTTCTCGAAATTCCGCTGAAGTTTAAAAATGCATCAGAACTCTTCCATTGTTATCGGAATTCTGCTGAAGTTTAAAAATGCTTCGGAACTCTTCCATTGTTCTCGGAATTCTGCTGAAGTTTAAAAATGCTCGGAACTATTCCATTGTTCTCAGAATTCCGCTGACGTTTAAACATGCTTCGGAACTCTTCAATTGTTCTCGGAATTCCGTTGACATTTAAACATGCTTCGGAACTCTTGAATTGTTCTCGGAATTCTGCTGACATTTAAAAATGCTTCAGAACTCTTCCATTGCTCTCGGAATTCTGCTGACGTTTAAAAATGCTTCGGAATTCTTCCATTGTTCCCACAATTCCGCTGACATTTAAAAATGCTTCGGAACTCTTCCATTGTTCTTGGAATTCGGCTGACGTTTAAAAATTCTTCAGAAATCTTCCATTGTTCCCAGAATTCCGCTGATGCTTAAAAATGCTTCGGAACTCTTCCTTTGTTCTCGGAATTCCGCTGAAGTTTAAAAATGCTCCGGAACTCTTCCATTGTTATCGGAATTCTGCTGAAGTTTAAAAATTCTTCGGAACTCTTCCATTGTTCCCGGAATTCTGCTGAAGTTTAAAAATGCTCGGAACTCTTCCATTGTTCTCAGAATTCCGCTGACGTTTAAAAATGCTTCCAAACTCTTCCATTGTTCTCGGAATTCCGCTGACTTTTAAAAATTCTTCGGAACTCTTCCATTGTTCTCGGAATTCCGTTGACGTTTAAAAGTGCTTCGGAACTCTTCCATTGTTCTCGGAATTACGCTGACGTTTAAAAATGTTTCGGAACTCTTCCATTTTTCTTGGAATTCCGCTGAAGTTTAAAAATGCTTCGGAACTCTTCCGTTGATCCCGGAATTCCGCTGAAGTTTAAAAATGCTTCGGAACTCTTCCATTGTTCTCGGAATTCCGCTGAAGTTTAAAAATGCTTTGGAAATCTTCCGTTGTTTTCGGAATTCTGCTGAAGTTTAAAAATGCTTCGGAACTCTTCCATTGTTCTCGGAAATCTGCTGAAGTTGAAAACTGCTTCTGAAATTTTCCATTGTTCTCGGAATTCCTTTGACGTTTAAAAATGCTTCGGAACTATTCAATTGTTCCCGGAATAACGCTGAAGTTTAAAAATACTTCGGAACTCTTCCTTTGTTCTCGGTATTCCGCTGATGTTTAAAAATGCTTCGGAACTCTTCAATTGTTCTCGGAATTCCGTTGACGTTTAAATATGCTTCGGAACTCTTGAATTGTTCTCGGAATTCTGCTGACATTTAAAAATGCTTCGGAACTCTTCCATTGCTCTCGGAATTCTGCTGAAGTTTAAAAATGCTTCGGAATTCTTCCATTGTCCTGGAATTCCGCTGACATTTAAAAATACTTCGGAACTCTTCCATTGTTCTTGGAATTCGGCTGACGTTTAAAAATTCTTCAGAAATCTTCCATTGTTCCCGGAATTCCGCAGAAGCTTAAAAATGCTTCGGAACTCTTCCTTTGTTCTCGGAATTCCGCTGAAGTTTAAAAATGCTCCGGAGCTCTTCCATTGTTATCGGAATTATGCTGAAGTTTAAAAATTCTTCGGAACTCTTCCATTGTTCTCGGAATTCCGCTGAAGTTTAAAAATGCTTCATAATACTTCCATTGTTCTTGGAATTCAGCTGAAGTTTAAAAATGCTTCGGAACTCTTCCTTTGTTCTTGGAATTCCGCTGACGTTTAAAAATGCTTTGGAACTCTTCCATTGTTATCGGAATTCCGCTGAAGTTTAAAAATGCTTCGGAACTCTTCCATTTTTATCGGAATTCTGCTGAAGTTTAAAAATGCTTCGGAACTCTTCCATTGTTATCGGAATTCTGCTGAAGTTTAAAAATGCTTCGGAACTCTTCCATTGTTCTCGGAATTCTGCTGAAGTTTAAAAATGCTCGGAACTATTCCATTGTTCTCAGAATTCCGCTGACGTTTAAAAAAGCTTTGGAACTCTTCCATTGTTCTTGGAATTCTGCTGAAGTTTAAATATGCTTCAGAACTCTTCCATTGTTCTCGGAAATCCGCTGACGTTTAAAAATGCTTCGGAACTCTTCCATTGTTCTCCGAATTCCGCTGAAGTTTAAAAATGCTTCGGAACTCTTCCATAGTTCACGATATTCTGCTGAAGTTTAAAAATGCTTCGGAACTCTTACGTTTTTCCTGTAATTACGCTGAAGTTTAAAAATGCTTCGCAACTCTTCCATTGTTCTCGAAATTCCGTTGACGTTTAAAAATGCTTCAGAACTCTTCCATTGTTATCGGTATTCCGCTGACGTTTAAAAATGCTTCGGAACTCTTCCATTGTTCTCGGAATTCTGCTGACGTTTAAAAATGCTTCGGAACTCTTCCATTGTTCTCCAAATTCCGCTGAAGTTTAAAAATGCTTTGGAATTCTTCCATTGTTCTCGAAATTCCGCTGAAGTTTAAAAATGCATCAGAACTCTTCCATTGTTATCGGAATTCTGCTGAAGTTTAAAAATGCTTCGGAACTCTTCCATTGTTCTCGGAATTCTGCTGAAGTTTAAAAATGCTCGGAACTATTCCATTGTTCTCAGAATTCCGCTGACGTTTAAAAAAGCTTTGGAACTCTTCAATTGTTCTCGGAATTCCGTTGACATTTAAACATGCTTCGGAACTCTTGAATTGTTCTCGGAATTCTGCTGACATTTAAAAATGCTTCAGAACTCTTCCATTGCTCTCGGAATTCTGCTGACGTTTAAAAATGCTTCGGAATTCTTCCATTGTTCCCAGAATTCCGCTGACATTTAAAAATGCTTCAGAACTCTTCCATTGTTCTTGGAATTCGGCTGACGTTTAAAAATTCTTCAGAAATCTTCCATTGTTCCCAGAATTCCGCTGATGCTTAAAAATGCTTCCGAACTCTTCCATTGTTCTCGGAATTCCGCTGACTTTTAAAAATTCTTCGGATCTCTTCCATTGTTCTCGGAATTCCGTTGACGTTTAAAAGTGCTTCGGAACTCTTCCATTGTTCTCGGAATTACGCTGACGTTTAAAAATGCTTCGGAACTCTTCCATTTTTCTTGGAATTCCGCTGAAGTTTAAAAATGCTTCGGAACTCTTCCGTTGATCCCGGAATTCCGCTGAAGTTTAAAAATGCTTCGGAACTCTTCCATTGTTCTCGGAATTCCGCTGAAGTTTAAAAATGCTTTGGAAATCTTCCGTTGTTTTCGGAATTCTGCTGAAGTTTAAAAATGCTTCGGAACTCTTCCATTGTTCTCGGAAATCCGCTGAAGTTGAAAACTGCTTCTGAAATTTTCCATTGTTCTCGGAATTCCGTTGACGTTTAAAAGTGCTTCGGAACTCTTCCATTGTTGTCGGAATAACGCTGACGTTTAAAAATGCTTCGGAACTCTTCCATTGTTCTCGGAAATCCATTGACATTTAAAAATGCTTCGGAACTCTTCCATTGTTCTTGGAATTCTGCTAACATTTAAAAATGCTTCGGAACTCTTCCATTGTTCTCGGAAATCCGCTGAAGTTTAAAAATGCTTCGGAACTCTTCCATTGTTCTCAGAATTTCGCTGAAGTTTAAAAATGCTTCGGAACTCTTCCATTGTTCTCGGAATTCCGCTGAAGTTTAAAAATGCTTTGGAAATCTTCCGTTGTTTTCGGAATTCTGCTGAAATTTAAAAATGCTTCGGAACTCTTCCATTGCTCTCGGAAATCCGCTGAAGTTGAAAACTGCTTCTGAACTTTTACATTGTTCTCGGAATTCCGTTGACGTTTAAAAATGCTTCGGAACTATTCAATTGTTCCCGGAATAACGCTGAAGTTTAAAAATACTTCGGAACTCTTCCTTTGTTCTCGGTATTCCGCTGATGTTTAAAAATGCTTCGGAACTCTTCAATTGTTCTCGGAATTCCGTTGACGTTTAAATATGCTTCGGAACTCTTGAATTGTTCTCGGAATTCTGCTGACATTTAAAAATGCTTCGGAACTCTTCCATTGCTCTCGGAATTCTGCTGAAGTTTAAAAATGCTTCGGAATTCTTCCATTGTTCACGGAATTCCGCTGACATTCAAAAATGCTTCGGAACTCTTCCATTGTTCTTGGAATTCGGCTGACGTTTAAAAATTCTTCAGAAATCTTCCATTGTTCCCGGAATTCCGCAGAAGCTTAAAAATGCTTCGGAACTCTTCCTTTGTTCTCGGAATTCTGCTGAAGTTTAAAAATGCTCCGGAGCTCTTCCATTGTTATCGGAATTATGCTGAAGTTTAAAAATTCTTCGGTACTCTTCCATTGTTCTCGGAATTCCGCTGAAGTTTAAAAATGCTTCGGAATTCTTCCATTGTTCTTGGAATTCAGCTGAAGTTTAAAAATGCTTCGGAACTCTTCCTTTTTTCTTGGAATTCCGCTGACGTTTAAAAATGCTTTGGAACTCTTACATTGTTATCGGAATTCCGCTGAAGTTTAAAAATGCTTCGGAACTATTCCATAGTTCACGAAATTCTGCTGAAGTTTAAAAATGCTTCGGAACTCTTACGTTTTTCCCGGAATTACGCTGAAGTTTAAAAATGCTTCGGAACTCTTCCATTGCTCTCGATATTCCACTGATGTTTAAATATGCTTCGGAACTCTTACATTGTTCCCGGAATTACGCTGAAGTTTAAAAATGTTTCGGAACTCTTCCATTGTTCTCGAAATTCCGATGAAGTTTAAAAATGCTTCGGAACTCTTCCATTGCTCTCGAAATTCCGCTGAAGTTTAAATATGCTTTGGAACTCTTCCATTGTCCCCGGAATTATGCTGAAGTTTAAAAATGCTTCGGAACTCTTCCATTGTTCTCGGAATTCCGCTGAAGTTTAAAAATGCTTCGGAATTCTTCCATTGTTCTTGGAATTCAGCTGAAGTTTAAAAATGCTTCGGAACTCTTCCTTTGTTCTTGGAATTCCACTGACGTTTAAAAATGCTTCGGAACTCTTCCATTGTTATCGGAATTCCGCTGAAGTTTAAAAATGCTTCGGAACTCTTTCATTGTTCTCGAAATTCTGCTGAAATTTAAAAATGCTTCGGAACTCTTCCATTGTTCTGGGAATTACGCTGAAGTTTAAAAATGCTTCGGAACTCTTCCTTTGTTCTCAGAATTCCTCTGAAATTTAAAAATGCTTCGGAACTCTTCCATTGTTCTAGGAATTCCGCTGAAGTTTAAAAATGCTTCGTAACTCTTCCATGGTTCATGGAATTCAGCTGAAGTTTAAAAATGTTTTGGAACTCTTCCGTTGTTCTGGAAATTCCGCTGAAGTTTAAAAATTCTTCAGAACTCTTCCATTTTTAGCGGAATTCTGCTGACATTTAAAAATGCTTCGGAACACTTCCATTGATTTCGGAATTGCGCTGACATTTAAAAATGCTTCAAAACTCTTCAATTGTTCTAGGAATTCTGCGGACGTTTAAAAATGCTTTGGAACTTTTCCATTGTTCTCGGAATTCCGCTGACGTTTAAAAATGCTTCCGAACTCTTCCATTGTTCTCCGAATTCCGCTGAAGTTTAAAAATGCTTCGGAACTCTTCCATTGTTCTCCGAATTCCGCTGAAGTTTAAAAATGCTTCGGAACTCTTCCATTGTTCTCGAAATTCCGCTGAAGTTTAAAAATGCTTCGGAACTCTTGCGTTGTTCCCGGAATTACGCTGAAGTTTAAAAATGATTCGGAACTCTTCCATTGCTCTCGAAATTCCGCTGAAGTTTAAATATGCTTCGGAACTCTTCCATTGTTCCCGGAATTATGCTGAAGTTTAAAAATGCTTCGGAACTCTTTCATTTTTAGCGGAATTCTGCTGACATTTAAAAATGCTTCGGAACACTTCCATTGATCTCGGAATTGCGCTGACGTTTAAAAATGCTTCGAAACTCTTCAATTGTTCTCGGAATTCTGCGGACGTTTAAAAATGCTTTGGAACTTTTCCATTGTTCTCGGAATTCCGCTGACGTTTAAAAATGCTTCGGAACTCTTCCATTGTTATCGGAATGACGGTGAAGTTTAAAAATGCTTCGCAACTCTTCCATTGTTCTCGAAATTCCGTTGACGTTTAAAAATGCTTCAGAACTCTTCCATTGTTATCGGTATTCCGCTGACATTTAAAAATGCTTCGGAACTCTTCCATTGTTCTCGGAATTCTGCTGACGTTTAAAAATGCTTCGGAACTCTTCCATTGTTCTCCGAATTCCGCTGAAGTTTAAAAATGCTTTGGAATTCTTCCATTGTTCTCGAAATTCCGCTGAAGTTTAAAAATGCATCAGAACTCTTCCATTGTTATCGGAATTCTTCTGAAGTTTAAAAATGCTTCGGAACTCTTCCATTGTTCTCGGAATTCTGCTGAAGTTTAAAAATGCTCGGAACTATTCCATTGTTCTCAGAATTCCGCTGACGTTTAAAAAAGCTTTGGAACTCTTCAATTGTTCTCGGAATTCCGTTGACATTTAAACATGCTTCGGAACTCTTGAATTGTTCTCGGAATTCTGCTGACATTTAAAAATGCTTCAGAACTCTTCCATTGCTCTCGGAATTCTGCTGAAGTTTAAAAATGCTTCGGAATTCTTCCATTGTTCCCGGAATTCCGCTGACATTTAAAAATGCTTCGGAACTCTTCCATTGTTCTTGGAATTCGGCTGACGTTTAAAAATTCTTCAGAAATCTTCCATTGTTCCCGGAATTCCGCTGATGCTTAAAAATGCTTCGGAACTCTTCCTTTGTTCTCGGAATTCCGCTGAAGTTTAAAAATGCTCCGGAACACTTCCATTGTTATCGGAATTCTGCTGAAGTTTAAAAATTCTCCGGAACTCTTCCATTGTTCTCGGAATTCTGCTGAAGTTTAAAAATGCTCGGAAATCTTCCATTGTTCTCAGAATTCCGCTGACGTTTAAAAATGCTTCCGAACTCTTCCATTGTTCTCGAAATTCCGCTGACTTTTAAAAATTCTTCAGAACTCTTCCATTGTTCTCGGAATTCCGTTGACGTTTAAAAGTGCTTCGGAACTCTTCCATTGTTCTCGGAATTACGCTGACATTTAAAAATGCTTCGGAACTCTTCCATTTTTCTTGGAATTCCGCTGAAGTTTAAAAATGCTTCGGAACTCTTCCGTTGATCCCAGAATTCCGCTGAAGTTTAAAAATTCTTCGGAACTCTTCCATTGTTCTCGGAATTCCGCTGAAGTTTAAAAATGCTTTGGAAATCTTCCGTTGTTTTCGGAATTCTGCTGAAGTTTAAAAATGCTTCGGAAATCTTCCATTATTCTCGGAAATCCGCTGAAGTTGAAAACTGCTTCTGAAATTTTCCATTGTTCTCGGAATTCCTTTGACGTTTAAAAATGCTTCGGAACTATTCAATTGTTCCCGGAATATCGCTGAAGTTTTAAAATACTTCGGAACTCTTCCTTTGCTCTCGGTATTCCGCTGATGTTTAAAAATGCTTCGGAACTCTTCAATTGTTCTCGGAATTCCGTTGACGTTTAAATATGTTTCAGAACTCTTGAATTGTTCTCGGAATTCTGCTGACATTTAAAAATGCTTCGGAACTCTTCCATTGCTCTCGGAATTCTGCTGAAGTTTAAAAATGCTTCGGAATTCTTTCATTGTTCCCGGAATTCCGCTGACATTTAAAAATGCTTCGGAACTCTTCCATTGTTCTTGGAATTCGGCTGACGTTGAAAAATTCTTCAGAAATCTTCCATTGTTCCCGGAATTCCGCAGAAGCTTAAAAATGCTTCGGAACTCTTCCTTTGTTCTCGGAATTCCGCTGAAGTTTAAAAATGCTCCGGAGCTCTTCCATTGTTATCGGAATTATGCTGAAGTTTAAAAATTCTTCGGAACTCTTCCATTGTTCTCGGAATTCCGCTGAAGTTTAAAAATGCTTCGGAATTATTCCATTGTTCTTGGAATTCAGCTGAAGTTTAAAAATGCTTCGGAACTCTTCCATTGTTATTGGAATTCTGCTGAAGTTTAAAAATGCTTCGGAACTCGTACATTGTTCCCGGAATTATGCTGAAGTGTAAAAATGTTTCGGAACTCTTCCATTGTTCTCGAAATTCCGCTGAAGTTTAAAAATGCTTCGGAACTCTTCCATTGCTCTCGAAATTCCGCTGAAGTTTAAATATGCTTTGGAACTCTTCCATTGTTCCCGAAATTATGCTGAAGTTTAAAAATGCTTCGGAACTCTTCCATTGTTCTCGGAATTCCGCTGAAGTTTAAAAATGCTTCGCAACTCTTCCATTGTTCTCGGAATTCTGTTGACGTTTAAAAATGCTTCGGAACTCTTCCATTGTTATCGTTATTCCGCTGACGTTTAAAAATGCTTCGGAACTCTTCCATTGTTATCCGAATTCTGCTGAAGTTTAAAAATGCTTCGGAACTCTTCCATTGTTCTCAGAATTCTGCTGAAGTTTAAAAATGTTTCGGAACTCTTCCATTGTTCTCAGAATTCCGCTGACGTTTAAAAATGCTTCCGAACTCTTCCATTGTTCTCGGAATTCCGCTGACGTTTAAAAATTCTTCGGAACTCTTCCATTGTTCTCGGAATTCCGTTGACGTTTAAAAGTGCTTCGGAACTCTTCCATTGTTGTCGGAATTACGCTGACGTTTAAAAATGCTTCGGAACTCTTCCATTGTTCTCGGAAATCCGTTGACATTTAAAAATGCTTCGCAACTCTTCCATTGTTCTCGGAATTCCGTTGACGTTTAAAAATGCTTCGGAACTCTTCCATTGTTATCGGTATTCTGCTGACGTTTTAAAATGCTTCCGAACTCTTCCATTGTTACTGGATTTCTGCTGAAGTTTAAAAATGCTTCGGAACTCTTCCATTGTTCTCGGAATTCTGCTGAAGTTTAAAAATGCTCGGAACTCTTCCATTGTTCTCAGAACTCTGCTGACGTTTAAAAATGCTTCCGAACTCTTTCATTGTTCTCGGAATTCCGCTGACGTTTAAAAATGCTTCGCAACTCTTCCATTGTTCTCGGAATTCCGCTGAAATTTAAAAATGCTTTGGAACTTTTCCATTATTCTCGGAATTCTGCGGACGTTTAAAAATGCTTTGGAACTTTTCCATTGTTCTCGGAATTCCGCTGACGTTTAAAAATGCTTCGGAACTCTTCCATTGTTCTCGGAATTCCGCTGAAGTTTAAAAATGCTTCGGAACTCTTCCATTGTTCTCGGAATTCCGTTGACGTTTAAAAGTGCTTCGGAACTCTTCCATTGTTGTCGGAATTACGCTGACGTTTAAAAATGCTTCGGAACTCTTCCATTGTTCTCGGAAATCCATTGACATTTAAAAATGCTTCGGAACTCTTCCATTGTTCTTGGAATTCTGCTAACATTTAAAAATGCTTCGGAACTCTTCCATTGTTCTCGGAAATCCGCTGAAGTTTAAAAATGCTTTGGAACTCTTCCATTGTTCTCGGAATTCCGCTGAAGTTTAAAAATGCTTCGGAATTCTTCCGTTGATCCCGGAATTCCGCTGAAGTTTAAAAATGCTTCGGAACTCTTCCATTGTTCTCAGAATTTCGCTGAAGTTTAAAAATGCTTCGGAACTCTTCCATTGTTCTCGGAATTCCGCTGAAGTTTAAAAATGCTTTGGAAATCTTCCGTTGTTTTCGGAATTCTGCTGAAGTTTAAAAATGCTTCGGAACTCTTCCATTGTTCTCGTAAATCCGCTGAAGTTGAAAACTGCTTCTGAACTTTTCCATTGTTCTCGGAATTCCTTTGACATTTAAAAATGCTTCGGAACTATTCAATTGTTCCCGGAATAACGTTGAAGTTTAAAAATACTTCGGAACTCTTCCTTTGTTCTCGGTATTCCGCTGATGTTTAAAAATGCTTCGGAACTCTTCAATTGTTCTCGGAATTCCGTTGACGTTTAAACATGCTTCGGAACTCTTGAATTGTTCTCGGAATTCTGCTGAAGTTTAAAAATGCTTCGGAATTCTTCCATTGTTCCCGGAATTCCACTGACATTTAAAAATGCTTTGGAACTCTTCCATTGTTCTTGGAATTCGGCTGACGTTTAAAAATTCTTCAGAAATCTTCCATTGTTCCCGGAATTCCGCTGAAGCTTAAAAATGCTTGGGAACTCTTCCTTTGTTCTCGGAATTCCACTGAAGTTTAAAAATGCTCCGGAACTCTTCCATTGTTATCGGAATTCTGCTGAAGTTTAAAAATTCTTCGGAACTCTTCCATTGTGCTCGGAATTCTGCTGAAGTTTAAAAATGCTCGGAACTCTTCCATTGCTCTCAGAATTCCGCTGACGTTTAAAAATGCTTCCGAACTCTTCCATTGTTCTCGGAATTCCGCTGACGTTTAAAAATGCTTCGGATCTCTTCCATTGTTCTCGGAATTCCACTTAAGTTTAAAAATGCTTTGGAAATCTTCCGTTGTTTTCGGAATTCTGCTGAAGTTTAAAAATGCTTCGGAACTCTTCCATTGTTCTCGGAATTCCGTTGACGTTTAAAAGTGCTTCGGAACTCTTCCATTGTTCTCGGAATTACGCTGACGTTTAAAAATGCTTCGGAACTCTTCCATTGTTCTCGGAAATCCGTTGACATTTAAAAATGATTCGGAACTCTTCCATTGTTCTTGGAATTCTGCTAACATTTAAAAATGCTTCGGAACTCTTCCATTGTTCTCGGAAATCCGCTGAAGTTTAAAAATGCTTCGGAACTCTTCCATTGTTCTCGGAATTCCGCTGAAGTTTAAAAATGCTTCGGAACTCTTCTGTTGATCCCGGAATTCCGCTGAAGTTTAAAAATGCTTCGGAACTCTTCCATTGTTCTCAGAATTTCGCTGAAGTTTAAAAATGCTTCGGATCTCTTCCATTGTTCTCGGAATTCCGCTGAAGTTTAAAAATGCTTTGGAAATCTTCCGTTGTTTTCGGAATTCTGCTGAAGTTTAAAAATGCTTCGGAACTCTTCCATTGTTCTCGGAAATCCGCTGAAGTTGAAAACTACTTCTGAACTTTTCCATTGTTCTCGGAATTCCTTTGACGTTTAAAAATGCTTCGGAACTATTCAATTGTTCCCGGAATAATGCTGAAGTTTAAAAATACTTCGGAACTCTTCCTTTGTTCTCTGTATTCCGCTGATGTTTAAAAATGCTTCGGAACTCTTCAATTGTTCTCGGAATTCCGTTGACGTTTAAATATGCTTCGGAACTCTTGAATTGTTCTCGGAATTCTGCTGACATTTAAAAATGCTTCGGAACTCTTCCATTCCTCTCGGAATTCTGCTGAAGTTTAAAAATGCGTCGGAACTCTTCCATTGTTCTCGGAATTCCGCTGAAGTTTAAAAATGCTTCGCAACTCTTCCATTGTTCTCGGAATTCCGTTGACGTTTAAAAATGCTTCGGAACTCTTCCATTGTTATCGGTATTCTGCTGACGTTTTAAAATGCTTCGGAACTCTTCCATTGTTACTGGATTTCTGCTGAAGTTTAAAAATGCTTCGGAACTCTTCCATTGTTCTCGGAATTCTGCTGAAGTTTAAAAATGCTCGGAACTCTTCCATTGTTCTCAGAATTCTGCTGACGTTTAAAAATGCTTCCGAACTCTTCCATTGTTCTCGGAATTCCGCTGACGTTTAAAAATGCTTCGCAACTCTTCCATTGTTCTCGGAATTCCGCTGAAATTTAAAAATGCTTTGGAACTTTTCCATTATTCTCGGAATTCTGCGGACGTTTAAAAATGCTTTGGAACTTTTCCATTGTTCTCGGAATTCCGCTGACGTTTAAAAATGCTTCGGAACTCTTCCATTGTTCTCGGAATTCCGCTGAAGTTTAAAAATGCTTCGGAACTCTTCCGTTGATCCCGGAATTCCGCTGAAGTTTAAAAATGCTTCGAAACTCTTCCATTGTTCTCAGAATTTCGCTGAAGTTTAAAAATGCTTCGGAACTCTTCCATTGTTCTCGGAATTCCGCTGAAGTTTAAAAATGCTTTGGAAATCTTCCGTTGTTTTCGGAATTCTGCTGAAGTTTAAAAATGCTTCGGAACTCTTCCATTGTTCTCGGAAATCCGCTGAAGTTGAAAACTACTTCTGAACTTTTCCATTGTTCTCGGAATTCCTTTGACATTTAAAAATGCTTCGGAACTATTCAATTGTTCCCGGAATAATGCTGAAGTTTAAAAATACGTCGGAACTCTTCCTTTGTTCTCGGTATTCTGCTGATGTTTAAAAATGCTTCGGAACTCTTCAATTGTTCTCAGAATTCCGTTGACGTTTAAACATGCTTCGTAACTCTTGAATTGTTCTCGGAATTCTGCTGACATTTAAAAATGCTTCGGAATTCTTCCATTGTTCCCGGAATTCCGCTGACATTTAAAAATGCTTTGGAACTCTTCCATTGTTCTTGGAATTCGGCTGACATTTAAAAATTCTTCAGAAATCTTCCATTGTTCCCGGAATTCCGCTGAAGCTTAAAAATGCTTGGGAACTCTTCCTTTGTTCTCGGAATTCCACTGAAGTTTAAAAATGCTCCGGAACTCTTCCATTGTTATCGGAATTCTGCTGAAGTTTAAAAATTCTTCGGAACTCTTCCATTGTTCTCGGAATTCTGCTGAAGTTTAAAAATGCTCGGAACTCTTCCATTGTTCTCAGAATTCCGCTGACGTTTAAAAATGCTGCCGAATTCTTCCATTGTTCTCGGAATTCCGCTGATGTTTAAAAATTCTTCGGAACTCTTGCATTGTTCTCGGAATTCCGTTGACGTTAAAAAGTGCTTCGGAACTCTTCCATTGTTGTCGGAATTACGCTGACGTTTAAAAATGCTTCGGAACTCTTCCATTGTTCTCGGAAATCCGTTGACATTTAAAAATGATTCGTAACTCTTCCATTGTTCTTGGAATTCTGCTAACATTTAAAAATGCTTCGGAACTCTTCCACTGTTCTCGGAAATCCGCTGAAGTTTAAAAATGCTTCGGAACTCTTCCATTGTTCTCGGAATTCCGCTGAAGTTTAAAAATGCTTCGGAACTCTTCTGTTGATCCCGGAATTCCGCTGAAGTTTAAAAATGCTTCGGAACTCTTCCATTGTTCTCAGAATTTCGCTGAAGTTTAAAAATGCTTCGGATCTCTTCCATTGTTCTCGGAATTCCGCTGAAGTTTAAAAATACTTTGGAAATCTTCCATTGTTTTCGGAATTCTGCTGAAGTTTAAAAATGCTTCGGAACTCTTCCATTGTTCTCGGAAATCCGCTGAAGTTGAAAACTGCTTCTGAACTTTTCCATTGTTCTCGGAATTCCTTTGACGTTTAAAAATGCTTCGGAACTATTCAATTGTTCCCGGAATAATGCTGAAGTTTAAAAATACTTCGGAACTCTTCCTTTGTTCTCGGTATTCCGCTGATGTTTAAAAATGCTTCGGAACTCTTCAATTGTTCTCGGAATTCCGTTGACGTTTAAATATGCTTCGGAACTCTTGAATTGTTCTCGGAATTCTGCTGACATTTAAAAATGCTTCGGAACTCTTCCATTCCTCTCGGAATTCTGCTGAAGTTTAAAAATGCTTCGGAACTCTTCCATTGTTCTCGGAATTCCGCTGAAGTTTAAAAATGCTTCGCAACTCCTCCATTGTTCTCGGAATTCCGTTGACGTTTAAAAATGCTTCGGAACTCTTCCATTGTTATCGGTATTCTGCTGACGTTTTAAAATGCTTCGGAACTCTTCCATTGTTATTGGAATTCTGCTGAAGTTTAAAAATGCTTCGGAACTCTTCCATTGTTCTCGGAATTTTGCTGAAGTTTAAAAATGCTCGGAACTCTTCCATTGTTCTCAGAATTCTGCTGACGTTTAAAAATGCTTCCGAACTCTTCCATTGTTCTCGGAATTCCGCTGACGTTTAAAAATGCTTCGCAACTCTTCCATTGTTCTCGGAATTCCGCTGAAATTTAAAAATGCTTTGGAACTTTTCCATTGTTCTCGGAATTCTGCGGACGTTTAAAAATGCTTTGGAACTTTTCCATTGTTCTCGGAATTCCGCTGATGTTTAAAAATGCTTCGGAACTCTTCCATTGTTCTCCGAATTCCGCTGAAGTTTAAAAATGCTTCGGAACTCTTCCATTGTTCTCCGAATTCCGCTGAAGTTTAAAAATGCTTCGGAACTCTTCCATTGTTCTAGAAATTCCGCTGAAGTTTAAAAATGCTTCGGAACTCTTCCTTTGTTCCCGGAATTACACTGAAGTTTAAAAATGCTTCGGAACTCTTCCATTGCTCTCGAAATTCCGCTGAAGTTTAAATATGCTTCGGAACTCTTCCATTGTTCCCGGACTTATGCTGAAGTTTAAAAATGCTTCGGAACTCTTCCATTGTTCTCGGAATTCCGCTGAAGTTTAAAAATGCTTCGCAACTCTTCCATTGTTCTCGGAATTCCGTTGACATTTAAAAATGCTTCGGAACTCTTCCATTGTTATCGGTATTCCGCTGACGTTTAAAAATGCATCGGAACTCTTCCATTGTTCTCGGAATTCCGATGACATTTAAAAATGCTTCGGAACTCTTCCATTGTTCTCCGAATTCCGCTGAAGTTTAAAAATGCTTCTGAATTCTTCCATTGTTCTCGAAATTCCGCTGAAGTTTAAAAATGCTTCGGAACTCTTCCGTTGTTCCCGGAATTACGTTGAAGTTTAAAAATGCTTCGGAACTCTTCCATTGCTCTCGAAATTCCGCTGAAGTTTAAATATGCTTCGGAACTCTTCCAATGTTCCCGGAATTATGCTGAAGTTTAAAAATGCTTCAGAACTCTTCCATTGTTCTCGGAATTCCGCTGAAGTTTAAAAATGCTTCGCAACTCTTCCATTGTTCTCGGAATTCCGCTGAAGTTTAAAAATGCTTCGGAACTCTTCTGTTGATCCCGGAATTCCGCTGAAGTTTAAAAATGCTTCGGAACTCTTCCATTGTTCTCAGAATTTCGCTGAAGTTTAAAAATGCTTCGGATCTCTTCCATTGTTCTCGGAATTCCGCTGAAGTTTAAAAATACTTTGGAAATCTTCCATTGTTTTCGGAATTCTGCTGAAGTTTAAGAATGCTTCGGAACTCTTCCATTGTTCTCGGAAATCCGCTGAAGTTGAAAACTGCTTCTGAACTTTTCCATTGTTCTCGGAATTCCTTTGACGTTTAAAAATTCTTCGGAACTATTCAATTGTTCCCGGAATAATGCTGAAGTTTAAAAATACTTCGGAACTCTTCCTTTGTTCTCGGTATTCCGCTGATGTTTAAAAATGCTTCGGAACTCTTCAATTGTTCTCGGAATTCCGTTGACGTTTAAATATGCTTCGGAACTCTTGAATTGTTCTCGGAATTCTGCTGACATTTAAAAATGCTTCGGAACTCTTCCATTCCTCTCGGAATTCTGCTGAAGTTTAAAAATGCTTCGGAACTCTTCCATTGTTATCGGTATTCTGCTGACGTTTTAAAATGCTTCGGAACTCTTCCATTGTTATTGGAATTCTGCTGAAGTTTAAAAATGCTTCGGAACTCTTCCATTGTTCTCGGAATTTTGCTGAAGTTTAAAAATGCTCGGAACTCTTCCATTGTTCTCAGAATTCTGCTGACGTTTAAAAATGCTTCCGAACTCTTCCATTGTTCTCGGAATTCCGCTGACGTTTAAAAATGCTTCGCAACTCTTCCATTGTTCTCGGAATTCCGCTGAAATTTAAAAATGCTTTGGAACTTTTCCATTGTTCTCGGAATTCTGCGGACGTTTAAAAATGCTTTGGAACTTTTCCATTGTTCTCGGAATTCCGCTGACGTTTAAAAATGCTTCGGAACTCTTCCATTGTTCTCCGAATTCCGCTGAAGTTTAAAAATGCTTCGGAACTCTTCCATTGTTCTCCGAATTCCGCTGAAGTTTAAAAATGCTTCGGAACTCTTCCATTGTTCTAGAAATTCCGCTGAAGTTTAAAAATGCTTCGGAACTCTTCCGTTGTTCCTGGAATTACACTGAAGTTTAAAAATGCTTCGGAACTCTTCCATTGCTCTCGAAATTCCGCTGAAGTTTAAATATGCTTCGGAACTCTTCCATTGTTCCCGGACTTATGCTGAAGTTTAAAAATGCTTCGGAACTCTTCCATTGTTCTCGGAATTCCGCTGAAGTTTAAAAATGCTTCGCAACTCTTCCATTGTTCTCGGAATTCCATTGACATTTAAAAATGCTTCGGAACTCTTCCATTGTTATCGGTATTCCGCTGACGTTTAAAAATGCATCGGAACTCTTCCATTGTTCTCGGAATTCCGATGACATTTAAAAATGCTTCGGAACTCTTCCATTGTTCTCCGAATTCCGCTGAAGTTTAAAAATGCTTCTGAATTCTTCCATTGTTCTCGAAATTCCGCTGAAGTTTAAAAATGCTTCGGAACTCTTCCGTTGTTCCCGGAATTACGTTGAAGTTTAAAAATGCTTCGGAACTCTTCCATTGCTCTCGAAATTCCGCTGAAGTTTAAATATGCTTCGGAACTCTTCCAATGTTCCCGGAATTATGCTGAAGTTTAAAAATGCTTCAGAACTCTTCCATTGTTCTCGGAATTCCGCTGAAGTTTAAAAATGCTTCGCAACTCTTCCATTGTTCTCGGAATTCCGTTGACGTTTTAAAATGCTTCGGAACTCTTCCATTGTTATCGGTATTCAGCTGACGTTTAAAAATGCTTCGGAACTCTTCCATTGTTATTGGAATTCTGCTGAAGTTTAAAAATGCTTCGGAACACTTCCATTGTTCTCGGAATTCTGCTGAAGTTTAAAAATGCTCCGAACTCTTCCATTGTTCTCAGAATTCCGCTGACGTTTAAAAATGCTTCCGAACTCTTCCATTGTTCTCGGAATTCCGCTGACGTTTAAAAATTCTTCGGAACTCTTCCATTGTTCTCGGTATTCCGTTGACGTTTAAAAGTGCTTCGGAACTCTTCCATTGTTGTCGGAATTACGCTGACGTTTAAAAATGCTTCGGAACTCTTCCATTGTTCTCGGAATTCCGATGAAGTTTAAAAATGCTTCGCAACTCCTCCATTGTTCTCGGAATTCCGTTGACGTTTAAAAATGCTTCGGAACTCTTCCATTGTTATCGGTATTCTGCTGACGTTTTAAAATGCTTCGGAACTCTTCCATTGTTATTGGAATTCTGCTGAAGTTTAAAAATGCTTCGGAACTCTTCCATTGTTCTCGGAATTTTGCTGAAGTTTAAAAATGCTCGGAACTCTTGTATTGTTCTCAGAATTCTGCTGACGTTTAAAAATGCTTCCGAACTCTTCCATTGTTCTCGGAATTCCGCTGACGTTTAAAAATGCTTCGCAACTCTTCCATTGTTCTCGGAATTCCGCTGAAATTTAAAAATGCTTTGGAACTTTTCCATTGTTCTCGGAATTCTGCGGACGTTTAAAAATGCTTTGGAACTTTTCCATTGTTCTCGGAATTCCGCTGACGTTTTAAAATGCTTCGGAACTCTTCCATTGTTCTCCGAATTCCGCTGAAGTTTAAAAATGCTTCGGAACTCTTCCATTGTTCTCCGAATTCCGCTGAAGTTTAAAAATGCTTCGGAACTCTTCCATTGTTCTCGAAATTCCGCTGAAGTTTAAAAATGCTTCGGAACTCTTCCGTTGTTCCCGGAATTACACTGAAGTTTAAAAATGCTTCGGAACTCTTCCATTGCTCTCGAAATTCCGCTGAAGTTTAAATATGCTTCGGAACTCTTCCATTGTTCCCGGACTTATGCTGAAGTTTAAAAATGCTTCGGAACTCTTCCATTGTTCTTGGAATTCCGCTGAAGTTTAAAAATGCTTCGCAACTCTT
Source organism: Phyllobates terribilis (assembly GCF_046119375.1). Taxonomy (NCBI): domain Eukaryota; kingdom Metazoa; phylum Chordata; class Amphibia; order Anura; family Dendrobatidae; genus Phyllobates; species Phyllobates terribilis. The sequence continues at coordinate 68,231,597 of NW_027362769.1, forward strand.
CCATTGTTCTCGGAATTCCGTTGACATTTAAAAATGCTTCGGAACTCTTCCATTGTTATCGGTATTCCGCTGACATTTAAAAATGCATCGGAACTCTTCCATTGTTCTCGGAATTCCGATGACATTTAAAAATGCTTCGGAACTCTTCCATTGTTCTCCGAATTCCGCTGACGTTTAAAAATGCTTCTGAATTCTTCCATTGTTCTCGGAATTCTGCTGAAGTTTAAAAATGCTTCGGAACTCTTCCATTGTTCTCGGAATTCCGCTGAAGTTTAAAAATGCTTCGCAACTCCTCCATTGTTCTCGGAATTCCGTTGACGTTTAAAAATGCTTCGGAACTCTTCCATTGTTATCGGTATTCTGCTGACGTTTTAAAATGCTTCGGAACTCTTCAATTGTTATTGGAATTCTGCTGAAGTTTAAAAATGCTTCGGAACTCTTCCATTGTTCTCGGAATCTTGCTGAAGTTTAAAAATGCTCGGAACTCTTCCATTGTTCTCAGAATTCTGCTGACGTTTAAAAATGCTTCCGAACTCTTCCATTGTTCTCGGAATTCCGCTGACGTTTAAAAATGCTTCGCAACTCTTCCATTGTTCTCGGAATTCCGCTGAAATTTAAAAATGCTTTGGAACTTTTCCATTGTTCTCGGAATTCTGCGGACGTTTAAAAATGCTTTGGAACTTTTCCATTGTTCTCGGAATTCCGCTGACGTTTAAAAATGCTTCGGAACTCTTCCATTGATCTCCGAATTCCGCTGAAGTTAAAAAATGCTTCGGAACTCTTCCATTGTTCTCCGAATTCCGCTGAAGTTTAAAAATGCTTCGGAACTCTTCCATTGTTCTCGAAATTCCGCTGAAGTTTAAAAATGCTTCGGAACTCTTCCGTTGTTCCCCGAATTACACTGAAGTTTAAAAATGCTTCGGAACTCTTCCATTGCTCTCGAAATTCCGCTGAAGTTTAAATATGCTTCGGAACTCTTCCATTGTTCCCGGACTTATGCTGAAGTTTAAAAATGCTTCGGAACTCTTCCATTGTTCTCGGAATTCCGCTGAAGTTTAAAAATGCTTCGCAACTCTTCCATTGTTCTCGGAATTCCGTTGACATTTAAATATGCTTCGGAACTCTTCCATTGTTATCGGTATTCCGCTGACGTTTAAAAATGCATCGGAACTCTTCCATTGTTCTCAGAATTCCGATGACATTTAAAAATGCTTCGGAACTCTTCCATTGTTCTCCGAATTCCGCTGAAGTTTAAAAATGCTTCTGAATTCTTCCATTGTTCTCGAAATTCCGCTGAAGTTTAAAAATGCTTCGGAACTCTTCCGTTGTTCCCGGAATTACGTTGAAGTTTAAAAATGCTTCGGAACTCTTCCATTGCTCTCGAAATTCCGCTGAAGTTTAAATATGCTTCGGAACTCTTCCAATGTTCCCGGAATTATGCTGAAGTTTAAAAATGCTTCGGAACTCTTCCATTGTTCTCGGAATTCCGCTGAAGTTTAAAAATGCTTCGCAACTCTTCCATTATTCTCGGAATTCCGTTGACATTTAAAAATGCTTCGGAACTCTTCCATTGTTATCGGTATTCCGCTGACGTTTAAAAATGCTTCGGAACTCTTCCATTGTTATTGGAATTCTGCTGAAGTTTAAAAATGCTTCGGAACACTTCCATTGTTCTCGGAATTCTGCTGAAGTTTAAAAATGCTCCGAACTCTTCCATTGTTCTCAGAATTCCGCTGACGTTTAAAAATGCTTCCGAACTCTTCCATTGTTCTCGGAATTCCGCTGACGTTTAAAAATTCTTCGGAACTCTTCCATTGTTCTCGGAATTCCGTTGACGTTTAAAAGTGCTTCGGAACTCTTCCATTGTTGTCGGAATTACGCTGACGTTTAAAAATGCTTCGGAACTCTTCCATTGTTCACGAAATTCCGCTGAAGTTTAAATATGCTTCGGAACTCTTCCATTGTTCACGGAATTACGCTGAAGTTTAAAAATACTTCAGAACTCTTCCATTGTTCTCGGAATTCCGCTGAAGTTTAAAAATGCTTCGCAACGCTTCCATTGTTCTCGGAATTCCATTGACGTTTAAAAATGCTTCGGAACTCTTCCATTGTTATCGGTATTCCGCTGAAGTTTAAAAATGCTTTGGAACTCTTCCACTGTTTTTGGAATTACGCTGACGTTTAAAAATGCTTCGGAACTCTTCCATTGTTTTCCGAATTCCGCTGAAGTTTAAAAATGCTTCGGAATTCTTCCATTGTTCTCGAAATTCCGCTGACGTTTAAAAATGCTTCGGAACTATTCAATTGTTCCCGGAATAATGCTGAAGTTTAAAAATACTTCGGAACTCTTTCTTTGTTCTCGGTATTCCGCTGATGTTTAAAAATGCTTCGGAACTCTTCAATTGTTCTCGGAATTCCGTTGACGTTTAAATATGCTTCGGAACTCTTGAATTGTTCTCAGAATTCTGCTGACATTTAAAAATGCTTCGGAACTCTTCCATTCCTCTCGGAATTCTGCTGAAGTTTAAAAATGCTTCGGAACTCTTCCATTGCTCTCGGAAGTCCGTTGACGTTTAAAAATGCTTCGGAACTCTTCCATTGCTATCGGTATTCTGCTGACATTTTAAAATGCTTCGGAACTCTTCCATTGTTATTGGAATTCTGCTGAAGTTTAAAAATGCTTCGGAACTCTTCCATTGTTCTCGGAATTCTGCTGAAGTTTAAAAATGCTCGGAACTCTTCCATTGTTCTCAGAATTCTGCTGACGTTTAAAAATTCTTCCGAACTCTTCCATTGTTCTCAGAATTCCGCTGACGTTTAAAAATGCTTCGCAACCCTTCCATTGTTCTCGGAATTCCGCTGAGATTTAAAAATGCTTTGGAACTTTTCCATTGTTCTCGGAATTCTGCGGATGTTTAAAAATGCTTTGGAACTTTTCCATTGTTCTCGGAATTCCGCTGACGTTTAAAAATGCTTCGCAACTCTTCCATTGTTCTCCGAATTCCGCTGAAGTTTAAAAATGCTTCGGAACTCTTCCATTGTTCTCCGAATTCCGCTGAAGTTTAAAAATGCTTCGGAACTCTTCCATTGTTCTCTAAATTCCGCTGAAGTTTAAAAATGCTTCGGAACTCTTCCGTTGTTCCCGGAATTACGCTGAAGTTTAAAAATGCTTCGGAACTCTTCCATTGCTCTCGAAATTCCGCTGAAGTTTAAATATGCTTCGGAACTCTTCCATTGTTCCCGGACTTATGCTGAAGTTTAAAAATGCTTCGGAACTCTTCCATTGTTCTCCGAATTCCGCTGAAGTTTAAAAATGCTTCGGAATTCTTCCATTGTTCTCGAAATTCCGCTGAAGTTTAAAAATGCTTCGGAACTCTTCCTTTGTTCCAGGAATTACGCTGAAGTTTAAAAATGCTTCGGAACTCTTCCATTGCTCTCGAAATTCCGCTGAAGTTTATATATGATTCGGAACTCTTCCATTGTTCGCGGAATTATGCTGAAGTTTAAAAATGCTTCGGAACTCTTCCATTGTTCTCGGAATTCCGCTGAAGTTTAAAAATGCATCGCAACTCTTCCAATGTTCTCGGAATTCCGTTGACGTTTAAAAATGCTTCGGAACTCTTCCATTGTTATCGCTATTCCGCTGACGTTTAAAAATGCTTCGGAACTCTTCCATTGTTATTGGAATTATGCTGAAGTTTAAAAATGCTTCGGAACTCTTCCATTGTTCTCGGAATTCTGCTGAAGTTTAAAAATGCTCGGAACTCTTCCATTGTTCTCAGAATTCCGCTGACGTTTAAAAATGCTTCCGAACTCTTCCATTGTTCTCGGAATTCCGCTGACGTTTAAAAATTCTTCGGAACTCTTCCATTGTTCTCGGAATTCCGTTGACGTTTAAAAGTGCTTCGGAACTCTTCCATTGTTGTCGGAATTATGCTGACGTTTAAAAATGCTTCGGAACTCTTCCACTGTTCTCAACATTCCGCTGAAGTTTAAATATGCTTCGGAACTCTTCCATTGTTCACGGATTTACGCTGAAGTTTAAAAATTCTTCAGAACTCTTCCATTTAGAGATGAGCGTTGTTCTACTCGAACTGTTCGCCAATCTCAAATTCGAGCTGTTTTGGGCGGTGTTCGAGCCGGTCGGCGAACACGAACAATTTGAGAAAAATTCGGCTGTTCGAGGTTATGTTCGATAACTGTTCGTGCACCAAAATCATAACTGGATTTTTTCTCAGTAATGATGAAAATTAATGTTAATACGCAGTTTGAGTGTACAGCGGGGCGGGGGGAGGGGCAGGGGATGGATCTCTGCAGGAACAATGAAGATCTCCATTTTTTTTTCTCTTTCCCGCATTTGCAGTGGGGAGGTGCAATCTGTCAGCCTATCAGCAGTGCACACACGGAGCGAAGTGCTTTTTTTCACACAAGCAAGGGCATGTGTGATTGGCAGTGTATGTCACATGTCCTTGCCCTATAAGACCAAGCCATTTTCCCCGTCGCCACCATTTTCTCACTGCTGCAGCTGCGTGTTAGACGGCACCGCTGTTGCTGTGTGCGCTATACCTTGTTAATTTCAAGCCAATTTTCGCACAAATATACAGATAGCTTGGGAGTAGGGAATAGTTGTGATTGCAGTCCTTTTAAGGACTAGGTTACAGCATTTCCTATGACTTTTATCAGGCAGGTCTGTGCTCTTAAATAGATAGATTGTGGGAGTAAAGACTAATTGTAATTGGAGTCCTTTTCAGGACTAGGTTACATGAGTTCCTATCAGTTTTTGCCAGGCAGGTCTGTGCCAGTGCTGTGCAAGTTTTTTTCACAGCATTTGGCTGAATCTAGCAAAGCTAATCCTTTTTGGCCTATTGCAGAGTGTGTTAGTCAGTGGAGTAGCCTATCTGTGTTGCAAGATATACCAACTGTGTATAGAATACCAATTTTTTTACTGCACCTAGTGAAGTAAAATCTTTTGGGCATAGCATCATTCTATTAGTCCATCTATACTGACCTCCATCAGGTTGCAAACTGAATATAATTTTTTTCTGCATCTAGCTCTGAAAAAATATTTGGGCTTCTAGCGGTGTGTGGGACTTGGTCTATTAGTCCATCTATACTGACCTCCATCAGGTTGCAAATTAAAAATAATTTTTTTCTGCATCTAGCTCTGAAAAAATATTTGGGCTTCTAGCAGTGTGTGGGACTTGGTCTATTAGTCCATCTATACTGACCTCCATCAGGTTGCAAATTAAAAATAATTTTTTTCTGCATCTAGCTCTGAAAAAATATTTGGGCTTCTAGCAGTGTGTGGGACTTGGTCTATTAGTCCATCTATACTGACCTCCATCAGGTTGCAAATTAAAAATAATTTTTTTCTTCATTTATCTCTGAAAAAATATTTGGGCTTCTAGCAGCGTGTGGGACTTGTTCTATTAGTCCATCTATACTGACCTCCATCAGGTTGCAAATTAAAAATAATTTTTTTCTGCATCTAGCTCTGAAAAAATATTTGGGCTTCTAGCAGTGTGTGGGACTTGGTCTATTAGTCCATCTATACTGACCTCCATCAGGTTGCAAATTAAAAATAAGTTTTTTCTGCATCTAGCTCTGAAAAAATATTTGGGCTTCTAGCAGTGTGTGGGACTTGGTCTATTAGTCCATCTATACTGACCTCCATCAGGTTGCAAATTGAATAAAAAAATTTTCTGCATCTAGCTCTGAAAAAATATTTGGGCTTCTAGCGGTGTGTGGGACTTGGTCTATTAGTCCATCTATACTGACCTCCATCAGGTTGCAAATTAAAAATAATTTTTTTCTGCATCTAGCTCTGAAAAAATATTTGGGCTTCTAGCAGTGTGTGGGACTTGGTCTATTAGTCCATCTATACTGACCTCCATCAGGTTGCAAATTGAATAAAAAAAATTTCTGCATCTAGCTCTGAAAAAATATTTGGGCTTCTAGCGGTGTGTGGGACTTGGTCTATTAGTCCATCTATACTGACCTCCATCAGGTTGCAAATTAAAAATAATTTTTTTCTGCATCTAGCTCTGAAAAAATATTTGGGCTTCTAGCAGTGTGTGGGACTTGGTCTATTAGTCCATCTATACTGACCTCCATCAGGTTGCAAATTAAAAATAATTTTTTTCTGCATCTAGCTCTGAAAAAATATTTGGGCTTCTAGCAGTGTGTGGGACTTGGTCTATTAGTCCATCTATACTGACCTCCATCAGGTTGCAAATTAAAAATAACTTTTTTCTTCATTTATCTCTGAAAAAATATTTGGGCTTCTAGCAGCGTGTGGGACTTGTTCTATTAGTCCATCTATACTGACCTCCATCAGGTTGCAAATTAAAAATAATTTTTCTGCATCTAGCTCTGAAAAAATATTTGGGCTTCTAGCAGTGTGTGGGACTTGGTCTATTAGTCCATCTATACTGACCTCCATCAGGTTGCAAATTAAAAATAATTTTTTTCTGCATCTAGCTCTGAAAAAATATTTGGGCTTCTAGCGGTGTGTGGGACTTGGTCTATTAGTCCATCTATACTGACCTCCATCAGGTTGCAAATTAAAAATAATTTTTTTCTTCATTTATCTCTGAAAAAATATTTGGGCTTCTAGCAGCGTGTGGGACTTGTTCTATTAGTCCATCTATACTGACCTCCATCAGGTTGCAAATTAAAAATAATTTTTTTCTGCATCTAGCTCTGAAAAAATATTTGGGCTTCTAGCAGTGTGTGGGACTTGGTCTATTGGTCCATCTATACTGACCTCCATCAGGTTGCAAATTGAATAAAAAAATTTTCTGCATCTAGCTCTGAAAAAATATTTGGGCTTCTAGCGGTGCGGTGTGTGGGACTTGGTCTATTAGTCCATCTATACTGACCTCCATCAGGTTGCAAATTAAAAATAATTTTTTTCTGCATCTAGCTCTGAAAAAATATTTGGGCTTCTAGCAGTGTGTGGGACTTGGTCTATTAGTCCATCTATACTGACCTCCATCAGGTTGGAAATTAAAAATAATTTTTTTCTGCATCTAGCTCTGAAAAAATATTTGGGCTTCTAGCAGTGTGTGGGACTTGGTCTATTAGTCCATCTATACTGACCTCCATCAGGTTGCAAATTGAATAAAAAAAATTTCTGCATCTAGCTCTGAAAAAATATTTGGGCTTCTAGCGGTGTGTGGGACTTGGTCTATTAGTCCATCTATACTGACCTCCATCAGGTTGCAAATTAAAAATAATTTTTTTCTGCATCTAGCTCTGAAAAAATATTTGGGCTTCTAGCAGTGTGTGGGACTTGGTCTATTAGTCCATCTATACTGACCTCCATCAGGTTGCAAATTAAAAATAATTTTTTTCTGCATCTAGCTCTGAAAAAATATTTGGGCTTCTAGCAGTGTGTGGGACTTGGTCTATTAGTCCATCTATACTGACCTCCATCAGGTTGCAAATTAAAAATAACTTTTTTCTTCATTTATCTCTGAAAAAATATTTGGGCTTCTAGCAGCGTGTGGGACTTGTTCTATTAGTCCATCTATACTGACCTCCATCAGGTTGCAAATTAAAAATAATTTTTCTGCATCTAGCTCTGAAAAAATATTTGGGCTTCTAGCAGTGTGTGGGACTTGGTCTATTAGTCCATCTATACTGACCTCCATCAGGTTGCAAATTAAAAATAATTTTTTTCTGCATCTAGCTCTGAAAAAATATTTGGGCTTCTAGCAGTGTGTGGGACTTGGTCTATTAGTCCATCTATACTGACCTCCATCAGGTTGCAAATTGAATAAAAAAATTTTCTGCATCTAGCTCTGAAAAAATATTTGGGCTTCTAGCGGTGTGTGGGACTTGGTCTATTAGTCCATCTATACTGACCTCCATCAGGTTGCAAATTAAAAATAATTTTTTTCTGCATCTAGCTCTGAAAAAATATTTGGGCTTCTAGCAGTGTGTGGGACTTGGTCTATCAGTCCATCTATACTGACCTCCATCAGGTTGCAAATTAAAAATAATTTTTTTCTGCATCTAGCTCTGAAAAAATATTTGGGCTTCTAGCAGTGTGTGGGACTTGGTCTATTAGTCCATCTATACTGACCTCCATCAGGTTGCAAACTGAATATAATTTTTTTCTGCATCTAGCTCTGAAAAAATATTTGGGCTTCTAGCGGTGTGTGGGACTTGGTCTATTAGTCCATCTATACTGACCTCCATCAGGTTGCAAATTAAAAATAATTTTTTTCTGCATCTAGCTCTGAAAAAATATTTGGGCTTCTAGCAGTGTGTGGGACTTGGTCTATTAGTCCATCTGTACTGACCTCCATCAGGTTGCAAATTAAAAATAAATTTTTTTCTGCATCTAGCTCTGAAAAAATATTTGGGCTTCTAGCAGTGTGTGGGACTTGGTCTATTAGTCCATCTATACTGACCTCCATCAGGTTGCAAATTAAAAATAATTTTTTTCTTCATTTATCTCTGAAAAAATATTTGGGCTTCTAGCAGCGTGTGGGACTTGTTCTATTAGTCCATCTATACTGACCTCCATCAGGTTGCAAATTAAAAATAATTTTTTTCTGCATCTAGCTCTGAAAAAATATTTGGGCTTCTAGCAGTGTGTGGGACTTGGTCTATTAGTCCATCTATACTGACCTCCATCAGGTTGCAAATTAAAAATAATTTTTTTCTGCATCTAGCTCTGAAAAAATATTTGGGCTTCTAGCAGTGTGTGGGACTTGGTCTATTAGTCCATCTATACTGACCTCCATCAGGTTGCAAATTGAATAAAAAAAATTTCTGCATCTAGCTCTGAAAAAATATTTGGGCTTCTAGCGGTGTGTGGGACTTGGTCTATTAGTCCATCTATACTGACCTCCATCAGGTTGCAAATTAAAAATAATTTTTTTCTGCATCTAGCTCTGAAAAAATATTTGGGCTTCTAGCAGTGTGTGGGACTTGGTCTATTAGTCCATCTATACTGACCTCCATCAGGTTGCAAATTAAAAATAATTTTTTTCTGCATCTAGCTCTGAAAAAATATTAGGGCTTCTAGCAGTGTGTGGGACTTGGTCTATTAGTCCATCTATACTGACCTCCATCAGGTTGCAAATTGAATAAAAAAAATTTCTGCATCTAGCTCTGAAAAAATATTTGGGCTTCTAGCGGTGTGTGGGACTTGGTCTATTAGTCCATCTATACTGACCTCCATCAGGTTGCAAATTAAAAATAATTTTTTTCTGCATCTAGCTCTGAAAAAATATTTGGGCTTCTAGCAGTGTGTGGGACTTGGTCTATTAGTCCATCTATACTGACCTCCATCAGGTTGCAAATTAAAAATAATTTTTTTCTGCATCTAGTTCTGAAAAAATATTTGGGCTTCTAGCAGTGTGTGGGACTTGGTCTATTAGTCCATCTATACTGACCTCCATCAGGTTGCAAATTAAAAATAACTTTTTTCTTCATTTATCTCTGAAAAAATATTTGGGCTTCTAGCAGCGTGTGGGACTTGTTCTATTAGTCCATCTATACTGACCTCCATCAGGTTGCAAATTAAAAATAATTTTTCTGCATCTAGCTCTGAAAAAATATTTGGGCTTCTAGCAGTGTGTGGGACTTGGTCTATTAGTCCATCTATACTGACCTCCATCAGGTTGCAAATTGAATAAAAAAAATTTCTGCATCTAGCTCTGAAAAAATATTTGGGCTTCTAGCGGTGTGTGGGACTTGGTCTATTAGTCCATCTATACTGACCTCCATCAGGTTGCAAATTAAAAATAATTTTTTTCTGCATCTAGCTCTGAAAAAATATTTGGGCTTCTAGCAGTGTGTGGGACTTGGTCTATTAGTCCATCTATACTGACCTCCATCAGGTTGCAAATTAAAAATAATTTTTTTCTGCATCTAGCTCTGAAAAAATATTTGGGCTTCTAGCAGTGTGTGGGACTTGGTCTATTAGTCCATCTATACTGACCTCCATCAGGTTGCAAATTGAATAAAAAAATTTTCTGCATCTAGCTCTGAAAAAATATTTGGGCTTCTAGCGGTGTGTGGGACTTGGTCTATTAGTCCATCTATACTGACCTCCATCAGGTTGCAAATTAAAAATAATTTTTTTCTGCATCTAGCTCTGAAAAAATATTTGGGCTTCTAGCAGTGTGTGGGACTTGGTCTATTAGTCCATCTATACTGACCTCCATCAGGTTGCAAATTAAAAATAATTTTTTTCTGCATCTAGCTCTGAAAAAATATTTGGGCTTCTAGCAGTGTGTGGGACTTGGTCTATTAGTCCATCTATACTGACCTCCATCAGGTTGCAAATTAAAAATAATTTTTTTCTTCATTTATCTCTGAAAAAATATTTGGGCTTCTAGCAGCGTGTGGGACTTGTTCTATTAGTCCATCTATACTGACCTCCATCAGGTTGCAAATTAAAAATAATTTTTTTCTGCATCTAGCTCTGAAAAAATATTTGGGCTTCTAGCAGTGTGTGAGACTTGGTCTATTAGTCCATCTATACTGACCTCCATCAGGTTGCAAATTAAAAATAATTTTTTTCTGCATCTAGCTCTGAAAAAATATTTGGGCTTCTAGCAGTGTGTGGGACTTGGTCTATTAGTCCATCTATACTGACCTCCATCAGGTTGCAAATTAAAAATAATTTTTTTCTGCATCTAGCTCTGAAAAAATATTTGGGCTTCTAGCGGTGTGTGGGACTTGGTCTATTAGTCCATCTATACTGACCTCCATCAGGTTGCAAATTAAAAATAATTTTTTTCTGCATCTAGCTCTGAAAAAATATTTGGGCTTCTAGCAGTGTGTGGGACTTGGTCTATTAGTCCATCTATACTGACCTCCATCAGGTTGCAAATTAAAAATAATTTTTTTCTGCATCTAGCTCTGAAAAAATATTTGGGCTTCTAGCAGTGTGTGGGACTTGGTCTATTAGTCCATCTATACTGACCTCCATCAGGTTGCAAATTGAATAAAAAAATTTTCTGCATCTAGCTCTGAAAAAATATTTGGGCTTCTAGCGGTGTGTGGGACTTGGTCTATTAGTCCATCTATACTGACCTCCATCAGGTTGCAAATTAAAAATAATTTTTTTCTGCATCTAGCTCTGAAAAAATATTTGGGCTTCTAGCAGTGTGTGGGACTTGGTCTATTAGTCCATCTATACTGACCTCCATCAGGTTGCAAATTAAAAATAATTTTTTTCTGCATCTAGCTCTGAAAAAATATTTGGGCTTCTAGCAGTGTGTGGGACTTGGTCTATTAGTCCATCTATACTGACCTCCATCAGGTTGCAAATTAAAAATAATTTTTTTCTTCATTTATCTCTGAAAAAATATTTGGGCTTCTAGCAGCGTGTGGGACTTGTTCTATTAGTCCATCTATACTGACCTCCATCAGGTTGCAAATTAAAAATAATTTTTTTCTGCATCTAGCTCTGAAAAAATATTTGGGCTTCTAGCAGTGTGTGGGACTTGGTCTATTAGTCCATCTATACTGACCTCCATCAGGTTGCAAATTAAAAATAATTTTTTTCTGCATCTAGCTCTGAAAAAATATTTGGGCTTCTAGCAGCGTGTGGGACTTGTTCTATTAGTCCATCTATACTGACCTCCATCAGGTTGCAAATTAAAAATAATTTTTTTCTGCATCTAGCTCTGAAAAAATATTTGGGCTTCTAGCAGTGTGTGGGACTTGGTCTATTAGTCCATCTATACTGACCTCCATCAGGTTGCAAATTAAAAATAATTTTTTTCTGCATCTAGCTCTGAAAAAATATTTGGGCTTCTAGCAGTGTGTGGGACTTGGTCTATTAGTCCATCTATACTGACCTCCATCAGGTTGCAAATTAAAAATAATTTTTTTCTGCATCTAGCTCTGAAAAAATATTTGGGCTTCTAGCGGTGTGTGGGACTTGGTCTATTAGTCCATCTATACTGACCTCCATCAGGTTGCAAATTAAAAATAATTTTTTTCTGCATCTAGCTCTGAAAAAATATTTGGGCTTCTAGCGGTGTGTGGGACTTGGTCTATTAGTCCATCTATACTGACCTCCATCAGGTTGCAAATTAAAAATTATTTTTTTCTGCATCTAGCTCTGAAAAAATATTTGGGCTTCTAGCAGTGTGTGGGACTTGGTCTATTAGTCCATCTATACTGACCTCCATCAGGTTGCAAATTAAAAATAATTTTTTTCTGCATCTAGCCCAGCCAATAGTTTTAGCCTAATACCACAGTTTGGCCACTCAGCTCTGCTCGGTTACCATCCATTGTTTTTTTGTGCAAACAACTCCAGAGTTGTGAATTAGTTAACCACCAAAATGAGTGGAAAAAGGCCTGCTGCTGGTGGAAAGGGGAATAGGCGTGTTGGGAAGGGGAAAAAAGGTTGTGTCCGTGGGGTAGGTGCAGAAGAAAGACCATCTTCCAGCCAAACTAAAATGTCTACTTCTTTTAGCGGACAATGTGATAAGATCCCTTTCTTACGGCCACGCCAATCGCTACAAATTCCAGATGATTCACAAAAACAGCAGGTGCTTCAACGGATATCAAGTGCTCCTTTAAGTGGGCTCTCCTCCACATCAACTTCAACATCACAAATACTCCAGTCCTCAAAGGTGTCACCCAAATCGCACTTGCTTCCTCACAGCTCCCAAATCTCCAGCTGCCCGTCTGAGTATGAGGTAGAACAGATGGTTGAGTCTGCAGAGCTGTTTACTCATACTATAGCCTGGGAATCAGAGGTCGACTCCAGCGCTTCTGTGAATCCAGACGAGGAAATGATCTGCACTGATGCCCAGAATCTTTATGAGTCGGATCCAGGACCAGACGCAGAAGGTTCTGACCATAATGTAGACCCTCATTCCCAAACTGTAACTCCTGTTGGTGGAGACAATGAGGAAGACGATGATAAGACTCAAATACCTGATTGGAGCGACAACTTTAGTTTTTTGTCAGGGCAGGAACAGGTTGGCTCTGAGGACGACGGGTGTGATAACGCACAGGGTGATGATGATGAGGTCGGAGATCCCACTTACTGTCAACCCACAGTCAGCCAAGAGATGAGGTCAGCAGAGGAGGTGGAGGAAGATGCTAGTGACGACGAGGTCAGGTTGCGCCTTCCTGGACAGAGACGTAGTACTGGAAGCATGTCAACAACTGCATCCTCAAACACAACTCTGCCTCTCACCACAAGTCGTGGTGGCTCTTCAGGTCGCATGGGTGCTAAGCCTTGCATAGCCTGGGCATTTTTTCAGATCGATAAAGATGACCCAACTCGTGTTATCTGTAACATTTGTCAGCAAAAGCTAAGTAGAGGCCAAAAAATACATAGTTTGAGTACTTCATGCATGAACCGGCACATGGACATGAAGCATAAGTTGCAGTGGGAAGCTCAGTGTGCTACAATGCGGCCTAGCCGGCCGGGCCAATCACTGTCTGCCATATCTTGTGCATCCGCGGCCTCTTCATCCTCTGTGACTGGGGGGACAGCAGTCACACCTGTTTTGGGGCGCAGACCTGCCACCTCTTTACCCGCAACAGCCAGCGTGATTGGCAGGTCATCATTTTCTTTGGAGGTGGTAACACCAGCTGGTGTTGAGCGCTGTCCGACATCGATAGCACCACCTTTGGATCAAGGCAACCTAACATGTCCGCCTGCATCTTCCTCACAGACCGGCAGTTTGCCGGGGACACCCTTATCAACCCCGTCTAAGCACAATAGCCAGCCCTCGGTCCCTCAGATGTGGACAAGTAAAAGACCATTTCCTCCTAGCCATGAGAAAGCTAAGAGGTTGAATTTCACCATCTGCAAGCTCTTGGCTACAGAAATGCTGCCTTTCCGCCTGGTGGACACAGAGGATTTTCGAGACCTTATGTCCGTCGCAGTGCCCCAGTACCAGATGCCCAGTCGGCACTACTTCTCAAAGAAAGGTGTGCCTGCGCTCCACCAGCATGTCGCACACAACATCACCGCTTCTTTGAGAAACTCTGTGTGTGACAGGGTGCATTTCACCACAGACACTTGGACGAGTAGGCATGGACAGGGGCGTTACATGTCGCTGACTGGGCACTGGGTAACTATGGTGACAGCAGGACAAGGGGCTGCTGTCCAAGTCTTGCCGTCCCCACGAGTTGTGCGTCAATCCTCTTTATGTCAAAGTTCCTCCACTGCTTCTGCCTCCTCAACCTCCTCTCGGTCTTCCACCTGCACCCAAAGCCTGTCTGGTCATGCCACAAGCTTTCTAACTGCGCAGAAGGGATCCTGCACACCTCCTTACTATGCTGGCAGTAGGGCTCAACGTCATCAGGCGGTTTTTACATTGAAATGTCTGGGAAATGTGAGTCACACAGCTGAGGAGTTGTGGTCAGCTCTGGAGAACCAATTTCATGAATGGTTGTCTCCAATGGACCTGAAACCAGGGAAGGCCGTGTGCGACAATGCTGCAAACCTGGGTGCGGCCCTTCGCCGGGGCAATGTCACACACGTGCCTTGTATGGCTCACGTGTTGAACCTGGTTGTCCAGCAATTTTTAGCCCACTATCCCAGACTAGATGGCCTTCTGCAGAGGGCACGGTCGCTGTGTGCTCACTTCCGCCGTTCGCATCCCGCAGCTCAGCGACTTACATCTCTACAGAAGTCGTTGGGCCTGCCACTTCACCGGCTAAAATGCGATGTGCCTACCCGGTGGAATTCAACTCTGCACATGTTGCAGCGACTGTGGCAGCACCAACAAGCCCTGGTGCAATACGTTCTGACGTATAGCCTGGGCCAACGAGATTCAGAGGTGGGGCAAATCACGCTGGAGGAGTGGTCTCAGATCAGGAACCTATGCACCCTTCTGCACAGTTTTGAAATGGCGACGAAGATGTTTAGTGCTGACGATGCCATTATCAGCATGACTATTCCGGTGATTTACATGCTGGAGCACATGTTAAACAGAATTCGGAGTCAGGTGGTGGCACAAGAGGAGGTGGAGGAAGTAGAGGAGGAGGAGTTGTATGCGGAAGGGCTAACATCTGCAAGGTCCAGACGGTCGGCAGCACCAAGGCGGCAGGCATGTGAGGGTGGGGGAGATGGTTTTACCAGGGCGCATGGTAGCAGCCAAACTAGTGAGGAAGGTGCAGGAGCCCAGGAAGAAGTGGAGGACGAACTGATGGAAGACTCATCAGATGAGGGAGACCTTGATCACATTTCTGTTGTGCGAGGTTGGGGGGAGAGGACAGAGGAAGGAAGCATGATTGTTACCTCGCCACCAACACAACAGGGACTTGGTGCTCCTGGATGCGCAACACACATGAGTGCCTTCTTGCTGCACTACCTGCAACATGACCCTCGAATTGTGAGAATTAGAAATAATCCTGACTACTGGGTTGCCACACTGTTAGATCCCCGGTACAAAAGTAAATTTGCAGAAATTATTCCTGCCATAGAAAGGGATGCACGCATGCAGGAGTATCAGCAGAGACTGTTGCAGAATCTTACATGTGCTTTTCCACAAAATACCAGTGGTGCACGTAGTGAATCTCACAGTTCCAACTTGCCAACCGTGGGACCGTCAAGTGTTCAGCACTCAAACCGTAACAGAACCACAGTATCTGCTGGTAACATCAATTTTGCGGAATCATTTCACCACTTTTTTAGCCCATCCTTTGCAAGGCCACAGGAGACAAGAAGTCTGACACATAGTCAACGCCTAGAGACGATGGTACAGGAGTATCTCCAAGTAAACATTGAAGCCACGACTGTGTCACTGGACCCTTGCTCTTTTTGGGCTTCCAATCTGGATAAATGGCCGGAGCTAGCCACTTACGCCTTGGAGATCTTGTCATGCCCCGCAGCCAGCGTTCTGTCTGAACGTGTGTTCAGCGCTGCTGGTGGTGTGCTGACAGATAAGCGCACGCGGCTCTCCACTGATAATGTAGACAGACTCACGTTCATAAAGATGAACAAATCATGGATCCGAAACGACTTTTCTACCCCTGTGTCATCCTGGGGAGAGTAAAAGCTTGATGATTGGTTAAAATCACCCTACCAACCGTTTTAAGCTTTCAAATTACTAATCATGTTTATCTGTATCTTGACTGGAAAATAATTTGGGCTTTGTAGCAGTGTGCAGCACTGATCCTATTAGGCCATCTATAATAAGCTTCACCAGATTTAAAATTAAAAATAATTTTTAGCTGCATCTAGCCCGGAAAATAATTTTGGGGCTCCGAGATGCGCAAGACACATAAGTGCCTTCTTGCTGCACTACCTGCAGCATGACCCTCATATTGTCAGAATTCAAAGTAATCATGACTACTGGGTTGCCACACTCTTAGATCCCCCAAACTTTTCGATCAACCTTTTCATTTTAATAAAGACCAAAAAAATGGTCATTTTTGAAATTATAAGCATTAGCAGGTTGTTAGAAACTGAAATCAAACAGTTTTCAACTCAAAACTTTATTCTAGGTGATGTTACATTTTCACATAGGACACCTTGTTCGAAAGGAGCTTCTGAACTCTCTCGTCCATTGAATTTGTCAGGTTTTGGATGGTTTCTGCTTCAATTGTTTTGCATGAGGACAGAATACCCTCCCAGAGCTGTTGCTTAGATGTGAACTGCCTCCCGCCATCATAGACACTCCTTTTAATGATGCTCCAAAGGTTCTGAATGTGGTAGAGGTCAGGGGAGCATGGGGGTCACACCATAAGTTTGTCCCCTTTTATGCCCATATCAGCCAGAGATGCAGATGTTTTATGTGCAGCATGAGATGGTGCATTATCATGCAGAAAAATGATCTTGCTGTGAAATACACGGTTCTTCTTCTTGAACCATGGCAGGAAGTGCTGTTTGAGAAAATCCACATACATTATGGAGTTCATCTTTAGCGCCTTCAGGGATCCTAAAGGGGCCGACAATCTCTCTCCCCATGATTCCAGCCCAAAACATTACTCCACCTCCTCCTTGTTGGCGCTGTAGCCGTGTTTGCGTGGGGTGTCCATCAACCAGCCATCCTCCACTCCATTCATCTGGACCATCGAGCGCTGCACGGCACTCATCCGTGAACAAAACAGTTTTGAAATCAGTCTTCATGTAATGTTTGGCCCACTGGAGCCGTTTCTGCTTGTGTGAAGTGGATAGAGGAGGTCGACAGGATGGCATATGCACAGCTGCAAACCTCTGAAGGACCCTGCATCTTGTTGTTCGGGGGACGTTGGAGGCACAAGCAGCTTCAAAAACTTGTCTGCTGCTATGACAAGGCTTTTTTGCCGCTGCTGTTTCAACCTGACGTAATTGCCTGTAGGAAAGAGTCCCCAATTTGCCCTTATCAGCACGCACACGTGTGTACTGTGAATCAGCTACATACTTCTTGATTGCCAAGACACTTCATCCTGATCATCGCACAATGTTGATTGTAGTCATGCCTTGACCTAAACACTCCACAATTTGTTGCTTCTCAGCAGCCGACACATCCTTTTTCTTTCCCATTTTGGCAGAAAATGTAGGCTGCTTAATAATGTGAGAGAGCCTTCTTAAGTAGTCTTGCCTTTCATTGGACACACCTGCCAAACTAATTAGCACAGGTGTCTGCAATTGCTTACAGTGATATAAAGAGCCCTGACACACATCACCATCAATGAGTTTAACTGACAAACAAACAAATTCTTCCCTTATCACTCCTAAACACTTTTTGCATAATAATTTGGAACGCGGTGTACATGTGCTTTTCCACAAAACACCAGTGGTTCACGTAGTGAATCTTACAGTTCTAACTTGCCAACCGTGGTCTGTATGGAATTGTTCAATAAAGGGCCCAAAATTAAGATAACATAGATGGGAGAGGTCTCTATGAATAGGAATTCCTAAGTATTTGATACCCTGTGAGGGCCAGGCAAAGGGAAAGTTGGACTGGATGGAATCCTATATGGATTTAGGGAGGGAGACATCGAGGGCCTCAGACTTCGCTGCATTGATTTTAAAATTTTACCATGTAACAAAGTGATCTATTTCAGCCATAACAGCAGGGATGGATATATGTGATTGAGTGATATATACTAGGACATCATCAGCAAATAGAGAGCACTTGTACTCGGTGCCTCCCACCTCAATCCACCTAATATTGGGGTTATGGCGAATTGATGAGAGCAGGTGCTCCGTCACTAGGATGTATAAGAGAGGGGACAGAGGACATCCCTGCCTTGTCCCATTGGTGATTGTGAAAGGTGATGAAAATGTTCTGACGCACCCCCTGGGCCTTGGGACACCCGGAGCCGGACCCTTTTTGGTGGATGCTGGTGGTTGTAGTCTTCGTGGCGGCGATCCGGTTCCGTGGCTCAGGGCGGTCAAACCAGTGGCGGAACTATTTATGTGGTTTTGATGTTTAAATGTCCGACTACGCCACCCGTGGATTGCGGTCAGAGTGAACCGCCGCTACAGGGCAGACCGCTAAGGCTGGTGTTGTGGGTGCAGCAGAGCGTAGCATAACTCCCCACGGGAGGAGTATAGCCTCAGGGCAGTGTATGCGGAGGATGGGGGTGATGGTGCAGGGCAGCAGCAGTAACGACACGGAGTCAGTGATGCAGTTCAGGGCCTTTACTCACAGTTCTTATTATCCAGACCACGTCTGCAGGTAACGGCTGCCCACGTCGTACTGTGCTCACCAGGTGAGGGGCTCAGACAACTCCCAGATAACTTTGGAGCGCTTCACAGGACCCCCTTTGTGTGTCCTTTGTCTGGCCTTTCTTACCAACACTTCTGTCCGGCTGCCTCGGGCCTCCTCTTGGTAAACTTGGCGCCAGTTTCCCTGACCCTATGTGGTGCCATCCTAGCGGGTGGAGCAAGGGGCTGCGCCACATAAAATGTCAGAGCCTCCGGTTTCTAGCTGAGGGTCGTTTCCTGCCTCCACTAGTTCGGGGACCGGTCTCCCCCTTTGGCCTGACCCCTCCACGCAGGTGGATTCGGGCGTGCGGTGGCGACTCGCCCGTCCGCACCCCTGGGATCCCTTCATTCCTCGTTCCTGG
Organism: Phyllobates terribilis; assembly: GCF_046119375.1. Taxonomy (NCBI): domain Eukaryota; kingdom Metazoa; phylum Chordata; class Amphibia; order Anura; family Dendrobatidae; genus Phyllobates; species Phyllobates terribilis. The sequence goes on from NW_027362769.1 coordinate 68,250,599, forward strand.
AGCCTTCTCCGCTCCTCTTCCTTCCTTCTCCCTCTTGCAGGCCTGGGCCTCTGTTACTAGGCCCGCCTCCGGAGCAGAGCTCATGCAGAGCCCCTGCTCCCTGCCACTTCTGCTCAGACTTCTCTGCACTGAACTAAGATGGTGCCCACCTTTTATACTCCCTTCTCAATGCACCCAGGAACTGCTTCCTCCCTGCTCCTGCACTGCAGGGTTCCCCTTCCTCAGTGTTCCCTCCCCCCACTCCAGCCAGGGACAGGGACTGTCGTGCCCATCTCAGGGGCATATTGGTCGCCCTGCCCCACGGCAATGTGGTGTAATGCATGCAGGTGTCGGGTCCTGATCCACACTCCATCCTTATCTGAGAGTGAGATATCACACCGCTGGGTGAGGTGCAATACGTCTGTAGCAACCGAGCCCTCGGTGCTACAGTTCCATTTATCTTCAGCCTAGGTGACGTATTGTGATACAGGGCCGTGATTTTGGCTATAAAAGGGTCCCCTAGACCCCTACCCCAAGCTTTTTAAGAGAATCATATATGGCGTGCCAGGAGACTCTATGGAATGCTTTCTCAGCATCCAACGAGAGTATCTACTTACAAATTTTTAACTGCATCTAGCCCAGGAAATACTTTGTGCCTAGTAGCAGTGTCTGCTAGTCAGCGGATTATCCCGGCTGTTAAGCAAGCTACACCACCTGTAGTTTGGACACTTAATTTTTTCAAAGGAAATGCTTCGGGACCACGGGATACTTAGTGAAGAGCATCAGGAGGCACCCCAAGGCATAGGGGCTGGGACTGGCACTAGGATGCCTTGCGGTGGACAGCCGAGCTCGATCCTTATAAAAGCTTTTTAACTGCAGCAGCTTTAGTGGACGCTACTGGAGCTGGAATTACGCGGCTGCTGGCATGAGACTTGCCCTCCAATAGATCCTTGTAAATGGATTTAAAGTGTATTCATTCAAATTAGAGGGACAATTTAAATTAAAAAGCTTAGAGCTGCCTCCACCACAGGGGGGCTCTCTCGACCCACCAGCGGACAGGCACCAGTATTGGGAGAGGGGGGCTGGCCGTCAGGGTTCACCGCGGCTCTGGCACAAACCCGGCGACACGGAGGTGGCACGGGCAGGAGCGGACTGGCCGTCTCGGCTTCTCACTTTTTGGATTTTAGAAGGGCATGACATGCCTATATCTGTGTCTCCCCCTCCTTTTACTCCTCCACCTCTTTTCTTTTCGCATGACTATATGTACTTGTCACTTTTCCATGTGTTAGTTGTGTCTTCTGAGCAGTCTGTCAGCTTTTGGACACCTTTGAAGGTGTTTTCTATGTGTTTCTATGTGTTTTTGTTTGCCTGCCATTGGTTTTAACGGTGTTCGAAGGTGTTCGACGAACAGTTCGACGAACAGTTCGGCGAACACACGGGTGTTCGACGAACCGAACCGAACTCGAACACTACGGGGGTGGCTCAACACTACTTCCATTGTTCTCGGAATTCCGCTGAAGTTTAAAAATGCTTCGCAACACTTCCATTGTTCTCGGAATTCCGTTTACGTTTAAAAATGCTTCGGAACTCTTCCATTGTTATCGGTATTCCGCTGACGTTTAAAAATGCTTCGGAACTATTCAATTGTTCCCGGAATAATGCTGAAGTTTAAAAATACTTCGGAACTCTTCCTTTGTTCTCGGTATTCCGCTGATGTTTAAAAATGCTCGGAACTCTTCAATTGTTCTCGGAATTCCGTTGACGTTTAAATATGCTTCGGAACTCTTGAATTGTTCTCAGAATTCTGCTGACATTTAAAAATGCTTCGGAACTCTTCCATTCCTCTCGGAATTCTGCTGAAGTTTAAAAATGCTTCGGAACTCTTCCATTGTTCTCGGAATTCCGCTGAAGTTTAAAAATGCTTCGCAACTCTTCCCTTGTTCTCGGAATTCCGTTGACGTCTAAAAATGCTTCGGAACTCTTCCATTGTTATCGGTATTCTGCTGACGTTTTAAAATGCTTCGGAACTCAACCATTGTTCTCCGAATTCCGCTGAAGTTTAAAAATGCTTCGGAACTCTTCCATTGCTCTCCGAATTCCGCTGAAGTTTAAAAATGCTTCGGAACTCTTCCATTGTTCTCGAAATTCCGCTGAAGTTTAAAAATGCTTCGGAATTCTTCCGTTGTTCCCGGAATTAAGCTGAAGTTTAAAAATGCTTCGGAACTCTTCCATTGCTCTCGAAATTCCGCTGAAGTTTAAATATGCTTCGGAACTCTTCCATTGTTCCCGGACTTATGCTGAAGTTTAAAAATGCTTCGTAACTCTTCCATTGTTCTCGGAATTCTGCTGAAGTTTAAAAATGCTTCGCAACTCTTCCATTGTTCTCGGAATTCCGTTGACGTTTAAAAATGCTTCGGAACTCTTCCATTGTTCTCGGAATTCCGCTGACATTTAAAAATGCTTCGGATCTCTTCCATTGTTCTCCGAATTCCGCTGAAGATTAAAAATGCTTCTGAATTCTTCCATTGTTCTCGAAATTCCGCTGAAGTTTAAAAATGCTTCGGAACTCTTCCGTTGTTCCCGGAATTACGCTGAAGTTTAAAAATGCTTCGGAACTCTTCCATTGCTCTCGAAATTCCGCTGAAGTTTTAATATGCTTCGGAACTCTTCCAATGTTCCCGGAATTATGCTGAAGTTTAAAAATGCTTCGGAACTCTTCCATTGTTCTCGGAATTCCGCTGAAGTTTAAAAATACTTCGCAACTCTTCCATTGTTCTCGGAATTCCGTTGACGTTTAAAAATGCTTCGCAACTCTTCCATTGTTATCGGTATTCCGCTGACGTTTGAAAATGCTTCGGAACTCTTCCATTGTTATTGGAATTCTGCTGAAGTTTAAAAATGCTTCGGAACACTTCCATTGTTCTCGGAATTCTGCTGTAGTTTAGAAATGCTCGGAACTCTTCCATTGTTCTCAGAATTCCGCTGACGTTTAAAAATGCTTCCGAACTCTTCCATTGTTCTCGGAATTCCGCTGACGTTTAAAAATTCTTCGGAACTCTTCCATTGTTCTCGGAATTCCGTTGACGTTTAAAAGTGCTTCGGAACTCTTCCATTGTTGTCGGAATTACGCTGACGTTTAAAAATGCTTCGGAACTCTTCCATTGTTCATGAAATTCTGCTGAAGTTTAAATATGCTTCGGAACTCTTCCATTGTTCACGGAATTACGCTGAAGTTTAAAAATACTTCAGAACTCTTCCATTGTTCTCGGAATTCCGCTGAAGTTTAAAAATGCTTCGCAACGCTTCCATTGTTCTCGGAATTCCATTTACGTTTAAAAATGCTTCGGAACGCTTCCATTGTTATCGGTATTCCGCTGAAGTTTAAAAATGCTTCGGAACTCTTCCACTGTTTTTGGAATTACGCTGACGTTTAAAAATGCTTCGGAACTCTTCCATTGTTCTCCGAATTCCGCTGAAGTTTAAAAATGCTTCGGAATTCTTCCATTGTTCTCGAAATTCCGCTGAAGTTTAAAAATGCTTCGGAACTCTTCCTTTGTTCCCGGAATTACGCTGAAGTTTAAAAATGCTTCGGAACTCTTCCATTGCTCTCGAAATTCCGCTGAAGTTTATATATGTTTTGGAACTCTTCCATTGTTTGAGGAATTATGCTGAAGTTTAAAAATGCTTCGGAACTCTTCCATTGTTCTCGGAATTCCGCTGAAGTTTAAAAATGCTTCGCAACTCTTCCATTGTTCTCGGAATTCCGTTGACGTTTAAAAATGCTTCGGAACTCTTCCATTGTTATCGGTATTCCGCTGACGTTTAAAAATGCTTCGGAACTCTTCCATTGTTATTGGAATTCTGCTGAAGTTTAAAAATGCTTCGGAACTCTTCCATTGTTCTCGGAATTCTGCTGAAGTTTAAAAATGCTCGGAACTCTTTCCATTGTTCTCAGAATTCCGCTGACGTTTAAAAATGCTTCCGAACTCTTCCATTGTTCTCGGAATTCCGCTGACGTTTAAAAATTCTTCGGAACTCTTCCATTGTTCTCGGAATTCCGTTGACGTTTAAAAGTGCTTCGGAACTCTTCCATTGTTGTCGGAATTACGCTGACGTTTAAAAATGCTTCGGAACTCTTCCATTGTTCTCGAAATTCTGCTGAAGTTTAAATATGCTTCGGAACTCTTCCATTGTTCACGGATTTACGCTGAAGTTTAAAAATGCTTCAGAACTCTTCCATTGTTCTCGGAATTCCGCTGAAGTTTAAAAATGCTTCGCAACACTTCCATTGTTCTCGGAATTCCGTTTACGTTTAAAAATGCTTCGGAACTCTTCCATTGTTATCGGTATTCCGCTGACGTTTAAAAATGCTTCGGAACTCTTCCACTGTTTTCGGAATTACGCTGACGTTTAAAAATGCTTCGGAACGCTTCCATTGTTCTCAGAATTCTGCTGAAGTTTAAAAATGCTTCGGAACTCTTCCATTGTTCTGGGAATTCCGCTGAAGTTTAAAAATGCTTCGGAACTCTTCCTTTGTTCTCAGAATTCCTCTAACGTTTAAAAATGCTTCGGAACCCTTCCATTGTTTTCGGAATTCCGTTGACGTTTAAAAATGCTTCGGAACTCTTCAATTGTTCTCGGAATTCTGCTGACATTTAAAAATGTTTCGGAACTCTTCCATTGTTATCGGAATTACGCTGACGTTTAAAAATGCTTCGGAACTCTTCCTTTGTTCTCAGAATTCCGTTAACATTTAAAAATGCTTCGGAACTCTTCCATTGTTTTCGGAATTCCGTTGACGTTTAAAAATACTTCAGAACTCTTCCATTGTTCTCGGAATTCCGCTGAAGTTTAAAAATGCTTCGCAACTCTTCCATTGTTCTCGGAATTCCATTTACGTTTAAAAATGCTTCGGAACGCTTCCATTGTTATCGGTATTCCGCTGAAGTTTAAAAATGCTTCGGAACTCTTCCACTGTTTTTGGAATTACGCTGACGTTTAAAAATGCTTCGGAACTCTTCCATTGTTCTACGAATTCCGCTGAAGTTTAAAAATGCTTCGGAATTCTTCCATTGTTCTCGAAATTCCGCTGACGTTTAAAAATTCTTCGGAACTCTTCCATTGTTCTCGGAATTCCGTTGATGTTTAAAAGTGCTTCGGAACCCTTCCATTGTTGTCGGAATTACGCTGACGTTTAAAAATGCTTCGGAACTCTTCCATTGTTCTCGAAATTCCGCTGAAGTTTAAATATGCTTCGGAACTCTTCCATTGTTCACGGATTTACGCTGAAGTTTAAAAATGCTTCAGAACTCTTCCATTTTTCTCGGAATTCCGCTGAAGTTTAAAAATGCTTCGCAACACTTCCATTGTTCTCGGAATTCCGTTTACGTTTAAAAATGCTTCGGAACTCTTCCATTGTTATAGGTATTCCGCTGACGTTTAAAAATGCTTCGGAACTCTTCCACTGTTTTCGGAATTACGCTGACGTCTAAAAATGCTTCGGAATGCTTCCATTGTTCTCAGAATTCTGCTGAAGTTTAAAAATGCTTCGGAACTCTTCCATTGTTCTGGGAATTCCGCTGAAGTTTAAAAATGCTTCAGAACTCTTGTATTGTTCCCGGAATTACGCTGAAGTTTAAAAATGCTTCGGAACTCTTCCTTTGTTCTCAGAATTCCGCTAACGTTTAAAAATGCTTCGGAACTCTTCCATTGTTTTCGGAATTCCGTTGACGTTTAAAAATGCTTCGGAACTCTTCAATTGTTCTCAGAATTCTGCTGACATTTAAAAATTTTTCGGAACTCTTCCATTGTTATCGGAATTCTGCTGAAGTTTAAAAATGCTTCGGAACTCTTCCATAGTTTCCGGAATTCCACTGAAGTTTAAAAATGCTTCAGAACTCTTCCATTGTTCTCGGAATTCTGCTGAAGTTTGCAAATGCTTCAGAACTCTTCCATTGTTCTCGGAATTCCGTTGACGTTTAAAAATGCTTCGGAACTCTTCCATTGTTATTGGAATTCCGTTGACGTTTAAAAATGCTTCGTAACTCTTCCATTGTTATCGGTATTCAGCTGACGTTTAAAAATGCTTCAGAACTCTTCCATTGTTATCGGAATTCTGCTGAAGTTTAAAAATGCTTCGGAACTCTTCCATTGTTCTCGGAATTCTGCTGAAGTTTAAAAATGCTCGGAACTATTCCATTGTTCTCAGAATTCCGCTGACGTTTGAAAATGCTTTGGAACTCTTCCATTGTTCTCGGAATTCTGCTGAAGTTTAAATATGCTTCAGAACTGTTCCATTGTTCTCGGAATTCCGCTGACGTTTAAAAATGCTTCGGAACTCTTCCATTGTTCTCCGAATTCTGCTGAAGTTTAAAAATGCTTCGGAACTCTTCCATTGTTCTCGAAATTCCGCTGAAGTTTAAAAATGCTTTGGAACACTTCCGTTGTTCCTGGAATTACGCTGAAGTTTAAAAATGGTTCGGAACTCTTCCATTGCTCTCGAAATTCCGCTGAAGTTTAAATATGCTTTGGAACTCTTACATTGTTCCCGGAATTTTGCTGAAGTTTAAAAATGCTTCGGAACTCTTCCATTGTTCTCGGATATCCGCTGAAGTTTAAAAGTGCTTCGCAACTCTTCCATTGCTCTCGGAATTCCGTTGACGTTTAAAAATGCTTCGGAACTCTTCCATTGTTATCGGTATTCCGCTGACGTTTAAAAATGCTTCGGAACTCTTCCATTGTTCTCGGAATTCAGCTGAAGTTTAAAAATGCTTCGGAACTCTTCCATTGTTCTCGGAATTCCGCTGAAGTTTAAAAATGCTTCGGAACTCTTCCTTTGTTCCCCGGAATTACGCTGAAGTTTAAAAATGCTTCGGAACTCTTCCATTGTTCTCGGAATTCTGCTGAAGTTTAAAAATGCTTCAGAACACTTCCATTGTTCTCGGAGTTCTGCTAAAGTTTAAAAATGCTCGGAACTCTTCCATTGTTCTCAGAATTCCGCTGACGTTTAAAAATGCTTCGGAACTCTTCCATTGTTCTCGGAATTCCGCTGACCTTTAAAAGTGCTTCGGAACTCATCAATTGTTCTCGGAATTCCGCTGATGCTTAAAAATGCTTCGGAACTCTCCCATTGTTCTCGGAATTCTGCTGAAGTTTAAAAATGCTTCGGAATTCTTCCATTGTTCTAGGAATTCTGCTGAAGTTTGAAAATGCTTTGGAACTATTACATTGTTCTCAGAATTCCGCTGAAGTTCAAAAATGCTTTGGAACTCTTCCATTGTTCTCGGAATTCCGTTGACGTTTAAAAATGCTTCGGAACTCGTCCATTGTTATCGGAATTCCGCTGACGTTTAAAAATGCTTCGGAACTCTTTCCATTGTTTTCGGAATTCCGCTGACGTTTAAAAATGCTACGGAACTCAACCATTGTTCTCAGAATACAGTTGACGTTTAAAAATGCTTCGGAACTCTACCATTTTTCCAGAATTTCGCTGAAGTTAAAAATGTTTCGTAACTCTTCCATTGTTAGCGGAATTCTGCTGACGTTTAAAAATGCTTCGGAACTCTTCCATTGTTCTCGGAATTGCATTGATGTTTAAAAATGCTTCGGAACTCTTCAATTGATTTCGGAATTCTGATGAAGTTTAAAAATGCTTCGGAACTCTTCCATTGTTCTCGGAATTCCGCTAAAGTTTAAAAATGCTTCGGAACTCTTCCATTGTTCTCGGAATTCCGCTGAAGTTAAAAATGCTTCGGAACTCTTCCGTTGTTCCCGGAATTCCGCTGAAGTTTAAATATGCCTCGGAACTCTTCCATTGTTCTCGGAATTCTGTTGACGTTTAAAAATGCTTCGGAACTCTTCCATTGTTATCGGAATTCCGCTGACGTTTAAAAATGCTTCGGAACTCTTCCATTGTTCTTGGAATTCCGTTGACATTTAAAAGTGCTTCGGAACTCTTCAATTGTTCTCGAAATTCTGCTGACATTTAAAAATGCTTTGGAACTCTTCCATTGTTCCCGGAATTCCACTGAAGTTTGAAAATGCTTCGGAGCTCTTTCCATTGTTTTCGGAATTCCGCTGACATTTAAAAATGCTACGGAACTCAACCATTGTTCTCGGAATACTGATGACGTTTAAAAATGCTTCAGAACTCTTCCATTGTTCTCGGAATTCCGTTGAAGTTTAAAAATGCTTCGGAAATCTGCAATAGTTCTCGGAATTCTGCTGGCATTTAAAAATGCTTCGGAACTCTTCCATTGGTCACGGAATTCCGCTGAAGATTAAAAATGCTTCGGAACTCTTCCAATGTTCTCCGAATTCTGCTGAAGTTTAAAAATGCTTCGGAGCTCTTCAATTGTTCTCGGAATTCCCTTGAAGTTTAAAAATGCTTCGGAACTCTACCATTTTTCCTGAATTACGCTGAAGTTTAAAATGTTTCGTAACTCTTGAATTGTTAGCGGAATTCTGCTGATGTTTAAAAATGCTTCGGAACTCTTCCATTGTTCTTGGAATTGCATTGATGTTTAAAAATGCTTCGGAACTCTTCAATTGTTTTCGGATTTCTGATGAAGTTTAAAAATGCTTCGGAACTCTTCCATTGTTCTCGGAATTCCGCTGACGTTTAAAAATGCTTCGGAACTCTTCCATTGTTCTTGGAATTCCCTTGACGTTTAAAAGTGCTTCGGAACTCTTCAATTGTTCTCGGAATTCTGCTGACATTTAAAAATGCTTTGGAACTCTTCCATTGTTTCCGGAATTCCACTGAAGTTTGAAAATGCTTCGGAGCTCTTCCTTTGTTCTCGGAATTCCGCTGAAGTTTAAAAATGCTTCGGAACTCTTTCCATTGTTTTCGGAATTCCGCTGACGTTTAAAAATGCTACGGAACTCAACCATTGTTCTTGGAATACCGTTGACGTTTAAAAATGCTTCGGAACTCTTCAATTGTTCTCGAAATTCTGCTGATATTTAAAAATGCTTCGAAACTCTTCCATTGTTCTCGGAATTCTGCTGGAGTCTAAAAATGCTTCGGAACTCTTCCATGGTTCCCGGAATTCTGCTGAAGTTTAAAAATGTTTCGGAACTCTTCCATTGTTCTCGGATTTCCGCTGAAGTTTAAAATTGCTTCGGAACTCTTCCATTGTTCTCGGAATTCTGCTTAAGTTTAAAAATGTTTCGGAACTCTTCCGTTGTTCCCGGAATTCGGCTGAAGTATAAAAATGCTTTGGAACTCTTCCACTGTTCTCGGAATTCCGCTGACGTTTAAAAATGCTTCTAGACTCTTCCATTGTTCTCGGAATTCCGTTGACGTTTAAAAGTGCTTCGAAACTCTTCAATTGTTCTCGGAATTCCGCTGAAGTCTAAATATGCTTTGGAACTCTTCCATTGATCCCGGAATTACGCTGAAGTTTAAAAATGCTTCGGAACTCTTCCATTGTTCTCGGAATTCCGCTGAAGTTTAAAAATGCTTCGGAACTCTTCCATTGTTCTCGGTATTCCGTTGATGTTTAAAAATGCTTTGGAACTCTTCCATTGTTATCGGCATTCCGCTGACGTTTAGAAATGCTTCGGAACTCTTCCATTGTTCCCAGAATTCTGCTGAAGTTTAACAATGCTTTGGAACTCTTCCATTTTTCTCAGAATTCGGCTGAAGTTCAAAAATGCTTCGGAACTCTTCAATTGTTCTCGGTATTCCGCTGTTGCTTATAAATGCATCGGAACTCTCCCATTGTTCTCGGAATTCTGCTGAAGTTTAAAAATGCTTTGGAACTCTTCCATTGTTCTTGGAATTCCGTTGACGTTTAAAAGTGCTTCGAACTCTTCAATTGTTCTCGGAATTCTGATGACATTTAAAAATGCTTTGGAACTCTTCCCTTGCTCCCGGAATTCTACTGAAGTTTGAAAATGCTTCGGAGCTCTTCCTTTGTTCTCGGAATTCCGCTGAAGTTTAAAAATGCTTCGGAACTCTTTCCATTGTTTTCGGAATTCCGCTGACGTTTAAAAATGCTACGGAACTCAACCATTGTTCTCAGAATACCGTTGACGTTTAAAAATGCTTCGGAACTCTACCATTTTTCCAGAATTACGCTGAAGTTAAAAATGTTTCGTAACTCTTGCATTGTTAGCGGAATTCTGCTGACGTTTAAAAATGCTTCGGAACTCTTCCATTGTTCTCGGAATTGCATTGATGTTTAAAAATGCTTCGGAACTCTTCAATAGAGATGAGCGTTGTTCTACTCGAACTGTTCGCCAATCTCAAATTCGAGCTGTTTTGGGCGGTGTTCGAGCCGTTCGGCGAACACGAACAATTTGAGAAAAATTCGGCTGTTCGAGGTTATGTTCGATAACTGTTCGTGCACCAAAATCATAACTGGATTTTTTCTCAGTAATGATGAAAATTAATGTTAATACGCAGTTTGAGTGTACAGCGGGATAGGGGGAGGGGCAGGGGATGGATCTCTGCAGGAACAATGAAGATCTCCATTTTTTTTTCTCTTTCCCGCATTTACAGTGGGGAGGTGCAATCTGTCAGCCTATCAGCAGCGCACACAAGGAGCGAAGTGCTTTTTTTCACACAAGCAAGGGCATGTGTCATTGGCAGTGTATGTCACATGTCCTTGCCCTATAAGACCAAGCCATTTTCCCCGTCGCCACCATTTTCTCACTGCTGCAGCTGCGTGTTAGACGGCACCGCTGTTGCTGTGTGCGCTATACCTTGTTAATTTCAAGCCAATTTTCGCACAAATATACAGATAGCTTGGGAGTAGGGAATAGTTGTGATTGCAGTCCTTTTAAGGACTAGGTTACAGCATTTCCTACGACTTTTATCAGGGAGGTCTGTGCTATTAAATAGATCGGTTGTGGGAGTAAAGACTAATTGTAATTGCAGTCCTTTTCAGGACTAGGTTACATGAGTTCCTATCAGTTTTTGCCAGGCAGGTCTGTGCCAGTGCTGTGCAAGTTTTTTTCACAGCATTTGGCTGAATCTAGCAAAGCTAATCCTTTTTGGCCTATTGCAGAGTGTGTTAGTCAGTGGAGTAGCCTATCTGTGTTGCAAGATATACCACCTGTGTATAGAATACCAATTTTTTTACTGCACCTAGTGAAGTAAAATCTTTTGGGCACAGCATCATTCTATTAGTCCATCTATACTGACCTCCATCAGGTTGCAAATTAAAACTAATTTTTATCTGCATCTACAGTACCTCTGAAAAAATATTTGGGCTTCTAGCAGTGTGTGGGACTTGTTCTATTAGTCCATCTATACTGACCTCCATCAGGTTGCAAACTGAATATATTTTTTTCTGCATCTACCTCTGAAAAAATATTGGGCTTCTAGCTGTGTGTGGGTCTTGTTCTATTAATCCATCTATACTGACCTCCATCAGGTTGCAAACTGAATATATTTTTTTCTGCATCTACCTCTGAAAAAATATTTGGCCTTCTAGTAGTGTGTCGGACTTTCTCTATTAGTCCATCTATACTGACCTCCATCAGGTTGCAAATTAAAAATAATTTTTATCTGCATCTACAGTACCTCTGAAAAAATATTTGGGCTTCTAGCTGTGTGCGGGACTTGTTGTATTAGTCCATCTATACTGACCTCCATCAGGTTGCAAACTGAATATATTTTTTTCTGCATCTACCTGTGAAAAAATATTTGGCCTTCTAGTAGTGTGTCAGACTTTCTCTATTAGTCCATCTATACTGACCTCCATCAGGTTGCAAATTAAAACTAATTTTTATCTGCATCTACAATACCTCTGAAAAAATATTTGGGCTTCTAGCAGTGTGTGGGACTTGTTCTATTAGTCCATCTATACTGACCTCCATCAGGTTGCAAACTGAATATATTTTTTTCTGCATCTACCTCTGAAAAAATATTGGGCTTCTAGCTGTGTGTGGGTCTTGTTCTATTAATCCATCTATACTGACCTCCATCAGGTTGCAAACTGAATATATTTTTTTCTGTATCTACCTCTGAAAAAATATTTGGCCTTCTAGTAGTGTGTCGGACTTTCTCTATTAGTCCATCTATACTGACCTCCATCAGGTTGCAAATTCAAAATAAATTTTTTCTGCATCTAACCCAGCCAATAGTTTTGGCCTAATACCACAGTTTGGCCACTCAGCTCTGCTCGGTTACCATCCATTGTTTTTTTTGCAAACAACTCCAGAGTTGTGAATTAGTTAACCACCAAAATGAGTGGAAAAAGGCCTGCTGCTGGTGGAAAGGGGAATAGGCGTGTTGGGAAGGGGAAAAAAGGTTGTGTCCGTGGGGTAGGTGTTAAAGCAACAGTAACATCTTCAGAAGAAAGACCATCTTCCAGCCAAACTAAAATGTCTACTTCTTTTAGCGGACAATGTGATAAGATCCCTTTCTTACGGCCACGCCAATCGCTACAAATTCCAGATGAGGCACAAAAACAGCAGGTGCTTCAACGGATATCAAGTGCTCCTTTAAGTGGGCTCTCCTCCACATCAACTTCAACATCACAAATACTCCAGTCCTCAAAGGTGTCACCCAAATCGCACTTGCTTCCTCACAGCTCCCAAATCTCCAGCTGCCCGTCTGAGTATGAGGTAGAACAGATGGTTGAGTCTGCAGAGCTGTTTACTCATACTATAGCCTGGGAATCAGAGGTCGACTCCAGCGCTTCTGTGAATCCAGACGAGGAAATGATCTGCACTGATGCCCAGAATCTTTATGAGTCGGATCCAGGACCAGACGCAGAAGGTTCTGACCATAATGTAGACCCTCATTCCCAAACTGTAACTCCTGTTGGTGGAGACAATGAGGAAGACGATGATAAGACTCAAATACCTGATTGGAGCGACAACTTTAGTTTTTTGTCAGGGCAGGAACAGGTTGGCTCTGAGGACGACGGGTGTGATAACGCACAGGGTGATGATGATGAGGTCGGAGATCCCACTTACTGTCAACCCACAGTCAGCCAAGAGATGAGGTCAGCAGAGGAGGTGGAGGAAGATGCTAGTGACGACGAGGTCAGGTTGCGCCTTCCTGGACAGAGACGTAGTACTGGAAGCACGTCAACAACTGCATCCTCAAACACAACTCTGCCTCTCACCACAAGTCGTGGTGGCTCTTCAGGTCGCATGGGTGCTAAGCCTTGCATAGCCTGGGCATTTTTTCAGATCGATAAAGATGACCCAACTCGTGTTATCTGTAACATTTGTCAGCAAAAGCTAAGTAGAGGCCAAAAAATACATAGTTTGAGTACTTCATGCATGAACCGGCACATGGACATGAAGCATAAGTTGCAGTGGGAAGCTCAGTGTGCTACAATGCGGTCTAGCCGGCCGGGCCAACCACCGTCTGCCATATCTTGTGCATCCGCGGCCTCTTCATCCTCTGTGACTGGGGGGACAGCAGTCACACCTGTTTTGGGGCGCAGACCTGCCACCTCTTTACCCGCAACAGCCAGCGTGATTGGCAGGTCATCATTTTCTTTGGAGGTGGTAACACCAGCTGGTCTTGAGCGCTGTCCGACATCGATAGCACCACCTTTGGATGAAGGCAACCTAACATGTCCGCCTGCATCTTCCTCACAGACCGGCAGTTTGCCGGGGACACCCTTATCAACCCCGTCTAAGCACAATAGCCAGCCCTCGGCCCCTCAGATGTGGACAAGTAAAAGACCATTTCCTCAGAGCCATGAGAAAGCTAAGAGGTTGAATTTCACCATCTGCAAGCTCTTGGCTACAGAAATGCTGCCTTTCCGCCTGGTGGACACAGAGGATTTTCGAGACCTTATGTCCGTCGCAGTGACCCAGTACCAGATGCCCAGTCGGCACTACTTCTCAAAGAAAGGTGTGCCTGCGCTCCACCAGCATGTCGCACACAACATCACCGCTTCTTTGAGAAACTCTGTGTGTGACAGGGTGCATTTCACCACAGACACTTGGACGAGTAGGCATGGACAGGGGCGTTACATGTCGCTGACTGGGCACTGGGTAACTATGGTGACAGCAGGACAAGGGGCTGCTGTCCAAGTCTTGCCGTCCCCACGAGTTGTGCGTCAATCCTCTTTATGTCAAAGTTCCTCCACTGCTTCTGCCTCCTCAACCTCCTATCGGTCTTCCACCTGCACCCAAAGCCTGTCTGGTCATGCCACAAGCTTTCTAACTGCGCAGAAGGGATCCTGCACATCTCCTTACTATGCTGGCAGTAGGGCTCAACGTCATCAGGCGGTTTTTACATTGAAATGTCTGGGAAATGTGAGTCACACAGCTGAGGAGTTGTGGTCAGCTCTGGAGAACCAATTTCATGAATGGTTGTCTCCACTGGACCTGAAACCAGGGAAGGCCGTGTGCGACAATGCTGCAAACCTGGGTGCGGCCCTTCGCCGGGGCAATGTCACACACGTGCCTTGTATGGCTCACGTGTTGAACCTGGTTGTCCAGCAATTTTTAGCCCACTATCCCAGACTAGATGGCCTTCTGCAGAGGGCACGGTCGCTGTGTGCTCACTTCCGCCGTTCGCATCCCGCAGCTCAGCGACTTACATCTCTACAGAAGTCGTTGGGCCTGCCACTTCACCGGCTAAAATGCGATGTGCCTACCCGGTGGAATTCAACTCTGCACATGTTGCAGCGACTGTGGCAGCACCGACAAGCCCTGGTGCAATACGTTCTGACGTATAGCCTGGGCCAACGAGATTCAGAGGTGGGGCAAATCACGCTGGAGGAGTGGTCTCAGATCAGGGACCTATGCACCCTTCTGCACAGTTTTGAAATGGCGACGAAGATGTTTAGTGCTGACGATGCCATTATCAGCATGACTATTCCGGTGATTTACATGCTGGAGCACATGTTAAACAGAATTCGGAGTCAGGTGGTGGCACAAGAGGAGGTGGAGGAAGTAGAGGAGGAGGAGTTGTATGCGGAAGGGCTAACATCTGCAAGGTCCAGACGGTCGGCAGCACCAAGGCGGCAGGCATGTGAGGGTGGGGGAGATGATTTTACCAGGGCGCATGGTAGCAGCCAAACTAGTGAGGAAGGTGCAGGAGCCCAGGAAGAAGTGGAGGACGAACTGATGGAAGACTCATCAGATGAGGGAGACCTTGATCACATTTCTGTTGTGCGAGGTTGGGGGGAGAGGACAGAGGAAGGAAGCATGATTGTTACCTCGCCACCAACACAACAGGGACTTGGTGCTCCTGGATGCGCAACACACATGAGTGCCTTCTTGCTGCACTACCTGCAACATGACCCTCGAATTGTGAGAATTAGAAATATTCCTGACTACTGGGTTGCCACACTGTTAGATCCCCGGTACAAAAGTAAATTTGCAGAAATTATTCCTGCCATAGAAAGGGATGCACGCATGCAGGAGTATCAGCAGAGACTGTTGCAGAATCTTACATGTCCTTTTCCACAAAATACCAGTGGTGCACGTAGTGAATCTCACAGTTCCAACTTGCCAACCGTGGGACCGTCAAGTGTTCAGCACTCAAACCGTAACAGAACCACAGTATCTGCTGGTAACATCAATTTTGCGTAATCATTTCACCACTTTTTTAGCCCATCCTTTGCAAGGCCACAGGAGACAAGAAGTCTGACACATAGTCAACGCCTAGAGACGATGGTACAGGAGTATCTCCAAGTAAACATTGAAGCCACGACTGTGTCACTGGACCCTTGCTCTTTTTGGGCTTCCAATCTGGATAAATGGCCGGAGCTAGCCACTTACGCCTTGGAGATCTTGTCATGCCCCGCAGCCAGCGTTCTGTCTGAACGTGTGTTCAGCGCTGCTGGTGGTGTGCTGACAGATAAGCGCACGCGGCTCTCCACTGATAATGTAGACAGACTCACGTTCATAAAGATGAACAAATCATGGATCCGAAACGACTTTTCTACCCCTGTGTCATCCTGGGGAGAGTAAAAGCTTGATGATTGGTTAAAATCACCCTACCAACCGTTTTAAGCTTTCAAATTACTAATCATGTTTATCTGTATCTTGACTGGAAAATAATTTGGGCTTTGTAGCAGTGTGCAGCACTGATCCTATTAGGCCATCTATAATAAGCTTCACCAGATTTAAAATTAAAAATAATTTTTAGCTGCATCTAGCCCGGAAAATAATTTTGGGGCTCCGAGATGCGCAAGACACATAAGTGCCTTCTTGCTGCACTACCTGCAGCATGACCCTCAGGTTGTTAGAAACTGAAATCAAACAGTTTTCAACTCAAAACTTTATTCTAGGTGATGTTACATTTTCACATAGGACCCCTTGTTCGAAAGGAGCTTCTGAACTCTCTCGTCCATTGAATTTGTCAGGTTTTGGATGGTTTCTGCTTCAATTGTTTTGCATGAGGACAGAATACCCTCCCAGAGCTGTTGCTTAGATGTAAACTGCCTCCCGCCATCATAGACACTCCTTTTAATGATGCTCCAAAGGTTCTGAATGGGGTAGAGGTCAGGGGAGCATGGAGGTCACACCATAAGTTTGTCCCCTTTTATGCCCATATCAGCCAGAGATGCAGATGTTTTATGTGCAGCATGAGATGGTGCATTATCATGCAGAAAAATGATCTTGCTGTGAAATACACGGTTCTTCTTCTTGAACCATGGCAGGAAGTGCTGTTTGAGAAAATCCACATACATTATGGAGTTCATCTTTAGCGCCTTCAGGGATCCTAAAGGGGCCGACAATCTCTCTCCCCATGATTCCAGCCCAAAACATTACTCCACCTCCTCCTTGTTGGCGCTGTAGCCGTGTTTGCGTGGGGTGTCCATCAACCAGCCATCCTCCACTCCATTCATCTGGACCATCGAGCGCTGCACGGCACTCATCCGTGAACAAAACAGCTTTGAAATCAGTCTTCATGTAATGTTCGGCCCACTGGAGCCGTTTCTGCTTGTGTGAAGTGGATAGAGGAGGTCGACAGGATGGCGTATGCACAGCTGCAAACCTCTGAAGGACCCTGCATCTTGTTGTTCGGGGGACGTTGGAGGCACAAGCAGCTTCAAAAACTTGTCTGCTGCTATGACAAGGCTTTTTTGCCGCTGCTCTTTCAACCTGACGTAATTGCCTGTAGGAAAGAGTCCTCAATTTGCCCTTATCAGCACGCACACGTGTGTACTGTGAATCAGCTACATACTTCTTGATTGCCAAGACACTTCATCCTGATCATCGCACAATGTTGATTGTAGTCATGCCTTGACCTAAACACTCCACAATTTGTTGCTTCTCAGCAGCCGACACATCTTTTTCTTTCCCATTTTGGCAGAAAATGTAGGCTGCTTAATAATGTGAGAGAGCCTTCTTAAGTAGTCTTGCCTTTCATTGGACACACCTGCCAAACTAATTAGCACAGGTGTCTGCAATTGCTTACAGTGATATAAAGAGCCCTGACACACATCACCATCAATGAGTTTAACTGACAAACAAACAAATTGTTCCCTTATCACTCCTAAACACTTTTTGCATAATAATTTGGAACGCGGTGTACATGTGCTTTTCCACAAAACACCAGTGGTTCACGTAGTGAATCTTACAGTTCTAACTTGCCAACCGTGGTCTGTATGGAATTGTTCAATAAAGGGCCCAAAATTAAGATAACATAGATGGGAGAGGTCTCTATGAATAGGAATTCCTAAGTATTTGATACCCTGTGAGGGCCAGACAAAGGGAAAGTTGAACTGGATGGAATCCTATATGGATTTAGGGAGGGAGACATCGAGGGCCTCAGACTTCGCTGCATTGATTTTAAAATTTTACCATGTAACAAAGTGATCTATTTCAGCCATAACAGCAGGGATGGATATATGTGATTGAGTGATATATACTAGGACATCATCAGCAAATAGAGAGCACTTGTACTCGGTGCCTCCCACCTCAATCCACCTAATATTGGGGTTATGGCGAATTGATGAGAGCAGGTGCTCCGTCACTAGGATGTATAAGAGAGGGGACAGAGGACATCCCTGCCTTGTCCCATTGGTGATTGTGAAAGGTGATGAAAATGTTCTGACGCACCCCCTGGGCCTTGGGACACCCGGAGCCGGACCCTTTTTGGTGGATGCTGGTGGTTGTAGTCTTCGTGGCGGCGATCCGGTTCCGTGGCTCAGGGCGGTCAAACCAGTGGCGGAACTATTTATGTGGTTTTGATGTTTAAATGTCCGACTACACCACCCGTGGATTGCGGTCAGAGTGAACCGCCGCTACAGGGCAGACCGCTAAGGCTGGTGTTGTGGGTGCAGCAGAGCGTAGCATAACTCCCCACGGGAGGAGTACAGCCTCAGGGCAGTGTATGCGGAGGATGGGGGTGATGGTGCAGGGCAGCAGCAGTAATGACACGGAGTCAGTCATGCAGTTCAGGGCCTTTACTCACAGTTCTTATTATCCAGACCACGTCTGCAGGTAACGGCTGCCCACGTCGTACTGTGCTCACCAGGTGAGGGGCTCAGACAACTCCCAGATAACTTTGGAGCGCTTCACAGGACCCCCTTTGTGTGTCCTTTGTCTGGCCTTTCTTGCCAACACTTCTGTCCGGCTGCCTCGGGCCTCCTCTTGGTAAACTTGGCGCCAATTTCCCTGACCCTATGTGGTGCCTTCCTAGCGGGTGGAGCAAGGGGCTGCGCCACATAAAATGTCAGAGCCTCCGGTTTCTAGCTGAGGGTCGTTTCCTGCCTCCACTAGTTCGGGGACCGGTCTCCCCCTTTGGCCTGACCCCTCCACGCAGGTGGATTCGGGCGTGCGGTGGCGACTCGCCCGTCCGCACCCCTGGGATCCCTTCATTCCTCGTTCCTGGAGCCTTCTCCGCTCCTCTTCCTTCCTTCTCCCTCTTGCAGGCCTGGGCCTCTGTTACTAGGCCCGCCTCCGGAGCAGAGCTCATGCAGAGCCCCTGCTCCCTGCCACTTCTGCTCAGACTTCTCTGCACTGAACTAAGATGGTGCCCACCTTTTATACTCCCTTCTCAATGCACCCAGGAACTGCTTCCTCCCTGCTCCTGCACTACAGGGTTCCCCTTCCTCAGTGTTCCCTCCCCCCACTCCAGCCAGGGACAGGGACTGTCGTGCCCATCTCAGGGGCATATTGGTCGCCCTGCCCCACGGCAATGTGGTGTAATGCATGCAGGTGTCGGGTCCTGATCCACACTCCATCCTTACCTGAGAGTGAGATATCACACCTCTGGGTGAGGTGCAATACGTCTGTAGCAACCGAGCCCTCAGGGTGCTACAGTTCCATTTATCTTCAGCCTAGGTGACGTATTGCGATACAGGGCCGTGATTTTGGCTATAAAAGGGTCCCCTAGACCCCTACCCCAAGCTCTTTAAGAGAATCATATATGGCGTGCCAGGAGACTCTATGAAATGCTTTCTCAGCATCCAACGAGAGTATCTAATTACAAATTTTTAACTGCATCTAGCCCAGGAAATACTTTGTGCCTAGTAGCAGTGTCTGCTAGTCAGCGGATTATCCCGGCTGTTAAGCAAGCTACACCACCTGTAGTTTAGACACTTAATTTTTTCAAAGGAAATGCTTTGGGACCATGGGATACTTAGTGAAGAGCATCAGGAGGCACCCCAAGGCATAGGGGCTGGGACTGGCAGTAGGATGCCTTGCGGTGGACAGCCGAGCTCGATCCTTATAAAAGCTTTTTAACTGCAGCAGCTTTAGTGGACGCTACTGGAGCTGGAATTACCGCGGCTGCTGGCATGAGACTTGCCCTCCAATAGATCCTTGTAAATGGATTTAAAGTGTATTCATTCAAATTAGAGAGACAATTTAAATTAAAAAGCTTAGAGCTGCCTCCACCACAGGGGGGCTCGCTCGACCCACCAGCGGACAGGCACCAGTATTGGGAGAGGGGGGCTGGCCGTCAGGGTTCACCGCGGCTCTGGCACAAACCCGGCGACACGGAGGTGGCACGGGCAGGAGCGGACTGGCCGTGTCGGCTTCTCACTTTTTGGATTTTAGAAGGGCATGACATGCCTATATCTGTGTCTCCCCCTCCTTTTACTCCTCCACCTCTTTTATTTTCGCATGACTATATGTATTTGTCACTTTTCCATGTGTTAGTTATGTCTTCTGAGCAGTTTGTCAGCTTTTGGACACCTTTGAAGGTGTTTTCTATGTGTTTCTATGTGTTTTTGTTTGCCTGCCATTGGTTTTAACGGTGTTCGAAGGTGTTCGACGAACAGTTCGACGAACAGTTCGGCGAACACACGGGTGTTCGACGAACCGAACCGAACTCGAACACTACGGGGGTGGCTCAACACTACACATGAGTGCCTTCTTGCTGCACTACCTGCAACATGACCCTCGAATTGTGAGAATTAGAAATAATCCTGACTACTGGGTTGCCACACTGTTAGATCCCCGGTACAAAAGTAAATTTGCAGAAATTATTCCTGCCATAGAAAGGGATGCACGCATGCAGGAGTATCAGCAGAGACTGTTGCAGAATCTTACATGTGCTTTTCCACAAAATACCAGTGGTGCACGTAGTGAATCTCACAGTTCCAACTTGCCAACCGTGGGACCGTCAAGTGTTCAGCACTCAAACCGTAACAGAACCACAGTATCTGCTGGTAACATCAATTTTGCGTAATCATTTCACCACTTTTTTAGCCCATCCTTTGCAAGGCCACAGGAGACAAGAAGTCTGACACATAGTCAACGCCTAGAGACGATGGTACAGGAGTATCTCCAAGTAAACATTGAAGCCACGACTGTGTCACTGGACCCTTGCTCTTTTTGGGCTTCCAATCTGGATAAATGGCCGGAGCTAGCCACTTACGCCTTGGAGATCTTGTCATGCCCCGCAGCCAGCGTTCTGTCTGAACGTGTGTTCAGCGCTGCTGGTGGTGTGCTGACAGATAAGCGCACGCGGCTCTCCACTGATAATGTAGACAGACTCACGTTCATAAAGATGAACAAATCATGGATCCGAAACGACTTTTCTACCCCTGTGTCATCCTGGGGAGAGTAAAAACTTGATGATTGGTTAAAATCACCCTACCAAACGTTTTAAGCTTTCAAATTACTAATCATGTTTATCTGTATCTTGACTGGAAAATAATTTGGGCTTTGTAGCAGTGTGCAGCACTGATCCTATTAGGCCATCTATAATAAGCTCCACCAGATTTAAAATTAAAAATAATTTTTAGCTGCATCTAGCCCGGAAAATAATTTTGGGGCTCCGAGATGCGCAAGACACATAAGTGCCTTCTTGCTGCACTACCTGCAGCATGACCCTCATATTGTCAGAATTCGAAGTAATCATGACTACTGGGTTGCCACACTCTTAGATCCCCCAAACTTTTCGATCAACCTTTTCATTTTAATAAAGACCAAAAAAATGGTCATGTTTGAAATTATAAGCATTAGCAGGTTGTTAGAAACTGAAATCAAACAGCTTTCAACTCAAAACTTTATTCTAGGTGATGTTACATTTTCACATAGGACCCCTTGTTCGAAAGGAGCTTCTGAACTCTCTCGTCCATTGAATTTGTCAGGTTTTGGATGGTTTCTGCTTCAATTGTTTTGCATGAGGACAGAATACCCTCCCAGAGCTGTTGCTTAGATGTGAACTGCCTCCCGCCATCATAGACTCTCCTTTTAATGATGCTCCAAAGGTTCTGAATGGGGTAGAGGTCAGGGGAGCATGGGGGTCACACCATAAGTTTGTCCCCTTTTATGCCCATATCAGCCAGAGATGCAGATGTTTTATGTGCAGCATGAGATGGTGCATTATCATGCAGAAAAATGATCTTGCTGTGAAATACACGGTTCTTCTTCTTGAACCATGGCAGGAAGTGCTGTTTGAGAAAATCCACATACATTATGGAGTTCATCTTTAGCGCCTTCAGGGATCCTAAAGGGGCCGACAATCTCTCTCCCCATGATTCCAGACCAAAACATTACTCCACCTCCTCCTTGTTGGCGCTGTAGCCGTGTTTGCGTGGGGTGTCCATCAACCAGCCATCCTCCACTCCATCCATCTGGACCATCGAGCACTGCACGGCACTCATCCGTGAACAAAACAGTTTTGAAATCAGTCTTCATGTAATGTTTGGCCCACTGGAGCCGTTTCTACTTGTGTGAAGTGGATAGAGGAGGTCGACAGGATGGCGTATGCACAGCTGCAAACCTCTGAAGGACCCTGCATCTTGTTGTTCGGGGGACGTTGGAGGCACAAGCAGCTTCACAAACTTGTCTGCTGCTATGACAAGGCTTTTTTGCCGCTGCTCTTTCAACCTGACGTAATTGCCTGTAGGAAAGAGTCCTCAATTTGCCCTTATCAGCACGCACACGTGTGTACTGTGAATCAGCTACATACTTCTTGATTGCCAAGACACTTCATCCTGATCATCGCACAATGTTGATTGTAGTCATGCCTTGACCTAAACACTCCACAATTTGTTGCTTCTCAGCAGCCGACACATCCTTTTTCTTTCCCATTTTGGCAGAAAATGTAGGCTGCTTAATAATGTGAGAGAGCCTTCTTAAGTAGTCTTGCCTTTCATTGGACACACCTGCCAAACTAATTAGCACAGGTGTCTGCAATTGCTTACAGTGATATAAAGAGCCCTGACACACATCACCATCAATGAGTTTAACTGACAAACAAACAAATTCTTCCCTTATCACTCCTAAACACTTTTTGCATAATAATTTGGAACGCGGTGTACATGTGCTTTTCCACAAAACACCAGCGGTTCACGTAGTGAATCTTACAGTTCTAACTTGCCAACCGTGGTCTGTATGGAATTGTTCAATAAAGGGCCCAAAATTAAGATAACATAGATGGGAGAGGTCTCTATGAATAGGAATTCCTAAGTATTTGATACCCTGTGAGGGGCAGGCAAAGGGAAAGTTGGACTGGATGGAATCCTATATGGATTTGGGGAGGGAGACATCGAGGGCCTCAGACTTCGCTGCATTGATTTTAAAATTTTACCATGTAACAAAGTGATCTATTTCAGCCATAACAGCATGGATGGATATATGTGATTGAGTGATATATACTAGGACATCATCAGCAAATAGAGAGCACTTGTACTCGGTGTCTCCCACCTCAATCCACCTAATATTGGGGTTATGGCGAATTGATGAGAGCAGGTGCTCCGTCACTAGGATGTATAAGAGAGGGGACAGAGGACATCCCTGCCTTGTCCCATTGGTGATTGTGAAAGGTGATGAAAATGTTCTGACGCACCCCCTGGGCCTTGGGACACCCGGAGCCGGACCCTTTTTGGTGGATGCTGGTGGTTGTAGTCTTCGTGGCGGCGACCCGGTTCCGTGGCTCAGGGCGGTCAAACCAGTGGTGGAACTATTTATGTGGTTTTGATGTTTAAATGTCCGACTACGCCACCCGTGGATTGCGGTCAGAGTGAACCGCCGCTACAGGGCAGACCGCTGAGGCTGGTGTTGTGGGTGCAGCAGAGCGTAGCATAACTCCCCACGGGAGGAGTATAGCCTCAGGGCAGTGTATGCGGAGGATGGGGGTGATGGTGCAGGGCAGCAGCAGTAACGACACGGAGTCAGTGATGCAGTCCAGGGCCTTTACTCACAGTTCTTATTATCCAGACCACGTCTGCAGGTAACGGCTGCCCACGTCGTACTGTGCTCACCAGGTGAGGGGCTCAGACAACTCCCAGATAGCTTTGGAGCACTTCACAGGACCCCCTTTGTGTGTCCTTTGTCTGGCCTTTCTTACCAACACTTCTGTCCGGCTGCCTCGGGCCTCCTCTTGGTAAACTTGGCGCCAGTTTCCCTGACCTTATGTGGTGCCTTCCTAGCGGGTGTAGCGAGGGGCTGTGCCACATAAAATGTCAGAGCCTCCGGTTTCTAGCTGAGGGTCGTTTCCTGCCTCCACTAGTTCGGGGACCGGTCTCCCCCTTTGGCCTGACCCCTCCACGCAGGTGGATTCGGGCGTGCGGTGGCGACTCGCCCGTCCGCACCCCTGGGATCCCTTCATTCCTCGTTCCTGGAGCCTTCTCCGCTCCTCTTCCTTCCTTCTCCCTCTTCCAGGCCTGGGCCTCTGTTACTAGGCCCGCCTCCGGAGCAGAGCTCATGCAGAGCCCCTGCTCCCTGCCACTTCTGCTCAGACTTCTCTGCACTGAACTAAGATGGTGCCCACCTTTTATACTCCCTTCTCAATGCACCCAGGAACTGCTTCCTCCCTGCTCCTGCACTACAGGGTTCCCCTTCCTCAGTGTTCCCTCCCCCCACTCCAGCCAGGGAAAGGGACTGTCGTGCCCATCTCAGGGGCATATTGGTCGCCCTGCCCCACGGCAATGTGGTGTAATGCATGCAGGTGTCGGGTCCTGATCCACACTCCATCCTTACCTGAGAGTGAGATATCACACCTCTGGGTGAGGTGCAATACGTCTGTAGCAACCGAGCCCTCAGGGTGCTACAGTTCCATTTATCTTCAGCCTAGGTGACGTATTGCGATACAGGGCCGTGATTTTGGCTATAAAAGGGTCCACTAGACCCCTACCCCAAGCTTTTTAAGAGAATCATATATGGCGTGCCAGGAGACTCTATGGAATGCTTTCTCAGCATCCAACGAGAGTATCTAATTACAAATTTTTAACTGCATCTAGCCCAGGAAATACTTTGTGCCTAGTAGCAGTGTCTGCTAGTCAGCGGATTATCCCGGCTGTTAAGCAAGCTACACCACCTGTAGTTTAGACACTTAATTTTTTCAAAGGAAATGCTTCGGGACCATGGGATACTCAGTGAAGAGCATCAGGAGGCACCCCAAGGCATAGGGGCTGGGACTGGCAGTAGGATGCCTTGCGGTGGACAGCCGAGCTCGATCCTTATAAAAGCTTTTTAACTGCAGCAGCTTTAGTGGACGCTACTGGAGCTGGAATTGCGCGGCTGCTGGCATGAGACTTGCCCTCCAATAGGTCCTTGTAAATGGATTTAAAGTGTATTCATTCAAATTAGAGAGACAATTTAAATTAAAAAGCTTAGAGCTGCCTCCACCACAGGGGGGCTCGCTCGACCCACCAGCGGACAGGCACCAGTATTGGGAGAGGGGGGCTGGCCATCAGGGTTCACCGCGGCTCTGGCACAAACCTGGCGACACGGAGGTGGCACGGGCAGGAGCGGACTGGCCATGTCGGCTTCTCACTTTTTGGATTTTAGAAGGGCATGACATGCCTATATCTGTGTCTCCCCCTCCTTTTACTCCTCCACCTCTTTTATTTTCGCATGACTATATGTACTTGTCACTTTTCCATGTGTTAGTTGTGTCTTCTGAGCAGTTTGTCAGCTTTTGGACACCTTTGAAGGTGTTTTCTATGTGTTTCTATGTGTTTTTGTTTGCCTGCCATTGGTTTTAAAGGTGTTCGAAGGTGTTCGACGAACAGTTCGACGAACAGTTCGGCGAACACATGAGTGTTCGACGAACCGAACCGAACTCGAACACTACGGGGGTGGCTCAACACTACTCTTCAATTGTTTTCGGAATTCTGATGAAGTTTAAAAATGCTTCGGAACTCTTCCATTGTTCTCGGAATTCCGCTAAAGTTTAAAAATGCTTCGGAACTCTTCCATTGTTCTCGGAATTCCGCTGAAGTTTAAAAATGCTTCGGAACTCTTCCGTTGTTCCCGGAATTCCGCTGAAGTTTAAATATGCTTCGGAACTCTTCCATTGTTCCCGGAATTACGCTGAAGTTTAAAAATGCTTCGGAACTCTTCCATTGTTCTCAGAATTCTGCTGGAGTCTAAAAATGCTTCGGAACTCTTCCATGGTTCCCGGAATTCTGCTGAAGTTTAAAAATGTTTCGGAACTCTTCCATTGTTCTCGGATTTCCGCTGAAGTTTAAAATTGCTTCGGAACTCTTCCATTGTTCTCGGAATTCCGCTGACATTTAAAAATGCTTTGGAACTCTTCCATTGTTCACGGAATTCCGCTGAAGTTTAAAAATGCTTCGGAACTCTTCCAATGTTCTCGGAATTCTGCTAAAGTTTAAAAATGCTTCGGAACTCTTCAATTGTTCTCGGAATTCCATTGAAGTTTAAAAATGCTTCGGAACTCTACCATTTTACCTGAATTAGGCTGAAGTTAAAAATGTTTCATAACTCTTCCATTGTTAGCGGAATTCTGCTGACGTTTAAAAATGCTTCGGAACTCTTCCATTGTTCTCGGATTTGCATTGATGTTTAAAAATGCTTCGGAACTCTTCAATTGTTTTCGGAATTCTGATGAAGTTTAAAAATGCTTCGGAACTCTTCCATTGTACTCGGAATTCAGCTGAAGTTTAAAAATGCTTCGGAACTCTTCCATTGTTCTCGGAATTCCACTGAAGTTTAAAAATGCTTCGGAACTCTTCCATTGTTCCCGGAATTCCGATGAAGTTTAAATATGCTTCGGAACTCTTCCATTGTTCCCGGAATTACGCTGAAGTTTAAAAATGCTTCGGAACTCTTCCATTGTTCTCGGAATTCTGCTGAAGTTTAAAAATGCTTCGGAACTCTTCCATTGTTCTCGGAGTTCTGCTAAAGTTTAAAAATGCTCGGAAGTCTTCCATTGTTCTCAGAATTCCGCTGACGTTTAAAAATGCTTCGGAACTCTTCCATTGTTCTCTTAATTCCGCTGACGTTTAAAAGTGCTTCGGAACTCTTCAATTGTTCTCGGAATTCCGCTGATGCTTAAAAATGCTTCGGAACTCTCCCATTGTTCTCAGAATTCTGCTGAAGTTTAAAAATGCTTCGGAATTCTTCCATTGTTCTAGGAATTCTGCTGAAGTTTGAAAATGCTTTGGAACTCTTACATTGTTCTCAGAATTCCGCTGAAGTTCAAAAATGCTTCGGAACTCTTCCATTGTTCTCGGAATTCCGTTGACGTTTAAAAATGCTTCAGAACTCTTCCATTGTTATCGGAATGCCGCTGACGTTTAAAAATGCTTTGGAACTCTTTCCATTGTTTTCGGAATTCCGCTGACGTTTAAAAATGCTACGGAACTCAACCATTGTTCTCAGAATACAGTTGACGTTTAAAAATGCTTCGGAACTCTACCATTTTTCCAAAATTACGCTGAAGTTAAAAATGATTCGTAACTCTTCCATTGTTAGCGGAATTCTGCTGACGTTTAAAAATCCTTCGGAACTCTTCCATTGTTCTCGGAATTGCATTGATGTTTAAAAATGTTTCGGAACTCTTCCATTGTTTTCGGAATTCTGATGAAGTTTAAAAATGCTTCGGAACTCTTCCGTTGTTCCCGGAATTCCGCTGAAGTTTAAATATGCTTCGGAACTCTTCCATTGTTCTTGGAATTCCTTTGACGTTTAAAAATGCTTCGGAACTCTTCCATTGTTATCGGAATTCCGCTGACGTTTAAAAATGCTTCGGAACTCTTCCATTGTTCTTGGAATTCCGTTGACGTTTAAAAGTGCTTCGGAACTCTTCAATTGTTCTCGGAATTCTGCTGACATTTAAAAATGCTTTGGAACTCTTCCATTGTTCCCAGAATTCCACTGAAGTTTGAAAATGCTTCGGAGCTCTTTCCATTGTTTTCGGAATTCCGCTGACATTTAAAAATGCTACGGAACTCAACCATTGTTCTTGGAATACCGTTGACGTTTAAAAATGCTTTGGAACTCTTCCATTGTTCTCGGAATTCCGTTGAAGTTTAAAAATGCTTCGGAACTCTGCAATAGTTCTCGGAATTCTGCTGAAGTTTAAAAATGCTTCGGAACTCTTCCATTGTTCACGGAATTCCGCTGAAGTTTAAAAATGCTTCGGAACTCTTCCAATGTTCTCCGAATTCTGCTGAAGTTTAAAAATGCTTCGGAACTCTTCAATTGTTCTCGGAATTCCGTTGAAGTTTAAAAATGCTTCGGAACTCTACCATTTTTCCTGAATTACGCTGAAGTTAAAAATGTTTCGTAACTCTTGAATTGTTAGCGGAATTCTGCTGACGTTTAAAAATGCTTCGGAACTCTTCCATTGTTCTTGGAATTGCATTGATGTTTAAAAATGCTTCGGAACTCTTCAATTGTTTTCGGATTTCTGATGAAGTTTAAAAATGCTTCGGAACTCTTCCATTGTTCTCGGAATTCCGCTGACATTTAAAAATGCTTCGGAACTCTTCCATTGTTCTTGGAATTCCGTTGACGTTTAAAAGTGCTTCGGAACTCTTCAATTGTTCTCGGAATTCTGCTGACATTTAAAAATGCTTTGGAACTCTTCCATTGTTTCCGGAATTCCACTGAAGTTTGAAAATGCTTCGGAGCTTTTCCTTTGTTCTCGGAATTCCGCTGAAGTTTAAAAATGCTTCGGAACTCTTTCCATTGTTTTCGGAATTCCGCTGACGTTTAAAAATGCTACGGAACTCAACCATTGTTCTTGGAATACCGTTGACGTTTAAAAATGCTTCGGAACTCTTCAATTGTTCTCGGAATTCTGCTGATATTTAAAAATGCTTCGAAACTCTTCCATTGTTCTCGGAATTCTGCTGGAGTCTAAAAATGCTTCGGAACTCTTCCAAGGTTCCCGGAATTCTGCTGAAGTTTAAAAATGTTTCGGAACTCTTCCATTGTTCTCGGATTTCCGCTGAAGTTTAAAATTTCTTCGGAACTCTTCCATTGTTCTTGGAATTCTGCTTAAGTTTAAAAATGCTTCGGAACTCTTCTGTTGTTCCCGGAATACGGCTGAAGTTTAAAAATGCTTTGGAACTCTTCCATTGTTCTCGGAATTCCGCTGACGTTTAAAAATGCTTCTAGACTCTTCCATTGTTCTTGGAATTCCGTTGACGTTTAAAAGTGCTTCGGAACTCTTCAATTGTTCTCGGAATTCCGCTGAAGTCTAAATATGCTTTGGAACTCTTCCATTGATCCCGGAATTAAGCTGAAGTTTAAAAATGCTTCGAAACTCTTCCATTGTTCTCGGAATTCTGCTGAAGTTTAAAAATGCTTCGGAACTCTTCCATTGTTCTCGGTATTCCGTTGATGTTTAAAAATGCTTTGGAACTCTTCCATTGTTATCGGCATTCCGCTGACGTTTAGAAATGCTTCGGAACTCTTCCATTGTTCCCAGAATTCTGCTGAAGTTTAAAAATGCTTTGGAACTCTTCCATTGTTCTCAGAATTCCGCTGAAGTTCAAAAATGCTTGGGAACGCTTCAATTGTTCTCGGAATTCCGCTGATGCTTAAAAATGCATCGGAACTCTCCCATTGTTCTCGGAATTCTGCTGAAGTTTTAAAATGCTTTGGAACTCTTCCATTGTTCTTGGAATTCCGTTGACATTTAAAAGTGCTTCGGAACTCTTCAATTGTTCTCGGAATTCTGCTGACATTTAAAAATGCTTTGGAACTCTTCCATTGTTCCCGGAATTCCACTGAAGTTTGAAAATGCTTCAGAGCTCTTTCCATTGTTTTCGGAATTCCGCTGACGTTTAAAAATGCTACGGAACTCAAGCATTGTTCTCGGAATATCATTGACGTTTAAAAATGCTTCGTAACTCTTCCATTGTTCTCGGAATTCCGGTGAAGTTTAAAAATGCTTCGGAACTCTGCAATAGTTCTCGGAATTCTGCTGACATTTAAAAATGCTTTGGAACTCTTCCTTTGTTCATGGAATTCCGCTGAAGTTTAAAAATGCTTCGGAACTCTTCCAATGTTCTCGGAATTCTGCTGAAGTTTAAAAATGCTTCGGAACTCTTCAATTGTTCTCGGAATTCCGTTGAAGTTTAAAAATGCTTCGGAACTCTACCATTTTTCCTGAATTACGCTGAAGTTAAAAATGTTTCGTAACTCTTGAATTTTTATCGGAATTCTGCTGACGTTTAAAAATGCTTCGGAACTCTTCCATTGTTCTTGGAATTGCATTGATGTTTAAAAATGCTTCGGAACTCTTCAATTGTTTTCGGATTTCTGATGAAGTTTAAAAATGCTTCGGAACTCTTCCATTGTTCTCGGAATTCCGCTGAATTTTAAAAATGCTTCGGAACTCTTCCATTGTTCTCGGAATTCCGCTGAAGTTAAAAATGTTTCGTAACTCTTGAATTGTTAGCGGAATTCTGCTGCCGTTTAAAAATGCTTCGGAACTCTTCCATTGTTCTTGGAATTGCATTGAAGTTTAAAAATGCTTCGGAACTCTTCCATTGTTCTTGGAATTGCATTGATGTTTAAAAATGCTTCGGAACTCTTAAATTGTTTTCGGATTTCTGATGAAGTTTAAAAATGCTTCGGAACTCTTCCATTGTTCTCGGAATTCCGCTGAAGTTTAAAAATGCTTCGGAACTCTTCCATTGCTCTCGGAATTCCGCTGAAGTTTAAAAATGTTTCGGAACTCTTCCGTTGTTCCCGGAATTCCGCTGAAGTTTAAATATGCTTCGGAACTCTTCCATTGTTCCCGGAATTACGCTGAAGTTTAAAAATGCTTCGGAACTCTTCCATTGTTCTCAGAATTCTGCTGGAGTCTAAAAATGCTTCGGAACTCTTCCATGGTTCCCGGAATTCTGCTGAAGTTTAAAAATGTTTCGGAACTCTTCCATTGTTCTCGGATTTCCGCTGAAGTTTAAAATTGCTTCGGAACTCTTCCATTGTTCTCGGAATTCCGCTGACATTTAAAAATGCTTTGGAACTCTTCCATTGTTCACGGAATTCCGCTGAAGTTTAAAAATGCTTCGGAACTCTTCCAATGTTCTCGGAATTCTGCTAAAGTTTAAAAATGCTTCGGAACTCTTCAATTGTTCTCGGAATTCCATTGAAGTTTAAAAATGCTTTGGAACTCTACCATTTTACCTGAATTAGGCTGAAGTTAAAAATGTTTCATAACTCTTCCATTGTTAGCAGAATTCTGCTGACGTTTAAAAATGCTTCGGAACTCTTCCATTGTTCTCGGATTTGCATTGATGTTTAAAAATGCTTCGGAACTCTTCAATTGTTTTCGGAATTCTGATGAAGTTTAAAAATGCTTCGGAACTCTGCAATAGTTCTCGGAATTCAGCTGAAGTTTAAAAATGCTTCGGAACTCTTCCATTGTTCTCGGAATTCCACTGAAGTTTAAAAATGCTTCGGAACTCTTCAATTGTTCTCGGAATTCCGTTGAAGTTTAAAAATGCTTCGGAACTCTACCATTTTTCCTGAATTACGCTGAAGTTAAAAATGTTTCGTAACTCTTGAATTTTTATCGGAATTCTGCTGACGTTTAAAAATGCTTCGGAACTCTTCCATTGTTCTTGGAATTGCATTGATGTTTAAAAATGCTTCGGAACTCTTCAATTGTTTTCGGATTTCTGATGAAGTTTAAAAATGCTTCGGAACTCTTCCATTGTTCTCGGAATTCCGCTGAATTTTAAAAATGCTTCGGAACTCTTCCATTGTTCTCGGAATTCCGCTGAAGTTAAAAATGTTTCGTAACTCTTGAATTGTTAGCGGAATTCTGCTGCCGTTTAAAAATGCTTCGGAACTCTTCCATTGTTCTTGGAATTGCATTGAAGTTTAAAAATGCTTCGGAACTCTTCCATTGTTCTTGGAATTGCATTGATGTTTAAAAATGCTTCGGAACTCTTAAATTGTTTTCGGATTTCTGATGAAGTTTAAAAATGCTTCGGAACTCTTCCATTGTTCTCGGAATTCCGCTGAAGTTTAAAAATGCTTCGGAACTCTTCCATTGCTCTCGGAATTCCGCTGAAGTTTAAAAATGCTTCGGAACTCTTCCGTTGTTCCCGGAATTCCGCTGAAGTTTAAATATGCTTCGGAACTCTTCCATTGTTCCCGGAATTACGCTGAAGTTTAAAAATGCTTCGGAACTCTTCCATTGTTCTCAGAATTCTGCTGGAGTCTAAAAATGCTTCGGAACTCTTCCATGGTTCCCGGAATTCTGCTGAAGTTTAAAAATGTTTCGGAACTCTTCCATTGTTCTCGGATTTCCGCTGAAGTTTAAAATTGCTTCGGAACTCTTCCATTGTTCTCGGAATTCCGCTGACATTTAAAAATGCTTTGGAACTCTTCCATTGTTCACGGAATTCCGCTGAAGTTTAAAAATGCTTCGGAACTCTTCCAATGTTCTCGGAATTCTGCTAAAGTTTAAAAATGCTTCGGAACTCTTCAATTGTTCTCGGAATTCCATTGAAGTTTAAAAATGCTTTGGAACTCTACCATTTTACCTGAATTAGGCTGAAGTTAAAAATGTTTCATAACTCTTCCATTGTTAGCAGAATTCTGCTGACGTTTAAAAATGCTTCGGAACTCTTCCATTGTTCTCGGATTTGCATTGATGTTTAAAAATGCTTCGGAACTCTTCAATTGTTTTCGGAATTCTGATGAAGTTTAAAAATGCTTCGGAACTCTTCCATTGTACTCGGAATTCAGCTGAAGTTTAAAAATGCATCGGAACTCTTCCATTGTTCTCGGAATTCCACTGAAGTTTAAAAATGCTTCGGAACTCTTCCATTGTTCCCGGAATTCCGATGAAGTTTAAATATGCTTCGGAACTCTTCCATTGTTCCCGGAATTACGCTGAAGTTTAAAAATGCTTCGGAACTCTTCCATTGTTCTCGGAATTCTGCTGAAGTTTAAAAATGCTTTGGAACTCTTCCATTGTTCTCGGAGTTCTGCTAAAGTTTAAAAATGCTCGGAAGTCTTCCATTGTTCTCAGAATTCCGCTGACGTTTAAAAATGCTTCGGAACTCTTCCATTGTTCTCTTAATTCCGCTGACGTTTAAAAGTGCTTCGGAACTCTTCAATTGTTCTCGGAATTCCGCTGATGCTTAAAAATGCTTCGGAACTCTCCCATTGTTCTCAGAATTCTGCTGAAGTTTAAAAATGCTTCGGAATTCTTCCATTGTTCTAGGAATTCTGCTGAAGTTTGAAAATGCTTTGGAACTCTTACATTGTTCTCAGAATTCCGCTGAAGTTCAAAAATGCTTCGGAACTCTTCCATTGTTCTCGGAATTCCGTTGACGTTTAAAAATGCTTCGGAACTCTTCCATTGTTATCGGAATGCCGCTCACGTTTAAAAATGCTTTGGAACTCTTTCCATTGTTTTCGGAATTCCGCTGACGTTTAAAAATGCTACGGAACTCAACCATTGTTCTCAGAATACAGTTGACGTTTAAAAATGCTTCGGAACTCTACCATTTTTCCAAAATTACGCTGAAGTTAAAAATGATTCGTAACTCTTCCATTGTTAGCGGAATTCTGCTGACGTTTAAAAATGCTTCGGAACTCTTCCATTGTTCTCGGAATTGCATTGATGTTTAAAAATGCTTCGGAACTCTTCAATTGTTTTCGGAATTCTGATGAAGTTTAAAAATGCTTCGGAACTCTTCCATTGTTCTTTGAATTCCGCTAAAGTTTAAAAATGCTTCGGAACTCTTCCATTGTTCTCGGAATTCTGCTGAAGTTTAAAAATGCTTCGGAACTCTTCCGTTGTTCCCGGAATTCCGCTGAAGTTTAAATATGCTTCGGAACTCTTCCATTGTTCTCGGAATTCCGTTGACGTTTAAAAATGCTTCGGAACTCTTCCATTGTTATCGGAATTCCGCTGACGTTTAAAAATGCTTCGGAACTCTTCCATTGTTCTTGGAATTCCGTTGACGTTTAAAAGTGCTTCGGAACTCTTCAATTTTTCTCGGAATTCTGCTGACATTTAAAAATGCTTTGGAACTCTTCCATTGTTCCCAGAATTCCACTGAAGTTTGAAAATGCTTCGGAGCTCTTTCCATTGTTTTCGGAATTCCGCTGACATTTAAAAATGCTACGGAACTCAACCATTGTTCTCGGAATACCGTTGACGTTTAAAAATGCTTTGGAACTCTTCCATTGTTCTCGGAATTCCGTTGAAGTTTAAAAATGCTTCGGAACTCTCCAATAGTTCTCGGAATTCTGCTGAAGTTTAAAAATGCTTCGGAACTCTTCCATTGTTCACGGAATTCCGCTGAAGTTTAAAAATGCTTCGGAACTCTTCCAATGTTCTCCGAATTCTGCTGAAGTTTAAAAATGCTTCGGAACTCTTCAATTGTTCTCGGAATTCCGTTGAAGTTTAAAAATGCTTCGGAACTCTACCATTTTTCCTGAATTACGCTGAAGTTAAAAATGTTTCGTAACTCTTGAATTGTTAGCGGAATTCTGCTGACGTTTAAAAATGCTTCGGAACTCTTCCATTGTTCTTGGAATTGCATTGATGTTTAAAAATGCTTCGGAACTCTTCAATTGTTTTCGGATTTCTGATGAAGTTTAAAAATGCTTCGGAACTCTTCCATTGTTCTCGGAATTCCGCTGACATTTAAAAATGCTTCGGAACTCTTCCATTGTTCTTGGAATTCCGTTGACGTTTAAAAGTGCTTCGGAACTCTTCAATTGTTCTCGGAATTCTGCTGACATTTAAAAATGCTTTGGAACTCTTCCATTGTTTCCGGAATTCCACTGAAGTTTGAAAATGCTTCGGAGCTTTTCCTTTGTTCTCGAAATTCCGCTGAAGTTTAAAAATGCTTCGGAACTCAACCATTGTTTTCGGAATTCCGCTGACGTTTAAAAATGCTACGGAACTCAACCATTGTTCTTGGAATACCGTTGACGTTTAAAAATGCTTCGAAACTCTTCCATTGTTCTCGGAATTCTGCTGGAGTCTAAAAATGCTTCGGAACTCTTCCAAGGTTCCCGGAATTCTGCTGAAGTTTAAAAATGTTTCGGAACTCTTCCATTGTTCTCGGATTTCCGCTGAAGTTTAAAATTTCTTCGGAACTCTTCCATTGTTCTTGGAATTCTGCTTAAGTTTAAAAATGCTTCGGAACTCTTCTGTTGTTCCCGGAATACGGCTGAAGTTTAAAAATGCTTTGGAACTCTTCCATTGTTCTCGGAATTCCGCTGATGTTTAAAAATGCTTCTAGACTCTTCCATTGTTCTCGGAATTCCGTTGACGTTTAAAAGTGCTTCGGAACTCTTCAATTGTTCTCGGAATACCGCTGAAGTCTAAATATGCTTTGGAACTCTTCCATTGATCCCGGAATTAAGCTGAAGTTTAAAAATGCTTCGAAACTCTTCCATTGTTCTCGGAATTCTGCTGAAGTTTAAAATTGCTTCGGAACTCTTCCATTGTTCTCGGTATTCCGTTGATGTTTAAAAATGCTTTGGAACTCTTCCATTGTTATCGGCATTCCGCTGACGTTTAGAAATGCTTCGGAACTCTTCCATTGTTCCCAGAATTCTGCTGAAGTTTAAAAATGCTTTGGAACTCTTCCATTGTTCTCAGAATTCCGCTGAAGTTCAAAAATGCTTGGGAACGCTTCAATTGTTCTCGGAATTCCGCTGATGCTTAAAAATGCATCGGAACTCTCCCATTGTTCTCGGAATTCTGCTGAAGTTTTAAAATGCTTTGGAACTCTTCCATTGTTCTTGGAATTCCGTTGACATTTAAAAGTGCTTCGGAACTCTTCAATTGTTCTCGGAATTCTGCTGACATTTAAAAATGCTTTGGAACTCTTCCATTGTTCCCGGAATTCCACTGAAGTTTGAAAATGCTTCAGAGCTCTTTCCATTGTTTTCGGAATTCCGCTGACGTTTAAAAATGCTACGGAACTCAAACATTGTTCTCGGAATATAATTGACGTTTAAAAATGCTTCGCAACTCTTCCATTGTTCTCGGAATTCCGTTGAAGTTTAAAAATGCTTCGGAACTCTGCAATAGTTCTCGGAATTCTGCTGACATTTAAAAATGCTTTGGAACTCTTCCTTTGTTCATGGAATTCCGCTGAAGTTTAAAAATGCTTCGGAACTCTTCCAATGTTCTCGGAATTCTGCTGAAGTTTAAAAATGCTTCGGAACTCTTCAATTGTTCTCCGAATTCCGTTGAAGTTTAAAAATGCTTCGGAACTCTACCATTTTTCCTGAATTACGCTGAAGTTAAAAATGTTTCGTAACTCTTGAATTTTTATCGGAATTCTGCTGACGTTTAAAAATGCTTCGGAACTCTTCCATTGTTCTTGGAATTGCATTGATGTTTAAAAATGCTTCGGAACTCTTCAATTGTTTTCGGATTTCTGATGAAGTTTAAAAATGCTTCGGAACTCTTCCATTGTTCTCGGAATTCCGCTGAATTTTAAAAATGCTTCGGAACTCTTCCATTGTTCTCGGAATTCCGCTGAAGTTAAAAATGTTTCGTAACTCTTGAATTGTTAGCGGAATTCTGCTGCCGTTTAAAAATGCTTCGGAACTCTTCCATTGTTCTTGGAATTGCATTGAAGTTTAAAAATGCTTCGGAACTCTTCCATTGTTCTTGGAATTGCATTGATGTTTAAAAATGCTTCGGAACTCTTAAATTGTTTTCGGATTTCTGATGAAGTTTAAAAATGCTTCGGAACTCTTCCATTGTTCTCGGAATTCCGCTGAAGTTTAAAAATGCTTCGGAACTCTTCCATTGCTCTCGGAATTCCGCTGAAGTTTAAAAATGCTTCGGAACTCTTCCGTTGTTCCCGGAATTCCGCTGAAGTTTAAAAATGCTTCGGAACTCTTCCGTTGTTCCCGGAATTACGCTGAAGTTTAAAAATGCTTCGGAACTCTTCCATTGTTCTCGGAATTCTGCTGAAGTTTAAAAATGCTTCGAAACTCTACCATTGTTCTAGGAATTCTGCTAAAGTTTAAAAATGCTTCGGAACTCTTCTTTTGTTCCCGGAATTCCGCTGAAGTTTAAAAATGCTTCGGAACTCTTCCATTGTTCTCAGAATTCCGCTGACGTTTAAAAATGCTTCGGAACTCTTCCATTGTTCTCGGAACTCCGTTGACGTTTAAAAGTGCTTCGGAACTCTTCAATTGTTCTCGGAATTCCGCTGAAGTCTAAATATGCTTTGGAACTCTTCCATTGATCCCGGTATTACGCTGAAGTTTAAAAATGCTTCTGAACTCTTCCATTGTTCTCGGAATTCCGCTGAAGTTTAAAAATGCTTCGGAACTCTTCCATTGTTCTCAGTATTCCGTTGATGTTTAAAAATGCTTTGGAACTCTTCCATTGTTATCGGTATTCCGCTGACGTTTAAAAATGCTTTGAAACTCTTCCATTGTTCTCGGAATTCTGCTGAAGTTTAAAAATTCTTGGAACACTTCCATTGTTCTCAGAATTCCTCTGACGTTTAAAAATGCTTCGGAATTCTCCCATTGTTTTCGGAATTCTGCTGAAGTTTAAAAATGCTTTGGAATTCTTCCATTGTTCTAGGAATTTCGCTGAAGTTTAAAAATGCTTCGGAACTCTTCCATTGTTCCCAGAATTCTGCTGAAGTTTAAAAATGCTTTGGAACTCTTCCATTGTTCTCAGAATACCGCTGAAGCTCAAAAATCCTTCGGAACTCTTCCATTGTTCTCGGAATTCCGTTGACGTTTAAAAATGCTTCGGAACTCTTTCATTGTTATCGGAATTCCGCTGACGTTTAAAAATGCTTCGGAACTCTTCCATTGTTCTTGGAATTCCGTTGACGTTTAAAAGTGCTTCGGAACTCTTCCATGCTTCGGAACTCTTTACATTGTTTTCGGAATTCCGCTGACGTTTAAAAATGCTACGGATCTCAACCATTGTTCTTGGAATACCGTTGACATTTAAAAATGATTCGGAACTCTTCAATTGTTCTCGGAATTCTGCTGATATTTAAAAATGCTTCGAAACTCTTCCATGGTTCCCGGAATTCTGCTGAAGTTTAAAAATATTTCGAAACTCTTCCATTGTTCTCGGATTTCCGCTGAAGTTTAAAAATGCTTCTCAACTCTTCCATTCTTCTCGGAATTCCGTTGATGTTTAAAAATGCTTTGGAACTCTTCCATTGTTCTTGGAATTCCGTTGACGTTTAAAAGTGCTTCGGAACTCTTCAATTGTTCTCGGAATTCTGCTGACATTTAAAAATGCTTTGGAACTCTTCCATTGTTCCCGGAATTCCACTGAAGTTTGAAAATGCTTCAGAGCTCTTTCCATTGTTTTCGGAATTCCGCTGACGTTTAAAAATGCTACGGAACTCATCCATTGTTCTCGGAACACCATTGACGTTTAAAAATGCTTCGTAACTCTTCCATTGTTCTCAGAATTCCATTGAAGTTTAAAAATGCTTCGGAACTCTGCAATAGTTCTCGGAATTCTGCTGACATTTAAAAATGCTTTGGAACTCTTCCTTTGTTCATGGAATTCCGCTGAAGTTTAAAAATGCTTCGGAACTCTTCCAATGTTCTCGGAATTCTGCTGAAGTTTAAAACTGCTTCGGAACTCTTCAATTGTTCTCGGAATTACGTTGAAGTTTAAAAATGCTTCGGAACTCTACCATTTTTCCTGAATTACGCTGAAGTTAAAAATGTTTCGTAACTCTTGAATTGTTATCGGAATTCTGCTGACGTTTAAAAATGCTTCGGAACTCTTCCATTGTTCTTGGAATTGCATTGATGTTTAAAAATGCTTCGGAACTCTTCAATTGTTTTCGGATTTCTGATGAAGTTTAAAAATGCTTCGGAACTCTTCCATTGTTCTCGGAATTCCGCTGAATTTTAAAAATGCTTTGGAACTCTTCCATTGTTCTCGGAATTCCGCTGAAGTTAAAAATGTTTCGTAACTCTTGAATTGTTAGCGGAATTCTGCTGTCGTTTAAAAATGCTTCGGAACTCTTCCATTGTTCTTGGAATTGCATTGAAGTTTAAAAATGCTTCGGAACTCTTCCATTGTTCTTGGAATTGCATTGATGTTTAAAAATGCTTCGGAACTCTTAAATTGTTTTCGGATTTCTGATGAAGTTTAAAAATGCTTCGGAACTCTTCCATTGTTCTCGGAATTCCGCTGAAGTTTAAAAATGCTTCGGAACTTTTCCATTGCTCTCGGAATTCCGCTGAAGTTTAAAAATGCTTCGGAACTCTTCCGTTGTTCCCGGAATTCCGCTGAAGTTTAAAAATGCTTCGGAACTCTTCCGTTGTTCCCGGAATTACGCTGAAGTTTAAAAATGCTTCGGAACTCTTCCATTGTTCTCGGAATTCTGCTGAAGTTTAAAAATGCTTTGAAACTCTTCCATTGTTCTAGGAATTCTGCTAAAGTTTAAAAATGCTTCGGAACTCTTCCGTTGTTCCCGGAATTCCGCTGAAGTTTAAAAATGCTTCGGAACTCTTCCATTGTTCTCGGAATTCCGCTGACGTTTAAAGATGCTTTGGAACTCTTCCATTGTTCTCGGAACTCCGTTGACGTTTAAAAGTGCTTCGGAACTCTTCAATTGTTCTCGGAATTCCGCTGAAGTCTAAATATGCTTTGGAACTCTTCCATTGATCCCAGAAATACGCTGAAGTTTAAAAATGCTTCGGAACTCTTCCATTGTTCTCGGAATTCCGCTGACGTTTAAAAATGCTTCGGAACTCTTCCATTGTTCTCGGAACTCCGTTGACGTTTAAAAGTGCTTCGGAACTCTTCAATTGTTCTCGGAATTCCGCTGAAGTCTAAATATGCTTTGGAACTCTTCCATTGATCCCAGAATTATGCTGAAGTTTAACAATGCTTCGGAACGCTTCCATTGTTCTCGGAATTCCGCTGAAGTTTAAAAATGCTTCGGAACTCTTCCATTGTTCTCGGTATTCCGTTGATGTTTAAAAATGCTTTGGAACTCTTCCATTGTTCACTGAATTCCGCTGAAGTTTAAAAATGCTTCGGAACTCTTCCAATGTTCTCGGAATTCTGCTGAAGTTTAAAAATGCTTCGGAACTCTTCAATTGTTCTCGGAATTCCGTTGAAGTTTAAAAATGCTTCGGAACTCTACCATTTTTCCTGAATTAGGCTGAAGTTAAAAATGTTTCATAACTCTTCCATTGTTAGCGGAATTCTGCTGATGTTTAAAAATGCTTCGGTACTCATCCATTGTTCTCGGAATTGCATTGATGTTTAAAAATGCTTCAGAACTCTTCAATTGTTTTCGGAATTCTGATGAAGTTTAAAAATGCTTCGGAACTCTTCCATTGTTCTCGGAATTCAGCTGAAGTTTAAAAATGTTTCGGAACTCTTCCATTGTTCTCGGAATTCCGCTGAAGTTTAAAAATGCTTCGGAACTCTTCCATTGTTCCCGGAATTCCGCTGAAGTTTAAATATGCTTCGGAACTCTTCCATTGTTCCCGGAATTACGCTGAAGTTTAAAAATGCTTCGGAACACTTCCATTGTTCTCGGAATTCTGCTGAAGTTTAAAAATGCTTCGGAACTCTTCCATTGTTCTCGGTATTCCGTTGATGTTTAAAAATGCTTTGGAACTCTTCCATTGTTATCGGTATTCCGCTGACGTTTAAAAATGCTCCGAAACTCTTCCATTGTTCTCGGAATTCTGCTGAAGTTTAAAAATTCTTGGAACTCTTCCATTGTTCTCAGAATTCCTCTGACTTTTAAAAATGCTTCGGAACTCTTCCATTGTTCTCAGAATTCCGCTGTAGCTCAAAAATCCTTCGGAACTCTTCCATTGTTCTCGGAATTCCGTTGACGTTTAAAAATGCTTCGGAACTCTTCCATTGTTATCGGAATTCCGCTGACGTTTAAAAATGCTTTGGAACTCTTCCATTGTTTTTGGAATTCCGTTGACGTTTAAAAGTGCTTCGGAACTCTTCCATGCTTCGGAACTCTTTCCATTGTTTTCGGAATTCCGCTGATGTTTAAAAATGCTACGGATCTCAACCATTGTTCTTGGAATACCGTTGACATTTAAAAATGCTTCGGAACTCTTCAATTGTTCTCGGAATTCTGCTGATATTTAAAAATGCTTCGAAACTCTTCCATGGTTCCCAGAATTCTGCTGAAGTTTAAAAATATTTCGGAACTCTTCCATTGTTCTCGGATTTCCGCTGAAGTTTAAAAATGCTTCGCAACTCTTCCATTGTTCTCGGTATTCCGTTGATGTTTAAAAATGCATTGGAACTCTTCCATTGTTATCGGTATTCCGCTGACGTTTAGAAATGCTTCGAAACTCTTCCATTGTTCTCGGAATTCCGCTGACGTTTAAAAATGCTTCAGAACTCTTCCATTGTTCTCGGAATTCCGTTGACATTTAAAAGTGCTTCGGAACTCTTTAATTGTTCTCGGAATTCCACTGATGCTTAAAAATGCATCGGAACTCTCCCATTGTTCTCGGAATTCTGCTGAAGTTTAAAAATGCTTTGGAACTCTTCCATTGTTCTCAGAATTCAGCTGAAGTTCAAAAATGCTTCGGAACTCTTCCATTGTTCTCGGAATTCCGATGACGTTTAAAAATGCTTCGGAACTCTTCCATTGTTCTTGGAATTCCGTTGACGTTTAAAAGTGCTTCGGAACTCTTTCATTGTTCCCGGAATTCCACTGAAGTTTGAAAATGCTTCGGAGCTCTTTCCATTGTTTTCGGAATTCCGCTGACATTTAAAAATGCTATGGAACTCCACCATTGTTCGCGGAATACCGTTGACGTTTAAAAATGCTTCGGAACTCTTCCATTGTTCTCGGAATTCCGTTGAAGTTTAAAAATGCTTCGGAACTCTGCAATAGCTCTCGGAATTCTGCTGACATTTAAAAATGCTTCGGAACTCTTCCATTGTTCACGGAATTCCGCTGAAGTTTAAAAATGCTTCGGAACTCTTCCAAATGTTCTCCGAATTCTGCTGAAGTTTAAAAATGCTTCGGAACTCTTCAATTGTTCTCGGAATTCCGTTGAAGTTTAAAAATGCTTCGGAACTCTACCATTTTTCCTAAATTACGCTGAAGTTAAAAATGTTTCGTAACTCTTGAATTGTTTGCGGAATTCTGCTGACGTTTAAAAATGCTTCGAAGCTCTTCCATTGTTCTTGGAATTGCATTGATGTTTAAAAATGCTTCGGAACTCTTCAATTGTTTTCGGATTTCTGATGAAGTTTAAACATGCTTCGGAACTCTTCCATTGTTCTTGGAATTCCGTTGACGTTTAAAAGTGCTTCGGAACTCTTCAATTGTTCTCGGAATTCTGCTGACATTTAAAAATGCTTTGGAACTCTTCCATTGTTTCCGGAATTCCACTGAAGTTTGAAAATGCTTCGGAGCTCTTCCTTTGTTCTCGGAATTCCGCTGAAGTTTAAAAATGCTTCGGAACTCTTTCCATTGTTTTCGGAATTCCGCTGACGTTTAAA
The DNA here is from genome assembly GCF_046119375.1 of Phyllobates terribilis. Classification (NCBI taxonomy): domain Eukaryota; kingdom Metazoa; phylum Chordata; class Amphibia; order Anura; family Dendrobatidae; genus Phyllobates; species Phyllobates terribilis. The sequence continues at coordinate 68,292,624 of NW_027362769.1, forward strand.
AATGCTATGGAACTCAACCATTGTTCTTGGAATACCGTTGACGTTTAAAAATGCTTCGGAACTCTTCAATTGTTCTCGGAATTCTGCTAATATTTAAAAATGCTTCGAACCTCGTCCATTGTTCTCGGAATTCTGCTGGAGTCTAAAAATGCTTCGGAACTCTTCCATGGTTCCCGGAATTCTGCTGAAGTTTAAAAATGTTTCGGAACTCTTCCATTGTTCTCGGATTTCCGCTGAAGTTTAAAATTGCATCGGAACTCTTCCATTGTTCTCGGAATTCCGCTGACGTTTAAAAATGCTTCGGAACTCTGCAATAGTTCTCGGAATTCTGCTGACATTTAAAAATGCTTTGGAACTCTTCCATTGTTCACTGAATTCCGCTGAAGTTTAAAAATGCTTCGGAACTCTTCCAATGTTCTCGGAATTCTGCTGAAGTTTAAAAATGCTTCGGAACTCTTCAATTGTTCTCGGAATTCCGTTGAAGTTTAAAAATGCTTCGGAACTCTACCATTTTTCCTGAATTAGGCTGAAGTTAAAAATGTTTCATAACTCTTCCATTGTTAGCGGAATTCTGCTGACGTTTAAAAATGCTTCGGTACTCATCCATTGTTCTCGGAATTGCATTGATGTTTAAAAATGCTTCAGAACTCTTCAATTGTTTTCGGAATTCTGATGAAGTTTAAAAATGCTTCGGAACTCTTCCATTGTTCTCGGAATTCAGCTGAAGTTTAAAAATGTTTCGGAACTCTTCCATTGTTCTCGGAATTCCGCTGAAGTTTAAAAATGCTTCGGAACTCTTCCATTGTTCCCGGAATTCCGCTGAAGTTTAAATATGCTTCGGAACTCTTCCATTGTTCCCGGAATTACGCTGAAGTTTAAAAATGCTTCGGAACACTTCCATTGTTCTCGGAATTCTGCTGAAGTTTAAAAATGCTTCGGAACACTTCCATTGTTCTCGGTATTCCGTTGATGTTTAAAAATGCTTTGGAACTCTTCCATTGTTATCGGTATTCCGCTGACGTTTAAAAATGCTTCGAAACTCTTCCATTGTTCTCGGAATTCTGCTGAAGTTTAAAAATTCTTGGAACTCTTCCATTGTTCTCAGAATTCCTCTGACGTTTAAAAATGCTTCGGAACTCTTCCATTGTTCTCAGAATTCCGCTGTAGCTCAAAAATCCTTCGGAACTCTTCCATTGTTCTCGGAATTCCGTTGACGTTTAAAAATGCTTCGGAACTCTTCCATTGTTATCGGAATTCCGCTGACGTTTAAAAATGCTTTGGAACTCTTCCATTGTTTTTGGAATTCCGTTGACGTTTAAAAGTGCTTCGGAACTCTTCCATGCTTCGGAACTCTTTCCATTGTTTTCGGAATTCCGCTGATGTTTAAAAATGCTACGGATCTCAACCATTGTTCTTGGAATACCGTTGACATTTAAAAATGCTTCGGAACTCTTCAATTGTTCTCGGAATTCTGCTGATATTTAAAAATGCTTCGAAACTCTTCCATGGTTCCCAGAATTCTGCTGAAGTTTAAAAATATTTCGGAACTCTTCCATTGTTCTCGGATTTCCGCTGAAGTTTAAAAATGCTTCGCAACTCTTCCATTGTTCTCGGTATTCCGTTGATGTTTAAAAATGCATTGGAACTCTTCCATTGTTATCGGTATTCCGCTGACGTTTAAAAATGCTTCAGAACTCTTCCATTGTTCTCGGAATTCCGTTGACATTTAAAAGTGCTTCGGAACTCTTCAATTGTTCTCGGAATTCACTGATGCTTAAAAATGCATCGGAACTCTCCCATTGTTCTCGGAATTCAGCTGAAGTTCAAAAATGCTTCGGAACTCTTCCATTGTTCTCGGAATTCCGATGACGTTTAAAAATGCTTCGGAACTCTTCCATTGTTCTTGGAATTCCGTTGACGTTTAAAAGTGCTTCGGAACTCTTTCATTGTTCCCGGAATTCCACTGAAGTTTGAAAATGCTTCGGAGCTCTTTCCATTGTTTTCGGAATTCCGCTGACATTTAAAAATGCTACGGAACTCCACCATTGTTCGCGGAATACCGTTGACGTTTAAAAATGCTTCGGAACTCTTCCATTGTTCTCGGAATTCCGTTGAAGTTTAAAAATTCTTCGGAACTCTGCAATAGCTCTCAGAATTCTGCTGACATTTAAAAATGCTTCGGAACTCTTCCATTGTTCACGGAATTCCGCTGAAGTTTAAAAATGCTTCGGAACTCTTCCAAATGTTCTCCGAATTCTGCTGAAGTTTAAAAATGCTTCGGAACTCTTCAATTGTTCTCGGAATTCCGTTGAAGTTTAAAAATGCTTCGGAACTCTACAATTTTTCCTAAATTACGCTGAAGTTAAAAATGTTTCGTAACTCTTGAATTGTTTGCGGAATTCTGCTGACGTTTAAAAATGCTTCGAAACTCTTCCATTGTTCTTGGAATTGCATTGATGTTTAAAAATGCTTCGGAACTCTTCAATTGTTTTCGGATTTCTGATGAAGTTTAAACATGCTTCGGAACTCTTCCATTGTTCTTGGAATTCCGTTGACGTTTAAAAGTGCTTCGGAACTCTTCAATTGTTCTCGGAATTCTGCTGACATTTAAAAATGCTTTGGAACTCTTCCATTGTTTCCGGAATTCCACTGAAGTTTGAAAATGCTTCGGAGCTCTTCCTTTGTTCTCGGAATTCCGCTGAAGTTTAAAAATGCTTCGGAACTCTTTCCATTGTTTTCGGAATTCCGCTGACGTTTAAAAATGCTATGGAACTCAACCATTGTTCTTGGAATACCGTTGACGTTTAAAAATGCTTCGGAACTCTTCAATTGTTCTCGGAATTCTGCTAATATTTAAAAATGCTTCGAACCTCGTCCATTGTTCTCGGAATTCTGCTGGAGTCTAAAAATGCTTCGGAACTCTTCCATGGTTCCCGGAATTCTGCTGAAGTTTAAAAATGTTTCGGAACTCTTCCATTGTTCTCGGATTTCCGCTGAAGTTTAAAATTGCATCGGAACTCTTCCATTGTTCTCAGAATTCCGCTGACGTTTAAAAATGCTTCGGAACTCTGCAATAGTTCTCGGAATTCTGCTGACATTTAAAAATGCTTTGGAACTCTTCCATTGTTCACTGAATTCCGCTGAAGTTTAAAAATGCTTCGGAACTCTTCCAATGTTCTCGGAATTCTGCTGAAGTTTAAAAATGCTTCGGAACTCTTCAATTGTTCTCGGAATTCCGTTGAAGTTTAAAAATGCTTCGGAACTCTACCATTTTTCCTGAATTAGGCTGAAGTTAAAAATGTTTCATAACTCTTCCATTGTTATCGGAATTCTGCTGACGTTTAAAAATGCTTCGGAACTCTTCCATTGTTCTCGGAATTCAGCTGAAGTTTAAAAATGTTTCGGAACTCTTCCATTGTTCTCGGAATTCCGCTGAAGTTTAAAAATGCTTCGGAACTCTTCCATTGTTCCCGGAATTCCGCTGAAGTTTAAATATGCTTCGGAACTCTTCCATTGTTCCCGGAATTACGCTGAAGTTTAAAAATGCTTCGGAACACTTCCATTGTTCTCGGAATTCTGCTGAAGTTTAAAAATGCTTCGGAACTCTTCCATTGTTCTCGAAATTCCGCTGAAGTTTAAAAATGCTTCGGAATTCTTCCATTGTTCTAGGAATTCTGCTGAAGTTTGAAAATGCTTTGGAACTCTTCCATTGTTCTCAGAATTCCGCTGAAGTTCAAAAATGCTTCGGAACACTTCTATTGTTCTCGGAATTCCGTTGACGTTTAAATATGCTTCGGAACTCTTCCATTGTTATCGGAATTCCGCTGACGTTTAAAAATGCTTCGGAACTCTTCCATTGTTCTTGGAATTCCGTTGACGTTTAAAAGTGCTTCGGAACTCTTTAAATGTTCTCGGAATTCTGCTGACATTTAAAAATGCTTTGGAACTCTTCCCTTGTTCCCGGAATTCCACTGAAGTTTGAAAATGCTTCGGAGCTCTTCCTTTGTTCTCGGAATTCCGCTGAAGTTTAAAAATGCTTCGGAACTCTTTCCATTGTTTTCGTAATTCCGCTGACGTTTAAAAATGCTACGGAACTCAACCATTGTTCTCGGAATACCGTTGACGTTTAAAAATGCTTCGGAACTCTTCAATTGTTCTCGGAATTCTGCTGATATTTAAAAATGCTTCGAAACTCTTCCATTGTTCTCGGAATTCTGCTGGAGTCTAAAAATGCATCGGAACTCTTCCATGGTTTCTGGAATTCTGCTGAAGTTTAAAAATGTTTCGGAACGCTTCCATTGTTCTCGGATTTCCGCTGAAGTTTAAAATTGCTTCGGAACTCTTCCATTGTTCTCGGAATTCCGCTGAGATTTAAAAATGCTTCGGAACTCTGCAATAGTTCTCGGAATTCTGCTGACATTTAAAAATGCTACGGAACTCTTCCATTGTTCACGGAATTCCACTGAAGTTTAAAAATGCTTCGGAACTCTTCCAATGTTCTCGGAATTCTGCTGAAGTTTAAAAATGATTCGGAACTCTTCAATTGTTCTCGGAATTCCGTTGAAGTTTAAAAATGCTTCGGAACTTAACCATTTTTACAGAATTACGCTGAAGTTAAAAATGTTTCGTAACTCTTCCATTGTTAGCGGAATTCTACTGACGTTTAAAAATGCTTCGGAACTCTTCCATTGTTCTCGGAATTGCATTGATGTTTAAAAATGCTTCGGAACTCTTCAATTGTTTTCAGAATTCTGCTGACATTTAAAAATGCTACGGAACTCTTCCATTGTTCACGGAATTCCACTGAAGTTTAAAAATGCTTCGGAACTCTTCCAATGTTCTCGGAATTCTGCTGAAGTTTAAAAATGATTCGGAACTCTTCAATTGTTCTCGGAATTCCGTTGAAGTTTAAAAATGCTTCGGAACTTAACCATTTTTACAGAATTACGCAGAAGTTAAAAATGTTTCGTAACTCTTCCATTGGTATCGGAATTCTGTTGAAGTTTAAAAATGCTTCGGAACTCTTCCATTTTTCTCGGAATTCTGCTAAAGTTTAAAAATGCTTCGGAACTCTTCCATTGTTCCCGGAATTCCGCTGAAGTTTAAAAATGCTTCAGAACTCTTCCATTGTTCTCGGAATTCCGCTGACGTTTAAAAATGCTTCGGAACTCTTCCATTGTTCTCGGAATTCCGTTGACGTTTAAAAGTGCTTCGGAACTCTTCAATTGTTCTCGGAATTCTTCTGAAGTCTAAATATGCTTTGGAACTGTTCCATTGATCCCGGAATTACGCTGAAGTTTAAAAATGCTTCGGAACTCTTCCATTGTTCTCGGTATTCCGTTGATGTTTAAAAATGCTTTGGAACTCTTCCATTGTTATCGGTATTCCGCTGACGTTTAAAAATGCTTCGAAACTCTTCCATTGTTCTCGGAATTCTGCTGAAGTTTAAAAATGCTTCGGAACTCAACCATTGTTCTCGGAACACCATTGACGTTTAAAAATGCTTCGGAACTCTTCCATTGTTCTTGGAATTGCATTGATGTTTAAAAATGCTTCGGAACTCTTCAATTGTTTTCGGATTTCTGATGAAGTTTAAACATGCTTCGGAACTCTTCCATTGTTCTCGGAATTCCGCTGACGTTTAAAAATGCTTCGGAACTCTTCCATTGTTCTTGGAATTCCGTTGACGTTTAAAAGTGCTTCGGAACTCTTCAATTGTTCTCGGAATTCTGCTGACATTTAAAAATGCTTTGGAACTCTTCCATTGTTTCCGGAATTCCACTGAAGTTTGAAAATGCTTCGGAGCTCTTCCTTTGTTCTCGGAATTCCGCTGAAGTTTAAAAATGCTTCGGAACTCTTTCCATTGTTTTCGGAATTCCGCTGACGTTTAAAAATGCTATGGAACTCAACCATTGTTCTTGGAATACCGTTGACGTTTAAAAATGCTTCGGAACTCTTCAATTGTTCTCGGAATTCTGCTAATATTTAAAAATGCTTCGAACCTCGTCCATTGTTCTCGGAATTCTGCTGGAGTCTAAAAATGCTTCAGAACTCTTCCATGGTTCCCGGAATTCTGCTGAAGTTTAAAAATGTTTCGGAACTCTTCAATTGTTCTCGGATTTCCGCTGAAGTTTAAAATTGCATCGGAACTCTTCCATTGTTCTCGGAATTCCGCTGACGTTTAAAAATGCTTCGGAACTCTGCAATAGTTCTCGGAATTCTGCTGACATTTAGAAATGCTTCGGTACTCATCCATTGTTCTCGGAATTGCATTGATGTTTAAAAATGCTTCAGAACTCTTCAATTGTTTTCGGAATTCTGATGAAGTTTAAAAATGCTTCGGAACTCTTCCATTGTTCTCGGAATTCAGCTGAAGTTTAAAAATGTTTCGGAACTCTTCCATTGTTCTCGGAATTCCGCTGAAGTTTAAAAATGCTTCGGAACTCTTCCATTGTTCCCGGAATTCCGCTGAAGTTTAAAAATGCTTCGGAACTCTTCCATTGTTCTCGGTATTCCGTTGATGTTTAAAAATGCTTTGGAACTCTTCCATTGTTATCGGTATTCCGCTGACGTTTAAAAATGCTTCGAAACTCTTCCATTGTTCTCGGAATTCTGCTGAAGTTTAAAAATGCTTCGGAACTCAACCATTGTTCTCGGAACACCATTGACGTTTAAAAATGGTTCGGAACTCTTCCATTGTTCTTGGAATTGCATTGATGTTTAAAAATGCTTCGGAACTCTTCAATTGTTTTCGGATTTCTGATGAAGTTTAAACATGCTTCGGAACTCTTCCATTGTTCTCGGAATTCCGCTGACGTTTAAAAATGCTTCGGAACTCTTCCATTGTTCTTGGAATTCCGTTGACGTTTAAAAGTGCTTCGGAACTCTTCAATTGTTCTCGGAATTCTGCTGACATTTAAAAATGCTTTGGAACTCTTCCATTGTTTCCGGAATTCCACTGAAGTTTGAAAATGCTTCGGAGCTCTTCCTTTGTTCTCGGAATTCCGCTGAAGTTTAAAAATGCTTCGGAACTCTTTCCATTGTTTTCGGAATTCCGCTGACGTTTAAAAATGCTATGGAACTCAACCATTGTTCTTGGAATATCGTTGACGTTTAAAAATGCTTCGGAACTCTTCAATTGTTCTCGGAATTCTGCTAATATTTAAAAATGCTTCGAACCTCGTCCATTGTTCTCGGAATTCTGCTGGAGTCTAAAAATGCTTCAGAACTCTTCCATGGTTCCCGGAATTCTGCTGAAGTTTAAAAATGTTTCGGAACTCTTCAATTGTTCTCGGATTTCCGCTGAAGTTTAAAATTGCATCGGCACTCTTCCATTGTTCTCGGAATTCCGCTGACGTTTAAAAATGCTTCGGAACTCTGCAATAGTTCTCGGAATTCTGCTGACATTTAGAAATGCTTTGGAACTCTTCCATTGTTCACTGAATTCCGCTGAAGTTTAAAAATGCTTCGGAACTCTTCCAATGTTCTCGGAATTCTGCTGAAGTTTAAAAATGCTTCGGAACTCTTCAATTGTTCTCGGAATTCCGTTGAAGTTTAAAAATGCTTCGGAACTCTACCATTTTTCCTGAATTAGGCTGAAGTTAAAAATGTTTCATAACTCTTCCATTGTTAGCGGAATTCTGCTGACGTTTAAAAATGCTTCGGTACTCATCCATTGTTCTCGGAATTGCATTGATGTTTAAAAATGCTTCAGAACTCTTCAATTGTTTTCGGAATTCTGATGAAGTTTAAAAATGCTTCGGAACTCTTCCATTGTTCTCGGAATTCAGCTGAAGTTTAAAAATGTTTCGGAACTCTTCCATTGTTCTCGGAATTCCGCTGAAGTTTAAAAATGCTTCGGAACTCTTCCATTGTTCCCGGAATTCCGCTGAAGTTTAAATATGCTTCGGAACTCTTCCATTGTTCCCGGAATTACGCTGAAGTTTAAAAATGCTTTCGAACACTTCCATTGTTCTCGGAATTCTGCTGAAGTTTAAAAATGCTTCGGAACTCTTCCATTGTTCTCGAAATTCCGCTGAAGTTTAAAAATGCTTCGGAATTCTTCCATTGTTCTAGGAATTCTGCTGAAGTTTGAAAATGCTTTGGAACTCTTCCATTGTTCTCAGAATTCCGCTGAAGTTCAAAAATGCTTCGGAACTCTTCTATTGTTCTCGGAATTCCGTTGAGGTTTAAATATGCTTCGGAACTCTTCCATTGTTATCGGAATTCCGCTGACGTTTAAAAATGCTTCGGAACTCTTCCATTGTTCTTGGAATTCCGTTGACGTTTAAAAGTGCTTCGGAACTCTTCAAATGTTTTCGGAATTCTGCTGACATTTAAAAATGCTTTGGAACTCTTCCCTTGTTCCCGGAATTCCACTGAAGTTTGAAAATGCTTCGGAGCTCTTCCTTTGTTCTCGGAATTCCGCTGAAGTTTAAAAATGCTTCGGAACTCTTTCCATTGTTTTCGTAATTCCGCTGACGTTTAAAAATGCTACGGAACTCAACCATTGTTCTCGGAATACCGTTGACATTTAAAAATGCTTCGGAACTCTTCAATTGTTCTCGGAATTCTGCTGATATTTAAAAATGCTTCGAAACTCTTCCATTGTTCTCGGAATTCTACTGGAGTCTAAAATGCATCGGAACTCTTCCATGGTTTCTGGAATTCTGCTGAAGTATAAAAATGTTTCGGAACTCTTCCATTGTTCTCGGATTTCCGCTGAAGTTTAAAATTGCTTCGGAACTCTTCCATTGTTCTCGGAATTCCGCTGACGTTTAAAAATGCTTCGGAACTCTGCAATAGTTCTCGGAATTCTGCTGACATTTAAAATGCTACGGAACTCTTCCAATGTTCACGGAATTCCACTGAAGTTTAAAAATGCTTCGGAACTCTTCCAATGTTCTCGGAATTCTGCTGAAGTTTAAAAATGATTCGGAACTCTTCAATTGTTCTCGGAATTCCGTTGAAGTTTAAAAATGCTTCGGAACTCTACCATTTTTACAGAATTACGCTGAAGTTAAAAATGTTTCGTAACTCTTCCATTGTTAGCGGAATTCTGCTGACGTTTAAAAATGCTTCGGAACTCTTCCATTGTTCTCGGAATTGCATTGATGTTTAAAAATGCTTCGGAACTCTTCAATTGTTTTCGGAATTCTGATGAAGTTTAACAATGCTTCGGAACTCTTCCATTGTTCCCGGAATTACGCTGAAGTTTAAAAATGCTTCGGAACTCTTCCATTGTTATCGGAATTCTGTTGAAGTTTAAAAATCCTTCGGAACTCTTCCATTTTTCTCGGAATTCTGCTAAAGTTTAAAAATGCTTCGGAACTCTTCCATTGTTCCCGGAATTCCGCTGAAGTTTAAAAATGCTTCAGAACTCTTCCATTGTTCTCGGAATTCCGCTGACGTTTAAAAATGCTTCGGAACTCTTCCATTGTTCTCGGAATTCCGTTGACGTTTAAAAGTGCTTCGGAACTCTTCAATTGTTCTCGGAATTCTTCTGAAGTCTAAATATGCTTTGGAACTGTTCCATTGATCCCGGAATTACGCTGAAGTTTAAAAATGCTTCGGAACTCTTCCATTGTTCTCGGAATTCCGCTGAAGTTTAAAAATGCTTCGGAACTCTTCCATTGTTTTCGGAATTCCGCTGACGTTTAAAAATGCTATGGAACTCAACCATTGTTCTTAGAATACCGTTGACGTTTAAAAATGCTTCGGAACTCTTCAATTGTTCTCGGAATTCTGCTAATATTTAAAAATGCTTCGAACCTCGTCCATTGTTCTCGGAATTCTGCTGGAGTCTAAAAATGCTTCAGAACTCTTCCATGGTTCCCGGAATTCTGCTGAAGTTTAAAAATGTTTCGGAACTCTTCAATTGTTCTCGGATTTCCGCTGAAGTTTAAAATTGCATCGGAACTCTTCCATTGTTCTCGGAATTCCGCTGACGTTTAAAAATGCTTCGGAACTCTGCAATAGTTCTCGGAATTCTGCTGACATTTAGAAATGCTTTGGAACTCTTCCATTGTTCACTGAATTCCGCTGAAGTTTAAAAATGCTTCGGAACTCTTCCAATGTTCTCGGAATTCTGCTGAAGTTTAAAAATGCTTCGGAACTCTTCAATTGTTCTCGGAATTCCGTTGAAGTTTAAAAATGCTTCGGAACTCTACCATTTTTCCTGAATTAGGCTGAAGTTAAAAATGTTTCATAACTCTTCCATTGTTAGCGGAATTCTGCTGACGTTTAAAAATGCTTCGGTACTCATCCATTGTTCTCGGAATTGCATTGATGTTTAAAAATGCTTCAGAACTCTTCAATTGTTTTCGGAATTCTGATGAAGTTTAAAAATGCTTCGGAACTCTTCCATTGTTCTCGGAATTCAGCTGAAGTTTAAAAATGTTTCGGAACTCTTCCATTGTTCTCGGAATTCCGCTGAAGTTTAAAAATGCTTCGGAACTCTTCCATTGTTCCCGGAATTCCGCTGAAGTTTAAATATGCTTCGGAACTCTTCCATTGTTCCCGGAATTACGCTGAAGTTTAAAAATGCTTTCGAACACTTCCATTGTTCTCGGAATTCTGCTGAAGTTTAAAAATGCTTCGGAACTCTTCCATTGTTCTCGAAATTCCGCTGAAGTTTAAAAATGCTTCGGAATTCTTCCATTGTTCTAGGAATTCTGCTGAAGTTTGAAAATGCTTTGGAACTCTTCCATTGTTCTCAGAATTCCGCTGAAGTTCAAAAATGCTTCGGAACTTTTCTATTGTTCTCGGAATTCCGTTGAGGTTTAAATATGCTTCGGAACTCTTCCATTGTTATCGGAATTCCGCTGACGTTTAAAAATGCTTCGGAACTCTTCCATTGTTCTTGGAATTCCGTTGACGTTTAAAAGTGCTTCGGAACTCTTCAAATGTTTTCGGAATTCTGCTGACATTTAAAAATGCTTTGGAACTCTTCCCTTGTTCCCGGAATTCCACTGAAGTTTGAAAATGCTTCGGAGCTCTTCCTTTGTTCTCGGAATTCCGCTGAAGTTTAAAAATGCTTCGGAACTCTTTCCATTGTTTTCGTAATTCCGCTGACGTTTAAAAATGCTACGGAACTCAACCATTGTTCTCGGAATACCGTTGACATTTAAAAATGCTTCGGAACTCTTCAATTGTTCTCGGAATTCTGCTGATATTTAAAAATGCTTCGAAACTCTTCCATTGTTCTCGGAATTCTACTGGAGTCTAAAATGCATCGGAACTCTTCCATGGTTTCTGGAATTCTGCTGAAGTTTAAAAATGTTTCGGAACTCTTCCATTGTTCTCGGATTTCCGCTGAAGTTTAAAATTGCTTCGGAACTCTTCCATTGTTCTCGGAATTCCGCTGACGTTTAAAAATGCTTCGGAACTCTGCAATAGTTCTCGGAATTCTGCTGACATTTAAAATGCTACGGAACTCTTCCAATGTTCACGGAATTCCACTGAAGTTTAAAAATGCTTCGGAACTCTTCCAATGTTCTCGGAATTCTGCTGAAGTTTAAAAATGATTCGGAACTCTTCAATTGTTCTCGGAATTCCGTTGAAGTTTAAAAATGCTTCGGAACTCTACCATTTTTACAGAATTACGCTGAAGTTAAAAATGTTTCGTAACTCTTCCATTGTTAGCGGAATTCTGCTGACGTTTAAAAATGCTTCGGAACTCTTCCATTGTTCTCGGAATTGCATTGATGTTTAAAAATGCTTCGGAACTCTTCAATTGTTTTCGGAATTCTGATGAAGTTTAACAATGCTTCGGAACTCTTCCATTGTTCCCGGAATTACGCTGAAGTTTAAAAATGCTTCGGAACTCTTCCATTGTTATCGGAATTCTGTTGAAGTTTAAAAATCCTTCGGAACTCTTCCATTTTTCTCGGAATTCTGCTAAAGTTTAAAAATGCTTCGGAACTCTTCCATTGTTCCCGGAATTCCGCTGAAGTTTAAAAATGCTTCAGAACTCTTCCATTGTTCTCGGAATTCCGCTGACGTTTAAAAATGCTTCGGAACTCTTCCATTGTTCTCGGAATTCCGTTGACGTTTAAAAGTGCTTCGGAACTCTTCAATTGTTCTCGGAATTCTTCTGAAGTCTAAATATGCTTTGGAACTGTTCCGTTGATCCCGGAATTACGCTGAAGTTTAAAAATGCTTCGGAACTCTTCCATTGTTCTCGGAATTCCGCTGAAGTTTAAAAATGCTTCGGAACTCTTCCATTGTTCTCGGTATTCCGTTGATGTTTAAAAATGCTTTGGAACTCTTCCATTGTTATCGGTATTCCGCTGACGTTTAAAAATGCTTCGAAACTCTTCCATTGTTCTCGGAATTCTGCTGAAGTTTAAAAATGCTTCGGAACTCAACCATTGTTCTCGGAACACCATTGACGTTTAAAAATGCTTCGGAACTCTTCCATTGTTCTTGGAATTGCATTGATGTTTAAAAATGCTTCGGAACTCTTCAATTGTTTTCGGATTTCTGATGAAGTTTAAACATGCTTCGGAACTCTTCCATTGTTCTCGGAATTCCGCTGACGTTTAAAAATGCTTCGGAACTCTTCCATTGTTCTTGGAATTCCGTTGACGTTTAAAAGTGCTTCGGAACTCTTCAATTGTTCTCGGAATTCTGCTGACATTTAAAAATGCTTTGGAACTCTTCCATTGTTTCCGGAATTCCACTGAAGTTTGAAAATGCTTCGGAGCTCTTCCTTTGTTCTCGGAATTCCGCTGAAGTTTAAAAATGCTTCGGAACTCTTTCAATTGTTTTCGGAATTCCGCTGACGTTTAAAAATGCTATGGAACTCAACCATTGTTCTTGGAATACCATTGACGTTTAAAAATGCTTCGGAACTCTTCAATTGTTCTCGGAATTCTGCTAATATTTAAAAATGCTTCGAACCTCGTCCATTGTTCTCGGAATTCTGCTGGAGTCTAAAAATGCTTCAGAACTCTTCCATGGTTCCCGGAATTCTGCTGAAGTTTAAAAATGTTTCGGAACTCTTCAATTGTTCTCGGATTTCCGCTGAAGTTTAAAATTGCATCGGAACTCTTCCATTGTTCTCGGAATTCCGCTGACGTTTAAAAATGCTTCGGAACTCTGCAATAGTTCTCGGAATTCTGCTGACATTTAGAAATGCTTTGGAACTCTTCCATTGTTCACTGAATTCCGCTGAAGTTTAAAAATGCTTCGGAACTCTTCCAATGTTCTCGGAATTCTGCTGAAGTTTAAAAATGCTTCGGAACTCTTCAATTGTTCTCGGAATTCCGTTGAAGTTTAAAAATGCTTCGGAACTCTACCATTTTTCCTGAATTAGGCTGAAGTTAAAAATGTTTCATAACTCTTCCATTGTTAGCGGAATTCTGCTGACGTTTAAAAATGCTTCGGTACTCATCCATTGTTCTCGGAATTGCATTGATGTTTAAAAATGCTTCAGAACTCTTCAATTGTTTTCGGAATTCTGATGAAGTTTAAAAATGCTTCGGAACTCTTCCATTGTTCTCGGAATTCAGCTGAAGTTTAAAAATGTTTCGGAACTCTTCCATTGTTCTCGGAATTCCGCTGAAGTTTAAAAATGCTTCGGAACTCTTCCATTGTTCCCGGAATTCCGCTGAAGTTTAAATATGCTTCGGAACTCTTCCATTGTTCCCGGAATTACGCTGAAGTTTAAAAATGCTTTCGAACACTTCCATTGTTCTCGGAATTCTGCTGAAGTTTAAAAATGCTTCGGAACTCTTCCATTGTTCTCGAAATTCCGCTGAAGTTTAAAAATGCTTCGGAATTCTTCCATTGTTCTAGGAATTCTGCTGAAGTTTGAAAATGCTTTGGAACTCTTCCATTGTTCTCAGAATTCCGCTGAAGTTCAAAAATGCTTCGGAACTCTTCTATTGTTCTCGGAATTCCGTTGAGGTTTAAATATGCTTCGGAACTCTTCCATTGTTATCGGAATTCCGCTGACGTTTAAAAATGCTTCGGAACTCTTCCATTGTTCTTGGAATTCCGTTGACGTTTAAAAGTGCTTCGGAACTCTTCAAATGTTTTCGGAATTCTGCTGACATTTAAAAATGCTTTGGAACTCTTCCCTTGTTCCCGGAATTCCACTGAAGTTTGAAAATGCTTCGGAGCTCTTCCTTTGTTCTCGGAATTCCGCTGAAGTTTAAAAATGCTTCGGAACTCTTTCCATTGTTTTCGTAATTCCGCTGACGTTTAAAAATGCTACGGAACTCAACCATTGTTCTCGGAATACCGTTGACATTTAAAAATGCTTCGGAACTCTTCAATTGTTCTCGGAATTCTGCTGATATTTAAAAATGCTTCGAAACTCTTCCATTGTTCTCGGAATTCTACTGGAGTCTAAAAATGCATCGGAACTCTTCCATGGTTTCTGGAATTCTGCTGAAGTTTAAAAATGTTTCGGAACTCTTCCATTGTTCTCGGATTTCCGCTGAAGTTTAAAATTGCTTCGGAACTCTTCCATTGTTCTCGGAATTCCGCTGACGTTTAAAAATGCTTCGGAACTCTGCAATAGTTCTCGGAATTCTGCTGACATTTAAAATGCTACGGAACTCTTCCATTGTTCACGGAATTCCACTGAAGTTTAAAAATGCTTCGGAACTCTTCCAATGTTCTCGGAATTCTGCTGAAGTTTAAAAATGATTCGGAACTCTTCAATTGTTCTCGGAATTCCGTTGAAGTTTAAAAATGCTTCGGAACTCTACCATTTTTACAGAATTACGCTGAAGTTAAAAATGTTTCGTAACTCTTCCATTGTTAGCGGAATTCTGCTGACGTTTAAAAATGCTTCGGAACTCTTCCATTGTTCTCGGAATTGCATTGATGTTTAAAAATGCTTCGGAACTCTTCAATTGTTTTCGGAATTCTGATGAAGTTTAACAATGCTTCGGAACTCTTCCATTGTTCCCGGAATTACGCTGAAGTTTAAAAATGCTTCGGAACTCTTCCATTATTATCGGAATTCTGTTGAAGTTTAAAAATCCTTCGGAACTCTTCCATTTTTCTCGGAATTCTGCTAAAGTTTAAAAATGCTTCGGAACTCTTCCATTGTTCCCGGAATTCCGCTGAAGTTTAAAAATGCTTCAGAACTCTTCCATTGTTCTCGGAATTCCGCTGACGTTTAAAAATGCTTCGGAACTCTTCCATTGTTCTCGGAATTCCGTTGACGTTTAAAAGTGCTTCGGAACTCTTCAATTGTTCTCGGAATTCTTCTGAAGTCTAAATATGCTTTGGAACTGTTCCATTGATCCCGGAATTACGCTGAAGTTTAAAAATGCTTCGGAACTCTTCCATTGTTCTCGGAATTCCGCTGAAGTTTAAAAATGCTTCGGAACTCTTCCATTGTTCTCGGTATTCCGCTGACGTTTAAAAATGCTTCGAAACTCTTCCATTGTTCTCGGAATTCTGCTGAAGTTTAAAAATGCTTCGGAACTCTTCCATTCTTCTCGGGATTCTGCTGAAGTTTAAAAATGCTTGGAACTCTTCCATTGTTCCCAGAATTCTGCTGAAGTTTAAAAATGCTTCGGAATTCTTCCATTGTTCTAGGAATTCCGCTGAAGTTTAAAAATGCTTCGGAACTCTTCCATTGTTCCCAGAATTCTGCTGAAGTTTAAAAATGCTTTGGAACTCTTCCATTGTTCTCAGAATTCCGCTGAAGTTCAGAAATGCTTCGGAACTCTTCCATTGTTATCGGAATTCCGCTGACGTTTAAAAATGCTTCGGAACTCTTCCATTGTTCTTCGAATTCCGTTGACGTTTAAAAGTGCTTCGGAACTCTTCAATTGTTCTCGGAATTCTGCTGGAGTCTAAAAATGCTTCAGAACTCTTCCATGGTTCCCGGAATTCTGCTGAAGTTTAAAAATGTTTCGGAACTCTTCCATTGTTCTCGGATTTCCGCTGAAGCTTAAAATTGCTTCGGAACTCTTCCATTGTTCTCGGAATTCGGCTGACGTTTAAAAATGCTTCGGAACTCTTCAATAGTTCTCAGAATTCTGCTGACATTTAAAAATGCTTCGGAACTCTTCCAATGTTCTCGGAATTCTGCTGAAGTTTAAAAATGCTTCGGAACTCTTCAATTGTTCTCGGAATTCCGTTGAAGTTTAAAAATGATTCGGAACTGTACCATTTTTCCTGAATTACGCTGAAGTTAAAAATGTTTCGTAACTCTTCCATTGTTAGCGGAATTCTGCTGACGTTTAAAAATGCTTCGGAACTCTTCCATTGTTCTTGGAATTGCATTGATGTTTAAAAATGCTTCGGAACTCTTCAATTGTTTTCGGATTTCTGATGAAGTTTAAAAATGCTTCGGAACTCTTCCATTGTTCTCGGAATTCCGCTGACGTTTAAAAATGCTTCGGAACTCTTCCATTGTTCTTGGAATTCCGTTGACGTTTAAAAGTGCTTCGGAACTCTTCAATTGTTCTCGGAATTCTGCTGACATTTAAAAATGCTTTGGAACTCTTCCATTGTTTCTGGAATTCCACTGAAGCTTGAAAATGCTTCGAAGCTCTTCCTTTGTTCTCGGAATTCCGCTGAAGTTTAAAAATGCTTCGGAACTCTTTCCATTGTTTTCAGAATTCCGCTGACGTTTAAAAATGCTACGGAACTCAACCATTGTTCTTGGAATACCATTGACGTTTAAAAATGCTTCGGAACTCTTCAATTGTTCTCGGAATTCTGCTGATATTTAAAAATGCTTCGAAACTCGTCCATTGTTCTCGGAATTCTGCTGGAGTCTAAAATTGCTTGGGAACTCTTCCATGGTTCCCGGAATTCTGCTGAAGTTTAAAAATGTTTCGGAACTCTTCCATTGTTTTCGGATTTCCGCTGAAGTTTAAAATTGCATCGGAACTCTTCCATTGTTCTCGGAATTCCGCTGACATTTAAAAATGCTTCGGAACTCTGCAATAGTTCTCGGAATTCTGCTGACATTTAAAAATGCTTTGGAACTCTTCCATTGTTCACTGAATTCCGCTGAAGTTTAAAAATGCTTCGGAACTCTTCCATTGTTAGCGGAATTCTGCTGATGTTTAAAAATGCTTCGGTACTCATCCATTGTTCTCGGAAATGCATTGATGTTTAAAAATGCTTCAGAACTCTTCAATTGTTTTCGGAATTCTGATGAAGTTTAAAAATGCTTCGGAACTCTTCCTTTGTTCTCGGAATTCAGCTGAAGTTTAAAAATGTTTCGGAACTCTTCCATTGTTCTCGGAATTCCGCTGAAGTTTAAAAATGCTTCGGAACTCTTCCATTGTTCCCGGAATTCTGCTGAAGTTTAAATATGCTTCGGAACTCTTCCATTGTTCCCGGAATTACGCTGAAGTTTAAAAATGCTTCGGAACACTTCCATTGTTCTCGGAATTCTGCTGAAGTTTAAAAATGCTTCGGAACTCTTCCATTGTTCTCGAAATTCCGCTGAAGTTTAAAAATGCTTCGGAATTCTTCCATTGTTCTAGGAATACTGCTGAAGTTTGAAAATGCTTTGGAACTCTTCCATTGTTCTCAGAATTCCGCTGAAGTTCAAAAATGCTTCGGAACTCTTCTATTGTTCTCGGAATTCCTTTGACGTTTAAAAATGCTTCGGAACTCTTCCATTGTTATCGGAATTCCGCTGACGTTTAAAAATGCTTCGGAACTCTTCCATTGTTCTTGGAATTCCGTTGACGTTTAAAAGTGCTTCGGAACTCTTAAAATGTTCTCGGAATTCTGCTGACATTTAAAAATGCTTTGGAACTCTTCCCTTGTTCCCGGAATTCCACTGAAGTTTGAAAATGCTTCGGAGCTCTTCCTTTGTTCTCGGAATTCCGCTGAAGTTTAAAAATGCTTCGGAACTCTTTCCATTGTTTTCGTAATTCCGCTGACGTTTAAAAATGCTACGGAACTCAACCATTGTTCTCGGAATACCGTTGACGTTTAAAAATGCTTCGGAACTCTTCAATTTTTCTCGGAATTCTGTTGATATTTAAAAATGCTTCGAAACTCGTCCATTGTTCTCGGAATTCTGCTGGAGTCTAAAAATGCATCGGAACTCTTCCATGGTTTCTGGAATTCTGCTGAAGTTTAAAAATGTTTCGGAACTCTTCCATTGTTCTCGGATTTCCGCTGAAGTTTAAAATTGCTTCAGAACTCTTCCATTGTTCTCGGAATTCCGCTGAGATTTAAAAATGCTTCGGAACTCTGCAATAGTTCTCGGAATTCTGCTGACATTTAAAAATGCTACGGAACTCTTCCGTTGTTTTCGGAATTCCACTGAAGTTTAAAAATGCTTTGGAACTCTTCCAATGTTCTCGGAATTCTTTTGAAGTTTAAAAATGCTTCGGAACTCTTCAATTGTTCTCGGAATTCCGTTGAAGTTTAAAAATGCTTCGGAACTGTACCATTTTTCATGAATTACTCTGAAGTTAAAAATGCTTCGGAACTCTTCCATTGTTTACGGAATTCCGCTGAAGTTTAAAAATGATTTGGAACTCTTCCAATGTTCTCGGAATTCTGCTGAAGTTTAAAAATGCTTTGGAACTCTTCAATTGTTCTCGGAATTCCGTTGAAGTTTAAAAATGCTTCGGAACTCTACCATTTTTACAGACTTACGCTGAAGTTAAAAATGTTTCATAACTCTTCCATTGTTAGCGGAATTCTGCTGACGTTTAAAAATGCTTCGGAACTCTTCCATTGTTCTCGGAATTGCATTGATGTTTTAAAATGCTTCGGAACTCTTCAATTGTTTTCGGAATTCTGATGAAGTTTAACAATGCTTCGGAACTCTTCCATTGTTCTCGGAATTCCGCTGAAGTTTAAAAATGCTTTGGAACTCTTCCATTGTTCCCGGAATTCCGCTGAAGTTTAAATATGCTTCGGAAATCTTCCATTGTTTCCGGAATTACGCTGAAGTTTAAAAATGCTTCGGAACTCTTCCATTCTTCTCGGAATTCTGCTGGAGTTTAAAAATGCTTCGGAACTCTTCCATGGTTCCCGGAATTCTGCTGAAGTTTAAAAATGTTTCGGAACTCTTCCATTGTTTTCGGATTTCTGATGAAGTTTAAAAATGCTTCAGAACTCTTCCATTGTTCTCGGAATTCCGCTGACATTTAAAAATGCTTCGGAACTCTTCAATTGTTCTCGGAATTCTGCTGAAGTTTAAAAATGATTCGGAACTCTTCAATTGTTCTCAGAATTCCGTTGAAGTTTAAAAATGCTTCGGAACTCTACCATTTTTACAGAATTACGCTGAAGTTAAAAGTGTTTCGTAACTCTTCCATTGTTAGCGGAATTCTGCTGACGTTTAAAAATGCTTCGGAACTCTTCCATTGTTCTCGGAATTGCAATGATGTTTAACAATGCTTCGGAACTCTTCAATTGTTTTCGGAATTCTGATGAAGTTTAACAATGCTTCGGAACTCTTCCATTGTTCTCTGAATTCTGCTGGAGTTTAAAAATACTTCGGAACTCTTCCATTGTTCCCGGAATTCCGCTGAATTTTAAATTGCTTTGAAGCTCTTCCCTTGTTCTCGGAAATCCACTGAAGTTTAAAAATGCTTCGGAACTCTTCATTTGCTCTCGGAATTCGGTTGACGTTTAAAAATGCTTCGGAACTCTTGAATTGTTCTCGGAATTCTGCTGATATTTAAAAATGCTTCGGAACTCTTCCATTGTTCTCAGTATTCTGTTGAAGTTTAAAAATGCTTCTGAACTCTTCCATTGTTCCCGGAATTCCACTGAAGTTGAAACATGCTTCGGAACTCTTCCATTGTTCCCGGAATTATGCTGAAGTTTAAAAATGCTTCGGAACTCTTCCATTGTTCTCGGAATTCTGCTGTAGTTTTAAAATGCTTCGGAACTCTTCCATTGTTCTCGGAATTGCATTGATGTTTAAACATGCTTCGGAACTCTTCCATTGTTCCCAGAATTCTGCTGAAGTTTGAAAATGCTTTGGAACTCTTCCATTGTTCTCAGAATTCCGCTGAAGTTCAAAAATGCTTCGGAACTCTTCCATTGTTCTCGGAATTCCATTGAAGTTTAAAAATGCTTCGGAACTCTACCATTTTTCCTGAATTACGCTGAAGTTAAAAATGTTTCGTAACTCTTCCATTGTTAGTGGAATTCTGCTGACGTTTAAAAATGCTTCGGAACTCTTCCATTGTTCTCGGAATTGCATTGATGTTTAAAAATGCTTCGGAACTCTTCAATTGTTTTCGGAATTCTGATGAAGTTTAAAAATGTTTCGGAACTCTTCCATTGTTCTCGGAATTCCGCTGAAGTTTAAAAATGCTTCGGAACTCTTCCATTGTTCTCGGAATTCCGCTGAAGTTTAAAAATGCTTTGGAACTCTTCCGTTGTTCCCGGAATTCGGCTGAAGTTTGAATATGCTTCGGAACTCTTCCATTGTTCCCGGAATTCCGCTGAAGTTTAAAAATGCTTTGGAACTCTTCCGTTGTTCTCAGAATTCTGTTGAAGTTTAAAAATGCTTCGGAATTCTTCCATTGTCCTGGGAATTCCACTGAAGTTTAAAAATGCTTCAGAACTCTTCCATGGTTCCCGGAATTCTGCTGAAGTTTAAA
Source organism: Phyllobates terribilis (assembly GCF_046119375.1). Taxonomy (NCBI): domain Eukaryota; kingdom Metazoa; phylum Chordata; class Amphibia; order Anura; family Dendrobatidae; genus Phyllobates; species Phyllobates terribilis. Next base: position 68,313,194 of record NW_027362769.1, read on the forward strand.
AATGCTTCGGAACTGTACCATTTTTCCTGAATTACGCTGAAGTTAAAAATGTTTCAAAACTCTTCTATTGTTAGCGGAATTCTGCTGACGTTTAAAAATGCTTCGGAACTCTTCCATTGTTCTCAGAATCGCATTGATGTTTAAACATGCTTCGGAACTCTTCAATTGTTTTCGGAATTCTGATGAAGTTTAGAAATGCTTCGGAACTCTTCCGTTGTTCTCAGAATTCCGCTGAAGTTTAAAAATGCTTCGGAACCCTTCCATTGTTCTCGGAATTCCACTGAAGTTTAAAAATGCTTCGGAAATCTTTCGTTGTTCCCGGAATTCCGCTGAAGTTGATACATGCTTCGGAACTCTTCCATTGTTCCCGGAATTATGCTGAAGTTTAAAAATGCTTCGGAACACTTCCATTGTTCTCGGAATTCTGCTGTAGTTTTAAAATGCTTCGGAACTCTTTCATTGTTCTCAGAATTCTGCTAAAGTTTAAAAATGCTCGGAACTCTTCCATTGTTCTCAGAATTCCGCTGACGTTAAAAAATGCTTCGGAACTCTTCCATTGTTCTCGGAATTCCGCTGACGTTTAAAAATGCTTCGGAACTCTTCCATTGTTCTCGGAATTCCATTGACCTTTTAAAGTGCTTCGGAACTCTTCAATTGTTCTCGGAATTCCGCTGATGCTTAAAAATGCTTCGGAACTCTCCCATTGTTCTCGGAATTCTGCTGAAGTATAAAAATGCTTCAGAATTCTTCCATTGTTCAAGGAATTCCGCTGAAGTTTAAAAATGCTTCGGAACTCTTCCATTGTTCCCAGAATTCTGCTGAAGTTTGAAAATGCTTTGGAACTCTTCCATTGTTCTCAGAATTCCGCTGAAGTTCAAAAATGCTTCGGAACTCTTCCATTGTTCTCGGAATTCCATTGAAGTTTAAAAATGCTTCGGAACTCTACCATTTTTCCTGAATTACGCTGAAGTTAAAAATGTTTCGTAACTCTTCCATTGTTAGTGGAATTCTGCTGACGTTTAAAAATGCTTCGGAACTCTTCCATTGTTCTCGGAATTGCATTGATGTTTAAAAATGCTTCGGAACTCTTCAATTGTTTTCGGAATTCTGATGAAGTTTAAAAATGTTTCGGAACTCTTCCATTGTTCTCGGAATTCCGCTGAAGTTTAAAAATGCTTCGGAACTCTTCCATTGTTCTCGGAATTCCGCTGAAGTTTAAAAATGCTTTGGAACTCTTCCGTTGTTCCCGGAATTCGGCTGAAGTTTGAATATGCTTCGGAACTCTTCCATTGTTCCCGGAATTCCGCTGAAGTTTAAAAATGCTTTGGAACTCTTCCGTTGTTCTCAGAATTCTGTTGAAGTTTAAAAATGCTTCGGAATTCTTCCATTGTCCTGGGAATTCCACTGAAGTTTAAAAATGCTTCAGAACTCTTCCATGGTTCCCGGAATTCTGCTGAAGTTTAAAAATGCTTCGGAACTGTACCATTTTTCCTGAATTACGCTGAAGTTAAAAATGTTTCAAAACTCTTCTATTGTTAGCGGAATTCTGCTGACGTTTAAAAATGCTTCGGAACTCTTCCATTGTTCTCAGAATCGCATTGATGTTTAAACATGCTTCGGAACTCTTCAATTGTTTTCGGAATTCTGATGAAGTTTAGAAATGCTTCGGAACTCTTCCGTTGTTCTCAGAATTCCGCTGAAGTTTAAAAATGCTTCGGAACCCTTCCATTGTTCTCGGAATTCCACTGAAGTTTAAAAATGCTTCGGAAATCTTTCGTTGTTCCCGGAATTCCGCTGAAGTTGATACATGCTTCGGAACTCTTCCATTGTTCCCGGAATTATGCTGAAGTTTAAAAATGCTTCGGAACACTTCCATTGTTCTCGGAATTCTGCTGTAGTTTTAAAATGCTTCGGAACTCTTTCATTGTTCTCAGAATTCTGCTAAAGTTTAAAAATGCTCGGAACTCTTCCATTGTTCTCAGAATTCCGCTGACGTTAAAAAATGCTTCGGAACTCTTCCATTGTTCTCGGAATTCCGCTGACGTTTAAAAATGCTTCGGAACTCTTCCATTGTTCTCGGAATTCCATTGACCTTTTAAAGTGCTTCGGAACTCTTCAATTGTTCTCGGAATTCCGCTGATGCTTAAAAATGCTTCGGAACTCTCCCATTGTTCTCGGAATTCTGCTGAAGTATAAAAATGCTTCAGAATTCTTCCATTGTTCAAGGAATTCCGCTGAAGTTTAAAAATGCTTCGGAACTCTTCCATTGTTCCCAGAATTCTGCTGAAGTTTGAAAATGCTTTGGAACTCTTCCATTGTTCTCAGAATTCCGCTGAAGTTCAAAAATGCTTCGGAACTCTTCCATTGTTCTCGGAATTCCATTGAAGTTTAAAAATGCTTCGGAACTCTACCATTTTTCCTGAATTACGCTGAAGTTAAAAATGTTTCGTAACTCTTCCATTGTTAGTGGAATTCTGCTGACGTTTAAAAATGCTTCGGAACTCTTCCATTGTTCTCGGAATTGCATTGATGTTTAAAAATGCTTCGGAACTCTTCAATTGTTTTCGGAATTCTGATGAAGTTTAAAAATGTTTCGGAACTCTTCCATTGTTCTCGGAATTCCGCTGAAGTTTAAAAATGCTTCGGAACTCTTCCATTGTTCTCGGAATTCCGCTGAAGTTTAAAAATGCTTTGGAACTCTTCCGTTGTTCCCGGAATTCGGCTGAAGTTTGAATATGCTTCGGAACTCTTCCATTGTTCTCGGAATTCTGATGAAGTTTAAAAATGTTTCGGAACTCTTCCATTGTTCTCGGAATTCCGCTGACGTTTAAAAATGCTTCGGAACTCTTCCATTGTTCTCGGAATTCCATTGACCTTTTAAAGTGCTTCGGAACTCTTCAATTGTTCTCGGAATTCCGCTGATGCTTAAAAATGCTTCGGAACTCTCCCATTGTTCTCGGAATTCTGCTGAAGTATAAAAATGCTTCAGAATTCTTCCATTGTTCAAGGAATTCCGCTGAAGTTTAAAAATGCTTTGGAACTCTTCCGTTGTTCTCAGAATTCTGTTGAAGTTTAAAAATGCTTCGGAATTCTTCCATTGTCCTGGGAATTCCACTGAAGTTTAAAAATGCTTCAGAACTCTTCCATGGTTCCCGGAATTCTGCTGAAGTTTAAAAATGCTTCGGAACTGTACCAGTTTTCCTGAATTACGCTGAAGTTAAAAATGTTTCAAAACTCTTCTATTGTTAGCGGAATTCTGCTGACGTTTAAAAATGCTTCGGAACTCTTCCATTGTTCTCAGAATCGCATTGATGTTTAAACATGCTTCGGAACTCTTCAATTGTTTTCGGAATTCTGATGAAGTTTAGAAATGCTTCGGAACTCTTCCGTTGTTCTCAGAATTCCGCTGAAGTTTAAAAATGCTTCGGAACCCTTCCATTGTTCTCGGAATTCCACTGAAGTTTAAAAATGCTTCGGAAATCTTTCGTTGTTCCCGGAATTCCGCTGAAGTTGAATCATGCTTCGGAACTCTTCCATTGTTCCCGGAATTATGCTGAAGTTTAAAAATGCTTCGGAACTCTTCCATTGTTCTCGGAATTCTGCTGTAGTTTTAAAATGCTTCGGAACTCTTTCATTGTTCTCAGAATTCTGCTAAAGTTTAAAAATGCTCGGAACTCTTCCATTGTTCTCAGAATTCCGCTGACGTTAAAAAATGCTTCGGAACTCTTCCATTGTTCTCGGAATTCCGCTGACGTTTAAAAATGCTTCGGAACTCTTCCATTGTTCTCGGAATTCCATTGACCTTTTAAAGTGCTTCGGAACTCTTCAATTGTTCTCGGAATTCCGCTGATGCTTAAAAATGCTTCGGAACTCTCCCATTGTTCTCGGAATTCTGCTGAAGTTTAAAAATGCTTCAGAATTCTTCCATTGTTCAAGGAATTCCGCTGAAGTTTAAAAATGCTTCGGAACTCTTCCATTGTTCCCAAAATTCTGCTGAAGTTTGAAAATGCTTCGGAACTCTACCATTTTTCCTGAATTACGCTGAAGTTAAAAATGTTTCGTAACTCTTCCATTGTTAGTGGAATTCTGCTGACGTTTAAAAATGCTTCGGAACTCTTCCATTGTTCTCGGAATTGCATTGATGTTTAAAAATGCTTCGGAACTCTTCAATTGTTTTCGGAATTCTGATGAAGTTTAAAAATGTTTCGGAACTCTTCCATTGTTCTCGGAATTCCGCTGAAGTTTAAAAATGCTTCGGAACTCTTCCATTGTTCTCGGAATTCCGCTGAAGTTTAAAAATGCTTCGGAACTCTTCCGTTGTTCCCGGAATTCGGCTGAAGTTTGAATATGCTTCGGAACTCTTCCATTGTTCCCGGAATTACGCTGAAGTTTAAAAATGCTTCGGAACTCTTCCATTGTTCTCGGAATTCTGCTGAAGTTTAAAAATGCTTCGGAACATTACCATTGTTCTCGGAGTTCTGCTAAAGTTTAAAAATACTCGGAACTCTTCCATTGTTCTCAGAATTCCGCTGACGTCTAAAAATGCTTCGGAACTCTTCCATTGTTTTCGGAATTCCGCTGACGTTTAAAAGTGCTTCAGAACTCTTCATCTGTTCTCGGAATTCCGCTGATGCTTAAAAATGCTTCGGAACTTTCCCATTGTTCTCGGAATTCTGCTGAAGTTTAAAAATGCTTCAGAATTCTTTCATTGTTCTAGGAATTCTGCTGAAGTTTAAAAATGCTTCGGAACTCTTCCATTGTTCCCAGAATTCTGCTGAAGTTTGAAAATGCTTTTGAACTCTTCCATTGTTATCGGAATTCCACTGACGTTTAAAAATGCTTCGGAACTCTTCTTTTGTTCTTGGAATTCAGTTGACGTTTAAAAGTTCTTCGGAACTCTTCAATTGTTCTCGGAATTCTGCTGACATTTAAAAATGCTTTGGAACTCTTCCATTGTTCCCGGAATTCCACTGAAGTTTGAAAATGCTTCGGAGCTCTTCCTTTGTTCTCGGAATTCCGCTGAAGTTTAAAAATGCTTCGGATCTCTTTCCATTGTTTTCGGAATTCCGCTGACATTTAAAAATGCTACGGAACTCAAGCATTGTTCTCGGAATACCGTTGACGTTTAAAAATGCTTCGGAACTCTTCAAATGTTCTCGGAATTCTGCTGATATTTAAAAATGCTTCAAAACTCTTCCATTGTTCTCAGAATTCTGCTGGAGTCTAAAAATGCTTCGGAACTCTTCCATGGTTCCCGGAATTCTGCTGAAGTTTAAAAATGTTTCGGAACTCTTCCATTGTTCTCGGATTTCCGCTGAAGTTTAAAATTTTCTTCGGAACTCTTCCATTGTTCTCGGAATTCCGCTGACGTTTAAAAATGCTTCGGAAGTCTTCAATAGTTCTCGGATTTCTGCTGACATTTAAAAATGCTTCGGAACTCTTCCAATGTTCTCGGAATTCTTTTGAAGTTTAAAAATGCTTCGGAACTCTTCAATTGTTCTCGGAATTCCGTTGAAGTTTAAAAATGCTTCGGAACTGTACCATTTTTCATGAATTACTCTGAAGTTAAAAATGCTTCGGAACTCTTCCATTGTTTACGGAATTCCGCTGAAGTTTAAAAATGCTTTGGAACTCTTCCAATGTTCTCGGAATTCTGCTGAAGTTTAAAAATGCTTTGGAACTCTTCAATTGTTCTCGGAATTCCGTTGAAGTTTAAAAATGCTTCGGAACTCTACCATTTTTACAGACTTACGCTGAAGTTAAAAATGTTTCATAACTCTTCCATTGTTAGCGGAATTCTGCTGACGATTAAAAATGCTTCGGAACTCTTCCATTGTTCTCGGAATTGCATTGATGTTTTAAAATGCTTCGGAACTCTTCAATTGTTTTCGGAATTCTGATGAAGTTTAACAATGCTTCGGAACTCTTCCATTGTTCTCGGAATTCCGCTGAAGTTTAAAAATGCTTTGGAACTCTTCCATTGTTCCCGGAATTCCGCTGAAGTTTAAATATGCTTCGGAAATCTTCCATTGTTTCCGGAATTACGCTGAAGTTTAAAAATGCTTCGGAACTCTTCCATTCTTCTCGGAATTCTGCTGGAGTTTAAAAATGCTTCGGAACTCTTCCATGGTTCCCGGAATTCTGCTGAAGTTTAAAAATGTTTCGGAACTCTTCCATTGTTCTCGGATTTCTGATGAAGTTTAAAAATGCTTCAGAACTCTTCCATTGTTCTCGGAATTCCGCTGACATTTAAAAATGCTTCGGAACTCTTCAATTGTTCTCGGAATTCTGCTGAAGTTTAAAAATGCTTCGGAACTCTTAATTTGCTCTCGGAATTCGGTTGACGTTTAAAAATGCTTCGGAACTCTTGAATTGTTCTCGGAATTCTGCTGACATTTAAAAATGCTTCTGAACTCTTCCATTGTTCCCGGAATTCCGCTGACATTTAAAAATGCTTCGGAACTCTTCCATTGTTCTCGGAATTTGGCTGACGTTTAAAAATGCTTCGGAACTCTTCCATTGTTCCCGGAAATCCACTGAAGTTTAAAAATGCTTCGGAACTCTTCATTTGCTCTCGGAATTCGGTTGACGTTTAAAAATGCTTCGGAACTCTTGAATTGTTCTCGGAATTCTGCTGACATTTAAAAATGCTTCGGAACTCTTCCGTTGTTCTCAGAATTCTGTTGAAGTTTAAAAATGCTTCGAAATTCTTCCATTGTCCTGGGAATTCCACTGAAGTTTAAAAATGCTTCGGAACTCTTCCATTTTTACCGGAATTCAGCTGAAGTTAAAAAATGCTTTGGAACTCTTCCATTGTTCTCGGAATTCTGTTGAAGTTTAAAAATGCTTCGGAACTCTTACTTTGTTCTCCGAATTCCGCTGAAGTTGAAAAATGCTTCGGAACTCTTTCCATTATTTTCGGAATTCCGCTGACATTTAAAAATGCTACGGAACTCAACCATTTTTCTCTGAATACCGTTGACGTTTAAAAATGCATTGGAACTCTTCAATTGTTCTCGGAATTCTGCTGATATTTAAAAATGCTTCGAAACTCTTCCATTGTTCTTGGAATTCTGCAGGAGTTTAAAATTGCTTCGGAACTCTTCCATGGTTCCCGGAATTCTGCTGAAGTTTAAAAATGTTATGGAAATCTTCCATTGTTCTCGGATTTCCACTGAAGTTTAAAAATGCTTCGGAACTCTTCCATTGTTCTCGGAATTTCGCTGACGTTTAAAAATGCTTCGGTACTCTTCAATAGTTCTAGGAATTCTGCTGACATTTAAAAATGCTTCGAAACTCTTCCATTGTTCTCGGAATTCTGCTGACATTTAAAAATGCTTCGGAACTCTTCCATTGTTCTCAGAATTCTGTTGAAGTTTAAAAATGCTTCTGAACTCTTCCATTGTTCCCGGAATTCCGCTGACATTTAAAAATGCTTCGGAACTCTTCCATTGTTCTCGGAATTTGGCTGACGTTTAAAAATGCTTCGGAACTCTTCCATTGTTCCCGGAAATCCACTGAAGTTTAAAAATGCTTTGGAACTCTTCATTTGCTCTCGGAATTCGGTTGACGTTTAAAAATGCTTCGGAACTCTTGAATTGTTCTCGGAATTCTGCTGACATTTAAAAATGCTTCGGAACTCTTCCGTTGTTCTCAGAATTCTGTTGAAGTTTAAAAATGCTTCGGAATTCTTCCATTGTCCTGGGAATTCCACTGAAGTTTAAAAATGCTTCGGAACTCTTCCATTTTTACCGGAATAACGCTGAAGTTTAAAAATGCTTCGGAACTCTTCCATTGTTACCGGAATTCAGCTGAAGTTAAAAAATGCTTTGGAACTCTTCCATTGTTCTCGGAATTCTGTTGAAGTTTAAAAATGCTTCGGAACTCTTACTTTGCTCTCCGAATTCCGGTGAAGTTGAAAAATGCTTCGGAACTCTTTCCATTATTTTTGGAATTCCGCTGACGTTTAAAAATGCTACGGAACTCAACCATTTTTCTCTGAATACCGTTGACGTTTAAAAATGCATTGGAACTCTTCAATTGTTCTCGGAATTCTGCTGGAGTTTAAAAATGCTTCGGAACTCTTCCATGGTTCCCGGAATTCTGCTGAAGTTTAAAAATGTTATGGAAATCTTCCATTGTTCTCGGATTTCCACTGAAGTTTAAAAATGCTTCGGAACTCTTCCATTGTTCTCGGAATTCCGCTGACGTTTAAAAATGCTTCGGAACCCTTCAATAGTTCTAGGAATTTTGCTGACATTTAAAAATGCTGCGAAACTCTTCCATTGTTCTCGGAATTCTGCTGGAGTTTAAAAATGCTTCGGAACTCTTCCATGGTTCCCGGAATTCTGCTGAAGTTTAAAAATGTTTCGGAACTCTTCCATTGTTGTCGGATTTACGCTGAAGTTTAAAAATGCTTCGGAACTCTTCCATTGTTCTCGGAATTCCGCTGACGTTTAAAAATGCTTTGGAACTCTTCAATTGTTCTCGGAATTGGGTTAACGTTTAAAAATGCTTCGGAACTCTTCCATTGTTTTCGGAATTACGCTGACGTTTAAAAATGCTTCGGAACTCTTCCATTGTTCTCGGAAATCCGTTGACATTTAAAAATGCTTCGGAACTCTTCAATTGTTCTCGGAATTCTGCTGACATTTAAAAATGCTTCGGAACTCTTCCATTGTTCTCTGAATTCTGCTGGAGTTTAAAAATGCTTCGGAACTCTTCCATTGTTCCCGGAATTCCGCTGAATTTTAAATTGCTTTGAAACTCTTCCCTTGTTCTCAGAAATCCGCTGAAGTTTAAAAATGCTTCGGAACTCTTCATTTGCTCTCGGAATTCGGTTGACGTTTAAAAATGCTTTGGAACTCTTGAATTGTTCTCGGAATTCTGCTGACATTTAAAAATGCTTCGGAACTCTTCCATTGTTCTCAGTATTCTGTTGAAGTTTAAAAATGCTTCTGAACTCTTCCATTGTTCCCGGAATTCCGCTGACATTTAAAAATGCTTCGGAACTCTTCCATTGTTCTCGGAATTCTGCTGAAGTTTAAAAATGCTTCGGATCTCTTCCATTGTTCTCGGAATTCTGCTGAAGTTTAAAAATGCTTCGGAACTCTTCCATTGTTTTCTGAATTCGGCTGACATTTAAAAATGCTTTGGAACTCTTCCATTGTTACCGGAATTCAGCTGAAGTTTAAAAATGCTTTGGAACTCTTCTATTGTTACCAGAATTCAGCTGAAGATAAAAAATGCTTTGGAACTCTTCCATTGTTCTCGGAATTCTGTTGAAGTTTAAAAATGCTTCGGAATTCTTCCATTGTCCTGGGAATTCCACTGAAGTTTAAAAATGCTTCGGAACTCTTCCATTTTTACCGGAATAATGCTGAAGTTTAAAAATGCATCGGAACTCTTCCATTGTTAGCGGAATTCTGCTGACGTTTAAAAATGCTTCGGAACTCTTCAATTGTTCTCGGAATTGTGCTGAGGGTTAAAAATGCTTCGGAACACTTAAATTTTTCTAGGAATTCCGCTGAAGTTTAAAAATGCATTGCAACTCTTCCATTGCTCTCGGAATTCCGTTGACGTTTAAAAATGGTTCGGAATGCTTCCATTGTTATCGGTATTCCGCTGACGTTTAAAAATGCTTCGGAACTCTTCCATTGTTATCAGAATTCCGCTGAAGTTTAAAAATGCTTCAGAACTCTTACATTGTTCCCGGAATTCCGCTGACATTTAAAAATGCTTCGGAACTCTTTCCATTATTTTCGGAATTCCGCTGACGTTTAACAATGCTACGGAACTCAACCATTTTTCTCTGAATACCGTTGACGTTTAAAAATGCATTGGAACTCTTCAATTGTTCTCGGAATTCTGCTGATATTTAAAAATGCTTCGAAACTCTTCCATTGTTCTTGGAATTCTGCAGGAGTTTAAAAATGCTTCGGAACTCTTCCATGGTTCCCGGAATTCTGCTGAAGTTTAAAAATGTTATGGAACTCTTCCTTTGTTCTCGGATTTCCACTGAAGTTTAAAAATGCTTCGGAACTGTTCCATTGTTCTCGGAATTCCGCTGACGTTTAAAAATGCTTCGGAACTCTTCAATAGTTCTAGGAATTCTGCTGACATTTAAAAATGCTTCGGAACTCTTCCATTGTTCTCAGTATTCTGTTGAAGTTTAAAAATGCTTCTGAACTCTTCCATTGTTCCCGGAATTCCGCTGACATTTAAAAATGCTTTGGAACTCTTCCATTGTTCTCGGAATTTGGCTGACATTTAAAAATGCTTCGGAACTCTTCCATTGTTCCCGGAATTCCGCTGAAGTTTAAAAATGCTTTGGAACTCTTCCGTTGTTCTCGGAATTCTGTTGAAGTTTAAAAATGCTTCGGAATTCTTCCATTGTCCTGGGAATACCACTGAAGTTTAAAAATGATTCGGAACTCTTCCATTTTTACCGGAATAACGCTGAAGTTTAAAAATGCTTCGGAACTCTTCCATTGTTACCGGAATTCAGCTGAAGTTAAAAAATGCTTTGGAACTCTTCCATTGTTCTCGGAATTCTGTTGAAGTTTAAAAATGCTTCGGAACTCTTACTTTGCTCTCCGAATTCCGGTGAAGTTGAAAAATGCTTTGGAACTCTTTCCATTATTTTCGGAATTCCGCTGACGTTTAAAAATGCTACGGAACTCAACCATTTTTCTCTGAATACCGTTGACGTTTAAAAATGCATTGGAACTCTTCAATTGTTCTCGGAATTCTGCTGGAGTTTAAAAATGCTTCGGAACTCTTCCATGGTTCCCGGAATTCTGCTGAAGTTTAAAAATGTTATGGAAATCTTCCATTGTTCTCGGATTTCCACTGAAGTTTAAAAATGCTTCGGAACTCTTCCATTGTTCTCGGAATTCCGCTGACGTTTAAAAATGCTTCGGAACCCTTCAATAGTTCTAGGAATTTTGCTGACATTTAAAAATGCTGCGAAACTCTTCCATTGTTCTCGGAATTCTGCTGGAGTTTAAAAATGCTTCGGAACTCTTCCATGGTTCCCGGAATTCTGCTGAAGTTTAAAAATGTTTCGGAACTCTTCCATTGTTGTCGGATTTACGCTGAAGTTTAAAAATGCTTCGGAACTCTTCCATTGTTCTCGGAATTCCGCTGACGTTTAAAAATGCTTTGAAACTCTTCAATTGTTCTCGGAATTGGGTTAACGTTTAAAAATGCTTCGGAACTCTTCCATTGTTTTCGGAATTACGCTGACGTTTAAAAATGCTTCGGAACTCTTCCATTGTTCTCGGAAATCCGTTGACATTTAAAAATGCTTCAGAACTCTTCAATTGTTCTCGGAATTCTGCTGACATTTAAAAATGCTTCGGAACTCTTCCATTGTTCTCTGAATTCTGCTGGAGTTTAAAAATGCTTCGGAACTCTTCCATTGTTCCCGGAATTCCGCTGAATTTTAAATTGCTTTGAAACTCTTCCCTTGTTCTCAGAAATCCGCTGAAGTTTAAAAATGCTTCGGAACTCTTCATTTGCTCTCGGAATTCGGTTGACGTTTAAAAATGCTTTGGAACTCTTGAATTGTTCTCGGAATTCTGCTGACATTTAAAAATGCTTCGGAACTCTTCCATTGTTCTCAGTATTCTGTTGAAGTTTAAAAATGCTTCTGAACTCTTCCATTGTTCCCGGAATTCCGCTGACATTTAAAAATGCTTCGGAACTCTTCCATTGTTCTCGGAATTCTGCTGAAGTTTAAAAATGCTTCGGATCTCTTCCATTGTTCTCGGAATTCTGCTGAAGTTTAAAAATGCTTCGGAACTCTTCCATTGTTTTCTGAATTCGGCTGACATTTAAAAATGCTTTGGAACTCTTCCATTGTTACCGGAATTCAGCTGAAGTTTAAAAATGCTTTGGAACTCTTCTATTGTTACCAGAATTCAGCTGAAGATAAAAAATGCTTTGGAACTCTTCCATTGTTCTCGGAATTCTGTTGAAGTTTAAAAATGCTTCGGAATTCTTCCATTGTCCTGGGAATTCCACTGAAGTTTAAAAATGCTTCGGAACTCTTCCATTTTTAACGGAATAATGCTGAAGTTTAAAAATGCATCGGAACTCTACCATTGTTAGCGGAATTCTGCTGACGTTTAAAAATGCTTCGGAACTCTTCAATTGTTCTCGGAATTGTGCTGAGGGTTAAAAATGCTTCGGAACACTTAAATTTTTCTAGGAATTCCGCTGAAGTTTAAAAATGCATTGCAACTCTTCCATTGCTCTCGGAATTCCGTTGACGTTTAAAAATGGTTCGGAATGCTTCCATTGTTATCGGTATTCCGCTGACGTTTAAAAATGCTTCGGAACTCTTCCATTGTTATCAGAATTCCGCTGAAGTTTAAAAATGCTTCAGAACTCTTACATTGTTCCCGGAATTCCGCTGACATTTAAAAATGCTTCGGAACTCTTTCCATTATTTTCGGAATTCCGCTGACGTTTAACAATGCTACGGAACTCAACCATTTTTCTCTGAATACCGTTGACGTTTAAAAATGCATTGGAACTCTTCAATTGTTCTCGGAATTCTGCTGATATTTAAAAATGCTTCGAAACTCTTCCATTGTTCTTGGAATTCTGCAGGAGTTTAAAAATGCTTCGGAACTCTTCCATGGTTCCCGGAATTCTGCTGAAGTTTAAAAATGTTATGGAACTCTTCCTTTGTTCTCGGATTTCCACTGAAGTTTAAAAATGCTTCGGAACTGTTCCATTGTTCTCGGAATTCCGCTGACGTTTAAAAATGCTTCGGAACTCTTCAATAGTTCTAGGAATTCTGCTGACATTTAAAAATGCTTCGGAACTCTTCCATTGTTCTCAGTATTCTGTTGAAGTTTAAAAATGCTTCTGAACTCTTCCATTGTTCCCGGAATTCCGCTGACATTTAAAAATGCTTTGGAACTCTTCCATTGTTCTCGGAATTTGGCTGACGTTTAAAAATGCTTCGGAACTCTTCCATTGTTCCCGGAATTCCGCTGAAGTTTAAAAATGCTTTGGAACTCTTCCGTTGTTCTCGGAATTCTGTTGAAGTTTAAAAATGCTTCGGAATTCTTCCATTGTCCTGGGAATACCACTGAAGTTTAAAAATGATTCGGAACTCTTCCATTTTTACCGGAATAACGCTGAAGTTTAAAAATGCTTCGGAACTCTTCCATTGTTAGCGAAATTCTGCTGATGTTTAAAAATGCTTCGAAACTCTTCCATTGTTCTCGGAATTCTGCTGAAGTTTAAAAATGCTTCGGATCTCTTCCATTGTTCTCGGAATTCTGCTGAAGTTTAAAAATGCTTCGGAACTCTTCGATTGTTTTCTGAATTCGGCTGACATTTAAAAATGCTTTGGAACTCTTCCATTGTTACCAGAATTCAGCTGAAGTTTAAAAATGCTTTGGAACTCTTCCATTGTTACCGGAATTCAGCTGAAGATAAAAAATGTTTTGGAACTCTTCCGTTGTTCTCGGAATTCTGTTGAAGTTTAAAAATGCTTCGGAATTCTTCCATTGTGCTGGGAATTCCACTGAAGTTTAAAAATGCTTCGGAACTCTTCCATTTTTACCGAAATAATGCTGAAGTTTAAAAATGCATCGGAACTCTTCCATTGTTAGCGGAATTCTGCTGACGTTTAAAAATGCTTCGGAACTCTTCAATTGTTCTCGGAATTGCGCTGAGGTTTAAAAATGCTTCGGAACACTTAAATTTTTCTAGGAATTCCGCTGAAGTTTAAAAATGCATCGCAACTCTTCCATTGCTCTAGGAATTCCGTTGACGTTTAAAAATGGTTCGGAATGCTTCCATTGTTATCGGTATTCCACTGACGTTTAAAAATGCTTCGGAACTCTTCCATTGTTCCCGGAATTCCGCTGAAGTTTAAAAATGCTTCAGAACTCTTACATTGTTCCCGGAATTCCGCTGACATTTAAAAATGCTTCGGAACTCTTCCATTGTTCTCGGAATTTGGCTGACGTTTAAAACAGCTTCGGAACTCTTCCATTGTTCCCGGAATTCCGCTGAAGTTTAAAAATGCTTCGGATCTCTTCCTTTGTTCTCGGAATTCAGCTGAAGTTTAAAAATGCTCCGGAACTCTTCCATTGTACTCGGAATTCTGCTGAAATTTAAAAATTCTTCAGAACTCTTCCATTGTTCTCGGAATTCCGCTGAAGTTTAAAAATGCTTCGGAATTCTTCCATGGTTCCCAGAATTCAGCTGAAGTTTAAAAATGCTTCGGAACTCTTCCATTGTTCACGAAATTCTGCTGAAGTTTAAAAATGCTTTGGAACTCCTTCATTTTTCCCGGAATTCCGCTGAAGTTTAAAAATGCTTCGGAACTCTTCCATTGTTCTCGGAATTTCACTGAAATTTTAAAATGCTTCGGAACTCTTCCATTGTTCTCGGAATTCCGTTGACGTTTAAATATGCTTCGGAACTCTTCCATTGTTCTCGGAATTCTGCTGAAGTTTCAAAATGCTTCGGAACTCTTCCATTGTTCTCCGAATTCCGCTGAAGTTTAAAAATATTCCGGGACTCTTCCATTGTTCTCGGAATTCTGCTGAAGTTTAAAAATTCTTCGGAATTCTTCCATTGTTCTCAGAATTCCGCTGAAGTTTAAAAATGCTTCGGAACTCTTCCATTTTTACCGGAATAACGCTGAAGTTTAAAAATGCTTCGGAACTCTTCCATTGTTAGCGAAATTCTGCTGATGTTTAAAAATGCTTCGAAACTCTTCCATTGTTCTCGGAATTCTGCTGAAGTTTAAAAATGCTTCGGATTTCTTCCATTGTTCTCGGAATTCTGCTGAAGTTTAAAAATGCTTCGGAACTCTTCCATTGTTTTCTGAATTCGGCTGACATTTAAAAATGCTTTGGAACTCTTCCATTGTTACCGGAATTCATCTGAAGTTTAAAAATGCTTTGGAACTCTTCCATTGTTACCGGAATTCAGGTGAAGATAAAAAATGCTTTGGAACTCTTCCGTTGTTCTCGGAATTCTGTTGAAGTTTAAAAATGCTTCGGAATTCTTCCATTGTTCTGGGAATTCCACTGAAGTTTAAAAATGCTTCGGAACTCTTCCATTTTTACCGGAATAATGCTGAAGTTTAAAAATGCATCGGAACTCTTCCATTGTTAGCGGAATTCTGCTAACGTTTAAAAATGCTTCGGAACACTTAAATTTTTTTAGGAATTCCGCTGAAGTTTAAAAATGCATCGCAACTCTTCCATTGCTCTCGGAATTCCGTTGACGTTTAAAAATGGTTCGGAATGCTTCCATTGTTCCCGGAATTCCGCTGAAGTTTAAAAATGCTTCGGAACTCTTACATTGTTCCCGGAATTCCGCTGACATTTAAAAATGCTTCGGAACTCTTCCATTGTTCTCGGAATTTGGCTGACGTTGAAAAAAGCTTCGGAACTCTTCCATTGTTCCCGGAATTCCGCTGAAGTTTAAAAATGCTTCGGAACTCTTCCTTTGTTCTCGGAATTCAGCTGAAGTTTAAAAATGCTCCGGAACTCTTCCATTGTACTCGGAATTCTGCTGAAGTTTAAAAATTCTTCAGAACTCTTCCATTGTTCTCGGAATTCCGCTGAAGTTTAAAAATGCTTCGGAATTCTTCCATGGTTCCCAGAATTCAGCTGAAGTTTAAAAATGCTTCGGAACTCTTCCATTGTTCTCGGAATTTCGCTGAAATTTAAAAATGCTTCGGAACTCTTCCATTGTTCTCGGAATTCCGTTGACGTTTAAAAATGCTTCGGAACTCTTCCATTGTTCTCGGAATTCTGCTGAAGTTTCAAAATGCTTCGGAACTCTTCCATTGTTCTCCGAATTCCGCTGAAGTTTAAAAATATTCCGGGACTCTTCCATTGTTCTCGGAATTCGCTGAAGTTTAAAAATTCTTCGGAAATCTTCCATTGTTCTCGGAATTCCGCTGAAGTTTAAAAATGCTTCGGAACTCTTCCATTTTTACTGGAATAACGCTGAAGTTTAAAAATGCATCGGAACTCTTCCATTGTTAGCGGAATTCTGCTGACGTTTAAAAATGCTTCGGAACTCTTCCATTGTTCTCGGAATTGCGCTGAGGTTTAAAAATGCTTCGGAACTCTTCAATTGTTCTAGGAATTCTGCTGACATTTAAAAATGCTTTGGAACTCTTCCATTGTTCCCGGAATTCCACTGAAGTTTGAAAATTCTTCGGAGCTCTTCCTTTGTTCTCGGAATTCCGCTGACATTTAAAAATGCTACGGAACTCAACCATTGTTCTCGGAATACCGTTGACGTTTAAAAATGCTTCGGAACTCTTCAAATGTTCTCGGAATTCCGTTGAAGTTTAAAAATGCTTTGGAACTGTACCATTTTTCCTGAATTACGCTGAAGTTAAAAATGTTTCGTAACTCTTCCAATGTTAGCGGAATTCTGCTGACGTTTAAAAATGCTTCGGAACTCTTCCATTGTTCTCGGAATTGTGTTGATGTTTAAACATGCTTCGGAACTCTTCAATTGTTTTCGGAATTCTGATGAAGTTTAAAAATGCTTCGGAACTCTTCATTTGTTTTCGGAATTATGCTGAAGTTTAAAAATGCTTCGGAATTCTTCCATTGTTCTCGTAATTCCGCTGAAGTTTAAAAATGCTTCGGAATGCTTCCATTGTTCTCGGAATTCTGCTGGAGTTTAAAAATGCTGTGGATATCTTCCATGGTTCCTGAAATTCTGCTGAAGTTTAAAAATGTTTCGGAACTCTTCCATTGTTCCCGGATTTCCGCTGAAGTTTAAAAATGCTTCGGAACTCCTCCATTGTTCTCGGAATTCCGCTGACGTTTAAAAATGCTTCGAAATTCTTCCATTGTTCTCGGAATTCTGCTGGAGTTTAAAAATGCTTCGGAACTCTTCCATGGTTCCCGGAATTCTGCTGAAGTTTAAAAATGTTTCGGAACTCTTCCATTGTTCTCGGATTTCCGCTGAAGTTTAAAAATGCTTCGGAACTCTTCCATTGTTCTAGGAATTCCGCTGACGTATAAAAATGCTTTCGGAACTCTTCAATAGTTCTCGGAATTCTGCTGACATTTAAAAATGCTTTGAAACTCTTCCATTCTTCTCGGAATTCTGCTGGAGTTTAAAAATGCTTCGGAACTCTTACATGGTTCCCGGAATTCTGCTGAAGTTTAAAAATGCTTCGGAACTCTTCCATTGTTCTCGGAAATCCTTTGACATTTAAAAATGCTTCGGAACTCTTCACTTGTTCTCGGAATTCTGCTGACATTTAAAAATGCTTCGGAACTCTTCCATTGTTCTCTGAATTCTGCTGCAGTTTAAAAATGCTTCGGAACTCTTCCATTGTTCCCAGAATTCGCTGAATTTTAAATTGCTTTGGAACTCTTCCCTTGTTCTCGGAAATCCGCTGAAGTTTAAAAATGCTTCGGAACTCTTCAATTGCTCTCGGAATTCGGTTGACGTTTAAAAATGCTTCGGAACTCTTGAATTGTTCTCCGATTTCTGCTGACATTTAAAAATGCTTCGGAACTCTTCCATTGTTCTCAGAATTCTGTTGAAGTTTAAAAATGCTTCTGAACTCTTCCATTGTTCCCGGAATTCCGCTGACATTTAAAAATGCTTCGGAACTCTTCCATTGTTCTCGGAATTTCGCTGACGCTTAAAAATGCTTCGGTACTCTTCCATTGTTCCCGGAAATCCGCTGAAGTTTAAAAATGCTTTGGAACTCTTCCGTTGTTCTCGGAATTCTGTTGAAGTTTAAAAATGCTTCGGAATTCTTCGATTGTCCTGGGAATTCCACTGAAGTTTGAAAATGCTTCGGAACTCTTCTATTTTTACCGGAATAACGCTGAAGTTTAAAAATGCTTCGGAACTCTTCCATTGTTAGCGGAATTCTGCTGATGTTTAAAAATGCTTCGGAACTCTTCCATTGTTCTCGGAATTCTGCTGAAGTTTAAAAATGCTTCGGATCTCTTCCATTGTTCTCGGAATTCTGCTGAAGTTTAAAAATGCTTCCGAACTCTTCCATTGTTTTCTGAATTCGGCTGACATTTAAAAAGGCTTTGGAACTCTTCCATTGTTCTCGGAATTCTGTTGAAGTTTAAAAATGCTTCGGAACTCTTACTTTGTTCTCCTAATTCCGCTGAAGTTGAAAAATGCTTCGGAACTCTTTCCATTATTTTCGGAATTCCGCTGAGGTTTAAAAATGCTACGGAACTCAACCATTTTTCTCGGAATACCGTTGACGTTTAAAAATGCATTGGAAATCTTCAATTGTTCTCGGAATTCTGCTGATATTTAAAAATGCTTCGAAACTCTTCCATTGTTCTTGGAATTCTGCAGGAGTTTAAAAATGCTTCGGTACTCTTCCATGGTTCCCGGAATTCTGCTGAAGTTTAAAAATGTTTCGGAACCCTTCCATTGTTCTCGGATTTCCACTGAAGTTTAAAAATGCTTCGGAACTCTTCCATTGTTCTTGGAATTCCGCTGACGTTTAAAAATGCTTCGGTACTCTTCAATAGTTCTAGGAATTCTGCTGACATTTAAAAATGCTTCGAAATTCTTCCATTGTTCTCGGAATTCTGCTGGAGTTTAAAAATGCTTCGGAACTCTTCCATGGTTCCCGGAATTCTGCTGAAGTTTAAAAATGTTTCGGAACTCTTCCATTGTTCTCAGATTTACACTGAAGTTTAAAAATGCTTCGGAACTCTTCCATTGTTCTCGGAATTCCGCTGACGTTTAAAAATGATTTGGAACTCTTCAATTGTTCTCGGAATTCTGCTGACATTTAAAAACGCTTCGGAACTTTTCCATTGTTCTCGGAATTCTGCTGAAGTTTAAAAATGATTCGGAACTCTTCCATTGTTGTCGGAATTCGGTTAACGTTTAAAAATGCTTCGGAACTCTTCCATTGTTTTCGGAATTATGCTGACGTTTAAAAATGCTTCGGAACTCTTCCATTGTTCTCGGAAATCCGTTGACATTTAAAAATGCTTCGGAACTCTTCAATTATTCTCGGAATTCTGCTGACATTTAAAAATGATTCGGAACTCTTCCATTGTTCTCTGAATTCTGCTCGAGTTTAAAAATGCTTCGGAACTCTTCCATTGTTCCCGGAATTCCGCTGAATTTTAAATTGCTTTGAAACTCTTCCCTTGTTCTCGGAAATCCGCTGAAGTTTAAAAATTCTTCGTAACTCTTCATTTGCTCTCGGAATTCGGTTGACGTTTAAAAATGCTTCGGAACTCTTGAATTGTTGTCGGAATTATGCAGACATTTAAAAATGCTTCGGAACTCTTCCATTGTTCTCAGAATTCTGTTGAAGTTTAAAAATGCTTCTGAACTCTTCCATTGTTCCCGGAATTCCGCTGACATTTAAAAATGCTTCGGAACTCTTCCATTGTTCTCGGCATTTGGCTGACGTTTAAAAATGCTTCGGAACTCTTCCATTGTTCCCGGAATTCCGCTGAAGTTTAAAAATGCTTTGGAACTCTTCCATTGTTCTCGGAATTCTGTTGAAGTTTAAAAATGCTTCGGAATTCTTCCATTGTCCTGGGAATTCCACTGAAGTTTAAAAATGCTTCGGAACTCTTCCATTGTTAGCGGAATTCTGCTGATGTTTAAAAATGCTTCGGAACTCTCCCATTGTTCTCGGAATTCTGCTGAAGTTTAAAAATGCTTCGGATCTCTTCCATTGTTCTCGGAATTCTGCTGAAGTTTAAAAATGCTTCGGAACACTTCCATTGTTTTCTGAATTCGGCTGACATTTAAAAATGCTTTGGAACTCTTCCATTGTTACCGGAATTCAGCTGAAGTTTAAAAATGCTTTGGAACTCTTCCATTGTTACCGGAATTCAGCTGAAGATAAAAAATGCTTTGGAACTCTTCCGTTGTTCTCGGAATTCTGTTGAAGTTTAAAAATGCTTCAGAATTCTTCCATTGTCCTGGGAATTCCACTGAAGTTTAAAAATGCTTCGGAACTCTTCCATTTTTAGCGGAATAACGCTGAAGTTTAAAAATGCATCGGAACTCTTCCATTGTTAGCGGAATTCTGCAGACGTTTAAAAATGCTTCGGAACTCTTCAATTGTTCTCGGAATTGCGCTGAGGTTTAAAAATGCTTCGGAACACTTCAATTTTTCTAGGAATTCCGCTGAAGTTTAAAAATGCATCGCAACTCTTCCATTGCTCTCGGAATTCCGTTGACGTTTAAAAATGGTTCGGAATGCTTCCATTGTTATTGCTATTCTGCTGACGTTTAAAAATGCTTCGGAACTCTTCCATTGTTCTCGGAATTCTGCTGAAGTTTAAAAATGCTGCGGAACTCTTCCATTGTTCTCGGAATTCTGCTAAAGTTTAAAAATGCTCGGAACTCTTCCATTGTTCTCAGAATTCCGCTGACGTTTAAAAATGCTTCAGAACTCTTCCATTGTTCTCGGAATTCTACTGACGTTTAAAAATGCTTCGGAACTCTTCCATTTTTCTCGGAATTCAGTTGACGTTTAAAAGTGCTTCGGAACTCTTCAATTGTTCTCGGGATTCCGCTGAAGTCTAAATATGCTTTGGAACTCTTCCATTGTTCTCGGAATTTGGCTGACGTTTAAAAATGCTTCGGAACTCTTCCATTGTTCCCGGAATTCCGCTGAAGTTTAAAAATGCTTTGGAACTCTTCCGTTGTTCTCGGAATTCTGTTGAAGTTTAAAAATGCTTCGGAATTCTTCCATTGTCCTGGGAATTCCACTGAAGTTTAAAAATGCTTCGGAACTCTTCCATTTTTACCGGAATAACGCTGAAGTTTAAAAATGCTTCGGAACTCTTCCATTGTTAGCGGAATTCTGCTGATGTTTAAAAATGCTTCGGAACTCTTCCATTGTTCTCGGAATTCTGCTGAAGTTTAAAAATGCTTCGGATCTCTTCCATTGTTCTCAGAATTCTGCTGAAGTTTAAAAATGCTTCGGAACTCTTCCATTGTTTTCTGAATTCGGCTGACATTTAAAAAGGCTTTGGAACTCTTCCATTGTTCTCGGAATTCTGTTGAAGTTTAAAAATGCTTCGGAACTCTTCCATTGTTAGCGGAATTCTGCTGATGTTTAAAAATGCTTCGGAACTCTTCCATTGTTCTCGGAATTCTGCTGAAGTTTAAAAATGCTTCGGATCTCTTCCATTGTTCTCAGAATTCTGCTGAAGTTTAAAAATGCTTCGGAACTCTTCCATTGTTTTCTGAATTCGGCTGACATTTAAAAAGGCTTTGGAACTCTTCCATTGTTCTCGGAATTCTGTTGAAGTTTAAAAATGCTTCGGAACTCTTACTTTGTTCTCCGAATTCCGCTGAAGTTGAAAAATGCTTCGGAACTCTTTCCATTATTTTCGGAATTCCGCTGAGGTTTAAAAATGCTACGGAACTCAACCATTTTTCTCGGAATACCGTTGACGTTTAAAAATGCATTGGAAATCTTCAATTGTTCTCGGAATTCTGCTGATATTTAAAAATGCTTCGAAACTCTTCCATTGTTCTTGGAATTCTGCAGGAGTTTAAAAATGCTTCGGTACTCTTCCATGGTTCCCGGAATTCTGCTGAAGTTTAAAAATGTTTCGGAACTCTTCCATTGTTCTCGGATTTCCACTGAAGTTTAAAAATGCTTCGGAACTCTTCCATTGTTCTCGGAATTCCGCTGACATTTAAAAATGCTTCGGTACTCTTCAATAGTTCTTGGAATTCTGCTGACATTTAAAAATGCTTCGAAACTCTTCCATTGTTCTCGGAATTCTGCTGGAGTTTAAAAATGCTTCGGAACTCTTCCATG
This sequence comes from Phyllobates terribilis, assembly GCF_046119375.1. NCBI lineage: Eukaryota > Metazoa > Chordata > Amphibia > Anura > Dendrobatidae > Phyllobates > Phyllobates terribilis. The sequence continues at coordinate 68,335,002 of NW_027362769.1, forward strand.
GTTCCTGGAATTCTTCTGAAGTTTAAAAATCTTTCGGAACTCTTCCTTTGTTCTCGGATTTACACTGAAGTTTAAAAATGCTTCGGAACTCTTCCATTGTTCTCGGAATTCCGCTGACGTTTAAAAATGCTTTGGAACTCTTCAATTGTTCTCGGAATTCTGCTGACATTTAAAAACGCTTCGGAACTCTTCCATTGTTCTCGGAATTCTGCTGAAGTTTAAAAATGCTTCGGAACTCTTCCATTGTTCCCGGAATTCCGCTGAATTTTAAATTGCTTTGAAACTCTTCCCTTGTTCTCGGAAATCCGCTGAAGTTTAAAAATTCTTCGTAACTCTTCATTTGCTCTCGGAATTCGGTTGACGTTTAAAAATGCTTCGGAACTCTTGAATTGTTCTCGGAATTATGCAGACATTTAAAAATGCTTTGGAACTCTTCCATTGTTCTCAGAATTCTGTTGAAGTTTAAAAATGCTTCTGAACTCTTCCATTGTTCCCGGAATTCCGCTGACATTTAAAAATGCTTCGGAACTCTTCCATTGTTCCCGGAATTCCGCTGAAGTTTAAAAATGATTTGGAACTCTTCCATTGTTCTCGGAATTCTGTTGAAGTTTAAAAATGCTTTGGAATTCTTCCATTGTCCTGGGAATTCCACTGAAGTTTAAAAATGCTTCGGAACTCTTCCATTGTTAGCGGAATTCTGCTGATGTTTAAAAATGCTTCGGAACTCTTCCATTGTTCTCGGAATTCTGCTGAAGTTTAAAAATGCTTCGGATCTCTTCCATTGTTCTCGGAATTCTGCTGAAGTTTAAAAATGCTTCGGAACACTTCCATTGTTTTCTGAATTCGGCTGACATTTAAAAATGCTTTGGAACTCTTCCATTGTTACCGGAATTCAGCTGAAGTTTAAAAATGCTTTGGAACTCTTCCATTGTTACCGGAATTCAGCTGAAGATAAAAAATGCTTTGGAATTCTTCCGTTGTTCTCGGAATTCTGTTGAAGTTTAAAAATGCTTCAGAATTCTTCCATTGTCCTGGGAATTCCACTGAAGTTTAAAAATGCTTCGGAACTCTTCCATTTTTACCGGAATAATGCTGAAGTTTAAAAATGCATCGGAACTCTTCCATTGTTAGCGGAATTCTGCAGACGTTTAAAAATGCTTCGGAACTCTTCAATTGTCCTCGGAATTGCGCTGAGGTTTAAAAATGCTTCGGAACACTTCAATTTTTCTAGGAATTCCGCTGAAGTTTAAAAATGCATCGCAACTCTTCCATTGCTCTCGGAATTCCGTTGACGTTTAAAAATGGTTCGGAATGCTTCCATTGTTATCGGTATTCCGCTGACGTTTAAAAATGCCTCGGAACTATTCCATTGTTCTCGGAATTCCGCTGACGTTTAAAAATGCTTCGGAACTCAACCATTGTTCTCAGAATACCGTTGACGTTTAAAAATGCTTCAGAACTCTTCCATTGTTCTCGTAATTCTGCTGACGTTTAAAAATGCTTCAGAACTCTTCCATTGTTCTCGGAATTCTGCTGACGTTTAAAAATGCTTCGGAACTCTTCCATTTTTCTCGGAATTCAGTTGACGTTTAAAAGTGCTTCGGAACTCTTCAATACAGATGAGCGTTGTTCTACTCGAACTGTTCGCCAATCTCAAATTCGAGCTGTTTTGGGCGGTGTTCGAGCCGATCGGCGAACACGAACAATTTGAGAATAATTCGGCTGTTCGAGGTTATGTTCGATAACTGTTCGTGCACCAAAATCATAACTGGATTTTTTCTCAGTAATGATGAAAATTAATGTTAATACGCAGTTTGAGTGTACAGCGGGGCGGGGGGAGGGGCAGGGGATGGATCTCTGCAGGAACAATGAAGATCTCCATTTTTTTTTCTCTTTCCCGCATTTGCAGTGGGGAGGTGCAATCTGTCAGCCTATCAGCAGCGCACACACGGAGCGAAGTGCTTTTTTTCACACAAGCAAGGGCATGTGTGATTGACAGTGTATGTCACATGTCCTTGCCCTATAAGACCAAGCCATTTTCCCCGTCGCCACCATTTTCTCACTGCTGCAGCTGCGTGTTAGACGGCACCGCTGTTGCTGTGTGCGCTATACCTTGTTAATTTCAAGCCAATTTTCGCACAAATATACAGATAGCTTGGGAGTAGGGAATAGTTGTGATTGCAGTCCTTTTAAGGACTAGGTTACAGCATTTCCTACGACTTTTATCAGGCAGGTCTGTGCTCTTAAATAGATAGATTGTGGGAGTAAAGACTAATTGTAATTGGAGTCCTTTTCAGGACTAGGTTACATCAGTTCCTATCAGTTTTTGCCAGGCAGGTCTGTGCCAGTGCTGTGCAAGTTTTTTTCACAGCATTTGGCTGAATCTAGCAAAGCTAATCCTTTTTGGCCTATTGCAGAGTGTGTTAGTCAGTGGAGTAGCCTATCTGTGTTGCAAGATATACCACCTGTGTATAGAATACCAATTTTTTTACTGCAAATAGTGAAGTAAAATCTTTTGGGCATAGCATCATTCTATTAGTCCATCTATACTGACCTCCATCAGGTTGCAAACTGAATATAATTTTTTTCTGCATCTAGCTCTGAAAAAATATTTGGGCTTCTAGCAGTGTGTGGGACTTGGTCTATTAGTCCATCTATACTGACCTCCATCAGGTTGCAAATTAAAAAGAATTTTTTTCTTCATTTAGCTCTGAAAAAATATTTGGACTTCTAGCAGTGTGTGGGACTTGTTCTATTAGTCCTTCTATACTGACCTCCAGCAGGTTGCAAATTGAATATAATTTTTTTCTGCATCTAGCTCTGAAAAAATATTTGGGCTTCTAGCGGTGTGTGGGACTTGGTCTATTAGTCCATCTATACTGACCTCCATCAGGTTGCAAATTAAAAATAATTTTTTTCTGCATCTAGCTCTGAAAAAATATTTGGGCTTCTAGCAGCGTGTGGGACTTGTTCTATTAGTCCATCTATACTGACCTCCATCAGGTTGCAAATTAAAAATAATTTTTTTCTGCATCTAGCTCTGAAAAAATATTTGGGCTTCTAGCAGTGTGTGGGACTTGGTCTATTAGTCCTTCTATACTGACCTCCATCAGGTTGCAAATTGAATAAAAAAAATTTCTGCATCTAGCTCTGAAAAAATATTTGGGCTTCTAGCGGTGTGTGGGACTTGGTCTATTAGTCCATCTATACTGACCTCCATCAGGTTGCAAATTAAAAATAATTTTTTTCTGCATCTAGCTCTGAAAAAATATTTGGGCTTCTAGCAGTGTGTGGGACTTGGTCTATTAGTCCATCTATACTGACCTCCATCAGGTTGCAAATTAAAAATAATTTTTTTCTTCATTTATCTCTGAAAAAATATTTGGGCTTCTAGCAGCGTGTGGGACTTGTTCTATTAGTCCATCTATACTGACCTCCATCAGGTTGCAAATTAAAAATAATTTTTTTCTGCATCTAGCTCTGAAAAAATATTTGGGCTTCTAGCAGTGTGTGGGACTTGGTCTATTAGTCCATCTATACTGACCTCCATCAGGTTGCAAATTGAATAAAAAAAATTTCTGCATCTAGCTCTGAAAAAATATTTGGGCTTCTAGCGGTGTGTGGGACTTGGTCTATTAGTCCATCTATACTGACCTCCATCAGGTTGCAAATTAAAAATAATTTTTTTCTGCATCTAGCTCTGAAAAAATATTTGGGCTTCTAGCGGTGTGTGGGACTTGGTCTATTAGTCCATCTATACTGACCTCCATCAGGTTGCAAATTAAAAATAATTTTTTTCTGCATCTAGCTCTGAAAAAATATTTGGGCTTCTAGCAGTGTGTGGGACTTGGTCTATTAGTCCATCTATACTGACCTCCATCAGGTTGCAAATTGAATAAAAAAATTTTCTGCATCTAGCTCTGAAAAAATATTTGGGCTTCTAGCGATGTGTGGGACTTGGTCTATTAGTCCATCTATACTGACCTCCATCAGGTTGCAAATTAAAAATAATTTTTTTCTGCATCTAGCTCTGAAAAAATATTTGGGCTTCTAGCAGTGTGTGGGACTTGGTCTATTAGTCCATCTATACTGACCTCCATCAGGTTGCAAATTGAATAAAAAAAATTTCTGCATCTAGCTCTGAAAAAATATTTGGGCTTCTAGCAGTGTGTGGGACTTGGTCTATTAGTCCATCTATACTGACCTCCATCAGGTTGCAAATTAAAAAGAATTTTTTTCTTCATTTAGCTCTGAAAAAATATTTGGGCTTCTAGCAGTGTGTGGGACTTGTTCTATTAGTCCTTCTATACTGACCTCCAGCAGGTTGCAAATTGAATATAATTTTTTTCTGCATCTAGCTCTGAAAAAATATTTGGGCTTCTAGCGGTGTGTGGGACTTGGTCTATTAGTCCATCTATACTGACCTCCATCAGGTTGCAAATTAAAAATAATTTTTTTCTGCATCTAGCTCTGAAAAAATATTTGGGCTTCTAGCTGCGTGTGGGACTTGTTCTATTAGTCCATCTATACTGACCTCCATCAGGTTGCAAATTAAAAATATTTTTTTTCTGCATCTAGCTCTGAAAAAATATTTGGGCTTCTAGCAATGTGTGGGACTTGGTCTATTAGTCCATCTATACTGACCTCCATCAGGTTGCAAATTAAAAATAATTTTTTTCTTCATTTATCTCTGAAAAAATATTTGGGCTTCTAGCAGCGTGTGGGACTTGTTCTATTAGTCCATCTATACTGACCTCCATCAGGTTGCAAATTAAAAATAATTTTTTTCTGCATCTAGCTCTGAAAAAATATTTGGGCTTCTAGCAGTGTGTGGGACTTGGTCTATTAGTCCATCTATACTGACCTCCATCAGGTTGCAAATTGAATAAAAAAAATTTCTGCATCTAGCTCTGAAAAAATATTTGGGCTTCTAGCGGTGTGTGGGACTTGGTCTATTAGTCCATCTATACTGACCTCCATCAGGTTGCAAATTAAAAATAATTTTTTTCTGCATCTAGCTCTGAAAAAATATTTGGGCTTCTAGCAGTGTGTGGGACTTGGTCTATTAGTCCATCTATACTGACCTCCATCAGGTTGCAAATTAAAAATAATTTTTTTCTTCATTTATCTCTGAAAAAATATTTGGGCTTCTAGCAGCGTGTGGGACTTGTTCTATTAGTCCATCTATACTGACCTCCATCAGGTTGCAAATTAAAAATAATTTTTTTCTGCATCTAGCTCTGAAAAAATATTTGGGCTTCTAGCAGTGTGTGGGACTTGGTCTATTAGTCCATCTATACTGACCTCCATCAGGTTGCAAATTGAATAAAAAAAATTTCTGCATCTAGCTCTGAAAAAATATTTGGGCTTCTAGCGGTGTGTGGGACTTGGTCTATTAGTCCATCTATACTGACCTCCATCAGGTTGCAAATTAAAAATAATTTTTTTCTGCATCTAGCTCTGAAAAAATATTTGGGCTTCTAGCGGTGTGTGGGACTTGGTCTATTAGTCCATCTATACTGACCTCCATCAGGTTGCAAATTAAAAATAATTTTTTTCTGCATCTAGCTCTGAAAAAATATTTGGGCTTCTAGCAGTGTGTGGGACTTGGTCTATTAGTCCATCTATACTGACCTCCATCAGGTTGCAAATTGAATAAAAAAATTTTCTGCATCTAGCTCTGAAAAAATATTTGGGCTTCTAGCGATGTGTGGGACTTGGTCTATTAGTCCATCTATACTGACCTCCATCAGGTTGCAAATTAAAAATAATTTTTTTCTGCATCTAGCTCTGAAAAAATATTTGGGCTTCTAGCAGTGTGTGGGACTTGGTCTATTAGTCCATCTATACTGACCTCCATCAGGTTGCAAATTGAATAAAAAAAATTTCTGCATCTAGCTCTGAAAAAATATTTGGGCTTCTAGCGGTGTGTGGGACTTGGTCTATTAGTCCATCTATACTGACCTCCATCAGGTTGCAAATTAAAAATAATTTTTTTCTGCATCTAACCCAGCCAATAGTTTTGGCCTAATACCACAGTTTGGCCACTCAGCTCTGCTCGGTTACCATCCATTGTTTTTTTGTGCAAACAACTCCAGAGTTGTGAATTAGTTAACCACCAAAATGAGTGGAAAAAGGCCTGCTGCTGGTGGAAAGGGGAATAGGCGTGTTGGGAAGGGGAAAAAAGGTTGTGTCCGTGGGGTAGGTGCAGAAGAAAGACCATCTTCCAGCCAAACTAAAATGTCTACTTCTTTTAGCGGACAATGTGATAAGATCCCTTTCTTACGGCCACGCCAATCGCTACAAATTCCAGATGAGGCACAAAAACAGCAGGTGCTTCAACGGATATCAAGTGCTCCTTTAAGTGGGCTCTCCTCCACATCAACTTCAACATCACAAATACTCCAGTCCTCAAAGGTGTCACCCAAATCGCACTTGCTTCCTCACAGCTCCCAAATCTCCAGCTGCCCGTCTGAGTATGAGGTAGAACAGATGGTTGAGTCTGCAGAGCTGTTTACTCATACCAGAGCCTGGGAATCAGAGGTCGACTCCAGCGCTTCTGTGAATCCAGACGAGGAAATGATCTGCACTGATGCCCAGAATCTTTATGAGTCGGATCCAGGACCAGACGCAGAAGGTTCTGACCATAATGTAGACCCTCATTCCCAAACTGTAACTCCTGTTGGTGGAGACAATGAGGAAGACGATGATAAGACTCAAATACCTGATTGGAGCGACAACTTTAGTTTTTTGTCAGGGCAGGAACAGGTTGGCTCTGAGGACGACGGGTGTGATAACGCACAGGGTGATGATGATGAGGTCGGAGATCCCACTTACTGTCAACCCACAGTCAGCCAAGAGATGAGGTCAGCAGAGGAGGTGGAGGAAGATGCTAGTGACGACGAGGTCAGGTTGCGCCTTCCTGGACAGAGACGTAGTACTGGAAGCACGTCAACAACTGCATCCTCAAACACAACTCTGCCTCTCACCACAAGTCGTGGTGGCTCTTCAGGTCGCATGGGTGCTAAGCCTTGCATAGCCTGGGCATTTTTTCAGATCGATAAAGATGACCCAACTCGTGTTATCTGTAACATTTGTCAGCAAAAGCTAAGTAGAGGCCAAAAAATACATAGTTTGAGTACTTCATGCATGAACCGGCACATGGACATGAAGCATAAGTTGCAGTGGGAAGCTCAGTGTGCTACAATGCGGTCTAGCCGGCCGGGCCAACCACCGTCTGCCATATCTTGTGCATCCGCGGCCTCTTCATCCTCTGTGACTGGGGGGACAGCAGTCACACCTGTTTTGGGGCGCAGACCTGCCACCTCTTTACCCGCAACAGCCAGCGTTATTGGCAGGTCATCATTTTCTTTGGAGGTGGTAACACCAGCTGGTCTTGAGCGCTGTCCGACATCGATAGCACCACCTTTGGATCAAGGCAACCTAACATGTCCGCCTGCATCTTCCTCACAGACCGGCAGTTTGCCGGGGACACCCTTATCAACCCCGTCTAAGCACAATAGCCAGCCCTCGGTCCCTCAGATGTGGACAAGTAAAAGACCATTTCCTCCTAGCCATGAGAAAGCTAAGAGGTTGAATTTCACCATCTGCAAGCTCTTGGCTACAGAAATGCTGCCTTTCCGCCTGGTGGACACAGAGGATTTTCGAGACCTTATGTCCGTCACAGTGCCCCAGTACCAGATGCCCAGTCGGCACTACTTCTCAAAGAAAGGTGTGCCTGCGCTCCACCAGCATGTCGCACACAACATCACCGCTTCTTTGAGAAACTCTGTGTGTGACAGGGTGCATTTCACCACAGACACTTGGACGAGTAGGCATGGACAGGGGCGTTACATGTCGCTGACTGGGCACTGGGTAACTATGGTGACAGCAGGACAAGGGGCTGCTGTCCAAGTCTTGCCGTCCCCACGAGTTGTGCGTCAATCCTCTTTATGTCATTTTTCCTCCACTGCTTCTGCCTCCTCAACCTCCTCTCGGTCTTCCACCTGCACCCAAAGCCTGTCTGGTCATGCCACAAGCTTTCTAACTGCGCAGAAGGGATCCTGCACACCTCCTTACTATGCTGGCAGTAGGGCTCAACGTCATCAGGCGGTTTTTACATTGAAATGTCTGGGAAATGTGAGTCACACAGCTGAGGAGTTGTGGTCAGCTCTGGAGAACCAATTTCATGAATGGTTGTCTCCACTGGACCTGAAACCAGGGAAGGCCGTGTGCGACAATGCTGCAAACCTGGGTGCGGCCCTTCGCCGGGGCAATGTCACACACGTGCCTTGTATGGCTCACGTGTTGAACCTGGTTGTCCAGCAATTTTTAGCCCACTATCCCAGACTAGATGGCCTTCTGCAGAGGGCACGGTCGCTGTGTGCTCACTTCCGCCGTTCGCATCCCGCAGCTCAGCGACTTACATCTCTACAGAAGTCGTTGGGCCTGCCACTTCACCGGCTAAAATGCGATGTGCCTACCCGGTGGAATTCAACTCTGCACATGTTGCAGCGACTGTGGCAGCACCGACAAGCCCTGGTGCAATACGTTCTGACGTATAGCCTGGGCCAACGAGATTCAGAGGTGGGGCAAATCACGCTGGAGGAGTGGTCTCAGATCAGGGACCTATGCACCCTTCTGCACAGTTTTGAAATGGCGACGAAGATGTTTAGTGCTGACGATGCCATTATCAGCATGACTATTCCGGTGATTTACATGCTGGAGCACATGTTAAACAGAATTCGGAGTCAGGTGGTGGCACAAGAGGAGGTGGAGGAAGTAGAGGAGGAGGAGTTGTATGCGGAAGGGCTAACATCTGCAAGGTCCAGACGGTCGGCAGCACCAAGGCGGCAGGCATGTGAGGGTGGGGGAGATGATTTTACCAGGGCGCATGGTAGCAGCCAAACTAGTGAGGAAGGTGCAGGAGCCCAGGAAGAAGTGGAGGACGAACTGATGGAAGACTCATCAGATGAGGGAGACCTTGATCACATTTCTGTTGTGCGAGGTTGGGGGGAGAGGACAGAGGAAGGAAGCATGATTGCTACCTCGCCACCAACACAACAGGGACTTGGTGCTCCTGGATGCGCAACACACATGAGTGCCTTCTTGCTGCACTACCTGCAACATGACCCTCGAATTGTGAGAATTAGAAATAATCCTGACTACTGGGTTGCCACACTGTTAGATCCCCGGTACAAAAGTAAATTTGCAGAAATTATTCCTGCCATAGAAAGGGATGCACGCATGCAGGAGTATCAGCAGAGACTGTTGCAGAATCTTACATGTGCTTTTCCACAAAATACCAGTGGTGCACGTAGTGAATCTCACAGTTCCAACTTGCCAACCGTGGGACCGTCAAGTGTTCAGCACTCAAACCGTAACAGAACCACAGTATCTGCTGGTAACATCAATTTTGCGGAATCATTTCACCACTTTTTTAGCCCATCCTTTGCAAGGCCACAGGAGACAAGAAGTCTGACACATAGTCAACGCCTAGAGACGATGGTACAGGAGTATCTCCAAGTAAACATTGAAGCCACGACTGTGTCACTGGACCCTTGTTCTTTTTGGGCTTCCAATCTGGATAAATGGCCGGAGCTAGCCACTTACGCCTTGGAGATCTTGTCATGCCCCGCAGCCAGCGTTCTGTCTGAACGTGTGTTCAGCGCTGCTGGTGGTGCGCACGCGGCTCTCCACTGATAATGTAGACAGACTCACGTTCATAAAGATGAACAAATCATGGATCCGAAATGACTTTTCTACCCCTGTGTCCACCTGGGGAGAGTAAAAGCTTGATGATTGGTTAAAATCACCCTACCAACCGTTTTAAGCTTTCAAATTACTAATCATGTTTATCTGTATCTTGACTGGAAAATAATTTGGGCTTTGTAGCAGTGTGCAGCACTGATCCTATTAGGCCATCTATAATAAGCTTCACCAGATTTAAAATTAAAAATAATTTTTAGCTGCATCTAGCCCGGAAAATAATTTTGGGGCTCCGAGATGCGCAAGACACATAAGTGCCTTCTTGCTGCACTACCTGCAGCATGACCCTCATATTGTCAGAATTCGAAGTAATCATGACTACTGGGTTGCCACACTCTTAGATCCCCCAAACTTTTCGATCAACCTTTTCATTTTAATAAAGACCAAAAAAATGGTCATTTTTGAAATTATAAGCATTAGCAGATTGTTAGAAACTGAAATCAAACAGTTTTCAACTCAAAACTTTATTCTAGGTGATGTTACATTTTCACATAGGACCCCTTGTTCGAAAGGAGCTTCTAAACTCTCTCGTCCATTGAATTTGTCAGGTTTTGGATGGTTTCTGCTTCAATTGTTTTGCATGAGGACAGAATACCCTCCCAGAGCTGTTGCTTAGATGTGAACTGCCTCCCGCCATCATAGACACTCCTTTTAATGATGCTCCAAAGGTTCTGAATGGGGTAGAGGTCAGGGGAGCATGGGGGTCACACCATAAGTTTGTCCCCTTTTATGCCCATATCAGCCAGAGATGCAGATGTTTTATGTGCAGCATGAGATGGTGCATTATCATGCAGAAAAATGATCTTGCTGTGAAATACACGGTTCTTCTTCTTGAACCATGGCAGGAAGTGCTGTTTGAGAAAATCCACATACATTATGGAGTTCATCTTTAGCGCCTTCAGGGATCCTAAAGGGGCCGACAATCTCTCTCCCCATGATTCCAGCCCAAAACATTACTCCACCTCCTCCTTGTTGGCGCTGTAGCCGTGTTTGCGTGGGGTGTCCATCAACCAGCCATCCTCCACTCCATTCATCTGGACCATCGAGCGCTGCACGGCACTCATCCGTGAACAAAACAGTTTTGAAATCAGTCTTCATGTAATGTTTGGCCCACTGGAGCCGTTTCTGCTTGTGTGAAGTGGATAGAGGAGGTCGACAAAATGGCATATGCACAGCTGCAAACCTCTGAAGGACCCTGCATCTTGTTGTTCGGGGGACGTTGGAGGCACAAGCAGCTTCAAAAACTTGTCTGCTGCTATGACAAGGCTTTTTTGCCGCTGCTGTTTCAACCTGACGTAATTGCCTGTAGGAAAGAGTCCTCAATTTGCCCTTATCAGCACGCACACGTGTGTACTGTGAATCAGCTACATACTTCTTGATTGCCAAGACACTTCATCCTGATCATCGCACAATGTTGATTGTAGTCATGCCTTGACCTAAACACTCCACAATTTGTTGCTTCTCAGCAGCCGACACATCCTTTTTCTTTCCCATTTTGGCAGAAAATGTAGGCTGCTTAATAATGTGAGAGAGCCTTCTTAAGTAGTCTTGCCTTTCATTGGACACACCTGCCAAACTAATTAGCACAGGTGTCTGCAATTGCTTACAGTGATATAAAGAGCCCTGACACACATCACCATCAATGAGTTTAACTGACAAACAAACAAATTCTTCCCTTATCACTCCTAAACACTTTTTGCATAATAATTTGGAACGCGGTGTACATGTGCTTTTCCACAAAACACCAGTGGTTCACGTAGTGAATCTTACAGTTCTAACTTGCCAACCGTGGTCTGTATGGAATTGTTCAATAAAGGGCCCAAAATTAAGATAACATAGATGGGAGAGGTCTCTATGAATAGGAATTCCTAAGTATTTGATACCCTGTGAGGGCCAGGCAAAGGGAAAGTTGGACTGGATGGAATCCTATATGGATTTAGGGAGGGAGACATCGAGGGCCTCAGACTTCGCTGCATTGATTTTAAAATTTTACCATGTAACAAAGTGATCTATTTCAGCCATAACAGCAGGGATGGATATATGTGATTGAGTGATATATACTAGGACATCATCAGCAAATAGAGAGCACTTGTACTCGGTGCCTCCCACCTCAATCCACCTAATATTGGGGTTATGGCGAATTGATGAGAGCAGGTGCTCCGTCACTAGGATGTATAAGAGAGGGGACAGAGGACATCCCTGCCTTGTCCCATTGGTGATTGTGAAAGGTGATGAAAATGTTCTGACGCACCCCCTGGGCCTTGGGACACCCGGAGCCGGACCCTTTTTGGTGGATGCTGGTGGTTGTAGTCTTCGTGGCGGCGATCCGGTTCCGTGGCTCAGGGCAGTCAAACCAGTGGCGGAACTATTTATGTGGTTTTGATGTTTAAATGTCCGACTACGCCGCCCGTGGATTGCGGTCAGAGTGAACCGCCGCTACAGGGCAGACCGCTAAGGCTGGTGTTGTGGGTGCAGCAGAGCGTAGCATAACTCCCCACGGGAGGAGTATAGCCTCAGGGCAGTGTATGCGGAGGATGGGGGTGATGGTGCAGGGCAGCAGCAGTAACGACACGGAGTCAGTGATGCAGTTCAGGGCCTTTACTCACAGTTCTTATTATCCAGACCACGTCTGCAGGTAACGGCTGCCCACGTCGTACTGTGCTCACCAGGTGAGGGGCTCAGACAACTCCCAGATAACTTTGGAGCGCTTCACAGGACCCCCTTTGTGTGTCCTTTGTCTGGCCTTTCTTACCAACACTTCTGTCCGGCTGTCTCGGGCCTCCTCTTGGTAAACTTGGCGCCAGTTTCCCTGACCCTATGTGGTGCCTTCCTAGCGGGTGGAGCAAGGGGCTGCGCCACATAAAATGTCAGAGCCTCCGGTTTCTAGCTGAGGGTCGTTTCCTGCCTCCACTAGTTCGGGGACCGGTCTCCCCCTTTGGCCTGACCCCTCCACGCAGGTGGATTCGGGCGTGCGGTGGCGACTCGCCCGTCCGCACCCCTGGGATCCCTTCATTCCTCGTTCCTGGAGCCTTCTCCGCTCCTCTTCCTTCCTTCTCCCTCTTGCAGGCCTGGGCCTCTGTTACTAGGCCCGCCTCTGGAGCAGAGCTCATGCAGAGCCCCTGCTCCCTGCCACTTCTGCTCAGACTTCTCTGCACTGAACTAAGATGGTGCCCACCTTTTATACTCCCTTCTCAATGCACCCAGGAACTGCTTCCTCCCTGCTCCTGCACTGCAGGGTTCCCCTTCCTCAGTGTTCCCTCCCCCCACTCCAGCCAGGGACAGGGACTGTCGTGCCCATCTCAGGGGCATATTGGTCGCCCTGCCCCACGGCAATGTGGTGTAATGCATGCAGGTGTCGGGTCCTGATCCACACTCCATCCTTATCTGAGAGTGAGATATCACACCTCTGGGTGAGGTGCAATACGTCTGTAGCAACCGAGCCCTCGGTGCTACAGTTCCATTTATCTTCAGCCTAGGTGACGTATTGTGATACAGGGCCGTGATTTTGGCTATAAAAGGGTCCCCTAGACCCCTACCCCAAGCTTTTTAAGAGAATCATATATGGCGTGCCAGGAGACTCTATGGAATGCTTTCTCAGCATCCAACGAGAGTATCTACTTACAAATTTTTAACTGCATCTAGCCCAGGAAATACTTTGTGCCTAGTAGCAGTGTCTGCTAGTCAGCGGATTATCCCGGCTGTTAAGCAAGCTACACCACCTGTAGTTTGGACACTTAATTTTTTCAAAGGAAATGCTTCGGGACCACGGGATACTTAGTGAAGAGCATCAGGAGGCACCCCAAGGCATAGGGGCTGGGACTGGCACTAGGATGCCTTGCGCTGGACAGCCGAGCTCGATCCTTATAAAAGCTTTTTAACTGCAGCAGCTTTAGTGGACGCTACTGGAGCTGGAATTACGCGGCTGCTGGCATGAGACTTGCCCTCCAATAGATCCTTGTAAATGGATTTAAAGTGTATTCATTCAAATTAGAGGGACAATTTAAATTAAAAAGCTTAGAGCTGCCTCCACCACAGGGGGGCTCTCTCTACCCACCAGCGGACAGGCACCAGTATTGGGAGAGGGGGGCTGGCCGTCAGGGTTCACCGCGGCTCTGGCACAAACCCGGCGACACGGAGGTGGCACGGGCAGGAGCGGACTGGCCGTCTCGGCTTCTCACTTTTTGGATTTTAGAAGGGCATGACATGCCTATATCTGTGTCTCCCCCTCCTTTTACTCCTCCACCTCTTTTCTTTTCGCATGACTATATGTACTTGTCACTTTTCCATGTGTTAGTTGTGTCTTCTGAGCAGTTTGTCAGCTTTTGGACACCTTTGAAGGTGTTTTCTATGTGTTTCTATGTGTTTTTGTTTGCCTGCCATTGGTTTTAACGGTGTTCGAAGGTGTTCGACGAACAGTTCGACGAACAGTTCGGCGAACACACGGGTGTTCGACGAACCGAACCGAACTCGAACACTACGGGGGTGGCTCAACACTACTCTTCAATTGTTCTCGGGATTCCGCTGAAGTCTAAATATGCTTTGGAACTCTTCCATTGATCTCGGAATTACGCTGAAGTTTAAAAATGCTTCGGAACTCTTCCCTTGTTCTCGGAAATCCGCTGAAGTTTAAAAATGCTTCGGAACTCTTCATTTGCTCTCGGAATTCGGTTGACGTTTAAAAATGCTTCGGAACTCTTGAATTGTTCTCGGAATTCTGCTGACATTTGAAAATGCTTTGGAACTCTTCCATTGTTCTCAGAATTCTGTTGAAGTTTAAAAATGCTTCTGAACTCTAACATTGTTCCCGGAATTCCGCTGACATTTAAAAATGCTTCGGAACTCTTCCATTGTTCTCGGAATTTGACTGACATTTAAAAATGCTTCGGAACTCTTCCATTGTTCCCGGAATTCCGCTGAAGTTTAAAAATGCTTCGGAACTCTTCCTTTGTTCTCGGAATTCAGCTGAAGTTTAAAAATGCTCCGAAACTCTTCGATTGTACTCGAAATTCTGCTGAAGTTTAAAAATTCTTCAGAACTCTTCCATTGTTCTCGGAATTCCGCTGAAGTTTAAAAATGCTTCGGAATTCTTCCATGGTTCCCAGAATTCAGCTGAAGTTTAAAAATGCTTCGGAACTCTTCCATTGTTCTCGAAATTCTGATGAAGTTTAAAAATGCTTTGGAACTCCTTCATTTTTCCCGGAATTCCGCTGAAGTTTAAAAATGCTTCGGAACTCTTCCATTGTTCTCGGAATTTCGCTGAAATTTAAAAATGCTTCGGAACTCTTCCATTGTTCTCGGAATTCTGCTGAAGTTTCAAAATGCTTCGGAACTCTTCCATTGTTCTCCGAATTCTGCTGAAATTTAAAAATGCTTCGGAACTCTTCCTTTGTTCTCGGATTTCCGGTGAAGTTTAAAAATGCTTAAGAACTCTTCCTTTGTTCTCGGAATTCTGCTGACATTTAAAAATGCTTTGGAACTCTTCCATTGTTACCGGAATTCAGCTGAAGTTTAAAAATGCTTTGGAACTCTTCCGTTGTTCTCGAAATTCCGCTGACGTTTAAAAATGCTTCGGAATTCTTCCATTGTCCTGGGAATTCCACTGAAGTTTAAAAATGCTTCGGAACTCTTCCATTTTTACCGGAATAACGCTGAAGTTTAAAAATGCTTCGGAACTCTGCCATTGTTTTCAGAATGACGCTGACGTTTAAAAATGCTTCGGAACTCTTCCATTGTTCTCGGAAATCCGTTGACATTTAAAAATGCTTCGGAACTCTTCATTTCTTCATGGAATTCTGCTGACATTTAAAAATGCTTCAAAACTCTTCCATTGTTCTCGGAAATCTGCTGAAGTTTAAAATGCTTCGGAACTTATCCATTGTTCTCGGAATTCTGTTGACATTTAAAAATGCTTTGGAATTCTTCCATTGTTCTCGGAATTCCACTGCCATTAAAAAATGCTTCGGAACTCTTCCATTGTTCTCTGAATTCGGCTGACGTTTAAAAATGCTTCGGAACTCTTCCATTGTTCTCGGAATTCCGCTGAAGTTTAAAAATGCTCTGGGACTCTTCCATTCTTCTCGAAATTCTGCTGAAGTTTAAAAATTCTTCGGAACTCTTCCATTGTTCTCGTAATTCTGCTGAAGTTTAAAAATGCTTCGGATCTCTTCCATAGTTTCCGGAATTCAGCTGAAGTTTAAAAATGCTTCGGAACTCTTCCATTGTTCTCGGAATTCCGCTGAAGTTTAAAAATCCTTCGGAACTCTACGATTGTTCTCGGAATTCGGTTGATGTTTAAAAATGCTTCGGAACTCTTCCATTGTTTTCGGAATTACGCTGACGTTTAAAAATGCTTCGGAACTCTACCATTGTTCTCGGAAATCCGTTGACATTTAAAAATGCTTCGTAACTCTTCAATTGTTCTCGGAATTCTGCTGACATTTAAAAATGCTTCGGAACTCTTCCATTGTTCTCGGAAATCTGCTGAAGTTTAAATATGCTTCGGAACTCTTCCATTGTTCCCGGAATTCCGCTGAAGTTTAAAAATGCTTCGGAACTCTTCCTTTGTTCTCGGAATTCCGCTGCAGTTTAAAAATGCTCCAGAACTCTTCCACTGTACTTGGAATTCTGCTGAAGTTTAAAAAGTCTTCAGAACTCTTCCATTGCTCTCGGAATTCCGCTGAAGTTTAAAAATGCTTTGGAATTCTTCCATTGTTCCCGGAATTCAGCTGAAGTTTAAAATGCTTCGGAAATCATCCTTTGTTCTCGGAATTCCGCTGAAGTTTAAAAATGCTTCGGAACTCTTCCATTGTTCTCGGAAATCTGCTGAAGTTTAAAATGTTTTGGAACTTTTCCATTGTTCTCGGAATTCTGTTGACGTTTAAAAATGCTTCGGAATTCTTCCATTGTTCTCGGAATTCTGCTGCCATTCAAAAATGCTTCGGAACTCTTCCATTGTTCTCTGAATTCGGCTGACGTTTAAAAATGCTTCGGAACTCTTCCATTGTTCTCGGAATTCTGCTGAAGTTTAAAAATTCTTCGGAATTCTTCCATTGTTCTCGGAATTCCGCTGAAGTTTAAAAATGCTTCGGAGTTCTTCCATTGTTCCTGAAATTCAGCTGAAGTTTAAAAAGGCTTCGGAACTCTTCCTTTGTTCTCGGAATTCCGCTGAAGTTTTAAAATACTTTGGAACTTTTCCATTGTTCTCGGAATTCCGCTGAAGTTTAAAAATGCTTCGGAATTCTTCCATTGTTCCCAGAATTCAGCTGAAGTTTAAAAATGCTTCGGAACTCTTCCTTTGTTCTCAGAATTCCGCTGATGTTTAAAAATACTGCGGAACTTTTCCATTGTTCTCGGAATTCCGCTGAAGTTTAAAAATGCTTCGGAACTCTTCCATTGTTCTCAGAATTCTGCTAAAGTTTAAAAATGCTCGGAACTCTTCCATTGTTCTCTGAATTCGGCTGACGTTTAAAAATGCTTTGGAACTCTTCCATTGTTCTCGGAATTCCGCTGAAGTTTAAAAATGCTCCGGGACTCTTCCATTCTTTTTGGAATTCTGCTGAAGTTTAAAAATTCTTCGGAATTCTTCCATTGCTCTCAGAATTCCGCTGAAGTTTAAAAATGCTTCGGAATTCTTCCATTGTTCCCGGAATTCAGCTGAAGTTCAAAAATGCTTCGGAACTCTTCCTTTGTTCTCTGAATTCCGCTGATGTTTAAAAATGCTTCGGCACTCTTCCATTGTTCTCGGAATTCCGCTGACGTTTAAAAATGATTCGGAACGCTTCCATTGTTCTCAGAATTCTGCTAAAGTTTAAAAATGCTCGGAACTCTTCCATTGTTCTCAGAATTGCGCTGACGTTTAAAAATGCTTCGGAAATCTTCCATTGTTCTCAGAATTCCGCTGACGTTTAAAAATGCTTTGGAACTCTTACATTGTTCACGGAATTCCGTTGACGTTTAAAAGTGCTTCGGAACTCTTCAATTGTTCTCGCAATTCCGCTGAAGTCTAAATATGCTTTGGAACTCTTCCATTGTTCCCGGAATTCCGCTGAAGTTTAAAAATGCTTCGGAACTCTTCCTTTGTTTTCGGAATTCCGCTGCAGTTTAAAAATGCTCCAGAACTCTTCCACTGTACTTGGAATTCTGCTGAAGTTTAAAAAGTCTTCAGAACTCTTCCATTGCTCTCGGAATTCCGCTGAAGTTTAAAAATGCTTTGGAATTCTTCCATTGTTCCCGGAATTCAGCTGAAGTTTAAAATGCTTCGGAAATCTTCCTTTGTTCTCGGAATTCCGCTGAAGTTTAAAAATGCATCGGAACTCTTCCATTATTCTCGGAATTCTGCTGAAATTTAAAAATGCTTCGGAACTCTTCCATTGTTCTCGGAATTCTGATGAAGTTTAAAAATGCTTCGGAACTCTTCCTTTGTACTCGGAATTCCGCTGACGATTAACAATGCTTCGGAACTCTTCCATTGTTCTCGGAATTCTGCTGAAGTTTAAAAATGCTTCAGAACTCTTCAATTGTTCTCGGAATTCTGCTGACATTTAAAAATGCTTCAGAACTCTTCCATTGTTCTCGGAAATCTGCTGAAGTTTAAAATGCTTTGGAACTTTTCCATTGTTCTCGGAATTCTGTTGACGTTTAAAAATGCTTTGGAATTCTTCCATTGTTCTCGGAATTCCGCTGCCATTTAAAAATGCTTCGGAACTCTTCCATTGTTCTCTGAATTCGGCTGACGTTTAAAAATGCTTCGGAACTCTTCCATTGTTCTCGCAATTCCGCTGAAGTTTAAAAATGCTCCGGGACTCTTCCATTCTTCTCGGAATTCTGCTGAAGTTTAAAAATTCTTCGGAATTCTTCCATTGTTCTCGGAATTCCACTGAAGTTTAAAAATGCTTTGGAATTCTTCCATTGTTCTCGTAATTCTGCTGAAGTTTAAAAATGCTTCGGATCTCTTCCATAGTTTCCGGAATTCCACTGAAGTTTAAAAATGTTTCGGAACTCTTCCTTTGTTCTCGGAATTCCGCTGATGTTTAAAAATGCTTCGGAACTCTTCCATTGTTCTCGTAATTCTGCTGAAGTTTAAAAATGCTTCGGATCTCTTCCATAGTTTCCGGAATTCCACTGAAGTTTAAAAATGCTTCGGAACTCTTCCATTTTTCTCGGAATTCCGCTGAAGTTTAAAAAGCCTTCGGAACTCTTCCATTGTTCTCGGAATTCGGTTGACGTTTAAAAATGCTTCGGAACTCTTCCATTGTTTTCGGAATTACGCTGACGTTTAAAAATGGTTCGCAACTCTTCCATTGTTCTCGGAAATCCATTGACATTTAAAAATGCTTCGGAACTCTTCAATTGTTCTCGGAATTCTGCTGACATTTAAAAATTCTTCAAAACTCTTCCATTGTTCTTGGAATTCTGCTGGAGTTTAAAAATGCTTCGGAACTCTTCCATTGTTCTCGGAAATCTGCTGAAGTTTAAAATGCTTTGGAACTTTTCCATTGTTCTCGGAATTCTGTTGACGTTTAAAAATGCTTTGGAATTCTTCCATTGTTCTCGGAATTCCGCTGCCATTTAAAAATGCTTCGGAACTCTTCCATTGTTCTCTGAATTCGGCTGACGTTTAAAAATTCTTCAAAACTCTTCCATTGTTCTTGGAATTCTGCTGGAGTTTAAAAATGCTTCGGAACTCTTCCATTGTTCCCGGAATTCCGCTGAAGTTTAAAAATGCTTCGGAATTCTTCCATTGTTCCCGGAATTCAGCTGAAGTTTAAAAATTCTTCGGAACTCTTCCTTTGTTCTCGGAATTCCGCTGATGTTTAAAAATGCTTCGGTACTCTTCCATTGTTCTCAGAATTCTGCTAAAGTTTAAAAATGCTCAGAACTCTTCCATTGTTCTCTGAATTCGGCTGACGTTTAAAAATGCTTCGGAACTCTTCCATTGTTCTCGGAATTCCGCTGAAGTTTAAAAATGCTCCGGGACTCTTCCATTCTTCTCGGAATTCTGCAGAAGTTTAAAAATTCTTCGGAATTCTTCCATTGTTCTCGGAATTCCGCTGAAGTTTAAAAATGCTTCGGAATTCTTCCATTGTTCCCGGAATTCAGCTGAAGTTTAAAAATGCTTTGGAACTTTTCCATTGTTCTCGGAATTCTGTTGACATTTAAAAATGCTTCGGAATTCTTCCATTGTTCTTGGAATTCCACTGCCATTTAAAAATGCTTCGGAACTCTTCCATTGTTCTCTGAATTCGGCTGACGTTTAAAAATACTTCGGAACTCTTCCATTGTTCTCGGAATTCCGCTGAAGTTTAAAAATGCTCCGGGACTCTTCCATTCTTCTCGGAATTCTGCTGAAGTTTAAAAATTCTTCGGAACACTTCCATTGTTCTCGTAATTCTGCTGAAGTTTAAAAATGCTTCGGATCTCTTCCATAGTTTCCGGAATTCCACTGAAGTTTAAAAATGCTTCGGAACTCTTCCATTGTTCTCGGAATTCCGCTGAAGTTTAAAAATCCTTCGGAACTCTTCCATTGTTCTCGGAATACGGTTGACGTTTAAAAATGCTTCGGAACTCTTCCATTGTTTTTGGAATTACGCTGACGTTTAAAAGTGCTTCGGAACTGTTCCATTGTTCTCGGAAATCCGTTGACATTTAAAAATGCTTCGGAACTCTTCAATTGTTCTGGGAATTCTGCTGACATTTAAAAATGCTTCGGAATTCTTCCATTGTTCTCTGAATTCGGCTGACGTTTAAAAATGCTTCGGAACTCTTCCATTGTTCTCGGAATTCCGCTGAAGTTTAAAAATGCTCCGGGACTCTTCCATTGTTCTCGGAATTCTGCTAAAGTTTAAAAAGTCTTCGGAATTCTTCCATTGTTCTCGGAATTCCGCTGAAGTTTAAAAATGCTTCGGAATTCTTCCATTGTTCCCGGAATTCAGCTGAAGTTTAAAAATGCTTCGGAACTCTTCCTTTGTTCTCGGAATTCCGCTGATGTTTAAAAATACTTCGGAACATTTCCATTGTTCTCGGAATTCCGCTGAAGTTTAAAAATGCTTCGGAACTTTTCCATTGTTCTCAGAATTCTGCTAAAGTTTAAAAATGCTCGGAACTCTTCCATTGTTCTCTGAATTCGGCTGACGTTTAAAAATGCTTCGGAACTCTTCCTTTGTACTCGGAATTCCGCTGACGATTAACAATGCTTCGGAACTCTTCCATTGTTCTCGGAATTCTGCTGAAGTTTAAAAATGCTTAGGAACTCTTCAATTGTTCTCGGAATTCTGCTGACATTTAAAAATGCTTCGGAACTCTTCCATTGTTCTCGGAAATCTGCTGAAGTTTAAAAATGCTTCGGAACTCTTCCATTGTTCTCGGAAATCTGCTGAAGTTTAAAATGCTTTGGAACTTTTCCATTGTTCTCGGAATTCTGTTGACGTTTAAAAATGCTTCGGAATTCTTCCATTGTTCTCGGAATTCCGCTGCCATTTAAAAATGCTTCGGAACTCTTCCATTGTTCTCTGAATTCGGCTGATGTTTAAAAATGCTTCGGAACTCTTCCATTGTTCTCGCAATTCCGCTGAAGTTTAAAAATGCTCCGGGACTCTTCCATTCTTCTCGGAATTCTGCTGAAGTTTAAAAATGCTTCGGAATTCTTCCATTGTTCCCGGAATTCAGCTGAAGTTTAAAAATGCTTCGGAACTCTTCCTTTGTTCTCGGAATTCCGTTGACGATTAACAATGCTTCGGAACTCTTCCATTGCTCCCGGAATTCACCTGAAGTTTAAAAATGCTTCGGAACTCTTCCATTGTTCTCGGAATTCTGATGAAGTTTAAAAATGCTTCGGAACTCTTCCTTTGTACTCGGAATTCCGCTGACGATTAACAATGCTTCGGAACTCTTCCATTGTTCTCGGAATTCTGCTGAAGTTTAAAAATGCTTCAGAACTCTTCAATTGTTCTCGGAATTCTGCTGACATTTAAAAATGCTTCGGAACTCTTCCATTGTTCTCGGAAATCTGCTGAAGTTTAAAATGCTTTGGAACTTTTCCATTGTTCTCGGAATTCTGTTGACGTTTAAAAATCCTTCGGAACTCTTCCATTGTTCTCGGAATACGGTTGACGTTTAAAAATGCTTCGGAACTCTTCCATTGTTTTTGGAATTACGCTGACGTTTAAAAGTGCTTCGGAACTGTTCCATTGTTCTCGGAAATCCGTTGACATTTAAAAATGCTTCGGAACTCTTCAATTGTTCTGGGAATTCTGCTGACATTTAAAAATGCTTTGGAACTCTTCCATTGTTCTCGGAAATCTGCAGAAGTTTAAAAATGCTTCGGAACTCTTCCATTGTTCTCGGAAATCTGCGGAAGTTTAAAATGCTTTGGAACGTTTCCATTGTTCTTGGAATTCTGTTGACGTTTAAAAATGCTTCGGAATTCTTCCATTGTTCTCGGAATTCCGCTGCCATTTAAAAATGCTTCGGAACTCTTCCATTGTTCTCTGAATTCGGCTGACGTTTAAAAATGCTTCGGAACTCTTCCATTGTTCTCGCAATTCCGCTGAAGTTTAAAAATGCTCCAGGACTCTTCCATTCTTTTCGGAATTCTGCTGAAGTTTAAAAATTCTTCAGAACTCTTCAATTGTTCTCGGAATTCTGCTGACATTTAAAAATGCTTCGGAACTCTTCCATTGTTCTCGGAAATCTGCTGAAGTTTAAAAATGCTTCGTAACTCTTCCATTGTTCTCGGAAATCTGCTGAAGTTTAAAATGCTTTGGAACTTTTCCATTGTTCTCGGAATTCTGTTGACGTTTAAAAATGCTTCGGAATTCTTCCATTGTTCTCGGAATTCCGCTGCCATTTAAAAATGCTTCGGAACTCTACAATTGTTCTCTGAATTCGGCTGACGTTTAAAAATGCTTCGGAACTCTTCCATTGTTCTCGCAATTCCGCTGAAGTTTAAAAATGCTCCAGGACTCTTCCATTCTTTTCGGAATTGTGCTGAAGTTTAAAAATTCTTCGGAATTCTTCCATTGTTCTCGGAATTCCGCTGAAGTTTAAAAATGCTTCGGAATTCTTCCATTGTTCCCGGAATTCAGCTGAAGTTTAAAAATGCTTCAGAACTCTTCCTTTGTTTTCGGAATTCCGCTTGTGTTTAAAAATGCTTCGGAACTCTTCCATTGTTCTCGGAATTCCGCTGTGTTAAAAAATGCTTCGGAACGCTTCCATTGTTCTCAGAATTCTGCTAAAGTTTAAAAATGCTCGGAACTCTTCCATTGTTCTCAGAATTGCGCTGACGTTTAAAAATGCTTCGGACATCTTCCATTGTTCTCGGAATTCCGCTGACGTTTAAAAATGCTTTGGAACTCTTACATTGTTCTCGGAATTCCGTTGACGTTTAAAAGTGCTTCGGAACTCTTCAATTGTTCTCGGAATTCCGCTGAAGTCTAAATATGCTTCGGAACTCTTCCATTGTTCCCGGAATTCCGCTGAAGTTTAAAAATGCTACGGAACTCTTCCTTTGTTCTCGGAATTCCGCTGCAGTTTAAAAATGCTCCGGAACTCTTCCATTGTACTCGGAATTCTGCTGAAGTTTAAAAAGTCTTCAGAACTCTTCCATTGTTCTCGGAATTCCGCTGAAGTTTAAAAATGCTTCGGAATTCTTCCATTGTTCCCGGAATTCAGCTGAAGTTTAAAATGCTTTGGAAATCTTCTTTTGTTCTCGGAATTCCGCTGAAGTTTAAAAATGCTTCGGAACTCTTCCATTGTTCTCGGAATTCTGCTGTAATTTAAAAATGCTTCGGAACTCTTCCATTGTTCTTGGAATTCTGATGAAGTTTAAAAATGCTTCGGAACACTTCCTTTGTACTCGGAATTCCGTTGACGATTAACAATGCTTCGGAACTCTTCCATTGCTCCCGGAATTCAGCTGAAGTTTAAAAATGCTTCGGAACTCTTCCATTGTTCTCGGAATTCTGATGAAGTTTAAAAATGCTTCGGAACTCTTCCTTTGTTCTCGGAAATCTGCTGAAGTTTAAAAATGCTTCGTAACTCTTCCATTGTTCTCGGAAATCTGCTGAAGTTTAAAATGCTTTGGAACTTTTCCATTGTTCTCGGAATTCTGTTGACGTTTAAAAATGCTTTGGATTGCTTCCATTGTTCTCGGAATTCCGCTGCCATTTAAAAATGCTTCGGAACTCTTCCATTGTTCTCTGAATTCGGCTGACGTTTAAAAATGCTTCGGAACTCTTCCATTGTTCTCGGAAATCTGCTGAAGTTTAAAAATGCTTCGGAACTCTTCCATTGTTCTCGGAAATCTGCTGAAGTTTAAAATGCTTTGGAACTTTTCCATTGTTCTCGGAATTCTGTTGACGTTTAAAAATGCTTCGGAATTCTTCCATTGTTCTCGGAATTCCGCTGCCATTTAAAAATGCTTCGGAACTCTTCCATTGTTCTCTGAATTCGGCTGATGTTTAAAAATGCTTCGGAACTCTTCCATTGTTCTCGCAATTCCGCTGAAGTTTAAAAATGCTCCGGGACTCTTCCATTCTTCTCGGAATTCTGCTGAAGTTTAAAAATGCTTCGGAATTCTTCCATTGTTCCCGGAATTCAGCTGAAGTTTAAAAATGCTTCGGAACTCTTCCTTTGTTCTCGGAATTCCGTTGACGATTAACAATGCTTCGGAACTCTTCCATTGCTCCCGGAATTCAGCTGAAGTTTAAAAATGCTTCGGAACTCTTCCATTGTTCTCGGAATTCTGATGAAGTTTAAAAATGCTTCGGAACTCTTCCTTTGTACTCGGAATTCCGCTGACGATTAACAATGCTTCGGAACTCTTCCATTGTTCTCGGAATTCTGCTGAAGTTTAAAAATGCTTCAGAACTCTTCAATTGTTCTCGGAATTCTGCTGACATTTAAAAATGCTTCGGAACTCTTCCATTGTTCTCGGAAATCTGCTGAAGTTTAAAATGCTTTGGAACTTTTCCATTGTTCTCGGAATTCTGTTGACGTTTAAAAATCCTTCGGAACTCTTCCATTGTTCTCGGAATACGGTTGACGTTTAAAAATGCTTCGGAACTCTTCCATTGTTTTTGGAATTACGCTGACGTTTAAAAGTGCTTCGGAACTGTTCCATTGTTCTCGGAAATCCGTTGACATTTAAAAATGCTTCGGAACTCTTCAATTGTTCTGGGAATTCTGCTGACATTTAAAAATGCTTTGGAACTCTTCCATTGTTCTCGGAAATCTGCAGAAGTTTAAAAATGCTTCGGAACTCTTCCATTGTTCTCGGAAATCTGCGGAAGTTTAAAATGCTTTGGAACGTTTCCATTGTTCTTGGAATTCTGTTGACGTTTAAAAATGCTTCGGAATTCTTCCATTGTTCTCGGAATTCCGCTGCCATTTAAAAATGCTTCGGAACTCTTCCATTGTTCTCTGAATTCGGCTGACGTTTAAAAATGCTTCGGAACTCTTCCATTGTTCTCGGAATTCCGCTGAAGTTTAAAAATGCTCCGGGACTCTTCCATTGTTCTCGGAATTCTGCTGAAGTTTAAAAATTCTTCGGAATTCTTCCATTGTTCTCGGAATTCCGCTGAAGTTTAAAAATGCTTCGGAATTCTTCCATTGTTCCCGGAATTCAGCTGAAGTTTAAAAATGCTTCGGAACTCTTCCTTTGTTCTCGGAATTCCGCTGATGTTTAAAAATACTTCGGAACATTTCCATTGTTCTCGGAATTCCGCTGAAGTTTAAAAATGCTTCGGAACTCTTCCATTGTTCTCAGAATTCTGCTAAAGTTTAAAAATGCTCGGAACTCTTCCATTGTTCTCTGAATTCGGCTGACATTTAAAAATGCTTCGGAACTCTTCCTTTGTACTCGGAATTCCGCTGACGATTAACAATGCTTCGGAACTCTTCCATTGTTCTCGGAATTCTGCTGAAGTTTAAAAATGCTTAGGAACTCTTCAATTGTTCTCGGAATTCTGCTGACATTTAAAAATGCTTCGGAACTCTTCCATTGTTCTCGGAAATCTGCTGAAGTTTAAAAATGCTTCGGAACTCTTCCATTGTTCTCGGAAATCTGCTGAAGTTTAAAATGCTTTGGAACTTTTCCATTGTTCTCGAAATTCTGTTGACGTTTAAATATGCTTCGGAATTCTTCCATTGTTCTCGGAATTCCGCTGCCATTTAAAAATGCTTCGGAATTCTTCCATTGTTCTCTGAATTCGGCTGATGTTTAAAAATGCTTCGGAATCTTCCATTGTTCTCGCAATTCCGCTGAAGTTTAAAAATGCTCCGGGACTCTTCCATTCTTCTCGGAATTCTGCTGAAGTTTAAAAATGCTTCGGAATTCTTCCATTGTTCCCGGAATTCAGCTGAAGTTTAAAAATGCTTCGGAACTCTTCCTTTGTTCTCGGAATTCCGTTGATGATTAACAATGCTTCGGAACTCTTCCATTGCTCCCGGAATTCAGCTGAAGTTTAAAAATGCTTCGGAACTCTTCCATTGTTCTCGGAATTCTGATGAAGTTTAAAAATGCTTCGGAACTCTTCCTTTGTACTCGGAATTCCGCTGACGATTAACAATGCTTCGGAACTCTTCCATTGTTCTCGGAATTCTGCTGAAGTTTAAAAATGCTTCAGAACTCTTCAATTGTTCTCGGAATTCTGCTGACATTTAAAAATGCTTCGGAACTCTTCCATTGTTCTCGGAAATCTGCTGAAGTTTAAAAATGCTTCGTAACTCTTCCATTGTTCTCGGAAATCTGCTGAAGTTTAAAATGCTTTGGAACTTTTCCATTGTTCTCGGAATTCTGTTGACGTTTAAAAATGCTTCGGAATTCTTCCATTGTTCTCGGAATTCCGCTGCCATTTAAAAATGCTTCGGAACTCTACCATTGTTCTCTGAATTCGGCTGACGTTTAAAAATGCTTCGGAACTCTTCCATTGTTCTCGCAATTCCGCTGAAGTTTAAAAATGCTCCAGGACTCTTCCATTCTTTTCGGAATTCTGCTGAAGTTTAAAAATTCTTCAGAACTCTTCAATTGTTCTCGGAATTCTGCTGACATTTAAAAATGCTTCGGAACTCTTCCATTGTTCTCGGAAATCTGCTGAAGTTTAAAAATGCTTCGTAACTCTTCCATTGTTCTCGGAAATCTGCTGAAGTTTAAAATGCTTTGGAACTTTTCCATTGTTCTCGGAATTCTGTTGACGTTTAAAAATGCTTCGGAATTCTTCCATTGTTCTCGGAATTCCGCTGCCATTTAAAAATGCTTCGGAACTCTACCATTGTTCTCTGAATTCGGCTGACGTTTAAAAATGCTTCGGAACTCTTCCATTGTTCTCGCAATTCCGCTGAAGTTTAAAAATGCTCCAGGACTCTTCCATTCTTTTCGGAATTCTGCTGAAGTTTAAAAATTCTTCGGAATTCTTCCATTGTTCTCGGAATTCCGCTGAAGTTTAAAAATGCTTCGGAATTCTTCCATTGTTCCCGGAATTCAGCTGAAGTTTAAAAATGCTTCGGAACTCTTAGTTTGTTTTCGGAATTCCGCTTGTGTTTAAAAATGCTTCGGAACTCTTCCATTGTTCTCGGAATTCCGCTGTGTTAAAAAATGCTTCGGAACGCTTCCATTGTTCTCAGAATTATGCTAAAGTTTAAAAATGCTCGGAACTCTTCCATTGTTCTCAGAATTGCGCTGACGTTTAAAAATGCTTCGGACATCTTCCATTGTTCTCGGAATTCCGCTGACGTTTAAAAATGCTTTGGAACTCTTACATTGTTCTCGGAATTCCGTTGACGTTTAAAAGTGCTTCGGAACTCTTCAATTGCTCTCGGAATTCCGCTGAAGTCTAAATATGCTTCGGAACTCTTCCATTGTTCCCGGAATTCCGCTGAAGTTTAAAAATGCTACGGAACTCTTCCTTTGTTCTCGGAATTCCGCTGCAGTTTAAAAATGCTCCGGAACTCTTCCATTGTACTCGGAATTCTGCTGAAGTTTAAAAAGTCTTCAGAACTCTTCCATTGTTCTCGGAATTCCGCTGAAGTTTAAAAATGCTTCGGAATTCTTCCATTGTTCCCGGAATTCAGCTGAAGTTTAAAATGCTTTGGAAATCTTCCTTTGTTCTCGGAATTCCGCTGAAGTTTAAAAATGCTTCGGAACTCTTCCATTGTTCTCGGAATTCTGCTGTAATTTAAAAATGCTTCGGAACTCTTCCATTGTTCTTGGAATTCTGATGAAGTTTAAAAATGCTTCGGAACTCTTCCTTTGTACTCGGAATTCCGTTGACGATTAACAATGCTTCGGAACTCTTCCATTGCTCCCGGAATTCAGCTGAAGTTTAAAAATGCTTCGGAACTCTTCCATTGTTCTCGGAATTCTGATGAAGTTTAAAAATGCTTCGGAACTCTTCCTTTGTTCTCGGAAATCTGCTGAAGTTTAAAAATGCTTCGTAACTCTTCCATTGTTCTCGGAAATCTGCTGAAGTTTAAAATGCTTTGGAACTTTTCCATTGTTCTCGGAATTCTGTTGACGTTTAAAAATGCTTTGGATTTCTTCCATTGTTCTCGGAATTCCGCTGCCATTTAAAAATGCTTCGGAACTCTTCCATTGTTCTCTGAATTCGGCTGACGTTTAAAAATGCTTCGGAACTCTTCCATTGTTCTCGCAATTCCGCTGAAGTTTAAAAATGCTCTGGGACTCTTCCATTCTTCTCGGAATTCTGCTGAAGTTTAAAAATTCTTCGGAATTCTTCCATTGTTCTCGGAATTCCACTGAAGTTTAAAAATGCTTTGGAATTCTTCCATTGTTCCCGGAATTCAGCTGAAGTTTAAAAATGTTTCGGAACTCTTCCTTTGTTCTCGGAATTCCGCTGATGTTTAAAAATGCTTCAGAACTCTTCCATTGTTCTCGTAATTCTGCTGAAGTTTAAAAATGCTTCGGATCTCTTCCATAGTTTCCGGAATTCCACTGAAGTTTAAAAATGCTTCGGAACTCTTCCATTTTTCTCGGAATTCCGCTGAAGTTTAAAAAGCCTTCGGAACTCTTCCATTGTTCTCGGAATTCGGTTGACGTTTAAAAATGCTTCGGAACTCTTCCATTGTTTTCGGAATTACGCTGACGTTTAAAAATGCTTCGCAACTCTTCCATTGTTCTCGGAAATCCATTGACATTTAAAAATGCTTCGGAACTCTTCAATTGTTCTCGGAATTCTGCTGACATTTAAAAATTCTTCAAAACTCTTCCATTGTTCTTGGAATTCTGCTGGAGTTTAAAAATGCTTCGGAACTCTTCCATTGTTCCCGGAATTCCGCTGAAGTTTAAAAATGCTTCGGAATTCTTCCATTGTTCCCGGAATTCAGCTGAAGTTTAAAAATTCTTCGGAACTCTTCCTTTGTTCTCGGAATTCCGCTGATGTTTAAAAATGCTTCGGAACTCTTCCATTGTTCTCAGAATTCTGCTAAAGTTTAAAAATGCTCAGAACTCTTCCATTGTTCTCTGAATTCGGCTGATGTTTAAAAATGCTTCGGAACTCTTCCATTGTTCTCGGAATTCCGCTGAAGTTTAAAAATGCGCCGGGACTCTTCCATTCTTCTCGGAATTCTGCAGAAGTTTAAAAATTCTTTGGAATTCTTCCATTGTTCTCGGAATTCCGCTGAAGTTTAAAAATGCTTCGGAATTCTTCCATTGTTCCCGGAATTCAGCTGAAGTTTAAAAATGCTTTGGAACTTTTCCATTGTTCTCGGAATTCTGTTGACATTTAAAAATGCTTTGGAATTCTTCCATTGTTCTTGGAATTCCACTGCCATTTAAAAATGCTTCGGAACTCTTCCATTGTTCTCTGAATTCGGCTGACGTTTAAAAATACTTCGGAACTCTTCCATTGTTCTCGGAATTCCGCTGAAGTTTAAAAATGCTCCGGGACTCTTCCATTCTTCTCGGAATTCTGCTGAAGTTTAAAAATTCTTCGGAACACTTCCATTGTTCTCGTAATTCTGCTAAAGTTTAAAAATGCTTCGGATCTCTTCCATAGTTTCCGGAATTCCACTGAAGTTTAAAAATGCTTCGGAACTCTTCCATTGTTCTCGGAATTCCGCTGAAGTTTAAAAATCCTTCGGAACTCTTCCATTGTTCTCGGAATACGGTTGACGTTTAAAAATGCTTCGGAACTCTTCCATTGTTTTTGGAATTACGCTGACGTTTAAAAGTGCTTTGGAACTGTTCCATTGTTCTCGGAAATCCGTTTACATTTAAAAATGCTTCGGAACTCTTCAATTGTTCTGGGAATTCTGCTGACATTTAAAAATGCTTCGGAATTCTTCCATTGTTCTCTGAATTCGGCTGACGTTTAAAAATGCTTCGGAACTCTTCCATTGTTCTCGGAATTCCGCTGAAGTTTAAAAATGCTCCGGGACTCTTCCATTGTTCTCGGAATTCTGCTGAAGTTTAAAAATTCTTCGGAATTCTTCCATTGTTCTCGGAATTCCGCTGAAGTTTAAAAATGCTTCGGAATTCTTCCATTGTTCCCGGAATTCAGCTGAAGTTTAAAAATGCTTCGGAACTCTTCCTTTGTTCTCGGAATTCCGCTGATGTTTAAAAATACTTCGGAACATTTCCATTGTTCTCGGAATTCCGCTGAAGTTTAAAAATGCTTCGGAACTTTTCCATTGTTCTCAGAATTCTGCTAAAGTTTAAAAATGCTCGGAACTCTTCCATTGTTCTCTGAATTCGGCTGACGTTTAAAAATGCTTCGGAACTCTTCCATTGTTCTCGGAATTCTGCTGAAGTTTAAAAATGCTTAGGAACTCTTCAATTGTTCTCGGAATTCTGCTGACATTTAAAAATGCTTCGGAACTCTTCCATTGTTCTCGGAAATCTGCTGAAGTTTAAAAATGCTTCGGAACTCTTCCATTGTTCTCGGAAATCTGCTGAAGTTTAAAATGCTTTGGAACTTTTCCATTGTTCTCGGAATTCTGTTGACGTTTAAAAATGCTTCGGAATTCTTCCATTGTTCTCGGAATTCCGCTGCCATTTAAAAATGCTTCGGAACTCTTCCATTGTTCTCTGAATTCGGCTGATGTTTAAAAATGCTTCGGAACTCTTCCATTGTTCTCGCAATTCCGCTGAAGTTTAAAAATGCTCCGGGACTCTTCCATTCTTCTCGGAATTCTGCTGAAGTTTAAAAATGCTTCGGAATTCTTCCATTGTTCCCGGAATTCAGCTGAAGTTTAAAAATGCTTCGGAACTCTTCCTTTGTTCTCGGAATTCCGTTGACGATTAACAATGCTTCGGAACTCTTCCATTGCTCCCGGAATTCAGCTGAAGTTTAAAAATGCTTCGGAACTCTTCCATTGTTCTCGGAATTCTGATGAAGTTTAAAAATGCTTCGGAACTCTTCCTTTGTACTCGGAATTCCGCTGACGATTAACAATGCTTCGGAACTCTTCCATTGTTCTCGGAATTCTGCTGAAGTTTAAAAATGCTTCAGAACTCTTCAATTGTTCTCGGAATTCTGCTGACATTTAAAAATGCTTCGGAACTCTTCCATTGTTCTCGGAAATCTGCTGAAGTTTAAAATGCTTTGGAACTTTTCCATTGTTCTCAGAATTCTGTTGACGTTTAAAAATCCTTCGGAACTCTTCCATTGTTCTCGGAATACGGTTGACGTTTAAAAATGCTTCGGAACTCTTCCATTGTTTTTGGAATTACGCTGACGTTTAAAAGTGCTTCGGAACTGTTCCATTGTTCTCGGAAATCCGTTGACATTTAAAAATGCTTCGGAACTCTTCAATTGTTCTGGGAATTCTGCTGACATTTAAAAATGCTTTGGAACTCTTCCATTGTTCTCGGAAATCTGCAGAAGTTTAAAAATGCTTCGGAACTCTTCCATTGTTCTCGGAAATCTGCGGAAGTTTAAAATGCTTTGGAACGTTTCCATTGTTCTTGGAATTCTGTTGACGTTTAAAAATGCTTCGGAATTCTTCCATTGTTCTCGGAATTCCGCTGCCATTTAAAAATGCTTCGGAACTCTTCCATTGTTCTCTGAATTCGGCTGACGTTTAAAAATGCTTCGGAACTCTTCCATTGTTCTCGCAATTCCGCTGAAGTTTAAAAATGCTCCAGGACTCTTCCATTCTTTTCGGAATTCTGCTGAAGTTTAAAAATTCTTCAGAACTCTTCAATTGTTCTCGGAATTCTGCTGACATTTAAAAATGCTTCGGAACTCTTCCATTGTTCTCGGAAATCTGCTGAAGTTTAAAAATGCTTCGGAACTTTTCCATTGTTCTCGGAAATCTGCTGAAGTTTAAAATGCTTTGGAACTTTTCCATTGTTCTCGGAATTCTGTTGACGTTTAAAAATGCTTCGGAATTCTTCCATTGTTCTCGGAATTCCGCTGCCATTTAAAAATGCTTCGGAACTCTACCATTGTTCTCTGAATTCGGCTGACGTTTAAAAATGCTTCGGAACTCTTCCATTGTTCTCGCAATTCCGCTGAAGTTTAAAAATGCTCCAGGACTCTTCCATTCTTTTCGGAATTCTGCTGAAGTTTAAAAATTCTTCGGAATTCTTCCATTG
The DNA here is from genome assembly GCF_046119375.1 of Phyllobates terribilis. Taxonomy (NCBI): domain Eukaryota; kingdom Metazoa; phylum Chordata; class Amphibia; order Anura; family Dendrobatidae; genus Phyllobates; species Phyllobates terribilis. The sequence continues at coordinate 68,367,322 of NW_027362769.1, forward strand.
TTCTCGGAATTCCGCTGAAGTTTAAAAATGCTTCGGAATTCTTCCATTGTTCCCGGAATTCAGCTGAAGTTTAAAAATGCTTCAGAACTCTTCCTTTGTTTTCGGAATTCCGCTTGTGTTTAAAAATGCTTCGGAACTCTTCCATTGTTCTCGGAATTCCGCTGTGTTAAAAAATGCTTCGGAACGCTTCCATTGTTCTCAGAATTCTGCTAAAGTGTAAAAATGCTCGGAACTCTTCCATTGTTCTCAGAATTGCGCTGACGTTTAAAAATGCTTCGGACATCTTCCATTGTTCTCGGAATTCCGCTGACGTTTAAAAATGCTTTGGAACTCTTACATTGTTCTCGGAATTCCGTTGACGTTTAAAAGTGCTTCGGAACTCTTCAATTGTTCTCGGAATTCCGCTGAAGTCTAAATATGCTTCGGAACTCTTCCATTGTTCCCGGAATTCCGCTGAAGTTTAAAAATGCTACGGAACTCTTCCTTTGTTCTCGGAATTCCGCTGCAGTTTAAAAATGCTCCGGAACTCTTCCATTGTACTCGGAATTCTGCTGAAGTTTAAAAAGTCTTCAGAACTCTTCCATTGTTCTCGGAATTCCGCTGAAGTTTAAAAATGCTTCGGAATTCTTCCATTGTTCCCGGAATTCAGCTGAAGTTTAAAATGCTTTGGAAATCTTCTTTTGTTCTCGGAATTCCGCTGAAGTTTAAAAATGCTTCGGAACTCTTCCATTGTTCTCGGAATTCTGCTGTAATTTAAAAATGCTTCGGAACTCTTCCATTGTTCTTGGAATTCTGATGAAGTTTAAAAATGCTTCGGAACACTTCCTTTGTACTCGGAATTCCGTTGACGATTAACAATGCTTCGGAACTCTTCCATTGCTCCCGGAATTCAGCTGAAGTTTAAAAATGCTTCGGAACTCTTCCATTGTTCTCTGAATTCGGCTGACGTTTAAAAATGCTTCGGAACTCTTCCATTGTTCTCGGAAATCTGCTGAAGTTTAAAAATGCTTCGGAACTCTTCCATTGTTCTCGGAAATCTGCTGAAGTTTAAAATGCTTTGGAACTTTTCCATTGTTCTCGGAATTCTGTTGACGTTTAAAAATGCTTCGGAATTCTTCCATTGTTCTCGGAATTCCGCTGCCATTTAAAAATGCTTCGGAACTCTTCCATTGTTCTCTGAATTCGGCTGATGTTTAAAAATGCTTCGGAACTCTTCCATTGTTCTCGCAATTCCGCTGAAGTTTAAAAATGCTCCGGGACTCTTCCATTCTTCTCGGAATTCTGCTGAAGTTTAAAAATGCTTCGGAATTCTTCCATTGTTCCCGGAATTCAGCTGAAGTTTAAAAATGCTTCGGAACTCTTCCTTTGTTCTCGGAATTCCGTTGACGATTAACAATGCTTCGGAACTCTTCCATTGCTCCCGGAATTCAGCTGAAGTTTAAAAATGCTTCGGAACTCTTCCATTGTTCTCGGAATTCTGATGAAGTTTAAAAATGCTTCGGAACTCTTCCTTTGTACTCGGAATTCCGCTGACGATTAACAATGCTTCGGAACTCTTCCATTGTTCTCGGAATTCTGCTGAAGTTTAAAAATGCTTCAGAACTCTTCAATTGTTCTCGGAATTCTGCTGACATTTAAAAATGCTTCGGAACTCTTCCATTGTTCTCGGAAATCTGCTGAAGTTTAAAATGCTTTGGAACTTTTCCATTGTTCTCGGAATTCTGTTGACGTTTAAAAATCCTTCGGAACTCTTCCATTGTTCTCGGAATACGGTTGACGTTTAAAAATGCTTCGGAACTCTTCCATTGTTTTTGGAATTACGCTGACGTTTAAAAGTGCTTCGGAACTGTTCCATTGTTCTCGGAAATCCGTTGACATTTAAAAATGCTTCGGAACTCTTCAATTGTTCTGGGAATTCTGCTGACATTTAAAAATGCTTTGGAACTCTTCCATTGTTCTCGGAAATCTGCAGAAGTTTAAAAATGCTTCGGAACTCTTCCATTGTTCTCGGAAATCTGCGGAAGTTTAAAATGCTTTGGAACATTTCCATTGTTCTTGGAATTCTGTTGACGTTTAAAAATGCTTCGGAATTCTTCCATTGTTCTCGGAATTCCGCTGCCATTTAAAAATGCTTCGGAACTCTTCCATTGTTCTCTGAATTCGGCTGACGTTTAAAAATGCTTCGGAACTCTTCCATTGTTCTCGGAATTCCGCTGAAGTTTAAAAATGCTCCGGGACTCTTCCATTGTTCTCGGAATTCTGCTGAAGTTTAAAAATTCTTCGGAATTCTTCCATTGTTCTCGGAATTCCGCTGAAGTTTAAAAATGCTTCGGAATTCTTCCATTGTTCCCGGAATTCAGCTGAAGTTTAAAAATGCTTCGGAACTCTTCCTTTGTTCTCGGAATTCCGCTGATGTTTAAAAATACTTCGGAACATTTCCATTGTTCTCGGAATTCCGCTGAAGTTTAAAAATGCTTCGGAACTCTTCCATTGTTCTCAGAATTCTGCTAAAGTTTAAAAATGCTCGGAACTCTTCCATTGTTCTCTGAATTCGGCTGACATTTAAAAATGCTTCGGAACTCTTCCTTTGTACTCGGAATTCCGCTGACGATTAACAATGCTTCGGAACTCTTCCATTGTTCTCGGAATTCTGCTGAAGTTTAAAAATGCTTAGGAACTCTTCAATTGTTCTCGGAATTCTGCTGACATTTAAAAATGCTTCGGAACTCTTCCATTGTTCTCGGAAATCTGCTGAAGTTTAAAAATGCTTCGGAACTCTTCCATTGTTCTCGGAAATCTGCTGAAGTTTAAAATGCTTTGGAACTTTTCCATTGTTCTCGAAATTCTGTTGACGTTTAAATATGCTTCGGAATTCTTCCATTGTTCTCGGAATTCCGCTGCCATTTAAAAATGCTTCGGAATTCTTCCATTGTTCTCTGAATTCGGCTGATGTTTAAAAATGCTTCGGAATCTTCCATTGTTCTCGCAATTCCGCTGAAGTTTAAAAATGCTCCGGGACTCTTCCATTCTTCTCGGAATTCTGCTGAAGTTTAAAAATGCTTCGGAATTCTTCCATTGTTCCCGGAATTCAGCTGAAGTTTAAAAATGCTTCGGAACTCTTCCTTTGTTCTCGGAATTCCGTTGATGATTAACAATGCTTCGGAACTCTTCCATTGCTCCCGGAATTCAGCTGAAGTTTAAAAATGCTTCGGAACTCTTCCATTGTTCTCGGAATTCTGATGAAGTTTAAAAATGCTTCGGAACTCTTCCTTTGTACTCGGAATTCCGCTGACGATTAACAATGCTTCGGAACTCTTCCATTGTTCTCGGAATTCTGCTGAAGTTTAAAAATGCTTCAGAACTCTTCAATTGTTCTCGGAATTCTGCTGACATTTAAAAATGCTTCGGAACTCTTCCATTGTTCTCGGAAATCTGCTGAAGTTTAAAAATGCTTCGTAACTCTTCCATTGTTCTCGGAAATCTGCTGAAGTTTAAAATGCTTTGGAACTTTTCCATTGTTCTCGGAATTCTGTTGACGTTTAAAAATGCTTCGGAATTCTTCCATTGTTCTCGGAATTCCGCTGCCATTTAAAAATGCTTCGGAACTCTACCATTGTTCTCTGAATTCGGCTGACGTTTAAAAATGCTTCGGAACTCTTCCATTGTTCTCGCAATTCCGCTGAAGTTTAAAAATGCTCCAGGACTCTTCCATTCTTTTCGGAATTCTGCTGAAGTTTAAAAATTCTTCAGAACTCTTCAATTGTTCTCGGAATTCTGCTGACATTTAAAAATGCTTCGGAACTCTTCCATTGTTCTCGGAAATCTGCTGAAGTTTAAAAATGCTTCGTAACTCTTCCATTGTTCTCGGAAATCTGCTGAAGTTTAAAATGCTTTGGAACTTTTCCATTGTTCTCGGAATTCTGTTGACGTTTAAAAATGCTTCGGAATTCTTCCATTGTTCTCGGAATTCCGCTGCCATTTAAAAATGCTTCGGAACTCTACCATTGTTCTCTGAATTCGGCTGACGTTTAAAAATGCTTCGGAACTCTTCCATTGTTCTCGCAATTCCGCTGAAGTTTAAAAATGCTCCAGGACTCTTCCATTCTTTTCGGAATTCTGCTGAAGTTTAAAAATTCTTCGGAATTCTTCCATTGTTCTCGGAATTCCGCTGAAGTTTAAAAATGCTTCGGAATTCTTCCATTGTTCCCGGAATTCAGCTGAAGTTTAAAAATGCTTCGGAACTCTTAGTTTGTTTTCGGAATTCCGCTTGTGTTTAAAAATGCTTCGGAACTCTTCCATTGTTCTCGGAATTCCGCTGTGTTAAAAAATGCTTCGGAACGCTTCCATTGTTCTCAGAATTATGCTAAAGTTTAAAAATGCTCGGAACTCTTCCATTGTTCTCAGAATTGCGCTGACGTTTAAAAATGCTTCGGACATCTTCCATTGTTCTCGGAATTCCGCTGACGTTTAAAAATGCTTTGGAACTCTTACATTGTTCTCGGAATTCCGTTGACGTTTAAAAGTGCTTCGGAACTCTTCAATTGCTCTCGGAATTCCGCTGAAGTCTAAATATGCTTCGGAACTCTTCCATTGTTCCCGGAATTCCGCTGAAGTTTAAAAATGCTACGGAACTCTTCCTTTGTTCTCGGAATTCCGCTGCAGTTTAAAAATGCTCCGGAACTCTTCCATTGTACTCGGAATTCTGCTGAAGTTTAAAAAGTCTTCAGAACTCTTCCATTGTTCTCGGAATTCCGCTGAAGTTTAAAAATGCTTCGGAATTCTTCCATTGTTCCCGGAATTCAGCTGAAGTTTAAAATGCTTTGGAAATCTTCCTTTGTTCTCGGAATTCCGCTGAAGTTTAAAAATGCTTCGGAACTCTTCCATTGTTCTCGGAATTCTGCTGTAATTTAAAAATGCTTCGGAACTCTTCCATTGTTCTTGGAATTCTGATGAAGTTTAAAAATGCTTCGGAACTCTTCCTTTGTACTCGGAATTCCGTTGACGATTAACAATGCTTCGGAACTCTTCCATTGCTCCCGGAATTCAGCTGAAGTTTAAAAATGCTTCGGAACTCTTCCATTGTTCTCGGAATTCTGATGAAGTTTAAAAATGCTTCGGAACTCTTCCTTTGTTCTCGGAAATCTGCTGAAGTTTAAAAATGCTTCGTAACTCTTCCATTGTTCTCGGAAATCTGCTGAAGTTTAAAATGCTTTGGAACTTTTCCATTGTTCTCGGAATTCTGTTGACGTTTAAAAATGCTTTGGATTTCTTCCATTGTTCTCGGAATTCCGCTGCCATTTAAAAATGCTTCGGAACTCTTCCATTGTTCTCTGAATTCGGCTGACGTTTAAAAATGCTTCGGAACTCTTCCATTGTTCTCGCAATTCCGCTGAAGTTTAAAAATGCTCTGGGACTCTTCCATTCTTCTCGGAATTCTGCTGAAGTTTAAAAATTCTTCGGAATTCTTCCATTGTTCTCGGAATTCCACTGAAGTTTAAAAATGCTTTGGAATTCTTCCATTGTTCCCGGAATTCAGCTGAAGTTTAAAAATGTTTCGGAACTCTTCCTTTGTTCTCGGAATTCCGCTGATGTTTAAAAATGCTTCAGAACTCTTCCATTGTTCTCGTAATTCTGCTGAAGTTTAAAAATGCTTCGGATCTCTTCCATAGTTTCCGGAATTCCACTGAAGTTTAAAAATGCTTCGGAACTCTTCCATTTTTCTCGGAATTCCGCTGAAGTTTAAAAAGCCTTCGGAACTCTTCCATTGTTCTCGGAATTCGGTTGACGTTTAAAAATGCTTCGGAACTCTTCCATTGTTTTCGGAATTACGCTGACGTTTAAAAATGCTTCGCAACTCTTCCATTGTTCTCGGAAATCCATTGACATTTAAAAATGCTTCGGAACTCTTCAATTGTTCTCGGAATTCTGCTGACATTTAAAAATTCTTCAAAACTCTTCCATTGTTCTTGGAATTCTGCTGGAGTTTAAAAATGCTTCGGAACTCTTCCATTGTTCCCGGAATTCCGCTGAAGTTTAAAAATGCTTCGGAATTCTTCCATTGTTCCCGGAATTCAGCTGAAGTTTAAAAATTCTTCGGAACTCTTCCTTTGTTCTCGGAATTCCGCTGATGTTTAAAAATGCTTCGGTACTCTTCCATTGTTCTCAGAATTCTGCTAAAGTTTAAAAATGCTCAGAACTCTTCCATTGTTCTCTGAATTCGGCTGATGTTTAAAAATGCTTCGGAACTCTTCCATTGTTCTCGGAATTCCGCTGAAGTTTAAAAATGCGCCGGGACTCTTCCATTCTTCTCGGAATTCTGCAGAAGTTTAAAAATTCTTTGGAATTCTTCCATTGTTCTCGGAATTCCGCTGAAGTTTAAAAATGCTTCGGAATTCTTCCATTGTTCCCGGAATTCAGCTGAAGTTTAAAAATGCTTTGGAACGTTTCCATTGTTCTTGGAATTCTGTTGACGTTTAAAAATGCTTCGGAATTCTTCCATTGTTCTCGGAATTCCGCTGCCATTTAAAAATGCTTCGGAACTCTTCCATTGTTCTCTGAATTCGGCTGACGTTTAAAAATGCTTCGGAACTCTTCCATTGTTCTCGGAATTCCGCTGAAGTTTAAAAATGCTCCGGGACTCTTCCATTGTTCTCGGAATTCTGCTGAAGTTTAAAAATTCTTCGGAATTCTTCCATTGTTCTCGGAATTCCGCTGAAGTTTAAAAATGCTTCGGAATTCTTCCATTGTTCCCGGAATTCAGCTGAAGTTTAAAAATGCTTCGGAACTCTTCCTTTGTTCTCGGAATTCCGCTGATGTTTAAAAATACTTCGGAACATTTCCATTGTTCTCGGAATTCCGCTGAAGTTTAAAAATGCTTCGGAACTCTTCCATTGTTCTCAGAATTCTGCTAAAGTTTAAAAATGCTCGGAACTCTTCCATTGTTCTCTGAATTCGGCTGACATTTAAAAATGCTTCGGAACTCTTCCTTTGTACTCGGAATTCCGCTGACGATTAACAATGCTTCGGAACTCTTCCATTGTTCTCGGAATTCTGCTGAAGTTTAAAAATGCTTAGGAACTCTTCAATTGTTCTCGGAATTCTGCTGACATTTAAAAATGCTTCGGAACTCTTCCATTGTTCTCGGAAATCTGCTGAAGTTTAAAAATGCTTCGGAACTCTTCCATTGTTCTCGGAAATCTGCTGAAGTTTAAAATGCTTTGGAACTTTTCCATTGTTCTCGAAATTCTGTTGACGTTTAAATATGCTTCGGAATTCTTCCATTGTTCTCGGAATTCCGCTGCCATTTAAAAATGCTTCGGAATTCTTCCATTGTTCTCTGAATTCGGCTGATGTTTAAAAATGCTTCGGAATCTTCCATTGTTCTCGCAATTCCGCTGAAGTTTAAAAATGCTCCGGGACTCTTCCATTCTTCTCGGAATTCTGCTGAAGTTTAAAAATGCTTCGGAATTCTTCCATTGTTCCCGGAATTCAGCTGAAGTTTAAAAATGCTTCGGAACTCTTCCTTTGTTCTCGGAATTCCGTTGATGATTAACAATGCTTCGGAACTCTTCCATTGCTCCCGGAATTCAGCTGAAGTTTAAAAATGCTTCGGAACTCTTCCATTGTTCTCGGAATTCTGATGAAGTTTAAAAATGCTTCGGAACTCTTCCTTTGTACTCGGAATTCCGCTGACGATTAACAATGCTTCGGAACTCTTCCATTGTTCTCGGAATTCTGCTGAAGTTTAAAAATGCTTCAGAACTCTTCAATTGTTCTCGGAATTCTGCTGACATTTAAAAATGCTTCGGAACTCTTCCATTGTTCTCGGAAATCTGCTGAAGTTTAAAAATGCTTCGTAACTCTTCCATTGTTCTCGGAAATCTGCTGAAGTTTAAAATGCTTTGGAACTTTTCCATTGTTCTCGGAATTCTGTTGACGTTTAAAAATGCTTCGGAATTCTTCCATTGTTCTCGGAATTCCGCTGCCATTTAAAAATGCTTCGGAACTCTACCATTGTTCTCTGAATTCGGCTGACGTTTAAAAATGCTTCGGAACTCTTCCATTGTTCTCGCAATTCCGCTGAAGTTTAAAAATGCTCCAGGACTCTTCCATTCTTTTCGGAATTCTGCTGAAGTTTAAAAATTCTTCAGAACTCTTCAATTGTTCTCGGAATTCTGCTGACATTTAAAAATGCTTCGGAACTCTTCCATTGTTCTCGGAAATCTGCTGAAGTTTAAAAATGCTTCGTAACTCTTCCATTGTTCTCGGAAATCTGCTGAAGTTTAAAATGCTTTGGAACTTTTCCATTGTTCTCGGAATTCTGTTGACGTTTAAAAATGCTTCGGAATTCTTCCATTGTTCTCGGAATTCCGCTGCCATTTAAAAATGCTTCGGAACTCTACCATTGTTCTCTGAATTCGGCTGACGTTTAAAAATGCTTCGGAACTCTTCCATTGTTCTCGCAATTCCGCTGAAGTTTAAAAATGCTCCAGGACTCTTCCATTCTTTTCGGAATTCTGCTGAAGTTTAAAAATTCTTCGGAATTCTTCCATTGTTCTCGGAATTCCGCTGAAGTTTAAAAATGCTTCGGAATTCTTCCATTGTTCCCGGAATTCAGCTGAAGTTTAAAAATGCTTCGGAACTCTTAGTTTGTTTTCGGAATTCCGCTTGTGTTTAAAAATGCTTCGGAACTCTTCCATTGTTCTCGGAATTCCGCTGTGTTAAAAAATGCTTCGGAACGCTTCCATTGTTCTCAGAATTATGCTAAAGTTTAAAAATGCTCGGAACTCTTCCATTGTTCTCAGAATTGCGCTGACGTTTAAAAATGCTTCGGACATCTTCCATTGTTCTCGGAATTCCGCTGACGTTTAAAAATGCTTTGGAACTCTTACATTGTTCTCGGAATTCCGTTGACGTTTAAAAGTGCTTCGGAACTCTTCAATTGCTCTCGGAATTCCGCTGAAGTCTAAATATGCTTCGGAACTCTTCCATTGTTCCCGGAATTCCGCTGAAGTTTAAAAATGCTACGGAACTCTTCCTTTGTTCTCGGAATTCCGCTGCAGTTTAAAAATGCTCCGGAACTCTTCCATTGTACTCGGAATTCTGCTGAAGTTTAAAAAGTCTTCAGAACTCTTCCATTGTTCTCGGAATTCCGCTGAAGTTTAAAAATGCTTCGGAATTCTTCCATTGTTCCCGGAATTCAGCTGAAGTTTAAAATGCTTTGGAAATCTTCCTTTGTTCTCGGAATTCCGCTGAAGTTTAAAAATGCTTCGGAACTCTTCCATTGTTCTCGGAATTCTGCTGTAATTTAAAAATGCTTCGGAACTCTTCCATTGTTCTTGGAATTCTGATGAAGTTTAAAAATGCTTCGGAACTCTTCCTTTGTACTCGGAATTCCGTTGACGATTAACAATGCTTCGGAACTCTTCCATTGCTCCCGGAATTCAGCTGAAGTTTAAAAATGCTTCGGAACTCTTCCATTGTTCTCGGAATTCTGATGAAGTTTAAAAATGCTTCGGAACTCTTCCTTTGTTCTCGGAAATCTGCTGAAGTTTAAAAATGCTTCGTAACTCTTCCATTGTTCTCGGAAATCTGCTGAAGTTTAAAATGCTTTGGAACTTTTCCATTGTTCTCGGAATTCTGTTGACGTTTAAAAATGCTTTGGATTTCTTCCATTGTTCTCGGAATTCCGCTGCCATTTAAAAATGCTTCGGAACTCTTCCATTGTTCTCTGAATTCGGCTGACGTTTAAAAATGCTTCGGAACTCTTCCATTGTTCTCGCAATTCCGCTGAAGTTTAAAAATGCTCTGGGACTCTTCCATTCTTCTCGGAATTCTGCTGAAGTTTAAAAATTCTTCGGAATTCTTCCATTGTTCTCGGAATTCCACTGAAGTTTAAAAATGCTTTGGAATTCTTCCATTGTTCCCGGAATTCAGCTGAAGTTTAAAAATGTTTCGGAACTCTTCCTTTGTTCTCGGAATTCCGCTGATGTTTAAAAATGCTTCAGAACTCTTCCATTGTTCTCGTAATTCTGCTGAAGTTTAAAAATGCTTCGGATCTCTTCCATAGTTTCCGGAATTCCACTGAAGTTTAAAAATGCTTCGGAACTCTTCCATTTTTCTCGGAATTCCGCTGAAGTTTAAAAAGCCTTCGGAACTCTTCCATTGTTCTCGGAATTCGGTTGACGTTTAAAAATGCTTCGGAACTCTTCCATTGTTTTCGGAATTACGCTGACGTTTAAAAATGCTTCGCAACTCTTCCATTGTTCTCGGAAATCCATTGACATTTAAAAATGCTTCGGAACTCTTCAATTGTTCTCGGAATTCTGCTGACATTTAAAAATTCTTCAAAACTCTTCCATTGTTCTTGGAATTCTGCTGGAGTTTAAAAATGCTTCGGAACTCTTCCATTGTTCCCGGAATTCCGCTGAAGTTTAAAAATGCTTCGGAATTCTTCCATTGTTCCCGGAATTCAGCTGAAGTTTAAAAATTCTTCGGAACTCTTCCTTTGTTCTCGGAATTCCGCTGATGTTTAAAAATGCTTCGGTACTCTTCCATTGTTCTCAGAATTCTGCTAAAGTTTAAAAATGCTCAGAACTCTTCCATTGTTCTCTGAATTCGGCTGATGTTTAAAAATGCTTCGGAACTCTTCCATTGTTCTCGGAATTCCGCTGAAGTTTAAAAATGCGCCGGGACTCTTCCATTCTTCTCGGAATTCTGCAGAAGTTTAAAAATTCTTTGGAATTCTTCCATTGTTCTCGGAATTCCGCTGAAGTTTAAAAATGCTTCGGAATTCTTCCATTGTTCCCGGAATTCAGCTGAAGTTTAAAAATGCTTTGGAACTTTTCCATTGTTCTCGGAATTCTGTTGACATTTAAAAATGCTTTGGAATTCTTCCATTGTTCTTGGAATTCCACTGCCATTTAAAAATGCTTCGGAACTCTTCCATTGTTCTCTGAATTCGGCTGACGTTTAAAAATACTTCGGAACTCTTCCATTGTTCTCGGAATTCCGCTGAAGTTTAAAAATGCTCCGGGACTCTTCCATTCTTCTCGGAATTCTGCTGAAGTTTAAAAATTCTTCGGAACACTTCCATTGTTCTCGTAATTCTGCTAAAGTTTAAAAATGCTTCGGATCTCTTCCATAGTTTCCGGAATTCCACTGAAGTTTAAAAATGCTTCGGAACTCTTCCATTGTTCTCGGAATTCCGCTGAAGTTTAAAAATCCTTCGGAACTCTTCCATTGTTCTCGGAATACGGTTGACGTTTAAAAATGCTTCGGAACTCTTCCATTGTTTTTGGAATTACGCTGACGTTTAAAAGTGCTTTGGAACTGTTCCATTGTTCTCGGAAATCCGTTTACATTTAAAAATGCTTCGGAACTCTTCAATTGTTCTGGGAATTCTGCTGACATTTAAAAATGCTTCGGAATTCTTCCATTGTTCTCTGAATTCGGCTGACGTTTAAAAATGCTTCGGAACTCTTCCATTGTTCTCGGAATTCCGCTGAAGTTTAAAAATGCTCCGGGACTCTTCCATTGTTCTCGGAATTCTGCTGAAGTTTAAAAATTCTTCGGAATTCTTCCATTGTTCTCGGAATTCCGCTGAAGTTTAAAAATGCTTCGGAATTCTTCCATTGTTCCCGGAATTCAGCTGAAGTTTAAAAATGCTTCGGAACTCTTCCTTTGTTCTCGGAATTCCGCTGATGTTTAAAAATACTTCGGAACATTTCCATTGTTCTCGGAATTCCGCTGAAGTTTAAAAATGCTTCGGAACTTTTCCATTGTTCTCAGAATTCTGCTAAAGTTTAAAAATGCTCGGAACTCTTCCATTGTTCTCTGAATTCGGCTGACGTTTAAAAATGCTTCGGAACTCTTCCATTGTTCTCGGAATTCTGCTGAAGTTTAAAAATGCTTAGGAACTCTTCAATTGTTCTCGGAATTCTGCTGACATTTAAAAATGCTTCGGAACTCTTCCATTGTTCTCGGAAATCTGCTGAAGTTTAAAAATGCTTCGGAACTCTTCCATTGTTCTCGGAAATCTGCTGAAGTTTAAAATGCTTTGGAACTTTTCCATTGTTCTCGGAATTCTGTTGACGTTTAAAAATGCTTCGGAATTCTTCCATTGTTCTCGGAATTCCGCTGCCATTTAAAAATGCTTCGGAACTCTTCCATTGTTCTCTGAATTCGGCTGATGTTTAAAAATGCTTCGGAACTCTTCCATTGTTCTCGCAATTCCGCTGAAGTTTAAAAATGCTCCGGGACTCTTCCATTCTTCTCGGAATTCTGCTGAAGTTTAAAAATGCTTCGGAATTCTTCCATTGTTCCCGGAATTCAGCTGAAGTTTAAAAATGCTTCGGAACTCTTCCTTTGTTCTCGGAATTCCGTTGACGATTAACAATGCTTCGGAACTCTTCCATTGCTCCCGGAATTCAGCTGAAGTTTAAAAATGCTTCGGAACTCTTCCATTGTTCTCGGAATTCTGATGAAGTTTAAAAATGCTTCGGAACTCTTCCTTTGTACTCGGAATTCCGCTGACGATTAACAATGCTTCGGAACTCTTCCATTGTTCTCGGAATTCTGCTGAAGTTTAAAAATGCTTCAGAACTCTTCAATTGTTCTCGGAATTCTGCTGACATTTAAAAATGCTTCGGAACTCTTCCATTGTTCTCGGAAATCTGCTGAAGTTTAAAATGCTTTGGAACTTTTCCATTGTTCTCAGAATTCTGTTGACGTTTAAAAATCCTTCGGAACTCTTCCATTGTTCTCGGAATACGGTTGACGTTTAAAAATGCTTCGGAACTCTTCCATTGTTTTTGGAATTACGCTGACGTTTAAAAGTGCTTCGGAACTGTTCCATTGTTCTCGGAAATCCGTTGACATTTAAAAATGCTTCGGAACTCTTCAATTGTTCTGGGAATTCTGCTGACATTTAAAAATGCTTTGGAACTCTTCCATTGTTCTCTGAAATCTGCAGAAGTTTAAAAATGCTTCGGAACTCTTCCATTGTTCTCGGAAATCTGCGGAAGTTTAAAATGCTTTGGAACGTTTCCATTGTTCTTGGAATTCTGTTGACGTTTAAAAATGCTTCGGAATTCTTCCATTGTTCTCGGAATTCCGCTGCCATTTAAAAATGCTTCGGAACTCTTCCATTGTTCTCTGAATTCGGCTGACGTTTAAAAATGCTTCGGAACTCTTCCATTGTTCTCGCAATTCCGCTGAAGTTTAAAAATGCTCCAGGACTCTTCCATTCTTTTCGGAATTCTGCTGAAGTTTAAAAATTCTTCAGAACTCTTCAATTGTTCTCGGAATTCTGCTGACATTTAAAAATGCTTCGGAACTCTTCCATTGTTCTCGGAAATCTGCTGAAGTTTAAAAATGCTTCGGAACTTTTCCATTGTTCTCGGAAATCTGCTGAAGTTTAAAATGCTTTGGAACTTTTCCATTGTTCTCGGAATTCTGTTGACGTTTAAAAATGCTTCGGAATTCTTCCATTGTTCTCGGAATTCCGCTGCCATTTAAAAATGCTTCGGAACTCTACCATTGTTCTCTGAATTCGGCTGACGTTTAAAAATGCTTCGGAACTCTTCCATTGTTCTCGCAATTCCGCTGAAGTTTAAAAATGCTCCAGGACTCTTCCATTCTTTTCGGAATTCTGCTGAAGTTTAAAAATTCTTCGGAATTCTTCCATTGTTCTCGGAATTCCGCTGAAGTTTAAAAATGCTTCGGAATTCTTCCATTGTTCCCGGAATTCAGCTGAAGTTTAAAAATGCTTCAGAACTCTTCCTTTGTTTTCGGAATTCCGCTTGTGTTTAAAAATGCTTCGGAACTCTTCCATTGTTCTCGGAATTCCGCTGTGTTAAAAAATGCTTCGGAACGCTTCCATTGTTCTCAGAATTCTGCTAAAGTGTAAAAATGCTCGGAACTCTTCCATTGTTCTCAGAATTGCGCTGACGTTTAAAAATGCTTCGGACATCTTCCATTGTTCTCGGAATTCCGCTGACGTTTAAAAATGCTTTGGAACTCTTACATTGTTCTCGGAATTCCGTTGACGTTTAAAAGTGCTTCGGAACTCTTCAATTGTTCTCGGAATTCCGCTGAAGTCTAAATATGCTTCGGAACTCTTCCATTGTTCCCGGAATTCCGCTGAAGTTTAAAAATGCTACGGAACTCTTCCTTTGTTCTCGGAATTCCGCTGCAGTTTAAAAATGCTCCGGAACACTTCCATTGTACTCGGAATTCTGCTGAAGTTTAAAAAGTCTTCAGAACTCTTCCATTGTTCTCGGAATTCCGCTGAAGTTTAAAAATGCTTCGGAATTCTTCCATTGTTCCCGGAATTCAGCTGAAGTTTAAAATGCTTTGGAAATCTTCTTTTGTTCTCGGAATTCCGCTGAAGTTTAAAAATGCTTCGGAACTCTTCCATTGTTCTCGGAATTCTGCTGTAATTTAAAAATGCTTCGGAACTCTTCCATTGTTCTTGGAATTCTGATGAAGTTTAAAAATGCTTCGGAACACTTCCTTTGTACTCGGAATTCCGTTGACGATTAACAATGCTTCGGAACTCTTCCATTGCTCCCGGAATTCAGCTGAAGTTTAAAAATGCTTCGGAACTCTTCCATTGTTCTCTGAATTCGGCTGACGTTTAAAAATGCTTCGGAACTCTTCCATTGTTCTCGGAAATCTGCTGAAGTTTAAAAATGCTTCGGAACTCTTCCATTGTTCTCGGAAATCTGCTGAAGTTTAAAATGCTTTGGAACTTTTCCATTGTTCTCGGAATTCTGTTGACGTTTAAAAATGCTTCGGAATTCTTCCATTGTTCTCGGAATTCCGCTGCCATTTAAAAATGCTTCGGAACTCTTCCATTGTTCTCTGAATTCGGCTGATGTTTAAAAATGCTTCGGAACTCTTCCATTGTTCTCGCAATTCCGCTGAAGTTTAAAAATGCTCCGGGACTCTTCCATTCTTCTCGGAATTCTGCTGAAGTTTAAAAATGCTTCGGAATTCTTCCATTGTTCCCGGAATTCAGCTGAAGTTTAAAAATGCTTCGGAACTCTTCCTTTGTTCTCGGAATTCCGTTGACGATTAACAATGCTTCGGAACTCTTCCATTGCTCCCGGAATTCAGCTGAAGTTTAAAAATGCTTCGGAACTCTTCCATTGTTCTCGGAATTCTGATGAAGTTTAAAAATGCTTCGGAACTCTTCCTTTGTACTCGGAATTCCGCTGACGATTAACAATGCTTCGGAACTCTTCCATTGTTCTCGGAATTCTGCTGAAGTTTAAAAATGCTTCAGAACTCTTCAATTGTTCTCGGAATTCTGCTGACATTTAAAAATGCTTCGGAACTCTTCCATTGTTCTCGGAAATCTGCTGAAGTTTAAAATGCTTTGGAACTTTTCCATTGTTCTCGGAATTCTGTTGACGTTTAAAAATCCTTCGGAACTCTTCCATTGTTCTCGGAATACGGTTGACGTTTAAAAATGCTTCGGAACTCTTCCATTGTTTTTGGAATTACGCTGACGTTTAAAAGTGCTTCGGAACTGTTCCATTGTTCTCGGAAATCCGTTGACATTTAAAAATGCTTCGGAACTCTTCAATTGTTCTGGGAATTCTGCTGACATTTAAAAATGCTTTGGAACTCTTCCATTGTTCTCGGAAATCTGCAGAAGTTTAAAAATGCTTCGGAACTCTTCCATTGTTCTCGGAAATCTGCGGAAGTTTAAAATGCTTTGGAACGTTTCCATTGTTCTTGGAATTCTGTTGACGTTTAAAAATGCTTCGGAATTCTTCCATTGTTCTCGGAATTCCGCTGCCATTTAAAAATGCTTCGGAACTCTTCCATTGTTCTCTGAATTCGGCTGACGTTTAAAAATGCTTCGGAACTCTTCCATTGTTCTCGGAATTCCGCTGAAGTTTAAAAATGCTCCGGGACTCTTCCATTGTTCTCGGAATTCTGCTGAAGTTTAAAAATTCTTCGGAATTCTTCCATTGTTCTCGGAATTCCGCTGAAGTTTAAAAATGCTTCGGAATTCTTCCATTGTTCCCGGAATTCAGCTGAAGTTTAAAAATGCTTCGGAACTCTTCCTTTGTTCTCGGAATTCCGCTGATGTTTAAAAATACTTCGGAACATTTCCATTGTTCTCGGAATTCCGCTGAAGTTTAAAAATGCTTCGGAACTCTTCCATTGTTCTCAGAATTCTGCTAAAGTTTAAAAATGCTCGGAACTCTTCCATTGTTCTCTGAATTCGGCTGACATTTAAAAATGCTTCGGAACTCTTCCTTTGTACTCGGAATTCCGCTGACGATTAACAATGCTTCGGAACTCTTCCATTGTTCTCGGAATTCTGCTGAAGTTTAAAAATGCTTAGGAACTCTTCAATTGTTCTCGGAATTCTGCTGACATTTAAAAATGCTTCGGAACTCTTCCATTGTTCTCGGAAATCTGCTGAAGTTTAAAAATGCTTCGGAACTCTTCCATTGTTCTCGGAAATCTGCTGAAGTTTAAAATGCTTTGGAACTTTTCCATTGTTCTCGAAATTCTGTTGACGTTTAAATATGCTTCGGAATTCTTCCATTGTTCTCGGAATTCCGCTGCCATTTAAAAATGCTTCGGAATTCTTCCATTGTTCTCTGAATTCGGCTGATGTTTAAAAATGCTTCGGAATCTTCCATTGTTCTCGCAATTCCGCTGAAGTTTAAAAATGCTCCGGGACTCTTCCATTCTTCTCGGAATTCTGCTGAAGTTTAAAAATGCTTCGGAATTCTTCCATTGTTCCCGGAATTCAGCTGAAGTTTAAAAATGCTTCGGAACTCTTCCTTTGTTCTCGGAATTCCGTTGATGATTAACAATGCTTCGGAACTCTTCCATTGCTCCCGGAATTCAGCTGAAGTTTAAAAATGCTTCGGAACTCTTCCATTGTTCTCGGAATTCTGATGAAGTTTAAAAATGCTTCGGAACTCTTCCTTTGTACTCGGAATTCCGCTGACGATTAACAATGCTTCGGAACTCTTCCATTGTTCTCGGAATTCTGCTGAAGTTTAAAAATGCTTCAGAACTCTTCAATTGTTCTCGGAATTCTGCTGACATTTAAAAATGCTTCGGAACTCTTCCATTGTTCTCGGAAATCTGCTGAAGTTTAAAAATGCTTCGTAACTCTTCCATTGTTCTCGGAAATCTGCTGAAGTTTAAAATGCTTTGGAACTTTTCCATTGTTCTCGGAATTCTGTTGACGTTTAAAAATGCTTCGGAATTCTTCCATTGTTCTCGGAATTCCGCTGCCATTTAAAAATGCTTCGGAACTCTACCATTGTTCTCTGAATTCGGCTGACGTTTAAAAATGCTTCGGAACTCTTCCATTGTTCTCGCAATTCCGCTGAAGTTTAAAAATGCTCCAGGACTCTTCCATTCTTTTCGGAATTCTGCTGAAGTTTAAAAATTCTTCAGAACTCTTCAATTGTTCTCGGAATTCTGCTGACATTTAAAAATGCTTCGGAACTCTTCCATTGTTCTCGGAAATCTGCTGAAGTTTAAAAATGCTTCGTAACTCTTCCATTGTTCTCGGAAATCTGCTGAAGTTTAAAATGCTTTGGAACTTTTCCATTGTTCTCGGAATTCTGTTGACGTTTAAAAATGCTTCGGAATTCTTCCATTGTTCTCGGAATTCCGCTGCCATTTAAAAATGCTTCGGAACTCTACCATTGTTCTCTGAATTCGGCTGACGTTTAAAAATGCTTCGGAACTCTTCCATTGTTCTCGCAATTCCGCTGAAGTTTAAAAATGCTCCAGGACTCTTCCATTCTTTTCGGAATTCTGCTGAAGTTTAAAAATTCTTCGGAATTCTTCCATTGTTCTCGGAATTCCGCTGAAGTTTAAAAATGCTTCGGAATTCTTCCATTGTTCCCGGAATTCAGCTGAAGTTTAAAAATGCTTCGGAACTCTTAGTTTGTTTTCGGAATTCCGCTTGTGTTTAAAAATGCTTCGGAACTCTTCCATTGTTCTCGGAATTCCGCTGTGTTAAAAAATGCTTCGGAACGCTTCCATTGTTCTCAGAATTATGCTAAAGTTTAAAAATGCTCGGAACTCTTCCATTGTTCTCAGAATTGCGCTGACGTTTAAAAATGCTTCGGACATCTTCCATTGTTCTCGGAATTCCGCTGACGTTTAAAAATGCTTTGGAACTCTTACATTGTTCTCGGAATTCCGTTGACGTTTAAAAGTGCTTCGGAACTCTTCAATTGCTCTCGGAATTCCGCTGAAGTCTAAATATGCTTCGGAACTCTTCCATTGTTCCCGGAATTCCGCTGAAGTTTAAAAATGCTACGGAACTCTTCCTTTGTTCTCGGAATTCCGCTGCAGTTTAAAAATGCTCCGGAACTCTTCCATTGTACTCGGAATTCTGCTGAAGTTTAAAAAGTCTTCAGAACTCTTCCATTGTTCTCGGAATTCCGCTGAAGTTTAAAAATGCTTCGGAATTCTTCCATTGTTCCCGGAATTCAGCTGAAGTTTAAAATGCTTTGGAAATCTTCCTTTGTTCTCGGAATTCCGCTGAAGTTTAAAAATGCTTCGGAACTCTTCCATTGTTCTCGGAATTCTGCTGTAATTTAAAAATGCTTCGGAACTCTTCCATTGTTCTTGGAATTCTGATGAAGTTTAAAAATGCTTCGGAACTCTTCCTTTGTACTCGGAATTCCGTTGACGATTAACAATGCTTCGGAACTCTTCCATTGCTCCCGGAATTCAGCTGAAGTTTAAAAATGCTTCGGAACTCTTCCATTGTTCTCGGAATTCTGATGAAGTTTAAAAATGCTTCGGAACTCTTCCTTTGTTCTCGGAAATCTGCTGAAGTTTAAAAATGCTTCGTAACTCTTCCATTGTTCTCGGAAATCTGCTGAAGTTTAAAATGCTTTGGAACTTTTCCATTGTTCTCGGAATTCTGTTGACGTTTAAAAATGCTTTGGATTTCTTCCATTGTTCTCGGAATTCCGCTGCCATTTAAAAATGCTTCGGAACTCTTCCATTGTTCTCTGAATTCGGCTGACGTTTAAAAATGCTTCGGAACTCTTCCATTGTTCTCGCAATTCCGCTGAAGTTTAAAAATGCTCTGGGACTCTTCCATTCTTCTCGGAATTCTGCTGAAGTTTAAAAATTCTTCGGAATTCTTCCATTGTTCTCGGAATTCCACTGAAGTTTAAAAATGCTTTGGAATTCTTCCATTGTTCCCGGAATTCAGCTGAAGTTTAAAAATGTTTCGGAACTCTTCCTTTGTTCTCGGAATTCCGCTGATGTTTAAAAATGCTTCAGAACTCTTCCATTGTTCTCGTAATTCTGCTGAAGTTTAAAAATGCTTCGGATCTCTTCCATAGTTTCCGGAATTCCACTGAAGTTTAAAAATGCTTCGGAACTCTTCCATTTTTCTCGGAATTCCGCTGAAGTTTAAAAAGCCTTCGGAACTCTTCCATTGTTCTCGGAATTCGGTTGACGTTTAAAAATGCTTCGGAACTCTTCCATTGTTTTCGGAATTACGCTGACGTTTAAAAATGCTTCGCAACTCTTCCATTGTTCTCGGAAATCCATTGACATTTAAAAATGCTTCGGAACTCTTCAATTGTTCTCGGAATTCTGCTGACATTTAAAAATTCTTCAAAACTCTTCCATTGTTCTTGGAATTCTGCTGGAGTTTAAAAATGCTTCGGAACTCTTCCATTGTTCCCGGAATTCCGCTGAAGTTTAAAAATGCTTCGGAATTCTTCCATTGTTCCCGGAATTCAGCTGAAGTTTAAAAATTCTTCGGAACTCTTCCTTTGTTCTCGGAATTCCGCTGATGTTTAAAAATGCTTCGGTACTCTTCCATTGTTCTCAGAATTCTGCTAAAGTTTAAAAATGCTCAGAACTCTTCCATTGTTCTCTGAATTCGGCTGATGTTTAAAAATGCTTCGGAACTCTTCCATTGTTCTCGGAATTCCGCTGAAGTTTAAAAATGCGCCGGGACTCTTCCATTCTTCTCGGAATTCTGCAGAAGTTTAAAAATTCTTTGGAATTCTTCCATTGTTCTCGGAATTCCGCTGAAGTTTAAAAATGCTTCGGAATTCTTCCATTGTTCCCGGAATTCAGCTGAAGTTTAAAAATGCTTTGGAACTTTTCCATTGTTCTCGGAATTCTGTTGACATTTAAAAATGCTTTGGAATTCTTCCATTGTTCTTGGAATTCCACTGCCATTTAAAAATGCTTCGGAACTCTTCCATTGTTCTCTGAATTCGGCTGACGTTTAAAAATACTTCGGAACTCTTCCATTGTTCTCGGAATTCCGCTGAAGTTTAAAAATGCTCCGGGACTCTTCCATTCTTCTCGGAATTCTGCTGAAGTTTAAAAATTCTTCGGAACACTTCCATTGTTCTCGTAATTCTGCTAAAGTTTAAAAATGCTTCGGATCTCTTCCATAGTTTCCGGAATTCCACTGAAGTTTAAAAATGCTTCGGAACTCTTCCATTGTTCTCGGAATTCCGCTGAAGTTTAAAAATCCTTCGGAACTCTTCCATTGTTCTCGGAATACGGTTGACGTTTAAAAATGCTTCGGAACTCTTCCATTGTTTTTGGAATTACGCTGACGTTTAAAAGTGCTTTGGAACTGTTCCATTGTTCTCGGAAATCCGTTTACATTTAAAAATGCTTCGGAACTCTTCAATTGTTCTGGGAATTCTGCTGACATTTAAAAATGCTTCGGAATTCTTCCATTGTTCTCTGAATTCGGCTGACGTTTAAAAATGCTTCGGAACTCTTCCATTGTTCTCGGAATTCCGCTGAAGTTTAAAAATGCTCCGGGACTCTTCCATTGTTCTCGGAATTCTGCTGAAGTTTAAAAATTCTTCGGAATTCTTCCATTGTTCTCGGAATTTCGCTGAAGTTTAAAAATGCTTCGGAATTCTTCCATTGTTCCCGGAATTCAGCTGAAGTTTAAAAATGCTTCGGAACTCTTCCTTTGTTCTCGGAATTCCGCTGATGTTTAAAAATACTTCGGAACATTTCCATTGTTCTCGGAATTCCGCTGAAGTTTAAAAATGCTTCGGAACTTTTCCATTGTTCTCAGAATTCTGCTAAAGTTTAAAAATGCTCGGAACTCTTCCATTGTTCTCTGAATTCGGCTGACGTTTAAAAATGCTTCGGAACTCTTCCATTGTTCTCGGAATTCTGCTGAAGTTTAAAAATGCTTAGGAACTCTTCAATTGTTCTCGGAATTCTGCTGACATTTAAAAATGCTTCGGAACTCTTCCATTGTTCTCGGAAATCTGCTGAAGTTTAAAAATGCTTCGGAACTCTTCCATTGTTCTCGGAAATCTGCTGAAGTTTAAAATGCTTTGGAACTTTTCCATTGTTCTCGGAATTCTGTTGACGTTTAAAAATGCTTCGGAATTCTTCCATTGTTCTCGGAATTCCGCTGCCATTTAAAAATGCTTCGGAACTCTTCCATTGTTCTCTGAATTCGGCTGATGTTTAAAAATGCTTCGGAACTCTTCCATTGTTCTCGCAATTCCGCTGAAGTTTAAAAATGCTCCGGGACTCTTCCATTCTTCTCGGAATTCTGCTGAAGTTTAAAAATGCTTCGGAATTCTTCCATTGTTCCCGGAATTCAGCTGAAGTTTAAAAATGCTTCGGAACTCTTCCTTTGTTCTCGGAATTCCGTTGACGATTAACAATGCTTCGGAACTCTTCCATTGCTCCCGGAATTCAGCTGAAGTTTAAAAATGCTTCGGAACTCTTCCATTGTTCTCGGAATTCTGATGAAGTTTAAAAATGCTTCGGAACTCTTCCTTTGTACTCGGAATTCCGCTGACGATTAACAATGCTTCGGAACTCTTCCATTGTTCTCGGAATTCTGCTGAAGTTTAAAAATGCTTCAGAACTCTTCAATTGTTCTCGGAATTCTGCTGACATTTAAAAATGCTTCGGAACTCTTCCATTTTTCTCGGAAATCTGCTGAAGTTTAAAATGCTTTGGAACTTTTCCATTGTTCTCAGAATTCTGTTGACGTTTAAAAATCCTTCGGAACTCTTCCATTGTTCTCGGAATACGGTTGACGTTTAAAAATGCTTCGGAACTCTTCCATTGTTTTTGGAATTACGCTGACGTTTAAAAGTGCTTCGGAACTGTTCCATTGTTCTCGGAAATCCGTTGACATTTAAAAATGCTTCGGAACTCTTCAATTGTTCTGGGAATTCTGCTGACATTTAAAAATGCTTTGGAACTCTTCCATTGTTCTCGGAAATCTGCAGAAGTTTAAAAATGCTTCGGAACTCTTCCATTGTTCTCGGAAATCTGCGGAAGTTTAAAATGCTTTGGAACGTTTCCATTGTTCTTGGAATTCTGTTGACGTTTAAAAATGCTTCGGAATTCTTCCATTGTTCTCGGAATTCCGCTGCCATTTAAAAATGCTTCGGAACTCTTCCATTGTTCTCTGAATTCGGCTGACGTTTAAAAATGCTTCGGAACTCTTCCATTGTTCTCGCAATTCCGCTGAAGTTTAAAAATGCTCCAGGACTCTTCCATTCTTTTCGGAATTCTGCTGAAGTTTAAAAATTCTTCAGAACTCTTCAATTGTTCTCGGAATTCTGCTGACATTTAAAAATGCTTCGGAACTCTTCCATTGTTCTCGGAAATCTGCTGAAGTTTAAAAATGCTTCGGAACTTTTCCATTGTTCTCGGAAATCTGCTGAAGTTTAAAATGCTTTGGAACTTTTCCATTGTTCTCGGAATTCTGTTGACGTTTAAAAATGCTTCGGAATTCTTCCATTGTTCTCGGAATTCCGCTGCCATTTAAAAATGCTTCGGAACTCTACCATTGTTCTCTGAATTCGGCTGACGTTTAAAAATGCTTCGGAACTCTTCCATTGTTCTCGCAATTCCGCTGAAGTTTAAAAATGCTCCAGGACTCTTCCATTCTTTTCGGAATTCTGCTGAAGTTTAAAAATTCTTCGGAATTCTTCCATTGTTCTCGGAATTCCGCTGAAGTTTAAAAATGCTTCGGAATTCTTCCATTGTTCCCGGAATTCAGCTGAAGTTTAAAAATGCTTCAGAACTCTTCCTTTGTTTTCGGAATTCCGCTTGTGTTTAAAAATGCTTCGGAACTCTTCCATTGTTCTCGGAATTCCGCTGTGTTAAAAAATGCTTCGGAACGCTTCCATTGTTCTCAGAATTCTGCTAAAGTGTAAAAATGCTCGGAACTCTTCCATTGTTCTCAGAATTGCGCTGACGTTTAAAAATGCTTCGGACATCTTCCATTGTTCTCGGAATTCCGCTGACGTTTAAAAATGCTTTGGAACTCTTACATTGTTCTCGGAATTCCGTTGACGTTTAAAAGTGCTTCGGAACTCTTCAATTGTTCTCGGAATTCCGCTGAAGTCTAAATATGCTTCGGAACTCTTCCATTGTTCCCGGAATTCCGCTGAAGTTTAAAAATGCTACGGAACTCTTCCTTTGTTCTCGGAATTCCGCTGCAGTTTAAAAATGCTCCGGAACTCTTCCATTGTACTCGGAATTCTGCTGAAGTTTAAAAAGTCTTCAGAACTCTTCCATTGTTCTCGGAATTCCGCTGAAGTTTAAAAATGCTTCGGAATTCTTCCATTGTTCCCGGAATTCAGCTGAAGTTTAAAATGCTTTGGAAATCTTCTTTTGTTCTCGGAATTCCGCTGAAGTTTAAAAATGCTTCGGAACTCTTCCATTGTTCTCGGAATTCTGCTGTAATTTAAAAATGCTTCGGAACTCTTCCATTGTTCTTGGAATTCTGATGAAGTTTAAAAATGCTTCGGAACACTTCCTTTGTACTCGGAATTCCGTTGACGATTAACAATGCTTCGGAACTCTTCCATTGCTCCCGGAATTCAGCTGAAGTTTAAAAATGCTTCGGAACTCTTCCATTGTTCTCGGAATTCTGATGAAGTTTAAAAATGCTTCGGAACTCTTCCTTTGTTCTCGGAAATCTGCTGAAGTTTAAAAATGCTTCGTAACTCTTCCATTGTTCTCGGAAATCTGCTGAAGTTTAAAATGCTTTGGAACTTTTCCATTGTTCTCGGAATTCTGTTGACGTTTAAAAATGCTTTGGATTGCTTCCATTGTTCTCGGAATTCCGCTGCCATTTAAAAATGCTTCGGAACTCTTCCATTGTTCTCTGAATTCGGCTGACGTTTAAAAATGCTTCGGAACTCTTCCATTGTTCTCGGAAATCTGCTGAAGTTTAAAAATGCTTCGGAACTCTTCCATTGTTCTCGGAAATCTGCTGAAGTTTAAAATGCTTTGGAACTTTTCCATTGTTCTCGGAATTCTGTTGACGTTTAAAAATGCTTCGGAATTCTTCCATTGTTCTCGGAATTCCGCTGCCATTTAAAAATGCTTCGGAACTCTTCCATTGTTCTCTGAATTCGGCTGATGTTTAAAAATGCTTCGGAACTCTTCCATTGTTCTCGCAATTCCGCTGAAGTTTAAAAATGCTCCGGGACTCTTCCATTCTTCTCGGAATTCTGCTGAAGTTTAAAAATGCTTCGGAATTCTTCCATTGTTCCCGGAATTCAGCTGAAGTTTAAAAATGCTTCGGAACTCTTCCTTTGTTCTCGGAATTCCGTTGACGATTAACAATGCTTCGGAACTCTTCCATTGCTCCCGGAATTCAGCTGAAGTTTAAAAATGCTTCGGAACTCTTCCATTGTTCTCGGAATTCTGATGAAGTTTAAAAATGCTTCGGAACTCTTCCTTTGTACTCGGAATTCCGCTGACGATTAACAATGCTTCGGAACTCTTCCATTGTTCTCGGAATTCTGCTGAAGTTTAAAAATGCTTCAGAACTCTTCAATTGTTCTCGGAATTCTGCTGACATTTAAAAATGCTTCGGAACTCTTCCATTGTTCTCGGAAATCTGCTGAAGTTTAAAATGCTTTGGAACTTTTCCATTGTTCTCGGAATTCTGTTGACGTTTAAAAATCCTTCGGAACTCTTCCATTGTTCTCGGAATACGGTTGACGTTTAAAAATGCTTCGGAACTCTTCCATTGTTTTTGGAATTACGCTGACGTTTAAAAGTGCTTCGGAACTGTTCCATTGTTCTCGGAAATCCGTTGACATTTAAAAATGCTTCGGAACTCTTCAATTGTTCTGGGAATTCTGCTGACATTTAAAAATGCTTTGGAACTCTTCCATTGTTCTCGGAAATCTGCAGAAGTTTAAAAATGCTTCGGAACTCTTCCATTGTTCTCGGAAATCTGCGGAAGTTTAAAATGCTTTGGAACGTTTCCATTGTTCTTGGAATTCTGTTGACGTTTAAAAATGCTTCGGAATTCTTCCATTGTTCTCGGAATTCCGCTGCCATTTAAAAATGCTTCGGAACTCTTCCATTGTTCTCTGAATTCGGCTGACGTTTAAAAATGCTT
Organism: Phyllobates terribilis; assembly: GCF_046119375.1. Taxonomy (NCBI): domain Eukaryota; kingdom Metazoa; phylum Chordata; class Amphibia; order Anura; family Dendrobatidae; genus Phyllobates; species Phyllobates terribilis. The sequence continues at coordinate 68,392,727 of NW_027362769.1, forward strand.
CGGAACTCTTCCATTGTTCTCGGAATTCCGCTGAAGTTTAAAAATGCTCCGGGACTCTTCCATTGTTCTCGGAATTCTGCTGAAGTTTAAAAATTCTTCGGAATTCTTCCATTGTTCTCGGAATTCCGCTGAAGTTTAAAAATGCTTCGGAATTCTTCCATTGTTCCCGGAATTCAGCTGAAGTTTAAAAATGCTTCGGAACTCTTCCTTTGTTCTCGGAATTCCGCTGATGTTTAAAAATACTTCGGAACATTTCCATTGTTCTCGGAATTCCGCTGAAGTTTAAAAATGCTTCGGAACTCTTCCATTGTTCTCAGAATTCTGCTAAAGTTTAAAAATGCTCGGAACTCTTCCATTGTTCTCTGAATTCGGCTGACATTTAAAAATGCTTCGGAACTCTTCCTTTGTACTCGGAATTCCGCTGACGATTAACAATGCTTCGGAACTCTTCCATTGTTCTCGGAATTCTGCTGAAGTTTAAAAATGCTTAGGAACTCTTCAATTGTTCTCGGAATTCTGCTGACATTTAAAAATGCTTCGGAACTCTTCCATTGTTCTCGGAAATCTGCTGAAGTTTAAAAATGCTTCGGAACTCTTCCATTGTTCTCGGAAATCTGCTGAAGTTTAAAATGCTTTGGAACTTTTCCATTGTTCTCGAAATTCTGTTGACGTTTAAATATGCTTCGGAATTCTTCCATTGTTCTCGGAATTCCGCTGCCATTTAAAAATGCTTCGGAATTCTTCCATTGTTCTCTGAATTCGGCTGATGTTTAAAAATGCTTCGGAATCTTCCATTGTTCTCGCAATTCCGCTGAAGTTTAAAAATGCTCCGGGACTCTTCCATTCTTCTCGGAATTCTGCTGAAGTTTAAAAATGCTTCGGAATTCTTCCATTGTTCCCGGAATTCAGCTGAAGTTTAAAAATGCTTCGGAACTCTTCCTTTGTTCTCGGAATTCCGTTGATGATTAACAATGCTTCGGAACTCTTCCATTGCTCCCGGAATTCAGCTGAAGTTTAAAAATGCTTCGGAACTCTTCCATTGTTCTCGGAATTCTGATGAAGTTTAAAAATGCTTCGGAACTCTTCCTTTGTACTCGGAATTCCGCTGACGATTAACAATGCTTCGGAACTCTTCCATTGTTCTCGGAATTCTGCTGAAGTTTAAAAATGCTTCAGAACTCTTCAATTGTTCTCGGAATTCTGCTGACATTTAAAAATGCTTCGGAACTCTTCCATTGTTCTCGGAAATCTGCTGAAGTTTAAAAATGCTTCGTAACTCTTCCATTGTTCTCGGAAATCTGCTGAAGTTTAAAATGCTTTGGAACTTTTCCATTGTTCTCGGAATTCTGTTGACGTTTAAAAATGCTTCGGAATTCTTCCATTGTTCTCGGAATTCCGCTGCCATTTAAAAATGCTTCGGAACTCTACCATTGTTCTCTGAATTCGGCTGACGTTTAAAAATGCTTCGGAACTCTTCCATTGTTCTCGCAATTCCGCTGAGGTTTAAAAATGCTCCAGGACTCTTCCATTCTTTTCGGAATTCTGCTGAAGTTTAAAAATTCTTCAGAACTCTTCAATTGTTCTCGGAATTCTGCTGACATTTAAAAATGCTTCGGAACTCTTCCATTGTTCTCGGAAATCTGCTGAAGTTTAAAAATGCTTCGTAACTCTTCCATTGTTCTCGGAAATCTGCTGAAGTTTAAAATGCTTTGGAACTTTTCCATTGTTCTCGGAATTCTGTTGACGTTTAAAAATGCTTCGGAATTCTTCCATTGTTCTCGGAATTCCGCTGCCATTTAAAAATGCTTCGGAACTCTACCATTGTTCTCTGAATTCGGCTGACGTTTAAAAATGCTTCGGAACTCTTCCATTGTTCTCGCAATTCCGCTGAAGTTTAAAAATGCTCCAGGACTCTTCCATTCTTTTCGGAATTCTGCTGAAGTTTAAAAATTCTTCGGAATTCTTCCATTGTTCTCGGAATTCCGCTGAAGTTTAAAAATGCTTCGGAATTCTTCCATTGTTCCCGGAATTCAGCTGAAGTTTAAAAATGCTTCGGAACTCTTAGTTTGTTTTCGGAATTCCGCTTGTGTTTAAAAATGCTTCGGAACTCTTCCATTGTTCTCGGAATTCCGCTGTGTTAAAAAATGCTTCGGAACGCTTCCATTGTTCTCAGAATTATGCTAAAGTTTAAAAATGCTCGGAACTCTTCCATTGTTCTCAGAATTGCGCTGACGTTTAAAAATGCTTCGGACATCTTCCATTGTTCTCGGAATTCCGCTGACGTTTAAAAATGCTTTGGAACTCTTACATTGTTCTCGGAATTCCGTTGACGTTTAAAAGTGCTTCGGAACTCTTCAATTGCTCTCGGAATTCCGCTGAAGTCTAAATATGCTTCGGAACTCTTCCATTGTTCCCGGAATTCCGCTGAAGTTTAAAAATGCTACGGAACTCTTCCTTTGTTCTCGGAATTCCGCTGCAGTTTAAAAATGCTCCGGAACTCTTCCATTGTACTCGGAATTCTGCTGAAGTTTAAAAAGTCTTCAGAACTCTTCCATTGTTCTCGGAATTCCGCTGAAGTTTAAAAATGCTTCGGAATTCTTCCATTGTTCCCGGAATTCAGCTGAAGTTTAAAATGCTTTGGAAATCTTCCTTTGTTCTCGGAATTCCGCTGAAGTTTAAAAATGCTTCGGAACTCTTCCATTGTTCTCGGAATTCTGCTGTAATTTAAAAATGCTTCGGAACTCTTCCATTGTTCTTGGAATTCTGATGAAGTTTAAAAATGCTTCGGAACTCTTCCTTTGTACTCGGAATTCCGTTGACGATTAACAATGCTTCGGAACTCTTCCATTGCTCCCGGAATTCAGCTGAAGTTTAAAAATGCTTCGGAACTCTTCCATTGTTCTCGGAATTCTGATGAAGTTTAAAAATGCTTCGGAACTCTTCCTTTGTTCTCGGAAATCTGCTGAAGTTTAAAAATGCTTCGTAACTCTTCCATTGTTCTCGGAAATCTGCTGAAGTTTAAAATGCTTTGGAACTTTTCCATTGTTCTCGGAATTCTGTTGACGTTTAAAAATGCTTTGGATTTCTTCCATTGTTCTCGGAATTCCGCTGCCATTTAAAAATGCTTCGGAACTCTTCCATTGTTCTCTGAATTCGGCTGACGTTTAAAAATGCTTCGGAACTCTTCCATTGTTCTCGCAATTCCGCTGAAGTTTAAAAATGCTCTGGGACTCTTCCATTCTTCTCGGAATTCTGCTGAAGTTTAAAAATTCTTCGGAATTCTTCCATTGTTCTCGGAATTCCACTGAAGTTTAAAAATGCTTTGGAATTCTTCCATTGTTCCCGGAATTCAGCTGAAGTTTAAAAATGTTTCGGAACTCTTCCTTTGTTCTCGGAATTCCGCTGATGTTTAAAAATGCTTCAGAACTCTTCCATTGTTCTCGTAATTCTGCTGAAGTTTAAAAATGCTTCGGATCTCTTCCATAGTTTCCGGAATTCCACTGAAGTTTAAAAATGCTTCGGAACTCTTCCATTTTTCTCGGAATTCCGCTGAAGTTTAAAAAGCCTTCGGAACTCTTCCATTGTTCTCGGAATTCGGTTGACGTTTAAAAATGCTTCGGAACTCTTCCATTGTTTTCGGAATTACGCTGACGTTTAAAAATGCTTCGCAACTCTTCCATTGTTCTCGGAAATCCATTGACATTTAAAAATGCTTCGGAACTCTTCAATTGTTCTCGGAATTCTGCTGACATTTAAAAATTCTTCAAAACTCTTCCATTGTTCTTGGAATTCTGCTGGAGTTTAAAAATGCTTCGGAACTCTTCCATTGTTCCCGGAATTCCGCTGAAGTTTAAAAATGCTTCGGAATTCTTCCATTGTTCCCGGAATTCAGCTGAAGTTTAAAAATTCTTCGGAACTCTTCCTTTGTTCTCGGAATTCCGCTGATGTTTAAAAATGCTTCGGTACTCTTCCATTGTTCTCAGAATTCTGCTAAAGTTTAAAAATGCTCAGAACTCTTCCATTGTTCTCTGAATTCGGCTGATGTTTAAAAATGCTTCGGAACTCTTCCATTGTTCTCGGAATTCCGCTGAAGTTTAAAAATGCGCCGGGACTCTTCCATTCTTCTCGGAATTCTGCAGAAGTTTAAAAATTCTTTGGAATTCTTCCATTGTTCTCGGAATTCCGCTGAAGTTTAAAAATGCTTCGGAATTCTTCCATTGTTCCCGGAATTCAGCTGAAGTTTAAAAATGCTTTGGAACTTTTCCATTGTTCTCGGAATTCTGTTGACATTTAAAAATGCTTTGGAATTCTTCCATTGTTCTTGGAATTCCACTGCCATTTAAAAATGCTTCGGAACTCTTCCATTGTTCTCTGAATTCGGCTGACGTTTAAAAATACTTCGGAACTCTTCCATTGTTCTCGGAATTCCGCTGAAGTTTAAAAATGCTCCGGGACTCTTCCATTCTTCTCGGAATTCTGCTGAAGTTTAAAAATTCTTCGGAACACTTCCATTGTTCTCGTAATTCTGCTAAAGTTTAAAAATGCTTCGGATCTCTTCCATAGTTTCCGGAATTCCACTGAAGTTTAAAAATGCTTCGGAACTCTTCCATTGTTCTCGGAATTCCGCTGAAGTTTAAAAATCCTTCGGAACTCTTCCATTGTTCTCGGAATACGGTTGACGTTTAAAAATGCTTCGGAACTCTTCCATTGTTTTTGGAATTACGCTGACGTTTAAAAGTGCTTTGGAACTGTTCCATTGTTCTCGGAAATCCGTTGACATTTAAAAATGCTTCGGAACTCTTGAATTGTTCTGGGAATTCTGCTGACATTTAAAAATGCTTCGGAATTCTTCCATTGTTCTCTGAATTCGGCTGACGTTTAAAAATGCTTCGGAACTCTTCCATTGTTCTCGGAATTCCGCTGAAGTTTAAAAATGCTCCGGGACTCTTCCATTGTTCTCGGAATTCTGCTGAAGTTTAAAAATTCTTCGGAATTCTTCCATTGTTCTCGGAATTCCGCTGAAGTTTAAAAATGCTTCGGAATTCTTCCATTGTTCCCGGAATTCAGCTGAAGTTTAAAAATGCTTCGGAACTCTTCCTTTGTTCTCGGAATTCCGCTGATGTTTAAAAATACTTCGGAACATTTCCATTGTTCTCGGAATTCCGCTGAAGTTTAAAAATGCTTCGGAACTTTTCCATTGTTCTCAGAATTCTGCTAAAGTTTAAAAATGCTCGGAACTCTTCCATTGTTCTCTGAATTCGGCTGACGTTTAAAAATGCTTCGGAACTCTTCCATTGTTCTCGGAATTCTGCTGAAGTTTAAAAATGCTTAGGAACTCTTCAATTGTTCTCGGAATTCTGCTGACATTTAAAAATGCTTCGGAACTCTTCCATTGTTCTCGGAAATCTGCTGAAGTCTAAAAATGCTTCGGAACTCTTCCATTGTTCTCGGAAATCTGCTGAAGTTTAAAATGCTTTGGAACTTTTCCATTGTTCTCGGAATTCTGTTGACGTTTAAAAATGCTTCGGAATTCTTCCATTGTTCTCGGAATTCCGCTGCCATTTAAAAATGCTTCGGAACTCTTCCATTGTTCTCTGAATTCGGCTGATGTTTAAAAATGCTTCGGAACTCTTCCATTGTTCTCGCAATTCCGCTGAAGTTTAAAAATGCTCCGGGACTCTTCCATTCTTCTCGGAATTCTGCTGAAGTTTAAAAATGCTTCGGAATTCTTCCATTGTTCCCGGAATTCAGCTGAAGTTTAAAAATGCTTCGGAACTCTTCCTTTGTTCTCGGAATTCCGTTGACGATTAACAATGCTTCGGAACTCTTCCATTGCTCCCGGAATTCAGCTGAAGTTTAAAAATGCTTCGGAACTCTTCCATTGTTCTCGGAATTCTGATGAAGTTTAAAAATGCTTCGGAACTCTTCCTTTGTACTCGGAATTCCGCTGACGATTAACAATGCTTCGGAACTCTTCCATTGTTCTCGGAATTCTGCTGAAGTTTAAAAATGCTTCAGAACTCTTCAATTGTTCTCGGAATTCTGCTGACATTTAAAAATGCTTCGGAACTCTTCCATTGTTCTCGGAAATCTGCTGAAGTTTAAAATGCTTTGGAACTTTTCCATTGTTCTCAGAATTCTGTTGACGTTTAAAAATCCTTCGGAACTCTTCCATTGTTCTCGGAATACGGTTGACGTTTAAAAATGCTTCGGAACTCTTCCATTGTTTTTGGAATTACGCTGACGTTTAAAAGTGCTTCGGAACTGTTCCATTGTTCTCGGAAATCCGTTGACATTTAAAAATGCTTCGGAACTCTTCAATTGTTCTGGGAATTCTGCTGACATTTAAAAATGCTTTGGAACTCTTCCATTGTTCTCGGAAATCTGCAGAAGTTTAAAAATGCTTCGGAACTCTTCCATTGTTCTCGGAAATCTGCGGAAGTTTAAAATGCTTTGGAACGTTTCCATTGTTCTTGGAATTCTGTTGACGTTTAAAAATGCTTCGGAATTCTTCCATTGTTCTCGGAATTCCGCTGCCATTTAAAAATGCTTCGGAACTCTTCCATTGTTCTCTGAATTCGGCTGACGTTTAAAAATGCTTCGGAACTCTTCCATTGTTCTCGCAATTCCGCTGAAGTTTAAAAATGCTCCAGGACTCTTCCATTCTTTTCGGAATTCTGCTGAAGTTTAAAAATTCTTCAGAACTCTTCAATTGTTCTCGGAATTCTGCTGACATTTAAAAATGCTTCGGAACTCTTCCATTGTTCTCGGAAATCTGCTGAAGTTTAAAAATGCTTCGGAACTTTTCCATTGTTCTCGGAAATCTGCTGAAGTTTAAAATGCTTTGGAAGTTTTCCATTGTTCTCGGAATTCTGTTGACGTTTAAAAATGCTTCGGAATTCTTCCATTGTTCTCGGAATTCCGCTGCCATTTAAAAATGCTTCGGAACTCTACCATTGTTCTCTGAATTCGGCTGACGTTTAAAAATGCTTCGGAACTCTTCCATTGTTCTCGCAATTCCGCTGAAGTTTAAAAATGCTCCAGGACTCTTCCATTCTTTTCGGAATTCTGCTGAAGTTTAAAAATTCTTCGGAATTCTTCCATTGTTCTCGGAATTCCGCTGAAGTTTAAAAATGCTTCGGAATTCTTCCATTGTTCCCGGAATTCAGCTGAAGTTTAAAAATGCTTCAGAACTCTTCCTTTGTTTTCGGAATTCCGCTTGTGTTTAAAAATGCTTCGGAACTCTTCCATTGTTCTCGGAATTCCGCTGTGTTAAAAAATGCTTCGGAACGCTTCCATTGTTCTCAGAATTCTGCTAAAGTGTAAAAATGCTCGGAACTCTTCCATTGTTCTCAGAATTGCGCTGACGTTTAAAAATGCTTCGGACATCTTCCATTGTTCTCGGAATTCCGCTGACGTTTAAAAATGCTTTGGAACTCTTACATTGTTCTCGGAATTCCGTTGACGTTTAAAAGTGCTTCGGAACTCTTCAATTGTTCTCGGAATTCCGCTGAAGTCTAAATATGCTTCGGAACTCTTCCATTGTTCCCGGAATTCCGCTGAAGTTTAAAAATGCTACGGAACTCTTCCTTTGTTCTCGGAATTCCGCTGCAGTTTAAAAATGCTCCGGAACTCTTCCATTGTACTCGGAATTCTGCTGAAGTTTAAAAAGTCTTCAGAACTCTTCCATTGTTCTCGGAATTCCGCTGAAGTTTAAAAATGCTTCGGAATTCTTCCATTGTTCCCGGAATTCAGCTGAAGTTTAAAATGCTTTGGAAATCTTCTTTTGTTCTCGGAATTCCGCTGAAGTTTAAAAATGCTTCGGAACTCTTCCATTGTTCTCGGAATTCTGCTGTAATTTAAAAATGCTTCGGAACTCTTCCATTGTTCTTGGAATTCTGATGAAGTTTAAAAATGCTTCGGAACACTTCCTTTGTACTCGGAATTCCGTTGACGATTAACAATGCTTCGGAACTCTTCCATTGCTCCCGGAATTCAGCTGAAGTTTAAAAATGCTTCGGAACTCTTCCATTGTTCTCGGAATTCTGATGAAGTTTAAAAATGCTTCGGAACTCTTCCTTTGTTCTCGGAAATCTGCTGAAGTTTAAAAATGCTTCGTAACTCTTCCATTGTTCTCGGAAATCTGCTGAAGTTTAAAATGCTTTGGAACTTTTCCATTGTTCTCGGAATTCTGTTGACGTTTAAAAATGCTTTGGATTGCTTCCATTGTTCTCGGAATTCCGCTGCCATTTAAAAATGCTTCGGAACTCTTCCATTGTTCTCTGAATTCGGCTGACGTTTAAAAATGCTTCGGAACTCTTCCATTGTTCTCGGAAATCTGCTGAAGTTTAAAAATGCTTCGGAACTCTTCCATTGTTCTCGGAAATCTGCTGAAGTTTAAAATGCTTTGGAACTTTTCCATTGTTCTCGGAATTCTGTTGACGTTTAAAAATGCTTCGGAATTCTTCCATTGTTCTCGGAATTCCGCTGCCATTTAAAAATGCTTCGGAACTCTTCCATTGTTCTCTGAATTCGGCTGATGTTTAAAAATGCTTCGGAACTCTTCCATTGTTCTCGCAATTCCGCTGAAGTTTAAAAATGCTCCGGGACTCTTCCATTCTTCTCGGAATTCTGCTGAAGTTTAAAAATGCTTCGGAATTCTTCCATTGTTCCCGGAATTCAGCTGAAGTTTAAAAATGCTTCGGAACTCTTCCTTTGTTCTCGGAATTCCGTTGACGATTAACAATGCTTCGGAACTCTTCCATTGCTCCCGGAATTCAGCTGAAGTTTAAAAATGCTTCGGAACTCTTCCATTGTTCTCGGAATTCTGATGAAGTTTAAAAATGCTTCGGAACTCTTCCTTTGTACTCGGAATTCCGCTGACGATTAACAATGCTTCGGAACTCTTCCATTGTTCTCGGAATTCTGCTGAAGTTTAAAAATGCTTCAGAACTCTTCAATTGTTCTCGGAATTCTGCTGACATTTAAAAATGCTTCGGAACTCTTCCATTGTTCTCGGAAATCTGCTGAAGTTTAAAATGCTTTGGAACTTTTCCATTGTTCTCGGAATTCTGTTGACGTTTAAAAATCCTTCGGAACTCTTCCATTGTTCTCGGAATACGGTTGACGTTTAAAAATGCTTCGGAACTCTTCCATTGTTTTTGGAATTACGCTGACGTTTAAAAGTGCTTCGGAACTGTTCCATTGTTCTCGGAAATCCGTTGACATTTAAAAATGCTTCGGAACTCTTCAATTGTTCTGGGAATTCTGCTGACATTTAAAAATGCTTTGGAACTCTTCCATTGTTCTCGGAAATCTGCAGAAGTTTAAAAATGCTTCGGAACTCTTCCATTGTTCTCGGAAATCTGCGGAAGTTTAAAATGCTTTGGAACGTTTCCATTGTTCTTGGAATTCTGTTGACGTTTAAAAATGCTTCGGAATTCTTCCATTGTTCTCGGAATTCCGCTGCCATTTAAAAATGCTTCGGAACTCTTCCATTGTTCTCTGAATTCGGCTGACGTTTAAAAATGCTTCGGAACTCTTCCATTGTTCTCGGAATTCCGCTGAAGTTTAAAAATGCTCCGGGACTCTTCCATTGTTCTCGGAATTCTGCTGAAGTTTAAAAATTCTTCGGAATTCTTCCATTGTTCTCGGAATTCCGCTGAAGTTTAAAAATGCTTCGGAATTCTTCCATTGTTCCCGGAATTCAGCTGAAGTTTAAAAATGCTTCGGAACTCTTCCTTTGTTCTCGGAATTCCGCTGATGTTTAAAAATACTTCGGAACATTTCCATTGTTCTCGGAATTCCGCTGAAGTTTAAAAATGCTTCGGAACTCTTCCATTGTTCTCAGAATTCTGCTAAAGTTTAAAAATGCTCGGAACTCTTCCATTGTTCTCTGAATTCGGCTGACATTTAAAAATGCTTCGGAACTCTTCCTTTGTACTCGGAATTCCGCTGACGATTAACAATGCTTCGGAACTCTTCCATTGTTCTCGGAATTCTGCTGAAGTTTAAAAATGCTTAGGAACTCTTCAATTGTTCTCGGAATTCTGCTGACATTTAAAAATGCTTCGGAACTCTTCCATTGTTCTCGGAAATCTGCTGAAGTTTAAAAATGCTTCGGAACTCTTCCATTGTTCTCGGAAATCTGCTGAAGTTTAAAATGCTTTGGAACTTTTCCATTGTTCTCGAAATTCTGTTGACGTTTAAATATGCTTCGGAATTCTTCCATTGTTCTCGGAATTCCGCTGCCATTTAAAAATGCTTCGGAATTCTTCCATTGTTCTCTGAATTCGGCTGATGTTTAAAAATGCTTCGGAATCTTCCATTGTTCTCGCAATTCCGCTGAAGTTTAAAAATGCTCCGGGACTCTTCCATTCTTCTCGGAATTCTGCTGAAGTTTAAAAATGCTTCGGAATTCTTCCATTGTTCCCGGAATTCAGCTGAAGTTTAAAAATGCTTCGGAACTCTTCCTTTGTTCTCGGAATTCCGTTGATGATTAACAATGCTTCGGAACTCTTCCATTGCTCCCGGAATTCAGCTGAAGTTTAAAAATGCTTCGGAACTCTTCCATTGTTCTCGGAATTCTGATGAAGTTTAAAAATGCTTCGGAACTCTTCCTTTGTACTCGGAATTCCGCTGACGATTAACAATGCTTCGGAACTCTTCCATTGTTCTCGGAATTCTGCTGAAGTTTAAAAATGCTTCAGAACTCTTCAATTGTTCTCGGAATTCTGCTGACATTTAAAAATGCTTCGGAACTCTTCCATTGTTCTCGGAAATCTGCTGAAGTTTAAAAATGCTTCGTAACTCTTCCATTGTTCTCGGAAATCTGCTGAAGTTTAAAATGCTTTGGAACTTTTCCATTGTTCTCGGAATTCTGTTGACGTTTAAAAATGCTTCGGAATTCTTCCATTGTTCTCGGAATTCCGCTGCCATTTAAAAATGCTTCGGAACTCTACCATTGTTCTCTGAATTCGGCTGACGTTTAAAAATGCTTCGGAACTCTTCCATTGTTCTCGCAATTCCGCTGAGGTTTAAAAATGCTCCAGGACTCTTCCATTCTTTTCGGAATTCTGCTGAAGTTTAAAAATTCTTCAGAACTCTTCAATTGTTCTCGGAATTCTGCTGACATTTAAAAATGCTTCGGAACTCTTCCATTGTTCTCGGAAATCTGCTGAAGTTTAAAAATGCTTCGTAACTCTTCCATTGTTCTCGGAAATCTGCTGAAGTTTAAAATGCTTTGGAACTTTTCCATTGTTCTCGGAATTCTGTTGACGTTTAAAAATGCTTCGGAATTCTTCCATTGTTCTCGGAATTCCGCTGCCATTTAAAAATGCTTCGGAACTCTACCATTGTTCTCTGAATTCGGCTGACGTTTAAAAATGCTTCGGAACTCTTCCATTGTTCTCGCAATTCCGCTGAAGTTTAAAAATGCTCCAGGACTCTTCCATTCTTTTCGGAATTCTGCTGAAGTTTAAAAATTCTTCGGAATTCTTCCATTGTTCTCGGAATTCCGCTGAAGTTTAAAAATGCTTCGGAATTCTTCCATTGTTCCCGGAATTCAGCTGAAGTTTAAAAATGCTTCGGAACTCTTAGTTTGTTTTCGGAATTCCGCTTGTGTTTAAAAATGCTTCGGAACTCTTCCATTGTTCTCGGAATTCCGCTGTGTTAAAAAATGCTTCGGAACGCTTCCATTGTTCTCAGAATTATGCTAAAGTTTAAAAATGCTCGGAACTCTTCCATTGTTCTCAGAATTGCGCTGACGTTTAAAAATGCTTCGGACATCTTCCATTGTTCTCGGAATTCCGCTGACGTTTAAAAATGCTTTGGAACTCTTACATTGTTCTCGGAATTCCGTTGACGTTTAAAAGTGCTTCGGAACTCTTCAATTGCTCTCGGAATTCCGCTGAAGTCTAAATATGCTTCGGAACTCTTCCATTGTTCCCGGAATTCCGCTGAAGTTTAAAAATGCTACGGAGCTCTTCCTTTGTTCTCGGAATTCCGCTGCAGTTTAAAAATGCTCCGGAACTCTTCCATTGTACTCGGAATTCTGCTGAAGTTTAAAAAGTCTTCAGAACTCTTCCATTGTTCTCGGAATTCCGCTGAAGTTTAAAAATGCTTCGGAATTCTTCCATTGTTCCCGGAATTCAGCTGAAGTTTAAAATGCTTTGGAAATCTTCCTTTGTTCTCGGAATTCCGCTGAAGTTTAAAAATGCTTCGGAACTCTTCCATTGTTCTCGGAATTCTGCTGTAATTTAAAAATGCTTCGGAACTCTTCCATTGTTCTTGGAATTCTGATGAAGTTTAAAAATGCTTCGGAACTCTTCCTTTGTACTCGGAATTCCGTTGACGATTAACAATGCTTCGGAACTCTTCCATTGCTCCCGGAATTCAGCTGAAGTTTAAAAATGCTTCGGAACTCTTCCATTGTTCTCGGAATTCTGATGAAGTTTAAAAATGCTTCGGAACTCTTCCTTTGTTCTCGGAAATCTGCTGAAGTTTAAAAATGCTTCGTAACTCTTCCATTGTTCTCGGAAATCTGCTGAAGTTTAAAATGCTTTGGAACTTTTCCATTGTTCTCGGAATTCTGTTGACGTTTAAAAATGCTTTGGATTTCTTCCATTGTTCTCGGAATTCCGCTGCCATTTAAAAATGCTTCGGAACTCTTCCATTGTTCTCTGAATTCGGCTGACGTTTAAAAATGCTTCGGAACTCTTCCATTGTTCTCGCAATTCCGCTGAAGTTTAAAAATGCTCTGGGACTCTTCCATTCTTCTCGGAATTCTGCTGAAGTTTAAAAATTCTTCGGAATTCTTCCATTGTTCTCGGAATTCCACTGAAGTTTAAAAATGCTTTGGAATTCTTCCATTGTTCCCGGAATTCAGCTGAAGTTTAAAAATGTTTCGGAACTCTTCCTTTGTTCTCGGAATTCCGCTGATGTTTAAAAATGCTTCAGAACTCTTCCATTGTTCTCGTAATTCTGCTGAAGTTTAAAAATGCTTCGGATCTCTTCCATAGTTTCCGGAATTCCACTGAAGTTTAAAAATGCTTCGGAACTCTTCCATTTTTCTCGGAATTCCGCTGAAGTTTAAAAAGCCTTCGGAACTCTTCCATTGTTCTCGGAATTCGGTTGACGTTTAAAAATGCTTCGGAACTCTTCCATTGTTTTCGGAATTACGCTGACGTTTAAAAATGCTTCGCAACTCTTCCATTGTTCTCGGAAATCCATTGACATTTAAAAATGCTTCGGAACTCTTCAATTGTTCTCGGAATTCTGCTGACATTTAAAAATTCTTCAAAACTCTTCCATTGTTCTTGGAATTCTGCTGGAGTTTAAAAATGCTTCGGAACTCTTCCATTGTTCCCGGAATTCCGCTGAAGTTTAAAAATGCTTCGGAATTCTTCCATTGTTCCCGGAATTCAGCTGAAGTTTAAAAATTCTTCGGAACTCTTCCTTTGTTCTCGGAATTCCGCTGATGTTTAAAAATGCTTCGGTACTCTTCCATTGTTCTCAGAATTCTGCTAAAGTTTAAAAATGCTCAGAACTCTTCCATTGTTCTCTGAATTCGGCTGATGTTTAAAAATGCTTCGGAACTCTTCCATTGTTCTCGGAATTCCGCTGAAGTTTAAAAATGCGCCGGGACTCTTCCATTCTTCTCGGAATTCTGCAGAAGTTTAAAAATTCTTTGGAATTCTTCCATTGTTCTCGGAATTCCGCTGAAGTTTAAAAATGCTTCGGAATTCTTCCATTGTTCCCGGAATTCAGCTGAAGTTTAAAAATGCTTTGGAACTTTTCCATTGTTCTCGGAATTCTGTTGACATTTAAAAATGCTTTGGAATTCTTCCATTGTTCTTGGAATTCCACTGCCATTTAAAAATGCTTCGGAACTCTTCCATTGTTCTCTGAATTCGGCTGACGTTTAAAAATACTTCGGAACTCTTCCATTGTTCTCGGAATTCCGCTGAAGTTTAAAAATGCTCCGGGACTCTTCCATTCTTCTCGGAATTCTGCTGAAGTTTAAAAATTCTTCGGAACACTTCCATTGTTCTCGTAATTCTGCTAAAGTTTAAAAATGCTTCGGATCTCTTCCATAGTTTCCGGAATTCCACTGAAGTTTAAAAATGCTTCGGAACTCTTCCATTGTTCTCGGAATTCCGCTGAAGTTTAAAAATCCTTCGGAACTCTTCCATTGTTCTCGGAATACGGTTGACGTTTAAAAATGCTTCGGAACTCTTCCATTGTTTTTGGAATTACGCTGACGTTTAAAAGTGCTTTGGAACTGTTCCATTGTTCTCGGAAATCCGTTGACATTTAAAAATGCTTCGGAACTCTTCAATTGTTCTGGGAATTCTGCTGACATTTAAAAATGCTTCGGAATTCTTCCATTGTTCTCTGAATTCGGCTGACGTTTAAAAATGCTTCGGAACTCTTCCATTGTTCTCGGAATTCCGCTGAAGTTTAAAAATGCTCCGGGACTCTTCCATTGTTCTCGGAATTCTGCTGAAGTTTAAAAATTCTTCGGAATTCTTCCATTGTTCTCGGAATTCCGCTGAAGTTTAAAAATGCTTCGGAATTCTTCCATTGTTCCCGGAATTCAGCTGAAGTTTAAAAATGCTTCGGAACTCTTCCTTTGTTCTCGGAATTCCGCTGATGTTTAAAAATACTTCGGAACATTTCCATTGTTCTCGGAATTCCGCTGAAGTTTAAAAATGCTTCGGAACTTTTCCATTGTTCTCAGAATTCTGCTAAAGTTTAAAAATGCTCGGAACTCTTCCATTGTTCTCTGAATTCGGCTGACGTTTAAAAATGCTTCGGAACTCTTCCATTGTTCTCGGAATTCTGCTGAAGTTTAAAAATGCTTAGGAACTCTTCAATTGTTCTCGGAATTCTGCTGACATTTAAAAATGCTTCGGAACTCTTCCATTGTTCTCGGAAATCTGCTGAAGTCTAAAAATGCTTCGGAACTCTTCCATTGTTCTCGGAAATCTGCTGAAGTTTAAAATGCTTTGGAACTTTTCCATTGTTCTCGGAATTCTGTTGACGTTTAAAAATGCTTCGGAATTCTTCCATTGTTCTCGGAATTCCGCTGCCATTTAAAAATGCTTCGGAACTCTTCCATTGTTCTCTGAATTCGGCTGATGTTTAAAAATGCTTCGGAACTCTTCCATTGTTCTCGCAATTCCGCTGAAGTTTAAAAATGCTCCGGGACTCTTCCATTCTTCTCGGAATTCTGCTGAAGTTTAAAAATGCTTCGGAATTCTTCCATTGTTCCCGGAATTCAGCTGAAGTTTAAAAATGCTTCGGAACTCTTCCTTTGTTCTCGGAATTCCGTTGACGATTAACAATGCTTCGGAACTCTTCCATTGCTCCCGGAATTCAGCTGAAGTTTAAAAATGCTTCGGAACTCTTCCATTGTTCTCGGAATTCTGATGAAGTTTAAAAATGCTTCGGAACTCTTCCTTTGTACTCGGAATTCCGCTGACGATTAACAATGCTTCGGAACTCTTCCATTGTTCTCGGAATTCTGCTGAAGTTTAAAAATGCTTCAGAACTCTTCAATTGTTCTCGGAATTCTGCTGACATTTAAAAATGCTTCGGAACTCTTCCATTGTTCTCGGAAATCTGCTGAAGTTTAAAATGCTTTGGAACTTTTCCATTGTTCTCAGAATTCTGTTGACGTTTAAAAATCCTTCGGAACTCTTCCATTGTTCTCGGAATACGGTTGACGTTTAAAAATGCTTCGGAACTCTTCCATTGTTTTTGGAATTACGCTGACGTTTAAAAGTGCTTCGGAACTGTTCCATTGTTCTCGGAAATCCGTTGACATTTAAAAATGCTTCGGAACTCTTCAATTGTTCTGGGAATTCTGCTGACATTTAAAAATGCTTTGGAACTCTTCCATTGTTCTCGGAAATCTGCAGAAGTTTAAAAATGCTTCGGAACTCTTCCATTGTTCTCGGAAATCTGCGGAAGTTTAAAATGCTTTGGAACGTTTCCATTGTTCTTGGAATTCTGTTGACGTTTAAAAATGCTTCGGAATTCTTCCATTGTTCTCGGAATTCCGCTGCCATTTAAAAATGCTTCGGAACTCTTCCATTGTTCTCTGAATTCGGCTGACGTTTAAAAATGCTTCGGAACTCTTCCATTGTTCTCGCAATTCCGCTGAAGTTTAAAAATGCTCCAGGACTCTTCCATTCTTTTCGGAATTCTGCTGAAGTTTAAAAATTCTTCAGAACTCTTCAATTGTTCTCGGAATTCTGCTGACATTTAAAAATGCTTCGGAACTCTTCCATTGTTCTCGGAAATCTGCTGAAGTTTAAAAATGCTTCGGAACTTTTCCATTGTTCTCGGAAATCTGCTGAAGTTTAAAATGCTTTGGAAGTTTTCCATTGTTCTCGGAATTCTGTTGACGTTTAAAAATGCTTCGGAATTCTTCCATTGTTCTCGGAATTCCGCTGCCATTTAAAAATGCTTCGGAACTCTACCATTGTTCTCTGAATTCGGCTGACGTTTAAAAATGCTTCGGAACTCTTCCATTGTTCTCGCAATTCCGCTGAAGTTTAAAAATGCTCCAGGACTCTTCCATTCTTTTCGGAATTCTGCTGAAGTTTAAAAATTCTTCGGAATTCTTCCATTGTTCTCGGAATTCCGCTGAAGTTTAAAAATGCTTCGGAATTCTTCCATTGTTCCCGGAATTCAGCTGAAGTTTAAAAATGCTTCAGAACTCTTCCTTTGTTTTCGGAATTCCGCTTGTGTTTAAAAATGCTTCGGAACTCTTCCATTGTTCTCGGAATTCCGCTGTGTTAAAAAATGCTTCGGAACGCTTCCATTGTTCTCAGAATTCTGCTAAAGTGTAAAAATGCTCGGAACTCTTCCATTGTTCTCAGAATTGCGCTGACGTTTAAAAATGCTTCGGACATCTTCCATTGTTCTCGGAATTCCGCTGACGTTTAAAAATGCTTTGGAACTCTTACATTGTTCTCGGAATTCCGTTGACGTTTAAAAGTGCTTCGGAACTCTTCAATTGTTCTCGGAATTCCGCTGAAGTCTAAATATGCTTCGGAACTCTTCCATTGTTCCCGGAATTCCGCTGAAGTTTAAAAATGCTACGGAACTCTTCCTTTGTTCTCGGAATTCCGCTGCAGTTTAAAAATGCTCCGGAACTCTTCCATTGTACTCGGAATTCTGCTGAAGTTTAAAAAGTCTTCAGAACTCTTCCATTGTTCTCGGAATTCCGCTGAAGTTTAAAAATGCTTCGGAATTCTTCCATTGTTCCCGGAATTCAGCTGAAGTTTAAAATGCTTTGGAAATCTTCTTTTGTTCTCGGAATTCCGCTGAAGTTTAAAAATGCTTCGGAACTCTTCCATTGTTCTCGGAATTCTGCTGTAATTTAAAAATGCTTCGGAACTCTTCCATTGTTCTTGGAATTCTGATGAAGTTTAAAAATGCTTCGGAACACTTCCTTTGTACTCGGAATTCCGTTGACGATTAACAATGCTTCGGAACTCTTCCATTGCTCCCGGAATTCAGCTGAAGTTTAAAAATGCTTCGGAACTCTTCCATTGTTCTCGGAATTCTGATGAAGTTTAAAAATGCTTCGGAACTCTTCCTTTGTTCTCGGAAATCTGCTGAAGTTTAAAAATGCTTCGTAACTCTTCCATTGTTCTCGGAAATCTGCTGAAGTTTAAAATGCTTTGGAACTTTTCCATTGTTCTCGGAATTCTGTTGACGTTTAAAAATGCTTTGGATTGCTTCCATTGTTCTCGGAATTCCGCTGCCATTTAAAAATGCTTCGGAACTCTTCCATTGTTCTCTGAATTCGGCTGACGTTTAAAAATGCTTCGGAACTCTTCCATTGTTCTCGGAAATCTGCTGAAGTTTAAAAATGCTTCGGAACTCTTCCATTGTTCTCGGAAATCTGCTGAAGTTTAAAATGCTTTGGAACTTTTCCATTGTTCTCGGAATTCTGTTGACGTTTAAAAATGCTTCGGAATTCTTCCATTGTTCTCGGAATTCCGCTGCCATTTAAAAATGCTTCGGAACTCTTCCATTGTTCTCTGAATTCGGCTGATGTTTAAAAATGCTTCGGAACTCTTCCATTGTTCTCGCAATTCCGCTGAAGTTTAAAAATGCTCCGGGACTCTTCCATTCTTCTCGGAATTCTGCTGAAGTTTAAAAATGCTTCGGAATTCTTCCATTGTTCCCGGAATTCAGCTGAAGTTTAAAAATGCTTCGGAACTCTTCCTTTGTTCTCGGAATTCCGTTGACGATTAACAATGCTTCGGAACTCTTCCATTGCTCCCGGAATTCAGCTGAAGTTTAAAAATGCTTCGGAACTCTTCCATTGTTCTCGGAATTCTGATGAAGTTTAAAAATGCTTCGGAACTCTTCCTTTGTACTCGGAATTCCGCTGACGATTAACAATGCTTCGGAACTCTTCCATTGTTCTCGGAATTCTGCTGAAGTTTAAAAATGCTTCAGAACTCTTCAATTGTTCTCGGAATTCTGCTGACATTTAAAAATGCTTCGGAACTCTTCCATTGTTCTCGGAAATCTGCTGAAGTTTAAAATGCTTTGGAACTTTTCCATTGTTCTCGGAATTCTGTTGACGTTTAAAAATCCTTCGGAACTCTTCCATTGTTCTCGGAATACGGTTGACGTTTAAAAATGCTTCGGAACTCTTCCATTGTTTTTGGAATTACGCTGACGTTTAAAAGTGCTTCGGAACTGTTCCATTGTTCTCGGAAATCCGTTGACATTTAAAAATGCTTCGGAACTCTTCAATTGTTCTGGGAATTCTGCTGACATTTAAAAATGCTTTGGAACTCTTCCATTGTTCTCGGAAATCTGCAGAAGTTTAAAAATGCTTCGGAACTCTTCCATTGTTCTCGGAAATCTGCGGAAGTTTAAAATGCTTTGGAACGTTTCCATTGTTCTTGGAATTCTGTTGACGTTTAAAAATGCTTCGGAATTCTTCCATTGTTCTCGGAATTCCGCTGCCATTTAAAAATGCTTCGGAACTCTTCCATTGTTCTCTGAATTCGGCTGACGTTTAAAAATGCTTCGGAACTCTTCCATTGTTCTCGGAATTCCGCTGAAGTTTAAAAATGCTCCGGGACTCTTCCATTGTTCTCGGAATTCTGCTGAAGTTTAAAAATTCTTCGGAATTCTTCCATTGTTCTCGGAATTCCGCTGAAGTTTAAAAATGCTTCGGAATTCTTCCATTGTTCCCGGAATTCAGCTGAAGTTTAAAAATGCTTCGGAACTCTTCCTTTGTTCTCGGAATTCCGCTGATGTTTAAAAATACTTCGGAACATTTCCATTGTTCTCGGAATTCCGCTGAAGTTTAAAAATGCTTCGGAACTCTTCCATTGTTCTCAGAATTCTGCTAAAGTTTAAAAATGCTCGGAACTCTTCCATTGTTCTCTGAATTCGGCTGACATTTAAAAATGCTTCGGAACTCTTCCTTTGTACTCGGAATTCCGCTGACGATTAACAATGCTTCGGAACTCTTCCATTGTTCTCGGAATTCTGCTGAAGTTTAAAAATGCTTAGGAACTCTTCAATTGTTCTCGGAATTCTGCTGACATTTAAAAATGCTTCGGAACTCTTCCATTGTTCTCGGAAATCTGCTGAAGTTTAAAAATGCTTCGGAACTCTTCCATTGTTCTCGGAAATCTGCTGAAGTTTAAAATGCTTTGGAACTTTTCCATTGTTCTCGAAATTCTGTTGACGTTTAAATATGCTTCGGAATTCTTCCATTGTTCTCGGAATTCCGCTGCCATTTAAAAATGCTTCGGAATTCTTCCATTGTTCTCTGAATTCGGCTGATGTTTAAAAATGCTTCGGAATCTTCCATTGTTCTCGCAATTCCGCTGAAGTTTAAAAATGCTCCGGGACTCTTCCATTCTTCTCGGAATTCTGCTGAATTTTAAAAATGCTTCGGAATTCTTCCATTGTTCCCGGAATTCAGCTGAAGTTTAAAAATGCTTCGGAACTCTTCCATTGTTCTCGGAAATCTGCTGAAGTTTAAAATGCTTTGGAACTTTTCCATTGTTCTCGGAATTCTGTTGACGTTTAAAAATGCTTCGGAATTCTTCCATTGTTCTCGGAATTCCGCTGCCATTTAAAAATGCTTCGGAACTCTACCATTGTTCTCTGAATTCGGCTGACGTTTAAAAATGCTTCGGAACTCTTCCATTGTTCTCGCAATTCCGCTGAAGTTTAAAAATGCTCCAGGACTCTTCCATTCTTTTCGGAATTCTGCTGAAGTTTAAAAATTCTTCAGAACTCTTCAATTGTTCTCGGAATTCTGCTGACATTTAAAAATGCTTCGGAACTCTTCCATTGTTCTCGGAAATCTGCTGAAGTTTAAAAATGCTTCGTAACTCTTCCATTGTTCTCGGAAATCTGCTGAAGTTTAAAATGCTTTGGAACTTTTCCATTGTTCTCGGAATTCTGTTGACGTTTAAAAATGCTTCGGAATTCTTCCATTGTTCTCGGAATTCCGCTGCCATTTAAAAATGCTTCGAAACTCTACCATTGTTCTCTGAATTCGGCTGACGTTTAAAAATGCTTCGGAACTCTTCCATTGTTCTCGCAATTCCGCTGAAGTTTAAAAATGCTCCAGGACTCTTCCATTCTTTTCGGAATTCTGCTGAAGTTTAAAAATTCTTCGGAATTCTTCCATTGTTCTCGGAATTCCGCTGAAGTTTAAAAATGCTTCGGAATTCTTCCATTGTTCCCGGAATTCAGCTGAAGTTTAAAAATGCTTCGGAACTCTTAGTTTGTTTTCGGAATTCCGCTTGTGTTTAAAAATGCTTCGGAACTCTTCCATTGTTCTCGGAATTCCGCTGTGTTAAAAAATGCTTCGGAACGCTTCCATTGTTCTCAGAATTATGCTAAAGTTTAAAAATGCTCGGAACTCTTCCATTGTTCTCAGAATTGCGCTGACGTTTAAAAATGCTTCGGACATCTTCCATTGTTCTCGGAATTCCGCTGACGTTTAAAAATGCTTTGGAACTCTTACATTGTTCTCGGAATTCCGTTGACGTTTAAAAGTGCTTCGGAACTCTTCAATTGCTCTCGGAATTCCGCTGAAGTCTAAATATGCTTCGGAACTCTTCCATTGTTCCCGGAATTCCGCTGAAGTTTAAAAATGCTACGGAACTCTTCCTTTGTTCTCGGAATTCCGCTGCAGTTTAAAAATGCTCCGGAACTCTTCCATTGTACTCGGAATTCTGCTGAAGTTTAAAAAGTCTTCAGAACTCTTCCATTGTTCTCGGAATTCCGCTGAAGTTTAAAAATGCTTCGGAATTCTTCCATTGTTCCCGGAATTCAGCTGAAGTTTAAAATGCTTTGGAAATCTTCCTTTGTTCTCGGAATTCCGCTGAAGTTTAAAAATGCTTCGGAACTCTTCCATTGTTCTCGGAATTCTGCTGTAATTTAAAAATGCTTCGGAACTCTTCCATTGTTCTTGGAATTCTGATGAAGTTTAAAAATGCTTCGGAACTCTTCCTTTGTACTCGGAATTCCGTTGACGATTAACAATGCTTCGGAACTCTTCCATTGCTCCCGGAATTCAGCTGAAGTTTAAAAATGCTTCGGAACTCTTCCATTGTTCTCGGAATTCTGATGAAGTTTAAAAATGCTTCGGAACTCTTCCTTTGTTCTCGGAAATCTGCTGAAGTTTAAAAATGCTTCGTAACTCTTCCATTGTTCTCGGAAATCTGCTGAAGTTTAAAATGCTTTGGAACTTTTCCATTGTTCTCGGAATTCTGTTGACGTTTAAAAATGCTTTGGATTTCTTCCATTGTTCTCGGAATTCCGCTGCCATTTAAAAATGCTTCGGAACTCTTCCATTGTTCTCTGAATTCGGCTGACGTTTAAAAATGCTTCGGAACTCTTCCATTGTTCTCGCAATTCCGCTGAAGTTTAAAAATGCTCTGGGACTCTTCCATTCTTCTCGGAATTCTGCTGAAGTTTAAAAATTCTTCGGAATTCTTCCATTGTTCTCGGAATTCCACTGAAGTTTAAAAATGCTTTGGAATTCTTCCATTGTTCCCGGAATTCAGCTGAAGTTTAAAAATGTTTCGGAACTCTTCCTTTGTTCTCGGAATTCCGCTGATGTTTAAAAATGCTTCAGAACTCTTCCATTGTTCTCGTAATTCTGCTGAAGTTTAAAAATGCTTCGGATCTCTTCCATAGTTTCCGGAATTCCACTGAAGTTTAAAAATGCTTCGGAACTCTTCCATTTTTCTCGGAATTCCGCTGAAGTTTAAAAAGCCTTCGGAACTCTTCCATTGTTCTCGGAATTCGGTTGACGTTTAAAAATGCTTCGGAACTCTTCCATTGTTTTCGGAATTACGCTGACGTTTAAAAATGCTTCGCAACTCTTCCATTGTTCTCGGAAATCCATTGACATTTAAAAATGCTTCGGAA
This sequence comes from Phyllobates terribilis, assembly GCF_046119375.1. NCBI lineage: Eukaryota > Metazoa > Chordata > Amphibia > Anura > Dendrobatidae > Phyllobates > Phyllobates terribilis. The sequence goes on from NW_027362769.1 coordinate 68,415,170, forward strand.
CTCTTCAATTGTTCTCGGAATTCTGCTGACATTTAAAAATTCTTCAAAACTCTTCCATTGTTCTTGGAATTCTGCTGGAGTTTAAAAATGCTTCGGAACTCTTCCATTGTTCCCGGAATTCCGCTGAAGTTTAAAAATGCTTCGGAATTCTTCCATTGTTCCCGGAATTCAGCTGAAGTTTAAAAATTCTTCGGAACTCTTCCTTTGTTCTCGGAATTCCGCTGATGTTTAAAAATGCTTCGGTACTCTTCCATTGTTCTCAGAATTCTGCTAAAGTTTAAAAATGCTCAGAACTCTTCCATTGTTCTCTGAATTCGGCTGATGTTTAAAAATGCTTCGGAACTCTTCCATTGTTCTCGGAATTCCGCTGAAGTTTAAAAATGCGCCGGGACTCTTCCATTCTTCTCGGAATTCTGCAGAAGTTTAAAAATTCTTTGGAATTCTTCCATTGTTCTCGGAATTCCGCTGAAGTTTAAAAATGCTTCGGAATTCTTCCATTGTTCCCGGAATTCAGCTGAAGTTTAAAAATGCTTTGGAACTTTTCCATTGTTCTCGGAATTCTGTTGACATTTAAAAATGCTTTGGAATTCTTCCATTGTTCTTGGAATTCCACTGCCATTTAAAAATGCTTCGGAACTCTTCCATTGTTCTCTGAATTCGGCTGACGTTTAAAAATACTTCGGAACTCTTCCATTGTTCTCGGAATTCCGCTGAAGTTTAAAAATGCTCCGGGACTCTTCCATTCTTCTCGGAATTCTGCTGAAGTTTAAAAATTCTTCGGAACACTTCCATTGTTCTCGTAATTCTGCTGAAGTTTAAAAATGCTTCGGATCTCTTCCATAGTTTCCGGAATTCCACTGAAGTTTAAAAATGCTTCGGAACTCTTCCATTGTTCTCGGAATTCCGCTGAAGTTTAAAAATCCTTCGGAACTCTTCCATTGTTCTCGGAATACGGTTGACGTTTAAAAATGCTTCGGAACTCTTCCATTGTTTTTGGAATTACGCTGACGTTTAAAAGTGCTTTGGAACTGTTCCATTGTTCTCGGAAATCCGTTGACATTTAAAAATGCTTCGGAACTCTTCAATTGTTCTGGGAATTCTGCTGACATTTAAAAATGCTTCGGAATTCTTCCATTGTTCTCTGAATTCGGCTGACGTTTAAAAATGCTTCGGAACTCTTCCATTGTTCTCGGAATTCCGCTGAAGTTTAAAAATGCTCCGGGACTCTTCCATTGTTCTCGGAATTCTGCTGAAGTTTAAAAATTCTTCGGAATTCTTCCATTGTTCTCGGAATTCCGCTGAAGTTTAAAAATGCTTCGGAATTCTTCCATTGTTCCCGGAATTCAGCTGAAGTTTAAAAATGCTTCGGAACTCTTCCTTTGTTCTCGGAATTCCGCTGATGTTTAAAAATACTTCGGAACATTTCCATTGTTCTCGGAATTCCGCTGAAGTTTAAAAATGCTTCGGAACTTTTCCATTGTTCTCAGAATTCTGCTAAAGTTTAAAAATGCTCGGAACTCTTCCATTGTTCTCTGAATTCGGCTGACGTTTAAAAATGCTTCGGAACTCTTCCATTGTTCTCGGAATTCTGCTGAAGTTTAAAAATGCTTAGGAACTCTTCAATTGTTCTCGGAATTCTGCTGACATTTAAAAATGCTTCGGAACTCTTCCATTGTTCTCGGAAATCTGCTGAAGTTTAAAAATGCTTCGGAACTCTTCCATTGTTCTCGGAAATCTGCTGAAGTTTAAAATGCTTTGGAACTTTTCCATTGTTCTCGGAATTCTGTTGACGTTTAAAAATGCTTCGGAATTCTTCCATTGTTCTCGGAATTCCGCTGCCATTTAAAAATGCTTCGGAACTCTTCCATTGTTCTCTGAATTCGGCTGATGTTTAAAAATGCTTCGGAACTCTTCCATTGTTCTCGCAATTCCGCTGAAGTTTAAAAATGCTCCGGGACTCTTCCATTCTTCTCGGAATTCTGCTGAAGTTTAAAAATGCTTCGGAATTCTTCCATTGTTCCCGGAATTCAGCTGAAGTTTAAAAATGCTTCGGAACTCTTCCTTTGTTCTCGGAATTCCGTTGACGATTAACAATGCTTCGGAACTCTTCCATTGCTCCCGGAATTCAGCTGAAGTTTAAAAATGCTTCGGAACTCTTCCATTGTTCTCGGAATTCTGATGAAGTTTAAAAATGCTTCGGAACTCTTCCTTTGTACTCGGAATTCCGCTGACGATTAACAATGCTTCGGAACTCTTCCATTGTTCTCGGAATTCTGCTGAAGTTTAAAAATGCTTCAGAACTCTTCAATTGTTCTCGGAATTCTGCTGACATTTAAAAATGCTTCGGAACTCTTCCATTGTTCTCGGAAATCTGCTGAAGTTTAAAATGCTTTGGAACTTTTCCATTGTTCTCAGAATTCTGTTGACGTTTAAAAATCCTTCGGAACTCTTCCATTGTTCTCGGAATACGGTTGACGTTTAAAAATGCTTCGGAACTCTTCCATTGTTTTTGGAATTACGCTGACGTTTAAAAGTGCTTCGGAACTGTTCCATTGTTCTCGGAAATCCGTTGACATTTAAAAATGCTTCGGAACTCTTCAATTGTTCTGGGAATTCTGCTGACATTTAAAAATGCTTTGGAACTCTTCCATTGTTCTCGGAAATCTGCAGAAGTTTAAAAATGCTTCGGAACTCTTCCATTGTTCTCGGAAATCTGCGGAAGTTTAAAATGCTTTGGAACGTTTCCATTGTTCTTGGAATTCTGTTGACGTTTAAAAATGCTTCGGAATTCTTCCATTGTTCTCGGAATTCCGCTGCCATTTAAAAATGCTTCGGAACTCTTCCATTGTTCTCTGAATTCGGCTGACGTTTAAAAATGCTTCGGAACTCTTCCATTGTTCTCGCAATTCCGCTGAAGTTTAAAAATGCTCCAGGACTCTTCCATTCTTTTCGGAATTCTGCTGAAGTTTAAAAATTCTTCAGAACTCTTCAATTGTTCTCGGAATTCTGCTGACATTTAAAAATGCTTCGGAACTCTTCCATTGTTCTCGGAAATCTGCTGAAGTTTAAAAATGCTTCGGAACTTTTCCATTGTTCTCGGAAATCTGCTGAAGTTTAAAATGCTTTGGAACTTTTCCATTGTTCTCGGAATTCTGTTGACGTTTAAAAATGCTTCGGAATTCTTCCATTGTTCTCGGAATTCCGCTGCCATTTAAAAATGCTTCGGAACTCTACCATTGTTCTCTGAATTCGGCTGACGTTTAAAAATGCTTCGGAACTCTTCCATTGTTCTCGCAATTCCGCTGAAGTTTAAAAATGCTCCAGGACTCTTCCATTCTTTTCGGAATTCTGCTGAAGTTTAAAAATTCTTCGGAATTCTTCCATTGTTCTCGGAATTCCGCTGAAGTTTAAAAATGCTTCGGAATTCTTCCATTGTTCCCGGAATTCAGCTGAAGTTTAAAAATGCTTCAGAACTCTTCCTTTGTTTTCGGAATTCCGCTTGTGTTTAAAAATGCTTCGGAACTCTTCCATTGTTCTCGGAATTCCGCTGTGTTAAAAAATGCTTCGGAACGCTTCCATTGTTCTCAGAATTCTGCTAAAGTGTAAAAATGCTCGGAACTCTTCCATTGTTCTCAGAATTGCGCTGACGTTTAAAAATGCTTCGGACATCTTCCATTGTTCTCGGAATTCCGCTGACGATTAAAAATGCTTTGGAACTCTTACATTGTTCTCGGAATTCCGTTGACGTTTAAAAGTGCTTCGGAACTCTTCAATTGTTCTCGGAATTCCGCTGAAGTCTAAATATGCTTCGGAACTCTTCCATTGTTCCCGGAATTCCGCTGAAGTTTAAAAATGCTACGGAACTCTTCCTTTGTTCTCGGAATTCCGCTGCAGTTTAAAAATGCTCCGGAACTCTTCCATTGTACTCGGAATTCTGCTGAAGTTTAAAAAGTCTTCAGAACTCTTCCATTGTTCTCGGAATTCCGCTGAAGTTTAAAAATGCTTCGGAATTCTTCCATTGTTCCCGGAATTCAGCTGAAGTTTAAAATGCTTTGGAAATCTTCTTTTGTTCTCGGAATTCCGCTGAAGTTTAAAAATGCTTCGGAACTCTTCCATTGTTCTCGGAATTCTGCTGTAATTTAAAAATGCTTCGGAACTCTTCCATTGTTCTTGGAATTCTGATGAAGTTTAAAAATGCTTCGGAACACTTCCTTTGTACTCGGAATTCCGTTGACGATTAACAATGCTTCGGAACTCTTCCATTGCTCCCGGAATTCAGCTGAAGTTTAAAAATGCTTCGGAACTCTTCCATTGTTCTCGGAATTCTGATGAAGTTTAAAAATGCTTCGGAACTCTTCCTTTGCTCTCGGAAATCTGCTGAAGTTTAAAAATGCTTCGTAACTCTTCCATTGTTCTCGGAAATCTGCTGAAGTTTAAAATGCTTTGGAACTTTTCCATTGTTCTCGGAATTCTGTTGACGTTTAAAAATGCTTTGGATTGCTTCCATTGTTCTCGGAATTCCGCTGCCATTTAAAAATGCTTCGGAACTCTTCCATTGTTCTCTGAATTCGGCTGACGTTTAAAAATGCTTCGGAACTCTTCCATTGTTCTCGGAAATCTGCTGAAGTTTAAAAATGCTTCGGAACTCTTCCATTGTTCTCGGAAATCTGCTGAAGTTTAAAATGCTTTGGAACTTTTCCATTGTTCTCGGAATTCTGTTGACGTTTAAAAATGCTTCGGAATTCTTCCATTGTTCTCGGAATTCCGCTGCCATTTAAAAATGCTTCGGAACTCTTCCATTGTTCTCTGAATTCGGCTGATGTTTAAAAATGCTTCGGAACTCTTCCATTGTTCTCGCAATTCCGCTGAAGTTTAAAAATGCTCCGGGACTCTTCCATTCTTCTCGGAATTCTGCTGAAGTTTAAAAATGCTTCGGAATTCTTCCATTGTTCCCGGAATTCAGCTGAAGTTTAAAAATGCTTCGGAACTCTTCCTTTGTTCTCGGAATTCCGTTGACGATTAACAATGCTTCGGAACTCTTCCATTGCTCCCGGAATTCAGCTGAAGTTTAAAAATGCTTCGGAACTCTTCCATTGTTCTCGGAATTCTGATGAAGTTTAAAAATGCTTCGGAACTCTTCCTTTGTACTCGGAATTCCGCTGACGATTAACAATGCTTCGGAACTCTTCAATTGTTCTCGGAATTCTGCTGACATTTAAAAATGCTTCGGAACTCTTCCATTGTTCTCGGAAATCTGCTGAAGTTTAAAATGCTTTGGAACTTTTCCATTGTTCTCGGAATTCTGTTGACGTTTAAAAATCCTTCGGAACTCTTCCATTGTTCTCGGAATACGGTTGACGTTTAAAAATGCTTCGGAACTCTTCCATTGTTTTTGGAATTACGCTGACGTTTAAAAGTGCTTCGGAACTGTTCCATTGTTCTCGGAAATCCGTTGACATTTAAAAATGCTTCGGAACTCTTCAATTGTTCTGGGAATTCTGCTGACATTTAAAAATGCTTTGGAACTCTTCCATTGTTCTCGGAAATCTGCAGAAGTTTAAAAATGCTTCGGAACTCTTCCATTGTTCTCGGAAATCTGCGGAAGTTTAAAATGCTTTGGAACGTTTCCATTGTTCTTGGAATTCTGTTGACGTTTAAAAATGCTTCGGAATTCTTCCATTGTTCTCGGAATTCCGCTGCCATTTAAAAATGCTTCGGAACTCTTCCATTGTTCTCTGAATTCGGCTGACGTTTAAAAATGCTTCGGAACTCTTCCATTGTTCTCGGAATTCCGCTGAATTTTAAAAATGCTCCGGGACTCTTCCATTGTTCTCGGAATTCTGCTGAAGTTTAAAAATTCTTCGGAATTCTTCCATTGTTCTCGGAATTCCGCTGAAGTTTAAAAATGCTTCGGAATTCTTCCATTGTTCCCGGAATTCAGCTGAAGTTTAAAAATGCTTCGGAACTCTTCCTTTGTTCTCGGAATTCCGCTGATGTTTAAAAATACTTCGGAACATTTCCATTGTTCTCGGAATTCCGCTGAAGTTTAAAAATGCTTCGGAACTCTTCCATTGTTCTCAGAATTCTGTTAAAGTTTAAAAATGCTCGGAACTCTTCCATTGTTCTCTGAATTCGGCTGACAATTAAAAATGCTTCGGAACTCTTCCTTTGTACTCGGAATTCCGCTGACGATTAACAATGCTTCGGAACTCTTCCATTGTTCTCGGAATTCTGCTGAAGTTTAAAAATGCTTAGGAACTCTTCAATTGTTCTCGGAATTCTGCTGACATTTAAAAATGCTTCGGAACTCTTCCATTGTTCTCGGAAATCTGCTGAAGTTTAAAAATGCTTCGGAACTCTTCCATTGTTCTCGGAAATCTGCTGAAGTTTAAAATGCTTTGGAACTTTTCCATTGTTCTCGAAATTCTGTTGACGTTTAAATATGCTTCGGAATTCTTCCATTGTTCTCGGAATTCCGCTGCCATTTAAAAATGCTTCGGAATTCTTCCATTGTTCTCTGAATTCGGCTGATGTTTAAAAATGCTTCGGAATCTTCCATTGTTCTCGCAATTCCGCTGAAGTTTAAAAATGCTCCGGGACTCTTCCATTCTTCTCGGAATTCTGCTGAAGTTTAAAAATGCTTCGGAATTCTTCCATTGTTCCCGGAATTCAGCTGAAGTTTAAAAATGCTTCGGAACTCTTCCTTTGTTCTCGGAATTCCGTTGATGATTAACAATGCTTCGGAACTCTTCCATTGTTCCCGGAATTCAGCTGAAGTTTAAAAATGCTTCGGAACTCTTCCATTGTTCTCGGAATTCTGATGAAGTTTAAAAATGCTTCGGAACTCTTCCTTTGTACTCGGAATTCCGCTGATGATTAACAATGCTTCGGAACTCTTCCATTGTTCTCGGAATTCTGCTGAAGTTTAAAAATGCTTCAGAATTCTTCAATTGTTCTCGGAATTCTGCTGACATTTAAAAATGCTTCGGAACTCTTCCATTGTTCTCGGAAATCTGCTGAAGTTTAAAAATGCTTCGTAACTCTTCCATTGTTCTCGGAAATCTGCTGAAGTTTAAAATGCTTTGGAACTTTTCCATTGTTCTCGGAATTCTGTTGACGTTTAAAAATGCTTCGGAATTCTTCCATTGTTCTCGGAATTCCGCTGCCATTTAAAAATGCTTCGGAACTCTACCATTGTTCTCTGAATTCGGCTGACGTTTAAAAATGCTTCGGAACTCTTCCATTGTTCTCGCAATTCCGCTGAAGTTTAAAAATGCTCCAGGACTATTCCATTCTTTTCGGAATTCTGCTGAAGTTTAAAAATTCTTCAGAACTCTTCAATTGTTCTCGGAATTCTGCTGACATTTAAAAATGCTTCGGAACTCTTCCATTGTTCTCGGAAATCTGCTGAAGTTTAAAAATGCTTCGTAACTCTTCCATTGTTCTCGGAAATCTGCTGAAGTTTAAAATGCTTTGGAACTTTTCCATTGTTCTCGGAATTCTGTTGACGTTTAAAAATGCTTCGGAATTCTTCCATTGTTCTCGGAATTCCGCTGCCATTTAAAAATGCTTCGGAACTCTACCATTGTTCTCTGAATTCGGCTGACGTTTAAAAATGCTTCGGAACTCTTCCATTGTTCTCGCAATTCCGCTGAAGTTTAAAAATGCTCCAGGACTCTTCCATTCTTTTCGGAATTCTGCTGAAGTTTAAAAATTCTTCGGAATTCTTCCATTGTTCTCGGAATTCCGCTGAAGTTTAAAAATGCTTCGGAATTCTTCCATTGTTCCCGGAATTCAGCTGAAGTTTAAAAATGCTTCGGAACTCTTAGTTTGTTTTCGGAATTCCGCTTGTGTTTAAAAATGCTTCGGAACTCTTCCATTGTTCTCGGAATTCCGCTGTGTTAAAAAATGCTTCGGAACGCTTCCATTGTTCTCAGAATTATGCTAAAGTTTAAAAATGCTCGGAACTCTTCCATTGTTCTCAGAATTGCGCTGACGTTTAAAAATGCTTCGGACATCTTCCATTGTTCTCGGAATTCCGCTGACGTTTAAAAATGCTTTGGAACTCTTACATTGTTCTCGGAATTCCGTTGACGTTTAAAAGTGCTTCGGAACTCTTCAATTGCTCTCGGAATTCCGCTGAAGTCTAAATATGCTTCGGAACTCTTCCATTGTTCCCGGAATTCCGCTGAAGTTTAAAAATGCTACGGAACTCTTCCTTTGTTCTCGGAATTCCGCTGCAGTTTAAAAATGCTCCGGAACTCTTCCATTGTACTCGGAATTCTGCTGAAGTTTAAAAAGTCTTCAGAACTCTTCCATTGTTCTCGGAATTCCGCTGAAGTTTAAAAATGCTTCGGAATTCTTCCATTGTTCCCGGAATTCAGCTGAAGTTTAAAATGCTTTGGAAATCTTCCTTTGTTCTCGGAATTCCGCTGAAGTTTAAAAATGCTTCGGAACTCTTCCATTGTTCTCGGAATTCTGCTGTAATTTAAAAATGCTTCGGAACTCTTCCATTGTTCTTGGAATTCTGATGAAGTTTAAAAATGCTTCGGAACTCTTCCTTTGTACTCGGAATTCCGTTGACGATTAACAATGCTTCGGAACTCTTCCATTGCTCCCGGAATTCAGCTGAAGTTTAAAAATGCTTCGGAACTCTTCCATTGTTCTCGGAATTCTGATGAAGTTTAAAAATGCTTCGGAACTCTTCCTTTGTTCTCGGAAATCTGCTGAAGTTTAAAAATGCTTCGTAACTCTTCCATTGTTCTCGGAAATCTGCTGAAGTTTAAAATGCTTTGGAACTTTTCCATTGTTCTCGGAATTCTGTTGACGTTTAAAAATGCTTTGGATTTCTTCCATTGTTCTCGGAATTCCGCTGCCATTTAAAAATGCTTCGGAACTCTTCCATTGTTCTCTGAATTCGGCTGACGTTTAAAAATGCTTCGGAACTCTTCCATTGTTCTCGCAATTCCGCTGAAGTTTAAAAATGCTCTGGGACTCTTCCATTCTTCTCGGAATTCTGCTGAAGTTTAAAAATTCTTCGGAATTCTTCCATTGTTCTCGGAATTCCACTGAAGTTTAAAAATGCTTTGGAATTCTTCCATTGTTCCCGGAATTCAGCTGAAGTTTAAAAATGTTTCGGAACTCTTCCTTTGTTCTCGGAATTCCGCTGATGTTTAAAAAGGCTTCGGAACTCTTCCATTGTTCTCGTAATTCTGCTGAAGTTTAAAAATGCTTCGGATCTCTTCCATAGTTTCCGGAATTCCACTGAAGTTTAAAAATGCTTCGGAACTCTTCCATTTTTCTCGGAATTCCGCTGAAGTTTAAAAAGCCTTCGGAACTCTTCCATTGTTCTCGGAATTCGGTTGACGTTTAAAAATGCTTCGGAACTCTTCCATTGTTTTCGGAATTACGCTGACGTTTAAAAATGCTTCGCAACTCTTCCATTGTTCTCGGAAATCCATTGACATTTAAAAATGCTTCGGAACTCTTCAATTGTTCTCGGAATTCTGCTGACATTTAAAAATTCTTCAAAACTCTTCCATTGTTCTTGGAATTCTGCTGGAGTTTAAAAATGCTTCGGAACTCTTCCATTGTTCCCGGAATTCCGCTGAAGTTTAAAAATGCTTCGGAATTCTTCCATTGTTCCCGGAATTCAGCTGAAGTTTAAAAATTCTTCGGAACTCTTCCTTTGTTCTCGGAATTCCGCTGATGTTTAAAAATGCTTCGGTACTCTTCCATTGTTCTCAGAATTCTGCTAAAGTTTAAAAATGCTCAGAACTCTTCCATTGTTCTCTGAATTCGGCTGATGTTTAAAAATGCTTCGGAACTCTTCCATTGTTCTCGGAATTCCGCTGAAGTTTAAAAATGCGCCGGGACTCTTCCATTCTTCTCGGAATTCTGCAGAAGTTTAAAAATTCTTTGGAATTCTTCCATTGTTCTCGGAATTCCGCTGAAGTTTAAAAATGCTTCGGAATTCTTCCATTGTTCCCGGAATTCAGCTGAAGTTTAAAAATGCTTGGGAACTTTTCCATTGTTCTCGGAATTCTGTTGACATTTAAAAATGCTTTGGAATTCTTCCATTGTTCTTGGAATTCCACTGCCATTTAAAAATGCTTCGGAACTCTTCCATTGTTCTCTGAATTCGGCTGACGTTTAAAAATACTTCGGAACTCTTCCATTGTTCTCGGAATTCCGCTGAAGTTTAAAAATGCTCCGGGACTCTTCCATTCTTCTCGGAATTCTGCTGAAGTTTAAAAATTCTTCGGAACACTTCCATTGTTCTCGTAATTCTGCTGAAGTTTAAAAATGCTTCGGATCTCTTCCATAGTTTCCGGAATTCCACTGAAGTTTAAAAATGCTTCGGAACTCTTCCATTGTTCTCGGAATTCCGCTGAAGTTTAAAAATCCTTCGGAACTCTTCCATTGTTCTCGGAATACGGTTGACGTTTAAAAATGCTTCGGAACTCTTCCATTGTTTTTGGAATTACGCTGACGTTTAAAAGTGCTTTGGAACTGTTCCATTGTTCTCGGAAATCCGTTGACATTTAAAAATGCTTCGGAACTCTTCAATTGTTCTGGGAATTCTGCTGACATTTAAAAATGCTTCGGAATTCTTCCATTGTTCTCTGAATTCGGCTGACGTTTAAAAATGCTTCGGAACTCTTCCATTGTTCTCGGAATTCCGCTGAAGTTTAAAAATGCTCCGGGACTCTTCCATTGTTCTCGGAATTCTGCTGAAGTTTAAAAATTCTTCGGAATTCTTCCATTGTTCTCGGAATTCCGCTGAAGTTTAAAAATGCTTCGGAATTCTTCCATTGTTCCCGGAATTCAGCTGAAGTTTAAAAATGCTTCGGAACTCTTCCTTTGTTCTCGGAATTCCGCTGATGTTTAAAAATACTTCGGAACATTTCCATTGTTCTCGGAATTCCGCTGAAGTTTAAAAATGCTTCGGAACTTTTCCATTGTTCTCAGAATTCTGCTAAAGTTTAAAAATGCTCGGAACTCTTCCATTGTTCTCTGAATTCGGCTGACGTTTAAAAATGCTTCGTAACTCTTCCTTTGTACTCGGAATTCCGCTGACGATTAACAATGCTTCGGAACTCTTCCATTGTTCTCGGAATTCTTCTGAAGTTTAAAAATGCTTAGGAACTCTTCAATTGTTCTCGGAATTCTGCTGACATTTAAAAATGCTTCGGAACTCTTCCTTTGTTCTCGGAAATCTGCTGAAGTTTAAAAATGCTTCGGAACTCTTCCATTGTTCTCGGAAATCTGCTGAAGTTTAAAATGCTTTGGAACTTTTCCATTGTTCTCGGAATTCTGTTGACGTTTAAAAATGCTTCGGAATTCTACCATTGTTCTCTGAATTCGGCTGACGTTTAAAAATGCTTCGGAACTCTTCCATTGTTCTCGCAATTCCGCTGAAGTTTAAAAATGCTCCAGGACTCTTCCATTCTTTTCGGAATTCTGCTGAAGTTTAAAAATTCTTCGGAATTCTTCCATTGTTCTCGGAATTCCGCTGAAGTTTAAAAATGCTTCGGAATTCTTCCATTGTTCCCGGAATTCAGCTGAAGTTTAAAAATGCTTCGGAACTCTTAGTTTGTTTTCGGAATTCCGCTTGTGTTTAAAAATGCTTCGGAACTCTTCCATTGTTCTCGGAATTCCGCTGTGTTAAAAAATGCTTCGGAACGCTTCCATTGTTCTCAGAATTATGCTAAAGTTTAAAAATGCTCGGAACTCTTCCATTGTTCTCAGAATTGCGCTGACGTTTAAAAATGCTTCGGACATCTTCCATTGTTCTCGGAATTCCGCTGACGTTTAAAAATGCTTTGGAACTCTTACATTGTTCTCGGAATTCCGTTGACGTTTAAAAGTGCTTCGGAACTCTTCAATTGCTCTCGGAATTCCGCTGAAGTCTAAATATGCTTCGGAACTCTTCCATTGTTCCCGGAATTCCGCTGAAGTTTAAAAATGCTACGGAACTCTTCCTTTGTTCTCGGAATTCCGCTGCAGTTTAAAAATGCTCCGGAACTCTTCCATTGTACTCGGAATTCTGCTGAAGTTTAAAAAGTCTTCAGAACTCTTCCATTGTTCTCGGAATTCCGCTGAAGTTTAAAAATGCTTCGGAATTCTTCCATTGTTCCCGGAATTCAGCTGAAGTTTAAAATGCTTTGGAAATCTTCCTTTGTTCTCGGAATTCCGCTGAAGTTTAAAAATGCTTCGGAACTCTTCCATTGTTCTCGGAATTCTGCTGTAATTTAAAAATGCTTCGGAACTCTTCCATTGTTCTTGGAATTCTGATGAAGTTTAAAAATGCTTCGGAACTCTTCCTTTGTACTCGGAATTCCGTTGACGATTAACAATGCTTCGGAACTCTTCCATTGCTCCCGGAATTCAGCTGAAGTTTAAAAATGCTTCGGAACTCTTCCATTGTTCTCGGAATTCTGATGAAGTTTAAAAATGCTTCGGAACTCTTCCTTTGTTCTCGGAAATCTGCTGAAGTTTAAAAATGCTTCGTAACTCTTCCATTGTTCTCGGAAATCTGCTGAAGTTTAAAATGCTTTGGAACTTTTCCATTGTTCTCGGAATTCTGTTGACGTTTAAAAATGCTTTGGATTTCTTCCATTGTTCTCGGAATTCCGCTGCCATTTAAAAATGCTTCGGAACTCTTCCATTGTTCTCTGAATTCGGCTGACGTTTAAAAATGCTTCGGAACTCTTCCATTGTTCTCGCAATTCCGCTGAAGTTTAAAAATGCTCTGGGACTCTTCCATTCTTCTCGGAATTCTGCTGAAGTTTAAAAATTCTTCGGAATTCTTCCATTGTTCTCGGAATTCCACTGAAGTTTAAAAATGCTTTGGAATTCTTCCATTGTTCCCGGAATTCAGCTGAAGTTTAAAAATGTTTCGGAACTCTTCCTTTGTTCTCGGAATTCCGCTGATGTTTAAAAAGGCTTCGGAACTCTTCCATTGTTCTCGTAATTCTGCTGAAGTTTAAAAATGCTTCGGATCTCTTCCATAGTTTCCGGAATTCCACTGAAGTTTAAAAATGCTTCGGAACTCTTCCATTTTTCTCGGAATTCCGCTGAAGTTTAAAAAGCCTTCGGAACTCTTCCATTGTTCTCGGAATTCGGTTGACGTTTAAAAATGCTTCGGAACTCTTCCATTGTTTTCGGAATTACGCTGACGTTTAAAAATGCTTCGCAACTCTTCCATTGTTCTCGGAAATCCATTGACATTTAAAAATGCTTCGGAACTCTTCAATTGTTCTCGGAATTCTGCTGACATTTAAAAATTCTTCAAAACTCTTCCATTGTTCTTGGAATTCTGCTGGAGTTTAAAAATGCTTCGGAACTCTTCCATTGTTCCCGGAATTCCGCTGAAGTTTAAAAATGCTTCGGAATTCTTCCATTGTTCCCGGAATTCAGCTGAAGTTTAAAAATTCTTCGGAACTCTTCCTTTGTTCTCGGAATTCCGCTGATGTTTAAAAATGCTTCGGTACTCTTCCATTGTTCTCAGAATTCTGCTAAAGTTTAAAAATGCTCAGAACTCTTCCATTGTTCTCTGAATTCGGCTGATGTTTAAAAATGCTTCGGAACTCTTCCATTGTTCTCGGAATTCCGCTGAAGTTTAAAAATGCGCCGGGACTCTTCCATTCTTCTCGGAATTCTGCAGAAGTTTAAAAATTCTTTGGAATTCTTCCATTGTTCTCGGAATTCCGCTGAAGTTTAAAAATGCTTCGGAATTCTTCCATTGTTCCCGGAATTCAGCTGAAGTTTAAAAATGCTTGGGAACTTTTCCATTGTTCTCGGAATTCTGTTGACATTTAAAAATGCTTTGGAATTCTTCCATTGTTCTTGGAATTCCACTGCCATTTAAAAATGCTTCGGAACTCTTCCATTGTTCTCTGAATTCGGCTGACGTTTAAAAATACTTCGGAACTCTTCCATTGTTCTCGGAATTCCGCTGAAGTTTAAAAATGCTCCGGGACTCTTCCATTCTTCTCGGAATTCTGCTGAAGTTTAAAAATTCTTCGGAACACTTCCATTGTTCTCGTAATTCTGCTGAAGTTTAAAAATGCTTCGGATCTCTTCCATAGTTTCCGGAATTCCACTGAAGTTTAAAAATGCTTCGGAACTCTTCCATTGTTCTCGGAATTCCGCTGAAGTTTAAAAATCCTTCGGAACTCTTCCATTGTTCTCGGAATACGGTTGACGTTTAAAAATGCTTCGGAACTCTTCCATTGTTTTTGGAATTACGCTGACGTTTAAAAGTGCTTTGGAACTGTTCCATTGTTCTCGGAAATCCGTTGACATTTAAAAATGCTTCGGAACTCTTCAATTGTTCTGGGAATTCTGCTGACATTTAAAAATGCTTCGGAATTCTTCCATTGTTCTCTGAATTCGGCTGACGTTTAAAAATGCTTCGGAACTCTTCCATTGTTCTCGGAATTCCGCTGAAGTTTAAAAATGCTCCGGGACTCTTCCATTGTTCTCGGAATTCTGCTGAAGTTTAAAAATTCTTCGGAATTCTTCCATTGTTCTCGGAATTCCGCTGAAGTTTAAAAATGCTTCGGAATTCTTCCATTGTTCCCGGAATTCAGCTGAAGTTTAAAAATGCTTCGGAACTCTTCCTTTGTTCTCGGAATTCCGCTGATGTTTAAAAATACTTCGGAACATTTCCATTGTTCTCGGAATTCCGCTGAAGTTTAAAAATGCTTCGGAACTTTTCCATTGTTCTCAGAATTCTGCTAAAGTTTAAAAATGCTCGGAACTCTTCCATTGTTCTCTGAATTCGGCTGACGTTTAAAAATGCTTCGTAACTCTTCCTTTGTACTCGGAATTCCGCTGACGATTAACAATGCTTCGGAACTCTTCCATTGTTCTCGGAATTCTTCTGAAGTTTAAAAATGCTTAGGAACTCTTCAATTGTTCTCGGAATTCTGCTGACATTTAAAAATGCTTCGGAACTCTTCCTTTGTTCTCGGAAATCTGCTGAAGTTTAAAAATGCTTCGGAACTCTTCCATTGTTCTCGGAAATCTGCTGAAGTTTAAAATGCTTTGGAACTTTTCCATTGTTCTCGGAATTCTGTTGACGTTTAAAAATGCTTCGGAATTCTTCCATTGTTCTCGGAATTCCGCTGCCATTTAAAAATGCTTCGGAACTCTTCCATTGTTCTCTGAATTCGGCTGATGTTTAAAAATGCTTCGGAACTCTTCCATTGTTCTCGCAATTCCGCTGAAGTTTAAAAATGCTCCGGGACTCTTCCATTCTTCTCGGAATTCTGCTGAAGTTTAAAAATGCTTCGGAATTCTTCCATTGTTCCCGGAATTCAGCTGAAGTTTAAAAATGCTTCGGAACTCTTCCTTTGTTCTCGGAATTCCGTTGACGATTAACAATGCTTCGGAACTCTTCCATTGCTCCCGGAATTCAGCTGAAGTTTAAAAATGCTTCGGAACTCTTCCATTGTTCTCTGAATTCGGCTGACGTTTAAAAATGCTTCGGAACTCTTCCATTGTTCTCGCAATTCCGCTGAAGTTTAAAAATGCTCCGGGACTCTTCCATTCTTCTCGGAATTCTGCTGAAGTTTAAAAATTCTTCGGAATTCTTCCATTGTTCTCGGAATTCCACTGAAGTTTAAAAATGCTTTGGAATTCTTCCATTGTTACCGGAATTCAGCTGAAGTTTAAAAATGTTTCGGAACTCTTCCTTTGTTCTCGGAATTCCGCTGATGTTTAAAAATGCTTCGGAACTCTTCCATTGTTCTCGTAATTCTGCTGAAGTTTAAAAATGCTTCGGATCTCTTCCATAGTTTCCGGAATTCCACTGAAGTTTAAAAATGCTTCGGAACTCTTCCATTTTTCTCGGAATTCCGCTGAAGTTTAAAAAGCCTTCGGAACTCTTCCATTGTTCTCGGAATTCGGTTGACGTTTAAAAATGCTTCGGAACTCTTCCATTGTTTTCGGAATTACGCTGACGTTTAAAAATGCTTCGCAACTCTTCCATTGTTCTCGGAAATCCATTGACATTTAAAAATGCTTCGGAACTCTTCAATTGTTCTCGGAATTCTGCTGACATTTAAAAATTCTTCAAAACTCTTCCATTGTTCTTGGAATTCTGCTGGAGTTTAAAAATGCTTCGGAACTCTTCCATTGTTCCCGGAATTCCACTGAAGTTTAAAAATGCTTCGGAATTCTTCCATTGTTCCCGGAATTCAGCTGAAGTTTAAAAATTCTTCGGAACTCTTCCTTTGTTCTCGAAATTCCGCTGATGTTTAAAAATGCTTCGGTACTCTTCCATTGTTCTTGGAATTCCACTGCCATTTAAAAATGCTTCGGAACTCTTCCATTGTTCTCTGAATTCGGCTGACGTTTAAAAATACTTCGGAACTCTTCCATTGTTCTCGGAATTCCGCTGAAGTTTAAAAATGCTCCGGGACTCTTCCATTCTTCTCGGAATTCTGCTGAAGTTTAAAAATTCTTCGGAACACTTCCATTGTTCTCGTAATTCTGCTGAAGTTTAAAAATGCTTCGGATCTCTTCCATAGTTTCCGGAATTCCACTGAAGTTTAAAAATGCTTCGGAACTCTTCCATTGTTCTCGGAATTCCGCTGAAGTTTAAAAATCCTTCGGAACTCTTCCATTGTTCTCGGAATACGGTTGACGTTTAAAAATGCTTCGGAACTCTTCCATTGTTTTTGGAATTACGCTGACGTTTAAAAGTGCTTTGGAACTGTTCCATTGTTCTCGGAAATCCGTTGACATTTAAAAATGCTTCGGAACTCTTCAATTGTTCTGGGAATTCTGCTGACATTTAAAAATGCTTCGGAATTCTTCCATTGTTCTCTGAATTCGGCTGACGTTTAAAAATGCTTCGGAACTCTTCCATTGTTCTCGGAATTGCGCTGAAGTTTAAAAATGCTCCGGGACTCTTCCATTGTTCTCGGAATTCTGCTGAAGTTTAAAAATTCTTCGGAATTCTTCCATTGTTCTCGGAATTCCGCTGAAGTTTAAAAATGCTTCGGAATTCTTCCATTGTTCCCGGAATTCAGCTGAAGTTTAAAAATGCTTCGGAACTCTTCCTTTGTTCTCGGAATTCCGCTGATGTTTAAAAATACTTCGGAACTTTTCCATTGTTCTCAGAATTCTGCTAAAGTTTAAAAATGCTCGGAACTCTTCCATTGTTCTCTGAATTCGGCTGACGTTTAAAAATGCTTCGGAACTCTTCCTTTGTACTCGGAATTCCGCTGACGATTAACAATGCTTCGGAACTCTTCCATTGTTCTCGGAATTCTGCTGAAGTTTAAAAATGCTTAGGAACTCTTCAATTGTTCTCGGAATTCTGCTGACATTTAAAAATGCTTCGGAACTCTTCCTTTGTTCTCGGAAATCTGCTGAAGTTTAAAAATGCTTCGGAACTCTTCCATTGTTCTCGGAAATCTGCTGAAGTTTAAAATGCTTTGGAACTTTTCCATTGTTCTCGGAATTCTGTTGACGTTTAAAAATGCTTCGGAATTCTTCCATTGTTCTCGGAATTCCGCTGCCATTTAAAAATGCTTCGGAACTCTTCCATTGTTCTCTGAATTCGGCTGATGTTTAAAAATGCTTCGGAACTCTTCCATTGTTCTCGCAATTCCGCTGAAGTTTAAAAATGCTCCGGGACTCTTCCATTCTTCTCGGAATTCTGCTGAAGTTTAAAAATGCTTCGGAATTCTTCCATTGTTCCCGGAATTCAGCTGAAGTTTAAAAATGCTTCGGAACTCTTCCTTTGTTCTCGGAATTCCGTTGACGATTAACAATGCTTCGGAACTCTTCCATTGCTCCCGGAATTCAGCTGAAGTTTAAAAATGCTTCGGAACTCTTCCTTTGTACTCGGAATTCCGCTGACGATTAACAATGCTTCGGAACTCTTCCATTGTTCTCGGAATTCTGCTGAAGTTTAAAAATGCTTCAGAACTCTTCAATTGTTCTCGGAATTCTGCTGACATTTAAAAATGCTTCGGAACTCTTCCATTGTTCTCGGAAATCTGCTGAAGATTAAAAATGCTTCGTAACTCTTCCATTGTTCTCGGAAATCTGCTGAAGTTTAAAATGCTTTGGAACTTTTCCATTGTTCTCGGAATTCTGTTGACGTTTAAAAATCCTTCGGAACTCTTCCATTGTTCTCGGAATACGGTTGACGTTTAAAAATGCTTCGGAACTCTTCCATTGTTTTTGGAATTACGCTGACGTTTAAAAGTGCTTCGGAACTGTTCCACTGTTCTCGGAAATCCGTTGACATTTAAAAATGCTTCGGAACTCTTCAATTGTTCTGGGAATTCTGCTGACATTTAAAAATGCTTTGGAACTCTTCCATTGTTCTCGGAAATCTGCAGAAGTTTAAAAATGCTTCGGAACTCTTCCATTGTTCTCGGAAATCTGCGGAAGTTTAAAATGCTTTGGAACGTTTCCATTGTTCTCGGAATTCTGTTGACGTTTAAAAATGCTTCGGAACTCTTCCATTGTTCTCGGAATTCCGCTGAAGTTTAAAAATGCTCCGGGACTCTTCCATTGTTCTCGGAATTCTGCTGAAGTTTAAAAATTCTTCGGAATTCTTCCATTGTTCTCGGAATTCCGCTGAAGTTTAAAAATGCTTCGGAATTCTTCCATTGTTCCCGGAATTCAGCTGAAGTTTAAAAATGCTTCGGAACTCTTCCTTTGTTCTCGGAATTCCGCTGATGTTTAAAAATACTTCGGAACATTTCCATTGTTCTCGGAATTCCGCTGAAGTTTAAAAATGCTTCGGAACTCTTCCATTGTTCTCAGAATTCTGCTAAAGTTTAAAAATGCTCGGAACTCTTCCATTGTTCTCTGAATTCGGCTGACGTTTAAAAATGCTTCGGAACTCTTCCTTTGTACTCGGAATTCCGCTGACGATTAACAATGCTTCGGAACTCTTCCATTGTTCTCGGAATTCTGCTGAAGTTTAAAAATGCTTAGGAACTTTTCCATTGTTCTCGAAATTCTGTTGACGTTTAAAAATGCTTCGGAATTCTTCCATTGTTCTCGGAATTCCGCTGCCATTTAAAAATGCTTCGGAACTCTTCCATTGTTCTCTGAATTCGGCTGATGTTTAAAAATGCTTCGGAATCTTCCATTGTTCTCGCAATTCCGCTGAAGTTTAAAAATGCTCCAGGACTCTTCCATTCTTCTCGGAATTCTGCTGAAGTTTAAAAATGCTTCGGAATTCTTCCATTGTTCCCGGAATTCAGCTGAAGTTTAAAAATGCTTCGGAACTCTTCCTTTGTTCTCGGAATTCCGTTGACGATTAACAATGCTTCGGAACTCTTCCATTGCTCCCGGAATTCAGCTGAAGTTTAAAAATGCTTCGGAACTCTTCCATTGTTCTCGGAATTCTGATGAAGTTTAAAAATGCTTCGGAACTCTTCCTTTGTACTCGGAATTCCGCTGACGATTAACAATGCTTCGGAACTCTTCCATTGTTCTCGGAATTCTGCTGAAGTTTAAAAATGCTTCAGAACTCTTCAATTGTTCTCGGAATTCTGCTGACATTTAAAAATGCTTCGGAACTCTTCCATTGTTCTCGGAAATCTGCTGAAGTTTAAAAATGCTTCGTAACTCTTCCATTGTTCTCGGAAATCTGCTGAAGTTTAAAATGCTTTGGAACTTTTCCATTGTTCTCGGAATTCTGTTGACGTTTAAAAATGCTTCGGAATTCTTCCATTGTTCTCGGAATTCCGCTGCCATTTAAAAATGCTTCGGAACTCTACCATTGTTCTCTGAATTCGGCTGACGTTTAAAAATGCTTCGGAACTCTTCCATTGTTCTCGCAATTCCGCTGAAGTTTAAAAATGCTCCAGGACTCTTCCATTCCTTTCGGAATTCTGCTGAAGTTTAAAAATTCTTCGGAATTCTTCCATTGTTCTCGGAATTCCGCTGAAGTTTAAAAATGCTTCGGAATTCTTCCATTGTTCCCGGAATTCAGCTGAAGTTTAAAAATGCTTCGGAACTCTTCCTTTGTTCTCGGAATTCCGCTTGTGTTTAAAAATGCTTCGGAACTCTTCCATTGTTCTCGGAATTCCGCTGTGTTAAAAAATGCTTCGGAACGCTTCCATTGTTCTCAGAATTCTGCTAAAGTTTAAAAATGCTCGGAACTCTTCCATTGTTCTCAGAATTGCGCTGACGTTTAAAAATGCTTCGGACATCTTCCATTGTTCTCGGAATTCCGCTGACGTTTAAAAATGCTTTGGAACTCTTACATTGTTCTCGGAATTCCGTTGACGTTTAAAAGTGCTTCGGAACTCTTCAATTGTTCTCGGAATTCCGCTGAAGTCTAAATATGCTTCGGAACTCTTCCATTGTTCCCGGAATTCCGCTGAAGTTTAAAAATGCTACGGAACTCTTCCTTTGTTCTCGGAATTCCGCTGCAGTTTAAAAATGCTCCGGAACTCTTCCATTGTACTCGGAATTCTGCTGAAGTTTAAAAAGTCTTCAGAACTCTTCCATTGTTCTCGGAATTCCGCTGAAGTTTAAAAATGCTTCGGAATTCTTCCATTGTTCCCGGAATTCAGCTGAAGTTTAAAATGCTTTGGAAATCTTCCTTTGTTCTCGGAATTCCGCTGAAGTTTAAAAATGCTTCGGAACGCTTCCATTGTTCTCGGAATTCTGCTGTAATTTAAAAATGCTTCGGAACTCTTCCATTGTTCTTGGAATTCTGATGAAGTTTAAAAATGCTTCGGAACTCTTCCTTTGTACTCGGAATTCCGTTGACGATTAACAATGCTTCGGAACTCTTCCATTGCTCCCGGAATTCAGCTGAAGTTTAAAAATGCTTCGGAACTCTTCCATTGTTCTCGGAATTCTGATGAAGTTTAAAAATGCTTCGGAACTCTTCCTTTGTTCTCGGAAATCTGCTGAAGTTTAAAAATGCTTCGTAACTCTTCCATTGTTCTCGGAAATCTGCTGAAGTTTAAAATGCTTTGGAACTTTTCCATTGTTCTCGGAATTCTGTTGACGTTTAAAAATGCTTCGGAATTCTTCCATTGTTCTCGGAATTCCGCTGACATTTAAAATTGCTTTGGAACTCTTCCATTGTTCTCGGAAATCTGCAGAAGTTTAAAAATGCTTCGGAACTCTTCCATTGTTCTCGGAAATCTGCGGAAGTTTAAAATGCTTTGGAACGTTTCCATTGTTCTCGGAATTCTGTTGACGTTTAAAAATGCTTCGGAATTCTTCCATTGTTCTCGGAATTCCGCTGCCATTTAAAAATGCTTCGGAACTCTTCCATTGTTCTCTGAATTCGGCTGACGTTTAAAAATGCTTCGGAACTCTTCCATTGTTCTCGGAATTCCGCTGAAGTTTAAAAATGCTCCGGGACTCTTCCATTGTTCTCGGAATTCTGCTGAAGTTTAAAAATTCTTCGGAATTCTTCCATTGTTCTCGGAATTCCGCTGAAGTTTAAAAATGCTTCGGAATTCTTCCATTGTTCCCGGAATTCAGCTGAAGTTTAAAAATGCTTCGGAACTCTTCCTTTGTTCTCGGAATTCCGCTGATGTTTAAAAATACTTCGGAACATTTCCATTGTTCTCGGAATTCCGCTGAAGTTTAAAAATGCTTCGGAACTCTTCCATTGTTCTCAGAATTCTGCTAAAGTTTAAAAATGCTCGGAACTCTTCCATTGTTCTCTGAATTCGGCTGACGTTTAAAAATGCTTCAGAACTCTTCCTTTGTACTCGGAATTCCGCTGACGATTAACAATGCTTCGGAACTCTTCCATTGTTCTCGGAATTCTGCTGAAGTTTAAAAATGCTTAGGAACTCTTCAATTGTTCTCGGAATTCTGCTGACATTTAAAAATGCTTCGGAACTCTTCCATTGTTCTCGGAAATCTGCTGAAGTTTAAAAATGCTTCGGAACTCTTCCATTGTTCTCGGAAATCTGCTGAAGTTTAAAATGCTTTGGAACTTTTCCATTGTTCTCGAAATTCTGTTGACGTTTAAAAATGCTTCGGAATTCTTCCATTGTTCTCGGAATTCCGCTGCCATTTAAAAATGCTTCGGAACTATTCCATTGTTCTCTGAATTCGGCTGATGTTTAAAAATGCTTCGGAATCTTCCATTGTTCTCGCAATTCCGCTGATGTTTAAAAATGCTCCGGGACTCTTCCATTGTTCTCAGAATTGCGCTGACGTTTAAAAATGCTTCGGACATCTTCCATTGTTCTCGGAATTCCGCTGACGTTTAAAAATGCTTTGGAACTCTTACATTGTTCTCGGAATTCCGTTGACGTTTAAAAGTGCTTCGGAACTCTTCAATTGTTCTCGGAATTCCGCTGAAGTCTAAATATGCTTCGGAACTCTTCCATTGTTCCCGAATTCCGCTGAAGTTTAAAAATTCTACGGAACTCTTCCTTTGTTCTCGGAATTCCGCTGCAGTTTAAAAATGCTCCGGAACTCTTCCATTGTACTCGGAATTCTGCTGAAGTTTAAAAAGTCTTCAGAACTCTTCCATTCTTCTCGGAATTCCGCTGAAGTTTAAAAATGCTTCGGAATTCTTCCATTGTTCCCGGAATTCAGCTGAAGTTTAAAATGCTTTGGAAATCTTCCTTTGTTCTCGGAATTCCGCTGAAGTTTAAAAATGCTTCGGAACGCTTCCATTGTTCTCGGAATTCTGCTGTAATTTAAAAATGCTTCGGAACTCTTCCATTGTTCTTGGAATTCTGATGAAGTTTAAAAATGCTTCGGAACTCTTCCTTTGTACTCGGAATTCCGTTGACGATTAACAATGCTTCGGAACTCTTCCATTGCTCCCGGAATTCAGCTGAAGTTTAAAAATGCTTCGGAACTCTTCCATTGTTCTCGGAATTCTGATGAAGTTTAAAAATGCTTCGGAACTCTTCCTTTGTTCTCGGAAATCTGCTGAAGTTTAAAAATGCTTCGTAACTCTTCCATTGTTCTCGGAAATCTGCTGAAGTTTAAAATGCTTTGGAACTTTTCCATTGTTCTCGGAATTCTGTTGACGTTTAAAAATGCTTCGGAATTCTTCCATTGTTCTCGGAATTCCGCTGACATTTAAAATTGCTTTGGAACTCTTCCATTGTTCTCGGAAATCTGCAGAAGTTTAAAAATGCTTCGGAACTCTTCCATTGTTCTCGGAAATCTGCGGAAGTTTAAAATGCTTTGGAACGTTTCCATTGTTCTCGGAATTCTGTTGACGTTTAAAAATGCTTCGGAATTCTTCCATTGTTCTCGGAATTCCGCTGCCATTTAAAAATGCTTCGGAACTCTTCCATTGTTCTCTGAATTCGGCTGACGTTTAAAAATGCTTCGGAACTCTTCCATTGTTCTCGGAATTCCGCTGAAGCTTAAAAATGCTCCGGGACTCTTCCATTGTTCTCGGAATTCTGCTGAAGTTTAAAAATTCTTCGGAATTCTTCCATTGTTCTCGGAATTCCGCTGAAGTTTAAAAATGCTTCGGAATTCTTCCATTGTTCCCGGAATTCAGCTGAAGTTTAAAAATGCTTCGGAACTCTTCCTTTGTTCTCGGAATTCCGCTGATGTTTAAAAATACTTCGGAACATTTCCATTGTTCTCGGAATTCCGCTGAAGTTTAAAAATGCTTCGGAACTCTTCCATTGTTCTCAGAATTCTGCTAAAGTTTAAAAATGCTCGGAACTCTTCCATTGTTCTCTGAATTCGGCTGACGTTTAAAAATGCTTCAGAACTCTTCCTTTGTACTCGGAATTCCGCTGACGATTAACAATGCTTCGGAACTCTTCCATTGTTCTCGGAATTCTGCTGAAGTTTAAAAATGCTTAGGAACTCTTCAATTGTTCTCGGAATTCTGCTGACATTTAAAAATGCTTCGGAACTCTTCCATTGTTCTCGGAAATCTGCTGAAGTTTAAAAATGCTTCGGAACTCTTCCATTGTTCTCGGAAATCTGCTGAAGTTTAAAATGCTTTGGAACTTTTCCATTGTTCTCGAAATTCTGTTGACGTTTAAAAATGCTTCGGAATTCTTCCATTGTTCTCGGAATTCCGCTGCCATTTAAAAATGCTTCGGAACTCTTCCATTGTTCTCTGAATTCGGCTGATGTTTAAAAATGCTTCGGAATCTTCCATTGTTCTCGCAATTCCGCTGATGTTTAAAAATGCTCCGGGACTCTTCCATTGTTCTCAGAATTGCGCTGACGTTTAAAAATGCTTCGGACATCTTCCATTGTTCTCGGAATTCCGCTGACGTTTAAAAATGCTTTGGAACTCTTACATTGTTCTCGGAATTCCGTTGACGTTTAAAAGTGCTTCGGAACTCTTCAATTGTTCTCGGAATTCCGCTGAAGTCTAAATATGCTTCGGAACTCTTCCATTGTTCCCGAATTCCGCTGAAGTTTAAAAATTCTACGGAACTCTTCCTTTGTTCTCGGAATTCCGCTGCAGTTTAAAAATGCTCCGGAACTCTTCCATTGTACTCGGAATTCTGCTGAAGTTTAAAAAGTCTTCAGAACTCTTCCATTCTTCTCGGAATTCCGCTGAAGTTTAAAAATGCTTCGGAATTCTTCCATTGTTCCCGGAATTCAGCTGAAGTTTAAAATGCTTTGGAAATCTTCCTTTGTTCTCGGAATTCCGCTGAAGTTTAAAAATGCTTCGGAACTCTTCCATTGTTCTCGGAATTCTGCTGTAATTTAAAAATGCTTCGGAACTCTTCCATTGTTCTTGGAATTCTGATGAAGTTTAAAAATGCTTCGGAACTCTTCCTTTGTACTCGGAATTCCGTTGACGATTAACAATGCTTCGGAACTCTTCCATTGCTCCCGGAATTCAGCTGAAGTTTAAAAATGCTTCGGAACTCTTCCATTGTTCTCGGAATTCTGATGAAGTTTAAAAATGCTTCGGAACTCTTCCTTTGTTCTCGGAAATCTGCTGAAGTTTAAAAATGCTTCGTAACTCTTCCATTGTTCTCGGAAATCTGCTGAAGTTTAAAATGCTTTGTAACTTTTCCATTGTTCTCGGAATTCTGTTGACGTTTAAAAATGCTTCGGAATTCTTCCATTGTTCTCGGAATTCCGCTGCCATTTAAAAATGCTTCGGAACTCTTCCATTGTTCTCTGAATTCGGCTGACGTTTAAAAATGCTTCGGAACTCTTCCTTTGTACTCGGAATTCCGCTGACGATTAACAATGCTTCGGAACTCTTCCATTGTTCTCGGAATTCTGCTGAAGTTTAAAAATGCTTCGGAACTCTTCAATTGTTCTCGGAATTCTGCTGACATTTAAAAATGCTTCGGAACTCTTCCATTGTTCTCGGAAATCTGCTGAAGTTTAAAAATGCTTCGTAACTCTTCCATTGTTCTCGGAAATCTGCTGAAGTTTAAAATGCTTTGGAACTTTTCCATTGTTCTCGGAATTCTGTTGACGTTTAAAAATGCTTCGGAATTCTTCCATTGTTCTCGGAATTCCGCTGAAGTTTAAAAATCCTTCGGAACTCTTCCATTGTTCTCGAAATACGGTTGACGTTTAAAAATGCTTCGGAACTCATCCATTGTTTTTGGAATTACGCTGACGTTTAAAAGTGCTTCGGAACTGTTCCATTGTTCTCGGAAATCCCTTGACATTTAAAAATGCTTCGGAACTCTTCAATTGTTCTGGGAATTCTGCTGACATTTAAAAATGCTTTGGAACTCTTCCCTTGTTCTCGGAAATCTGCAGAAGTTTAAAAATGCTTCGGAACTCTTCCATTGTTCTCGGAAATCTGCGGAAGTTTAAAATGCTTTGGAACGTTTCCATTGTTCTCAGAATTCTGTTGACGTTTAAAAATGCTTCGGAATTCTTCCATTGTTCTCGGAATTCCGCTGCCATTTAAAAATGCTTCGGAACTCTTCCATTGTTCTCTGAATTCGGCTGACGTTTAAAAATGCTTCGGAACTCTTCCATTGTTCTCGGAATTCCGCTGAAGTTTAAAAATGCTCCAGGACTTTTCCATTGTTCTCGGAATTCTGCTGAAGTTTAAAAATTCTTCGGAATTCTTCCATTGTTCTCGGAATTCCGCTGAAGTTTAAAAATGCTTCGGAATTCTTCCATTGTTCCCGGAATTCAGCTGAAGTTTAAAAATGCTTCGGAACTCTTCCTTTGTTCTCGGAATTCCGCTGATGTTTAAAAATACTTCGGAACATTTCCATTGTTCTCGGAATTCCGCTGAAGTTTAAAAATGCTTCGGAACTCTTCCATTGTTCTCAGAATTCTGCTAAAGTTTAAAAATGCTCGGAACTCTTCCATTGTTGTCTGAATTCGGCTGACGTTTAAAAATGCTTCGGAACTCTTCCTTTGTACTCGGAATTCCGCTGACGATTAACAATGCTTCGGAACTCTTCCATTGTTCTCGGAATTCTGCTGAAGTTTAAAAATGCTTAGGAACTCTTCAATTGTTCTCGGAATTCTGCTGACATTTAAAAATGCTTCGGAACTCTTCCATTGTTCTCGGAAATCTGCTGAAGTTTAAAAATGCTTCGGAACTCTTCCATTGTTCTCGGAAATCTGCTGAAGTTTAAAATGCTTTGGAACTTTTCCATTGTTCTCGAAATTCTGTTGACGTTTAAAAATGCTTCGGAATTCTTCCATTGTTCTCGGAATTCCGCTGCCATTTAAAAATGCTTCGGAACTCTTCCATTGTTCTCTGAATTCGGCTGATGTTTAAAAATGCTTCGGAATCTTCCATTGTTCTCGCAATTCCGCTGAAGTTTAAAAATGCTCCGGGACTCTTCCATTCTTCTCGGAATTCTGCTGAAGTTTAAAAATGCTTCGGAATTCTTCCATTGTTCCCGGAATTCAGCTGAAGTTTAAAAATGCTTCGGAACTCTTCCTTTGTTCTCGGAATTCCGTTGACGATTAACAATGCTTCGGAACTCTTCCATTGCTCCCGGAATTCAGCTGAAGTTTAAAAATGCTTCGGAACTTTTCCATTGTTCTCGGAATTCTGATGAAGTTTAAAAATGCTTCGGAACTCTTCCTTTGTACTCGGAATTCCGCTGACGATTAACAATGCTTCGGAACTCTTCCATTGTTCTCGGAATTCTGCTGAAGTTTAAAATTGCTTCAGAACTCTTCAATTGTTCTCGGAATTCTGCTGACATTTAAAAATGCTTCGGAACTCTTCCATTGTTCTCGGAAATCTGCTGAGGTTTAAAAATGCTTCGTAACTCTTCCATTGTTCTCGGAAATCTGCTGAAGTTTAAAATGCTTTGGAACTTTTCCATTGTTCTCGGAATTCTGTTGACGTTTAAAAATGCTTCGGAATTCTTCCATTGTTCTCGGAATTCCGCTGCCATTTAAAAATGCTTCGGAACTCTACCATTGTTCTCTGAATTCAGCTGACGTTTAAAAATGCTTCGGAACTCTTCCATTGTTCTCGCAATTCCGCTGAAGTTTAAAAATGCTCCAGGACTCTTCCATTCTTTTCGGAATTCTCCTGAAGTTTAAAAATTCTTCGGAATTCTTCCATTGTTCTCGGAATTCCGCTGAAGTTTAAAAATGCTTCGGAATTCTTCCATTGTTCCCGGAATTCAGCTAAAGTTTAAAAATGCTTCGGAACTCTTCCTTTGTTCTCGGAATTCCGCTTGTGTTTAAAAATGCTTCGTAACTCTTCCATTGTTCTCGGAATTCCGCTGTGTTAAAAAATGCTTCGGAACGCTTCCATTGTTCTCTGAATTCTGCTAAAGTTTAAAAATGCTCGGACCTCTTCCATTGTTCTCAGAATTGCGCTGACGTTTAAAAATGCTTCGGACATCTTCCATTGTTCTCGGAATTCCGCTGACGTTTAAAAATGCTTTGGAACTCTTACATTGTTCTCGGAATTCCGTTGACGTTTAAAAGTGCTTCGGAACTCTTCAATTGTTCTCGGAATTCCGCTGAAGTCTAAATATGCTTCGGAACTCTTCCATTGTTCCCGGAATTCCGCTGAAGTTTAAAAATGCTACGGAACTCTTCCTTTGTTCTCGGAATTCCGCTGCAGTTTAAAAATGCTCCGGAACTCTTCCATTGTACTCGGAATTCTGCTGAAGTTTAAAAAGTCTTCAGAACTCTTCCATTGTTCTCGGAATTCTGCTGAAGTTTAAAAATGCTTCGGAATTCTTCCATTGTTCCCGGAATTCAGCTGAAGTTTAAAATGCTTTGGAAATCTTCCTTTGTTCTCGGAATTCCGCTGAAGTTTAAAAATGCTTCGGAACTCTTCCATTGTTCTCGGAATTCTGATGAAGTTTAAAAATGCTTCGGAACTCTTCCTTTGTACTCGGAATTCCGTTGACGATTAACAATGCTTCGGAACTCTTCCATTGCTCCCGGAATTCAGCTGAAGTTTAAAAATGCTTCGGAACTCTTCCATTGTTCTCGGAATTCTGATGAAGTTTAAAAATGCTTCGGAACTCTTCCTTTGTTCTCGGAAATCTGCTGAAGTTTAAAAATGCTTCGTAACTCTTCCATTGTTCTCGGAAATCTGCTGAAGTTTAAAATGCTTTGTAACTTTTCCATTGTTCTCGGAATTCTGTTGACGTTTAAAAATGCTTCGGAACTTTTCCATTGTTCTCGGAATTCTGTTGACGTTTAAAAATGCTTCGGAATTCTTCCATTGTTCTCGGAATTCCGCTGCCATTTAAAAATGCTTCGGAACTCTACCATTGTTCTCTGAATTCAGCTGACGTTTAAAAATGCTTCGGAACTCTTCCATTGTTCTCGCAATTCCGCTGAAGTTTAAAAATGCTCCAGGACTCTTCCATTCTTTTCGGAATTCTCCTGAAGTTTAAAAATTCTTCGGAATTCTTCCATTGTTCTCGGAATTCCGCTGAAGTTTAAAAATGCTTCGGAATTCTTCCATTGTTCCCGGAATTCAGCTAAAGTTTAAAAATGCTTCGGAACTCTTCCTTTGTTCTCGGAATTCCGCTTGTGTTTAAAAATGCTTCGTAACTCTTCCATTGTTCTCGGAATTCCGCTGTGTTAAAAAATGCTTCGGAACGCTTCCATTGTTCTCTGAATTCTGCTAAAGTTTAAAAATGCTCGGACCTCTTCCATTGTTCTCAGAATTGCGCTGACGTTTAAAAATGCTTCGGACATCTTCCATTGTTCTCGGAATTCCGCTGACGTTTAAAAATGCTTTGGAACTCTTACATTGTTCTCGGAATTCCGTTGACGTTTAAAAGTGCTTCGGAACTCTTCAATTGTTCTCGGAATTCCGCTGAAGTCTAAATATGCTTCGGAACTCTTCCATTGTTCCCGGAATTCCGCTGAAGTTTAAAAATGCTACGGAACTCTTCCTTTGTTCTCGGAATTCCGCTGCAGTTTAAAAATGCTCCGGAACTCTTCCATTGTACTCGGAATTCTGCTGAAGTTTAAAAAGTCTTCAGAACTCTTCCATTGTTCTCGGAATTCTGCTGAAGTTTAAAAATGCTTCGGAATTCTTCCATTGTTCCCGGAATTCAGCTGAAGTTTAAAATGCTTTGGAAATCTTCCTTTGTTCTCGGAATTCCGCTGAAGTTTAAAAATGCTTCGGAACTCTTCCATTGTTCTCGGAATTCTGATGAAGTTTAAAAATGCTTCGGAACTCTTCCTTTGTACTCGGAATTCCGTTGACGATTAACAATGCTTCGGAACTCTTCCATTGCTCCCGGAATTCAGCTGAAGTTTAAAAATGCTTCGGAACTCTTCCATTGTTCTCGGAATTCTGATGAAGTTTAAAAATGCTTCGGAACTCTTCCTTTGTTCTCGGAAATCTGCTGAAGTTTAAAAATGCTTCGTAACTCTTCCATTGTTCTCGGAAATCTGCTGAAGTTTAAAATGCTTTGTAACTTTTCCATTGTTCTCGGAATTCTGTTGACGTTTAAAAATGCTTCGGAATTCTTCCATTGTTCTCGGAATTCCGCTGCCATTTAAAAATGCTTCGGAACTCTTCCATTGTTCTCTGAATTCGGCTGACGTTTAAAAATGCTTCGGAACTCTTCCTTTGTACTCGGAATTCCGCTGACGATTAACAATGCTTCGGAACTCTTCCATTGTTCTCGGAATTCTGCTGAAGTTTAAAAATGCTTCGGAACTCTTCAATTGTTCTCGGAATTCTGCTGACATTTAAAAATGCTTCGGAACTCTTCCATTGTTCTCGGAAATCTGCTGAAGTTTAAAAATGCTTCGTAACTCTTCCATTGTTCTCGGAAATCTGCTGAAGTTTAAAATGCTTTGGAACTTTTCCATTGTTCTCGGAATTCTGTTGACGTTTAAAAATGCTTCGGAATTCTTCCATTGTTCTCGGAATTCCGCTGAAGTTTAAAAATCCTTCGGAACTCTTCCATTGTTCTCGGAATACGGTTGACGTTTAAAAATGCTTCGGAACTCTTCCATTGTTTTTGAAATTACGCTGACGTTTAAAAGTGCTTCGGAACTGTTCCATTGTTCTCGGAAATCCCTTGACATTTAAAAATGCTTCGGAACTCTTCAATTGTTCTGGGAATTCTGCTGACATTTAAAAATGCTTTGGAACTCTTCCATTGTTCTCGGAAATCTGCAGAAGTTTAAAAATGCTTCGGAACTCTTCCATTGTTCTCGGAAATCTGCGGAAGTTTAAAATGCTTTGGAACGTTTCCATTGTTCTCGGAATTCTGTTGACGTTTAAAAATGCTTCGGAATTCTTCCATTGTTCTCGGAATTCCGCTGCCATTTAAAAATGCTTCGGAACTCTTCCATTGTTCTCTGAATTCGGCTGACGTTTAAAAATGCTTCGGAACTCTTCCATTGTTCTCGGAATTCCGCTGAAGTTTAAAAATGCTCCGGGACTCTTCCATTGTTCTCGGAATTCTGCTGAAGTTTAAAAATTCTTCGGAATTCTTCCATTGTTCTCGGAATTCCGCTGAAGTTTAAAAATGCTTCGGAATTCTTCCATTGTTCCCGGAATTCAGCTGAAGTTTAAAAATGCTTCGGAACTCTTCCTTTGTTCTCGGAATTCCGCTGATGTTTAAAAATACTTCGGAACATTTCCATTGTTCTCGGAATTCCGCTGAAGTTTAAAAATGCTTCGGAACTCTTCCATTGTTCTCAGAATTCTGCTAAAGTTTAAAAATGCTCGGAACTCTTCCATTGTTCTCTGAATTCGGCTGACGTTTAAAAATGCTTCGGAACTCTTCCTTTGTACTCGGAATTCCGCTGACGATTAACAATGCTTCGGAACTCTTCCATTGTTCTCGGAATTCTGCTGAAGTTTAAAAATGCTTCGGAACTCTTCAATTGTTCTCGGAATTCTGCTGACATTTAAAAATGCTTCGGAACTCTTCCATTGTTCTCGGAAATCTGCTGAAGTTTAAAAATGCTTCATATCTCTTCCATTGTTCTCGGAAATCTGCTGAAGTTTAAAATGCTTTGGAACTTTTCCATTGTTCTCGGAATTCTGTTGACGTTTAAAAATGCTTCGGAATTCTTCCATTGTTCTTGGAATTCCGCTGCCATTTAAAAATGCTTCGGAACTCTACCATTGTTCTCTGAATTCGGCTGACGTTTAAAAATGCTTCGGAACTCTTCCATTGTTCTCGCAATTCCGCTGAAGTTTAAAAATGCTCCAGGACTCTTCCATTCTTTTCGGAATTCTGCTGAAGTTTAAAAATTCTTCGGAATTCTTCCATTGTTCTCGGAATTCCGCTGAAGTTTAAAAATGCTTCGGAATTCTTCCATTGTTCCCGGAATTCAGCTGAAGTTTAAAAATGCTTCGGAACTCTTCCTTTGTTCTAGGAATTCCGCTTGTGTTTAAAAATGCTTCGGAACTCTTCCATTGTTCTCGGAATTCCGCTGTGTTAAAAAATGCTTCGGAACGCTTCCATTGTTCTCAGAATTCTGCTAAAGTTTAAAAATGCTCGGAACTCTTCCATTGTTCTCAGAATTGCGCTGACGTTTAAAAATGCTTCGGACATCTTCCATTGTTCTCGGAATTCCGCTGACGTTTAAAAATGCTTTGGAACTCTTACATTGTTCTCGGAATTCCGTTGACGTTTAAAAGTGCTTCGGAACTCTTCAATTGTTCTCGGAATTCCGCTGAAGTCTAAATATGCTTCGGAACTCTTCCATTGTTCCCGGAATTCCGCTGAAGTTTAAAAATGCTACAGAACTCTTACTTTGTTCTCGGAATTCCGCTGCAGTTTAAAAATGCTCCGGAACTCTTCCATTGTACTCGGAATTCTGCTGAAGTTTAAAAAGTCTTCAGAACTCTTCCATTGTTCTCGGAATTCCGCTGAAGTTTAAAAATGCTTCGGAATTCTTCCATTGTTCCCGGAATTCAGCTGAAGTTTAAAATGCTTTGGAAATCTTCCTTTGTTCTCGGAATTCCGCTGAAGTTTAAAAATGCTTCGGAACTCTTCCATTGTTCTCGGAATTCTGCTGTAATTTAAAAATGCTTCGGAACTCTTCCATTGTTCTTGGAATTCTGATGAAGTTTAAAAATGCTTCGGAACTCTTCCTTTGTACTCGGAATTCCGTTGACGATTAACAATGCTTCGGAACTCTTCCATTGCTCCCGGAATTCAGCTGAAGTTTAAAAATGCTTCGGAACTCTTCCATTGTTCTCGGAATTCTGATGAAGTTTAAAAATGCTTCGGAACTCTTCCTTTGTTCTCGGAAATCTGCTGAAGTTTAAAAATGCTTCGTAACTCTTCCATTGTTCTCGGAAATCTGCTGAAGTTTAAAATGCTTTGTAACTTTTCCATTGTTCTCGGAATTCTGTTGACGTTTAAAAATGCTTCGGAATTCTTCCATTGTTCTCGGAATTCCGCTGCCATTTAAAAATGCTTCGGAACTCTTCCATTGTTCTCTGAATTCGGCTGACGTTTAAAAATGCTTCGGAACTCTTCCTTTGTACTCGGAATTCCGCTGACGATTAACAATGCTTCGGAACTCTTCCATTGTTCTCGGAATTCTGCTGAAGTTTAAAAATGCTTCGGAACTCTTCAATTGTTCTCGGAATTCTGCTGACATTTAAAAATGCTTCGGAACTCTTCCATTTTTCTCGGAAATCTGCTGAAGTTTAAAAATGCTTCGTAACTCTTCCATTGTTCTCGGAAATCTGCTGAAGTTTAAAATGCTTTGGAACTTTTCCATTGTTCTCGGAATTCTGTTGACGTTTAAAAATGCTTCGGAATTCTTCCATTGTTCTCGGAATTCCGCTGAAGTTTAAAAATCCTTCGGAACTCTTCCATTGTTCTCGGAATACGGTTGACGTTTAAAAATGCTTCGGAACTCTTCCATTGTTTTTGAAATTACGCTGACGTTTAAAAGTGCTTCGGAACTGTTCCATTGTTCTCGGAAATCCCTTGACATTTAAAAATGCTTCGGAACTCTTCAATTGTTCTGGGAATTCTGCTGACATTTAAAAATGCTTTGGAACTCTTCCATTGTTCTCGGAAATCTGCAGAAGTTTAAAAATGCTTCGGAACTCTTCCATTGTTCTCGGAAATCTGCGGAAGTTTAAAATGCTTTGGAACGTTTCCATTGTTCTCGGAATTCTGTTGACGTTTAAAAATGCTTCGGAATTCTTCCATTGTTCTCGGAATTCCGCTGCCATTTAAAAATGCTTCGGAACTCTTCCATTGTTCTCTGCATTCGGCTGACGTTTAAAAATGCTTCGGAACTCTTCCATTGTTCTCGGAATTCCGCTGAAGTTTAAAAATGCTCCGGGACTCTTCCATTGTTCTCGGAATTCTGCTGAAGTTTAAAAATTCTTCGGAATTCTTCCATTGTTCTCGGAATTCCGCTGAAGTTTAAAAATGCTTCAGAATTCTTCCATTGTTCCCGGAATTCAGCTGAAGTTTAAAAATGCTTCGGAACTCTTCCTTTGTTCTCGGAATTCCGCTGATGTTTAAAAATACTTCGGAACATTTCCATTGTTCTCGGAATTCCGCTGAAGTTTAAAAATGCTTCGGAACTCTTCCATTGTTCTCAGAATTCTGCTAAAGTTTAAAAATGCTCGGAACTCTTCCATTGTTCTCTGAATTCGGCTGACGTTTAAAAATGCTTCGGAACTCTTCCTTTGTACTCGGAATTCCGCTGACGATTAACAATGCTTCGGAACTCTTCCATTGTTCTCGGAATTCTGCTGAAGTTTAAAAATGCTTCGGAACTCTTCAATTGTTCTCGGAATTCTGCTGACATTTAAAAATGCTTCGGAACTCTTCCATTGTTCTCGGAAATCTGATGAAGTTTAAAAATGCTTCGTAACTCTTCCATTGTTCTCGCAATTCCGCTGAAGTTTAAAAATGCTCCAGGACTCTTCCATTCTTTTCGGAATTCTGCTGAAGTTTAAAAATTCTTCGGAATTCTTCCATTGTTCTCGGAATTCCGCTGAAGTTTAAAAATGCTTCGGAATTCTTCCATTGTTCCCGGAATTCAGCTGAAGTTTAAAAATGCTTCGGAACTCTTCCTTTGTTCTAGGAATTCCGCTTGTGTTTAAAAATGCTTCGGAACTCTTCCATTGTTCTCGGAATTCCGCTGTGTTAAAAGATGCTTCGGAACGCTTCCATTGTTCTCAGAATTCTGCTAAAGTTTAAAAATGCTCGGAACTCTTCCATTGTTCTCAGAATTGCGCTGACGTTTAAAAATGCTTCGGACATCTTCCATTGTTCTCGGAATTCCGCTGACGTTTAAAAATGCTTTGGAACTCTTACATTGTTCTCGGAATTCCGTTGACGTTTAAAAGTGCTTCGGAACTCTTCAATTGTTCTCGGAATTCCGCTGAAGTCTAAATATGCTTCGGAACTCTTCCATTGTTCCCGGAATTCCGCTGAAGTTTAAAAATGCTACAGAACTCTTACTTTGTTCTCGGAATTCCGCTGCAGTTTAAAAATGCTCCGGAACTCTTCCATTGTACTCGGAATTCTGCTGAAGTTTAAAAAGTCTTCAGAACTCTTCCATTGTTCTCGGAATTCCGCTGAAGTTTAAAAATGCTTCGGAATTCTTCCATTGTTCCCGGAATTCAGTTGAAGTTTAAAATGCTTTGGAAATCTTCCTTTGTTCTCAGAATTCCGCTGAAGTTTAAAAATGCTTCGGAACTCTTCCATTGTTCTCGGAATTCTGCTGTAATTTAAAAATGCTTCGGAACTCTTCCATTGTTCTTGGAATTCTGATGAAGTTTAAAAATGCTTCGGAACTCTTCCTTTGTACTCGGAATTCCGTTGACGATTAACAATGCTTCGGAACTCTTCCATTGCTCCCGGAATTCAGCTGAAGTTTAAAAATGCTTCGGAACTCTTCCATTGTTCTCGGAATTCAGCTGAAGTTTAAAAATGCTTCGGAACTCTTCCTTTGTTCTCGGAATTCCGCTTGTGTTTAAAAATGCTTCGGAACTCTTCCATTGTTCTCGGAATTCCGCTGTGTTAAAAAATGCTTCGGAATGCTTCCATTGTTCTCAGAATTCTGCTAAAGTTTAAAAATGCTCGGAACTCTTCCATTGTTCTCAGAATTGCGCTGACGTTTAAAAATGCTTCGGACATCTTCCATTGTTCTCGGAATTCCGCTGACGTTTAAAAATGCTTTGGAACTCTTACATTGTTCTCGGAATTCCGTTGACGTTTAAAAGTGCTTCGGAACTCTTCAATTGTGCTCGGAATTCCGCTGAAGTCTAAATATGCTTCGGAACTCTTCCATTGTTCCCGGAATTCCGCTGAAGTTTAAAAATGCTACCGAACTCTTCCTTTGTTCTCTGAATTCCGCTGCAGTTTAAAAATGCTCCGGAACTCTTCCATTGTTCTCGGAATTCCGCTGAAGTTTAAAAATGCTTCAGAATTCTTCCATTGTTCCCGGAATTCAGTTGAAGTTTAAAATGCTTTGGAAATCTTCCTTTGTTCTCAGAATTCCGCTTAAGTTTAAAAATGCTGCGGAACTCTTCCATTGTTCTCGGAATTCTGCTGTAATTTAAAAATGCTTCGGAACTCTTCCATTGTTCTTGGAATTCTGATGAAGTTTAAAAATGCTTCGGAACTCTTCCTTTGTACTCGGAATTCCGTTGACGATTAACAATGCTTCGGAACTCTTCCATTGCTCCCGGAATTCAGCTGAAGTTTAAAAATGCTTCGGAACTCTTCCATTGTTCTCGGAATTCTGATGAAGTTTAAAAATGCTTCGGAACTCTTCCATTGTTCTCGGAAATCTGATGAAGTTTAAAAATGCTTCGGAACTCTTCCATTGTTCTCAGAAATCTGCTGAAGTTTAAAATGCTTTGGAACTTTTCCATTGTTCTCGGAATTCTGTTGACGTTTTAAAATGCTTCGGAATTCTTCCATTGTTCTCGGAATTCCGCTGCCATTTAAAAATGCTTCGGAACTCTTCCATTGTTCTCTGAATTCGGCTGACGTTTAAAAATGCATCGGAACTCTTCCATTGTTCTCGCAATTTCGCTGAAGTTAAAAAATGCTCCGGGACTCTTCCATTCTTCTCGGAATTCTGCTGAAGTTTAAAAATGCTTCGGAATTCTTCCATTGTTCCCGGAATTCAGCTGAAGTTTAAAAATGCTTCGGAACTCTTCCTTTGTACTCGGAATTCCGTTGACGATTAACAATGCTTCGGAACTCTTCCATTGCTCCTGGAATTCAGCTGAAGTTTAAAAATGCTTCGGAACTCTTCCATTGTTCTCGGAATTCTGATGAAGTTTAAAAATGCTTCGGAACTCTTCCTTTGTACTCGGAATTCCGCTGACGATTAACAATGCTTCGGAACTCTTCCATTGTTCTCGGAATTCTGCTGAAGTTTAAAAATGCTTCGGAACTCTTCAATTGTTCTCGGAATTCTGCTGACATTTAAAAATGCTTCGGAACTCTTCCATTGTTCTCGGAAATCTGCTGAAGTTTAAAATGCTTTGGAACTTTTCCATTGTTCTCGGAATTCTGTTGACGTTTAAAAATGCTTCGGAATTCTTCCATTGTTCTCGGAATTCCGCTGCCATTTAAAAATGCTTCGGAACTCTTCAATTGTTCTCTGAATTCGGCTGACGTTTAAAAATGCTTCGGAACTCTTCCATTGTTCTCGCAATTCCGCTGAAGTTTAAAAATGCTCCAGGACTCTTCCATTCTTTTCGGAATTCTGCTGAAGTTTAAAAATTCTTACGAATTCTTCCATTGTTCTCGGAATTCCGCTGAAGTTTAAAAATGCTTCGGAATTCTTCCATTGTTCCCGGAATTCAGCTGAAGTTTAAAAATGCTTCGGAACTCTTCCTTTGTTCTCGGAATTCCGCTTATGTTTAAAAATGCTTCGGAACCCTTCCATTTTTCTCGGAATTCCGCTGTGTTAAAAAATGCTTCGGAACGCTTCCATTGTTCTCAGAATTCTGCTAAAGTTTAAAAATGCTTGGAACTCTTCCATTGTTCTCAGAATTGAGCTGACGTTTAAAAATGCTTCGGACATCTTCCATTGTTCTCGGAATTCCGCTGACGTTTAAAAATGCTTTGGAACTCTTACATTGTTCTCGGAATTCCGTTGACGTTTAAAAGTGCTTCGGAACTCTTCAATTGTTCTCGGAATTCCGCTGAAGTCTAAATATGCTTCGGAACTCTTCCATTGTTCCCGGAATTCCGCTGAAGTTTAAAAATGCTTCGGAACTCTTCCTTTGTTCTCGGAATTCCGCTGCAGTTTAAAAATACTCCGGAACTCTTCCATTGTACTCGGAATTCTGCTGAAGTTTAAAAAGTCTTCAGAACTCTTCCATTGTTCTCGGAATTCCGCTGAAGTTTAAAAATGCTTCGGAATTCTTCCATTGTTCCCGGAATTCAGCTGAAGTTTAAAATGCTTTGGAAATCTTCCTTTGTTCTCGGAATTCCGCTGAAGTTTAAAAATGCTTCGGAACTCTTCCATTGTTCTCGGAATTCTGCTGAAATTTAAAAATGCTTCGGAACTCTTCCATTGTTCTTGGAATTCTGATGAAGTTTAAAAATGCTTCGGAACTATTCCGTTGTACTCGGAATTCCATTGACGATTAACAATGCTTCGGAATTCTTCCATTGCTCCCGGAATTCAGCTGAAGTTTAAAAATGCTTCGGAACTCTTCCATTGTTCTCGGAATTCTGATGAAGTTTAAAAATGCTTCGGAACTCTTCCTTTGTACTCGGAATTCCGCTGACAATTAACAATGCTTCGGAACTCTTCCATTGTTCTCGGAATTCTGCTGAAGTTTAAAAATGCTTCGGAACTCTTCAATTGTTCTCGGAATTCTGCTGACATTTAAAAATGCTTCGGAACTCTTCCATTGTTCTCGGAAATCTGCTGAAGTTTAAAAATGCTTCGGAACTCTTCCATTGTTCTCGGAAATCTGCTGAAGTTTAAAGTGCTTTGGAACTTTTCCATTGTTCTCGGAATTCTGTTGACGTTTAAAAATGCTTCGGAATTCTTCCATTGTTCTCGGAATTCCGCTGCCATTTAAAAATGCTTCGGAACTCTTCCATTGTTCTCTGAATTCGGCTGACGTTTAAAAATGCTTCGGAACTCTTCCATTGTTCTCGCAATTCCGCTGAAGTTTAAAAATGCTCCGGGACTCTTCCATTCTTCTCGGAATTCTGCTGAAGTTTAAAAATGCTTCGGAATTCTTCCATTGTTCCCGGAATTCAGCTGAAGTTTAAAAATGCTTCGGAACTCTTCCTTTGTACTCGGAATTCCGTTGACGATTAACAATGCTTTGGAACTCTTCCATTGCTCCCGGAATTCAGCTGAAGTTTAAAAATGCTTCGGAACTCTTCCATTGTTCTCGGAATTCTGATGAAGTTTAAAAATGCTTCGGAACTCTTCCTTTGTGCTCGGAATTCCGCTGACGATTAACAATGCTTCGGAACTCTTCCATTGCTCTCGGAATTCTGCTGAAGTTTAAAAATGCTTCGAAACTCTTCAATTGTTTTCGGAATTCTGCTGACATTTAAAAATGCTTCGGAACTCTTCCATTGTTCTCAGAAATCTGCTGAAGTTTAAAAATGCTTCGTAACTCTTCCATTGTTCTCGCAAATCTGCTGAAGTTTAAAATGCTTTGGAACTTTTCCATTGTTCTCGGAATTCTGTTGACGTTTAAAAATGCTTCATAACTCTTCCATTGTTCTCGGAAATCTGCTGAAGTTTAAAATGCTTTGGAACTTTTCCATTGTTTTCGGAATTCCGCTGACGTTTAAAAATGCTTCGGAACTCTTCCATTGTTCGAGGAATTCCGCTGACGTTAAAAAATGCTTCGGAAATCTTCCATTGTTCTCAGAATTCTGCTAAAGTTTAAAAATGCTCGGAACTCTTCCATTGTTCTCAGAATTGCGCTGACGTTTAAAAATGCTTCGGACATCTTCCATTGTTCTCGGAATTCCGCTGATGTTTAAAAATGCTTTGGAACTCTTACATTGTTCTCTGAATTCGGCTGACGTTTAAAAATGCTTCGGAACTCTTCCATTGTTCTCGCAATTCCGCTGAAGTTTAAAAATGCTCCAGGACTCTTCCATTCTTTTCGGAATTCTGCTGAAGTTTAAAAATTCTTCGGAATTCTTCCATTGTTCTCGGAATTCCGCTGAAGTTTAAAAATGCTTCGGAATTCTTCCATTGTTCCCGGAATTCAGCTGAAGTTTAAAAATGCTTCGGAACTCTTCCTTTGTTCTAGGAATTCCGCTTGTGTTTAAAAATGCTTCGGAACTCTTCCATTGTTCTCGGAATTCCGCTGTGTTAAAAGATGCTTCGGAACGCTTCCATTGTTCTCAGAATTCTGCTAAAGTTTAAAAATGCTCGGAACTCTTCCATTGTTCTCAGAATTGCGCTGACGTTTAAAAATGCTTCGGACATCTTCCATTGTTCTCGGAATTCCGCTGACGTTTAAAAATGCTTTGGAACTCTTACATTGTTCTCGGAATTCCGTTGACGTTTAAAAGTGCTTCGGAACTCTTCAATTGTTCTCGGAATTCCGCTGAAGTCTAAATATGCTTCGGAACTCTTCCATTGTTCCCGGAATTCCGCTGAAGTTTAAAAATGCTACAGAACTCTTACTTTGTTCTCGGAATTCCGCTGCAGTTTAAAAATGCTCCGGAACTCTTCCATTGTACTCGGAATTCTGCTGAAGTTTAAAAAGTCTTCAGAACTCTTCCATTGTTCTCGGAATTCCGCTGAAGTTTAAAAATGCTTCGGAATTCTTCCATTGTTCCCGGAATTCAGTTGAAGTTTAAAATGCTTTGGAAATCTTCCTTTGTTCTCAGAATTCCGCTGAAGTTTAAAAATGCTTCGGAACTCTTCCATTGTTCTCGGAATTCTGCTGTAATTTAAAAATGCTTCGGAACTCTTCCATTGTTCTTGGAATTCTGATGAAGTTTAAAAATGCTTCGGAACTCTTCCTTTGTACTCGGAATTCCGTTGACGATTAACAATGCTTCGGAACTCTTCCATTGCTCCCGGAATTCAGCTGAAGTTTAAAAATGCTTCGGAACTCTTCCATTGTTCTCGGAATTCCGCTGACGTTTAAAAATGCTTTGGAACTCTTACATTGTTCTCGGAATTCCGTTGACGTTTAAAAGTGCTTCGGAACTCTTCAATTGTTCTCGGAATTCCGCTGAAGTCTAAATATGCTTCGGAACTCTTCCATTGTTCCCGGAATTCCGCTGAAGTTTAAAAATGCTACCGAACTCTTCCTTTGTTCTCGGAATTCCGCTGCAGTTTAAAAATGCTCCGGAACTCTTCCATTGTTCTCGGAATTCCGCTGAAGTTTAAAAATGCTTCGGAATTCTTCCATTGTTCCCGGAATTCAGTTGAAGTTT
Source organism: Phyllobates terribilis (assembly GCF_046119375.1). Lineage (NCBI taxonomy): Eukaryota > Metazoa > Chordata > Amphibia > Anura > Dendrobatidae > Phyllobates > Phyllobates terribilis. The sequence continues at coordinate 68,455,921 of NW_027362769.1, forward strand.
AAAATGCTTTGGAAATCTTCCTTTGTTCTCAGAATTCCGCTTAAGTTTAAAAATGCTGCGGAACTCTTCCATTGTTCTCGGAATTCTGCTGTAATTTAAAAATGCTTCGGAACTCTTCCATTGTTCTTGGAATTCTGATGAAGTTTAAAAATGCTTCGGAACTCTTCCTTTGTACTCGGAATTCCGTTGACGATTAACAATGCTTCGGAACTCTTCCATTGCTCCCGGAATTCAGCTGAAGTTTAAAAATGCTTCGGAACTCTTCCATTGTTCTCGGAATTCTGATGAAGTTTAAAAATGCTTCGGAACTCTTCCATTGTTCTCGGAAATCTGATGAAGTTTAAAAATGCTTCGGAACTCTTCCATTGTTCTCAGAAATCTGCTGAAGTTTAAAATGCTTTGGAACTTTTCCATTGTTCTCGGAATTCTGTTGACGTTTTAAAATGCTTCGGAATTCTTCCATTGTTCTCGGAATTCCGCTGCCATTTAAAAATGCTTCGGAACTCTTCCATTGTTCTCTGAATTCGGCTGACGTTTAGAAATGCATCGGAACTCTTCCATTGTTCTCGCAATTTCGCTGAAGTTAAAAAATGCTCCGGGACTCTTCCATTCTTCTCGGAATTCTGCTGAAGTTTAAAAATGCTTCGGAATTCTTCCATTGTTCCCGGAATTCAGCTGAAGTTTAAAAATGCTTCGGAACTCTTCCTTTGTACTCGGAATTCCGTTGACGATTAACAATGCTTCGGAACTCTTCCATTGCTCCTGGAATTCAGCTGAAGTTTAAAAATGCTTCGGAACTCTTCCATTGTTCTCGGAATTCTGATGAAGTTTAAAAATGCTTCGGAACTCTTCCTTTGTACTCGGAATTCCGCTGACGATTAACAATGCTTCGGAACTCTTCCATTGTTCTCGGAATTCTGCTGAAGTTTAAAAATGCTTCGGAACTCTTCAATTGTTCTCGGAATTCTGCTGACATTTAAAAATGCTTCGGAACTCTTCCATTGTTCTCGGAAATCTGCTGAAGTTTAAAAATGCTTCGTAACTCTTCCATTGTTCTCGGAAATCTGCTGAAGTTTAAAATGCTTTGGAACTTTTCCATTGTTCTCGGAATTCTGTTGACGTTTAAAAATGCTTCGGAATTCTTCCATTGTTCTCGGAATTCCGCTGCCATTTAAAAATGCTTCGGAACTCTTCCATTGTTCTCTGAATTCGGCTGACGTTTAAAAATGCTTCGGAACTCTTCCATTGTTCTCGCAATTCCGCTGAAGTTTAAAAATGCTCCAGGACTCTTCCATTCTTTTCGGAATTCTGCTGAAGTTTAAAAATTCTTACGAATTCTTCCATTGTTCTCGGAATTCCGCTGAAGTTTAAAAATGCTTCGGAATTCTTCCATTGTTCCCGGAATTCAGCTGAAGTTTAAAAATGCTTCGGAACTCTTCCTTTGTTCTCGGAATTCCGCTTATGTTTAAAAATGCTTCGGAACCCTTCCATTTTTCTCGGAATTCCGCTGTGTTAAAAAATGCTTCGGAACGCTTCCATTGTTCTCAGAATTCTGCTAAAGTTTAAAAATGCTTGGAACTCTTCCATTGTTCTCAGAATTGAGCTGACGTTTAAAAATGCTTCGGACATCTTCCATTGTTCTCGGAATTCCGCTGACGTTTAAAAATGCTTTGGAACTCTTACATTGTTCTCGGAATTCCGTTGACGTTTAAAAGTGCTTCGGAACTCTTCAATTGTTCTCGGAATTCCGCTGAAGTCTAAATATGCTTCGGAACTCTTCCATTGTTCCCGGAATTCCGCTGAAGTTTAAAAATGCTTCAGAACTCTTCCTTTGTTCTCGGAATTCCGCTGCAGTTTAAAAATACTCCGGAACTCTTCCATTGTACTCGGAATTCTGCTGAAGTTTAAAAAGTCTTCAGAACTCTTCCATTGTTCTCGGAATTCCGCTGAAGTTTAAAAATGCTTCGGAATTCTTCCATTGTTCCCGGAATTCAGCTGAAGTTTAAAATGCTTTGGAAATCTTCCTTTGTTCTCGGAATTCCGCTGAAGTTTAAAAATGCTTCGGAACTCTTCCATTGTTCTCGGAATTCTGCTGAAATTTAAAAATGCTTCGGAACTCTTCCATTGTTCTTGGAATTCTGATGAAGTTTAAAAATGCTTCGGAACTATTCCGTTGTACTCGGAATTCCATTGACGATTAACAATGCTTCGGAATTCTTCCATTGCTCCCGGAATTCAGCTGAAGTTTAAAAATGCTTCGGAACTCTTCCATTGTTCTCGGAATTCTGATGAAGTTTAAAAATGCTTCGGAACTCTTCCTTTGTACTCGGAATTCCGCTGACAATTAACAATGCTTCGGAACTCTTCCATTGTTCTCGGAATTCTGCTGAAGTTTAAAAATGCTTCGGAACTCTTCAATTGTTCTCGGAATTCTGCTGACATTTAAAAATGCTTCGGAACTCTTCCATTGTTCTCGGAAATCTGCTGAAGTTTAAAAATGCTTCGGAACTCTTCCATTGTTCTCGGAAATCTGCTGAAGTTTAAAGTGCTTTGGAACTTTTCCATTGTTCTCGGAATTCTGTTGACGTTTAAAAATGCTTCGGAATTCTTCCATTGTTCTCGGAATTCCGCTGCCATTTAAAAATGCTTCGGAACTCTTCCATTGTTCTCTGAATTCGGCTGACGTTTAAAAATGCTTCGGAACTCTTCCATTGTTCTCGCAATTCCGCTGAAGTTTAAAAATTCTCCGGGACTCTTCCATTCTTCTCGGAATTCTGCTGAAGTTTAAAAATGCTTCGGAATTCTTCCATTGTTCCCGGAATTCAGCTGAAGTTTAAAAATGCTTCGGAACTCTTCCTTTGTACTCGGAATTCCGTTGACGATTAACAATGCTTTGGAACTCTTCCATTGCTCCCGGAATTCAGCTGAAGTTTAAAAATGCTTCGGAACTCTTCCATTGTTCTCGGAATTCTGATGAAGTTTAAAAATGCTTCGGAACTCTTCCTTTGTGCTCGGAATTCCGCTGACGATTAACAATGCTTCGGAACTCTTCCATTGCTCTCGGAATTCTGCTGAAGTTTAAAAATGCTTCGAAACTCTTCAATTGTTTTCGGAATTCTGCTGACATTTAAAAATGCTTCGGAACTCTTCCATTGTTCTCAGAAATCTGCTGAAGTTTAAAAATGCTTCGTAACTCTTCCATTGTTCTCGCAAATCTGCTGAAGTTTAAAATGCTTTGGAACTTTTCCATTGTTCTCGGAATTCTGTTGACGTTTAAAAATGCTTCATAACTCTTCCATTGTTCTCGGAAATCTGCTGAAGTTTAAAATGCTTTGGAACTTTTCCATTGTTTTCGGAATTCCGCTGACGTTTAAAAATGCTTCGGAACTCTTCCATTGTTCGAGGAATTCCGCTGACGTTAAAAAATGCTTCGGAAATCTTCCATTGTTCTCAGAATTCTGCTAAAGTTTAAAAATGCTCGGAACTCTTCCATTGTTCTCAGAATTGCGCTGACGTTTAAAAATGCTTCGGACATCTTCCATTGTTCTCGGAATTCCGCTGATGTTTAAAAATGCTTTGGAACTCTTACATTGTTCTCGGAATTCCGCTGAAGTTTAAAAATGCTTCAGAACTCTTCCATTGTTCTCGGAATTCTGCTGAAATTTAAAAATGCTTCGGAACTCTTCCATTGTTCTCGGAATTCTGATGAAGTTTAAAAATGCTTCGGAACTCTTCCTTTGTACTCGGAATTCCGTTGACGATTAACAATGCTTCGGAACTCTTCCATTGCTCCCGGAATTCAGCTGAAGTTTAAAAATGCTTCGGAACTCTTCCATTGTTCTCGGAATTCTGATGAAATTTAAAAATGCTTCGGAACTCTTCCTTTGTACTCGGAATTCCGCTGACGATTAACAATGCTTCGGAACTCTCCATTGTTCTCGGAATTCTGCTGAAGTTTAAAAATGCTTCGGAACTCTTCAATTGTTCTCGGAATTCTGCTGACATTTAAAAATGCTTCGGAACTCTTCCATTGTTCTCGGAAATCTGCTGAAGTTCAAAAATGCTTCGGAACTCTTCCATTGTTCTCGGAAATCTGCTGAAGTTTAAAATGCTTTGGAACTTTTCCATTGTTCTCGGAATTCTGTTGACGTTTAAAAATGCTTCGGAATTCTTCCATTGTTCTCGGAATTCCGCTGCCATTTAAAAATGCTTCGGAACTCTTCCATTGTTCTCTGAATTCGGCTGACGTTTAAAAATGCTTCGGAACTCTTCCATTGTTCTCGCAATTCCGCTGAAGTTTAAAAATGCTCCGGGACTCTTCCATTCTTCTCGGAATTCTGCTGAAGTTTAAAAATGCTTCGGAATTCTTCCATTGTTCCCGGAATTCAGCTGAAGTTTAAAAATGCTTCGGAACTCTTCCTTTGTACTCGGAATTCCGTTGACGATTAACAATGCTTCGTAACTCTTCCGTTGTTCTCAGAAATCTGCTGAAGTTTAAAATGCTTTGGAACTTTTCCATTGTTCTCGGAATTCTGTTGATGTTTAAAAATGCTTCGGAATTCTTCCATTGTTCTCGGAATTCCGCTGCCATTTAAAAATGCTTCGGAACTCTTCCATTGTTCTCTGAATTCGGCTGACGTTTAAAAATGCTTCGGAACTCTTCCATTGTTCTCGCCATTCCGCTGAAGTTTAAAAATGCTCCAGGACTCTTCCATTCTTTTCAGGATTCTGCTGAAGTTTAAAAATTCTTCGGAATTCTTCCATTGTTCTCGGAATTCCGTTGAAGTTTAAAAATGCTTCGGAATTCTTCCATTGTTCCCGGAATTCAGCTGAAGTTTAAAAATGCTTCGGAACTCTTCCTTTGTTCTCGGAATTCCGCTGACGTTTAAAAATGCTTCGGAACTCTTCCATTGTTCTAGGAATTCCGCTGACGTAAAAAAATGCTTCGGAACGCTTCCATTGTTCTCGGAATTCCGCTGACGTTTAAAAATGCTTTGGAACTCTTACATTGTTCTCGGAATTCCGTTGACGTTTTAAAGTGCTTCGGAACTCTTCAATTGTTCTCGGAATTCCGCTGAAGTCTAAATATGCTTCAGAACTCTTCCATTGTTCCCGGAATTCCGCTGAAGTTTAAAAATGCTTCGGAACTCTTCCTTTGTTCTCGGAATTCTGCTGAAGTTCAAAAATGCTTCGGAACTCTTCCATTGTTCTCGGAAATCTGCTGAAGTTTAAAATGCTTTGGAACTTTTCCATTGTTCTCGGAATTCTGTTGACGTTTAAAAATGCTTCGGAATTCTTCCATTGTTCTCGGAATTCCGCTGCCATTTAAAAATGCTTCGGAACTCTTCCATTGTTCTCTGAATTCGGCTGACGTTTAAAAATGCTTCGGAACTCTTCCATTGTTCTCGCAATTCCGCTGAAGTTTAAAAATGCTCCGGGACTCTTCCATTCTTCTCGGAATTCTGCTGAAGTTTAAAAATGCTTCGGAATTCTTCCATTGTTCCCGGAATTCAGCTGAAGTTTAAAAATGCTTCGGAACTCTTCCTTTGTACTCGGAATTCCGTTGACGATTAACAATGCTTCGTAACTCTTCCGTTGTTCTCAGAAATCTGCTGAAGTTTAAAATGCTTTGGAACTTTTCCATTGTTCTCGGAATTCTGTTGATGTTTAAAAATGCTTCGGAATTCTTCCATTGTTCTCGGAATTCCGCTGCCATTTAAAAATGCTTCGGAACTCTTCCATTGTTCTCTGAATTCGGCTGACGTTTAAAAATGCTTCGGAACTCTTCCATTGTTCTCGCCATTCCGCTGAAGTTTAAAAATGCTCCAGGACTCTTCCATTCTTTTCAGGATTCTGCTGAAGTTTAAAAATTCTTCGGAATTCTTCCATTGTTCTCGGAATTCCGTTGAAGTTTAAAAATGCTTCGGAATTCTTCCATTGTTCCCGGAATTCAGCTGAAGTTTAAAAATGCTTCGGAACTCTTCCTTTGTTCTCGGAATTCCGCTGACGTTTAAAAATGCTTCGGAACTCTTCCATTGTTCTAGGAATTCCGCTGACGTTAAAAAATGCTTCGGAACGCTTCCATTGTTCTCGGAATTCCGCTGACGTTTAAAAATGCTTTGGAACTCTTACATTGTTCTCGGAATTCCGTTGACGTTTAAAAGTGCTTCGGAACTCTTCAATTGTTCTCGGAATTCCGCTGAAGTCTAAATATGCTTCAGAACTCTTCCATTGTTCCCGGAATTCCGCTGAAGTTTAAAAATGCTTCGGAACTCTTCCTTTGTTCTCAGAATTCTGCTGCAGTTTAAAAAGTCTTCAGAACTCTTCCATTGTTCTCGGAATTCCGCTGAAGTTTAAAAATGCTTCGGAATTCTTCCATTGTTCCCGGAATTCAGCTGAAGTTTAACATGCTTCGGAAATCTTCCTTTGTTCTCGGAATTCCGCTGAAGTTTAAAAATGCTTCGGAACTCTTCCATTGTTCTCAGAATTCTGCTGAAATTTAAAAATGCTTCGGAACTCTTCCATTGTTCTCGGAATTCTGATGAAGTTTAAAAATGCTTCGGAACTCTTCCTTTGTACTCGGAATTCCGTTGACGATTAACAATGCTTCGGAACTCTTCCATTGCTCCCGGAATTCAGCTGAAGTTTAAAAATGCTTCGGAACTCTTCCATTGTACTCGGAATTCTGATGAAGTTTAAAAATGCTTCGGAACTCTTCCTTTGTACTCGGAATTCCGCTGACGATTAACAATGCTTCGGAACGCTTCCATTGTTCTCAGAATTCTGCTGAAGTTTAAAAATGCTTCGGAACTCTTCAATTGTTCTCGGAATTCTGCTGACATTTAAAACTGCTTCGGAACTCTTCCATTGTTCTCGGAAATCTGCTGAAGTTTAAAAATGCTTCGTAACTGTTCCATTGTTCTCGGAAATCTGCTGAAGTTTAAAATGCTTTGGAAATTTTCCATTGTTCTCGGAATTCTGTTGACGTTTAAAAATGCTTCGGAATTCTTCCATTGTTCTCGGAATTCTGCTGCCATTTAAAAATGCTTCGGAACTCTTCCATTGTTCTCGGAATTCGGCTGACGTTTAAAAATGCTTCGGAACTCTTCCATTGTTCTCGCAATTCTGCTGAAGTTTAAAAATGCTCCGGGACTCTTCCATTCTTCTCTGAATTCTGCTGAAGTTTAAAAATTCTTCGGAATTCTTCCATTGATCTCGGAATTCCGCTGAAGTTTAAAAATGCTTCGGAATTCTTCCATTGTTCCCGGAATTCAGCTGAAGTTAAAAAATGCTTCAGAACTCTTCCTTTGTTCTCGGAATACCGCTGATTTTTAAAAATGCTTCGGAACTCTTCCATTGTTCTCGTAATTCTGCTGAAGTTTAAAAATGCTTCGGATCTCTTCCATAGCTTCCGGAATTCCACTGAAGTTTAAAAATGCTTCGGAACTCTTCCATTGTTCTTGGAATTCCGCTGAAGTTTAAAAATCCTTCGGAACTCTTCCATTGTTCTCGGAATTCGGTTGACGTTTAAAAATGCTTCGGAACTCTTCCATTGTTTTCGGAATTACGCTGACGTTTAAAAATGCTTCGGAACTCTTCCATTGTTCTCGGAAATCCGTTGACATTTAAAAATAATTCGGAACTCTTCAATTGTTCTCGGAATTCTGCTGACATTTAAAAATGATTCAAAACTCTTCCATTGTTCTCGGAAATCTGCTGAAGTTTAAAATGCTTTGGAACTTTTCCATTGTTCTCGGAATTCCGCTGAAGTTTAAAAATGCTTCGGAATTCTTCCATTGTTCTCGGAATTCCGATGAAGCTTAAAAATGATTCAGAATTCTTCCATTGTTCCCAAAATTCAGCTGAAGTTTAAAAATGCTTCGGAACTCTTCCATTGTTCTCGGAATTCTGCTAAAATTTAAAAATGCTTCAGAACTTTTCCATTGTTCTCGGAATTCCGGTGAAGTTTAAAAATGCTTCAGAACTCTTCCTTTGTTCTCGGAATTCCGCTGACATTTAAAAATGCTTTGGAACTCTTCCAATGTTACCGGAATTCAGCTGAAGTTTAAATATGCTTTGGAAGTCTTCCGTTGTTCTGGAAATTCCGCTGACGTTTAAAACTGCTTCGGAATTCTTCCATTGTCCTGGGAATTCCACTGAAGTTTAAAAATGCTATAGAACTCTTCCATTTTTACAGGAATAACGCTGAAGTTTAAAAATGCTTCGGAACTCTTCCATTGTTCTCGGAATTCTGCTGACATTTAAAAATGCTTCGGAACTCTTCCATTGTTCTCGGAAATCTGCTGAAGTTTAAAAATGCTTCGGAACTCTTCCATTGTTCTCGGAAATCTGCTGAAGTTTAAAGTGCTTTGGAACTTTTCCATTGTTCTCGGAATTCTGTTGACGTTTAAAAATGCTTCGGAATTCTTCCATTGTTCTCGGAATTCCGCTGCCATTTAAAAATGCTTCGGAACTCTTCCATTGTTCTCTGAATTCGGCTGACGTTTAAAAATGCTTCGGAACTCTTCCATTGTTCTCGCAATTCCGCTGAAGTTTAAAAATTCTCCGGGACTCTTCCATTCTTCTCGGAATTCTGCTGAAGTTTAAAAATGCTTCGGAATTCTTCCATTGTTCCCGGAATTCAGCTGAAGTTTAAAAATGCTTCGGAACTCTTCCTTTGTACTCGGAATTCCGTTGACGATTAACAATGCTTTGGAACTCTTCCATTGCTCCCGGAATTCAGCTGAAGTTTAAAAATGCTTCGGAACTCTTCCATTGTTCTCGGAATTCTGATGAAGTTTAAAAATGCTTCGGAACTCTTCCTTTGTGCTCGGAATTCCGCTGACGATTAACAATGCTTCGGAACTCTTCCATTGCTCTCGGAATTCTGCTGAAGTTTAAAAATGCTTCGAAACTCTTCAATTGTTTTCGGAATTCTGCTGACATTTAAAAATGCTTCGGAACTCTTCCATTGTTCTCAGAAATCTGCTGAAGTTTAAAAATGCTTCGTAACTCTTCCATTGTTCTCGCAAATCTGCTGAAGTTTAAAATGCTTTGGAACTTTTCCATTGTTCTCGGAATTCTGTTGACGTTTAAAAATGCTTCATAACTCTTCCATTGTTCTCGGAAATCTGCTGAAGTTTAAAATGCTTTGGAACTTTTCCATTGTTTTCGGAATTCCGCTGACGTTTAAAAATGCTTCGGAACTCTTCCATTGTTCGAGGAATTCCGCTGACGTTAAAAAATGCTTCGGAAATCTTCCATTGTTCTCAGAATTCTGCTAAAGTTTAAAAATGCTCGGAACTCTTCCATTGTTCTCAGAATTGCGCTGACGTTTAAAAATGCTTCGGACATCTTCCATTGTTCTCGGAATTCCGCTGATGTTTAAAAATGCTTTGGAACTCTTACATTGTTCTCGGAATTCCGCTGAAGTTTAAAAATGCTTCAGAACTCTTCCATTGTTCTCGGAATTCTGCTGAAATTTAAAAATGCTTCGGAACTCTTCCATTGTTCTCGGAATTCTGATGAAGTTTAAAAATGCTTCGGAACTCTTCCTTTGTACTCGGAATTCCGTTGACGATTAACAATGCTTCGGAACTCTTCCATTGCTCCCGGAATTCAGCTGAAGTTTAAAAATGCTTCGGAACTCTTCCATTGTTCTCGGAATTCTGATGAAATTTAAAAATGCTTCGGAACTCTTCCTTTGTACTCGGAATTCCGCTGACGATTAACAATGCTTCGGAACTCTCCATTGTTCTCGGAATTCTGCTGAAGTTTAAAAATGCTTCGGAACTCTTCAATTGTTCTCGGAATTCTGCTGACATTTAAAAATGCTTCGGAACTCTTCCATTGTTCTCGGAAATCTGCTGAAGTTCAAAAATGCTTCGGAACTCTTCCATTGTTCTCGGAAATCTGCTGAAGTTTAAAATGCTTTGGAACTTTTCCATTGTTCTCGGAATTCTGTTGACGTTTAAAAATGCTTCGGAATTCTTCCATTGTTCTCGGAATTCCGCTGCCATTTAAAAATGCTTCGGAACTCTTCCATTGTTCTCTGAATTCGGCTGACGTTTAAAAATGCTTCGGAACTCTTCCATTGTTCTCGCAATTCCGCTGAAGTTTAAAAATGCTCCGGGACTCTTCCATTCTTCTCGGAATTCTGCTGAAGTTTAAAAATGCTTCGGAATTCTTCCATTGTTCCCGGAATTCAGCTGAAGTTTAAAAATGCTTCGGAACTCTTCCTTTGTACTCGGAATTCCGTTGACGATTAACAATGCTTCGTAACTCTTCCGTTGTTCTCAGAAATCTGCTGAAGTTTAAAATGCTTTGGAACTTTTCCATTGTTCTCGGAATTCTGTTGATGTTTAAAAATGCTTCGGAATTCTTCCATTGTTCTCGGAATTCCGCTGCCATTTAAAAATGCTTCGGAACTCTTCCATTGTTCTCTGAATTCGGCTGACGTTTAAAAATGCTTCGGAACTCTTCCATTGTTCTCGCCATTCCGCTGAAGTTTAAAAATGCTCCAGGACTCTTCCATTCTTTTCAGGATTCTGCTGAAGTTTAAAAATTCTTCGGAATTCTTCCATTGTTCTCGGAATTCCGTTGAAGTTTAAAAATGTTTCGGAATTCTTCCATTGTTCCCGGAATTCAGCTGAAGTTTAAAAATGCTTCGGAACTCTTCCTTTGTTCTCGGAATTCCGCTGACGTTTAAAAATGCTTCGGAACTCTTCCATTGTTCTAGGAATTCCGCTGACGTAAAAAAATGCTTCGGAACGCTTCCATTGTTCTCGGAATTCCGCTGACGTTTAAAAATGCTTTGGAACTCTTACATTGTTCTCGGAATTCCGTTGACGTTTTAAAGTGCTTCGGAACTCTTCAATTGTTCTCGGAATTCCGCTGAAGTCTAAATATGCTTCAGAACTCTTCCATTGTTCCCGGAATTCCGCTGAAGTTTAAAAATGCTTCGGAACTCTTCCTTTGTTCTCGGAATTCTGCTGAAGTTCAAAAATGCTTCGGAACTCTTCCATTGTTCTCGGAAATCTGCTGAAGTTTAAAATGCTTTGGAACTTTTCCATTGTTCTCGGAATTCTGTTGACGTTTAAAAATGCTTCGGAATTCTTCCATTGTTCTCGGAATTCCGCTGCCATTTAAAAATGCTTCGGAACTCTTCCATTGTTCTCTGAATTCGGCTGACGTTTAAAAATGCTTCGGAACTCTTCCATTGTTCTCGCAATTCCGCTGAAGTTTAAAAATGCTCCGGGACTCTTCCATTCTTCTCGGAATTCTGCTGAAGTTTAAAAATGCTTCGGAATTCTTCCATTGTTCCCGGAATTCAGCTGAAGTTTAAAAATGCTTCGGAACTCTTCCTTTGTACTCGGAATTCCGTTGACGATTAACAATGCTTCGTAACTCTTCCGTTGTTCTCAGAAATCTGCTGAAGTTTAAAATGCTTTGGAACTTTTCCATTGTTCTCGGAATTCTGTTGATGTTTAAAAATGCTTCGGAATTCTTCCATTGTTCTCGGAATTCCGCTGCCATTTAAAAATGCTTCGGAACTCTTCCATTGTTCTCTGAATTCGGCTGACGTTTAAAAATGCTTCGGAACTCTTCCATTGTTCTCGCCATTCCGCTGAAGTTTAAAAATGCTCCAGGACTCTTCCATTCTTTTCAGGATTCTGCTGAAGTTTAAAAATTCTTCGGAATTCTTCCATTGTTCTCGGAATTCCGTTGAAGTTTAAAAATGCTTCGGAATTCTTCCATTGTTCCCGGAATTCAGCTGAAGTTTAAAAATGCTTCGGAACTCTTCCTTTGTTCTCGGAATTCCGCTGACGTTTAAAAATGCTTCGGAACTCTTCCATTGTTCTAGGAATTCCGCTGACGTTAAAAAATGCTTCGGAACGCTTCCATTGTTCTCGGAATTCCGCTGACGTTTAAAAATGCTTTGGAACTCTTACATTGTTCTCGGAATTCCGTTGACGTTTAAAAGTGCTTCGGAACTCTTCAATTGTTCTCGGAATTCCGCTGAAGTCTAAATATGCTTCAGAACTCTTCCATTGTTCCCGGAATTCCGCTGAAGTTTAAAAATGCTTCGGAACTCTTCCTTTGTTCTCAGAATTCTGCTGCAGTTTAAAAAGTCTTCAGAACTCTTCCATTGTTCTCGGAATTCCGCTGAAGTTTAAAAATGCTTCGGAATTCTTCCATTGTTCCCGGAATTCAGCTGAAGTTTAACATGCTTCGGAAATCTTCCTTTGTTCTCGGAATTCCGCTGAAGTTTAAAAATGCTTCGGAACTCTTCCATTGTTCTCAGAATTCTGCTGAAATTTAAAAATGCTTCGGAACTCTTCCATTGTTCTCGGAATTCTGATGAAGTTTAAAAATGCTTCGGAACTCTTCCTTTGTACTCGGAATTCCGTTGACGATTAACAATGCTTCGGAACTCTTCCATTGCTCCCGGAATTCAGCTGAAGTTTAAAAATGCTTCGGAACTCTTCCATTGTACTCGGAATTCTGATGAAGTTTAAAAATGCTTCGGAACTCTTCCTTTGTACTCGGAATTCCGCTGACGATTAACAATGCTTCGGAACGCTTCCATTGTTCTCAGAATTCTGCTGAAGTTTAAAAATGCTTCGGAACTCTTCAATTGTTCTCGGAATTCTGCTGACATTTAAAACTGCTTCGGAACTCTTCCATTGTTCTCGGAAATCTGCTGAAGTTTAAAAATGCTTCGTAACTGTTCCATTGTTCTCGGAAATCTGCTGAAGTTTAAAATGCTTTGGAAATTTTCCATTGTTCTCGGAATTCTGTTGACGTTTAAAAATGCTTCGGAATTCTTCCATTGTTCTCGGAATTCTGCTGCCATTTAAAAATGCTTCGGAACTCTTCCATTGTTCTCGGAATTCGGCTGACGTTTAAAAATGCTTCGGAACTCTTCCATTGTTCTCGCAATTCTGCTGAAGTTTAAAAATGCTCCGGGACTCTTCCATTCTTCTCTGAATTCTGCTGAAGTTTAAAAATTCTTCGGAATTCTTCCATTGATCTCGGAATTCCGCTGAAGTTTAAAAATGCTTCGGAATTCTTCCATTGTTCCCGGAATTCAGCTGAAGTTAAAAAATGCTTCAGAACTCTTCCTTTGTTCTCGGAATACCGCTGATTTTTAAAAATGCTTCGGAACTCTTCCATTGTTCTCGTAATTCTGCTGAAGTTTAAAAATGCTTCGGATCTCTTCCATAGCTTCCGGAATTCCACTGAAGTTTAAAAATGCTTCGGAACTCTTCCATTGTTCTTGGAATTCCGCTGAAGTTTAAAAATCCTTCGGAACTCTTCCATTGTTCTCGGAATTCGGTTGACGTTTAAAAATGCTTCGGAACTCTTCCATTGTTTTCGGAATTACGCTGACGTTTAAAAATGCTTCGGAACTCTTCCATTGTTCTCGGAAATCCGTTGACATTTAAAAATAATTCGGAACTCTTCAATTGTTCTCGGAATTCTGCTGACATTTAAAAATGATTCAAAACTCTTCCATTGTTCTCGGAAATCTGCTGAAGTTTAAAATGCTTTGGAACTTTTCCATTGTTCTCGGAATTCCGCTGAAGTTTAAAAATGCTTCGGAATTCTTCCATTGTTCTCGGAATTCCGATGAAGCTTAAAAATGATTCAGAATTCTTCCATTGTTCCCAAAATTCAGCTGAAGTTTAAAAATGCTTCGGAACTCTTCCATTGTTCTCGGAATTCTGCTAAAATTTAAAAATGCTTCAGAACTTTTCCATTGTTCTCGGAATTCCGGTGAAGTTTAAAAATGCTTCAGAACTCTTCCTTTGTTCTCGGAATTCCGCTGACATTTAAAAATGCTTTGGAACTCTTCCATTGTTACCGGAATTCAGCTGAAGTTTAAATATGCTTTGGAAGTCTTCCGTTGTTCTGGAAATTCCGCTGACGTTTAAAACTGCTTCGGAATTCTTCCATTGTCCTGGGAATTCCACTGAAGTTTAAAAATGCTATAGAACTCTTCCATTTTTACAGGAATAACGCTGAAGTTTAAAAATGCTTCGGAACTCTTCCATTGTTATCTGAATTCGGCTGACGTTTAAAAATGCTTTGGAACCCTTCCATTGTTCTCGGAATTCCGCTGAAGTTTAAAAATGCTCCGGGACTCTACCATTCTTCTCGGAATTCTGCTGAAGTTTAAAATTTCTTCGGAACTCTTCCATTGTTCTCGTAATTCTGCTGAAGTTTAAAAATGCTTCGGATCTCTTCCATAGTTTCCGGAATTCCACTGAAGTTTAAAAATGCTTCGGAACTCTTCCATTGTTCTTGCAATTCCGCTGAAGTTTAAAAATCCTTCGGAACTCTTCCATTGTTCTCGGAATTCGGTTGACGTTTAAAAATGCTTCGGAACTCTTCCATTGTTCATGGAATTCTGCTGGAGTTTAAAAATTCTTCGGAACTCTTCCATTGTTCCCGGAATTCCGCTAAAGTTTAAAAATGCTTCGGAACTCTTCCATTGTTCTCGGAAATCTGCTGAAGTTTAAAATGCTTTGGAACTTTTCCTTTGTTCTCGGAATTCTGTTGACGTTTAAAAATGCTTCGGAATTCTTCCATTGTTCTCGGAATTCCGCTGCCATTTAAAAATGCTTCCGAACTCTTCCATTGTTCTCGGAATTCCGCTGATGTTTAAAAATGCTCCAGGACTCTTCCATTCTTCTCGGAATTCTGCTGAAGTTTAAAAATTCTTCGGAATTCTTCCATTGTTCTCGGAATTCCGCTGAAGTTTAAAAATGCTTTGGAATTCTTCCATTGTTCCCGGAATTCAGCTGAAGTTTAAAAATGCTTCGGAACTCTTCCTTTGTTCTCGGAATTCCGCTGATGTTTAAAAATGCTTCGGAACTCTTCCATTGTTCTCAGAATTCTGCTAAAGTTTAAAAATGCTTCGGAACTCTTCCATTGTTCTCTGAATTCGGCTGACGTTTAAAAATGCTTCGGAACTCTTCCATTGTTCTCAGAATTCCGCTGAAGTTTAAAAATGCTCCGGAACTCTTCCATTCTTCTCGGAATTCTGCTGAAGTTTAAAAATTCTTCGGAATTCTTCCATTGTTCTCGGAATTCCGCTGAAGTTTAAAAATGCTTCGGAATTCTTCCATTGTTCCCGAAATTCAGCTGATGTTTAAAAATGCTTCGGAACTCTTCCTTTGTTCTCGGAATTCTGCTGATGTTTAAAAATGCTTCGGAACTCTTCCATTGTTCTCAGAATTCTGCTAAAGTTTAAAAATGCTCGGAACTCTTCCATTGTTCTCTGAATTCGGCTGACGTTTAAAAATGCTTCGGAACTCTTCCATTGTTCTCAGAATTCCGCTGAAGTTTAAAAATGCTCCGGAACTCTTCCATTCTTCTCGGAAATCTGCTGAAGTTTAAAAATTCTTCGGAATTCTTCCATTGTTCTCGGAATTCCGCTGAAGTTTAAAAATGCTTCGGAATTCTTCCATTGTTCCCGAAATTCAGCTGATGTTTAAAAATGCTTCGGAACTCTTCCTTTGTTCTCGGAATTCTGCTGATGTTTAAAAATGCTTCGGAACTCTTCCATTGTTCTCGGAATTCCGCTGAAGTTTAAAAATGCTTCGGAACGCTTCTATTGTTCTCAGAATTC
The DNA here is from genome assembly GCF_046119375.1 of Phyllobates terribilis. NCBI lineage: Eukaryota > Metazoa > Chordata > Amphibia > Anura > Dendrobatidae > Phyllobates > Phyllobates terribilis. The sequence goes on from NW_027362769.1 coordinate 68,471,558, forward strand.
TGCTAAAGTTTAAAAATGCTCGGAACTCTTCCATTGTTCTCAGAATTCCGCTGACATTTAAAAATGCTTTGGAACTCTTACATTGTTCTCGGAATTCCTTTGACGTTTAAAAGTGCTTCGGAACTCTTCAATTGTTCTCGGAATTCCGCTGAAGTCTAAATATGCTTCGGAACTCGTCCATTGTTCCAGGAATTCCGCTGAAGTTCAAAAATGCTTCGGAACTCTTCCTTTGTTCTCGGAATTCCGTTGCAGTTTAAAAATGCTCCGGAACTCTTCCATTGTACTCGGAATTCTGCTGAAGTTTAAAAAGTCTTCAGAACTCTTCCATTGTTCTCGGAATTCCGCTGAAGTTTAAAAATGCTTCGGAATTCTTCCATTGTTCCCGGAATTCAGCTGAAGTTTAAAATGCTTCGGAAATCTTCCTTTGTTCTCGGAATTCCGCTGAAGTTTAAGAATGCTTCGGAACTCTTCCATTGTTCTCGGAATTCTGCTGAAATTTAAAAATGCTTCGGAACTCTTCCATTGTTCTCGGAATTCAGCTGAAGTTTAAAAATGCTTCTGAACTCTTCCATTGCTCCCGGAATTCAGCTGAAGTTTAAAAATGCTTCGGAACTTTCCAATGTCCTCGGAATTCTGTTGAAGTTTAAAAATGCTTCGGAACTCTTCCATTTTTCCCTGAATTACACTGAAGTTCAAAATGTTTCGTAACTCTTCCATTGTTAGCGGAATTCTGCTGACGTTTAAAAATACTTCAGAACTCTTCCATTGTTCTCGGAATTGCACTGACGTTTAAAAATGCTTCGGAACTCTTCCATTGTTCTCGGAAATCCGTTGACATTTAAAAATAATTCGGAACTCTTCAATTGTTCTCAGAATTCTGCTGACATTTAAAAATGATTCAAAACTCTTCCATTGTTCTCGGAAATCTGCTGAAGTTTAAAATGCTTTGGAACTTTTCCATTGTTCTCGGAATTCCGCTGAAGTTTAAAAATGCTTCGGAATTCTTCCATTGTTCTCGGAATTCCGATGAAGTTTAAAAATGCTTCAGAATTCTTCCATTGTTCCCAAAATTCAGCTGAAGTTTAAAAATGCTTCGGAACTCTTCCATTGTTCTCAGAATTCTGCTAAAGTTTAAAAATGCTCGGAACTCTTCCATTGTTCTCTGAATTCGGCTGACGTTTAAAAATGCTTCGGAACTCTTCCATTGTTCTCAGAATTCCGCTGAAGTTTAAAAATGCTCCGGAACTCTTCCATTCTTCTCGGAAATCTGCTGAAGTTTAAAAATTCTTCGGAATTCTTCCATTGTTCTCGGAATTCCGCTGAAGTTTAAAAATGCTTCGGAATTCTTCCATTGTTCCCGAAATTCAGCTGATGTTTAAAAATGCTTCGGAACTCTTCCTTTGTTCTCGGAATTCTGCTGATGTTTAAAAATGCTTCGGAACTCTTCCATTGTTCTCGGAATTCCGCTGAAGTTTAAAAATGCTTCGGAACGCTTCTATTGTTCTCAGAATTCTGCTAAAGTTTAAAAATGCTCGGAACTCTTCCATTGTTCTCAGAATTCCGCTGACATTTAAAAATGCTTTGGAACTCTTACATTGTTCTCGGAATTCCTTTGACGTTTAAAAGTGCTTCGGAACTCTTCAATTGTTCTCGGAATTCCGCTGAAGTCTAAATATGCTTCGGAACTCGTCCATTGTTCCAGGAATTCCGCTGAAGTTCAAAAATGCTTCGGAACTCTTCCTTTGTTCTCGGAATTCCGTTGCAGTTTAAAAATGCTCCGGAACTCTTCCATTGTACTCGGAATTCTGCTGAAGTTTAAAAAGTCTTCAGAACTCTTCCATTGTTCTCGGAATTCCGCTGAAGTTTAAAAATGCTTCGGAATTCTTCCATTGTTCCCGGAATTCAGCTGAAGTTTAAAATGCTTCGGAAATCTTCCTTTGTTCTCGGAATTCCGCTGAAGTTTAAGAATGCTTCGGAACTCTTCCATTGTTCTCGGAATTCTGCTGAAATTTAAAAATGCTTCGGAACTCTTCCATTGTTCTCGGAATTCAGCTGAAGTTTAAAAATGCTTCTGAACTCTTCCATTGCTCCCGGAATTCAGCTGAAGTTTAAAAATGCTTCGGAACTTTCCAATGTCCTCGGAATTCTGTTGAAGTTTAAAAATGCTTCGGAACTCTTCCATTTTTCCCTGAATTACACTGAAGTTCAAAATGTTTCGTAACTCTTCCATTGTTAGCGGAATTCTGCTGACGTTTAAAAATACTTCAGAACTCTTCCATTGTTCTCGGAATTGCACTGACGTTTAAAAATGCTTCGGAACTCTTCCATTGTTCTCGGAAATCCGTTGACATTTAAAAATAATTCGGAACTCTTCAATTGTTCTCAGAATTCTGCTGACATTTAAAAATGATTCAAAACTCTTCCATTGTTCTCGGAAATCTGCTGAAGTTTAAAATGCTTTGGAACTTTTCCATTGTTCTCGGAATTCCGCTGAAGTTTAAAAATGCTTCGGAATTCTTCCATTGTTCTCGGAATTCCGATGAAGTTTAAAAATGCTTCAGAATTCTTCCATTGTTCCCAAAATTCAGCTGAAGTTTAAAAATGCTTCGGAACTCTTCCATTGTTCTCGGAATTCTGCTAAAATTTAAAAATGCTTCAGAACTTTTCCATTGTTCTCGGAATTCCGGTGAAGTTTAAAAATGCTTCAGAACTCTTCCTTTGTTCTCGGAATTCCGCTGACATTTAAAAATGCTTTGGAACTCTTCCATTGTTACCGGAATTCAGCTGAAGTTTAAATATGCTTTGGAAGTCTTCCGTTGTTCTGGAAATTCCGCTGACGTTTAAAACTGCTTCGGAATTCTTCCATTGTCCTGGGAATTCCACTGAAGTTTAAAAATGCTTCAGAACTCTTCCATTTTTACAGGAATAACACTGAAGTTTAAAAATGCTTCGGAACTCTTCCATTGTTATCTGAATTCGGCTGACGTTTAAAAATGCTTTGGAACCCTTCCATTGTTCTCGGAATTCCGCTGAAGTTTAAAAATGCTCCGGAACTCTTCCATTCTTCTCGGAATTCTGCTGAAGTTTAAAATTTCTTCGGAACTCTTCCATTGTTCTCGTAATTCTGCTGAAGTTTAAAAATGCTTCGGATCTCTTCCATAGTTTCCGGAATTCCACTGAAGTTTAAAAATGCTTCGGAACTCTTCCATTGTTCTTGCAATTCCGCTAAAGTTTAAAAATCCTTCGGAACTCTTCCATTGTTCTCGGAATTCGGTTGACGTTTAAAAATGCTTCGGAACTCTTCCATTGTTCATGGAATTCTGCTGGAGTTTAAAAATTCTTCGGAACTCTTCCATTGTTCCCGGAATTCCGCTAAAGTTTAAAAATGCTTCGGAACTCTTCCATTGTTCTCGGAAATCTGCTGAAGTTTAAAATGCTTTGGCACTTTTCCTTTGTTCTCGGAATTCTGTTGACGTTTAAAAATGCTTCGGAATTCTTCCATTGTTCTCGGAATTCCGCTGCCATTTAAAAATGCTTCGGAACTCTTCCATTGTTCTCTGAATTCGGCTGACGTTTAAAAATGCTTCGGAACTCTTCCATTGTTCTCGGAATTCCGCTGATGTTTAAAAATGCTTCGGAATTCTTCCATTGTTCTCGGAATTCCGCTGAAGTTTAAAAATGCTTCGGAATTCTTCCATTGTTCCCGGAATTCAGCTGAAGTTTAAAAATGCTTCGGAACTCTTCCTTTGTTCTCGGAATTCCGCTGATGTTTAAAAATGCTTCGGAACTCTTCCATTGTTCTCAGAATTCTGCTAAAGTTTAAAAATGCTTCGGAACTCTTCCATTGTTCTCTGAATTCGGCTGACGTTTAAAAATGCTTCGGAACTCTTCCATTGTTCTCAGAATTCCGCTGAAGTTTAAAAATGCTCCGGAACTCTTCCATTCTTCTCGGAATTCTGCTGAAGTTTAAAAATTCTTCGGAATTCTTCCATTGTTCTCGGAATTCCGCTGAAGTTTAAAAATGCTTCGGAATTCTTCCATTGTTCCCGAAATTCAGCTGATGTTTAAAAATGCTTCGGAACTCTTCCTTTGTTCTCGGAATTCTGCTGATGTTTAAAAATGCTTCGGAACTCTTCCATTGTTCTCAGAATTCTGCTAAAGTTTAAAAATGCTCGGAACTCTTCCATTGTTCTCTGAATTCGGCTGACGTTTAAAAATGCTTCGGAACTCTTCCATTGTTCTCAGAATTCCGCTGAAGTTTAAAAATGCTCCGGAACTCTTCCATTCTTCTCGGAATTCTGCTGAAGTTTAAAAATTCTTCGGAATTCTTCCATTGTTCTCGGAATTCCGCTGAAGTTTAAAAATGCTTCGAAATTCTTCCATTGTTCCCGAAATTCAGCTGATGTTTAAAAATGCTTCGGAACTCTTCCTTTGTTCTCGGAATTCTGCTGATGTTTAAAAATGCTTCGGAACTCTTCCATTGTTCTCGGAATTCCGCTGAAGTTTAAAAATGCTTCGGAACGCTTCTATTGTTCTCAGAATTCTGCTAAAGTTTAAAAATGCTCGGAACTCTTCCATTGTTCTCAGAATTCCGCTGACATTTAAAAATGCTTTGGAACTCTTACATTGTTCTCGGAATTCCTTTGACGTATAAAAGTGCTTCGGAACTCTTCAATTGTTCTCGGAATTCCGCTGAAGTCTAAATATGCTTCGGAACTCTTCCATTGTTCCAGGAATTCCGCTGAAGTTCAAAAATGCTTCGGAACTCTTCCTTTGTTCTCGGAATTCCGTTGCAGTTTAAAAATGCTCCGGAACTCTTCCATTGTACTCGGAATTCTGCTGAAGTTTAAAAAGTCTTCAGAACTCTTCCATTGTTCTCGGAATTCCGCTGAAGTTTAAAAATGCTTCGGAATTCTTCCATTGTTCCCGGAATTCAGCTGAAGTTTAAAATGCTTCGGAAATCTTCCATTGTTCTAGGAATTCCGCTGAAGTTTAAAAATGCTTCAGAACTCTTCCATTGTTCTCGGAATTCCGGTGAAGTTTAAAAATGCTTCAGAACTCTACCTTTGTTCTCGGAATTCCGCTGACATTAAAAAATGCTTTGGAACTCTTCCATTGTTACCGGAATTACGCTGAAGTTTAAAAATGCTTTGGAACTCTTCCGTTGTTCTCGAAATTCCGCTGACGTTTAAAACTGCTTCGGAATTCTTCCATTGTCCTGGGAATTCCACTGAAGTTTAAAAATGCTTCGGAACTCTTCCATTTTTACCGGAATAACGCTGAAGTTTAAAAATGCTTCGGAACTCTTCCATTGTTCTCGGAATTCCGCTGAAGTTTAAAAATGCTTCGGAACTCTTCCATTGTTTTCGGAATTACGCTGATGTTTAAAAATGCTTCGGAACTTTTCCATTGTTCTCGGAAATCCGTTGACATTTAAAAATGCTTCGGAACTCTTCATTTGTTCTCGTAATTCTGCTGACATTTAAAAATGCTTCAAAACTCTTCCATTGTTCTTGGAATTCTGCTGGAGTTTAAAAATGCTTCGGAACTCTTCCATTGTTCCCGTAATTCCGCTGAAGTTTAAAAATGCTTCGGAACTCTTCCATTTTTACAGGAATAACGCTGAAGTTCAAAAATGCTTCGGAACTCTTCCATTGATCTCTGAATTCGGCTGACGTTTAAAAATGCTTTGGAACCCTTCCATTGTTCTCGGAATTCCGCTGGAGTTTAAAAATGCTCCGGGACTCTTCCATTCTTCTCGGAATTCTGCTGAAGTTTAAAATTTCTTCGGAACTCTTCCATTGTTCTCGTAATTCTGCTGAAGTTTAAAAATGCTTCGGATCTCTTCCATAGTTTCCGGAATTCCACTGAAGTTTAAAAATGCTTCGGAACTCTTCCATTGTTCTCGTAATTCTGCTGAAGTTTAAAAATGCTTCGGATCTCTTCCATAGTTTCCGGAATTCCACTGAAGTTTAAAAATGCTTCGAAATTCTTCCATTGTTCCCGAAATTCAGCTGATGTTTAAAAATGCTTCGGAACTCTTCCTTTGTTCTCGGAATTCTGCTGATGTTTAAAAATGCTTCGGAACTCTTCCATTGTTCTCGGAATTCCGCTGAAGTTTAAAAATGCTTCGGAACGCTTCTATTGTTCTCAGAATTCTGCTAAAGTTTAAAAATGCTCGGAACTCTTCCATTGTTCTCAGAATTCCGCTGACATTTAAAAATGCTTTGGAACTCTTACATTGTTCTCGGAATTCCTTTGACGTATAAAAGTGCTTCGGAACTCTTCAATTGTTCTCGGAATTCCGCTGAAGTCTAAATATGCTTCGGAACTCTTCCATTGTTCCAGGAATTCCGCTGAAGTTCAAAAATGCTTCGGAACTCTTCCTTTGTTCTCGGAATTCCGTTGCAGTTTAAAAATGCTCCGGAACTCTTCCATTGTACTCGGAATTCTGCTGAAGTTTAAAAAGTCTTCAGAACTCTTCCATTGTTCTCGGAATTCCGCTGAAGTTTAAAAATGCTTCGGAATTCTTCCATTGTTCCCGGAATTCAGCTGAAGTTTAAAATGCTTCGGAAATCTTCCATTGTTCTAGGAATTCCGCTGAAGTTTAAAAATGCTTCAGAACTCTTCCATTGTTCTCGGAATTCCGGTGAAGTTTAAAAATGCTTCAGAACTCTACCTTTGTTCTCGGAATTCCGCTGACATTAAAAAATGCTTTGGAACTCTTCCATTGTTACCGGAATTACGCTGAAGTTTAAAAATGCTTTGGAACTCCTCCGTTGTTCTCGAAATTCCGCTGACGTTTAAAACTGCTTCGGAATTCTTCCATTGTCCTGGGAATTCCACTGAAGTTTAAAAATGCTTCGGAACTCTTCCATTTTTACCGGAATAACGCTGAAGTTTAAAAATGCTTCGGAACTCTTCCATTGTTCTCGGAATTCCGCTGAAGTTTAAAAATGCTTCGGAACTCTTCCATTGTTTTCGGAATTACGCTGATGTTTAAAAATGCTTCGGAACTTTTCCATTGTTCTCGGAAATCCGTTGACATTTAAAAATGCTTCGGAACTCTTCATTTGTTCTCGTAATTCTGCTGACATTTAAAAATGCTTCAAAACTCTTCCATTGTTCTTGGAATTCTGCTGGAGTTTAAAAATGCTTCGGAACTCTTCCATTGTTCCCGTAATTCCGCTGAAGTTTAAAAATGCTTCGGAACTCTTCCATTTTTACAGGAATAACGCTGAAGTTCAAAAATGCTTCGGAACTCTTTCATTGATCTCTGAATTCGGCTGACGTTTAAAAATGCTTTGGAACCCTTCCATTGTTCTCGGAATTCCGCTGGAGTTTAAAAATGCTCCGGGACTCTTCCATTCTTCTCGGAATTCTGCTGAAGTTTAAAATTTCTTCGGAACTCTTCCATTGTTCTCGTAATTCTGCTGAAGTTTAAAAATGCTTCGGATCTCTTCCATAGTTTCCGGAATTCCACTGAAGTTTAAAAATGCTTCGGAACTCTTCCATTGTTCTCGGAATTCCGCTGAAGTTTAAAAATCCTTCGGAACTCTTCCATTGTTCTCCGAATTCGGTTGACATTTAAAAATGCTTCGGAACTCTTCCATTGTTTTCGGAATTACGCTGACGTTTAAAAATGCTTTGGAACTCTTCCATTGTTCTCGGAAATCCGTTGACATTTAAAAATGCTTCGGAACTCTTCCATTGTTCTCGGAATTCAGCTGAAGTTTAAAAATGCTTCTGAACTCTTCCATTGCTCCCGGAATTCAGCTGAAGTTTAAAAATGCTTCGGAACTTTCCAATGTCCTCGGAATTCTGTTGAAGTTTAAAAATGCTTCGGAACTCTTCCATTGTTCTCGGAATTCCGCTGAAGTTTAAAAATCCTTCAAAACTCTTCCATTGTTCTTGGAATTCTGCTGGAGTTTAAAAATGCTTCGGAACTCTTCCATTGTTCCCGGAATTCTGCTAAAGTTTAAAAATGCTTCGGAACTCTTCCATTGTTCTCGGAAATCTGCTGTAGTTTAAAATGCTTTGGAACTTTTCCATTGTTCTCGGAATTCTGTTGACGTTTAAAAATGCTTCGGAATTCTTCCATTGTTCACGGAATTCCGCTGCCATTTAAAAATGCTTCGGAACTCTTCAATTGTTCTCTGAATTCGGCTGACGTTTAAAAATGCTTCGGAACTCTTCCATTCTTCTCGGAATTCTGCTGAAGTTTAAAAATTCTTCGGAATTCTTCCATTGTTCTCGGAATTCTGCTGAAGTTTAAAAATGCTTCGGAATCCTTCCATTGTTCCCGGAATTCAGCTGAAGTTTAAAAATGCTTCGGAACTCTTCCTTTGTTCTCGGAATTCCGCTAATGTTTAAAAATGCTTCGGAACTCTTCCATTGTTCTCAGAATTCTGCTAAAGTTTAAAAATGCTCAGAACTCTTCCATTGTTCTCTGAATTCGGCTGACGTTTAAAAATGCTTCGGAACTCTTCCATTGTTCTCAGAATTCCGCTGAAGTTTAAAAATGCTCCGGGACTCTTCCATTCTTCTCGGAATTCTGCTGAAGTTTAAAAATTCTTCGGAATTCTTCCATTGTTCTCGGAATTCCGCTGAAGTTTAAAAATGCTTCGGAATTCTTCCATTGTTCCCGGAATTCAGCTGATGTTTAAAAATGCTTCGGAACTCTTCCTTTGTTCTCGGAATTCTGCTGATGTTTAAAAATGCTTTGGAACTCTTCCATTGTTCTTTGAAGTCCGCTGAAGTTTAAAAATGCTTCGGAACGCTTCCATTGTTCTCAGAATTCTGCTAAAGTTTAAAAATGCTCGGAACTCTTCCATTGTTCTCAGAATTGCGCTGACGTTTAAAAATGCTTCGGAAATCTTCCATTGTTCTCGGAATTCCGCTGACGTTTAAAAATGCTTTGGAACTCTTACATTGTTCTCGGAATTCCGTTGACGTTTAAAAGTGCTTCGGTACTCTTCAATTGTTCTCGGAATTCCGCTGAAGTCTAAATATGCTTCGGAACTCTTCCATTGTTCCCGGAATTCCGCTGAAGTTCAAAAATGCTTCGGAACTCTTCCTTTGTTCTCGGAATTCCACTGATGTTTAAAAATGCTCCGGAACTCTTCCATTGTACTCGGAATTCTGCTGAAGTTTAAAAAGTCTTCAGAACTCTTCCATTGTTCTCGGAATTCCGGTGAAGTTTAAAAATGCTTCAGAACTCTACCTTTGTTCTCGGAATTCCGCTGACATTTAAAAATGCTTTGGAACTCTTCCATTGTTACCGGAATTACGCTGAAATTTAAAAATGCTTTGGAACTTTTCCGTTGTTCTCGAAATTCCGCTGACGTTTAAAACTGCTTCGGAATTCTTCCATTGTCCTGGGAATTCCACTGAAGTTTAAAAATGCTTCGGAACTCTTCCATTGTTCCCGGAATTCAGCTGAAGTTTAAAATGCTTCGGAAATCTTCCTTTGTTCTCGGAATTCCGCTGATGTTTAAAAATGCTTCAGTACTCTTCTATTGTTCTCAGAATTCTGCTAAAGTTTAAAAATGCTCGGAACTCTTCCATTGTTCTCTGAATTCGGCTGACGTTTAAAAATGCTTCGGAACTCTTCCATTGTTCTCGGAATTCCGCTGAAGTTTAAAAATGCTCCGGGACTCTTCCATTCTTCTCGGAATTCTGCAGAAGTTTAAAAATTCTTCGGAATTCTTCCATTGTTCTCGGAATTCCGCTGAAGTTTAAAAATGCTTCGGAATTCTTCCATTGTTCCCGGAATTCAACTGAAGTTTAAAAATGCTTTGGAACTTTTCCATTGTTCTCGGAATTCTGTTGACATTTAAAAATGCTTCCGAATTCTTCCATTGTTCTTGGAATTCCACTGCCATTTAAAAATGCTTCGGAACTCTTCCATTGTTCTCTGAATTCGGCTGACGTTTAAAAATACTTCGGAACTCTTCCATTGTTCTCGGAATTCCGCTGAAGTTTAAAAATGCTCCGGGACTCTTCCATTCTTCTCGGAATTCTGCTGAAGTTTAAAAATTCTTCGGAACACTTCCATTGTTCTCGTAATTCTGCTGAAGTTTAAAAATGCTTCGGATCTCTTCCATAGTTTCCGGAATTCCACTGAAGTTTAAAAATGCTTCGGAACTCTTCCATTGTTCTCGGAATTCCGCTGAAGTTTAAAAATCCTTCGGAACTCTTCCATTGTTCTCGGAATACGGTTGACGTTTAAAAATGCTTCGGAACTCTTCCATTGTTTTTGGAATTACGCTGACGTTTAAAAGTGCTTCGGAACTGTTCCATTGTTCTCGGAAATCCGTTGACATTTAAAAATGCTTCGGAACTCTTCAATTGTTCTGGGAATTCTGCTGACATTTAAAAATGCTTTGGAACTCTTCCATTGTTCTCGGAAATCTGCAGATGTTTAAAAATGCTTCGCAACTCTTCCATTGTTCTCGGAAATCTGCGGAAGTTTAAAATGCTTTGGAACGTTTCCATTGTTCTCGGAATTCTGTTGACGTTTAAAAATGCTTCGGAATTCTTCCATTGTTCTCGGAATTCCGCTGCCATTTAAAAATGCTTCGGAACTCTTCCATTGTTCTCTGAATTCGGCTGACGTTTAAAAATGCTTCGGAACTCTTCCATTGTTCTCGGAATTCCGCTGAAGTTTAAAAATGCTCCGGGACTCTTCCATTGTTCTCGGAATTCTGCTGAAGTTTAAAAATTATTCGGAATTCTTCCATTGTTCTCGGAATTCCGCTGAAGTTTAAAAATGCTTCGGAATTCTTCCATTGTTCCCGGAATTCAGCTGAAGTTTAAAAATGCTTCGGAACTCTTCCTTTGTTCTCGGAATTCCGCTGATGTTTAAAAATACTTCGGAACATTTCCATTGTTCTCGGAATTCCGCTGAAGTTTAAAAATGCTTCGGAACTCTTCCATTGTTCTCTGAATTCTGCTAAAGTTTAAAAATGCTCGGAACTCTTCCATTGTTCTCTGAATTCGGCTGACGTTTAAAAATGCTTCGGAACTCTTCCTTTGTACTCGGAATTCCGCTGACGATTAACAATGCTTCGGAACTCTTCCATTGTTCTCGGTATTCTGCTGAAGTTTAAAAATGCTTCGGAACTCTTCAATTGTTCTCGGAATTCTGCTGACATTTAAAAATACTTCGGAACTCTTCCATTGTTCTCGGAAATCTGCTGAAGTTTAAAAATGCTTCGGAACTCCTCCATTGTTCTCGGAAATCTGCTGAAGTTTAAAATGCTTTGGAACTTTTCCATTGTTCTCGGAATTCTGTTGACATTTAAAAATGCTTCGGAATTCTTCCATTGTTCTCGGAATTCCGCTGCCATTTAAAAATGCTTCGGAACTCTTCCATTGTTCTCTGAATTCGGCTGACGTTTAAAAATACTTCGGAACTCTTCCATTGTTCTCGGAATTCCGCTGAAGTTTAAAAATGCTCCGGGACTCTTCCATTCTTCTCGGAATTCTGCTGAAGTTTAAAAATTCTTCGGAACACTTCCATTGTTCTCGTAATTCTGCTGAAGTTTAAAAATGCTTCGGAACTCTTACATTGTTCTCGGAATTCCGTTGACGTTTAAAAGTGCTTCGGTACTCTTCAATTGTTCTCGGAATTCCGCTGAAGTCTAAATATGCTTCGGAACTCTTCAATTGTTCCCGGAATTCCGCTGAAGTTCAAAAATGCTTCGGAACTCTTCCTTTGTTCTCGGAATTCCGCTGATGTTTAAAAATGCTCCGGAACTCTTCCATTGTACTCGGAATTCTGCTGAAGTTTAAAAAGTCTTCAGAACTCTTCCATTGTTCTCGGAATTCTGCTGAAGTTTAAAAATTCTTCGGAACACTTCCATTGTTCTCGTAATTCTGCTGAAGTTTAAAAATACTTCGGAATTCTTCCATAGTTTCCGGAATTCCACTGAAGTTTAAAAATGCTTCGGAACTCTTCCATTGTTCTCGGAATTCCGCTGAAGTTTAAAAATCCTTCGGAACTCTTCCATTGTTCTCGGAATACGGTTGACGTTTAAAAATGCTTAGGAACTCTTCCATTGTTTTTGGAATTACGCTGACGTTTAAAAGTGCTTCGGAACTGTTCCATTGTTCTCGGAAATCCGTTGACATTTAAAAATGCTTCGGAACTCTTCAATTGTTCTGGGAATTCTGCTGACATTTAAAAATGCTTTGGAACTCTTCCATTGTTCTCGGAAATCTGCAGAAGTTTAAAAATGCTTCGGAACTCTTCCATTGTTCTCGGAAATCTGCGGAAGTTTAAAATGCTTTGGAACGTTTCCATTGTTCTCGGAATTCTGTTGACGTTTAAAAATGCTTCGGAATTCTTCCATTGTTCTCGGAATTCCGCTGCCATTTAAAAATGCTTCGGAACTCTTCCATTGTTCTCTGAATTCGGCTGACGTTTAAAAATGCTTCGGAACTCTTCCATTGTTCTCGGAATTCCGCTGAAGTTTAAAAATGCTCCGGGACTCTTCCATTGTTCTCGGAATTCTGCTGAAGTTTAAAAATTCTTCGGAATTCTTCCATTGTTCTCGGAATTCCGCTGAAGTTTAAAAATGCTTCGGAATTCTTCCATTGTTCCCGGAATTCAGCTGAAGTTTAAAAATGCTTCGGAACTCTTCCTTTGTTCTCGGAATTCCGCTGATGTTTAAAAATACTTCGGAACATTTCCATTGTTCTCGGAATTCCGCTGAAGTTTAAAAATGCTTCGGAACTCTTCCATTGTTCTCAGAATTCTGCTAAAGTTTAAAAATGCTCGGAACTCTTCCATTGTTCTCTGAATTCGGCTGACGTTTAAAAATGCTTCGGAACTCTTCCTTTGTACTCGGAATTCCGCTGACGATTAACAATGCTTCGGAACTCTTCCATTGTTCTCGGTATTCTGCTGAAGTTTAAAAATGCTTCGGAACTCTTCAATTGTTCTCGGAATTCTGCTGACATTTAAAAATACTTCGGAACTCTTCCATTGTTCTCGGAAATCTGCTGAAGTTTAAAAATGCTTCGGAACTCCTCCATTGTTCTCGGAAATCTGCTGAAGTTTAAAATGCTTTGGAACTTTTCCATTGTTCTCGGAATTCTGTTGACATTTAAAAATGCTTCGGAATTCTTCCATTGTTCTCGGAATTCCGCTGCCATTTAAAAATGCTTCGGAACTCTTCCATTGTTCTCTGAATTCGGCTGACGTTTAAAAATACTTCGGAACTCTTCCATTGTTCTCGGAATTCCGCTGAAGTTTAAAAATGCTCCGGGACTCTTCCATTCTTCTCGGAATTCTGCTGAAGTTTAAAAATTCTTCGGAACACTTCCATTGTTCTCGTAATTCTGCTGAAGTTTAAAAATGCTTCGGAACTCTTACATTGTTCTCGGAATTCCGTTGACGTTTAAAAGTGCTTCGGTACTCTTCAATTGTTCTCGGAATTCCGCTGAAGTCTAAATATGCTTCGGAACTCTTCAATTGTTCCCGGAATTCCGCTGAAGTTCAAAAATGCTTCGGAACTCTTCCTTTGTTCTCGGAATTCCGCTGATGTTTAAAAATGCTCCGGAACTCTTCCATTGTACTCGGAATTCTGCTGAAGTTTAAAAAGTCTTCAGAACTCTTCCATTGTTCTCGGAATTCTGCTGAAGTTTAAAAATTCTTCGGAACTCTTCCATTGTTCTCGGAATTCCGCTGAAGTTTAAAAATCCTTCGGAACTCTTCCATTGTTCTCGGAATACGGTTGACGTTTAAAAATGCTTAGGAACTCTTCCATTGTTTTTGGAATTACGCTGACGTTTAAAAGTGCTTCGGAACTGTTCCATTGTTCTCGGAAATCCGTTGACATTTAAAAATGCTTCGGAACTCTTCAATTGTTCTGGGAATTCTGCTGACATTTAAAAATGCTTTGGAACTCTTCCATTGTTCTCGGAAATCTGCAGAAGTTTAAAAATGCTTCGGAACTCTTCCATTGTTCTCGGAAATCTGCGGAAGTTTAAAATGCTTTGGAACGTTTCCATTGTTCTCGGAATTCTGTTGACGTTTAAAAATGCTTCGGAATTCTTCCATTGTTCTCGGAATTCCGCTGCCATTTAAAAATGCTTCGGAACTCTTCCATTGTTCTCTGAATTCGGCTGACGTTTAAAAATGCTTCGGAACTCTTCCATTGTTCTCGGAATTCCGCTGAAGTTTAAAAATGCTCCGGGACTCTTCCATTGTTCTCGGAATTCTGCTGAAGTTTAAAAATTCTTCGGAATTCTTCCATTGTTCTCGGAATTCCGCTGAAGTTTAAAAATGCTTCGGAATTCTTCCATTGTTCCCGGAATTCAGCTGAAGTTTAAAAATGCTTCGGAACTCTTCCTTTGTTCTCGGAATTCCGCTGATGTTTAAAAATACTTCGGAACATTTCCATTGTTCTCGGAATTCCGCTGAAGTTTAAAAATGCTTCGGAACTCTTCCATTGTTCTCAGAATTCTGCTAAAGTTTAAAAATGCTCGGAACTCTTCCATTGTTCTCTGAATTCGGCTGACGTTTAAAAATGCTTCGGAACTCTTCCTTTGTACTCGGAATTCCGCTGACGATTAACAATGCTTCGGAACTCTTCCATTGTTCTCGGAATTCTGCTGAAGTTTAAAAATGCTTCGGAACTCTTCAATTGTTCTCGGAATTCTGCTGACATTTAAAAATGCTTCGGAACTCTTCCATTGTTCTCGGAAATCTGCTGAAGTTTAAAAATGCTTCGGAACTCTTCCATTGTTCTCGGAAATCTGCTGAAGTTTAAAATGCTTTGGAACTTTTCCATTTTTCTCGGAATTCTGTTGACATTTAAAAATGCTTCGGAATTCTTCCATTGTTCTCGGAATTCCGCTGCCATTTAAAAATGCTTCGGAACTCTTCCATTGTTCTCTGAATTCGGCTGATGTTTAAAAATGCTTCGGAACTCTTCAATTGTTCTCGCAATTCCGCTGAAGTTTAAAAATGCTCCGGGACTCTTCCATTCTTCTCGGAATTCTGCTGAAGTTTAAAAATGCTTCGGAATTCTTCCATTGTTCCCGGAATTCAGCTGAAGTTTAAAAATGCTTCGGAACTCTTCCTTTGTACTCGGAATTCCGTTGACGATTAACAATGCTTCGGAACTCTTCCATTGCTCCCGGAATTCAGCTGAAGTTTAAAAATGCTTCGGAACTCTTCCATTGTTCTCGGAATTCCGCTGAAGTTTAAAAATCCTTCGGAACTCTTCCATTGTTCTCGGAATACGGTTGACGTTTAAAAATGCTTCGGAACTCTTCCATTGTTTTTGGAATTACGCTGACGTTTAAAAGTGCTTCGGAACTGTTCCATTGTTCTCGGAAATCCGTTGACATTTAAAAATGCTTCGGAACTCTTCAATTGTTCTGGGAATTCTGCTGACATTTAAAAATGCTTTGGAACTCTTCCATTGTTCTCGGAAATCTGCAGATGTTTAAAAATGCTTCGCAACTCTTCCATTGTTCTCGGAAATCTGCGGAAGTTTAAAATGCTTTGGAACGTTTCCATTGTTCTCGGAATTCTGTTGACGTTTAAAAATGCTTCGGAATTCTTCCATTGTTCTCGGAATTCCGCTGCCATTTAAAAATGCTTCGGAACTCTTCCATTGTTCTCTGAATTCGGCTGACGTTTAAAAATGCTTCGGAACTCTTCCATTGTTCTCGGAATTCCGCTGAAGTTTAAAAATGCTCCGGGACTCTTCCATTGTTCTCGGAATTCTGCTGAAGTTTAAAAATTCTTCGGAATTCTTCCATTGTTCTCGGAATTCCGCTGAAGTTTAAAAATGCTTCGGAATTCTTCCATTGTTCCCGGAATTCAGCTGAAGTTTAAAAATGCTTCGGAACTCTTCCTTTGTTCTCGGAATTCCGCTGATGTTTAAAAATACTTCGCAACATTTCCATTGTTCTCGGAATTCCGCTGAAGTTTAAAAATGCTTCGGAACTCTTCCATTGTTCTCAGAATTCTGCTAAAGTTTAAAAATGCTCGGAACTCTTCCATTGTTCTCTGAATTCGGCTGACGTTTAAAAATGCTTCGGAACTCTTCCTTTGTACTCGGAATTCCGCTGACGATTAACAATGCTTCGGAACTCTTCCATTGTTCTCGGAATTCTGCTGAAGTTTAAAAATGCTTCGGAACTCTTCAATTGTTCTCGGAATTCCGCTGAAGTTCAAAAATGCTTCGGAACTCTTCCTTTGTTCTCGGAATTCCGCTGATGTTTAAAAATGCTCCGGAACTCTTCCATTGTACTCGGAATTCTGCTGAAGTTTAAAAAGTCTTCAGAACTCTTCCATTGTTCTCGGAATTCTGCTGAAGTTTAAAAATTATTCGGAACACTTCCATTGTTCTCGTAATTCTGCTAAAGTTTAAAAATGCTTCGGAATTCTTCCATAGTTTCCGGAATTCCACTGAAGTTTAAAAATGCTTCGGAACTCTTCCATTGTTCTCGGAATTCCGCTGAAGTTTAAAAATCCTTCGGAACTCTTCCATTGTTCTCGGAATACGGTTGACGTTTAAAAATGCTTAGGAACTCTTCCATTGTTTTTGGAATTACGCTGACGTTTAAAAGTGCTTCGGAACTGTTCCATTGTTCTCGGAAATCCGTTGAGATTTAAAAATGCTTCGGAACTCTTCAATTGTTCTGGGAATTCTGCTGACATTTAAAAATGCTTTGGAACTCTTCCATTGTTCTCGGAAATCTGCAGAAGTTTAAAAATGCTTCGGAACTCTTCCATTGTTCTCGGAAATCTGCGGAAGTTTAAAATGCTTTGGAACGTTTCCATTGTTCTCGGAATTCTGTTGACGTTTAAAAATGCTTCGGAATTCTTCCATTGTTCTCGGAATTCCGCTGCCATTTAAAAATGCTTCGGAACTCTTCCATTGTTCTCTGAATTCGGCTGACGTTTAAAAATGCTTCGGAACTCTTCCATTGTTCTCGGAATTCCGCTGAAGTTTAAAAATGCTCCGGGACTCTTCCATTGTTCTCGGAATTCTGCTGAAGTTTAAAAATTCTTCGGAATTCTTCCATTGTTCTCGGAATTCTGCTGAAGTTTAAAAATGCTTCGGAATTCTTCCATTGTTCCCGGAATTCAGCTGAAGTTTAAAAATGCTTCGGAACTCTTCCTTTGTTCTCGGAATTCCGCTGATGTTTAAAAATACTTCGGAACATTTCCATTGTTCTCGGAATTCCGCTGAAGTTTAAAAATGCTTCGGAACTCTTCCATTGTTCTCAGAATTCTGCTAAAGTTTAAAAATGCTCGGAACTCTTCCATTGTTCTCTGAATTCGGCTGACGTTTAAAAATGCTTCGGAACTCTTCCTTTGTACTCGGAATTCCGCTGACGATTAACAATGCTTCGGAACTCTTCCATTGTTCTCGGAATTCTGCTGAAGTTTAAAAATGCTTCGGAACTCTTCAATTGTTCTCGGAATTCTGCTGACATTTAAAAATGCTTCGGAACTCTTCCATTGTTCTCGGAAATCTGCTGAAGTTTAAAAATGCTTCGGAACTCTTCCATTGTTCTCGGAAATCTGCTGAAGTTTAAAATGCTTTGGAACTTTTCCATTTTTCTCGGAATTCTGTTGACATTTAAAAATGCTTCGGAATTCTTCCATTGTTCTCGGAATTCCGCTGCCATTTAAAAATGCTTCGGAACTCTTCCATTGTTCTCTGAATTCGGCTGTTGTTTAAAAATGCTTCGGAACTCTTCAATTGTTCTCGCAATTCCGCTGAAGTTTAAAAATGCTCCGGGACTCTTCCATTCTTCTCGGAATTCTGCTGAAGTTTAAAAATGCTTCGTAATTCTTCCATTGTTCCCGGAATTCAGCTGAAGTTTAAAAATGCTTCGGAACTCTTCCTTTGTACTCGGAATTCCATTGACGATTAACAATGCTTCGGAACTCTTCCATTGCTCCCGGAATTCAGCTGAAGTTTAAAAATGCTTCGGAACTCTTCCATTGTTCTCGGAATTCCGCTGAAGTTTAAAAATCCTTCGGAACTCTTCCATTGTTCTCGGAATACGGTTGACGTTTAAAAATGCTTCGGAACTCTTCCATTGTTTTTGGAATTACGCTGACGTTTAAAAGTGCTTCGGAACTGTTCCATTGTTCTCGGAAATCCGTTGACATTTAAAAATGCTTCGGAACTCTTCAATTGTTCTGGGAATTCTGCTGACATTTAAAAATGCTTTGGAACTCTTCCATTGTTCTCGGAAATCTGCAGATGTTTAAAAATGTTTCGCAAATCTTCCATTGTTCTCGGAAATCTGCGGAAGTTTAAAATGCTTTGGAACGTTTCCATTGTTCTCGGAATTCTGTTGACGTTTAAAAATGCTTCGGAATTCTTCCATTGTTCTCGGAATTCCGCTGCCATTTAAAAATGCTTCGGAACTCTTCCATTGTTCTCTGAATTCGGCTGACGTTTAAAAATGCTTCGGAACTCTTCCATTGTTCTCGGAATTCCGCTGAAGTTTAAAAATGCTCTGGGACTCTTCCATTGTTCTCGGAATTCTGCTGAAGTTTAAAAATTCTTCGGAATTCTTCCATTGTTCTCGGAATTCCGCTGAAGTTTAAAAATGCTTCGGAATTCTTCCATTGTTCCCGGAATTCAGCTGAAGTTTAAAAATGCTTCGGAACTCTTCCTTTGTTCTCGGAATTCCGCTGATGTTTAAAAATACTTCGCAACATTTCCATTGTTCTCGGAATTCCGCTGAAGTTTAAAAATGCTTCGGAACGCTTCCATTGTTCTCAGAATTCTGCTAAAGTTTAAAAATGCTCGGAACTCTTCCATTGTTCTCTGAATTCGGCTGACGTTTAAAAATGCTTCGGAACTCTTCCTTTGTACTCGGAATTCCGCTGACGATTAACAATGCTTCGGAACTCTTCCATTGTTCTCGGAATTCTGCTGAAGTTTAAAAATGCTTCGGAACTCTTCAATTGTTCTCGGAATTCCGCTGAAGTTCAAAAATGCTTCGGAACTCTTCCTTTGTTCTCGGAATTCCGCTGATGTTTAAAAATGCTCCGGAACTCTTCCATTGTACTCGGAATTCTGCTGAAGTTTAAAAAGTCTTCAGAACTCTTCCATTGTTCTCGGAATTCTGCTGAAGTTTAAAAATTCTTCGGAACACTTCCATTGTTCTCGTACTTCTGCTGAAGTTTAAAAATGCTTCGGAATTCTTCCATAGTTTCCGGAATTCCACTGAAGTTTAAAAATGCTTCGGAACTCTTCCATTGTTCTCGGAATTCCGCTGAAGTTTAAAAATCCTTCGGAACTCTTCCATTGTTCTCGGAATACGGTTGACGTTTAAAAATGCTTAGGAACTCTTCCATTGTTTTTGGAATTACGCTGACGTTTAAAAGTGCTTCGGAACTGTTCCATTGTTCTCGGAAATCCGTTGAGATTTAAAAATGCTTCGGAACTCTTCAATTGTTCTGGGAATTCTGCTGACATTTAAAAATGCTTTGGAACTCTTCCATTGTTCTCGGAAATCTGCAGAAGTTTAAAAATGCTTCGGAACTCTTCCATTGTTCTCGGAAATCTGCGGAAGTTTAAAATGCTTTGGAACGTTTCCATTGTTCTCGGAATTCTGTTGACGTTTAAAAATGCTTCGGAATTCTTCCATTGTTCTCGGAATTCCGCTGCCATTTAAAAATGCTTCGGAACTCTTCCATTGTTCTCTGAATTCGGCTGACGTTTAAAAATGCTTCGGAACTCTTCCATTGTTCTCGGAATTCCGCTGAAGTTTAAAAATGCTCCGGGACTCTTCCATTGTTCTCGGAATTCTGCTGAAGTTTAAAAATGCTTCGGAATTCTTCCATTGTTCCCGGAATTCAGCTGAAGTTTAAAAATGCTTCGGAAATCTTCCTTTGTTCTCGGAATTCCGCTGATGTTTAAAAATACTTCGGAACATTTCCATTGTTCTCGGAATTCCACTGAAGTTTAAAAATGCTTCGGAACTCTTCCATTGTTCTCAGAATTCTGCTAAAGTTTAAAAATGCTCGGAACTCTTCCATTGTTCTCTGAATTCGGCTGACGTTTAAAAATGCTTCGGAACTCTTCCTTTGTACTCGGAATTCCGCTGACGATTAACAATGCTTCGGAACTTTTCCATTGTTCTCGGAATTCTGCTGAAGTTTAAAAATGCTTCGGAACTCTTCAATTGTTCTCGGAATTCTGCTGACATTTAAAAATGCTTCGGAACTCTTCCATTGTTCTCGGAAATCTGCTGAAGTTTAAAAATGCTTCGGAACTCTTCCATTGTTCTCGGAAATCTGCTGAAGTTTAAAATGCTTTGGAACTTTTCCATTTTTCTCGGAATTCTGTTGACATTTAAAAATGCTTCGGAATTCTTCCATTGTTCTCGGAATTCCGCTGCCATTTAAAAATGCTTCTGAACTCTTCCATTGTTCTCTGAATTCGGCTGATGTTTAAAAATGCTTCGGAACTCTTCAATTGTTCTCGCAATTCCGCTGAAGTTTAAAAATGCTCCGGGACTCTTCCATTCTTCTCGGAATTCTGCTGAAGTTTAAAAATGCTTCGGAATTCTTCCATTGTTCCCGGAATTCAGCTGAAGTTTAAAAATGCTTCGGAACTCTTCCTTTGTACTCGGAATTCCGTTGACGATTAACAATGCTTCGGAACTCTTCCATTGCTCCCGGAATTCAGCTGAAGTTTAAAAATGCTTCGGAACTCTTCCATTGTTCTCGGAATTCCGCTGAAGTTTAAAAATCCTCCGGAACTCTTCCCTTGTTCTCGGAATATGGTTGACGTTTAAAAATGCTTCGGAACTCTTCCATTGTTTTTGGAATTACGCTGACGTTTAAAAGTGCTTCGGAACTGTTCCATTGTTCTCGGAAATCCGTTGACATTTAAAAATGCTTCGGAACTCTTCAATTGTTCTGGGAATTCTGCTGACATTTAAAAATGCTTTGGAACTCTTCCATTGTTCTCGGAAATCTGCAGATGTTTAAAAATGTTTCGCAACTCTTCCATTGTTCTCGGAAATCTGCGGAAGTTTAAAATGCTTTGGAACGTTTCCATTGTTCTCGGAATTCTGTTGACGTTTAAAAATGCTTCGGAATTCTTCCACTGTTCTCGGAATTCCGCTGCCATTTAAAAATGCTTCGGAACTCTTCCATTGTTCTCTGAATTCGGCTGACGTTTAAAAAGGCTTCGGAACTCTTCCATTGTTCTCGGAATTCCGCTGAAGTTTAAAAATGCTCCGGGACTCTTCCATTGTTCTCGGAATTCTGCTGAAGTTTAAAAATTCTTCGGAATTCTTCCATTGTTCTCGGAATTCCGCTGAAGTTTAAAAATGCTTCGGAATTCTTCCATTGTTCCCGGAATTCAGCTGAAGTTTAAAAATGCTTCGGAACTCTTCCTTTGTTCTCGGAATTCCGCTGATGTTTAAAAATACTTCGGAACATTTCCATTGTTCTCGGAATTCCGCTGAAGTTTAAAAATGCTTCGGAACTCTTCCATTGTTATCGGAATTCTGCTGAAGTTTAAAAATGCTTCGGAACTCTTCAATTGTTCTCGGAATTCTGCTGACATTTAAAAATGCTTCGGAACTCTTCCATTGTTCTCGGAAATCTGCTGAAGTTTAAAAATGCTTCGTAACTCTTCCATTGTTCTCGGAAATCTGCTGAAGTTTAAAATGCTTTGGAACTTTTCCATTGTTCTCGGAATTCTGTTGACGTTTAAAAATGCTTCGGAATTGTTCCATTGTTCTCGGAATTCCGCTGCCATTTAAAAATGCTTCGGAACTCTTCCATTGTTCTCTGAATTCGGCTGACGTTTAAAAATGCTTCGGAACTCTTCCATTGTTCTCGCAATTCCGCTGAAGTTTAAAAATGCTCCAGGACTCTTCCATTCTTTTCGGAATTCTGCTGAAGTTGAAAAATTCTTCGGAATTCTTCCACTGTTCTCGGAATTCCGCTGAAGTTTAAAAATGCTTCGGAATTCTTCCATTGTTCCCGGAATTCAGCTGAAGTTTAAAAATGCTTCGGAACTCTTCCTTTGTTCTCGGAATTCCGTTTGTGTTTAAAAATGCTTCGGAACTCTTCCATTGTTCTCGGAATTACGCTGTGTTAAAAAATGCTTCGGAACGCTTCCATTGTTCTCAGAATTCTGCTAAAGTTTAAAAATGCTCGGAACTCTTCCATTGTTCTCAGAATTGCGCTGACGTTTAAAAATGCTTCGGACATCTTCCATTGTTCTCGGAATTCCGCTGACGTTTAAAAATGCTTTGGAACTCTTACATTGTTCTCGGAATTCCGTTGACGTCTAAAAGTGCTTCGGAACTCTTCAATTGTTCTCGGAATTCCGCTGAAGTCTAAATATGCTTCGGAACTCTTCCATTGTTCCCGGAATTCCGCTGAAGTTTAAAAATGCTTCGGAATTCTTCCATTGTTCCCGGAATTCAGCTGAAGTTTAAAATGCTTTGGAAATCTTCCTTTGTTCTCGGAATTCCGCTGAAGTTTAAAAATGCTTCGGTACTCTTCCATTGTTCTCGGAATTCTGCTGTAATTTAAAAATGCTTCGGAACTCTTCCATTGTTCTTGGAATTCTGATGAAGTTTAAAAATACTTCGGAACTCTTCCTTTGTACTCGGAATTCCGTTGACGATTAACAATGCTTCGGAACTCTTCCATTGCTCCCGGAATTCAGCTGAAGTTTAAAAATGCTTCGGAACTCTTCCATTGCTCTCGGAATTCTGATGAAGTTTAAAAATGTTTCGGAACTCTTCCTTTGTTCTCGGAAATCTGCTGAAGTTTAAAAATGCTTCGTAACTCTTCCATTGTTCTCGGAAATCTGCTGAAGTTTAAAATGCTTTGGAACTTTTCCATTGTTCTCGGAATTCTGTTGACGTTTAAAAATGCTTTGGAATTCTTCAATTGTTCTCTGAATTCGGCTGACGTTTAAAAATGCTTCGGAACTCTTCCATTGTTCTCGGAATTCCGCTGATGTTTAAAAATGCTCCGGGACTCTTCCATTCTTCTCGGAATTCTGCTGAAGTTTAAAAATTCTTCGGAATTCTTCCATTGTTCTCGGAACTCTGCTGAAGTTTAAAAATGCTTCGGAATCCTTCCATTGTTCCCGGAATTCAGCTGAAGTTTAAAAATGCTTCGGAACTCTTCCTTTGTTCTCGGAATTCCGCTGATGTTTAAAAATGCTTTGGAACTCTTCCATTGTTCTCAGAATTCTGCTAAAGTTTAAAAATGCTCAGAACTCTTCCATTGTTCTCTGAATTCGGCTGACGTTTAAAAATGCTTCGGAACTCTTCCATTGTTCTCAGAATTCCGCTGAAGTTTAAAAATGCTCCGGGACTCTTCCATTCTTCTCGGAATTCTGCTGAAGTTTAAAAATTCTTCGGAATTCTTCCATTGTTCTCGGAATTCCGCTGAAGTTTAAAAATGCTTCGGAATTCTTCCATTGTTCCCGGAATTCAGCTGATGTTTAAAAATGCTTCGGAACTCTTCCTTTGTTCTCGGAATTCTGCTGATGTTTAAAAATGCTTCGGAACTCTTCCATTGTTCTCGGAAGTCCGCTGAAGTTTAAAAATGCTTCGGAACGCTTCCATTGTTCTCAGAATTCTGCTAAAGTTTAAAAATGCTCGGAACTCTTCCATTGTTCTCTGAATTCGGCTGACGTTTAAAAATACTTCGGAACTCTTCCATTGTTCTCGGAATTCCGCTGAAGTTTAAAAATGCTCCGGGACTCTACCATTCTTCTCGGAATTCTGCTGAAGTTTAAAAATTCTTCGGAACACTTCCATTGTTCTCGTAATTCTGCTGAAGTTTAAAAATGCTTCGGATCTCTTCCATAGTTTCCGGAATTCCACTGAAGTTTAAAAATGCTTCGGAACTCTTCCATTGTTCTCGGAATTCCGCTGAAGTTTAAAAATCCTTCGGAACTCTTCCATTGTTCTCGGAATACGGTTGACGTTTAAAAATACTTCGGAACTCTTCCATTGTTTTTGGAATTACGCTGACGTTTAAAAGTGCTTCGGAACTTTTCCATTGTTCTCGGAAATCCGTTGACATTTAAAAATGCTTCGGAACTCTTCAATTGTTCTGGGAATTCTGCTGACATTTAAAAATGCTTTGGAACTCTTCCATTGTTCTCGGAAATCTGCAGAAGTTTAAAAATGCTTCGGAACTCTTCCATTGTTCTCGGAAATCTGCGGAAGTTTAAAATGCTTTGGAACGTTTCCATTGTTCTCGGAATTCTCTTGACGTTTAAAAATGCTTCGGAATTCTTCCATTGTTCTCGGAATTCCGCTGCCATTTAAAAATGCTTCGGAATTCTTCCATTGTTCTCTGAATTCGGCTGACGTTTAAAAATGCTTCGGAACTCTTCCATTGTTCTCGGAATTCCGCTGAAGTTTAAAAATGCTCCGGGACTCTTCCATTGTTCTCGGAATTCTGCTGAAGTTTAAAAATTCTTCGGAATTCTTCCATTGTTCTCGGAATTCCGCTGAAGTTTAAAAATGCTTCGGAATTCTTCCATTGTTCCCGGAATTCAGCTGAAGTTTAAAAATGCTTCGGAACTCTTCCTTTGTTCTCGGAATTCCGCTGATGTTTAAAAATACTTCGGAACATTTCCATTGTTCTCGGAATTCCGCTGAAGTTTAAAAATGCTTCGGAACTCTTCCATTGTTCTCAGAATTCTGCTAAAGTTTAAAAATGCTTCGGAACTCTTCCATTGTTCTCGGAATTCTGATGAAGTTTAAAAATGCTTCGGAACTCTTCCTTTGTACTCGGAATTCCGCTGACGATTAACAATGCTTCGGAACTCTTCCATTGTTCTCGGAATTCTGCTGAAGTTTAAAAATGCTTCGGAACTCTTCAATTGTTCTCGGAATTCTGCTGACATTTAAAAATGCTTCGGAACTCTTCCATTGTTCTCGGAAATCTGCTGAAGTTTAAAAATGCTTCGGAACTCTTCCATTGTTCTCGGAAATCTGCTGAAGTTTAAAATGCTTTGGAACTTTTCCATTGTTCTCGGAATTCTGTTGACATTTAAAAAAGCTTCGGAATTCTTCCATTGTTCTCGGAATTCCGCTGCCATTTAAAAATGCTTCGGAACTCTTCCATTGTTCTCTGAATTCGGCTGATGTTTAAAAATGCTTCGGAACTCTTCAATTGTTCTCGCAATTCCGCTGAAGTTTAAAAATGCTCCGGGACTCTTCCATTCTTCTCGGAATTCTGCTGAAGTTTAAAAATGCTTCGGAATTCTTCCATTGTTCCCGGAATTCAGCTGAAGTTTAAAAATGCTTCGGAACTCTTCCTTTGTACTCGGAATTCCGTTGACGATTAACAATGCTTCGGAACTCTTCCATTGCTCCCGGAATTCAGCTGAAGTTTAAAAATGCTTCGGAACTCTTCCATTGTTCTCGGAATTCTGATGAAGTTTAAAAATGCTTCGGAACTCTTCCTTTGTACTCGGAATTCCGCTGACGATTAACAATGCTTCGGAACTCTTCCATTGTTCTCGGAATTCTGCTGAAGTTTAAAAATGCTTCGGAACTCTTCAATTGTTCTCGGAATTCTGCTGACATTTAAAAATGCTTCGGAACTCTTCCATTGTTCTCGGAAATCTGCTGAAGTTTGAAAATGCTTCGTAACTCTTCCATTGTTCTCGGAAATCTGCTGAAGTTTAAAATGCTTTGGAACTTTTAAATTGTTCTCGGAATTCTGTTGACGTTTAAAAATGCTTCGGAATTCTTCCATTGTTCTCGGAATTCCGCTGCCATTTAAAAATGCTTCAGAACTCTTCCATTGTTCTCTGAATTCGGCTGACGTTTAAAAATGCTTCGGAACTCTTCCATTGTTCTCGCAATTCCGCTGAAGTTTAAAAATGCTCCAGGACTATTCCATTCTTTTCGGAATTCTGCTGAAGTTTAAAAATTCTTCGGAATTCTTCCACTGTTCTCGGAATTCCGCTGAAGTTTAAAAATGCTTCGGAATTCTTCCATTGTTCCCGGAATTCAACTGAAGTTTAAAAATGCTTCGGAACTCTTCCTTTGTTCTCGGAATTCCGCTTGTGTTTAAAAATGCTTCGGAACTCTTCCATTGTTCTCGGAATTCCGCTGTGTTAAAAAATGCTTCGGAACGCTTCCATTGTTCTCAGAATTCTGCTAAAGTTTAAAAATGCTCGGAACTCTTCCATTGTTCTCAGAATTGCGCTGACGTTTAAAAATGCTTCGGACATCTTCCATTGTTCTCGGTATTCCGCTGACGTTTAAAAATGCTTTGGAACTCTTACATTGTTCTCGGAATTCCGTTGACGTTTAAAAGTGCTTCGGAACTCTTCAATTGTTCTCGGAATTCCACTGAAGTCTAATTATGCTTCGGAACTCTTCCATTGTTCCCGGAATTCCGCTGAAGTTTAAAAATGCTACGGAACTCTTCCTTTGTTCTCGGAATTCCGCTGCAGTTTAAAAATGCTCCGGAACTCTTCCATTGTACTCGGAATTCTGCTGAAGTTTAAAAAGTCTTCAGAACTCTTCCATTGTTCTCGGAATTCCGCTGAAGTTTAAAAATGCTTCGGAATTCTTCCATTGTTCCCGGAATTCAGCTGAAGTTTAAAATGCTTTGGAAATCTTCCTTTGTTCTCGGAATTCCGCTGAAGTTTAAAAATGCTTCGGTACTCTTCCATTGTTCTCGGAATTCTGCTGTAATTTAAAAATGCTTCGGAACTCTTCCATTGTTCTTGGAATTCTGATGAAGTTTAAAAATGCTTCGGAACTCTTCCTTTGTACTCGGAATTCCGCTGACGATTAACAATGCTTCGGAACTCTTCCATTGTTCTCGGAATTCTGCTGAAGTTTAAAAATGCTTCGGAACTCTTCAATTGTTCTCGGAATTCTGCTGACATTTAAAAATGCTTCGGAACTCTTCCATTGTTCTCGGAAATCTGCTGAAGTTTGAAAATGCTTCGTAACTCTTCCATTGTTCTCGGAAATCTGCTGAAGTTTAAAATGCTTTGGAACTTTTAAATTGTTCTCGGAATTCTGTTGACGTTTAAAAATGCTTCGGAATTCTTCCATTGTTCTCGGAATTCCGCTGCCATTTAAAAATGCTTCAGAACTCTTCCATTGTTCTCTGAATTCGGCTGACGTTTAAAAATGCTTCGGAACTCTTCCATTGTTCTCGCAATTCCGCTGAAGTTTAAAAATGCTCCAGGACTATTCCATTCTTTTCGGAATTCTGCTGAAGTTTAAAAATTCTTCGGAATTCTTCCACTGTTCTCGGAATTCCGCTGAAGTTTAAAAATGCTTCGGAATTCTTCCATTGTTCCCGGAATTCAACTGAAGTTTAAAAATGCTTCGGAACTCTTCCTTTGTTCTCGGAATTCCGCTTGTGTTTAAAAATGCTTCGGAACTCTTCCATTGTTCTCGGAATTCCGCTGTGTTAAAAAATGCTTCGGAACGCTTCCATTGTTCTCAGAATTCTGCTAAAGTTTAAAAATGCTCGGAACTCTTCCATTGTTCTCAGAATTGCGCTGACGTTTAAAAATGCTTCGGACATCTTCCATTGTTCTCGGTATTCCGCTGACGTTTAAAAATGCTTTGGAACTCTTACATTGTTCTCGGAATTCCGTTGACGTTTAAAAGTGCTTCGGAACTCTTCAATTGTTCTCGGAATTCCACTGAAGTCTAATTATGCTTCGGAACTCTTCCATTGTTCCCGGAATTCCGCTGAAGTTTAAAAATGCTACGGAACTCTTCCTTTGTTCTCGGAATTCCGCTGCAGTTTAAAAATGCTCCGGAACTCTTCCATTGTACTCGGAATTCTGCTGAAGTTTAAAAAGTCTTCAGAACTCTTCCATTGTTCTCGGAATTCCGCTGAAGTTTAAAAATGCTTCGGAATTCTTCCATTGTTCCCGGAATTCAGCTGAAGTTTAAAATGCTTTGGAAATCTTCCTTTGTTCTCGGAATTCCGCTGAAGTTTAAAAATGCTTCGGTACTCTTCCATTGTTCTCGGAATTCTGCTGTAATTTAAAAATGCTTCGGAACTCTTCCATTGTTCTTGGAATTCTGATGAAGTTTAAAAATGCTTCGGAACTCTTCCTTTGTACTCAGAATTCCATTGACGATTAACAATGCTTCGGAACTCTTCCATTGCTCCCGGAATTCAGCTGAAGTTTAAAAATGCTTCGGAACTCTTCCATTGTTCTCGGAATTCTGATGAAGTTTAAAAATGCTTCGGAACTCTTCCTTTGTTCTCGGAAATCTGCTGAAGTTTAAAAATGCTTCGTAACTCTTCCATTGTTCTCGGAAATCTGCTGAAGTTTAAAATGCTTTGGAACTTTTCCATTGTTCTCGGAATTCTGTTGACGTTTAAAAATGCTTCGGAATTCTTCAATTGTTCTCTGAATTCGGCTGACGTTTAAAAATGCTTCGGAACTCTTCCATTGTTCTCGGAATTCCGCTGATGTTTAAAAATGCTCCGGGACTCTTCCATTCTTCTCGGAATTCTGCTGAAGTTTAAAAATTCTTCGGAATTCTTCCATTGTTCTCGGAATTCTGCTGAAGTTTAAAAATGCTTCGGAATCCTTCCATTGTTCCCGGAATTCAGCTGAAGTTTAAAAATGCTTCGAAACTCTTCCTTTGTTCTCGGAATTCCGCTGATGTTTAAAAATGCTTCGGAACTCTTCCATTGTTCTCAGAATTCTGCTAAAGTTTAAAAATGCTCAGAACTCTTCCATTGTTCTCTGAATTCGGCTGACGTTTAAAAATGCTTCGGAACTCTTCCATTGTTCTCAGAATTCCGCTGAAGTTTAAAAATGCTCCGGGACTCTTCCATTCTTCTCGGAATTCTGCTGAAGTTTAAAAATTCTTCGGAATTCTTCCATTGTTCTCGGAATTCCGCTGATGTTTAAAAATGCTTCGGAATTCTTCCATTGTTCCCGGAATTCAGCTGATGTTTAAAAATGCTTCGGAACTCTTCCTTTGTTCTCGGAATTCTGCTGATGTTTAAAAATGCTTCGGAACTCTTCCATTGTTCTCGGAAGTCCGCTGAAGTTTAAAAATGCTTCGGAACGCTTCCATTGTTCTCAGAATTCTGCTAAAGTTTAAAAATGCTCGGAACTCTTCCATTGTTCTCAGAATTGCGCTGACGTTTAAAAATGCTTCGGAAATCTTCCATTGTTCTCGGAATTCCGCTGTCGTTTAAAAATGCTTTGGAACTCTTACATTGTTCTCGGAATTCCGTTGACGTTTAAAAGTGCTTCGGTACTCTTCAATTGTTCTCGGAATTCCGCTGAAGTCTTAATATGCTTCGGAACTCTTCCATTGTTCCCGGAATTCCGCTGAAGTTCAAAAATGCTTCGGAACTCTTCCTTTGTTCTCGGAATTCCGCTGATGTTTAAAAATGCTCCGGAACTCTTCCATTGTACTCGGATTTCTGCTGAAGTTTAAAAAGTCTTCAGAACTCTTCCATTGTTCTCGGAATTCTGCTGAAGTTTAATAATGCTTCGGAATTCTTCCATTGTTCCCGGAATTCAGCTGAAGTTTAAAATGCTTCGGAAATCTTCCTTTGTTCTCGGAATTCCGCTGAAGTTTATAAATGCTTCGGAACTCTTCCATTGTTCTCGGAATTCTGCTGAAGTTTAAAAATGCTTCGGAAGTCTTCCATTGTTTTCTGAATTCGGCTGAAGTTTAAAAATCCTTCGGAATTCTTCCATTGTTCTCGGAATTCCGCTGAAGTTTAAAAATGCTTAGGAATTCTTCCATTGTTCCTGGAATACAGCTGAAGTTTAAAAATGCTTCGGAACTCTTCCTTTGTTCTCGAAATTCCGCTGACTTTTAAAAATGCTTCGGAACTCTTCCATTGTTCTAGGAATTCCGCTGAAGTTTAAAAATGCTTCAGAACTCTTCCATTGTTCTCGGAATTCTGCTGAAATTTAAAAATGCTTCGAAACTCTTCCATTGTTCTCGGAATTCCGGTGAAGTTTAAAAATGCTTCAGAACCTTACCTTTGTTCTCGGAATTCCGCTGACATTTAAAAATGCTTTGGAACTCTTCCATTGTTACCGGAATTACGCTGAAATTTAAAAATGCTTTGGAACTTTTCCGTTGTTCTCGAAATTCCACTGACGTTTAAAACTGCTTCGGAATTCTTCCATTGTCCTGGGAATTCCACTGAAGTTTAAACATGCTTCGGAACTCTTACATTGTTCCCGGAATTCAGCTGAAGTTTAAAATGCTTCGGAAATCTTCCTTTGTTCTCGGAATTCCGCTGAAGTTTAAAAATGCTTCGGAACTCTTCCATTGTTCTCGGAAATCTGCTGAAGTTTAAAATGTTTTGGAACTTTTCCATTGTTCTCGGAATTCTGTTGACGTTTAAAAATGCTTCGGAATTCTTCCATTGTTCTCGGAATTCTGCTGCCATTTAAAAATGCTTCGGAACTCTTCCATTGTTCTCTGAATTCGGCTGACGTTTAAAAATGCTTCGGAACTCTTCCATTGTTCTCGGAATTCCACTGAAGTTTAAAAATGCTCCGGGACTCTTCCATTGTTCTCGGAATTCTGCTGAAGTTTAAAAATTCTTCGGAATTCTTCCATTGTTCTCGGAATTCCGCTGAAGTTTAAAAATGCTTCGGAGTTCTTCCATTGTTCCTGAAATTCAGCTGAAGTTTAAAAATGCTTCGGAACTCTTCCTTTGTTCTCGGAATTCCGCTGATGTTTAAAAATACTTTGGAACTTTTCCATTGTTCTCGGAATTCCGCTGAAGTTTAAAAATGCTTCGGAATTCTTCCATTGTTCCCAGAATTCAGCTGAAGTTTAAAAATGCTTCGGAACTCTTCCTTTGTTCTCAGAATTCCGCTGATGTTTAAAAATACTGCGGAACTTTTCCATTGTTCTCGGAATTCCGCTGAAGTTTAAAAATGCTTCAGAACTCTTCAATTGTTCTCAGAATTCTGCTAAAGTTTAAAAATGCTCGGAACTCTTCCATTGTTCTCTGAATTCGGCTGACGTTTAAAAATGCTTCGGAACTCTTCCATTGTTCTCGGAATTCCGCTGAAGTTTAAAAATGCTCCGGGACTCTTCCATTCTTTTCGGAATTCTGCTGAAGTTTAAAAATTCTTCGGAATTCTTCCATTGCTCTCAGAATTCCGCTGAAGTTTAAAAATGCTTCGGAATTCTTCCATTGTTCCCGGAATTCAGCTGAAGTTTAAAAATGCTTCGGAACTCTTCCTTTGTTCTCTGAATTCCGCTGATGTTTAAAAATGCTTCGGCACTCTTCCATTGTTCTCGGAATTCCGCTGACGTTTAAAAATGATTCGGAACGCTTCCATTGTTCTCAGAATTCTGCTAAAGTTTAAAAATGCTCGGAACTCTTCTATTGTTCTCAGAATTGCGCTGACGTTTAAAAATGCTTCGGAAATCTTCCATTGTTCTCAGAAATCCGCTGACGTTTAAAAATGCTTTGGAACTCTTACATTGTTCACGGAATTCCGTTGACGTTTAAAAGTGCTTCGGAACTCTTCAATTGTTCTCGCAATTCCGCTGAAGTCTAAATATGCTTCGGAACTCTTCCATTGTTCCCGGAATTCCGCTGAAGTTTAAAAATGCTTCGGAACTCTTCCTTTGTTCTCGGAATTCCGCTGCAGTTTAAAAATGCTCCAGAACTCTTCCACTGTACTTGGAATTCTGCTGAAGTTTAAAAAGTCTTCAGAACTCTTCCATTGCTCTCGGAATTCCGCTGAAGTTTAAAAATGCTTTGGAATTCTTCCATTGTTCCCGGAATTCAGCTGAAGTTTAAAATGCTTCGGAAATCTTCCTTTGTTCTCGGAATTCCGCTGAAGTTTAAAAATGCATCGGAACTATTCCATTGTTCTCGGAATTCTGCTGAAATTTAAAAATGCTTCGGAACTCTTCCATTGTTCTCGGAATTCTGATGAAGTTTAAAAATGCTTCGGAACTCTTCCTTTGTACTCGGAATTCCGTTGACGATTAACAATGCTTCGGAACTCTTCCATTGCTCCCGGAATTCAGCTGAAGTTTAAAAATGCTTCGGAACTCTTCCATTGTTCTTGGAATTCTGATGAAGTTTAAAAATACTTCGGAACTCTTCCTTTGTACTCGGAATTCCGTTGACGATTAACAATGCTTCGGAACTCTTCCATTGCTCCCGGAATTCAGCTGAAGTTTAAAAATGCTTCGGAACTCTTCCATTGTTCTCGGAATTCTGATGAAGTTTAAAAATGCTTCGGAACTCTTCCTTTGTTCTCGGAAATCTGCTGAAGTTTAAAAATGCTTCGTAACTCTTCCATTGTTCTCGGAAATCTGCTGAAGTTTAAAATGCTTTGGAACTTTTCCATTGTTCTCGGAATTCTGTTGACGTTTAAAAATGCTTCGCAACTCTTCAATTGTTCTCTGAATTCGGCTGACGTTTAAAAATGCTTCGGAACTCTTCCATTGTTCCCGGAATTCAGCTGATGTTTAAAAATGCTTCGGAACTCTTCCTTTGTTCTCGGAATTCTGCTGATGTTTAAAAATGCTTCGGAACTCTTCCATTGTTCTCGGAAGTCCGCTGAAGTTTAAAAATGCTTCGGAACGCTTCCATTGTTCTCAGAATTCTGCTAAAGTTTAAAAATGCTCGGAACTCTTCCATTGTTCTCTGAATTCGGCTGACGTTTAAAAATACTTCGGAACTCTTCCATTGTTCTCGGAATTCCGCTGAAGTTTAAAAATGCTCCGGGACTCTACCATTCTTCTCGGAATTCTGCCGAAGTTTAAAAATTCTTCGGAACACTTCCATTGTTCTCGTAATTCTGCTGAAGTTTAAAAATGCTTCGGATCTCTTCCATAGTTTCCGGAATTCCACTGAAGTTTAAAAATGCTTCGGAACTCTTCCATTGTTCTCGGAATTCCGCTGAAGTTTAAAAATCCTTCGGAACTCTTCCATTGTTCTCGGAATACGGTTGACGTTTAAAAATGCTTCGGAACTCTTCCATTGTTTTTGGAATTACGCTGACGTTTAAAAGTGCTTCGGAACTTTTCCATTGTTCTCGGAAATCCGTTGACATTTAAAAATGCTTCGGAACTCTTCAATTGTTCTGGGAATTCTGCTGACATTTAAAAATGCTTTGGAACTCTTCCATTGTTCTCGGAAATCTGCAGAAGTTTAAAAATGCTTCGGAACTGTTCCGTTGTTCTCAGAATTCTGCTAAAGTTTAAAAATGCTCGGAACTCTTCCATTGTTCTCAGAATTGCGCTGACGTTTAAAAATGCTTCGGACATCTTCCATTGTTCTCGGAATTCCGCTGACGTTTAAAAATGCTTTGGAACTCTTACATTGTTCTCGGAATTCCGTTGACGTTTAAAAGTGCTTCGGAACTCTTCAATTGTTCTCGGAATTCCACTGAAGTCTAAATATGCTTCGGAACTCTTCCATTGTTCCCGGAATTCCGCTGAAGTTTAAAAATGCTACGGAACTCTTCCTTTGTTCTCGGAATTCCGCTGCAGTTTAAAAATGCTCCGGAACTCTTCCATTGTACTCGGAATTCTGCTGAAGTTTAAAAAGTCTTCAGAACTCTTCCATTGTTCTCGGAATTCCGCTGAAGTTTAAAAATACTTCGGAATTCTTCCATTGTTCCCGGAATTCAGCTGAAGTTTAAAATGCTTTGGAAATCTTCCTTTGTTCTCGGAATTCCGCTGAAGTTTAAAAATGCTTCGGTACTCTTCCATTGTTCTCGGAATTCTGCTGTAATTTAAAAATGCTTCGGAACTCTTCCATTGTTCTTGGAATTCTGATGAAGTTTAAAAATGCTTCGGAACTCTTCCTTTGTACTCAGAATTCCATTGACGATTAACAATGCTTCGGAACTCTTCCATTGCTCCCGGAATTCAGCTGAAGTTTAAAAATGCTTCGGAACTCTTCCATTGTTCTCGGAATTCTGATGAAGTTTAAAAATGCTTCGGAACTCTTCCTTTGTTCTCGGAAATCTGCTGAAGTTTAAAAATGCTTCGTAACTCTTCCATTGTTCTCGGAAATCTGCTGAAGTTTAAAATGCTTTGGAACTTTTCCATTGTTCTCGGAATTCTGTTGACGTTTAAAAATGCTTCGGAATTCTTCAATTGTTCTCTGAATTCGGCTGACGTTTAAAAATGCTTCGGAACTCTTCCATTGTTCTCGGAATTCCGCTGATGTTTAAAAATGCTCCGGGACTCTTCCATTCTTCTCGGAATTCTGCTGAAGTTTAAAAATTCTTCGGAATTCTTCCATTGTTCTCGGAATTCTGCTGAAGTTTAAAAATGCTTCGGAATCCTTCCATTGTTCCCGGAATTCAGCTGAAGTTTAAAAATGCTTCGAAACTCTTCCTTTGTTCTCGGAATTCCGCTGATGTTTAAAAATGCTTCGGAACTCTTCCATTGTTCTCAGAATTCTGCTAAAGTTTAAAAATGCTCAGAACTCTTCCATTGTTCTCTGAATTCGGCTGACGTTTAAAAATGCTTCGGAACTCTTCCATTGTTCTCAGAATTCCGCTGAAGTTTAAAAATGCTCCGGGACTCTTCCATTCTTCTCGGAATTCTGCTGAAGTTTAAAAATTCTTCGGAATTCTTCCATTGTTCTCGGAATTCCGCTGATGTTTAAAAATGCTTCGGAATTCTTCCATTGTTCCCGGAATTCAGCTGATGTTTAAAAATGCTTCGGAACTCTTCCTTTGTTCTCGGAATTCTGCTGATGTTTAAAAATGCTTCGGAACTCTTCCATTGTTCTCGGAAGTCCGCTGAAGTTTAAAAATGCTTCGGAACGCTTCCATTGTTCTCAGAATTCTGCTAAAGTTTAAAAATGCTCGGAACTCTTCCATTGTTCTCAGAATTGCGCTGACGTTTAAAAATGCTTCGGAAATCTTCCATTGTTCTCGGAATTCCGCTGTCGTTTAAAAATGCTTTGGAACTCTTACATTGTTCTCGGAATTCCGTTGACGTTTAAAAGTGCTTCGGTACTCTTCAATTGTTCTCGGAATTCCGCTGAAGTCTTAATATGCTTCGGAACTCTTCCATTGTTCCCGGAATTCCGCTGAAGTTCAAAAATGCTTCGGAACTCTTCCTTTGTTCTCGGAATTCCGCTGATGTTTAAAAATGCTCCGGAACTCTTCCATTGTACTCGGATTTCTGCTGAAGTTTAAAAAGTCTTCAGAACTCTTCCATTGTTCTCGGAATTCTGCTGAAGTTTAATAATGCTTCGGAATTCTTCCATTGTTCCCGGAATTCAGCTGAAGTTTAAAATGCTTCGGAAATCTTCCTTTGTTCTCGGAATTCCGCTGAAGTTTATAAATGCTTCGGAACTCTTCCATTGTTCTCGGAATTCTGCTGAAGTTTAAAAATGCTTCGGAAGTCTTCCATTGTTTTCTGAATTCGGCTGAAGTTTAAAAATCCTTCGGAATTCTTCCATTGTTCTCGGAATTCCGCTGAAGTTTAAAAATGCTTAGGAATTCTTCCATTGTTCCTGGAATACAGCTGAAGTTTAAAAATGCTTCGGAACTCTTCCTTTGTTCTCGAAATTCCGCTGACTTTTAAAAATGCTTCGGAACTCTTCCATTGTTCTAGGAATTCCGCTGAAGTTTAAAAATGCTTCAGAACTCTTCCATTGTTCTCGGAATTCTGCTGAAATTTAAAAATGCTTCGAAACTCTTCCATTGTTCTCGGAATTCCGGTGAAGTTTAAAAATGCTTCAGAACCTTACCTTTGTTCTCGGAATTCCGCTGACATTTAAAAATGCTTTGGAACTCTTCCATTGTTACCGGAATTACGCTGAAATTTAAAAATGCTTTGGAACTTTTCCGTTGTTCTCGAAATTCCACTGACGTTTAAAACTGCTTCGGAATTCTTCCATTGTCCTGGGAATTCCACTGAAGTTTAAACATGCTTCGGAACTCTTACATTGTTCCCGGAATTCAGCTGAAGTTTAAAATGCTTCGGAAATCTTCCTTTGTTCTCGGAATTCCGCTGAAGTTTAAAAATGCTTCGGAACTCTTCCATTGTTCTCGGAAATCTGCTGAAGTTTAAAATGTTTTGGAACTTTTCCATTGTTCTCGGAATTCTGTTGACGTTTAAAAATGCTTCGGAATTCTTCCATTGTTCTCGGAATTCTGCTGCCATTTAAAAATGCTTCGGAACTCTTCCATTGTTCTCTGAATTCGGCTGACGTTTAAAAATGCTTCGGAACTCTTCCATTGTTCTCGGAATTCCACTGAAGTTTAAAAATGCTCCGGGACTCTTCCATTGTTCTCGGAATTCTGCTGAAGTTTAAAAATTCTTCGGAATTCTTCCATTGTTCTCGGAATTCCGCTGAAGTTTAAAAATGCTTCGGAGTTCTTCCATTGTTCCTGAAATTCAGCTGAAGTTTAAAAATGCTTCGGAACTCTTCCTTTGTTCTCGGAATTCCGCTGATGTTTAAAAATACTTTGGAACTTTTCCATTGTTCTCGGAATTCCGCTGAAGTTTAAAAATGCTTCGGAATTCTTCCATTGTTCCCAGAATTCAGCTGAAGTTTAAAAATGCTTCGGAACTCTTCCTTTGTTCTCAGAATTCCGCTGATGTTTAAAAATACTGCGGAACTTTTCCATTGTTCTCGGAATTCCGCTGAAGTTTAAAAATGCTTCAGAACTCTTCAATTGTTCTCAGAATTCTGCTAAAGTTTAAAAATGCTCGGAACTCTTCCATTGTTCTCTGAATTCGGCTGACGTTTAAAAATGCTTCGGAACTCTTCCATTGTTCTCGGAATTCCGCTGAAGTTTAAAAATGCTCCGGGACTCTTCCATTCTTTTCGGAATTCTGCTGAAGTTTAAAAATTCTTCGGAATTCTTCCATTGCTCTCAGAATTCCGCTGAAGTTTAAAAATGCTTCGGAATTCTTCCATTGTTCCCGGAATTCAGCTGAAGTTTAAAAATGCTTCGGAACTCTTCCTTTGTTCTCTGAATTCCGCTGATGTTTAAAAATGCTTCGGCACTCTTCCATTGTTCTCGGAATTCCGCTGACGTTTAAAAATGATTCGGAACGCTTCCATTGTTCTCAGAATTCTGC
Organism: Phyllobates terribilis; assembly: GCF_046119375.1. NCBI lineage: Eukaryota > Metazoa > Chordata > Amphibia > Anura > Dendrobatidae > Phyllobates > Phyllobates terribilis. The sequence goes on from NW_027362769.1 coordinate 68,508,623, forward strand.
TAAAGTTTAAAAATGCTCGGAACTCTTCTATTGTTCTCAGAATTGCGCTGACGTTTAAAAATGCTTCGGAAATCTTCCATTGTTCTCAGAAATCCGCTGACGTTTAAAAATGCTTTGGAACTCTTACATTGTTCACGGAATTCCGTTGACGTTTAAAAGTGCTTCGGAACTCTTCAATTGTTCTCGCAATTCCGCTGAAGTCTAAATATGCTTCGGAACTCTTCCATTGTTCCCGGAATTCCGCTGAAGTTTAAAAATGCTTCGGAACTCTTCCTTTGTTCTCGGAATTCCGCTGCAGTTTAAAAATGCTCCAGAACTCTTCCACTGTACTTGGAATTCTGCTGAAGTTTAAAAAGTCTTCAGAACTCTTCCATTGCTCTCGGAATTCCGCTGAAGTTTAAAAATGCTTTGGAATTCTTCCATTGTTCCCGGAATTCAGCTGAAGTTTAAAATGCTTCGGAAATCTTCCTTTGTTCTCGGAATTCCGCTGAAGTTTAAAAATGCATCGGAACTATTCCATTGTTCTCGGAATTCTGCTGAAATTTAAAAATGCTTCGGAACTCTTCCATTGTTCTCGGAATTCTGATGAAGTTTAAAAATGCTTCGGAACTCTTCCTTTGTACTCGGAATTCCGTTGACGATTAACAATGCTTCGGAACTCTTCCATTGCTCCCGGAATTCAGCTGAAGTTTAAAAATGCTTCGGAACTCTTCCATTGTTCTTGGAATTCTGATGAAGTTTAAAAATACTTCGGAACTCTTCCTTTGTACTCGGAATTCCGTTGACGATTAACAATGCTTCGGAACTCTTCCATTGCTCCCGGAATTCAGCTGAAGTTTAAAAATGCTTCGGAACTCTTCCATTGTTCTCGGAATTCTGATGAAGTTTAAAAATGCTTCGGAACTCTTCCTTTGTTCTCGGAAATCTGCTGAAGTTTAAAAATGCTTCGTAACTCTTCCATTGTTCTCGGAAATCTGCTGAAGTTTAAAATGCTTTGGAACTTTTCCATTGTTCTCGGAATTCTGTTGACGTTTAAAAATGCTTCGCAACTCTTCAATTGTTCTCTGAATTCGGCTGACGTTTAAAAATGCTTCGGAACTCTTCCATTGTTCCCGGAATTCAGCTGATGTTTAAAAATGCTTCGGAACTCTTCCTTTGTTCTCGGAATTCTGCTGATGTTTAAAAATGCTTCGGAACTCTTCCATTGTTCTCGGAAGTCCGCTGAAGTTTAAAAATGCTTCGGAACGCTTCCATTGTTCTCAGAATTCTGCTAAAGTTTAAAAATGCTCGGAACTCTTCCATTGTTCTCTGAATTCGGCTGACGTTTAAAAATACTTCGGAACTCTTCCATTGTTCTCGGAATTCCGCTGAAGTTTAAAAATGCTCCGGGACTCTACCATTCTTCTCGGAATTCTGCCGAAGTTTAAAAATTCTTCGGAACACTTCCATTGTTCTCGTAATTCTGCTGAAGTTTAAAAATGCTTCGGATCTCTTCCATAGTTTCCGGAATTCCACTGAAGTTTAAAAATGCTTCGGAACTCTTCCATTGTTCTCGGAATTCCGCTGAAGTTTAAAAATCCTTCGGAACTCTTCCATTGTTCTCGGAATACGGTTGACGTTTAAAAATGCTTCGGAACTCTTCCATTGTTTTTGGAATTACGCTGACGTTTAAAAGTGCTTCGGAACTTTTCCATTGTTCTCGGAAATCCGTTGACATTTAAAAATGCTTCGGAACTCTTCAATTGTTCTGGGAATTCTGCTGACATTTAAAAATGCTTTGGAACTCTTCCATTGTTCTCGGAAATCTGCAGAAGTTTAAAAATGCTTCGGAACTGTTCCGTTGTTCTCAGAATTCTGCTAAAGTTTAAAAATGCTCGGAACTCTTCCATTGTTCTCAGAATTGCGCTGACGTTTAAAAATGCTTCGGACATCTTCCATTGTTCTCGGAATTCCGCTGACGTTTAAAAATGCTTTGGAACTCTTACATTGTTCTCGGAATTCCGTTGACGTTTAAAAGTGCTTCGGAACTCTTCAATTGTTCTCGGAATTCCACTGAAGTCTAAATATGCTTCGGAACTCTTCCATTGTTCCCGGAATTCCGCTGAAGTTTAAAAATGCTACGGAACTCTTCCTTTGTTCTCGGAATTCCGCTGCAGTTTAAAAATGCTCCGGAACTCTTCCATTGTACTCGGAATTCTGCTGAAGTTTAAAAAGTCTTCAGAACTCTTCCATTGTTCTCGGAATTCCGCTGAAGTTTAAAAATACTTCGGAATTCTTCCATTGTTCCCGGAATTCAGCTGAAGTTTAAAATGCTTTGGAAATCTTCCTTTGTTCTCGGAATTCCGCTGAAGTTTAAAAATGCTTCGGTACTCTTCCATTGTTCTCGGAATTCTGCTGTAATTTAAAAATGCTTCGGAACTCTTCCATTGTTCTTGGAATTCTGATGAAGTTTAAAAATGCTTCGGAACTCTTCCTTTGTACTCAGAATTCCATTGACGATTAACAATGCTTCGGAAGTCTTCCATTGCTCCCGGAATTCAGCTGAAGTTTAAAAATGCTTCGGAACTCTTCCATTGTTCTCGGAATTCTGATGAAGTTTAAAAATGCTTCGGAACTCTTCCTTTGTTCTCGGAAATCTGCTGAAGTTTAAAAATGCTTCGTAACTCTTCCATTGTTCTCGGAAATCTGCTGAAGTTTAAAATGCTTTGGAACTTTTCCATTGTTCTCGGAATTCTGTTGACGTTTAAAAATGCTTCGGAATTCTTCAATTGTTCTCTGAATTCGGCTGACGTTTAAAAATGCTTCGGAACTCTTCCATTGTTCTCGGAATTCCGCTGATGTTTAAAAATGCTCCGGGACTCTTCCATTCTTCTCGGAATTCTGCTGAAGTTTAAAAATTCTTCGGAATTCTTCCATTGTTCTCGGAATTCTGCTGAAGTTTAAAAATGCTTCGGAATCCTTCCATTGTTCCCGGAATTCAGCTGAAGTTTAAAAATGCTTCGAAACTCTTCCTTTGTTCTCGGAATTCCGCTGATGTTTAAAAATGCTTCGGAACTCTTCCATTGTTCTCAGAATTCTGCTAAAGTTTAAAAATGCTCAGAACTCTTCCATTGTTCTCTGAATTCGGCTGACGTTTAAAAATGCTTCGGAACTCTTCCATTGTTCTCAGAATTCCGCTGAAGTTTAAAAATGCTCCGGGACTCTTCCATTCTTCTCGGAATTCTGCTGAAGTTTAAAAATTCTTCGGAATTCTTCCATTGTTCTCGGAATTCCGCTGAAGTTTAAAAATGCTTCGGAATTCTTCCATTGTTCCCGGAATTCAGCTGATGTTTAAAAATGCTTTGGAACTCTTCCTTTGTTCTCGGAATTCTGCTGATGTTTAAAAATGCTTCGGAACTCTTCCATTGTTCTCGGAAGTCCGCTGAAGTTTAAAAATGCTTCGGAACGCTTCCATTGTTCTCAGAATTCTGCTAAAGTTTAAAAATGCTCGGAACTCTTCCATTGTTCTCAGAATTGCGCTGACGTTTAAAAATGCTTCGGAAATCTTCCATTGTTCTCGGAATTCCGCTGTCGTTTAAAAATGCTTTGGAACTCTTACATTGTTCTCGGAATTCCGTTGACGTTTAAAAGTGCTTCGGTACTCTTCAATTGTTCTCGGAATTCCGCTGAAGTCTTAATATGCTTCGGAACTCTTCCATTGTTCCCGGAATTCCGCTGAAGTTCAAAAATGCTTCGGAACTCTTCCTTTGTTCTCGGAATTCCGCTGATGTTTAAAAATGCTCCGGAACTCTTCCATTGTACTCGGATTTCTGCTGAAGTTTAAAAAGTCTTCAGAACTCTTCCATTGTTCTCGGAATTCTGCTGAAGTTTAAAAATGCTTCGGAATTCTTCCATTGTTCCCGGAATTCAGCTGAAGTTTAAAATGCTTCGGAAATCTTCCTTTGTTCTCGGAATTCCGCTGAAGTTTATAAATGCTTCGGAACTCTTCCATTGTTCTCGGAATTCTGCTGAAGTTTAAAAATGCTTCGGAAGTCTTCCATTGTTTTCTGAATTCGGCTGAAGTTTAAAAATCCTTCGGAATTCTTCCATTGTTCTCGGAATTCCGCTGAAGTTTAAAAATGCTTAGGAATTCTTCCATTGTTCCTGGAATACAGCTGAAGTTTAAAAATGCTTCGGAACTCTTCCTTTGTTCTCGAAATTCCGCTGACTTTTAAAAATGCTTCGGAACTCTTCCATTGTTCTAGGAATTCCGCTGAAGTTTAAAAATGCTTCAGAACTCTTCCATTGTTCTCGGAATTCTGCTGAAATTTAAAAATGCTTCGAAACTCTTCCATTGTTCTCGGAATTCCGGTGAAGTTTAAAAATGCTTCAGAACTCTACCTTTGTTCTCGGAATTCCGCTGACATTTAAAAATGCTTTGGAACTCTTCCATTGTTACCGGAATTACGCTGAAATTTAAAAATGCTTTGGAACTTTTCCGTTGTTCTCGAAATTCCACTGACGTTTAAAACTGCTTCGGAATTCTTCCATTGTCCTGGGAATTCCACTGAAGTTTAAACATGCTTCGGAACTCTTACATTGTTCCCGGAATTCAGCTGAAGTTTAAAATGCTTCGGAAATCTTCCTTTGTTCTCGGAATTCCGCTGAAGTTTAAAAATGCTTCGGAACTCTTCCATTGTTCTCGGAAATCTGCTGAAGTTTAAAATGTTTTGGAACTTTTCCATTGTTCTCGGAATTCTGTTGACGTTTAAAAATGCTTCGGAATTCTTCCATTGTTCTCGGAATTCTGCTGCCATTTAAAAATGCTTCGGAACTCTTCCATTGTTCTCTGAATTCGGCTGACGTTTAAAAATGCTTCGGAACTCTTCCATTGTTCTCGGAATTCCACTGAAGTTTAAAAATGCTCCGGGACTCTTCCATTGTTCTCGGAATTCTGCTGAAGTTTAAAAATTCTTCGGAATTCTTCCATTGTTCTCGGAATTCCGCTGAAGTTTAAAAATGCTTCGGAGTTCTTCCATTGTTCCTGAAATTCAGCTGAAGTTTAAAAATGCTTCGGAACTCTTCCTTTGTTCTCGGAATTCCGCTGATGTTTAAAAATACTTTGGAACTTTTCCATTGTTCTCGGAATTCCGCTGAAGTTTAAAAATGCTTCGGAATTCTTCCATTGTTCCCAGAATTCAGCTGAAGTTTAAAAATGCTTCGGAACTCTTCCTTTGTTCTCAGAATTCCGCTGATGTTTAAAAATACTGCGGAACTTTTCCATTGTTCTCGGAATTCCGCTGAAGTTTAAAAATGCTTCAGAACTCTTCAATTGTTCTCAGAATTCTGCTAAAGTTTAAAAATGCTCGGAACTCTTCCATTGTTCTCTGAATTCGGCTGACGTTTAAAAATGCTTCGGAACTCTTCCATTGTTCTCGGAATTCCGCTGAAGTTTAAAAATGCTCCGGGACTCTTCCATTCTTTTCGGAATTCTGCTGAAGTTTAAAAATTCTTCGGAATTCTTCCATTGCTCTCAGAATTCCGCTGAAGTTTAAAAATGCTTCGGAATTCTTCCATTGTTCCCGGAATTCAGCTGAAGTTTAAAAATGCTTCGGAACTCTTCCTTTGTTCTCTGAATTCCGCTGATGTTTAAAAATGCTTCGGCACTCTTCCATTGTTCTCGGAATTCCGCTGACGTTTAAAAATGATTCGGAACGCTTCCATTGTTCTCAGAATTCTGCTAAAGTTTAAAAATGCTCGGAACTCTTCTATTGTTCTCAGAATTGCGCTGACGTTTAAAAATGCTTCGGAAATCTTCCATTGTTCTCAGAAATCCGCTGACGTTTAAAAATGCTTTGGAACTCTTACATTGTTCACGGAATTCCGTTGACGTTTAAAAGTGCTTCGGAACTCTTCAATTGTTCTCGCAATTCCGCTGAAGTCTAAATATGCTTCGGAACTCTTCCATTGTTCCCGGAATTCCGCTGAAGTTTAAAAATGCTTCGGAACTCTTCCTTTGTTCTCGGAATTCCGCTGCAGTTTAAAAATGCTCCAGAACTCTTCCACTGTACTTGGAATTCTGCTGAAGTTTAAAAAGTCTTCAGAACTCTTCCATTGCTCTCGGAATTCCGCTGAAGTTTAAAAATGCTTTGGAATTCTTCCATTGTTCCCGGAATTCAGCTGAAGTTTAAAATGCTTCGGAAATCTTCCTTTGTTCTCGGAATTCCGCTGAAGTTTAAAAATGCATCGGAACTATTCCATTGTTCTCGGAATTCTGCTGAAATTTAAAAATGCTTCGGAACTCTTCCATTGTTCTCGGAATTCTGATGAAGTTTAAAAATGCTTCGGAACTCTTCCTTTGTACTCGGAATTCCGTTGACGATTAACAATGCTTCGGAACTCTTCCATTGCTCCCGGAATTCAGCTGAAGTTTAAAAATGCTTCGGAACTCTTCCATTGTTCTTGGAATTCTGATGAAGTTTAAAAATACTTCGGAACTCTTCCTTTGTACTCGGAATTCCGTTGACGATTAACAATGCTTCGGAACTCTTCCATTGCTCCCGGAATTCAGCTGAAGTTTAAAAATGCTTCGGAACTCTTCCATTGTTCTCGGAATTCTGATGAAGTTTAAAAATGCTTCGGAACTCTTCCTTTGTTCTCGGAAATCTGCTGAAGTTTAAAAATGCTTCGTAACTCTTCCATTGTTCTCGGAAATCTGCTGAAGTTTAAAATGCTTTGGAACTTTTCCATTGTTCTCGGAATTCTGTTGACGTTTAAAAATGCTTCGGAACTCTTCAATTGTTCTCTGAATTCGGCTGACGTTTAAAAATGCTTCGGACATCTTCCATTGTTCTCGGAATTCCGCTGACGTTTAAAAATGCTTTGGAACTCTTACATTGTTCTCGGAATTCCGTTGACGTTTAAAAGTGCTTCGGAACTCTTCAATTGTTCTCGGAATTCCACTGAAGTCTAAATATGCTTCGGAACTCTTCCATTGTTCCCGGAATTCCGCTGAAGTTTAAAAATGCTACGGAACTCTTCCTTTGTTCTCGGAATTCCGCTGCAGTTTAAAAATGCTCCGGAACTCTTCCATTGTACTCGGAATTCTGCTGAAGTTTAAAAAGTCTTCAGAACTCTTCCATTGTTCTCGGAATTCCGCTGAAGTTTAAAAATGCTTCGGAATTCTTCCATTGTTCCCGGAATTCAGCTGAAGTTTAAAATGCTTTGGAAATCTTCCTTTGTTCTCGGAATTCCGCTGAAGTTTAAAAATGCTTCGGTACTCTTCCATTGTTCTCGGAATTCTGCTGTAATTTAAAAATGCTTCGGAACTCTTCCATTGTTCTTGGAATTCTGATGAAGTTTAAAAATGCTTCGGAACTCTTCCTTTGTACTCGGAATTCCATTGACGATTAACAATGCTTCGGAACTCTTCCATTGCTCCCGGAATTCAGCTGAAGTTTAAAAATGCTTCGGAACTCTTCCATTGTTCTCGGAATTCTGATGAAGTTTAAAAATGCTTCGGAACTCTTCCTTTGTTCTCGGAAATCTGCTGAAGTTTAAAAATGCTTCGTAACTCTTCCATTGTTCTCGGAAATCTGCTGAAGTTTAAAATGCTTTGGAACTTTTCCATTGTTCTCGGAATTCTGTTGACGTTTAAAAATGCTTTGGAATTCTTCAATTGTTCTCTGAATTCGGCTGACGTTTAAAAATGCTTCGGAACTCTTCCATTGTTCTCGGAATTCCGCTGATGTTTAAAAATGCTCCGGGACTCTTCCATTCTTCTCGGAATTCTGCTGAAGTTTAAAAATTCTTCGGAATTCTTCCATTGTTCTCGGAATTCTGCTGAAGTTTAAAAATGCTTCGGAATCCTTCCATTGTTCCCGGAATTCAGCTGAAGTTTAAAAATGCTTCGAAACTCTTCCTTTGTTCTCGGAATTCCGCTGATGTTTAAAAATGCTTCGGAACTCTTCCATTGTTCTCAGAATTCTGCTAAAGTTTAAAAATGCTCAGAACTCTTCCATTGTTCTCTGAATTCGGCTGACGTTTAAAAATGCTTCGGAACTCTTCCATTGTTCTCAGAATTCCGCTGAAGTTTAAAAATGCTCCGGGACTCTTCCATTCTTCTCGGAATTCTGCTGAAGTTTAAAAATTCTTCGGAATTCTTCCATTGTTCTCGGAATTCCGCTGAAGTTTAAAAATGCTTCGGAATTCTTCCATTGTTCCCGGAATTCAGCTGATGTTTAAAAATGCTTCGGAACTCTTCCTTTGTTCTCGGAATTCTGCTGATGTTTAAAAATGCTTCGGAACTCTTCCATTGTTCTCGGAAGTCCGCTGAAGTTTAAAAATGCTTCAGAACGCTTCCATTGTTCTCAGAATTCTGCTAAAGTTTAAAAATGCTCGGAACTCTTCCATTGTTCTCAGAATTGCGCTGTCGTTTAAAAATGCTTCGGAAATCTTCCATTGTTCTCGGAATTCCGCTGTCGTTTAAAAATGCTTTGGAACTCTTACATTGTTCTCGGAATTCCGTTGACGTTTAAAAGTGCTTCGGTACTCTTCAATTGTTCTCGGAATTCCGCTGAAGTCTTAATATGCTTCGGAACTCTTCCATTGTTCCCGGAATTCCGCTGAAGTTCAAAAATGCTTCGGAACTCTTCCTTTGTTCTCGGAATTCCGCTGATGTTTAAAAATGCTCCGGAACTCTTCCATTGTACTCGGATTTCTGCTGAAGTTTAAAAAGTCTTCAGAACTCTTCCATTGTTCTCGGAATTCTGCTGAAGTTTAAAAATGCTTCGGAATTCTTCCATTGTTCCCGGAATTCAGCTGAAGTTTAAAATGCTTCGGAAATCTTCCTTTGTTCTCGGAATTCCGCTGAAGTTTATAAATGCTTCGGAACTCTTCCATTGTTCTCGGAATTCTGCTGAAGTTTAAAAATGCTTCGGAAGTCTTCCATTGTTTTCTGAATTCGGCTGAAGTTTAAAAATCCTTCGGAATTCTTCGATTGTTCTCGGAATTCCGCTGAAGTTTAAAAATGCTTAGGAATTCTTCCATTGTTCCTGGAATACAGCTGAAGTTTAAAAATGCTTCGGAACTCTTCCTTTGTTCTCGAAATTCCGCTGACTTTTAAAAATGCTTCGGAACTCTTCCTTTGTTCTCGGAAATCTGCTGAAGTTTAAAAATGCATCGTAACTCTTCCATTGTTCTCGGAAATCTGCTGAAGTTTAAAATGCTTTGGAACTTTTCCATTGTTCTCGGAATTCTGTTGACGTTTAAAAATGCTTCGGAATTCTTCAATTGTTCTCTGAATTCGGCTGACGTTTAAAAATGCTTCGGAACTCTTCCATTGTTCTCGGAATTCCGCTGATGTTTAAAAATGCTCCGGGACTCTTCCATTCTTCTCGGAATTCTGCTGAAGTTTAAAAATTCTTCGGAATTCTTCCATTGTTCTCGGAATTCTGCTGAAGTTTAAAAATGCTTCGGAATCCTTCCATTGTTCCCGGAATTCAGCTGAAGTTTAAAAATGCTTCGAAACTCTTCCTTTGTTCTCGGAATTCCGCTGATGTTTAAAAATGCTTCGGAACTCTTCCATTGTTCTCAGAATTCTGCTAAAGTTTAAAAATGCTCAGAACTCTTCCATTGTTCTCTGAATACGGCTGACGTTTAAAAATGCTTCGGAACTCTTCCATTGTTCTCAGAATTCCGCTGAAGTTTAAAAATGCTCCGGGACTCTTCCATTCTTCTCGGAATTCTGCTGAAGTTTAAAAATTCTTCGGAATTCTTCCATTGTTCTCGGAATTCCGCTGAAGTTTAAAAATGCTTCGGAATTCTTCCATTGTTCCCGGAATTCAGCTGATGTTTAAAAATGCTTCGGAACTCTTCCTTTGTTCTCGGAATTCTGCTGATGTTTAAAAATGCTTCGGAACTCTTCCATTGTTCTCGGAAGTCCGCTGAAGTTTAAAAATGCTTCGGAACGCTTCCATTGTTCTCAGAATTCTGCTAAAGTTTAAAAATGCTCGGAACTCTTCCATTGTTCTCAGAATTGCGCTGACGTTTAAAAATGCTTCGGAAATCTTCCATTGTTCTCGGAATTCCGCTGTCGTTTAAAAATGCTTTGGAACTCTTACATTGTTCTCGGAATTCCGTTGACGTTTAAAAGTGCTTCGGTACTCTTCAATTGTTCTCGGAATTCCGCTGAAGTCTTAATATGCTTCGGAACTCTTCCATTGTTCCCGGAATTCCGCTGAAGTTCAAAAATGCTTCGGAACTCTTCCTTTGTTCTCGGAATTCCGCTGATGTTTAAAAATGCTCCGGAACTCTTCCATTGTACTCGGATTTCTGCTGAAGTTTAAAAAGTCTTCAGAACTCTTCCATTGTTCTCGGAATTCTGCTGAAGTTTAAAAATGCTTCGGAATTCTTCCATTGTTCCCGGAATTCAGCTGAAGTTTAAAATGCTTCGGAAATCTTCCTTTGTTCTCGGAATTCCGCTGAAGTTTATAAATGCTTCGGAACTCTTCCATTGTTCTCGGAATTCTGCTGAAGTTTAAAAATGCTTCGGAAGTCTTCCATTGTTTTCTGAATTCGGCTGAAGTTTAAAAATCCTTCGGAATTCTTCGATTGTTCTCGGAATTCCGCTGAAGTTTAAAAATGCTTAGGAATTCTTCCATTGTTCCTGGAATACAGCTGAAGTTTAAAAATGCTTCGGAACTCTTCCTTTGTTCTCGAAATTCCGCTGACTTTTAAAAATGCTTCGGAACTCTTCCATTGTTCTAGAAATTCCGCTGAAGTTTAAAAATGCTTCAGAACTCTTCCATTGTTCTCGGAATTCTGCTGAAATTTAAAAATGCTTCGAAACTCTTCCATTGTTCTCGGAATTCCGGTGAAGTTTAAAAATGCTTCAGAACTCTACCTTTGTTCTCGGAATTCCGCTGACATTTAAAAATGCTTTGGAACTCTTCCATTGTTACCGGAATTACGCTGAAATTTAAAAATGCTTTGGAACTTTTCCGTTGTTCTCGAAATTCCACTGACGTTTAAAACTGCTTCGGAATTCTTCCATTGTCCTGGGAATTCCACTGAAGTTTAAACATGCTTCGGAACTCTTACATTGTTCCCGGAATTCAGCTGAAGTTTAAAATGCTTCGGAAATCTTCCTTTGTTCTCGGAATTCCGCTGAAGTATAAAAATGCTTCGGAACTCTTCCATTGTTCTCGGAAATCTGCTGAAGTTTAAAATGTTTTGGAACTTTTCCATTGTTCTCGGAATTCTGTTGACGTTTAAAAATGCTTTGGAATTCTTCCATTGTTCTCGGAATTCTGCTGCCATTTAAAAATGCTTCGGAACTCTTCCATTGTTCTCTGAATTCGGCTGACGTTTAAAAATGCTTCGGAACTCTTCCATTGTTCTCGGAATTCCACTGAAGTTTAAAAATGCTCCGGGACTCTTCCATTGTTCTCGGAATTCTGCTGAAGTTTACAAATTCTTCGGAATTCTTCCATTGTTCTCGGAATTCCGCTGAAGTTTAAAAATGCTTCGGAGTTCTTCCATTGTTCCTGAAATTCAGCTGAAGTTTAAAAATGCTTCGGAACTCTTCCTTTGTTCTCGGAATTCCGCTGATGTTTAAAAATACTTTGGAACTTTTCCATTGTTCTCGGAATTCCGCTGAAGTTTAAAAATGCTTCGGAATTCTTCCATTGTTCCCAGAATTCAGCTGAAGTTTAAAAATGCTTCGGAACTCTTCCTTTGTTCTCAGAATTCCGCTGATGTTTAAAAATACTGCGGAACTTTTCCATTGTTCTCGGAATTCCGCTGAAGTTTAAAAATGCTTCAGAACTCTTCCATTGTTCTCAGAATTCTGCTAAAGTTTAAAAATGCTCGGAACTCTTCCATTGTTCTCTGAATTCGGCTGACGTTTAAAAATGCTTCGGAACTCTTCCATTGTTCTCGGAATTCCGCTGAAGTTTAAAAATGCTCCGGGACTCTTCCATTCTTTTCGGAATTCTGCTGAAGTTTAAAAATTCTTTGGAATTCTTCCATTGCTCTCAGAATTCCGCTGAAGTTTAAAAATGCTTCGGAATTCTTCCATTGTTCCCGGAATTCAGCTGAAGTTTAAAAATGCTTCGGAACTCTTCCTTTGTTCTCTGAATTCCGCTGATGTTTAAAAATGCTTCGGCACTCTTCCATTGTTCTCGGAATTCCGCTGACGTTTAAAAATGATTCGGAACGCTTCCATTGTTCTCAGAATTCTGCTAAAGTTTAAAAATGCTCGGAACTCTTCCATTGTTCTCAGAATTGCGCTGACGTTTAAAAATGCTTCGGAAATCTTCCATTGTTCTCAGAATTCCGCTGACGTTTAAAAATGCTTTGGAACTCTTACATTGTTCACGGAATTCCGTTGACGTTTAAAAGTGCTTCGGAACTCTTCAATTGTTCTCGCAATTCCGCTGAAGTCTAAATATGCTTCGGAACTCTTCCATTGTTCCCGGAATTCCGCTGAAGTTTAAAAATGCTTCGGAACTCTTCCTTTGTTCTCGGAATTCCGCTGCAGTTTAAAAATGCTCCAGAACTCTTCCACTGTACTTGGAATTCTGCTGAAGTTTAAAAAGTCTTCAGAACTCTTCCATTGCTCTCGGAATTCCGCTGAAATTTAAAAATGCTTTGGAATTCTTCCATTGTTCCCGGAATTCAGCTGAAGTTTAAAATGCTTCGGAAATCTTCCTTTGTTCTCGGAATTCCGCTGAAGTTTAAAAATGCATCGGAACTCTTCCATTGTTCTCGGAATTCTGCTGAAATTTAAAAATGCTTCGGAACTCTTCCATTGTTCTCGGAATTCTGATGAAGTTTAAAAATGCTTCGGAACTCTTCCTTTGTACTCGGAATTCCGTTGACGATTAACAATGCTTCGGAACTCTTCCATTGCTCCCGGAATTCAGCTGAAGTTTAAAAATGCTTCGGAACTCTTCCATTGTTCTCGGAATTCTGATGAAGTTTAAAAATGCTTCGGAACTCTTCCTTTGCACTCGGAATTCCGCTGACGATTAACAATGCTTCGGAACTCTTCCATTGTTCTCGGAATTCTGCTGAAGTTTAAAAATGCTTCAGAACTCTTCAATTGTTCTCGGAATTCTGCTGACATTTAAAAATGCTTCGGAACTCTTCCATTGTTCTCAGAAATCTGCTGAAGTTTAAAAATGCTTCAGAACTCTTCCATTGTTCTCGGAAATCTGCTGAAGTTTAAAATGCTTTGGAACTTTTCCATTGTTCTCGGAATTCTGTTGACGTTTAAAAATGCTTTGGAATTCTTCCATTGTTCTCGGAATTCCGCTGCCATTTAAAAATGCTTCGGAACTCTTCCATTGTTCTCTGAATTCGGCTGACGTTTAAAAATGCTTCGGAACTCTTCCATTGTTCTCGCAATTCCGCTGAAGTTTAAAAATGCTCCGGGACTCTTCCATTCTTCTCGGAATTCTGCTGAAGTTTAAAAATTCTTCGGAATTCTTCCATTGTTCTCGGAATTCCACTGAAGTTTAAAAATGCTTTGGAATTCTTCCATTGTTCCCGGAATTCAGCTGAAGTTTAAAAATGTTTCGGAACTCTTCCTTTGTTCTCGGAATTCCGCTGATGTTTAAAAATGCTTCGGAACTCTTCCATTGTTCTCGTAATTCTGGTGAAGTTTAAAAATGCTTCGGATCTCTTCCATAGTTTCCGGAATTCCACTGAAGTTTAAAAATGCTTCGGAACTCTTCCATTTTTCTCTGAATTCCGCTGAAGTTTAAAAAGCCTTCGGAACTCTTCCATTGTTCTCGGAATTCGGTTGACGTTTAAAAATGCTTCGGAACTCTTCCATTGTTTTCGGAATTACGCTGACGTTTAAAAATGCTTCGTAACTCTTCCATTGTTCTCGGAAATCCATTGACATTTAAAAATGCTTCGGAACTCTTCAATTGTTCTCGGAATTCTGCTGACATTTAAAAATTCTTCAAAACTCTTCCATTGTTCTTGGAATTCTGCTGGAGTTTAAAAATGCTTCGGAACTCTTCCATTGTTCCTGGAATTCCGCTGAAGTTTAAAAATGCTTCGGAATTCTTCAATTGTTCCCGGAATTCAGCTGAAGTTTAAAAATTCTTCGGAACTCTTCCTTTGTTCTTGGAATTGCGCTGATGTTTAAAAATGCTTCGGTACTCTTCCATTGTTCTCAGAATTCTGCTAAAGTTTAAAAATGCTCGGAACTCTTCCATTGTTCTCTGAATTCGGATGACGTTTAAAAATGCTTCGGAACTCTTCCATTGTTCTCGGAATTCCGCTGAAGTTTAAAAATGCTCCGGGACTCTTCCATTCTTCTCGGAATTCTGCAGAAGTTTAAAAATTCTTCGGAATTCTTCCATTGTTCTCGGAATTCCGCTGAAGTTTAAAAATGCTTCGGAATTCTTCCATTGTTCCCGGAATTCAGCTGAAGTTTAAAAATGCTTTGGAACTTTTCCATTGTTCTCGGAATTCTGTTGACATTTAAAAATGCTTCCGAATTCTTCCATTGTTCTTGGAATTCCACTGCCATTTAAAAATGCTTCGGAACTCTTCCATTGTTCTCTGAATTCGGCTGACGTTTAAAAATACTTCGGAACTCTTCCATTCTTCTCGGAATTCCGCTGAAGTTTAAAAATGCTCCGGGACTCTTCCATTCTTCTCGGAATTCTGCTGAAGTTTAAAAATTCTTCGGAACACTTCCATTGTTCTCGTAATTCTGCTGAAGTTTAAAAATGCTTCGGATCTCTTCCATAGTTTCCGGAATTCCACTGAAGTTTAAAAATGCTTCGGAACTCTTCCATTGTTCTCGGAATTCCGCTGAAGTTTAAAAATCCTTCGGAACTCTTCCATTGTTCTCGGAATACGGTTGACGTTTAAAAATGCTTCGGAACTCTTCCATTGTTTTTGGAATTACGCTGACGTTTAAAAGTGCTTCGGAACTGTTCCATTGTTCTCGGAAATCCGTTGACATTTAAAAATGCTTCGGAACTCTTCAATTGTTCTGGGAATTCTGCTGACATTTAAAAATGCTTTGGAACTCTTCCATTGTTCTCGGAAATCTGCAGAAGTTTAAAAATGCTTCGGAACTCTTCCATTGTTCTCGGAAATCTGCGGAAGTTTAAAATGCTTTGGAACGTTTCCATTGTTCTCGGAATTCGGTTGACGTTTAAAAATGCTTCGGAACTCTTCCATTGTTTTCGGAATTACGCTGACGTTTAAAAATGCTTCGTAACTCTTCCATTGTTCTCGGAAATCCATTGACATTTAAAAATGCTTCGGAACTCTTCAATTGTTCTCGGAATTCTGCTGACATTTAAAAATTCTTCAAAACTCTTCCATTGTTCTTGGAATTCTGCTGGAGTTTAAAAATGCTTCGGAACTCTTCCATTGTTCCCGGAATTCCGCTGAAGTTTAAAAATGCTTCGGAATTCTTCCATTGTTCCTGGAATTCAGCTGAAGTTTAAAAATTCTTCGGAACTCTTCCTTTGTTCTCGGAATTCCGCTGATGTTTAAAAATGCTTCGGTACTCTTCCATTGTTCTCAGAATTCTGCTAAAGTTTAAAAATGCTCGGAACTCTTCCATTGTTCTCTGAATTCGGATGACGTTTAAAAATGCTTCGGAACTCTTCCATTGTTCTCGGAATTCCGCTGAAGTTTAAAAATGCTCCGGGACTCTTCCATTCTTCTCGGAATTCTGCAGAAGTTTAAAAATTCTTCGGAATTCTTCCATTGTTCTCGGAATTCCGCTGAAGTTTAAAAATGCTTCGGAATTCTTCCATTGTTCCCGGAATTCAGCTGAAGTTTAAAAATGCTTTGGAACTTTTCCATTGTTCTCGGAATTCTGTTGACATTTAAAAATGCTTCCGAATTCTTCCATTGTTCTTGGAATTCCACTGCCATTTAAAAATGCTTCGGAACTCTTCCATTGTTCTCTGAATTCGGCTGACGTTTAAAAATACTTTGGAACTCTTCCATTGTTCTCGGAATTCCGCTGAAGTTCAAAAATGCTCCGGGACTCTTCCATTCTTCTCGGAATTCTGCTGAAGTTTAAAAATTCTTCGGAACACTTCCATTGTTCTCGTAATTCTGCTGAAGTTTAAAAATGCTTCGGATCTCTTCCATAGTTTCCGGAATTCCACTGAAGTTTAAAAATGCTTCGGAACTCTTCCATTGTTCTCGGAATTCCGCTGAAGTTTAAAAATCCTTCGGAACTCTTCCATTGTTCTCGGAATTCCGCTGAAGTTTAAAAATCCTTCGGAACTCTTCCATTGATCTCGGAATACGGTTGACGTTTAAAAATGCTTCGGAACTCTTCCATTGTTTTTGGAATTACGCTGACGTTTAAAAGTGCTTCGGAACTGTTCCATTGTTCTCGGAAATCCGTTGACATTTAAAAATGCTTCGGAACTCTTCAATTGTTCTGGGAATTCTGCTGACATTTAAAAATGCTTTGGAACTCTTCCATTGTTCTCGGAAATCTGCAGAAGTTTAAAAATGCTTCGGAACTCTTCCATTGTTCTCGGAAATCTGCGGAAGTTTAAAATGCTTTGGAACGTTTCCATTGTTCTCGGAATTCGGTTGACGTTTAAAAATGCTTCGGAACTCTTCCATTGTTTTCGGAATTACGCTGACGTTTAAAAATGCTTCGTAACTCTTCCATTGTTCTCGGAAATCCATTGACATTTAAAAATGCTTCGGAACTCTTCAATTGTTCTCGGAATTCTGCTGACATTTAAAAATTCTTCAAAACTCTTCCATTGTTCTTGGAATTCTGCTGGAGTTTAAAAATGCTTCGGAACTCTTCCATTGTTCCCGGAATTCCGCTGAAGTTTAAAAATGCTTCGGAATTCTTCCATTGTTCCCGGAATTCAGCTAAAGTTTAAAAATTCTTCGGAACTCTTCCTTTGTTCTCGGAATTCCGCTGATGTTTAAAAATGCTTCGGTACTCTTCCATTGTTCTCAGAATTCTGCTAAAGTTTAAAAATGCTCGGAACTCTTCGATTGTTCTCTGAATTCGGCTGACGTTTAAAAATGCTTTGGAACTCTTCCATTGTTCTCGGAATTCCGCTGAAGTTTAAAAATGCTCCGGGACTCTTCCATTCTTCTCGGAATTCTGCAGAAGTTTAAAAATGCTTCAGAACTCTTCCATTGTTCTCGGAAATCTGCTGAAGTTTAAAATGCTTTGGAACTTTTCCATTGTTCTCGGAATTCTGTTGACGTTTAAAAATGCTTTGGAATTCTTCCATGGTTCTCGGAATTCCGCTGCCATTTAAAAATGCTTCGGAACTCTTCCATTGTTCTCTGAATTCGGCTGACGTTTAAAAATGCTTCGGAACTCTTCCATTGTTCTCGCAATTCCGCTGAAGTTTAAAAATGCTCCGGGACTCTTCCGTTCTTCTCGGAATTCTGCTGAAGTTTAAAAATTCTTCGGAATTCTTCCATTGTTCTCGGAATTCCACTGAAGTTTAAAAATGCTTTGGAATTCTTCCATTGTTCCCGGAATTCAGCTGAAGTTTAAAAATGTTTCGGAACTCTTCCTTTGTTCTCGGAATTCCGCTGATGTTTAAAAATGCTTCGGAACTCTTCCATTGTTCTCGTAATTCTGCTGAAGTTTAAAAATGCTTCGGAACTCTTCCATAGTTTCCGGAATTCCACTGAAGTTTAAAAATGCTTCGGAACTCTTCCATTTTTCTCGGAATTCCGCTGAAGTTTAAAATTCCTTCGGAACTCTTCCATTGTTCTCGGAATTCGGTTGACGTTTAAAAATGCTTCGGAACTCTTCCATTGTTTTCGGAATTACGCTGACGTTTAAAAATGCTTCGTAACTCTTCCATTGTTCTCGGAAATCCATTGACATTTAAAAATGATTTGGAACTCTTCAATTGTTCTCGGAATTCTGCTGACATTTAAAAATTCTTCAAAACTCTTCCATTGTTCTTGGAATTCTGCTGGAGTTTAAAAATGCTTCGGAACTCTTCCATTGTTCGTGGAATTCCGCTGAAGTTTAAAAATGCTTCGGTACTCTTCCATTGTTCTCAGAATTCTGCTAAAGTTTAAAAATGCTCGGAACTCTTCCATTGTTCTCTGAATTCGGATGACGTTTAAAAATGCTTCAGAACTCTTCCATTGTTCTCGGAATTCCGCTGAAGTTTAAAAATGCTCCAGGACTCTTCCATTCTTCTCGGAATTCTGCTGAAGTTTAAAAATTCTTCGGAACACTTCCATTGTTCTCGTAATTCTGCTGAAGTTTAAAAATGCTTCGGATCTCTTCCATAGTTTCCGGAATTCCACTGAAGTTTAAAAATGCTTCGGAACTCTTCCATTGTTCTCGGAATTCCGCTGAAGTTTAAAAATCCTTCGGAACTCTTCCATTGTTCTCGGAATACGGTTGACGTTTAAAAATGCTTCGGAACTCTTCCATTGTTTTTGGAATTACGCTGACGTTTAAAAGTGCTTCGGAACTGTTCCATTGTTCTCGGAAATCCGTTGACATTTAAAAATGCTTCGGAACTCTTCAATTGTTCTGGGAATTCTGCTGACATTTAAAAATGCTTTGGAACTCTTCCATTGTTCTCGGAAATCTGCAGAAGTTTAAAAATGCTTCGGAACTCTTCCATTGTTCTCGGAAATCTGCGGAAGTTTAAAATGCTTTGGAACGTTTCCATTGTTCTCGGAATTCGGTTGACGTTTAAAAATGCTTCGGAACTCTTCCATTGTTTTCGGAATTACGCTGACGTTTAAAAATGCTTCGTAACTCTTCCATTGTTCTCGGAAATCCATTGACATTTAAAAATGCTTCGGAACTCTTCAATTGTTCTCGGAATTCTGCTGACATTTAAAAATTCTTCAAAACTCTTCCATTGTTCTTGGAATTCTGCTGGAGTTTAAAAATGCTTCGGAACTCTTCCATTGTTCCCGGAATTCCGCTGAAGTTTAAAAATGCTTCGGAATTCTTCCATTGTTCCCGGAATTCAGCTGAAGTTTAAAAATTCTTCGGAACTCTTCCTTTGTTCTCGGAATTCCGCTGATGTTTAAAAATGCTTCGGTACTCTTCCATTGTTCTCAGAATTCTGCTAAAGTTTAAAAATGCTCGGAACTCTTCCATTGTTCTCTGAATTCGGATGACGTTTAAAAATGCTTCAGAACTCTTCCATTGTTCTCGGAATTCCGCTGAAGTTTAAAAATGCTCCGGGACTCTTCCATTCTTCTCGGAATTCTGCTGAAGTTTAAAAATTCTTCGGAACACTTCCATTGTTCTCGTAATTCTGCTGAAGTTTAAAAATGCTTCGGATCTCTTCCATAGTTTCCGGAATTCCACTGAAGTTTAAAAATGCTTCGGAACTCTTCCATTGTTCTCGGAATTCCGCTGAAGTTTAAAAATCCTTCGGAACTCTTCCATTGTTCTCGGAATACGGTTGACGTTTAAAAATGCTTCGGAACTCTTCCATTGTTTTTGGAATTACGCTGACGCTTAAAAGTGCTTCGGAACTTTTCCATTGTTCTCGGAAATCCGTTGACATTTAAAAATGCTTCGGAACTCTTCAATTGTTCTGGGAATTCTGCTGACATTTAAAAATGCTTTGGAACTCTTCCATTGTTCTCGGAAATCTGCAGAAGTTTAAAAATGCTTCGGAACTCTTCCATTGTTCTCGGAAATCTGCGGAAGTTTAAAATGCTTTGGAACGTTTCCATTGTTCTCGGAATTCGGTTGACGTTTAAAAATGCTTCGGAACTCTTCCATTGTTTTCGGAATTACGCTGACGTTTAAAAATGCTTCGTAACTCTTCCATTGTTCTCGGAAATCCATTGACATTTAAAAATGCTTCGGAACTCTTCAATTGTTCTCGGAATTCTGCTGACATTTAAAAATTCTTCAAAACTCTTCCATTGTTCTTGGAATTCTGCTGGAGTTTAAAAATGCTTCGGAACTCTTCCATTGTTCCCGGAATTCCGCTGAAGTTTAAAAATGCTTCGGAATTCTTCCATTGTTCCCGGAATTCAGCTGAAGTTTAAAAATTCTTCGGAACTCTTCCTTTGTTCTCGGAATTCCGCTGATGTTTAAAAATGCTTCGGTACTCTTCCATTGTTCTCAGAATTCTGCTAAAGTTTAAAAATGCTCGGAACTCTTCCATTGTTCTCTGAATTCGGATGACGTTTAAAAATGCTTCAGAACTCTTCCATTGTTCTCGGAATTCCGCTGAAGTTTAAAAATGCTCCGGGACTCTTCCATTCTTCTCGGAATTCTGCTGAAGTTTAAAAATTCTTCGGAACACTTCCATTGTTCTCGTAATTCTGCTGAAGTTTAAAAATGCTTCGGATCTCTTCCATAGTTTCCGGAATTCCACTGAAGTTTAAAAATGCTTCGGAACTCTTCCATTGTTCTCGGAATTCCGCTGAAGTTTAAAAATCCTTCGGAACTCTTCCATTGTTCTCGGAATACGGTTGACGTTTAAAAATGCTTCGGAACTCTTCCATTGTTTTTGGAATTACGCTGACGTTTAAAAGTGCTTCGGAACTGTTCCATTGTTCTCGGAAATCCGTTGACATTTAAAAATGCTTCGGAACTCTTCAATTGTTCTGGGAATTCTGCTGACATTTAAAAATGCTTTGGAACTCTTCCATTGTTCTCGGAAATCTGCAGAAGTTTAAAAATGCTTCGGAACTCTTCCATTGTTCTCGGAAATCTGCGGAAGTTTAAAATGCTTTGGAACGTTTCCATTGTTCTCGGAATTCGGTTGACGTTTAAAAATGCTTCGGAACTCTTCCATTGTTTTCGGAATTACGCTGACGTTTAAAAATGCTTCGTAACTCTTCCATTGTTCTCGGAAATCCATTGACATTTAAAAATGCTTCGGAACTCTTCAATTGTTCTCGGAATTCTGCTGACATTTAAAAATTCTTCAAAACTCTTCCATTGTTCTTGGAATTCTGCTGGAGTTTAAAAATGCTTCGGAACTCTTCCATTGTTCCCGGAATTCCGCTGAAGTTTAAAAATGCTTCGGAATTCTTCCATTGTTCCCGGAATTCAGCTGAAGTTTAAAAATTCTTCGGAACTCTTCCTTTGTTCTCGGAATTCCGCTGATGTTTAAAAATGCTTCGGTACTCTTCCATTGTTCTCAGAATTCTGCTAAAGTTTAAAAATGCTCGGAACTCTTCCATTGTTCTCTGAATTCGGATGACGTTTAAAAATGCTTCGGAACTCTTCCATTGTTCTCGGAATTCCGCTGAAGTTTAAAAATGCTCCGGGACTCTTCCATTCTTCTCGGAATTCTGCAGAAGTTTAAAAATTCTTCGGAATTCTTCCATTGTTCTCGGAATTCCGCTGAAGTTTAAAAATGCTTCGGAATTCTTCCATTGTTCCCGGAATTCAGCTGAAGTTTAAAAATGCTTTGGAACTTTTCCATTGTTCTCGGAATTCTGTTGACATTTAAAAATGCTTCCGAATTCTTCCATTGTTCTTGGAATTCCACTGCCATTTAAAAATGCTTCGGAACTCTTCCATTGTTCTCTGAATTCGGCTGACGTTTAAAAATACTTCGGAACTCTTCCATTGTTCTCGGAATTCCGCTGAAGTTTAAAAATGCTCCGGGACTCTTCCATTCTTCTCGGAATTCTGCTGAAGTTTAAAAATTCTTCGGAACACTTCCATTGTTCTCGTAATTCTGCTGAAGTTTAAAAATGCTTCGGATCTCTTCCATAGTTTCCGGAATTCCACTGAAGTTTAAAAATGCTTCGGAACTCTTCCATTGTTCTCGGAATTCCGCTGAAGTTTAAAAATCCTTCGGAACTCTTCCATTGTTCTCGGAATACGGTTGACGTTTAAAAATGCTTCGGAACTCTTCCATTGTTTTTGGAATTACGCTGACGTTTAAAAGTGCTTCGGAACTGTTCCATTGTTCTCGGAAATCCGTTGACATTTAAAAATGCTTCGGAACTCTTCAATTGTTCTGGGAATTCTGCTGACATTTAAAAATGCTTTGGAACTCTTCCATTGTTCTCGGAAATCTGCAGAAGTTTAAAAATGCTTCGGAACTCTTCCATTGTTCTCGGAAATCTGCGGAAGTTTAAAATGCTTTGGAACGTTTCCATTGTTCTCGGAATTCGGTTGACGTTTAAAAATGCTTCGGAACTCTTCCATTGTTTTCGGAATTACGCTGACGTTTAAAAATGCTTCGTAACTCTTCCATTGTTCTCGGAAATCCATTGACATTTAAAAATGCTTCGGAACTCTTCAATTGTTCTCGGAATTCTGCTGACATTTAAAAATTCTTCAAAACTCTTCCATTGTTCTTGGAATTCTGCTGGAGTTTAAAAATGCTTCGGAACTCTTCCATTGTTCCCGGAATTCCGCTGAAGTTTAAAAATGCTTCGGAATTCTTCCATTGTTCCCGGAATTCAGCTGAAGTTTAAAAATTCTTCGGAACTCTTCCTTTGTTCTCGGAATTCCGCTGATGTTTAAAAATGCTTCGGTACTCTTCCATTGTTCTCAGAATTCTGCTAAAGTTTAAAAATGCTCGGAACTCTTCCATTGTTCTCTGAATTCGGATGACGTTTAAAAATGCTTCAGAACTCTTCCATTGTTCTCGGAATTCCGCTGAAGTTTAAAAATGCTCCGGGACTCTTCCATTCTTCTCGGAATTCTGCTGAAGTTTAAAAATTCTTCGGAACACTTCCATTGTTCTCGTAATTCTGCTGAAGTTTAAAAATGCTTCGGATCTCTTCCATAGTTTCCGGAATTCCACTGAAGTTTAAAAATGCTTCGGAACTCTTCCATTGTTCTCGGAATTCCGCTGAAGTTTAAAAATCCTTCGGAACTCTTCCATTGTTCTCGGAATACGGTTGACGTTTAAAAATGCTTCGGAACTCTTCCATTGTTTTTGGAATTACGCTGACGCTTAAAAGTGCTTCGGAACTGTTCCATTGTTCTCGGAAATCCGTTGACATTTAAAAATGCTTCGGAACTCTTCAATTGTTCTGGGAATTCTGCTGACATTTAAAAATGCTTTGGAACTCTTCCATTGTTCTCGGAAATCTGCAGAAGTTTAAAAATGCTTCGGAACTCTTCCATTGTTCTCGGAAATCTGCGGAAGTTTAAAATGCTTTGGAACGTTTCCATTGTTCTCGGAATTCGGTTGACGTTTAAAAATGCTTCGGAACTCTTCCATTGTTTTCGGAATTACGCTGACGTTTAAAAATGCTTCGTAACTCTTCCATTGTTCTCGGAAATCCATTGACATTTAAAAATGCTTCGGAACTCTTCAATTGTTCTCGGAATTCTGCTGACATTTAAAAATTCTTCAAAACTCTTCCATTGTTCTTGGAATTCTGCTGGAGTTTAAAAATGCTTCGGAACTCTTCCATTGTTCCCGGAATTCCGCTGAAGTTTAAAAATGCTTCGGAATTCTTCCATTGTTCCCGGAATTCAGCTGAAGTTTAAAAATTCTTCGGAACTCTTCCTTTGTTCTCGGAATTCCGCTGATGTTTAAAAATGCTTCGGTACTCTTCCATTGTTCTCAGAATTCTGCTAAAGTTTAAAAATGCTCGGAACTCTTCCATTGTTCTCTGAATTCGGATGACGTTTAAAAATGCTTCAGAACTCTTCCATTGTTCTCGGAATTCCGCTGAAGTTTAAAAATGCTCCGGGACTCTTCCATTCTTCTCGGAATTCTGCTGAAGTTTAAAAATTCTTCGGAACACTTCCATTGTTCTCGTAATTCTGCTGAAGTTTAAAAATGCTTCGGATCTCTTCCATAGTTTCCGGAATTCCACTGAAGTTTAAAAATGCTTCGGAACTCTTCCATTGTTCTCGGAATTCCGCTGAAGTTTAAAAATCCTTCGGAACTCTTCCATTGTTCTCGGAATACGGTTGACGTTTAAAAATGCTTCGGAACTCTTCCATTGTTTTTGGAATTACGCTGACGTTTAAAAGTGCTTCGGAACTGTTCCATTGTTCTCGGAAATCCGTTGACATTTAAAAATGCTTCGGAACTCTTCAATTGTTCTGGGAATTCTGCTGACATTTAAAAATGCTTTGGAACTCTTCCATTGTTCTCGGAAATCTGCAGAAGTTTAAAAATGCTTCGGAACTCTTCCATTGTTCTCGGAAATCTGCGGAAGTTTAAAATGCTTTGGAACGTTTCCATTGTTCTCGGAATTCGGTTGACGTTTAAAAATGCTTCGGAACTCTTCCATTGTTTTCGGAATTACGCTGACGTTTAAAAATGCTTCGTAACTCTTCCATTGTTCTCGGAAATCCATTGACATTTAAAAATGCTTCGGAACTCTTCAATTGTTCTCGGAATTCTGCTGACATTTAAAAATTCTTCAAAACTCTTCCATTGTTCTTGGAATTCTGCTGGAGTTTAAAAATGCTTCGGAACTCTTCCATTGTTCCCGGAATTCCGCTGAAGTTTAAAAATGCTTCGGAATTCTTCCATTGTTCCCGGAATTCAGCTGAAGTTTAAAAATTCTTCGGAACTCTTCCTTTGTTCTCGGAATTCCGCTGATGTTTAAAAATGCTTCGGTACTCTTCCATTGTTCTCAGAATTCTGCTAAAGTTTAAAAATGCTCGGAACTCTTCCATTGTTCTCTGAATTCGGATGACGTTTAAAAATGCTTCGGAACTCTTCCATTGTTCTCGGAATTCCGCTGAAGTTTAAAAATGCTCCGGGACTCTTCCATTCTTCTCGGAATTCTGCAGAAGTTTAAAAATTCTTCGGAATTCTTCCATTGTTCTCGGAATTCCGCTGAAGTTTAAAAATGCTTCGGAATTCTTCCATTGTTCCCGGAATTCAGCTGAAGTTTAAAAATGCTTTGGAACTTTTCCATTGTTCTCGGAATTCTGTTGACATTTAAAAATGCTTCCGAATTCTTCCATTGTTCTTGGAATTCCACTGCCATTTAAAAATGCTTCGGAACTCTTCCATTGTTCTCTGAATTCGGCTGACGTTTAAAAATACTTCGGAACTCTTCCATTGTTCTCGGAATTCCGCTGAAGTTTAAAAATGCTCCGGGACTCTTCCATTCTTCTCGGAATTCTGCTGAAGTTTAAAAATTCTTCGGAACACTTCCATTGTTCTCGTAATTCTGCTGAAGTTTAAAAATGCTTCGGATCTCTTCCATAGTTTCCGGAATTCCACTGAAGTTTAAAAATGCTTCGGAACTCTTCCATTGTTCTCGGAATTCCGCTGAAGTTTAAAAATCCTTCGGAACTCTTCCATTGTTCTCGGAATACGGTTGACGTTTAAAAATGCTTCGGAACTCTTCCATTGTTTTTGGAATTACGCTGACGTTTAAAAGTGCTTCGGAACTGTTCCATTGTTCTCGGAAATCCGTTGACATTTAAAAATGCTTCGGAACTCTTCAATTGTTCTGGGAATTCTGCTGACATTTAAAAATGCTTTGGAACTCTTCCATTGTTCTCGGAAATCTGCAGAAGTTTAAAAATGCTTCGGAACTCTTCCATTGTTCTCGGAAATCTGCGGAAGTTTAAAATGCTTTGGAACGTTTCCATTGTTCTCGGAATTCGGTTGACGTTTAAAAATGCTTCGGAACTCTTCCATTGTTTTCGGAATTACGCTGACGTTTAAAAATGCTTCGTAACTCTTCCATTGTTCTCGGAAATCCATTGACATTTAAAAATGCTTCGGAACTCTTCAATTGTTCTCGGAATTCTGCTGACATTTAAAAATTCTTCAAAACTCTTCCATTGTTCTTGGAATTCTGCTGGAGTTTAAAAATGCTTCGGAACTCTTCCATTGTTCCCGGAATTCCGCTGAAGTTTAAAAATGCTTCGGAATTCTTCCATTGTTCCCGGAATTCAGCTAAAGTTTAAAAATTCTTCGGAACTCTTCCTTTGTTCTCGGAATTCCGCTGATGTTTAAAAATGCTTCGGTACTCTTCCATTGTTCTCAGAATTCTGCTAAAGTTTAAAAATGCTCGGAACTCTTCGATTGTTCTCTGAATTCGGCTGACGTTTAAAAATGCTTTGGAACTCTTCCATTGTTCTCGGAATTCCGCTGAAGTTTAAAAATGCTCCGGGACTCTTCCATTCTTCTCGGAATTCTGCAGAAGTTTAAAAATTCTTCGGAATTCTTCCATTGTTCTCGGAATTCCGCTGAAGTTTATAAATGCTTCGGAATTCTTCCATTGTTCCCGGAATTCAGCTGAAGTTTAAAAATGCTTTGGAACTGTTCCATTGTTCTCGGAATTCTGTTGACATTTAAAAATGCTTCCGAATTCTTCCATTGTTCTTGGAATTCCACTGCCATTTAAAAATGCTTCGGAACTCTTCCATTGTTCTCTGAATTCGGCTGACGTTTAAAAATACTTCGGAACTCTTCCATTGTTCTCGGAATTCCGCTGAAGTTTAAAAATGCTCCGGGACTCTTCCATTCTTCTCGGAATTCTACTGAAGTTTAAAAATTCTTCGGAACACTTCCATTGTTCTCGTAATTCTGCTGAAGCTTAAAAATGCTTCGGATCTCTTCCATAGTTTCCAGAATTCCACTGAAGTTTAAAAATGCTTCGGAACTCTTCCATTGTTCTCGGAATTCCGCTGAAGTTTAAAAATCCTTTGGAACTCTTCCATTGTTCTCGGAATACGGTTGACGTTTAAAAATGCTTCGGAACTCTTCCATTGTTTTTGGAATTACGCTGACGTTTAAAAGTGCTTCGGAACTGTTCCATTGTTCTCGGAAATCCGTTGACATTTAAAAATGCTTCGGAACTCTTCAATTGTTCTGGGAATTCTGCTGACATTTAAAAATGCTTTGGAACTCTTCCATTGTTCTCGGAAATCTGCAGAAGTTTAAAAATGCTTCGGAACTCTTCCATTGTTCTCAGAAATCTGCGGAAGTTTAAAATGCTTTGGAACGTTTCCATTGTTCTCGGAATTCTGTTGACGTTTAAAAATGCTTCGGAATTCTTCCATTGTTCTCGGAATTCCGCTGCCATTTAAAAATGTTTCGGAACTCTTCCATTGTTCTCTGAATTCGGCTGACGTTTAAAAATGCTTCGGAACTCTTCCATTGTTCTCGGAATTCCGCTGAAGTTTAAAAATGCTCCGGGACTCTTCCATTGTTCTCGGAATTCTGCTGAAGTTTAAAAATTCTTCGGAATTCTTCCATTGTTCTCGGAATTCCGCTGAAGTTTAAAAATGCTTCGGAATTCTTCCATTGTTCCCGGAATTCAGCTGAATTTTAAAAATGCTTCGGAACTCTTCCTTTGTTCTCGGAATTCCGCTGATGTTTAAAAATACTTCGGAACATTTCCATTGTTCTCGGAATTCCGCTGAAGTTTAAAAATGCTTCGGAACTCTTCCATTGTTCTCTGAATTCGGCTGACGTTTAAAAATGCTTCGGAACTCTTCCTTTGTACTCGGAATTCCGCTGACGATTAACAATGCTTCGGAACTCTTCCATTGTTCTCGGAATTCTGCTGAAGTTTAAAAATGCTTCGGAACTCTTCAATTGTTCTCGGAATTCTGTTGACATTTAAAAATGCTTCGGAACTCTTCCATTGTTCTCGGAAATCTGCTGAAGTTTAAAAATGCTTCGGAACTCTTCCATTGTTCTCGGAAATCTGCTGAAGTTTAAAATGCTTTGGAACTTTTCCATTGTTCTCGGAATTCTGTTGACGTTTAAAAATGCTTCGGAATTCTTCCATTTTTCTCGGAATTCCGCTGCCATTTAAAAATGCTTCGGAACTCTTCCATTGTTCTCTGAATTCGGCTGATGTTTAAAAATGCTTCGGAACTCTTCCATTGTTCTCGCAATTCCGCTGAAGTTTAAAAATGCTCCGGGACTCTTCCATTGTTCTCGGAATTCTGCTGAAGTTTAAAAATGCTTCGGAATTCTTCCATTGTTCCCGGAATTCAGCTGAAGTTTAAAATGCTTTGGAAATCTTCCTTTGTTCTCGGAATTCCGCTGAAGTCTAAATATGCTTCGGAACTCTTCCATTGTTCCCGGAATTCCGCTGAAGTTTAAAAATGCTAGGGAACTCTTCCTTTGTTCTCGGAATTCCGCTGCAGTTTAAAAATGCTCCGGAACTCTTCCATTGTACTCGGAATTCTGCTGAAGTTTAAAAAGTCTTCAGAACTCTTCCATTGTTCTTGGAATTCCGCTGAAGTTTAAAAATGCTTCGGAATTCTTCCATTGTTCCCGGAATTCAGCTGAAGTTTAAAATGCTTTGGAAATCTTCCTTTCTTCTCGGAATTCCGCTGAAGTTTAAAAATGCTTCGGAACTCTTCCATTGTTCTCGGAATTCTGCTGTAATTTAAAAATGCTTCAGAACTCTTCCATTGTTCTTGGAATTCTGATGAAGTTTAAAAATGCTTCGGAACTCTTCCTTTGTTCTCGGAAATCTGCTGAAGTTTAAAAATGCTTCGTAACTCTTCCATTGTTCTCGGAAATCTGCTGAAGTTTAAAATGCTTTGGAACTTTTCCATTGTTCTCGGAATTCTGTTGACGTTTAAAAATGCTTCGGAATTCTTCCATTGTTCTCGGAATTCCGCTGCCATTTAAAAATGCTTCGGAACTCTTCCATTGTTCTCTGAATTCGGCTGACGTTTAAAAATGCTTCGGAACTCTTCCATTGTTCTCGCAATTCCGCTGAAGTTTAAAAATGCTCCAGGACTCTTCCATTCTTTTCGGAATTCTGCTGAAGTTGAAAAATTCTTCGGAATTCTTCCATTGTTCTCGGAATTCCGCTGAAGTTTAAAAATGCTTCGGAATTCTTCCATTGTTCCCGGAATTCAGCTGAAGTTTAAAAATGCTTCGGAACTCTTCCTTTGTTCTCGGAATTCCGCTTGTGTTTAAAAATGCTTCGGAACTCTTCCATTGTTCTCGGAATTCCGCTGTGTTAAGAAATGCTTCGGAACGCTTCCATTGTTCTCAGAATTCTGCTAAAGTTTAAAAATGCTCGGAACTCTTCCATTGTTCTCAGAATTGCGCTGACGTTTAAAAATGCTTCGGACATCTTCCATTGTTCTCGGAATTCCGCTGACGTTTAAAAATGCTTTGGAACTCTTACATTGTTCTCGGAATTCCGTTGACGTTTAAAAATGCTTCGGAACTCTTCCTTTGTTCTCGGAATTCCGCTACAGTTTAAAAATGCTCCGGAACTCTTCCATTGTACTCGGAATTCTGCTGAAGTTTAAAAAGTCTTCAGAACTCTTCCATTGTTCTCGGAATTCCGCTGAAGTTTAAAAATGTTTCGGAACTCTTCCATTTTTCTCGGAATTCTGCTGAAATTTAAAAATGCTTCGGAACTCTTCCATTGTTCTTGGAATTCTGATGAAGTTTAAAAATGCTTCGGAACTCTTCCTTTGTACTCGAAATTCCGTTGACGATTAACAATGCTTCGGAACTCTTCCATTGCTCCCGGAATTCAGCTGAAGTTTAAAAATGCTTCGGAACTCTTCCATTGTTCTCGCAATTCTGATGAAGTTTAAAAATGCTTCGGAACTCTTCCTTTATACTCGGAATTCCGCTGACGATTAACAATGCTTCGGAACTCTTCCATTGTTCTCGGAAATCTGCTGAAGTTTAAAAATGCTTCGGAACTCTTTAATTGTTCTCGGAATTCTGCTGACATTTAAAAATGCTTCGGAACTCTTCCATTGTTCTCGGAAATCTGATGAAGTTTAAAAATGCTTCGGAACTCTTCCATTGTTCTCAGAAATCTGCTGAAGTTTAAAATGCTTTGGAACTTTTCCATTGTTCTCGGAATTCTGTTGACGTTTAAAAATGCTTCGGAATTCTTCCATTGTTCTCGGAATTCCGCTGCCATTTAAAAATGCTTCGGAACTCTTCCATTGTTCTCTGAATTCGGCTGACGTTTAAAAATGCTTCGGAACTCTTCCATTGTTCTCGCAATTCCGCTGAAGTTTAAAAATGCTCCGGGACTCTACCATTCTTCTCGGAATTCTGCTGAAGTTTAAAAATGCTTCGGAATTCTTCCATTGTTCCCGGAATTCAGCTGAAGTTTAAAAATGCTTCGGAACTCTTCCTTTGTACTCGGAATTCCGTTGACGATTAACAATGCTTCGGAACTCTTCCATTGCTCCCGGAATTCAGCTGAAGTTTAAAAATGCTTCGGAACTCTTCCATTGTTCTCGGAATTCTGATGAAGTTTAAAAATGCTTCGGAACTCTTCCTTTGTACTCGGAATTCCGCTGACGATTAACAATGCTTCGGAACTCTTCCATTGTTCTCGGAATTCTGCTGAAGTTTAAAAATGGTTCGGAACTCTTCAATTGTTCTCGGAATTCTGCTGACATTTAAAAATGCTTCGGAACTCTTCCATTGTTCTCGGAAATCTGCTGAAGTTTAAAAATGCTTCGTAACTCTTCCAATGTTCTCGGAAATCTGCTGAAGTTTAAAATGCTTTGGAACTTTTCCATTGTTCTCGGAATTCTGTTGACGTTTAAAAATGCTTCGGAATTCTTCCATTGTTCTCGGAATTCCGCTGCCATTTAAAAATGCTTCGGAACTCTTCCATTGTTCTCTGAATTCGGCTGACGTTTAAAAATGCTTCGGAACTCTTCCATTGTTCTCGCAATTCCGCTGAAGTTTAAAAATGCTCCAGGACTCTTCCATTCTTTTCGGAATTCTGCTGAAGTTTAAAAATTCTTACGAATTCTTCCATTGTTCTCGGAATTCCGCTGAAGTTTAAAAATGCTTTGGAATTCTTCCATTGTTCCCGGAATTCAGCTGAAGTTTAAAAATGCTTCGGAACTCTTCCTTTGTTCTCGGAATTCCGCTTATGTTTAAAAATGCTTCGGAACTCTTCCATTGTTCTCGGAATTCCGCTGTGTTAAAAAATGCTTCGGAACGCTTCCATTGTTCTCAGAATTCTGCTAAAGTTTAAAAATGCTTGGAACTCTTCCATTGTTCTCAGAATTGCGCTGACGTTTAAAAATGCTTCGGACATCTTCCATTGTTCTCGGAATTCCGCTGACGTTTAAAAATGCTTTGGAACTCTTACATTGTTCTCGGAATTCCGTTGACGTCTAAAAGTGCTTCGGAACTCTTCAATTGTTCTCGGAATTCCGCTGAATTCTAAATATGCTTCAGAACTCTTCCATTGTTCCCGGAATTATGCTGAAGTTTAAAAATGCTTCGGAACTCTTCCTTTTTTCTCGGAATTCCGCTGCAGTTTAAAAATGCTCCAGAACTCTTCCATTGTACTCGGAATTCTGCTGAAGTTTAAAAAGTCTTCAGAACTCTTCCATTGTTCTCGGAATTCCGCTGAAGTTTAAAAATGCTTCGGAACTCTTCCATTGTTCCCGGAATTCAGCTGAAGTTTAAAATGCTTTGGAAATCTTCCTTTGTTCTCGGAATTCCGCTGAAATTTAAAAATGCTTCGGAACTCTTCCATTGTTCTCGGAATTCTGCTGAAATTTAAAAATGCTTCGGAACTCTTCCATTGTTCTTGGAATTCTGATGAAGTTTAAAAATGCTTCAGAACTCTTCCTTTGTACTCGGAATTCCGTTGATGATTAACAATGATTCGGAACTCTTCCATTGCTCCCGGAATTCAGCTGAAGTTTAAAAATGCTTCGGAACTCTTCCATTGTTCTCGGAATTCTGATGAAGTTTAAAAATGCTTCGGAACTCTTCCTTTGTACTCGGAATTCCGCTGACGATTAACAATGCTTCGGAACTCTTCCATTGTTCTCGGAATTCTGCTGAAGTTTAAAAATGCTTCGGAACTCTTCAATTGTTCTCGGAATTCTGCTGACATTTAAAAATGCTTCGGAACTCTTCCATTGTTCTCGGAAATCTGCTGAAGTTCAAAAATGCTTCGGAACTCTTCCATTGTTCTCGGAAATCTGCTGAAGTTTAAAATGCTTTGGAACTTTTCCATTGTTCTCGGAATTCTGTTGACGTTTAAAAATGCTTCGGAACTCTTCCATTGTTCTTGGAATTCTGATGAAGTTTAAAAATGCTTCGGAACTCTTCCTTTGTACTCGGAATTCCGTTGATGATTAACAATGCTTCGGAACTCTTCCATTGCTCCCGGAATTCAGCTGAAGTTTAAAAATGCTTCAGAACTCTTCCATTGTTCTCGGAATTCTGATGAAGTTTAAAAATGCTTCGGAACTCTTCCTTTGTACTCGGAATTCCGCTGACGATTAACAATGCTTCGGAACTCTTCCATTGTTCTCGGAATTCTGCTGAAGTTTAAAAATGCTTCGGAACTCTTCAATTGTTCTCGGAATTCTGCTGACATTTAAAAATGCTTCGGAACTCTTCCATTGTTCTCGGAAATCTGCTGAAGTTCAAAAATGCTTCGGAACTCTTCCATTGTTCTCGGAAATCTGCTGAAGTTTAAAATGCTTTGGAACTTTTCCATTGTTCTCGGAATTCTGTTGACGTTTAAAAATGCTTCGGAATTCTTCCATTGTTCTCGGAATTCCGCTGCCATTTAAAAATGCTTCGGAACTCTTCCATTGTTCTCTGAATTCGGCTGACGTTTAAAAATGCTTCGGAACTCTTCCATTGTTCTCGCAATTCCGCTGAAGTTTAAAAATTCTTCGGAACACTTCCATTGTTCTCGTAATTCTGCTGAAGTTTAAAAATGCTTCGGATCTCTTCCATAGTTTCCGGAATTCCACTGAAGTTTAAAAATGCTTCGGAACTCTTCCATTGTTCTCGGAATTCCGCTGAAGTTTAAAAATCCTTCGGAACTCTTCCATTGTTCTCGGAATACGGTTGACGTTTAAAAATGCTTCGGAACTCTTCCATTGTTTTTGGAATTACGCTGACGTTTAAAAGTGCTTCGGAACTGTTCCATTGTTCTCGGAAATCCGTTGACATTTAAAAATGCTTCGGAACTCTTCAATTGTTCTGGGAATTCTGCTGACATTTAAAAATGCTTTGGAACTCTTCCATTGTTCTCGGAAATCTGCAGAAGTTTAAAAATGCTTCGGAACTCTTCCATTGTTCTCGGAAATCTGCGGAAGTTTAAAATGCTTTGGAACGTTTCCATTGTTCTCGGAATTCGGTTGACGTTTAAAAATGCTTCGGAACTCTTCCATTGTTTTCGGAATTACGCTGACGTTTAAAAATGCTTCGTAACTCTTCCATTGTTCTCGGAAATCCATTGACATTTAAAAATGCTTCGGAACTCTTCAATTGTTCTCGGAATTCTGCTGACATTTAAAAATTCTTCAAAACTCTTCCATTGTTCTTGGAATTCTGCTGGAGTTTAAAAATGCTTCGGAACTCTTCCATTGTTCCCGGAATTCCGCTGAAGTTTAAAAATGCTTCGGAATTCTTCCATTGTTCCCGGAATTCAGCTGAAGTTTAAAAATTCTTCGGAACTCTTCCTTTGTTCTCGGAATTCCGCTGATGTTTAAAAATGCTTCGGTACTCTTCCATTGTTCTCAGAATTCTGCTAAAGTTTAAAAATGCTCGGAACTCTTCCATTGTTCTCTGAATTCGGATGACGTTTAAAAATGCTTCAGAACTCTTCCATTGTTCTCGGAATTCCGCTGAAGTTTAAAAATGCTCCGGGACTCTTCCATTCTTCTCGGAATTCTGCTGAAGTTTAAAAATTCTTCGGAACACTTCCATTGTTCTCGTAATTCTGCTGAAGTTTAAAAATGCTTCGGATCTCTTCCATAGTTTCCGGAATTCCACTGAAGTTTAAAAATGCTTCGGAACTCTTCCATTGTTCTCGGAATTCCGCTGAAGTTTAAAAATCCTTCGGAACTCTTCCATTGTTCTCGGAATACGGTTGACGTTTAAAAATGCTTCGGAACTCTTCCATTGTTTTTGGAATTACGCTGACGCTTAAAAGTGCTTCGGAACTGTTCCATTGTTCTCGGAAATCCGTTGACATTTAAAAATGCTTCGGAACTCTTCAATTGTTCTGGGAATTCTGCTGACATTTAAAAATGCTTTGGAACTCTTCCATTGTTCTCGGAAATCTGCAGAAGTTTAAAAATGCTTCGGAACTCTTCCATTGTTCTCGGAAATCTGCGGAAGTTTAAAATGCTTTGGAACGTTTCCATTGTTCTCGGAATTCGGTTGACGTTTAAAAATGCTTCGGAACTCTTCCATTGTTTTCGGAATTACGCTGACGTTTAAAAATGCTTCGTAACTCTTCCATTGTTCTCGGAAATCCATTGACATTTAAAAATGCTTCGGAACTCTTCAATTGTTCTCGGAATTCTGCTGACATTTAAAAATTCTTCAAAACTCTTCCATTGTTCTTGGAATTCTGCTGGAGTTTAAAAATGCTTCGGAACTCTTCCATTGTTCCCGGAATTCCGCTGAAGTTTAAAAATGCTTCGGAATTCTTCCATTGTTCCCGGAATTCAGCTGAAGTTTAAAAATTCTT
Source organism: Phyllobates terribilis (assembly GCF_046119375.1). NCBI lineage: Eukaryota > Metazoa > Chordata > Amphibia > Anura > Dendrobatidae > Phyllobates > Phyllobates terribilis. The sequence goes on from NW_027362769.1 coordinate 68,542,970, forward strand.
CGGAACTCTTCCTTTGTTCTCGGAATTCCGCTGATGTTTAAAAATGCTTCGGTACTCTTCCATTGTTCTCAGAATTCTGCTAAAGTTTAAAAATGCTCGGAACTCTTCCATTGTTCTCTGAATTCGGATGACGTTTAAAAATGCTTCAGAACTCTTCCATTGTTCTCGGAATTCCGCTGAAGTTTAAAAATGCTCCGGGACTCTTCCATTCTTCTCGGAATTCTGCTGAAGTTTAAAAATTCTTCGGAACACTTCCATTGTTCTCGTAATTCTGCTGAAGTTTAAAAATGCTTCGGATCTCTTCCATAGTTTCCGGAATTCCACTGAAGTTTAAAAATGCTTCGGAACTCTTCCATTGTTCTCGGAATTCCGCTGAAGTTTAAAAATCCTTCGGAACTCTTCCATTGTTCTCGGAATACGGTTGACGTTTAAAAATGCTTCGGAACTCTTCCATTGTTTTTGGAATTACGCTGACGTTTAAAAGTGCTTCGGAACTGTTCCATTGTTCTCGGAAATCCGTTGACATTTAAAAATGCTTCGGAACTCTTCAATTGTTCTGGGAATTCTGCTGACATTTAAAAATGCTTTGGAACTCTTCCATTGTTCTCGGAAATCTGCAGAAGTTTAAAAATGCTTCGGAACTCTTCCATTGTTCTCGGAAATCTGCGGAAGTTTAAAATGCTTTGGAACGTTTCCATTGTTCTCGGAATTCGGTTGACGTTTAAAAATGCTTCGGAACTCTTCCATTGTTTTCGGAATTACGCTGACGTTTAAAAATGCTTCGTAACTCTTCCATTGTTCTCGGAAATCCATTGACATTTAAAAATGCTTCGGAACTCTTCAATTGTTCTCGGAATTCTGCTGACATTTAAAAATTCTTCAAAACTCTTCCATTGTTCTTGGAATTCTGCTGGAGTTTAAAAATGCTTCGGAACTCTTCCATTGTTCCCGGAATTCCGCTGAAGTTTAAAAATGCTTCGGAATTCTTCCATTGTTCCCGGAATTCAGCTGAAGTTTAAAAATTCTTCGGAACTCTTCCTTTGTTCTCGGAATTCCGCTGATGTTTAAAAATGCTTCGGTACTCTTCCATTGTTCTCAGAATTCTGCTAAAGTTTAAAAATGCTCGGAACTCTTCCATTGTTCTCTGAATTCGGATGACGTTTAAAAATGCTTCGGAACTCTTCCATTGTTCTCGGAATTCCGCTGAAGTTTAAAAATGCTCCGGGACTCTTCCATTCTTCTCGGAATTCTGCAGAAGTTTAAAAATTCTTCGGAATTCTTCCATTGTTCTCGGAATTCCGCTGAAGTTTAAAAATGCTTCGGAATTCTTCCATTGTTCCCGGAATTCAGCTGAAGTTTAAAAATGCTTTGGAACTTTTCCATTGTTCTCGGAATTCTGTTGACATTTAAAAATGCTTCCGAATTCTTCCATTGTTCTTGGAATTCCACTGCCATTTAAAAATGCTTCGGAACTCTTCCATTGTTCTCTGAATTCGGCTGACGTTTAAAAATACTTCGGAACTCTTCCATTGTTCTCGGAATTCCGCTGAAGTTTAAAAATGCTCCGGGACTCTTCCATTCTTCTCGGAATTCTGCTGAAGTTTAAAAATTCTTCGGAACACTTCCATTGTTCTCGTAATTCTGCTGAAGTTTAAAAATGCTTCGGATCTCTTCCATAGTTTCCGGAATTCCACTGAAGTTTAAAAATGCTTCGGAACTCTTCCATTGTTCTCGGAATTCCGCTGAAGTTTAAAAATCCTTCGGAACTCTTCCATTGTTCTCGGAATACGGTTGACGTTTAAAAATGCTTCGGAACTCTTCCATTGTTTTTGGAATTACGCTGACGTTTAAAAGTGCTTCGGAACTGTTCCATTGTTCTCGGAAATCCGTTGACATTTAAAAATGCTTCGGAACTCTTCAATTGTTCTGGGAATTCTGCTGACATTTAAAAATGCTTTGGAACTCTTCCATTGTTCTCGGAAATCTGCAGAAGTTTAAAAATGCTTCGGAACTCTTCCATTGTTCTCGGAAATCTGCGGAAGTTTAAAATGCTTTGGAACGTTTCCATTGTTCTCGGAATTCGGTTGACGTTTAAAAATGCTTCGGAACTCTTCCATTGTTTTCGGAATTACGCTGACGTTTAAAAATGCTTCGTAACTCTTCCATTGTTCTCGGAAATCCATTGACATTTAAAAATGCTTCGGAACTCTTCAATTGTTCTCGGAATTCTGCTGACATTTAAAAATTCTTCAAAACTCTTCCATTGTTCTTGGAATTCTGCTGGAGTTTAAAAATGCTTCGGAACTCTTCCATTGTTCCCGGAATTCCGCTGAAGTTTAAAAATGCTTCGGAATTCTTCCATTGTTCCCGGAATTCAGCTGAAGTTTAAAAATTCTTCGGAACTCTTCCTTTGTTCTCGGAATTCCGCTGATGTTTAAAAATGCTTCGGTACTCTTCCATTGTTCTCAGAATTCTGCTAAAGTTTAAAAATGCTCGGAACTCTTCCATTGTTCTCTGAATTCGGATGACGTTTAAAAATGCTTCAGAACTCTTCCATTGTTCTCGGAATTCCGCTGAAGTTTAAAAATGCTCCGGGACTCTTCCATTCTTCTCGGAATTCTGCTGAAGTTTAAAAATTCTTCGGAACACTTCCATTGTTCTCGTAATTCTGCTGAAGTTTAAAAATGCTTCGGATCTCTTCCATAGTTTCCGGAATTCCACTGAAGTTTAAAAATGCTTCGGAACTCTTCCATTGTTCTCGGAATTCCGCTGAAGTTTAAAAATCCTTCGGAACTCTTCCATTGTTCTCGGAATACGGTTGACGTTTAAAAATGCTTCGGAACTCTTCCATTGTTTTTGGAATTACGCTGACGCTTAAAAGTGCTTCGGAACTGTTCCATTGTTCTCGGAAATCCGTTGACATTTAAAAATGCTTCGGAACTCTTCAATTGTTCTGGGAATTCTGCTGACATTTAAAAATGCTTTGGAACTCTTCCATTGTTCTCGGAAATCTGCAGAAGTTTAAAAATGCTTCGGAACTCTTCCATTGTTCTCGGAAATCTGCGGAAGTTTAAAATGCTTTGGAACGTTTCCATTGTTCTCGGAATTCGGTTGACGTTTAAAAATGCTTCGGAACTCTTCCATTGTTTTCGGAATTACGCTGACGTTTAAAAATGCTTCGTAACTCTTCCATTGTTCTCGGAAATCCATTGACATTTAAAAATGCTTCGGAACTCTTCAATTGTTCTCGGAATTCTGCTGACATTTAAAAATTCTTCAAAACTCTTCCATTGTTCTTGGAATTCTGCTGGAGTTTAAAAATGCTTCGGAACTCTTCCATTGTTCCCAGAATTCCGCTGAAGTTTAAAAATGCTTCGGAATTCTTCCATTGTTCCCGGAATTCAGCTGAAGTTTAAAAATTCTTCGGAACTCTTCCTTTGTTCTCGGAATTCCGCTGATGTTTAAAAATGCTTCGGTACTCTTCCATTGTTCTCAGAATTCTGCTAAAGTTTAAAAATGCTCGGAACTCTTCCATTGTTCTCTGAATTCGGATGACGTTTAAAAATGCTTCAGAACTCTTCCATTGTTCTCGGAATTCCGCTGAAGTTTAAAAATGCTCCGGGACTCTTCCATTCTTCTCGGAATTCTGCTGAAGTTTAAAAATTCTTCGGAACACTTCCATTGTTCTCGTAATTCTGCTGAAGTTTAAAAATGCTTCGGATCTCTTCCATAGTTTCCGGAATTCCACTGAAGTTTAAAAATGCTTCGGAACTCTTCCATTGTTCTCGGAATTCCGCTGAAGTTTAAAAATCCTTCGGAACTCTTCCATTGTTCTCGGAATACGGTTGACGTTTAAAAATGCTTCGGAACTCTTCCATTGTTTTTGGAATTACGCTGACGTTTAAAAGTGCTTCGGAACTGTTCCATTGTTCTCGGAAATCCGTTGACATTTAAAAATGCTTCGGAACTCTTCAATTGTTCTGGGAATTCTGCTGACATTTAAAAATGCTTTGGAACTCTTCCATTGTTCTCGGAAATCTGCAGAAGTTTAAAAATGCTTCGGAACTCTTCCATTGTTCTCGGAAATCTGCGGAAGTTTAAAATGCTTTGGAACGTTTCCATTGTTCTCGGAATTCGGTTGACGTTTAAAAATGCTTCGGAACTCTTCCATTGTTTTCGGAATTACGCTGACGTTTAAAAATGCTTCGTAACTCTTCCATTGTTCTCGGAAATCCATTGACATTTAAAAATGCTTCGGAACTCTTCAATTGTTCTCGGAATTCTGCTGACATTTAAAAATTCTTCAAAACTCTTCCATTGTTCTTGGAATTCTGCTGGAGTTTAAAAATGCTTCGGAACTCTTCCATTGTTCCCGGAATTCCGCTGAAGTTTAAAAATGCTTCGGAATTCTTCCATTGTTCCCGGAATTCAGCTGAAGTTTAAAAATTCTTCGGAACTCTTCCTTTGTTCTCGGAATTCCGCTGATGTTTAAAAATGCTTCGGTACTCTTCCATTGTTCTCAGAATTCTGCTAAAGTTTAAAAATGCTCGGAACTCTTCCATTGTTCTCTGAATTCGGATGACGTTTAAAAATGCTTCGGAACTCTTCCATTGTTCTCGGAATTCCGCTGAAGTTTAAAAATGCTCCGGGACTCTTCCATTCTTCTCGGAATTCTGCAGAAGTTTAAAAATTCTTCGGAATTCTTCCATTGTTCTCGGAATTCCGCTGAAGTTTAAAAATGCTTCGGAATTCTTCCATTGTTCCCGGAATTCAGCTGAAGTTTAAAAATGCTTTGGAACTTTTCCATTGTTCTCGGAATTCTGTTGACATTTAAAAATGCTTCCGAATTCTTCCATTGTTCTTGGAATTCCACTGCCATTTAAAAATGCTTCGGAACTCTTCCATTGTTCTCTGAATTCGGCTGACGTTTAAAAATACTTCGGAACTCTTCCATTGTTCTCGGAATTCCGCTGAAGTTTAAAAATGCTCCGGGACTCTTCCATTCTTCTCGGAATTCTGCTGAAGTTTAAAAATTCTTCGGAACACTTCCATTGTTCTCGTAATTCTGCTGAAGTTTAAAAATGCTTCGGATCTCTTCCATAGTTTCCGGAATTCCACTGAAGTTTAAAAATGCTTCGGAACTCTTCCATTGTTCTCGGAATTCCGCTGAAGTTTAAAAATCCTTCGGAACTCTTCCATTGTTCTCGGAATACGGTTGACGTTTAAAAATGCTTCGGAACTCTTCCATTGTTTTTGGAATTACGCTGACGTTTAAAAGTGCTTCGGAACTGTTCCATTGTTCTCGGAAATCCGTTGACATTTAAAAATGCTTCGGAACTCTTCAATTGTTCTGGGAATTCTGCTGACATTTAAAAATGCTTTGGAACTCTTCCATTGTTCTCGGAAATCTGCAGAAGTTTAAAAATGCTTCGGAACTCTTCCATTGTTCTCGGAAATCTGCGGAAGTTTAAAATGCTTTGGAACGTTTCCATTGTTCTCGGAATTCGGTTGACGTTTAAAAATGCTTCGGAACTCTTCCATTGTTTTCGGAATTACGCTGACGTTTAAAAATGCTTCGTAACTCTTCCATTGTTCTCGGAAATCCATTGACATTTAAAAATGCTTCGGAACTCTTCAATTGTTCTCGGAATTCTGCTGACATTTAAAAATTCTTCAAAACTCTTCCATTGTTCTTGGAATTCTGCTGGAGTTTAAAAATGCTTCGGAACTCTTCCATTGTTCCCGGAATTCCGCTGAAGTTTAAAAATGCTTCGGAATTCTTCCATTGTTCCCGGAATTCAGCTGAAGTTTAAAAATTCTTCGGAACTCTTCCTTTGTTCTCGGAATTCCGCTGATGTTTAAAAATGCTTCGGTACTCTTCCATTGTTCTCAGAATTCTGCTAAAGTTTAAAAATGCTCGGAACTCTTCCATTGTTCTCTGAATTCGGATGACGTTTAAAAATGCTTCGGAACTCTTCCATTGTTCTCGGAATTCCGCTGAAGTTTAAAAATGCTCCGGGACTCTTCCATTCTTCTCGGAATTCTGCAGAAGTTTAAAAATTCTTCGGAATTCTTCCATTGTTCTCGGAATTCCGCTGAAGTTTAAAAATGCTTCGGAATTCTTCCATTGTTCCCGGAATTCAGCTGAAGTTTAAAAATGCTTTGGAACTTTTCCATTGTTCTCGGAATTCTGTTGACATTTAAAAATGCTTCCGAATTCTTCCATTGTTCTTGGAATTCCACTGCCATTTAAAAATGCTTCGGAACTCTTCCATTGTTCTCTGAATTCGGCTGACGTTTAAAAATACTTCGGAACTCTTCCATTGTTCTCGGAATTCCGCTGAAGTTTAAAAATGCTCCGGGACTCTTCCATTCTTCTCGGAATTCTGCTGAAGTTTAAAAATTCTTCGGAACACTTCCATTGTTCTCGTAATTCTGCTGAAGTTTAAAAATGCTTCGGATCTCTTCCATAGTTTCCGGAATTCCACTGAAGTTTAAAAATGCTTCGGAACTCTTCCATTGTTCTCGGAATTCCGCTGAAGTTTAAAAATCCTTCGGAACTCTTCCATTGTTCTCGGAATACGGTTGACGTTTAAAAATGCTTCGGAACTCTTCCATTGTTTTTGGAATTACGCTGACGTTTAAAAGTGCTTCGGAACTGTTCCATTGTTCTCGGAAATCCGTTGACATTTAAAAATGCTTCGGAACTCTTCAATTGTTCTGGGAATTCTGCTGACATTTAAAAATGCTTTGGAACTCTTCCATTGTTCTCGGAAATCTGCAGAAGTTTAAAAATGCTTCGGAACTCTTCCATTGTTCTCGGAAATCTGCGGAAGTTTAAAATGCTTTGGAACGTTTCCATTGTTCTCGGAATTCGGTTGACGTTTAAAAATGCTTCGGAACTCTTCCATTGTTTTCGGAATTACGCTGACGTTTAAAAATGCTTCGTAACTCTTCCATTGTTCTCGGAAATCCATTGACATTTAAAAATGCTTCGGAACTCTTCAATTGTTCTCGGAATTCTGCTGACATTTAAAAATTCTTCAAAACTCTTCCATTGTTCTTGGAATTCTGCTGGAGTTTAAAAATGCTTCGGAACTCTTCCATTGTTCCCGGAATTCCGCTGAAGTTTAAAAATGCTTCGGAATTCTTCCATTGTTCCCGGAATTCAGCTGAAGTTTAAAAATTCTTCGGAACTCTTCCTTTGTTCTCGGAATTCCGCTGATGTTTAAAAATGCTTCGGTACTCTTCCATTGTTCTCAGAATTCTGCTAAAGTTTAAAAATGCTCGGAACTCTTCCATTGTTCTCTGAATTCGGATGACGTTTAAAAATGCTTCAGAACTCTTCCATTGTTCTCGGAATTCCGCTGAAGTTTAAAAATGCTCCGGGACTCTTCCATTCTTCTCGGAATTCTGCTGAAGTTTAAAAATTCTTCGGAACACTTCCATTGTTCTCGTAATTCTGCTGAAGTTTAAAAATGCTTCGGATCTCTTCCATAGTTTCCGGAATTCCACTGAAGTTTAAAAATGCTTCGGAACTCTTCCATTGTTCTCGGAATTCCGCTGAAGTTTAAAAATCCTTCGGAACTCTTCCATTGTTCTCGGAATACGGTTGACGTTTAAAAATGCTTCGGAACTCTTCCATTGTTTTTGGAATTACGCTGACGCTTAAAAGTGCTTCGGAACTGTTCCATTGTTCTCGGAAATCCGTTGACATTTAAAAATGCTTCGGAACTCTTCAATTGTTCTGGGAATTCTGCTGACATTTAAAAATGCTTTGGAACTCTTCCATTGTTCTCGGAAATCTGCAGAAGTTTAAAAATGCTTCGGAACTCTTCCATTGTTCTCGGAAATCTGCGGAAGTTTAAAATGCTTTGGAACGTTTCCATTGTTCTCGGAATTCGGTTGACGTTTAAAAATGCTTCGGAACTCTTCCATTGTTTTCGGAATTACGCTGACGTTTAAAAATGCTTCGTAACTCTTCCATTGTTCTCGGAAATCCATTGACATTTAAAAATGCTTCGGAACTCTTCAATTGTTCTCGGAATTCTGCTGACATTTAAAAATTCTTCAAAACTCTTCCATTGTTCTTGGAATTCTGCTGGAGTTTAAAAATGCTTCGGAACTCTTCCATTGTTCCCAGAATTCCGCTGAAGTTTAAAAATGCTTCGGAATTCTTCCATTGTTCCCGGAATTCAGCTGAAGTTTAAAAATTCTTCGGAACTCTTCCTTTGTTCTCGGAATTCCGCTGATGTTTAAAAATGCTTCGGTACTCTTCCATTGTTCTCAGAATTCTGCTAAAGTTTAAAAATGCTCGGAACTCTTCCATTGTTCTCTGAATTCGGATGACGTTTAAAAATGCTTCAGAACTCTTCCATTGTTCTCGGAATTCCGCTGAAGTTTAAAAATGCTCCGGGACTCTTCCATTCTTCTCGGAATTCTGCTGAAGTTTAAAAATTCTTCGGAACACTTCCATTGTTCTCGTAATTCTGCTGAAGTTTAAAAATGCTTCGGATCTCTTCCATAGTTTCCGGAATTCCACTGAAGTTTAAAAATGCTTCGGAACTCTTCCATTGTTCTCGGAATTCCGCTGAAGTTTAAAAATCCTTCGGAACTCTTCCATTGTTCTCGGAATACGGTTGACGTTTAAAAATGCTTCGGAACTCTTCCATTGTTTTTGGAATTACGCTGACGTTTAAAAGTGCTTCGGAACTGTTCCATTGTTCTCGGAAATCCGTTGACATTTAAAAATGCTTCGGAACTCTTCAATTGTTCTGGGAATTCTGCTGACATTTAAAAATGCTTTGGAACTCTTCCATTGTTCTCGGAAATCTGCAGAAGTTTAAAAATGCTTCGGAACTCTTCCATTGTTCTCGGAAATCTGCGGAAGTTTAAAATGCTTTGGAACGTTTCCATTGTTCTCGGAATTCGGTTGACGTTTAAAAATGCTTCGGAACTCTTCCATTGTTTTCGGAATTACGCTGACGTTTAAAAATGCTTCGTAACTCTTCCATTGTTCTCGGAAATCCATTGACATTTAAAAATGCTTCGGAACTCTTCAATTGTTCTCGGAATTCTGCTGACATTTAAAAATTCTTCAAAACTCTTCCATTGTTCTTGGAATTCTGCTGGAGTTTAAAAATGCTTCGGAACTCTTCCATTGTTCCCGGAATTCCGCTGAAGTTTAAAAATGCTTCGGAATTCTTCCATTGTTCCCGGAATTCAGCTGAAGTTTAAAAATTCTTCGGAACTCTTCCTTTGTTCTCGGAATTCCGCTGATGTTTAAAAATGCTTCGGTACTCTTCCATTGTTCTCAGAATTCTGCTAAAGTTTAAAAATGCTCGGAACTCTTCCATTGTTCTCTGAATTCGGATGACGTTTAAAAATGCTTCGGAACTCTTCCATTGTTCTCGGAATTCCGCTGAAGTTTAAAAATGCTCCGGGACTCTTCCATTCTTCTCGGAATTCTGCAGAAGTTTAAAAATTCTTCGGAATTCTTCCATTGTTCTCGGAATTCCGCTGAAGTTTAAAAATGCTTCGGAATTCTTCCATTGTTCCCGGAATTCAGCTGAAGTTTAAAAATGCTTTGGAACTTTTCCATTGTTCTCGGAATTCTGTTGACATTTAAAAATGCTTCCGAATTCTTCCATTGTTCTTGGAATTCCACTGCCATTTAAAAATGCTTCGGAACTCTTCCATTGTTCTCTGAATTCGGCTGACGTTTAAAAATACTTCGGAACTCTTCCATTGTTCTCGGAATTCCGCTGAAGTTTAAAAATGCTCCGGGACTCTTCCATTCTTCTCGGAATTCTGCTGAAGTTTAAAAATTCTTCGGAACACTTCCATTGTTCTCGTAATTCTGCTGAAGTTTAAAAATGCTTCGGATCTCTTCCATAGTTTCCGGAATTCCACTGAAGTTTAAAAATGCTTCGGAACTCTTCCATTGTTCTCGGAATTCCGCTGAAGTTTAAAAATCCTTCGGAACTCTTCCATTGTTCTCGGAATACGGTTGACGTTTAAAAATGCTTCGGAACTCTTCCATTGTTTTTGGAATTACGCTGACGTTTAAAAGTGCTTCGGAACTGTTCCATTGTTCTCGGAAATCCGTTGACATTTAAAAATGCTTCGGAACTCTTCAATTGTTCTGGGAATTCTGCTGACATTTAAAAATGCTTTGGAACTCTTCCATTGTTCTCGGAAATCTGCAGAAGTTTAAAAATGCTTCGGAACTCTTCCATTGTTCTCGGAAATCTGCGGAAGTTTAAAATGCTTTGGAACGTTTCCATTGTTCTCGGAATTCGGTTGACGTTTAAAAATGCTTCGGAACTCTTCCATTGTTTTCGGAATTACGCTGACGTTTAAAAATGCTTCGTAACTCTTCCATTGTTCTCGGAAATCCATTGACATTTAAAAATGCTTCGGAACTCTTCAATTGTTCTCGGAATTCTGCTGACATTTAAAAATTCTTCAAAACTCTTCCATTGTTCTTGGAATTCTGCTGGAGTTTAAAAATGCTTCGGAACTCTTCCATTGTTCCCGGAATTCCGCTGAAGTTTAAAAATGCTTCGGAATTCTTCCATTGTTCCCGGAATTCAGCTAAAGTTTAAAAATTCTTCGGAACTCTTCCTTTGTTCTCGGAATTCCGCTGATGTTTAAAAATGCTTCGGTACTCTTCCATTGTTCTCAGAATTCTGCTAAAGTTTAAAAATGCTCGGAACTCTTCGATTGTTCTCTGAATTCGGCTGACGTTTAAAAATGCTTTGGAACTCTTCCATTGTTCTCGGAATTCCGCTGAAGTTTAAAAATGCTCCGGGACTCTTCCATTCTTCTCGGAATTCTGCAGAAGTTTAAAAATTCTTCGGAATTCTTCCATTGTTCTCGGAATTCCGCTGAAGTTTATAAATGCTTCGGAATTCTTCCATTGTTCCCGGAATTCAGCTGAAGTTTAAAAATGCTTTGGAACTGTTCCATTGTTCTCGGAATTCTGTTGACATTTAAAAATGCTTCCGAATTCTTCCATTGTTCTTGGAATTCCACTGCCATTTAAAAATGCTTCGGAACTCTTCCATTGTTCTCTGAATTCGGCTGACGTTTAAAAATACTTCGGAACTCTTCCATTGTTCTCGGAATTCCGCTGAAGTTTAAAAATGCTCCGGGACTCTTCCATTCTTCTCGGAATTCTACTGAAGTTTAAAAATTCTTCGGAACACTTCCATTGTTCTCGTAATTCTGCTGAAGCTTAAAAATGCTTCGGATCTCTTCCATAGTTTCCAGAATTCCACTGAAGTTTAAAAATGCTTCGGAACTCTTCCATTGTTCTCGGAATTCCGCTGAAGTTTAAAAATCCTTTGGAACTCTTCCATTGTTCTCGGAATACGGTTGACGTTTAAAAATGCTTCGGAACTCTTCCATTGTTTTTGGAATTACGCTGACGTTTAAAAGTGCTTCGGAACTGTTCCATTGTTCTCGGAAATCCGTTGACATTTAAAAATGCTTCGGAACTCTTCAATTGTTCTGGGAATTCTGCTGACATTTAAAAATGCTTTGGAACTCTTCCATTGTTCTCGGAAATCTGCAGAAGTTTAAAAATGCTTCGGAACTCTTCCATTGTTCTCAGAAATCTGCGGAAGTTTAAAATGCTTTGGAACGTTTCCATTGTTCTCGGAATTCTGTTGACGTTTAAAAATGCTTCGGAATTCTTCCATTGTTCTCGGAATTCCGCTGCCATTTAAAAATGTTTCGGAACTCTTCCATTGTTCTCTGAATTCGGCTGACGTTTAAAAATGCTTCGGAACTCTTCCATTGTTCTCGGAATTCCGCTGAAGTTTAAAAATGCTCCGGGACTCTTCCATTGTTCTCGGAATTCTGCTGAAGTTTAAAAATTCTTCGGAATTCTTCCATTGTTCTCGGAATTCCGCTGAAGTTTAAAAATGCTTCGGAATTCTTCCATTGTTCCCGGAATTCAGCTGAATTTTAAAAATGCTTCGGAACTCTTCCTTTGTTCTCGGAATTCCGCTGATGTTTAAAAATACTTCGGAACATTTCCATTGTTCTCGGAATTCCGCTGAAGTTTAAAAATGCTTCGGAACTCTTCCATTGTTCTCTGAATTCGGCTGACGTTTAAAAATGCTTCGGAACTCTTCCTTTGTACTCGGAATTCCGCTGACGATTAACAATGCTTCGGAACTCTTCCATTGTTCTCGGAAATCTGCTGAAGTTTAAAATGCTTTGGAACTTTTCCATTGTTCTCGGAATTCTGTTGACGTTTAAAAATGCTTCGGAATTCTTCCATTTTTCTCGGAATTCCGCTGCCATTTAAAAATGCTTCGGAACTCTTCCATTGTTCTCTGAATTCGGCTGATGTTTAAAAATGCTTCGGAACTCTTCCATTGTTCTCGCAATTCCGCTGAAGTTTAAAAATGCTCCGGGACTCTTCCATTGTTCTCGGAATTCTGCTGAAGTTTAAAAATGCTTCGGAATTCTTCCATTGTTCCCGGAATTCAGCTGAAGTTTAAAATGCTTTGGAAATCTTCCTTTGTTCTCGGAATTCCGCTGAAGTCTAAATATGCTTCGGAACTCTTCCATTGTTCCCGGAATTCCGCTGAAGTTTAAAAATGCTAGGGAACTCTTCCTTTGTTCTCGGAATTCCGCTGCAGTTTAAAAATGCTCCGGAACTCTTCCATTGTACTCGGAATTCTGCTGAAGTTTAAAAAGTCTTCAGAACTCTTCCATTGTTCTTGGAATTCCGCTGAAGTTTAAAAATGCTTCGGAATTCTTCCATTGTTCCCGGAATTCAGCTGAAGTTTAAAATGCTTTGGAAATCTTCCTTTCTTCTCGGAATTCCGCTGAAGTTTAAAAATGCTTCGGAACTCTTCCATTGTTCTCGGAATTCTGCTGTAATTTAAAAATGCTTCAGAACTCTTCCATTGTTCTTGGAATTCTGATGAAGTTTAAAAATGCTTCGGAACTCTTCCTTTGTTCTCGGAAATCTGCTGAAGTTTAAAAATGCTTCGTAACTCTTCCATTGTTCTCGGAAATCTGCTGAAGTTTAAAATGCTTTGGAACTTTTCCATTGTTCTCGGAATTCTGTTGACGTTTAAAAATGCTTCGGAATTCTTCCATTGTTCTCGGAATTCCGCTGCCATTTAAAAATGCTTCGGAACTCTTCCATTGTTCTCTGAATTCGGCTGACGTTTAAAAATGCTTCGGAACTCTTCCATTGTTCTCGCAATTCCGCTGAAGTTTAAAAATGCTCCAGGACTCTTCCATTCTTTTCGGAATTCTGCTGAAGTTGAAAAATTCTTCGGAATTCTTCCATTGTTCTCGGAATTCCGCTGAAGTTTAAAAATGCTTCGGAATTCTTCCATTGTTCCCGGAATTCAGCTGAAGTTTAAAAATGCTTCGGAACTCTTCCTTTGTTCTCGGAATTCCGCTTGTGTTTAAAAATGCTTCGGAACTCTTCCATTGTTCTCGGAATTCCGCTGTGTTAAGAAATGCTTCGGAACGCTTCCATTGTTCTCAGAATTCTGCTAAAGTTTAAAAATGCTCGGAACTCTTCCATTGTTCTCAGAATTGCGCTGACGTTTAAAAATGCTTCGGACATCTTCCATTGTTCTCGGAATTCCGCTGACGTTTAAAAATGCTTTGGAACTCTTACATTGTTCTCGGAATTCCGTTGACGTTTAAAAGTGCTTCGGAACTCTTCAATTGTTCTCGGAATTCCGCTGAAGTCTAAATATGCTTCGGAACTCTTCCATTGTTCCCGGAATTCCGCTGAAGTTTAAAAATGCTTCGGAACTCTTCCTTTGTTCTCGGAATTCCGCTACAGTTTAAAAATGCTCCGGAACTCTTCCATTGTACTCGGAATTCTGCTGAAGTTTAAAAAGTCTTCAGAACTCTTCCATTGTTCTCGGAATTCCGCTGAAGTTTAAAAATGTTTCGGAACTCTTCCATTTTTCTCGGAATTCTGCTGAAATTTAAAAATGCTTCGGAACTCTTCCATTGTTCTTGGAATTCTGATGAAGTTTAAAAATGCTTCGGAACTCTTCCTTTGTACTCGAAATTCCGTTGACGATTAACAATGCTTCGGAACTCTTCCATTGCTCCCGGAATTCAGCTGAAGTTTAAAAATGCTTCGGAACTCTTCCATTGTTCTCGCAATTCTGATGAAGTTTAAAAATGCTTCGGAACTCTTCCTTTGTACTCGGAATTCCGCTGACGATTAACAATGCTTCGGAACTCTTCCATTGTTCTCGGAAATCTGCTGAAGTTTAAAAATGCTTCGGAACTCTTTAATTGTTCTCGGAATTCTGCTGACATTTAAAAATGCTTCGGAACTCTTCCATTGTTCTCGGAAATCTGATGAAGTTTAAAAATGCTTCGGAACTCTTCCATTGTTCTCAGAAATCTGCTGAAGTTTAAAATGCTTTGGAACTTTTCCATTGTTCTCGGAATTCTGTTGACGTTTAAAAATGCTTCGGAATTCTTCCATTGTTCTCGGAATTCCGCTGCCATTTAAAAATGCTTCGGAACTCTTCCATTGTTCTCTGAATTCGGCTGACGTTTAAAAATGCTTCGGAACTCTTCCATTGTTCTCGCAATTCCGCTGAAGTTTAAAAATGCTCCGGGACTCTACCATTCTTCTCGGAATTCTGCTGAAGTTTAAAAATGCTTCGGAATTCTTCCATTGTTCCCGGAATTCAGCTGAAGTTTAAAAATGCTTCGGAACTCTTCCTTTGTACTCGGAATTCCGTTGACGATTAACAATGCTTCGGAACTCTTCCATTGCTCCCGGAATTCAGCTGAAGTTTAAAAATGCTTCGGAACTCTTCCATTGTTCTCGGAATTCTGATGAAGTTTAAAAATGCTTCGGAACTCTTCCTTTGTACTCGGAATTCCGCTGACGATTAACAATGCTTCGGAACTCTTCCATTGTTCTCGGAATTCTGCTGAAGTTTAAAAATGGTTCGGAACTCTTCAATTGTTCTCGGAATTCTGCTGACATTTAAAAATGCTTCGGAACTCTTCCATTGTTCTCGGAAATCTGCTGAAGTTTAAAAATGCTTCGTAACTCTTCCAATGTTCTCGGAAATCTGCTGAAGTTTAAAATGCTTTGGAACTTTTCCATTGTTCTCGGAATTCTGTTGACGTTTAAAAATGCTTCGGAATTCTTCCATTGTTCTCGGAATTCCGCTGCCATTTAAAAATGCTTCGGAACTCTTCCATTGTTCTCTGAATTCGGCTGACGTTTAAAAATGCTTCGGAACTCTTCCATTGTTCTCGCAATTCCGCTGAAGTTTAAAAATGCTCCAGGACTCTTCCATTCTTTTCGGAATTCTGCTGAAGTTTAAAAATTCTTACGAATTCTTCCATTGTTCTCGGAATTCCGCTGAAGTTTAAAAATGCTTTGGAATTCTTCCATTGTTCCCGGAATTCAGCTGAAGTTTAAAAATGCTTCGGAACTCTTCCTTTGTTCTCGGAATTCCGCTTATGTTTAAAAATGCTTCGGAACTCTTCCATTGTTCTCGGAATTCCGCTGTGTTAAAAAATGCTTCGGAACGCTTCCATTGTTCTCAGAATTCTGCTAAAGTTTAAAAATGCTTGGAACTCTTCCATTGTTCTCAGAATTGCGCTGACGTTTAAAAATGCTTCGGACATCTTCCATTGTTCTCGGAATTCCGCTGACGTTTAAAAATGCTTTGGAACTCTTACATTGTTCTCGGAATTCCGTTGACGTCTAAAAGTGCTTCGGAACTCTTCAATTGTTCTCGGAATTCCGCTGAATTCTAAATATGCTTCAGAACTCTTCCATTGTTCCCGGAATTATGCTGAAGTTTAAAAATGCTTCGGAACTCTTCCTTTTTTCTCGGAATTCCGCTGCAGTTTAAAAATGCTCCAGAACTCTTCCATTGTACTCGGAATTCTGCTGAAGTTTAAAAAGTCTTCAGAACTCTTCCATTGTTCTCGGAATTCCGCTGAAGTTTAAAAATGCTTCGGAACTCTTCCATTGTTCCCGGAATTCAGCTGAAGTTTAAAATGCTTTGGAAATCTTCCTTTGTTCTCGGAATTCCGCTGAAATTTAAAAATGCTTCGGAACTCTTCCATTGTTCTCGGAATTCTGCTGAAATTTAAAAATGCTTCGGAACTCTTCCATTGTTCTTGGAATTCTGATGAAGTTTAAAAATGCTTCAGAACTCTTCCTTTGTACTCGGAATTCCGTTGATGATTAACAATGCTTCGGAACTCTTCCATTGCTCCCGGAATTCAGCTGAAGTTTAAAAATGCTTCGGAACTCTTCCATTGTTCTCGGAATTCTGATGAAGTTTAAAAATGCTTCGGAACTCTTCCTTTGTACTCGGAATTCCGCTGACGATTAACAATGCTTCGGAACTCTTCCATTGTTCTCGGAATTCTGCTGAAGTTTAAAAATGCTTCGGAACTCTTCAATTGTTCTCGGAATTCTGCTGACATTTAAAAATGCTTCGGAACTCTTCCATTGTTCTCGGAAATCTGCTGAAGTTCAAAAATGCTTCGGAACTCTTCCATTGTTCTCGGAAATCTGCTGAAGTTTAAAATGCTTTGGAA
Source organism: Phyllobates terribilis (assembly GCF_046119375.1). Lineage (NCBI taxonomy): Eukaryota > Metazoa > Chordata > Amphibia > Anura > Dendrobatidae > Phyllobates > Phyllobates terribilis. The sequence goes on from NW_027362769.1 coordinate 68,559,554, forward strand.
CTTTTCCATTGTTCTCGGAATTCTGTTGACGTTTAAAAATGCTTCGGAACTCTTCCATTGTTCTTGGAATTCTGATGAAGTTTAAAAATGCTTCGGAACTCTTCCTTTGTACTCGGAATTCCGTTGATGATTAACAATGCTTCGGAACTCTTCCATTGCTCCCGGAATTCAGCTGAAGTTTAAAAATGCTTCGGAACTCTTCCATTGTTCTCGGAATTCTGATGAAGTTTAAAAATGCTTCGGAACTCTTCCTTTGTACTCGGAATTCCGCTGACGATTAACAATGCTTCGGAACTCTTCCATTGTTCTCGGAATTCTGCTGAAGTTTAAAAATGCTTCGGAACTCTTCAATTGTTCTCGGAATTCTGCTGACATTTAAAAATGCTTCGGAACTCTTCCATTGTTCTCGGAAATCTGCTGAAGTTCAAAAATGCTTCGGAACTCTTCCATTGTTCTCGGAAATCTGCTGAAGTTTAAAATGCTTTGGAACTTTTCCATTGTTCTCGGAATTCTGTTGACGTTTAAAAATGCTTCGGAATTCTTCCATTGTTCTCGGAATTCCGCTGCCATTTAAAAATGCTTCGGAACTCTTCCATTGTTCTCTGAATTCGGCTGACGTTTAAAAATGCTTCGGAACTCTTCCATTGTTCTCGCAATTCCGCTGAAGTTTAAAAATGCTCCGGGACTCTTCCATTCTTCTCGGAATTCTGCAGAAGTTTAAAAATTCTTCGGAATTCTTCCATTGTTCTCGGAATTCCGCTGAAGTTTAAGAATGCTTCGGAATTCTTCCATTGTTCCCGGAATTCAGCTGAAGTTTAAAAATGCTTTGGAACTTTTCCATTGTTCTCGGAATTCTGTTGACATTTAAAAATGCTTCCGAATTCTTCCATTGTTCTTGGAATTCCACTGCCATTTAAAAATGCTTCAGAACTCTTCCATTGTTCTCTGAATTCGGCTGACGTTTAAAAATACTTCGGAACTCTTCCATTGTTCTCGGAATTCCGCTGAAGTTTAAAAATGCTCCGGGACTCTTCCATTCTTCTCGGAATTCTGCTGAAGTTTAAAAATTCTTCGGAACACTTCCATTGTTCTCGTAATTCTGCTGAAGTTTAAAAATGCTTCGGATCTCTTCCATAGTTTCCGGAATTCCACTGAAGTTTAAAAATGCTTCGGAACTCTTCCATTGTTCTCGGAATTCCGCTGAAGTTTAAAAATCCTTCGGAACTCTTCCATTGTTCTCGGAATACGGTTGACGTTTAAAAATGCTTCGGAACTCTTCCTTTTTTCTCGGAATTCCGCTGCAGTTTAAAAATGCTCCGGAACTCTTCCTTTGTACTCGGAATTCCGCTGACGATTAACAATGCTTCGGAACTCTTCCATTGTTCTCGGAATTCTGCTGAAGTTTAAAAATGCTTCGGAACTCTTCAATTGTTCTCGGAATTCTGCTGACATTTAAAAATGCTTCGGAACTCTTCCATTGTTCTCGGAAATCTGCTGAAGTTCAAAAATGCTTCGGAACTCTTCCATTGTTCTCGGAAATCTGCTGAAGTTTAAATTGCTTTGGAACTTTTCCATTGTTCTCGGAATTCTGTTGACGTTTAAAAATGCTTCGGAATTCTTCCATTGTTCTCGGAATTCCGCTGCCATTTAAAAATGCTTCGGAAATCTTCCATTGTTCTCTGAATTCGGCTGACGTTTAAAAATGCTTCGGAACTCTTCCATTGTTCTCGGAATTCCGCTGAAGTTTAAAAATGCTCCGGGACTCTTCCATTGTTCTCGGAATTCTGCTGAAGTTTAAAAATTCTTCGGAATTCTTCCATTGTTCTCGGAATTCCGCTGAAGTTTAAAAATGCTTCGGAATTCTTCCATTGTTCCCGGAATTCAGCTGAATTTTAAAAATGCTTCGGAACTCTTCCTTTGTTCTCGGAATTCCGCTGATGTTTAAAAATACTTCGGAACATTTCCATTGTTCTCGGAATTCCGCTGAAGTTTAAAAATGCTTCGGAACTCTTCCATTGTTCTCTGAATTCGGCTGACGTTTAAAAATGCTTCGGAACTCTTCCTTTGTACTCGGAATTCCGCTGACGATTAACAATGCTTCGGAACTCTTCCATTGTTCTCGGAATTCTGCTGAAGTTTAAAAATGCTTCGGAACTCTTCAATTGTTCTCGGAATTCTGCTGACATTTAAAAATGCTTCGGAACTCTTCCATTGTTCTCGGAAATCTGCTGAAGTTTAAAAATGCTTCGGAACTCTTCCATTGTTCTCGGAAATCTGCTGAAGTTTAAAATGCTTTGGAACTTTTCCATTGTTCTCGGAATTCTGTTGACGTTTAAAAATGCTTCGGAATTCTTCCATTGTTCTCGGAATTCCGCTGCCATTTAAAAATGCTTCGGAACTCTTCCATTGTTCTCTGAATTCGGCTGATGTTTAAAAATGCTTCGGAACTCTTCCATTGTTCTCGCAATTCCGCTGAAGTTTAAAAATGCTCCGGGACTCTTCCATTGTTCTCGGAATTCTGCTGAAGTTTAAAAATGCTTCGGAATTCTTCCATTGTTCCCGGAATTCAGCTGAAGTTTAAAATGCTTTGGAAATCTTCCTTTGTTCTCGGAATTCCGCTGAAGTCTAAATATGCTTCGGAACTCTTCCATTGTTCCCGGAATTCCGCTGAAGTTTAAAAATGCTACGGAACTCTTCCTTTGTTCTCGGAATTCCGCTGCAGTTTAAAAATGCTCCGGAACTCTTCCATTGTACTCGGAATTCTGCTGAAGTTTAAAAAGTCTTCAGAACTCTTCCATTGTTCTCGGAATTCCGCTGAAGTTTAAAAATGCTTCGGAATTCTTCCATTGTTCCCGGAATTCAGCTGAAGTTTAAAATGCTTTGGAAATCTTCCTTTCTTCTCGGAATTCCGCTGAAGTTTAAAAATGCTTCGGAACTCTTCCATTGTTCTCGGAATTCTGCTGTAATTTAAAAATGCTTCAGAACTCTTCCATTGTTCTTGGAATTCTGATGAAGTTTAAAAATGCTTCGGAACTCTTCCTTTGTACTCGGAATTCCGTTGACGATTAACAATGCTTCGGAACTCTTCCATTGCTCCCGGAATTCAGCTGAAGTTTAAAAATGCTTCGGAACTCTTCCATTGTTCTCGGAATTCTGATGAAGTTTAAAAATGCTTCGGAACTCTTCCTTTGTTCTCGGAAATCTGCTGAAGTTTAAAAATGCTTCGTAACTCTTCCATTGTTCTCGGAAATCTGCTGAAGTTTAAAATGCTTTGGAACTTTTCCATTGTTCTCGGAATTCTGTTGACGTTTAAAAATGCTTCGGAATTCTTCCATTGTTCTCGGAATTCCGCTGCCATTTAAAAATGCTTCGGAACTCTTCCATTGTTCTCTGAATTCGGCTGACGTTTAAAAATGCTTCGGAACTCTTCCATTGTTCTCGCAATTCCGCTGAAGTTTAAAAATGCTCCAGGACTCTTCCATTCTTTTCGGAATTCTGCTGAAGTTTAAAAATTCTTCGGAATTCTTCCATTGTTCTCGGAATTCCGCTGAAGTTTAAAAATGCTTCGGAATTCTTCCATTGTTCCCGGAATTCAGCTGAAGTTTAAAAATGCTTCGGAACTCTTCCTTTGTTCTCGGAATTCCGCTTGTGTTTAAAAATGCTTCGGAACTCTTCCATTGTTCTCGGAATTCCGCTGTGTTAAGAAATGCTTCGGAACGCTTCCATTGTTCTCAGAATTCTGCTAAAGTTTAAAAATGCTCGGAACTCTTCCATTGTTCTCAGAATTGCGCTGACGTTTAAAAATGCTTCGGACATCTTCCATTGTTCTCGGAATTCCGCTGACGTTTAAAAATGCTTTGGAACTCTTACATTGTTCTCGGAATTCCGTTGACGTTTAAAAGTGCTTCGGAACTCTTCAATTGTTCTCGGAATTCCGCTGAAGTCTAAATATGCTTCGGAACTCTTCCATTGTTCCCGGAATTCCGCTGAAGTTTAAAAATGCTTCGGAACTCTTCCTTTGTTCTCGGAATTCCGCTACAGTTTAAAAATGCTCCGGAAATCTTCCATTGTACTCGGAATTCTGCTGAAGTTTAAAAAGTCTTCAGAACTCTTCCATTGTTCTCGGAATTCCGCTGAAGTTTAAAAATGCTTCGGAATTCTTCCATTGTTCCCGGAATTCAGCTGAAGTTTAAAATGCTTTGGAAATCTTCCTTTGTTCTCGGAATTCTGCTGACATTTAAAAATGCTTCGGAACTCTTCCATTGTTCTCGGAAATCTGCTGAAGTTTAAAAATGCTTCGTAACTCTTCCATTGTTCTCGGAAATCTGCTGAAGTTTAAAATGCTTTGGAACTTTTCCATTGTTCTCGGAATTCTGTTGACATTTAAAAATGCTTCGGAATTCTTCCATTGTTCTCGGAATTCCGCTGCCATTTAAAAATGCTTCGGAACTCTTCCATTGTTCTCTGAATTCGGCTGACGTTTAAAAATGCTTCCCAACTCTTCCATTGTTCTCGCAATTCCGCTGAAGTTTAAAAATGCTCCAGGACTCTTCCATTCTTTTCGGAATTCTGCTGAAGTTTAAAAATTCTTACGAATTCTTCCATTGTTCTCGGAATTCCGCTGAAGTTTAAAAATGCTTTGGAATTCTTCCATTGTTCCCGGAATTCAGCTGAAGTTTAAAAATGCTTCGGAACTCTTCCTTTGTTCTCGGAATTCCGCTTATGTTTAAAAATGCTTCAGAACTCTTCCATTGTTCTCGGAATTCCGCTGTGTTAAAAAATGCTTCGGAACGCTTCCATTGTTCTCAGAATTCTGCTAAAGTTTAAAAATGCTTGGAACTCTTCCATTGTTCTCAGAATTGCGCTGACGTTTAAAAATGCTTCGGACATCTTCCATTGTTCTCGGAATTCCGCTGACGTTTAAAAATGCTTTGGAACTCTTACATTGTTCTCGGAATTCCGTTGACGTTTAAAAGTGCTTCGGAACTCTTCAATTGTTCTCGGAATTCCGCTGAAGTCTAAATATGCTTCAGAACTCTTCCATTGTTCCCGGAATTCCGCTGAAGTTTAAAAATGCTTCGGAACTCTTCCTTTTTTCTCGGAATTCCGCTGCAGTTTAAAAATGCTCCGGAACTCTTCCATTGTACTCGGAATTCTGCTGAAGTTTAAAAAGTCTTCAGAACTCTTCCATTGTTCTCGGAATTCCGCTGAAGTTTAAAAATGCTTCGGAATTCTTCCATTGTTCCCGGAATTCAGCTGAAGTTTAAAATGCTTTGGAAATCTTCCTTTGTTCTCGGAATTCCGCTGAAATTTAAAAATGCTTCGGAACTCTTCCATTGTTCTCGGAATTCTGCTGAAATTTAAAAATGCTTCGGAACTCTTCCATTGTTCTTGGAATTCTGATGAAGTTTAAAAATGCTTCGGAACTCTTCCTTTGTACTCGGAATTCCGTTGACGATTAACAATGCTTCAGAACTCTTCCATTGCTCCCGGAATTCAGCTGAAGTTTAAAAATGCTTCGGAACTCTTCCATTGTTCTCGGAATTCTGATGAAGTTTAAAAATGCTTCGGAACTCTTCCTTTGTACTCGGAATTCCGCTGACAATTAACAATGCTTCGGAACTCTTCCATTGTTCTCGGAATTCTGCTGAAGTTTAAAAATGCTTCGGAACTCTTCAATTGTTCTCGGAATTCTGCTGACATTTAAAAATGCTTCGGAACTCTTCCATTGTTCTCGGAAATCTGCTGAAGTTTAAAAATGCTTCGGAACTCTTCCATTGTTCTCGGAAATCTGCTGAAGTTTAAAATGCTTTGGAACTTTTCCATTGTTCTCGGAATTCTGTTGACGTTTAAAAATGCTTCGGAATTCTTCCATTGTTCTCGGAATTCCGCTGCCATTTAAAAATGCTTCAGAACTCTTCCATTGTTCTCTGAATTCGGCTGACGTTTAAAAATGCTTCGGAACTCTTCCATTGTTCTCGCAATTCCGCTGAAGTTTAAAAATGCTCCGGGACTCTTCCATTCTTCTCGGAATTCTGCTGAAGTTTAAAAATGCTTCGGAATTCTTCCATTGTTCCCGGAATTCAGCTGAAGTTTAAAAATGCTTCGGAACTCTTCCTTTGTACTCGGAATTCCGTTGACGATTAACAATGCTTTGGAACTCTTCCATTGCTCCCGGAATTCAGCTGAAGTTTAAAAATGCTTCGAAACTCTTGCATTGTTCTCGGAATTCTGATGAAGTTTAAAAATGCTTCGGAACTCTTCCTTTGTGCTCGGAATTCCGCTGACGATTAACAATGCTTCGGAACTCTTCCATTGCTCTCGGAATTCTGCTGAAGTTTAAAAATGCTTCGGAACTCTTCAATTGTTCTCGGAATTCTGCTGACATTTAAAAATGCTTCGGAACTCTTCCATTGTTCTCAGAAATCTGCTGAAGTTTAAAAATGCTTCGTAACTCTTCCATTGTTCTCGGAAATCTGCTGAAGTTTAAAATGCTTTGGAACTTTTCCATTGTTCTCGGAATTCTGTTGACGTTTAAAAATGCTTCGTAACTCTTCCATTGTTCTCGGAAATCTGCTGAAGTTTAAAATGCTTTGGAACTTTTCCATTGTTTTCGGAATTCCGCTGACGTTTAAAAATGCTTCGGAACTCTTCCATTGTTCGAGGAATTCCGCTGACGTTAAAAATGCTTCGGAACGCTTCCATTGTTCTCAGAATTCTGCTAAAGTTTAAAAATGCTCGGAACTCTTCCATTGTTCTCAGAATTGCGCTGACGTTTAAAAATGCTTCGGACATCTTCCATTGTTCTCGGAATTCCGCTGACGTTTAAAAATGCTTTGGAACTCTTACATTGTTCTCGGAATTCCGTTGACGTTTAAAAGTGCTTCGGAACTCTTCAATTGTTCTCGGAATTCCGCTGAAGTCTAAATATGCTTCAGAACTCTTCCATTGTTCCCGGAATTCCGCTGAAGTTTAAAAATGCTTCGGAACTCTTCCTTTTTTCTCGGAATTCCGCTGCAGTTTAAAAATGCTCCGGAACTCTTCCATTGTACTCGGAATTCTGCTGAAGTTTAAAAAGTCTTCAGAACTCTTCCATTGTTCTCGGAATTCCGCTGAAGTTTAAAAATGCTTCGGAATTCTTCCATTTTTCCCGAAATTCAGCTGAAGTTTAAAATGCTTTGGAAATCTTCCTTTGTTCTCGGAATTCCGCTGAAGTTTAAAAATGCTTCGGAACTCTTCCATTGTTCTCTGAATTCGGCTGACGTTTAAAAATGCTTCGGAACTCTTCCATTGTTCTCGCAATTCCGCTGAAGTTTAAAAATGCTCCAGGACTCTTCCATTCTTTTCGGAATTCTGCTGAAGTTGAAAAATTCTTCGGAATTCTTCCATTGTTCTCGGAATTCCGCTGAAGTTTAAAAATGCTTCGGAATTCTTCCATTGTTCCCGGAATTCAGCTGAAGTTTAAAAATGCTTCGGAACTCTTCCTTTGTTCTCGGAATTCCGCTTGTGTTTAAAAATGCTTCGGAACTCTTCCATTGTTCTCGGAATTCCGCTGTGTTAAGAAATGCTTCGGAACGCTTCCATTGTTCTCAGAATTCTGCTAAAGTTTAAAAATGCTCGGAACTCTTCCATTGTTCTCAGAATTGCGCTGACGTTTAAAAATGCTTCGGACATCTTCCATTGTTCTCGGAATTCCGCTGACGTTTAAAAATGCTTTGGAACTCTTACATTGTTCTCGGAATTCCGTTGACGTTTAAAAGTGCTTCGGAACTCTTCAATTGTTCTCGGAATTCCGCTGAAGTCTAAATATGCTTCGGAACTCTTCCATTGTTCCCGGAATTCCGCTGAAGTTTAAAAATGCTTCGGAACTCTTCCTTTGTTCTCGGAATTCCGCTACAGTTTAAAAATGCTCCGGAACTCTTCCATTGTACTCGGAATTCTGCTGAAGTTTAAAAAGTCTTCAGAACTCTTCCATTGTTCTCGGAATTCCGCTGAAGTTTAAAAATGTTTCGGAACTCTTCCATTTTTCTCGGAATTCTGCTGAAATTTAAAAATGCTTCGGAACTCTTCCATTGTTCTTGGAATTCTGATGAAGTTTAAAAATGCTTCGGAACTCTTCCTTTGTACTCGAAATTCCGTTGACGATTAACAATGCTTCGGAACTCTTCCATTGCTCCCGGAATTCAGCTGAAGTTTAAAAATGCTTCGGAACTCTTCCATTGTTCTCGCAATTCTGATGAAGTTTAAAAATGCTTCGGAACTCTTCCTTTGTACTCGGAATTCCGCTGACGATTAACAATGCTTCGGAACTCTTCCATTGTTCTCGGAAATCTGCTGAAGTTTAAAAATGCTTCGGAACTCTTTAATTGTTCTCGGAATTCTGCTGACATTTAAAAATGCTTCGGAACTCTTCCATTGTTCTCGGAAATCTGATGAAGTTTAAAAATGCTTCGGAACTCTTCCATTGTTCTCAGAAATCTGCTGAAGTTTAAAATGCTTTGGAACTTTTCCATTGTTCTCGGAATTCTGTTGACGTTTAAAAATGCTTCGGAATTCTTCCATTGTTCTCGGAATTCCGCTGCCATTTAAAAATGCTTCGGAACTCTTCCATTGTTCTCTGAATTCGGCTGACGTTTAAAAATGCTTCGGAACTCTTCCATTGTTCTCGCAATTCCGCTGAAGTTTAAAAATGCTCCGGGACTCTACCATTCTTCTCGGAATTCTGCTGAAGTTTAAAAATGCTTCGGAATTCTTCCATTGTTCCCGGAATTCAGCTGAAGTTTAAAAATGCTTCGGAACTCTTCCTTTGTACTCGGAATTCCGTTGACGATTAACAATGCTTCGGAACTCTTCCATTGCTCCCGGAATTCAGCTGAAGTTTAAAAATGCTTCGGAACTCTTCCATTGTTCTCGGAATTCTGATGAAGTTTAAAAATGCTTCGGAACTCTTCCTTTGTACTCGGAATTCCGCTGACGATTAACAATGCTTCGGAACTCTTCCATTGTTCTCGGAATTCTGCTGAAGTTTAAAAATGGTTCGGAACTCTTCAATTGTTCTCGGAATTCTGCTGACATTTAAAAATGCTTCGGAACTCTTCCATTGTTCTCGGAAATCTGCTGAAGTTTAAAAATGCTTCGTAACTCTTCCAATGTTCTCGGAAATCTGCTGAAGTTTAAAATGCTTTGGAACTTTTCCATTGTTCTCGGAATTCTGTTGACGTTTAAAAATGCTTCGGAATTCTTCCATTGTTCTCGGAATTCCGCTGCCATTTAAAAATGCTTCGGAACTCTTCCATTGTTCTCTGAATTCGGCTGACGTTTAAAAATGCTTCGGAACTCTTCCATTGTTCTCGCAATTCCGCTGAAGTTTAAAAATGCTCCAGGACTCTTCCATTCTTTTCGGAATTCTGCTGAAGTTTAAAAATTCTTACGAATTCTTCCATTGTTCTCGGAATTCCGCTGAAGTTTAAAAATGCTTTGGAATTCTTCCATTGTTCCCGGAATTCAGCTGAAGTTTAAAAATGCTTCGGAACTCTTCCTTTGTTCTCGGAATTCCGCTTATGTTTAAAAATGCTTCGGAACTCTTCCATTGTTCTCGGAATTCCGCTGTGTTAAAAAATGCTTCGGAACGCTTCCATTGTTCTCAGAATTCTGCTAAAGTTTAAAAATGCTTGGAACTCTTCCATTGTTCTCAGAATTGCGCTGACGTTTAAAAATGCTTCGGACATCTTCCATTGTTCTCGGAATTCCGCTGACGTTTAAAAATGCTTTGGAACTCTTACATTGTTCTCGGAATTCCGTTGACGTCTAAAAGTGCTTCGGAACTCTTCAATTGTTCTCGGAATTCCGCTGAATTCTAAATATGCTTCAGAACTCTTCCATTGTTCCCGGAATTATGCTGAAGTTTAAAAATGCTTCGGAACTCTTCCTTTTTTCTCGGAATTCCGCTGCAGTTTAAAAATGCTCCAGAACTCTTCCATTGTACTCGGAATTCTGCTGAAGTTTAAAAAGTCTTCAGAACTCTTCCATTGTTCTCGGAATTCCGCTGAAGTTTAAAAATGCTTCGGAACTCTTCCATTGTTCCCGGAATTCAGCTGAAGTTTAAAATGCTTTGGAAATCTTCCTTTGTTCTCGGAATTCCGCTGAAATTTAAAAATGCTTCGGAACTCTTCCATTGTTCTCGGAATTCTGCTGAAATTTAAAAATGCTTCGGAACTCTTCCATTGTTCTTGGAATTCTGATGAAGTTTAAAAATGCTTCAGAACTCTTCCTTTGTACTCGGAATTCCGTTGATGATTAACAATGCTTCGGAACTCTTCCATTGCTCCCGGAATTCAGCTGAAGTTTAAAAATGCTTCGGAACTCTTCCATTGTTCTCGGAATTCTGATGAAGTTTAAAAATGCTTCGGAACTCTTCCTTTGTACTCGGAATTCCGCTGACGATTAACAATGCTTCGGAACTCTTCCATTGTTCTCGGAATTCTGCTGAAGTTTAAAAATGCTTCGGAACTCTTCAATTGTTCTCGGAATTCTGCTGACATTTAAAAATGCTTCGGAACTCTTCCATTGTTCTCGGAAATCTGCTGAAGTTCAAAAATGCTTCGGAACTCTTCCATTGTTCTCGGAAATCTGCTGAAGTTTAAAATGCTTTGGAACTTTTCCATTGTTCTCGGAATTCTGTTGACGTTTAAAAATGCTTCGGAACTCTTCCATTGTTCTTGGAATTCTGATGAAGTTTAAAAATGCTTCGGAACTCTTCCTTTGTACTCGGAATTCCGTTGATGATTAACAATGCTTCGGAACTCTTCCATTGCTCCCGGAATTCAGCTGAAGTTTAAAAATGCTTCGGAACTCTTCCATTGTTCTCGGAATTCTGATGAAGTTTAAAAATGCTTCGGAACTCTTCCTTTGTACTCGGAATTCCGCTGACGATTAACAATGCTTCGGAACTCTTCCATTGTTCTCGGAATTCTGCTGAAGTTTAAAAATGCTTCGGAACTCTTCAATTGTTCCCGGAATTCTGCTGACATTTAAAAATGCTTCGGAACTCTTCCATTGTTCTCGGAAATCTGCTGAAGTTCAAAAATGCTTCGGAACTCTTCCATTGTTCTCGGAAATCTGCTGAAGTTTAAAATGCTTTGGAACTTTTCCATTGTTCTCGGAATTCTGTTGACGTTTAAAAATGCTTCGGAATTCTTCCATTGTTCTCGGAATTCCGCTGCCATTTAAAAATGCTTCGGAACTCTTCCATTGTTCTCTGAATTCGGCTGACGTTTAAAAATGCTTCGGAACTCTTCCATTGTTCTCGCAATTCCGCTGAAGTTTAAAAATGCTCCGGGACTCTTCCATTCTTCTCGGAATTCTGCAGAAGTTTAAAAATTCTTCGGAATTCTTCCATTGTTCTCGGAATTCCGCTGAAGTTTAAGAATGCTTCGGAATTCTTCCATTGTTCCCGGAATTCAGCTGAAGTTTAAAAATGCTTTGGAACTTTTCCATTGTTCTCGGAATTCTGTTGACATTTAAAAATGCTTCCGAATTCTTCCATTGTTCTTGGAATTCCACTGCCATTTAAAAATGCTTCAGAACTCTTCCATTGTTCTCTGAATTCGGCTGACGTTTAAAAATACTTCGGAACTCTTCCATTGTTCTCGGAATTCCGCTGAAGTTTAAAAATGCTCCGGGACTCTTCCATTCTTCTCGGAATTCTGCTGAAGTTTAAAAATTCTTCGGAACACTTCCATTGTTCTCGTAATTCTGCTGAAGTTTAAAAATGCTTCGGATCTCTTCCATAGTTTCCGGAATTCCACTGAAGTTTAAAAATGCTTCGGAATTCTTCCATTGTTCCCGGAATTCAGCTGAAGTTTAAAATGCTTTGGAAATCTTCCTTTGTTCTCGGAATTCTGCTGACATTTAAAAATGCTTCGGAACTCTTCCATTGTTCTCGGAAATCTGCTGAAGTTTAAAAATGCTTCGTAACTCTTCCATTGTTCTCGGAAATCTGCTGAAGTTTAAAATGCTTTGGAACTTTTCCATTGTTCTCGGAATTCTGTTGACGTTTAAAAATGCTTCGGAATTCTTCCATTGTTCTCGGAATTCCGCTGCCATTTAAAAATGCTTCGGAACTCTTCCATTGTTCTCTGAATTCGGCTGACGTTTAAAAATGCTTCCCAACTCTTCCATTGTTCTCGCAATTCCGCTGAAGTTTAAAAATGCTCCAGGACTCTTCCATTCTTTTCGGAATTCTGCTGAAGTTTAAAAATTCTTACGAATTCTTCCATTGTTCTCGGAATTCCGCTGAAGTTTAAAAATGCTTTGGAATTCTTCCATTGTTCCCGGAATTCAGCTGAAGTTTAAAAATGCTTCGGAACTCTTCCTTTGTTCTCGGAATTCCGCTTATGTTTAAAAATGCTTCAGAACTCTTCCATTGTTCTCGGAATTCCGCTGTGTTAAAAAATGCTTCGGAACGCTTCCATTGTTCTCAGAATTCTGCTAAAGTTTAAAAATGCTTGGAACTCTTCCATTGTTCTCAGAATTGCGCTGACGTTTAAAAATGCTTCGGACATCTTCCATTGTTCTCGGAATTCCGCTGACGTTTAAAAATGCTTTGGAACTCTTACATTGTTCTCGGAATTCCGTTGACGTTTAAAAGTGCTTCGGAACTCTTCAATTGTTCTCGGAATTCCGCTGAAGTCTAAATATGCTTCAGAACTCTTCCATTGTTCCCGGAATTCCGCTGAAGTTTAAAAATGCTTCGGAACTCTTCCTTTTTTCTCGGAATTCCGCTGCAGTTTAAAAATGCTCCGGAACTCTTCCATTGTACTCGGAATTCTGCTGAAGTTTAAAAAGTCTTCAGAACTCTTCCATTGTTCTCGGAATTCCGCTGAAGTTTAAAAATGCTTCGGAATTCTTCCATTGTTCCCGGAATTCAGCTGAAGTTTAAAATGCTTTGGAAATCTTCCTTTGTTCTCGGAATTCCGCTGAAATTTAAAAATGCTTCGGAACTCTTCCATTGTTCTCGGAATTCTGCTGAAATTTAAAAATGCTTCGGAACTCTTCCATTGTTCTTGGAATTCTGATGAAGTTTAAAAATGCTTCGGAACTCTTCCTTTGTACTCGGAATTCCGTTGACGATTAACAATGCTTCAGAACTCTTCCATTGCTCCCGGAATTCAGCTGAAGTTTAAAAATGCTTCGGAACTCTTCCATTGTTCTCGGAATTCTGATGAAGTTTAAAAATGCTTCGGAACTCTTCCTTTGTACTCGGAATTCCGCTGACAATTAACAATGCTTCGGAACTCTTCCATTGTTCTCGGAATTCTGCTGAAGTTTAAAAATGCTTCGGAACTCTTCAATTGTTCTCGGAATTCTGCTGACATTTAAAAATGCTTCGGAACTCTTCCATTGTTCTCGGAAATCTGCTGAAGTTTAAAAATGCTTCGGAACTCTTCCATTGTTCTCGGAAATCTGCTGAAGTTTAAAATGCTTTGGAACTTTTCCATTGTTCTCGGAATTCTGTTGACGTTTAAAAATGCTTCGGAATTCTTCCATTGTTCTCGGAATTCCGCTGCCATTTAAAAATGCTTCAGAACTCTTCCATTGTTCTCTGAATTCGGCTGACGTTTAAAAATGCTTCGGAACTCTTCCATTGTTCTCGCAATTCCGCTGAAGTTTAAAAATGCTCCGGGACTCTTCCATTCTTCTCGGAATTCTGCTGAAGTTTAAAAATGCTTCGGAATTCTTCCATTGTTCCCGGAATTCAGCTGAAGTTTAAAAATGCTTCGGAACTCTTCCTTTGTACTCGGAATTCCGTTGACGATTAACAATGCTTTGGAACTCTTCCATTGCTCCCGGAATTCAGCTGAAGTTTAAAAATGCTTCGAAACTCTTGCATTGTTCTCGGAATTCTGATGAAGTTTAAAAATGCTTCGGAACTCTTCCTTTGTGCTCGGAATTCCGCTGACGATTAACAATGCTTCGGAACTCTTCCATTGCTCTCGGAATTCTGCTGAAGTTTAAAAATGCTTCGGAACTCTTCAATTGTTCTCGGAATTCTGCTGACATTTAAAAATGCTTCGGAACTCTTCCATTGTTCTCAGAAATCTGCTGAAGTTTAAAAATGCTTCGTAACTCTTCCATTGTTCTCGGAAATCTGCTGAAGTTTAAAATGCTTTGGAACTTTTCCATTGTTCTCGGAATTCTGTTGACGTTTAAAAATGCTTCGTAACTCTTCCATTGTTCTCGGAAATCTGCTGAAGTTTAAAATGCTTTGGAACTTTTCCATTGTTTTCGGAATTCCGCTGACGTTTAAAAATGCTTCGGAACTCTTCCATTGTTCGAGGAATTCCGCTGACGTTAAAAATGCTTCGGAACGCTTCCATTGTTCTCAGAATTCTGCTAAAGTTTAAAAATGCTCGGAACTCTTCCATTGTTCTCAGAATTGCGCTGACGTTTAAAAATGCTTCGGACATCTTCCATTGTTCTCGGAATTCCGCTGACGTTTAAAAATGCTTTGGAACTCTTACATTGTTCTCGGAATTCCGTTGACGTTTAAAAGTGCTTCGGAACTCTTCAATTGTTCTCGGAATTCCGCTGAAGTCTAAATATGCTTCAGAACTCTTCCATTGTTCCCGGAATTCCGCTGAAGTTTAAAAATGCTTCGGAACTCTTCCTTTTTTCTCGGAATTCCGCTGCAGTTTAAAAATGCTCCGGAACTCTTCCATTGTACTCGGAATTCTGCTGAAGTTTAAAAAGTCTTCAGAACTCTTCCATTGTTCTCGGAATTCCGCTGAAGTTTAAAAATGCTTCGGAATTCTTCCATTTTTCCCGAAATTCAGCTGAAGTTTAAAATGCTTCGGAAATCTTCCTTTGTTCTCGGAATTCCGCTGAAGTTTAAAAATGCTTCGGAACTCTTCCATTGTTCTCGGAATTCTGCTGAAATTTAAAAATGCTTCGGAACTCTTCCATTGTTCTCGGAATTCTGATGAAGTTTAAAAATGCTTCGGAACTCTTCCTTTGTACTCGGAATTCCGCTGACGATTAACAATGCTTCGGAACTCTTCCATTGTTCTCGGAATTCTGCTGAAGTTTAAAAATGCTTCGGAACTCTTCAATTGTTCTCGGAATTCTGCTGACATTTAAAATGCTTCGGAACTCTTCCATTGTTCTCGGAAATCTGCTGAAGTTCAAAAATGCTTCGGAACTCTTCCATTGTTCTCGGAAATCTGCTGAAGTTTAAAATGCTTTGGAACTTTTCCATTGTTCTCGGAATTCTGTTGACGTTTAAAAATGCTTCGGAATTCTTCCATTGTTCTCGGAATTCCGCTGCCATTTAAAATTGCTTCGGAACTCTTCCATTGTTCTCTGAATTCGGCTGACGTTTAAAAATGCTTCGGAACTCTTCCATTGTTCTCGCAATTCTGCTGAAGTTTAAAAATGCTCCGGAACTCTTCCATTGTACTCGGAATTCTGCTGAAGTTTAAAAAGTCTTCAGAACTCTTCCATTGTTCTCGGAATTCCGCTGAAGTTTAAAAATGCTTCGGAATTCTTCCATTGTTCCCGGAATTCAGCTGAAGTTTAAAATGCTTTGGAAATCTTCCTTTGTTCTCGGAATTCCGCTGAAATTTAAAAATGCTTCGGAACTCTTCCATTGTTCTCGGAATTCTGCTGAAATTTAAAAATGCTTCGGAACTCTTCCATTGTTCTTGGAATTCTGATGAAGTTTAAAAATGCTTCGGAACTCTTCCTTTGTACTCGGAATTCCGTTGACGATTAACAATGCTTCAGAACTCTTCCATTGCTCCCGGAATTCAGCTGAAGTTTAAAAATGCTTCGGAACTCTTCCATTGTTCTCGGAATTCTGATGAAGTTTAAAAATGCTTCGGAACTCTTCCTTTGTACTCGGAATTCCGCTGACAATTAACAATGCTTCGGAACTCTTCCATTGTTCTCGGAATTCTGCTGAAGTTTAAAAATGCTTCGGAACTCTTCAATTGTTCTCGGAATTCTGCTGACATTTAAAAATGCTTCGGAACTCTTCCATTGTTCTCGGAAATCTGCTGAAGTTTAAAAATGCTTCGGAACTCTTCCATTGTTCTCGGAAATCTGCTGAAGTTTAAAATGCTTTGGAACTTTTCCATTGTTCTCGGAATTCTGTTGACGTTTAAAAATGCTTCGGAATTCTTCCATTGTTCTCGGAATTCCGCTGCCATTTAAAAATGCTTCAGAACTCTTCCATTGTTCTCTGAATTCGGCTGACGTTTAAAAATGCTTCGGAACTCTTCCATTGTTCTCGCAATTCCGCTGAAGTTTAAAAATGCTCCGGGACTCTTCCATTCTTCTCGGAATTCTGCTGAAGTTTAAAAATGCTTCGGAATTCTTCCATTGTTCCCGGAATTCAGCTGAAGTTTAAAAATGCTTCGGAACTCTTCCTTTGTACTCGGAATTCCGTTGACGATTAACAATGCTTTGGAACTCTTCCATTGCTCCCGGAATTCAGCTGAAGTTTAAAAATGCTTCGAAACTCTTGCATTGTTCTCGGAATTCTGATGAAGTTTAAAAATGCTTCGGAACTCTTCCTTTGTGCTCGGAATTCCGCTGACGATTAACAATGCTTCGGAACTCTTCCATTGCTCTCGGAATTCTGCTGAAGTTTAAAAATGCTTCGGAACTCTTCAATTGTTCTCGGAATTCTGCTGACATTTAAAAATGCTTCGGAACTCTTCCATTGTTCTCAGAAATCTGCTGAAGTTTAAAAATGCTTCGTAACTCTTCCATTGTTCTCGGAAATCTGCTGAAGTTTAAAATGCTTTGGAACTTTTCCATTGTTCTCGGAATTCTGTTGACGTTTAAAAATGCTTCGTAACTCTTCCATTGTTCTCGGAAATCTGCTGAAGTTTAAAATGCTTTGGAACTTTTCCATTGTTTTCGGAATTCCGCTGACGTTTAAAAATGCTTCGGAACTCTTCCATTGTTCGAGGAATTCCGCTGACGTTAAAAATGCTTCGGAACGCTTCCATTGTTCTCAGAATTCTGCTAAAGTTTAAAAATGCTCGGAACTCTTCCATTGTTCTCAGAATTGCGCTGACGTTTAAAAATGCTTCGGACATCTTCCATTGTTCTCGGAATTCCGCTGACGTTTAAAAATGCTTTGGAACTCTTACATTGTTCTCGGAATTCCGTTGACGTTTAAAAGTGCTTCGGAACTCTTCAATTGTTCTCGGAATTCCGCTGAAGTCTAAATATGCTTCAGAACTCTTCCATTGTTCCCGGAATTCCGCTGAAGTTTAAAAATGCTTCGGAACTCTTCCTTTTTTCTCGGAATTCCGCTGCAGTTTAAAAATGCTCCGGAACTCTTCCATTGTACTCGGAATTCTGCTGAAGTTTAAAAAGTCTTCAGAACTCTTCCATTGTTCTCGGAATTCCGCTGAAGTTTAAAAATGCTTCGGAATTCTTCCATTTTTCCCGAAATTCAGCTGAAGTTTAAAATGCTTCGGAAATCTTCCTTTGTTCTCGGAATTCCGCTGAAGTTTAAAAATGCTTCGGAACTCTTCCATTGTTCTCGGAATTCTGCTGAAATTTAAAAATGCTTCGGAACTCTTCCATTGTTCTCGGAATTCTGATGAAGTTTAAAAATGCTTCGGAACTCTTCCTTTGTACTCGGAATTCCGCTGACGATTAACAATGCTTCGGAACTCTTCCATTGTTCTCGGAATTCTGCTGAAGTTTAAAAATGCTTCGGAACTCTTCAATTGTTCTCGGAATTCTGCTGACATTTAAAATGCTTCGGAACTCTTCCATTGTTCTCGGAAATCTGCTGAAGTTCAAAAATGCTTCGGAACTCTTCCATTGTTCTCGGAAATCTGCTGAAGTTTAAAATGCTTTGGAACTTTTCCATTGTTCTCGGAATTCTGTTGACGTTTAAAAATGCTTCGGAATTCTTCCATTGTTCTCGGAATTCCGCTGCCATTTAAAATTGCTTCGGAACTCTTCCATTGTTCTCTGAATTCGGCTGACGTTTAAAAATGCTTCGGAACTCTTCCATTGTTCTCGCAATTCTGCTGAAGTTTAAAAATGCTCCGGGACTCTTCCATTCTTCTCGGAATTCTGCTGAAGTTTAAAAATGCTTCGGAATTCTTCCATTGTTCCCGGAATTCAGCTGAAGTTTAAAAATGCTTCGGAACTCTTCCTTTGTACTCGGAATTCCGTTGACGATTAACAATGCTTCGTAACTCTTCCATTGTTCTCGGAAATCTGCTGAAGTTTAAAATG
Source organism: Phyllobates terribilis (assembly GCF_046119375.1). Lineage (NCBI taxonomy): Eukaryota > Metazoa > Chordata > Amphibia > Anura > Dendrobatidae > Phyllobates > Phyllobates terribilis. The sequence goes on from NW_027362769.1 coordinate 68,577,821, forward strand.
CTTTGGAACTTTTCCATTGTTCTCGGAATTCTGTTGATGTTTAAAAATGCTTCGGAATTCTTCCATTGTTCGAGGAATTCCGCTGACGTTAAAAAATGCTTCGGAACGCTTCCATTGTTCTCAGAATTCTGCTAAAGTTTAAAAATGCTCGGAACTCTTCCATTGTTCTCAAAATTGCGCTGACGTTTAAAAATGCTTCGGACATCTTCCATTGTTCTCGGAATTCCGCTGACGTTTAAAAATGCTTTGGAACTCTTACATTGTTCTCGGAATTCCGTTGACGTTTAAAAGTGCTTCGGAACTCTTCAATTGTTCTCGGAATTCCGCTGAAGTCTAAATATGCTTCAGAACTCTTCCATTGTTCCCGGAATTCCGCTGAAGTTTACAAATGCTTCGGAACTCTTCCTTTTTTCTCGGAATTCCGCTGCAGTTTAAAAATGCTCATGAACTCTTCCTTTGTACTCGGAATTCTGCTGAAGTTTAAAAAGTCTTCAGAACTCTTCCATTGTTCTCGGAATTCCGCTGAAGTTTAAAAATGCTTCGGAATTCTTCCATTGTTCCCGGAATTCAGCTGAAGTTTAAAATGCTTTGGAAATCTTCCTTTGTTCTCGGAATTCCGCTGAAATTTAAAAATGCTTCGGAACTCTTCCATTGTTCTCGGAATTCTGCTGAAATTTAAAAATGCTTCGGAACTCTTCCATTGTTCTCGGAATTCTGATGAAGTTTAAAAATGCTTCGGAACTCTTCCTTTGTACTCGGAATTCCGTTGACGATTAACAATGCTTTGGAACTCTTCCATTGCTCCCGGAATTCAGCTGAAGTTTAAAAATGCTTCGGAACTCTTCCATTGTTCTTGGAATTCTGATGAAGTTTAAAAATGCTTCGGAACTCTTCCTTTGTGCTCGGAATTCCGCTGACGATTAACAATGCTTCGGAACTCTTCCATTGCTCTCGGAAATCTGCTGAAGTTTAAAAATGCTTCGGAACTCTTCAATTGTTCTCGGAATTCTGCTGACATTTAAAAATGCTTCGGAACTCTTCCATTGTTCTCAGAAATCTGCTGAAGTTTAAAAATGCTTCGTAACTCTTCCATTGTTCTCGGAAATCTGCTGAAGTTTAAAATGCTTTGGAACTTTTCCATTGTTCTCGGAATTCTGTTGACGTTTAAAAATGCTTCGTAACTCTTCCATTGTTCTCGGAAATCTGCTGAAGTTTAAAATGCTTTGGAACTTTTCCATTGTTTTCGGAATTCCGCTGACGTTTAAAAATGCTTCGGAACTCTTCCATTGTTCGAGGAATTCCGCTGACGTTAAAAAATGCTTCGGAACGCTTCCATTGTTCTCAGAATTCTGCTAAAGTTTAAAAATGCTCGGAACTCTTCCATTGTTCTCAGAATTGCGCTGACGTTTAAAAATGCTTCGGACATCTTCCATTGTTCTCGGAATTCCGCTGACGTTTAAAAATGCTTCGGAACTCTTACATTGTTCTCGGAATTCCGTTGATGTTTAAAAGTGCTTCGGAACTCTTCAATTGTTCTCGGAATTCCGCTGAAGTCTAAATATGCTTCAGAACTCTTCCATTGTTCCCTGAATTCCGCTGAAGTTTAAAAATGCTTCGGAACTCTTCCTTTTTTCTCGGAATTCCGCTGCAGTTTAAAAATGCTCCGGAACTCTTCCATTGTACTTGGAATTCTGCTGAAGTTTAAAAAGTCTTCAGAACTCTTCCATTGTTCTCGGAATTCCGCTGAAGTTTAAAAATGCTTCGGAATTCTTCCATTTTTCCCGAAATTCAGCTGAAGTTTAAAATGCTTCGGAAATCTTCCTTTGTTCTCGGAATTCCGCTGAAGTTTAAAAATGCTTCGGAACTCTTCCATTGTTCTCGGAATTCTGCTGAAATTTAAAAATGCTTCGGAACTCTTCCATTGTTCTCGGAATTCTGATGAAGTTTAAAAATGCTTCGGAACTCTTCCTTTGTACTCGGAATTCCGTTGACGATTAACAATGCTTCGGAACTCTTCCATTGCTCCCGGAATTCAGCTGAAGTTTAAAAATGCTTCGGAACTCTTCCATTGTACTCGGAATTCTGATGAAGTTTAAAAATGCTTCAGAACTCTTCCATTGTACTTGGAATTCTGCTGAAGTTTAAAAAGTCTTCAGAACTCTTCCATTGTTCTCGGAATTCCGCTGAAGTTTAAAAATGCTTCGGAATTCTTCCATTTTTCCCGAAATTCAGCTGAAGTTTAAAATGCTTCGGAAATCTTCCTTTGTTCTCGGAATTCCGCTGAAGTTTAAAAATGCTTCGGAACTCTTCCATTGTTCTCGGAATTCTGCTGAAATTTAAAAATGCTTCGGAACTCTTCCATTGTTCTCGGAATTCTGATGAAGTTTAAAAATGCTTCGGAACTCTTCCTTTGTACTCGGAATTCCGTTGACGATTAACAATGCTTCGGAACTCTTCCATTGCTCCCGGAATTCAGCTGAAGTTTAAAAATGCTTCGGAACTCTTCCATTGTTCTCGGAATTCTGATGAAGTTTAAAAATGCTTCGGAACTCTTCCTTTGTACTCGGAATTCCGCTGACGATTAACAATGCTTCGGAACTCTTCCATTGTTCTCGGAATTCTGCTGAAGTTTAAAAATGCTTCGGAACTCTTCAATTGTTCTCGGAATTCTGCTGACATTTAAAAATGCTTCGGAACTCTTCCATTGTTCTCGGAAATCTGCTGAAGTTCAAAAATGCTTCGGAACTCTACCATTGTTCTCGGAAATCTGCTGAAGTTTAAAATGCTTTGGAACTTTTCCATTGTTCTCGGAATTCTGTTGACGTTTAAAAATGCTTCGGAACTCTTCCATTGTTCTCGGAATTCTGCTGAAATTTAAAAATGCTTCGGAACTCTTCCATTGTTCTCGGAATTCTGAGGAAGTTTAAAAATGCTTCGGAACTCTTCCTTTGTACTCGGAATTCCGTTGACGATTAACAATGCTTCGGAACTCTTCCATTGCTCCCGGAATTCAGCTGAAGTTTAAAAATGCTTCGGAACTCTTCCATTGTTCTCGGAATTCTGATGAAGTTTAAAAATGCTTCGGAACTCTTCCTTTGTACTCGGAATTCCGCTGACGATTAACAATGCTTTGGAACTCTTCCATTGTTCTCGGAATTCTGCTGAAGTTTAAAAATGCTTCGGAACTCTTCAATTGTTCTCGGAATTCTGCTGACATTTAAAAATGCTTCGGAACTCTTCCATTGTTCTCGGAAATCTGCTGAAGTTCAAAAATGCTTCGGAACTCTTCCATTGTTCTCGGAAATCTGCTGAAGTTTAAAATGCTTTGGAACTTTTCCATTGTTCTCGGAATTCTGTTGACGTTTAAAGATGCTTCGGAATTCTTCCATTGTTCTCGGAATTCCGCTGCCATTTAAAAATGCTTCGGAACTCTTCCATTGTTCTCTGAATTCGGCTGACGTTTAAAAATGCTTCGGAACTCTTCCATTGTTCTCGCAATTCCGCTGAAGTTTAAAAATTCTCCGGGACTCTTCCATTCTTCTCGGAATTCTGCTGAAGTTTAAAAATGCTTCGGAATTCTTCCATTGTTCCCGGAATTCAGCTGAAGTTTAAAAATGCTTCGGAACTCTTCCTTTGTACTCGGAATTCCGTTGACGATTAACAATGCTTTGGAACTCTTCCATTGCTCCCGGAATTCAGCTGAAGTTTAAAAATGCTTCGGAACTCTTCCATTGTTCTTGGAATTCTGATGAAGTTTAAAAATGCTTCGGAACTCTTCCTTTGTGCTCGGAATTCCGCTGACGATTAACAATGCTTCGGAACTCTTCCATTGCTCTCGGAAATCTGCTGAAGTTTAAAAATGCTTCGGAACTCTTCAATTGTTCTCGGAATTCTGCTGACATTTAAAAATGCTTCGGAACTCTTCCATTGTTCTCAGAAATCTGCTGAAGTTTAAAAATGCTTCGTAACTCTTCCATTGTTCTCGGAAATCTGCTGAAGTTTAAAATGCTTTGGAACTTTTCCATTGTTCTCGGAATTCTGTTGACGTTTAAAAATGCTTCGTAACTCTTCCATTGTTCTCGGAAATCTGCTGAAGTTTAAAATGCTTTGGAACTTTTCCATTGTTTTCGGAATTCCGCTGACGTTTAAAAATGCTTCGGAACTCTTCCATTGTTCGAGGAATTCCGCTGACGTTAAAAAATGCTTCGGAACGCTTCCATTGTTCTCAGAATTCTGCTAAAGTTTAAAAATGCTCGGAACTCTTCCATTGTTCTCAGAATTGCGCTGACGTTTAAAAATGCTTCGGACATCTTCCATTGTTCTCGGAATTCCGCTGACGTTTAAAAATGCTTCGGAACTCTTACATTGTTCTCGGAATTCCGTTGACGTTTAAAAGTGCTTCGGAACTCTTCAATTGTTCTCGGAATTCCGCTGAAGTCTAAATATGCTTCAGAACTCTTCCATTGTTCCCGGAATTCCGCTGAAGTTTAAAAATGCTTCGGAACTCTTCCTTTTTTCTCGGAATTCCGCTGCAGTTTAAAAATGCTCCGGAACTCTTCCATTGTACTTGGAATTCTGCTGAAGTTTAAAAAGTCTTCAGAACTCTTCCATTGTTCTCGGAATTCCGCTGAAGTTTAAAAATGCTTCGGAATTCTTCCATTTTTCCCGAAATTCAGCTGAAGTTTAAAATGCTTCGGAAATCTTCCTTTGTTCTCGGAATTCCGCTGAAGTTTAAAAATGCTTCGGAACTCTTCCATTGTTCTCGGAATTCTGCTGAAATTTAAAAATGCTTCGGAACTCTTCCATTGTTCTCGGAATTCTGATGAAGTTTAAAAATGCTTCGGAACTCTTCCTTTGTACTCGGAATTCCGTTGACGATTAACAATGCTTCGGAACTCTTCCATTGCTCCCGGAATTCAGCTGAAGTTTAAAAATGCTTCGGAACTCTTCCATTGTACTCGGAATTCTGATGAAGTTTAAAAATGCTTCAGAACTCTTCCATTGTACTTCGAATTCTGCTGAAGTTTAAAAAGTCTTCAGAACTCTTCCATTGTTCTCGGAATTCCGCTGAAGTTTAAAAATGCTTCGGAATTCTTCCATTTTTCCCGAAATTCAGCTGAAGTTTAAAATGCTTCGGAAATCTTCCTTTGTTCTCGGAATTCCGCTGAAGTTTAAAAATGCTTCGGAACTCTTCCATTGTTCTCGGAATTCTGCTGAAATTTAAAAATGCTTCGGAACTCTTCCATTGTTCTCGGAATTCTGATGAAGTTTAAAAATGCTTCGGAACTCTTCCTTTGTACTCGGAATTCCGCTGACGATTAACAATGCTTCGGAACTCTTCCATTGTTCTCGGAATTCTGCTGAAGTTTAAAAATGCTTCGGAACTCTTCAATTGTTCTCGGAATTCTGCTGACATTTAAAAATGCTTCGGAACTCTTCCATTGTTCTCGGAAATCTGCTGAAGTTCAAAAATGCTTCGGAACTCTTCCATTGTTCTCGGAAATCTGCTGAAGTTTAAAATGCTTTGGAACTTTTCCATTGTTCTCGGAATTCTGTTGACGTTTAAAAATGCTTCGGAACTCTTCCATTGTTCTCGGAATTCTGCTGAAATTTAAAAATGCTTCGGAACTCTTCCATTGTTCTCGGAATTCTGATGAAGTTTAAAAATGCTTCGGAACTCTTCCTTTGTACTCGGAATTCCGTTGACGATTAACAATGCTTCGGAACTCTTCCATTGCTCCCGGAATTCAGCTGAAGTTTAAAAATGCTTCGGAACTATTCCATTGTTCTCGGAATTCTGATGAAGTTTAAAAATGCTTCGGAACTCTTCCTTTGTACTCGGAATTCCGCTGACGATTAACAATGCTTTGGAACTCTTCCATTGTTCTCGGAATTCTGCTGAAGTTTAAAAATGCTTCGGAACTCTTCAATTGTTCTCGGAATTCTGCTGACATTTAAAAATGCTTCGGAACTCTTCCATTGTTCTCGGAAATCTGCTGAAGTTAAAAATGCTTCGGAACTCTTCCATTGTTCTCGGAAATCTGCTGAAGTTTAAAATGCTTTGGAACTTTTCCATTGTTCTCGGAATTCTGTTGACGTTTAAAAATGCTTCGGAATTCTTCCATTGTTCTCGGAATTCCGCTGAAGTTTAAAAATGCTCCGGGACTCTTCCATTCTTCTCGGAATTCTGCTGAAGTTTAAAAATGCTTCGGAATTCTTCCATTGTTCCCGGAATTCAGCTGAAGTTTAAACATGCTTCGGAACTCTTCCTTTGTACTCGGAATTCCGTTGACGATTAACAATGCTTCGTAACTCTTCCATTGTTCTCGGAAATCTGCTGAAGTTTAAAATGCTTTGGAACTTTTCCATTGTTCTCGGAATTCTGTTGATGTTTAAAAATGCTTCGGAATTCTTCCATTGTTCTCGGAATTCCGCTGCCATTTAAAAATGCTTCGGAACTCTTCCATTGTTCTCTGAATTCGGCTGACGTTTAAAAATGCTTCGGAACTCTTCCATTGTTCTCGCAATTCCGCTGAAGTTTAAAAATGCTCCAGGACTCTTCCATTCTTTTCAGGATTCTGCTGAAGTTTAAAAATTCTTCGGAATTCTTCCATTGTTCTCGGAATTCCGCTGAAGTTTAAAAATGCTTCGGAATTCTTCCATTGTTCCCGGAATTCCGCTGACGTTTAAAAATGCTTCGGAACTCTTGCATTGTTCTAGGAATTCCGCTGACGTTAAAAAATGCTTCGGAACGCTTCCATTGTTCTCAGAATTCTGCTAAAGTTTAAAAATGCTCGGAACTCTTCCATTGTTCTCAGAATTGCGCTGACGTTTAAAAATGCTTCGGACATCTTCCATTGTTCTCGGAATTCCGCTGACGTTTAAAAATGCTTTGGAACTCTTACATTGTTCTCGGAATTCCGTTGACATTTAAAAGTGCTTCGGAACTCTTCAATTGTTCTCGGAATTCCGCTGAAGTCTAAATATGCTTCAGAACTCTTCCATTGTTCCCGGAATTCCGCTGAAGTTTAAAAATGCTTCGGAACTCTTCCTTTGTTCTCGGAATTCCGCTGCAGTTTAAAAATGCTCCGGAACTCTTCCATTGTACTCGGAATTCTGCTGAAGTTTAAAATGCTTCGGAAATCTTCCTTTGTTCTCGGAATTCCGCTGAAGTTTAAAAATGCTTCGGAATTCTTCCATTGTTCTCGGAATTCTGCTGAAATTTAAAAATGCTTCGGAACTCTTCCATTGTTCTCGGAATTCTGATGAAGTTTAAAAATGCTTCGGAACTCTTCCTTTGTACTCGGAATTCCGTTGACGATTAACAATGCTTCGGAACTCTTCCATTGCTCCCGGAATTCAGCTGAAGTTTAAAAATGCTTCGGAAATCTTCCATTGTACTCGGAATTCTGATGAAGTTTAAAAATGCTTCGGAACTCTTCCTTTGTACTCGGAATTCCGCTGACGATTAACAATGCTTCGGAACGCTTCCATTGTTCTCGGAATTCTGCTGAAGTTTAAAAATGCTTCGGAACTCTTCAATTGTTCTCGGAATTCTGCTGACATTTAAAAATGCTTCGGAACTCTTCCATTGTTCTCGGAATTCTGTTGACGTTTAAAAATGCTTCGGAATTCTTCCATTGTTCTCGGAATTCTGCTGCCATTTAAAAATGCTTCGGAACTCTTCCATTGTTCTCGGAATTCGGCTGACGTTTAAAAATGCTTCGTAACTCTTCCATTGTTCTCGCAATTTCGCTGAAGTTTAAAAATGCTCCGGGACTCTTCCATTCTTCTCGGAATTCTGCTGAAGTTTAAAAATTCTTCGGAATTCTTCCATTGATCTCGGAATTCCGCTGAAGTTTAAAAATGCTTCGGAATTCTTCCATTGTTCCCGGAATTCAGCTGAAGTTTGAAAATGCTTCAGAACTCTTCCTTTGTTCTCGGAATTCCGCTGATTTTTAAAAATGCTTCGGAACTCTTCCATTGTTCTCGTAATTCTGCTGAAGTTTAAAAATGCTTCGGATCTCTTCCATAGCTTCCGGAATTCCACTGAAGTTTAAAAATGCTTCGGAACTCTTCCATTGTTCTTGGAATTCCGCTGAAGTTTAAAAATCCTTCGGAACTCTTCCATTGTTCTCGGAATTCGGATGACGTTTAAAAATGCTTCGGAACTCTTCCATTGTTTTCGGAATTACGCTGACGTTTAAAATTGCTTCGGAACTCTTCCATTGTTCTCGGAAATCCGTTGACATTTAAAAATAATTCGGAACTCTTCAATTGTTCTCGGAATTCTGCTGACATTTAAAAATGATTCAAAACTCTTCCATTGTTCTTGGAATTCTGCTGGAATTTAAAAATGCTTCGGAACTCTTCCATTGTTCGCGGAATACCGCTGAAGTTTAAAAATGCTTCGGAACTCTTCCATTGTTCTCGGAAATCTGCTGAAGTTTAAAATGCTTTGGAACTTTTCCATTGTTCTCGGAATTCCGCTGAAGTTTAAAAATGCTTCGGAATTCTTCCATTGTTCTCGGAATTCCGATGAAGTTTAAAAATGCTTTGGAATTCTTCCATTGTTCCCAAAATTCAGCTGAAGTTTAAAAATGCTTCGGAACTCTTCCTTTATTCTCGGAATTCTGCTGATGTTTAAAAATGCTTCGGAACTCTTCCATTGTTCTCAGAATTCTGCTAAAGTTTAAAAATGCTCGGAACTCTTGCATTGTTCTCTGAATTCGGCTGACGTTTAAAAATGCTTCGGAACTGTTCCATTGTTCTCGGAATTCCGCTGAAGTTTAAAAATGTTCCGGGACTCTTCCATTCTTCTCGGAATTCTACTGAAGTTTAAAAATTCTTCGGAATTCTTCCATTGTTCTCGAAATTCCGCTGAAGTTTAAAAATGCTTCGGAATTCTTCCATTGTTCTCAGAATTGCGCTGACGTTTAAAAATGCTTCGGAAATCTTCCATTGTTCTCGGAATTCCGCTGACGTTTAAAAATGCTTTGGAACTCTTACATTGTTCTCGGAATTCCGTTGACGTTTAAAAGTGCTTCGGAACTCTTCAATTGTTCTCGGAAATCCGCTGAAGTCTAAATATGCTTCAGAACTCTTCCATTGTTCCCGGAATTCCGCTGAAGTTTAAAAATGCTTCGGAACTCTTCCTTTGTTCTCGGAATTCCGCTGCAGTTTAAAAATGCTCCGGAACTCTTCCATTGTACTCGGAATTCTGCTGAAGTGTAAAAAGTCTTCAGAACTCTTCCATTGTTCTCGGAATTCCGCTGAAGTTTAAAAATGCTTCGGAATTCTTCCATTGTTCCCGGAATTCAGCTGAAGTTTAAAATGCTTTGGAAATCTTCCTTTGTTCTCGGAATTCCGCTGAAGTTTAAAAATGCTTCAGAACTCTTCCATTGTTCTCGGAATTCTGCTGAAATTTAAAAATGCTTCGGAACTCTTCCATTGTTCTCGGAATTCTGATGAAGTTTAAAAATGCTTCGGAACTCTTCCTTTGTACTCAGAATTCCGCTGACGATTAACAATGCTTCGGAACTCTTCCATTGCTCCCGGAATTCAGCTGAAGTTTAAAAATGCTTCGGAACTTTTCCGATGTCCTCGGAATTCTGTTGAAGTTTAAAAATGCTTCGGAACTCTTCCATTTTTCCCTGAATTACGCTGAAGTTCAAAATGTTTCGTAACTCTTCCATTGTTAGCGGAATTCTGCTGACGTTTAAAAATGCTTCAGAACTCTTCCATTGATCTCGGAATTGCACTGACGTTTAAAAATGCTTCGGAACTCTTCAATTGTTCTCGGAATTCTGCTGACATTTAAAAATGCTTCGGAACTCTTGCATTGTTCTCTGAATTCCGCTGACATTTAAAAATGCTTCGGAACTCTTCCATTGTTCACGGAATTCTGCTGAAGTTTAAAAATGCTTCGGAACTCTTCCGATGTTCTCGGAATTCTGCTGAAGTTTAAAAATGCTTCGGAACTCTTCATTTGTTCTCGGAATTCCGCTGAAGTTTAAAAATGCTTCGGAACTCTTCCATTTTTCCCTGAATTACGCTGAAGCTAAAAATGTTTCGTAACTCTTCCATTGCTAGCGGAATTCTGCTGACGTTTAAAAATGCTTCTGAACTCTTCCATTGTTGTCGGAATTCTGCTGAAGTTTAAAAATGCTTCGGAACTCTTCAATTGTTCTCGGAATTCTGCTGAAGTTTAAAAATGCTTCGGAACTCTTCCATTGATTTCTGAATTCGGCTGAAGTTTAAAAATTCTTCGGAATTCTTCCACTGTTCTCGGATTTCCGCTGAAGTTTAAAAATGCTTAGGAATTCTTCCATTGTTCCTGGAATACAGCTGAAGTTTAAAAATGCTTCGGAACTATTACTTTGCTCTCAAAATTCCGCTGACGTTTAAAAATGCTTCGGAACTCTTCCATTGTTCTAGGAATTCCGCTGAAGTTTAAAAATGCTTCAGAACTCTTCCATTGTTTTCGGAATTCTGCTAAAATTTAAAAATGCTTCAGAACTCTTCCATTGTTCTCGGAATTCAGCTGAAGTTTAAAAATGCTTCGGAACTCTTCCATTGTTCTCGGAATTCTGATGAAGTTTAAAAATGCTTCGGAACTCTTCCTTTTTACTCGGAATTCCGCTGACGATTAACAATGCTTCGGAACTCTTCCATTGTTCTCGGAATTCTGCTGAAGTTTAAAAATGCTTCGGAACTCTTCAATTGTTCTCGGAATTCTGCTGACATTTAAAAATGCTTCGGAACTCTTCCATTGTTCTCGGAAATCTGCTGAAGTTCAAAAATGCTTCGGAACTCTTCCATTGTTCTCGGAAATCTGCTGAAGTTTAAAATGCTTTGGAACTTTTCCATTGTTCTCGGAATTCTGTTGACGTTTAAAAATGCTTCGGAATTCTTCCATTGTTCTCGGAATTCCGCTGCCATTTAAAAATGCTTCGGAACTCTTCCATTGTTCTCTGAATTCGGCTGACGTTTAAAAATGCTTCGGAACTCTTCCATTGTTCTCGCAATTCCGCTGAAGTTTAAAAATGCTCCGGGACTCTTCCATTCTTCTCGGAATTCTGCTGAAGTTTAAAAATGCTTCGGAATTCTTCCATTGTTCCCGGAATTCAGCTGAAGTTTAAACATGCTTCGGAACTCTTCCTTTGTACTCGGAATTCCGTTGACGATTAACAATGCTTCGTAACTCTTCCATTGTTCTCGGAAATCTGCTGAAGTTTAAAATGCTTTGGAACTTTTCCATTGTTCTCGGAATTCTGTTGATGTTTAAAAATGCTTCGGAATTCTTCCATTGTTCTCGGAATTCCGCTGCCATTTAAAAATGCTTCGGAACTCTTCCATTGTTCTCTGAATTCGGCTGACGTTTAAAAATGCTTCGGAACTCTTCCATTGTTCTCGCAATTCCGCTGAAGTTTAAAAATGCTCCAGGACTCTTCCATTCTTTTCAGGATTCTGCTGAAGTTTAAAAATTCTTCGGAATTCTTCCATTGTTCTCGGAATTCCGCTGAAGTTTAAAAATGCTTCGGAATTCTTCCATTGTTCCCGGAATTCAGCTGAAGTTTAAAAATGCTTCGGAACTCTTCCTTTGTTCTCGGAATTCCGCTGACGTTTAAAAATGCTTCGGAACTCTTGCATTGTTCTAGGAATTCCGCTGACGTTAAAAAATGCTTCGGAACGCTTCCATTGTTCTCAGAATTCTGCTAAAGTTTAAAAATGCTCGGAACTCTTCCATTGTTCTCGGAATTCCGCTGACGTTTAAAAATGCTTTGGAACTCTTACATTGTTCTCGGAATTCCGTTGACATTTAAAAGTGCTTCGGAACTCTTCAATTGTTCTCGGAATTCCGCTGAAGTCTAAATATGCTTCAGAACTCTTCCATTGTTCCCGGAATTCCGCTGAAGTTTAAAAATGCTTCGGAACTCTTCCTTTGTTCTCGGAATTCCGCTGCAGTTTAAAAATGCTCCGGAACTCTTCCATTGTACTCGGAATTCTGCTGAAGTTTAAAATGCTTCGGAAATCTTCCTTTGTTCTCGGAATTCCGCTGAAGTTTAAAAATGCTTCGGAATTCTTCCATTGTTCTCGGAATTCTGCTGAAATTTAAAAATGCTTCGGAACTCTTCCATTGTTCTCGGAATTCTGATGAAGTTTAAAAATGCTTCGGAACTCTTCCTTTGTACTCGGAATTCCGTTGACGATTAACAATGCTTCGGAACTCTTCCATTGCTCCCGGAATTCAGCTGAAGTTTAAAAATGCTTCGGAACTCTTCCATTGTACTCGGAATTCTGATGAAGTTTAAAAATGCTTCGGAACTCTTCCTTTGTACTCGGAATTCCGCTGACGATTAACAATGCTTCGGAACGCTTCCATTGTTCTCGGAATTCTGCTGAAGTTTAAAAATGCTTCGGAACTCTTCAATTGTTCTCGGAATTCTGCTGACATTTAAAAATGCTTCGGAACTCTTCCATTGTTCTCGGAAATCTGCTGAAGTTTAAAATGCTTTGGAAATTTTCCATTGTTCTCGGAATTCTGTTGACGTTTAAAAATGCTTCGGAATTCTTCCATTGTTCTCGGAATTCTGCTGCCATTTAAAAATGCTTCGGAACTCTTCCATTGTTCTCGGAATTCGGCTGACGTTTAAAAATGCTTCGTAACTCTTCCATTGTTCTCGCAATTCCGCTGAAGTTTAAAAATGCTCCGGGACTCTTCCATTCTTCTGGGAATTCTGCTGAAGTTTAAAAATTCTTCGGAATTCTTCCATTGATCTCGGAATTCCGCTGAAGTTTAAAAATGCTTCGGAATTCTTCCATTGTTCCCGGAATTCAGCTGAAGTTTAAAAATGCTTCAGAACTCTTCCTTTGTTCTCGGAATTCCGCTGATTTTTAAAAATGCTTCGGAACTCTTCCATTGTTCTCGTAATTCTGCTGAAGTTTAAAAATGCTTCGGATCTCTTCCATAGCTTCCGGAATTCCACTGAAGTTTAAAAATGCTTCGGAACTCTTCCATTGTTCTTGGAATTCCGCTGAAGTTTAAAAATCCTTCGGAACTCTTCCATTGTTCTCGGAATTCGGATGACGTTTAAAAATGCTTCGGAACTCTTCCATTGTTTTCGGAATTACGCTGACGTTTAAAATTGCTTCGGAACTCTTCCATTGTTCTCGGAAATCCGTTGACATTTAAAAATAATTCGGAACTCTTCAATTGTTCTCGGAATTCTGCTGACATTTAAAAATGATTCAAAACTCTTCCATTGTTCTTGGAATTCTGCTGGAGTTTAAAAATGCTTCGGAACTCTTCCATTGTTCGCGGAATACCGCTGAAGTTTAAAAATGCTTCGGAACTCTTCCATTGTTCTCGGAAATCTGCTGAAGTTTAAAATGCTTTGGAACTTTTCCATTGTTCTCGGAATTCCGCTGAAGTTTAAAAATGCTTCGGAATTCTTCCATTGTTCTCGGAATTCCGATGAAGTTTAAAAATGCTTTGGAATTCTTCCATTGTTCCCAAAATTCAGCTGAAGTTTAAAAATGCTTCGGAACTCTTCCTTTATTCTCGGAATTCTGCTGATCTTTAAAAATGCTTCGGAACTCTTCCATTGTTCTCAGAATTCTGCTAAAGTTTAAAAATGCTCGGAACTCTTGCATTGTTCTCTGAATTCGGCTGACGTTTAAAAATGCTTCGGAACTGTTCCATTGTTCTCGGAATTCCGCTGAAGTTTAAAAATGTTCCGGGACTCTTCCATTCTTCTCGGAATTCTACTGAAGTTTAAAAATTCTTCGGAATTCTTCCATTGTTCTCGAAATTCCGCTGAAGTTTAAAAATGCTTCGGAATTCTTCCATTGTTCTCAGAATTGCGCTGACGTTTAAAAATGCTTCGGAAATCTTCCATTGTTCTCGGAATTCCGCTGACGTTTAAAAATGCTTTGGAACTCTTACATTGTTCTCGGAATTCCGTTGACGTTTAAAAGTGCTTCGGAACTCTTCAATTGTTCTCGGAAATCCGCTGAAGTCTAAATATGCTTCAGAACTCTTCCATTGTTCCCGGAATTCCGCTGAAGTTTAAAAATGCTTCGGAACTCTTCCTTTGTTCTCGGAATTCCGCTGCAGTTTAAAAATGCTCCGGAACTCTTCCATTGTACTCGGAATTCTGCTGAAGTGTAAAAAGTCTTCAGAACTCTTCCATTGTTCTCGGAATTCCGCTGAAGTTTAAAAATGCTTCGGAATTCTTCCATTGTTCCCGGAATTCAGCTGAAGTTTAAAATGCTTTGGAAATCTTCCTTTGTTCTCGGAATTCCGCTGAAGTTTAAAAATGCTTCAGAACTCTTCCATTGTTCTCGGAATTCTGCTGAAATTTAAAAATGCTTCGGAACTCTTCCATTGTTCTCGGAATTCTGATGAAGTTTAAAAATGCTTCGGAACTCTTCCTTTGTACTCGGAATTCCGCTGACGATTAACAATGCTTCGGAACTCTTCCATTGCTCCCGGAATTCAGCTGAAGTTTAAAAATGCTTCGGAACTTTTCCGATGTCCTCGGAATTCTGTTGAAGTTTAAAAATGCTTCGGAACTCTTCCATTTTTCCCTGAATTACGCTGAAGTTCAAAATGTTTTGTAACTCTTCCATTGTTAGCGGAATTCTGCTGACGTTTAAAAATGCTTCAGAACTCTTCCATTGATCTCGGAATTGCACTGACGTTTAAAAATGCTTCGGAACTCTTCAATTGTTCTCGGAATTCTGCTGACATTTAAAAATGCTTCGGAACTCTTGCATTGTTCTCAGAATTCCGCTGACATTTAAAAATGCTTCGGAACTCTTCCATTGTTCACGGAATTCTGCTGAAGTTTAAAAATGCTTCGGAACTCTTCCGATGTTCTCGGAATTCTGCTGAAGTTTAAAAATGCTTCGGAACTCTTCATTTGTTCTCGGAATTCCGCTGAAGTTTAAAAATGCTTCGGAACTCTTCCATTTTTCCCTGAATTACGCTGAAGCTAAAAATGTTTCGTAACTCTTCCATTGCTAGCGGAATTATGCTGACGTTTAAAAATGCTTCTGAACTCTTCCATTGTTGTCGGAATTCTGCTGAAGTTTAAAAATGCTTCGGAACTCTTCCATTGTTCTCGGAATTCTGCTGAAGTTTAAAAATGCTTCGGAACTCTTCCATTGATTTCTGAATTCGGCTGAAGTTTAAAAATTCTTCGGAATTCTTCCACTGTTCTCGGATTTCCGCTGAAGTTTAAAAATGCTTAGGAATTCTTCCATTGTTCCTGGAATACAGCTGAAGTTTAAAAATGCTTCGGAACTATTACTTTGCTCTCAAAATTCCGCTGACGTTTAAAAATGCTTCGGAACTCTTCGATTGTTCTAGGAATTCCGCTGAAGTTTAAAAATGCTTCAGAACTCTTCCATTGTTTTCGGAATTCTGCTAAAATTTAAAAATGCTTCAGAACTCTTCCATTGTTCTCGGAATTCCGGTGAAGTTTAAAAATGCTTCAGAACTCTTCCTTTGTTCTCGGAATTCCGCTGACATTTAAAAATGCTTTGGAACTCTTCCATTGTTACCGGAATTCAGCTGAAGTTTAAAAATGCTTTGGAACTCTTCCATTGTTCTGGAAATTCCGCTGACGTTTAAAACTGCTTCGGAATTCTTCCATTGTCCTGGGAATTCCACTGAAGTTTAAAAATGCTTCAGAACTCTTCCATTTTTACAGGAATAACGCTGAAGTTTAAAAATGCTTCGGAACTCTTCCATTGTTCTCTGAATTCGGCTGACGTTTAAAAATGCTTCGGAACTCTTCCATTGTTCTCGGAATTCCGCTGTTGTTTAAAAATGCTCCAGGACTCTTCCATTCTTCTCGGAATTCTACTGAAGTTTAAAAATTCTTCGGAATTCTTCCATTGTTCTCGGAATTCCGCTGAAGTTTAAAAATGCTTCGGAATTCTTCCATTGTTCCCGGAATTCAGCTGAAGTTTAAAAATGCTTCGGAACTCTTCCTTTGTTCTCGGAATTCCGCTGATGTTTAAAAATGCTTCGGAACTCTTCCATTGTTCTCAGAATTCTGCTAAAGTTTAAAAATGCTCGGAACTCTTCCATTGTTCTCTGAATTTGGCTGACGTTTAAAAATGCTTCGGAACTCTTCCATTGTTCTCAGAATTCCGCTGAAGTTTAAAAATGCTCCGGAACTCTTCCATTCTTCTCGGAATTCTGCTGAAGTTTAAAAATTCTTCGGAATTCTTCCATTGTTCTCGGAATTCCGCTGAAGTTTAAAAATGCTTCGGAATTCTTCCATTGTTCCCGAAATTCAGCTGATGTTTAAAAATGCTTCGGAACTCTTCCTTTGTTCTCGGAATTCTGCTGATGTTTAAAAATGCTTCGGAACTCTTCCATTGTTCTCGGAATTCCGCTGAAGTTTAAAAATGCTTCGGAACGCTTCTATTGTTCTCAGAATTCTGCTAAAGTTTAAAAATGCTCGGAACTCTTCCATTGTTCTCAGAATTCCGCTGACATTTAAAAATGCTTTGGAACTCTGACATTGTTCTCGGAATTCCTTTGACGTTTAAAAGTGCTTCGGAACTCTTCAATTGTTCTCGGAATTCCGCTGAAGTCTAAATATGCTTCGGAACTCTTCCATTGTACTCGGAATTCTGCTGAAGTTTAAAAAGTCTTCAGAACTCTTCCATTGTTCTCGGAATTCCACTGAAGTTTAAAAATGCTTCGGAATTCTTCCATTGTTCCCGGAATTCAGCTGAAGTTTAAAATGCTTTGGAAATCTTCCTTTGTTCTCGGAATTACGCTGAAGTTTAAAAATGCTTCGGAACTCTTCCATTGTTCTCGGAATTCTGCTGAAATTTAAAAATCCTTCGGAACTCTTCCATCGTTCTCGGAATTCAGCTGAAGGTTAAAAATGCTTCCGAACTCTTCCATTGCTCCCGGAATTCAGCTGAAGTTTAAAAATGCTTCGGAACTTTTCCAATGTCCTCGGAATTCTGTTGAAGTTTAAAAATGCTTCGGAACTCTTCCATTTTTCCCTGAATTACACTGAAGTTCAAAATGTTTCGTAACTCTTCCATTGTTATCGGAATTCTGCTGACGTTTAAAAATACTTCAGAACTCTTCCATTGTTCTCGGAATTGCACTGACGTTTAAAAATGCTTCGGAACTCTTCAATTGTTCTCAGAATTCCGCTGACATTTAAAAATGCTTCGGAACTCTTCCATTGTTCACGGAATTCCGCTGAAGTTTAAAAATGCTTCGGAACTCTTCCGATGTTCTCGGAATTCTGCTCAAGTTTAAAAATGCTTCGGAACTCTTCATTTCTTCTCGGAATTCCGCTGAAGTTTAAAAATGCTTCGGAACTCTTCCATTTTTCCCTGAATTACGCTGAAGTTAAAAATGTTTCGTAACTCTTCCATTGTTAGCGGAATTCTGCTGACGTTTAAAAATGCTTCGGAACTCTTCCATTGTTCTCGGAATTCTGCTGAAGTTTAAAAATGCTTCGGAACTCTTCCATTGTTTTCTGAATTCGGCTGAAGTTTAAAAATTCTTCGGAATTCTTCCATTGTTCTCGGAATTCTGCTGAAGTTTAAAAATGCTTAGGAATTCTTCCATTGTTCCTGGAATACAGCGGAAGTTTAAAAATGCTTCGGAACTCTTCCTTTGTTCTCGAAATTCCGCTGACGTTTAAAAATGCTTCGGAACTCTTCCATTGTTCTAGGAATTCCGCTGAAGTTTAAAAATGCTTCAGAACTCTTCCATTGTTCTCTGAATTCCGGTGAAGTTTAAAAATGCTTCAGAACTCTACCTTTGTTCTCGGAATTCCGCTGACATTTAAAACTGCTTCGGAATTCTTCCATTGTCCTGGGAATTCCACTGAAGTTTAAAAATGCTTCGGAACTCTTCCATTTTTACCGGAATAACGCTGAAGTTTAAAAATGCTTCGGAACTCTTCCATTGTTCTCGGAATTCCGCTGAAGTTTAAAAATGCTTCGGAACTCTTCATTTGTTCTCGTAATTCTGCTGACATTTAAAAATGCTTCAAAACTCTTCCATTGTTCTTGGAATTCTGCTGGAGTTTAAAAATGCTTCGGAACTCTTCCATTGTTCCCGGAATTCCGCTGAAGTTTAAAAATGCTTCGGAACTCTTCCATTTTTACAGGAATAAAGCTGAAGTTCAAAAATGCTTCGGAACTCTTCCATTGTTCTCTGAATTCGGCTGACGTTTAAAAATGCTTTGGAACCCTTCCATTGTTCTCGGAATTCCTCTGGAGTTTAAAAATGCTCCGGGACTCTTCCATTCTTCTCGGAATTCTGCTGAAGTTTAAAATTTCTTCGGAACTCTTCCATTGTTCTCGTAATTCTGCTGAAGTTTAAAAATGCTTCGGATCTCTTCCATAGTTTCCGGAATTCGACTGAAGTTTAAAAATGCTTCGGAACTCTTCCATTGTTCTCGGAATTCCGCTGAAGTTTAAAAATCCTTCGGAACTCTTCCATTGTTCTCGGAATTCGGTTGACGTTTAAAAATGCTTTGGAACTCTTCCATTGTTTTCGGAATTACGCTGACGTTTAAAAATGCTTCGGAACTCTTCCATTGTTCTCGGAAATCCGTTGACATTTAAAAATGCTTCGGAACTCTTCAATTGTTCTCGGAATTCTGCTGACATTTAAAAATGCTTCGGAACTCTTCCATTGTTCCCGGAATTCTGCTAAAGTTTAAAAATGCTTCGGAACTCTTCCATTGTTCTCGGAAATCTGCTGTAGTTTAAAATGCTTTGGAACTTTTCCATTGTTCTCGGAATTCTGTTGACGTTTAAAAATGCTTCGGAATTCTTCCATTGTTCTCAGAATTCCGCTGCCATTTAAAAATGCTTCGGAACTCTTCAATTGTTCTCTGAATTCGGCTGACGTTTAAAAATGCTTCGGAACTCTTCCATTGTTCTCGGAATTCCGCTGATGTTTAAAAATGCTCCGGGACTCTTCCATTCTTCTCGGAATTCTGCTGAAGTTTAAAAATTCTTCGGAATTCTTCCATTGTTCTCGGAATTCTGCTGAAGTTTAAAAATGCTTCGGAATCCTTCCATTGTTCTCGGTATTCCGCTGACGTTTAAAAATGCTTTGGAACTCTTACATTGTTCTCGGAATTCCGTTGACGTTTAAAAGTGCTTCGGAACTCTTCAATTGTTCTCGGAATTCTGCTGAAGTCTAAATATGCTTCGGAACTCTTCCATTGTTCCCGGAATACCGCTCAAGTTTAAAAATGCTTCGGAACTCTTCCTTTGTTCTCGGAATTCCGCTGCAGTTTAAAAATGCTTCGGAAATCTTCCATTGTACTCGGAATTCTGCTGAAGTTTAAAAAGTCTTCAGAACTCTTCCATTGTTCTCGGAATTCTGCTGAAGTTTAAAAATGCTTCGGAATTCTTCCATTGTTCCCGGAATTCAGCTGAAGTTTAAAATGCTTCGGAAATCTACCTTTGTTCTCAGAATTCCGCTGAAATTTAAAAATGCTTCGGAACTCTTCCGTTGTTTCCGGAATTCCGCTGAAGTTTAAAAATGCTTCAGAACTCTTCAATTGTTCTCGGAATTCCGTTGACGTTTAAAAATGCTTCGGAACTCTTGAATTGTTCTCGGAATTCTACGGACATTTAAAAATGCATCGGAAATCTTCCATTGTTCTCTGAATTCGGCTGACGTTTAAAAATGCTTCAGAACTCCTCCATTTTTCTCGGAATTCCGCTGAAGTTTAAAAATGCTCCGGGGCTCTTCCATTGTTCTCGGAATTCTGCTGAAGTTTAAAAATTCTTCGGAATTCTTCCATTGTTCTCGGAATTCCGCTGAAGTTTAAAAATGTTTCGGAATTCTTCCATTGTGCTCGGAATTATGCTGAAGTTTAAAAATTCTTCAGAACTCTTCCATTGTTCTCGGAATTCTGATGAAGTTTAAAAATGCTTCGGAACTCTTCGTTTGTAATCGGAATTCCGCTGACGTTTAAAAATGCTTCGGAACTCTTCCATTGTTCTCGTAATTCTGCTGAAGTTTAAAAATGCTTCGGATCTCTTCCATAGTTTCCGGAATTCCACTGAAGTTTAAAAATGCTTCAGAACTCTTCCATTGTTCTCAAAATTCCGCTGAAGTTTAAAAATCCTTCGGAACTCTTCCATTGTTCTCAGAATTCGGTTGACGTTTAAAAATGCTTCGGAACTCTTCCATTGTTTTCGGAATTACGCTGACGTTTAAAAATTCTTCGGAACTCTTCCATTGTTCTCGGAAATCCGTTGACATTTAAAAATGCTTCGGAACTCTTCGATTGTTCTCGGAATTCTGCTGACATTTAAAAATGCTTCAAAACTCTTCCATTGTTCTTGGAATTCTGCTGGAGTCTAAAAATGTTTCGGAACTCTTCCATTGTTCCTGGAATTCCGCTGAAGTTTAAAAATGCTTCGGAACTCTTCCATTGTTCTCAGAAATCTGCTGAAGTTTAAAATGCTTTGGAACTTTTCCATTGTTCTCGAAATTCTGTTGACGTTTAAAAATGCTTCGGAATTCTTCCAGTGTTCTCGGAATTCCACTGCCATTTAAAAATGCTTCGGAACTCTTCCATTGTTTTCTGAATTCAGGTGACGTTTAAAAATGCTTCGGAACTCTTGCATTGTTCTCGGAATTCCGCTGAAGTTTAAAAATGCTCCGGGACTCTTCCATTCTTCTCGGAATTCTGCTGAAGTTTAAAAATTCTTCGGAATTCTTCCATTGTTCTCGGAATTCCGCTGAAGTTTAAAAATGCTTCGGAACTCTTCCTTTGTTCTCGGAATTACGCTGATGTTTAAAAATGCTTCGGAACTCTTCCATTGTTCTCGGAATTCCGCTGAAGTTTAAAAATGCTTCGGAACTCTTCCATTGTTCTCAGAATTCTGCTAAAGTTTAAAAATGCTCGGAACTCTTCCATTGTTCTCAGAATTGCGCTGACGTTTAAAAATGCTTCGGAAATCTTCCATTGTTCTCGGAATTCCGCTGACGTTTAAAAATGCTTCGGAACTCTTCCTTTGTTCTCGGAATTGCGCTGCAGTTTAAAAATGCTCCGAAACTCTTCCATTGTACTCGGAATTCTGCTGAAGTCTAAAAAGTCTTCAGAACTCTTCCATTGTTCTCGGAATTCCGCTGAAGTTTAAAAATGCTTCGGAATTCTTCCATTGTTCCCGGAATTCAGCTGACGTTTAAAATGCTTCGGAAATCTTCCTTTGTTCTCGGAATTCTGCTGAAGTTTAAAAATGCTTCGGAACTCTTCCTTTGTACTCGGAATTCCGCTGACGATTAACAATGCTTCGGAACTCTCCCATTGCTCCCGGAATTCAGCTGAAGTTTAAAAATGCTTCGGAACTTTTCCGATGTCCTCGGAATTCTGTTGAAGTTTAAAAATGCTTCGGAACTCTTCCATTTTTGCCTGAATTACACTGAAGTTCAAAATGTTTCGTAACTTCCATTGTTAGCGGAATTCTGCTGACGTTTAAAAATGCTTCAGACCTCTTCCATTGTTCTCGGAATTGCACTGACGTTTAAAAATGCTTCGGAACTCTTCAATTGTTCTCGGAATTCTGCTGACATTTAAAAATGCTTCAGAACTCTTCCATTGTTCTCAGAATTCCGCTGATATTTAAAAATGCTTCGGAACTCTTCCATTGTTCACGGAATTCCACTGAAGTTTAAAAATGCTTCGGAACTCTTCCTTTGTTCTCGAAATTCCGCTGACGTTTAAAAATGCTTCGGAACTCTTCCATTGTTCTAGGAATTCCGCTGAAGTTTAAAAATGCTTCAGAACTCTTCCATTGTTCTCGGAATTCTGCTGAAATTTAAAAATGCATCGGAACTCTTCCATTGTTCTCGGAATTCCGGTGAAGTGTAAAAATGCTTTAGAACTCTTCCTTTGTTCTCGGAATTCAGCTGACATTTAAAAATGCTTTGGAACTCTTCCATTGTTACCGGAATTCAGCTGAAGTTTAAAAATGCTTCGGAACTCTACCATTTTTCCCTGAATTACGCTGAAGCTAAAAATGTTTCGTAACTCTTCCATTGTTAGCGGAATTCTGCTGACGTTTAAAAATGCTTCGGAACTCTTCCATTGTTCTCGGAATTCTGCTGAAGTTTAAAAATGCTTCGGAACTCTTCCATTGTTCTCGGAATTCTGCTGAAGTTTAAAAATACTTCGGTACTCTTCCATTGTTCTCGGAATTCTGCTGAAGTTTAAAAGTGCTTCGGAACTCTTCCATTGTTTTCTGAATTCGGCTGAAGTTTAAAAATTCTTTGGAATTCTTCCATTGTTCTCGGAATTCCGCTGAAGTTTAAAAATGCTTAGGAACTCTTCCATTGTTCCTGGAAAACAGCTGAAGTTTAAAAATGCTTCGGAACTCTTCCTCTGTTCTCAAAATTCTGCTGACATTTAAAAATGCTTCGGAACTCTTCCATTGTTCTAGGAATTCCGCTGAAGTTTAAAAATGCTTCAGAACTCTTCCATTGTTCTCGGAATTCTGCTGAAATTTAAAAATGCTTCGGAACTCTTCCATTGTTCTGGGAATTCCGGTGAAGTTTAAAAATGCTTCAGAGCTCTTACTTTGTTCTCGGAATTCCGCTGACATTTAAGAATGCTTTGGAACTCTTCCATTGTTACCGGAATTCAGCTGAAGTTTAAAAATGCATCGGAACTCTTCCATTGTTCTCGGAATTCTGCTGAAGTTTAAAAATGCTTTGGAACTCTTCCATTGTTCTCGGAATTCCACTGAAGTTTAAAAATGCTTCGGAATTCTTCCATTGTTCCCGGAATTCAGCTGAAGTTTAAAATGCTTCGGAAATCTTCCATTGTTCTCGGAATTCTGCTGAAATTTAAAAATGCTTCGGAACTCTTCCATTGTTCTCGGAATTCTGATGAAGTTTAAAAATGCTTCGGAACTCTTCCTTTGTACTCGGAATTCCGCTGACGATTAACAATGCTTCGAAACTCTTCCATTGCTCCCGGAATTCAACTGAAGTCTAAAAAAGGCTTCGGAACTTTTCCGATGTCCTCGGAATTCTGTTGAAGTTTAAAAATGCTTCGGAACTCTTCCATTTTTGCCTGAATTACACTGAAGTTCAAAATGTTTCGTAACTCTTCCATTGTTAGCGAAATTCTGCTGACGTTTAAAAATGCTTCGGAACTCTTCCATTGTTCTCAGAATTCCCCTGACATTTAAAAATGCTTCGGAACTCTTCCGATGTTCTCGGAATTCTGCTGAAGTTTAAAAATGCTTCGGAACTCTTCAATTGTTCTCGGAATTCCGCTGAAGTTTAAAAATGCTTCGGAACTCTTCCATTTTTCCCTGAATTACGCTGAAGCTAAAAATGTTGCGTAACTCTTCCATTGCTAGCGGAATTCTGCTGACGTTTAAAAATGCTTCGGAACTCTTCCATTGTTCTCGGAATTCTGCTGAAGTTTAAAAATGCTTCGGAACTCTTCCATTGTTCTCGGAATTCTGCTGAAGTTTAAAAATGCTTCGGAACTCTTCCATTGTTTTCTGAATTCGGCTGAAGTTTAAAAATTCTTCGGAATTCTTCCATTGTTCTCGGAATTCCGCTGAAGTTTAAAAATGCTTAGGAATTCTTCCATTGTTCCCGGAATACAGCTGAAGTTTAAAAATGCTTCGGAACTCTTCCTTTGTTCTCGAAATTCCGCTGATGTTTAAAAATGCTTCGGAACTCTTCCATTGTTCTCGTAATTCTGCTGAAGTTTAAAAATGCTTCGGATCTCTTCCATAGCTTCGGGAATTCCACTGAAGTTTAAAAATGCTTCGGAACTCTTCCATTGTTCTTGGAATTCCGCTGAAGTTTAAAAATCCTTCGGAACTCTTCCATTGTTCTCGGAATTCGGTTGACGTTTAAAAATGCTTCGGAACTCTTCCATTGTTTTCGGAATTACGCTGACGTTTAAAAATGCTTCGGAACTCTTCCATTCTTCTCGGAAATCCGTTGACATTTAAAAATAATTCGGAACTCTTCAATTGTTCTCGGAATTCTGCTGACATTTAAAAATGATTCAAAACTCTTCCATTGTTTTTGGAATTCTGCTGGAGTTTAAAAATGCTTCGGAACTCTTCCATTGTTCCCGGAATACCGCTGAAGTTTAAAAATGCTTCGGAACTCTTCCATTGTTCTCGGAAATCTGCTGAAGTTTAAAATGCTTTGGTACTTTTCCATTGTTCTCGGAATTCCGCTGAAGTTTAAAAATGCTTCGGAATTCTTCCATTGTTCTCGGAATTCCGATGAAGTTTAAAAATGCTTCGGAATTCTTCCATTGTTCCCAAAATTCAGCTGAAGTTTAAAAATGCTTCGGAACTCTTCCTTTATTCTCGGAATTCCGCTGATGTTTAAAAACGCTTCGGAACTCTTCCATTGTTCTCAGAATTCTGCTAAAGTTTAAACATGCTCGGAACTCTTGCATTGTTCTCTGAATTCGGCTGACGTTTAAAAATGCTTCGGAACTCTTCCATTGTTCTCGGAATTCTGCAGAAGTTTAAAAATGCTTCGGAACGCTTCCATTGTTCTCAGAATTCTGCTAAAGTTTAAAAATGCTCGGAACTCTTCCATTGTTCTCAGAATTGCGCTGACGTTTAAAAATGCTTCGGAAATCTTCCATTGTTCTCGGAATTCCGCTGACGTTTAAAAATGCTTTGGAACTCTTACATTGTTCTCGGAATTCCGTTGACGTTTAAAAGTGCTTCGGAACTCTTCAATTGTTCTCGGAAATCCGCTGAAGTCTAAATATGCTTCAGAACTCTTCCATTGTTCCCGGAATTCTGCTGAAGTTTAAAAATGCTTCGGAACTCTTCCCTTGTTCTTGGAATTCCGCTGCAGTTTAAAAATGCTCCGGAACTCTTCCATTGTACTCGGAATTCTGCTGAAGTGTAAAAAGTCTTCAGAACTCTTCCATTGTTCTCGGAATTCCGCTGAAGTTTAAAAATGCTTCGGAATTCTTCCTTTGTTCCCGGAATTCAGCTGAAGTTTAAAATGCTTTGGAAATCTTCCTTTGTTCTCGGAATTCCGCTGACGTTTAAAAATGCTTCAGAACTCTTCCATTGTTCTCGGAATTCTGATGAAGTTTAAAAATGCTTCGGAACTCTTCCTTTGTACTCGGAATTCCGCTGACGATTAACAATGCTTCGGAAATCTTCCATTGCTCCCGGAATTCAGCTGAAGTTTAAAAATGCTTCGGAACTTTTCCGATGTCCTCGGAATTCTGCTGACGTTTAAAAATGCTTCAGAACTCTTCCATTGATCTCGGAATTGCACTGACGTTTAAAAATGCTTCGGAACTCTTCAATTGTTCTCGGAATTCTGCTGACATTTAAAAATGCTTCGGAACTCTTCCATTGTTCACGGAATTCCGCTGACATTTAAAAATGCTTCGGAACTCTTCCATTGTTCACGGAATTCTGCTGAAGTTTAAAAATGCTTCGGAACTCTTCCGATGTTCTCGGAATTCTGCTGAAGTTTAAAAATGCTTCGGAACTCTTCATTTGTTCTCGGAATTCCGCTGAAGTTTAAAAATGCTTCAGAACTCTTCCATTTTTCCCTGAATTACGCTGAAGCTAAAAATGTTTCGTAACTCTTCCATTGTTAGCGGAATTCTGCTGACGTTTAAAAATGCTTCGGAACTCTTCCATTGTTCTCGGAATTCTGCTGAGGTTTAAAAATGCTTCGGAACTCTTCCATTGTTCTCGGAATTCTGCTGAAGTTTAAAAATGCTTCGGAACTCTTCCATTGTTCTCGGAATTCTGCTGAAGTTTAAAAATGCTTCGGAATTCTTCCATTGTTCTCGGAATTCCGATGAAGTTTAAAAATGCTTCGGAATTCTTCCATTGTTCCCAAAATTCAGCTGAAGTTTAAAAATGCTTCGGAACTCTTCCTTTAT
Organism: Phyllobates terribilis; assembly: GCF_046119375.1. NCBI lineage: Eukaryota > Metazoa > Chordata > Amphibia > Anura > Dendrobatidae > Phyllobates > Phyllobates terribilis. Next base: position 68,603,755 of record NW_027362769.1, read on the forward strand.
TCTCGGAATTCCGCTGATGTTTAAAAATGCTTCGGAACTCTTCCATTGTTCTCAGAATTCTGCTAAAGTTTAAAAATGCTCGGAACTCTTGCATTGTTCTCTGAATTCGGCTGACGTTTAAAAATGCTTCGGAACTGTTCCATTGTTCTCGGAATTCCGCTGAAGTTTAAAAATGTTCCGGGACTCTTCCATTCTTCTCGGAATTCTGCTGAAGTTTAAAAATTCTTCGGAATTCTTCCATTGTTCTCGATATTCCGCTGAAGTTTAAAAATGCTTCAGAATTCTTCCATTGTTCCCGGAATTCAGCTGAAGTTTAAAAATGCTTCGGAACTCTTCCTTTGTTCTCGGAATTTCGCTGATGTTTAAAAATGTTTCGGAACTCTTCCATTGTTCTCGGAATTCTGCAGAAGTTTAAAAATGCTTCGGAACGCTTCCATTGTTCTCAGAATTCTGCTAAAGTTTAAAAATGCTCGGAACTCTTCCATTGTTCTCAGAATTGCGCTGACGTTTAAAAATGCTTCGGAAATCTTCCATTGTTCTCGGAATTCCGCTGACGTTTAAAAATGCTTTGGAACTCTTACATTGTTCTCGGAATTCCGTTGACGTTTAAAAGTGCTTCGGAACTCTTCAATTGTTCTCGTTAATCCGCTGAAGTCTAAATATGCTTCAGAACTCTTCCATTGTTCCCGGAATTCCGCTGAAGTTTAAAAATGCTTCGGAACTCTTCCTTTGTTCTCGGAATTCCGCTGAAGCTTAAAAATGCTTCGGAACTCTTCCATTGTTCTCGGAATTCTGCTGAAGTTTAAAAATGCTTTGGAACTCTTCCATTGTTCTCGGAATTCCACTGAAGTTTAAAAATGCTTCGGAATTCTTCCATTGTTCCCGGAATTCAGCTGAAGTTTAAAATGCTGCGGAAATCTTCCTTTGTTCTTGGAATTCCGCTGAAGGTTAAAAATGCTTCGGAACTCTTCCATTGTTCTCGGAATTCTGCTGAAATTTAAAAATGCTTCGGAACTCTTCCATTGTTCTCGGAATTCTGATGAAGTTTAAAAATGCTTCGGAACTCTTCCTTTGTACTCGGAATTCCGCTGACGATTAACAATGCTTCGAAACTCTTCCATTGCTCCCGGAATTCAGCTGAAGTCTAAAAATGCTTCGGAACTTTTCCGATGTCCTCACAATTCTGTTGAAGTTTAAAAATGCTTCGGAACTCTTCCATTTTTGCCTGAATTACACTGAAGTTCAAAATGTTTCGTAACTCTTCCATTGTTAGCGGAATTCTGCTGACGTTTAAAAATGCTTCAGAACTCTTCCATTGTTCTCGTAATTGCACTGACGTTTAAAAATGCTTCGGAACTCTTCAATTGTTCTCAGAATTCTGCTGACATTTAAAAATGCTTCGGAACTCTTCCATTGTTCTCAGAATTCCGCTGACATTTAAAAATGCTTCGGAACTCTTCCGATGTTCTCGGAATTCTGCTGAAGTTTAAAAATGCTTCGGAAATCTTCCTTTGTTCTCGGAATTCCGCTGAAGGTTAAAAATGCTTCGGAACTCTTCCATTGTTCTCGGAATTCTGCTGAAATTTAAAAATGCTTCGGAACTCTTCCATTGTTCTCGGAATTCTGATGAAGTTTAAAAATGCTTCGGAACTCTTCCTTTGTACTCGGAATTCCGCTGACGATTAACAATGCTTCGAAACTCTTCCATTGCTCCCGGAATTCAGCTGAAGTCTAAAAATGCTTCGGAACTTTTCCGATGTCCTCACAATTCTGTTGAAGTTTAAAAATGCTTCGGAACTCTTCCATTTTTGCCTGAATTACACTGAAGTTCAAAATGTTTCGTAACTCTTCCATTGTTAGCGGAATTCTGCTGACGTTTAAAAATGCTTCAGAACTCTTCCATTGTTCTCGTAATTGCACTGACGTTTAAAAATGCTTCGGAACTCTTCAATTGTTCTCAGAATTCTGCTGACATTTAAAAATGCTTCGGAACTCTTCCATTGTTCTCAGAATTCCGCTGACATTTAAAAATGCTTCGGAACTCTTCCGATGTTCTCGGAATTCTGCTGAAGTTTAAAAATGCTTCGGAACTCTTCAATTGTTCTCGGAATTCCGCTGAAGTTTAAAAATGCTTCGGAACTCTTCCATTGTTCTCGTAATTCTGCTGAAGTTTAAAAATGCTTCGGATCCCTTCCATAGCTTCCGGAATTCCACTGAAGTTTAAAAATGCTTCGGAACTCTTCCATTGTTCTTGGAATTCCACTGAAGTTTAAAAATCCTTCGGAACTCTTCCATTGTTCTCGGAATTCGGTTGACGTTTAAAAATGCTTCGGAACTCTTCCATTGTTTTCGGAATTACGCTGACGTTTAAAAATGCTTCAGAACTCTTCCATTGTTCTCGGAAATCCGTTGACATTTAAAAATAATTCGGAACTCTTCAATTGTTCTCGGAATTCTGCTGACATTTAAAAATGATTCAAAACTCTTCCATTGTTCTTGGAATTCTGCTGGAGTTTAAAAATGCTTCGGAACTCTTCCATTGTTCCCGGAATACCGCTGAAGTTTAAAAATGCTTCGGAACTCTTCCATTGTTCTCGGAAATCTGCTGAAGTTTAAAATGCTTTGGTACTTTTCCATTGTTCTCGGAATTCCGCTGAAGTTTAAAAATGCTTCGGAATTCTTCCATTGTTCTCGGAATTCCGATGAAGTTTAAAAATGCTTCGGAATTCTTCCATTGTTCCCAAAATTCAGCTGAAGTTTAAAAATGCTTCGGAACTCTTCCTTTATTCTCGGAATTCCGCTGATGTTTAAAAATGCTTCGGAACTCTTCCATTGTTCTCAGAATTCTGCTAAAGTTTAAAAATGCTCGGAACTCTTGCATTGTTCTCTGAATTCGGCTGACGTTTAAAAATGCTTCGGAACTGTTCCATTGTTCTCGGAATTCCGCTGAAGTTTAAAAATGTTCCGGGACTCTTCCATTCTTCTCGGAATTCTGCTGAAGTTTAAAAATTCTTCGGAATTCTTCCATTGTTCTCGAAATTCCGGTGAAGTTTAAAAATGCTTCGGAATTCTTCCATTGTTCCCAGAATTCAGCTGAAGTTTAAAAATGTTTCGGAACTCTTCCTTTGTTCTCGGAATTCCGCTGATGTTTAAAAATGCTTCGGAACTCTTCCATTGTTCTCGGAATTCTGCAGAAGTTTAAAAATGCTTCGGAACGCTTCCATTGTTCTCAGAATTCTGCTAAAGTTTAAAAATGCTCGGAACTCTTCCATTGTTCTCAGAATTGCGCTGACGTTTAAAAATGCTTCAGAAATCTTCCATTGTTCTCGGAATTCCGCTGACGTTTAAAAATGCTTTTGAACTCTTACATTGTTCTCGGAATTCCGTTGACGTTTAAAAGTGCTTCGGAACTCTTCAATTGTTCTCGGAAATCCGCTGAAGTCTAAATATGCTTCAGAACTCTTCCATTGTTCCCGGAATTCTGCTGAAGTTTAAAAATGCTTCGGAACTCTTCCTTTGTTCTTGGAATTCCGCTGCAGTTTAAAAATGCTCCGGAACTCTTCCATTGTACTCGGAATTCTGCTGAAGTGTAAAAAGTCTTCAGAACTCTTCCATTCTTCTCGGAATTCCGCTGAAGTTTAAAAATGCTTCGGAATTCTTCCATTGTTCCCGGAATTCAGCTGAAGTTTAAAATGCTTTGGAAATCTTCCTTTGTTCTCGGAATTCCGCTGAAGTTTAAAAATGCTTCAGAACTCTTCCATTGTTCTCGGAATTCTGCTGAAATTTAAAAATGCTTCGGAACTCTTCCATTGTTCTCGGAATTCTGATGAAGTTTAAAAATGCTTCGGAACTCTTCCTTTGTACTCGGAATTCCGCTGACGATTAACAATGCTTCGGAAATCTTCCATTGCTCCCGGAATTCAGCTGAAGTTTAAAAATGCTTCGGAACTCTTCCATTTTTCCCTGAATTACGCTGAAGTTCAAAATGTTTCGTAACTCTTCCATTGTTAGCGGAATTCTGCTGACGTTTAAAAATGCTTCAGAACTCTTCCATTGATCTCGGAATTGCACTGACGTTTAAAAATGCTTCGGAACTCTTCAATTGTTCTCGGAATTCTGCTGACATTTAAAAATGCTTCGGAACTCTTCCATTGTTCACGGAATTCCGCTGACATTTAAAAATGCTTCGGAACTCTTCCATTGTTCACGGAATTCTGCTGAAGTTTAAAAATGCTTTGGAACTCTTCCGATGTTCTCGGAATTCTGATGAAGTTTAAAAATGCTTCGGAACTCTTCATTTGTTCTCGGAATTCCGCTGAAGTTTAAAAATGCTTCGGAACTCTTCCATTTTTCCCTGAATTACGCTGAAGCTAAAAATGTTTCGTAACTCTTCCATTGTTAGCGGAATTCTGCTGACGTTTAAAAATGCTTCGGAACTCTTCCATTGTTCTCGGAATTCTGCTGAAGTTTAAAAATGCTTCGGAACTCTTCCATTGTTCTCGGAATTCTGCTGAAGTTTAAAAATGCTTCGGAACTCTTCCATTGTTCTCGGAATTCTGCTGAAGTTTAAAAATGCTTCGGAATTCTTCCATTGTTCTCGGAATTCCGATGAAGTTTAAAAATGCTTCGGAATTCTTCCATTGTTCCCAAAATTCAGCTGAAGTTTAAAAATGCTTCGGAACTCTTCCTTTATTCTCGGAATTCCGCTGATGTTTAAAAATGCTTCGGAACTCTTCCATTGTTCTCAGAATTCTGCTAAAGTTTAAAAATGCTCGGAACTCTTGCATTGTTCTCTGAATTCGGCTGACGTTTAAAAATGCTTCGGAACTGTTCCATTGTTCTCGGAATTCCGCTGAAGTTTAAAAATGTTCCGGGACTCTTCCATTCTTCTCGGAATTCTGCTGAAGTTTAAAAATTCTTCGGAATTCTTCCATTGTTCTCGAAATTCCGCTGAAGTTTAAAAATGCTTCAGAATTCTTCCATTGTTCCTGGAATTCAGCTGAAGTTTAAAAATGCTTCGGAACTCTTCCTTTGTTCTCGGAATTTCGCTGATGTTTAAAAATGCTTCGGAACTCTTCCATTGTTCTCGGAATTCTGCAGAAATTTAAAAATGCTTCGGAACGCTTCCATTGTTCTCAGAATTCTGCTAAAGTTTAAAAATGCTCGGAACTCTTCCATTGTTCTCAGAATTGCGCTGACGTTTAAAAATGCTTCGGAAATCTTCCATTGTTCTCGGAATTCCGCTGACGTTTAAAAATGCTTTGGAACTCTTACATTGTTCTCGGAATTCCGTTGACGTTTAAAAGTGCTTCGGAACTCTTCAATTGTTCTCGGAAATCCACTGAAGTCTAAATATGCTTCAGAACTCTTCCATTGTTCCCGGAATTCCGCTGAAGTTTAAAAATGCTTCGGAACTCTTCCTTTGTTCTCGGAATTCCGCTGAAGTTTAAAAATGCTTCGGAACTCTTCCATTGTTCTCGGAATTCTGCTGAAGTTTAAAAATGCTTTGGAACTCTTCCATTGTTCTCGGAATTCCACTGAAGTTTAACAATGCTTCGGAATTCTTCCATTGTTCCCGGAATTCAGCTGAAGTTTAAAATGCTTCGGAAATCTTCCTTTGTTCTCGGAATTCCGCTGAAGGTTAAAAATGCTTCGGAACTCTTCCATTGTTCTCGGAATTCTGCTGAAATTTAAAAATGCTTCGGAACTCTTCCATTGTTCTCGGAATTCTGATGAAGTTTAAAAATGCTTCGGAACTCTTCCTTTGTACTCGGAATTCCGCTGACGATTAACAATGCTTCGAAACTCTTCCATTGCTCCCGGAATTCAGCTGAAGTCTAAAAATGCTTCGGAACTTTTCCGATGTCCTCGGAATTCTGTTGAAGTTTAAAAATGCTTCGGAACTCTTCCATTTTTGCCTGAATTACACTGAAGTTCAAAATGTTTTGTAACTCTTCCATTGTTAGCGGAATTCTGCTGACGTTTAAAAATGCTTCAGAACTCTTCCATTGTTCTCGTAATTGCACTGACGTTTAAAAATGCTTCGGAACTCTTCAATTGTTCTCAGAATTCTGCTGACATTTAAAAATGCTTCGGAACTCTTCCATTGTTCTCAGAATTCCGCTGACATTTAAAAATGCTTCGGAACTCTTCCGATGTTCTCGGAATTCTGCTGAAGTTTAAAAATGCTTCGGAACTCTTCAATTGTTCTCGGATTTCCGCTGAAGTTTAAAAATGCTTCGGAACTCTTCCATTTTTCCCTGAATTACGCTTAAGCTAAAAATGTTTCGTAACTCTTCCATTGCTAGCGGAATTCTGCTGACGTTTAAAAATGCTTCGGAACTCTTCCATTGTTCTCGGAATTCTGCTGAAGTTTAAAAATGCTTCGGAACTCTTCCATTGTTCTCGGAATTCTGCTGAAGTTTAAAAATGCTTCGGAACTCTTCCATTGTTTTCTGAATTCGGCTGAAGTTTAAAAATTCTTCGGAATTCTTCCATTGTTCTCGGAATTCCGCTGAAGTTTAAAAATGCTTAGGAATTCTTCCATTGTTCCCGGAATACAGCTGAAGTTTAAAAATGCTTCGGAACTCTTCCTTTGTTCTCGAAATTCCGCTGACGTTTAAAAATGCTTCGGAACTCTTCCATTGTTCTCGTAATTCTGCTGAAGTTTAAAAATGCTTCGGATCTCTTCCATAGCTTCCGGAATTCCACTGAAGTTTAAAAATGCTTCGGAACTCTTCCATTGTTCTTGGAATTCCGCTGAAGTTTAAAAATCCTTCGGAACTCTTCCATTGTTCTCGGAATTCGGTTGACGTTTAAAAATGCTTCGGAACTCTTCCATTGTTTTCGGAATTACGCTGACGTTTAAAAATGCTTCGGAACTCTTCCATTGTTCTCGGAAATCCGTTGACATTTAAAAATAATTCGGAACTCTTCAATTGTTCTCGGAATTCTGCTGACATTTAAAAATGATTCAAAACTCTTCCATTGTTCTTGGAATTCTGCTGGAGTTTAAAAATGCTTCGGAACTCTTCCATTGTTCCCGGAATACCGCTGAAGTTTAAAAATGCTTCGGAACTCTTCCATTGTTCTCGGAAATCTGCTGAAGTTTAAAATGCTTTGGAACTTTTCCATTGTTCTCGGAATTCCGCTGAAGTTTAAAAATGCTTCGGAATTCTTCCATTGTTCTCGGAATTCCGATGAAGTTTAAAAATGCTTCGGAATTCTTCCATTGTTCCCAAAATTCAGCTGAAGTTTAAAAATGCTTCGGAACTCTTCCTTTATTCTCGGAATTCCGCTGATGTTTAAAAATGCTTCGGAACTCTTCCATTGTTCTCAGAATTCTGCTAAAGTTTAAAAATGCTCGGAACTCTTGCATTGTTCTCTGAATTCGGCTGACGTTTAAAAATGCTTCGGAACTGTTCCATTGTTCTCGGAATTCCGCTGAAGTTTAAAAATGTTCCGGGACTCTTCCATTCTTCTCGGAATTCTGCTGAAGTTTAAAAATTCTTCGGAATTCTTCCATTGTTCTCGAAATTCCGGTGAAGTTTAAAAATGCTTCGGAATTCTTCCATTGTTCCCAGAATTCAGCTGAAGTTTAAAAATGTTTCGGAACTCTTCCTTTGTTCTCGGAATTCCGCTGATGTTTAAAAATGCTTCGGAACTCTTCCATTGTTCTCGGAATTCTGCAGAAGTTTAAAAATGCTTCGGAACGCTTCCATTGTTCTCAGAATTCTGCTAAAGTTTAAAAATGCTCGGAACTCTTCCATTGTTCTCAGAATTGCGCTGACGTTTAAAAATGCTTCAAAAATCTTCCATTGTTCTCGGAATTCCGCTGACGTTTAAAAATGCTTTTGAACTCTTACATTGTTCTCGGAATTCCGTTGACGTTTAAAAGTGCTTCGGAACTCTTCAATTGTTCTCGGAAATCCGCTGAAGTCTAAATATGCTTCAGAACTCTTCCATTGTTCCCGGAATTCTGCTGAAGTTTAAAAATGCTTCGGAACTCTTCCTTTGTTCTTGGAATTCCGCTGCAGTTTAAAAATGCTCCGGAACTCTTCCATTGTACTCGGAATTCTGCTGAAGTGTAAAAAGTCTTCAGAACTCTTCCATTCTTCTCGGAATTCCGCTGAAGTTTAAAAATGCTTCGGAATTCTTCCATTGTTCCCGGAATTCAGCTGAAGTTTAAAATGCTTTGGAAATCTTCCTTTGTTCTCGGAATTCCGCTGAAGTTTAAAAATGCTTCAGAACTCTTCCATTGTTCTCGGAATTCTGCTGAAATTTAAAAATGCTTCGGAACTCTTCCATTGTTCTCGGAATTCTGATGAAGTTTAAAAATGCTTCGGAACTCTTCCTTTGTACTCGGAATTCCGCTGACGATTAACAATGCTTCGGAAATCTTCCATTGCTCCCGGAATTCAGCTGAAGTTTAAAAATGCTTCGGAACTCTTCCATTTTTCCCTGAATTACGCTGAAGTTCAAAATGTTTCGTAACTCTTCCATTGTTAGCGGAATTCTGCTGACGTTTAAAAATGCTTCAGAACTCTTCCATTGATCTCGGAATTGCACTGACGTTTAAAAATGCTTCGGAACTCTTCAATTGTTCTCGGAATTCTGCTGACATTTAAAAATGCTTCGGAACTCTTCCATTGTTCACGGAATTCCGCTGACATTTAAAAATGCTTCGGAACTCTTCCATTGTTCACGGAATTCTGCTGAAGTTTAAAAATGCTTTGGAACTCTTCCGATGTTCTCGGAATTCTGATGAAGTTTAAAAATGCTTCGGAACTCTTCATTTGTTCTCGGAATTCCGCTGAAGTTTAAAAATGCTTCGGAACTCTTCCATTTTTCCCTGAATTACGCTGAAGCTAAAAATGTTTCGTAACTCTTCCATTGTTAGCGGAATTCTGCTGACGTTTAAAAATGCTTCGGAACTCTTCCATTGTTCTCGGAATTCTGCTGAAGTTTAAAAATGCTTCGGAACTCTTCCATTGTTCTCGGAATTCTGCTGAAGTTTAAAAATGCTTCGGAACTCTTCCATTGTTCTCGGAATTCTGCTGAAGTTTAAAAATGCTTCGGAATTCTTCCATTGTTCTCGGAATTCCGATGAAGTTTAAAAATGCTTCGGAATTCTTCCATTGTTCCCAAAATTCAGCTGAAGTTTAAAAATGCTTCGGAACTCTTCCTTTATTCTCGGAATTCCGCTGATGTTTAAAAATGCTTCGGAACTCTTCCATTGTTCTCAGAATTCTGCTAAAGTTTAAAAATGCTCGGAACTCTTGCATTGTTCTCTGAATTCGGCTGACGTTTAAAAATGCTTCGGAACTGTTCCATTGTTCTCGGAATTCCGCTGAAGTTTAAAAATGTTCCGGGACTCTTCCATTCTTCTCGGAATTCTGCTGAAGTTTAAAAATTCTTCGGAATTCTTCCATTGTTCTCGAAATTCCGCTGAAGTTTAAAAATGCTTCAGAATTCTTCCATTGTTCCTGGAATTCAGCTGAAGTTTAAAAATGCTTCGGAACTCTTCCTTTGTTCTCGGAATTTCGCTGATGTTTAAAAATGCTTCGGAACTCTTCCATTGTTCTCGGAATTCTGCAGAAATTTAAAAATGCTTCGGAACGCTTCCATTGTTCTCAGAATTCTGCTAAAGTTTAAAAATGCTCGGAACTCTTCCATTGTTCTCAGAATTGCGCTGACGTTTAAAAATGCTTCGGAAATCTTCCATTGTTCTCGGAATTCCGCTGACGTTTAAAAATGCTTTGGAACTCTTACATTGTTCTCGGAATTCCGTTGACGTTTAAAAGTGCTTCGGAACTCTTCAATTGTTCTCGGAAATCCGCTGAAGTCTAAATATGCTTCAGAACTCTTCCATTGTTCCCGGAATTCCGCTGAAGTTTAAAAATGCTTCGGAACTCTTCCTTTGTTCTCGGAATTCCGCTGAAGTTTAAAAATGCTTCGGAACTCTTCCATTGTTCTCGGAATTCTGCTGAAGTTTAAAAATGCTTTGGAACTCTTCCATTGTTCTCGGAATTCCACTGAAGTTTAACAATGCTTCGGAATTCTTCCATTGTTCCCGGAATTCAGCTGAAGTTTAAAATGCTTCGGAAATCTTCCTTTGTTCTCGGAATTCCGCTGAAGGTTAAAAATGCTTCGGAACTCTTCCATTGTTCTCGGAATTCTGCTGAAATTTAAAAATGCTTCGGAACTCTTCCATTGTTCTCGGAATTCTGATGAAGTTTAAAAATGCTTCGGAACTCTTCCTTTGTACTCGGAATTCCGCTGACGATTAACAATGCTTCGAAACTCTTCCATTGCTCCCGGAATTCAGCTGAAGTCTAAAAATGCTTCGGAACTTTTCCGATGTCCTCGGAATTCTGTTGAAGTTTAAAAATGCTTCGGAACTCTTCCATTTTTGCCTGAATTACACTGAAGTTCAAAATGTTTTGTAACTCTTCCATTGTTAGCGGAATTCTGCTGACGTTTAAAAATGCTTCAGAACTCTTCCATTGTTCTCGTAATTGCACTGACGTTTAAAAATGCTTCGGAACTCTTCAATTGTTCTCAGAATTCTGCTGACATTTAAAAATGCTTCGGAACTCTTCCATTGTTCTCAGAATTCCGCTGACATTTAAAAATGCTTCGGAACTCTTCCGATGTTCTCGGAATTCTGCTGAAGTTTAAAAATGCTTCGGAACTCTTCAATTGTTCTCGGATTTCCGCTGAAGTTTAAAAATGCTTCGGAACTCTTCCATTTTTCCCTGAATTACGCTTAAGCTAAAAATGTTTCGTAACTCTTCCATTGCTAGCGGAATTCTGCTGACGTTTAAAAATGCTTCGGAACTCTTCCATTGTTCTCGGAATTCTGCTGAAGTTTAAAAATGCTTCGGAACTCTTCCATTGTTCTCGGAATTCTGCTGAAGTTTAAAAATGCTTCGGAACTCTTCCATTGTTTTCTGAATTCGGCTGAAGTTTAAAAATTCTTCGGAATTCTTCCATTGTTCTCGGAATTCCGCTGAAGTTTAAAAATGCTTAGGAATTCTTCCATTGTTCCCGGAATACAGCTGAAGTTTAAAAATGCTTCGGAACTCTTCCTTTGTTCTCGAAATTCCGCTGACGTTTAAAAATGCTTCGGAACTCTTCCATTGTTCTCGTAATTCTGCTGAAGTTTAAAAATGCTTCGGATCTCTTCCATAGCTTCCGGAATTCCACTGAAGTTTAAAAATGCTTCGGAACTCTTCCATTGTTCTTGGAATTCCGCTGAAGTTTAAAAATCCTTCGGAACTCTTCCATTGTTCTCGGAATTCGGTTGACGTTTAAAAATGCTTCGGAACTCTTCCATTGTTTTCGGAATTACGCTGACGTTTAAAAATGCTTCGGAACTCTTCCATTGTTCTCGGAAATCCGTTGACATTTAAAAATAATTCGGAACTCTTCAATTGTTCTCGGAATTCTGCTGACATTTAAAAATGATTCAAAACTCTTCCATTGTTCTTGGAATTCTGCTGGAGTTTAAAAATGCTTCGGAACTCTTCCATTGTTCCCGGAATACCGCTGAAGTTTAAAAATGCTTCGGAACTCTTCCATTGTTCTCGGAAATCTGCTGAAGTTTAAAATGCTTTGGAACTTTTCCATTGTTCTCGGAATTCCGCTGAAGTTTAAAAATGCTTCGGAATTCTTCCATTGTTCTCGGAATTCCGATGAAGTTTAAAAATGCTTCGGAATTCTTCCATTGTTCCCAAAATTCAGCTGAAGTTTAAAAATGCTTCGGAACTCTTCCTTTATTCTCGGAATTCCGCTGATGTTTAAAAATGCTTCGGAACTCTTCCATTGTTCTCAGAATTCTGCTAAAGTTTAAAAATGCTCGGAACTCTTGCATTGTTCTCTGAATTCGGCTGACGTTTAAAAATGCTTCGGAACTGTTCCATTGTTCTCGGAATTCCGCTGAAGTTTAAAAATGTTCCGGGACTCTTCCATTCTTCTCGGAATTCTGCTGAAGTTTAAAAATTCTTCGGAATTCTTCCATTGTTCTCGAAATTCCGGTGAAGTTTAAAAATGCTTCGGAATTCTTCCATTGTTCCCAGAATTCAGCTGAAGTTTAAAAATGTTTCGGAACTCTTCCTTTGTTCTCGGAATTCCGCTGATGTTTAAAAATGCTTCGGAACTCTTCCATTGTTCTCGGAATTCTGCAGAAGTTTAAAAATGCTTCGGAACTCTTCCATTGTTCTCAGAATTGCGCTGACGTTTAAAAATGCTTCAGAAATCTTCCATTGTTCTCGGAATTCCGCTGACGTTTAAAAATGCTTTTGAACTCTTACATTGTTCTCGGAATTCCGTTGACGTTTAAAAGTGCTTCGGAACTCTTCAATTGTTCTCGGAAATCCGCTGAAGTCTAAATATGCTTCAGAACTCTTCCATTGTTCCCGGAATTCTGCTGAAGTTTAAAAATGCTTCGGAACTCTTCCTTTGTTCTTGGAATTCCGCTGCAGTTTAAAAATGCTCCGGAACTCTTCCATTGTACTCGGAATTCTGCTGAAGTGTAAAAAGTCTTCAGAACTCTTCCATTCTTCTCGGAATTCCGCTGAAGTTTAAAAATGCTTCGGAATTCTTCCATTGTTCCCGGAATTCAGCTGAAGTTTAAAATTCTTTGGAAATCTTCCTTTGTTCTCGGAATTCCGCTGAAGTTTAAAAATGCTTCAGAACTCTTCCATTGTTCTCGGAATTCTGCTGAAATTTAAAAATGCTTCGGAACTCTTCCATTGTTCTCGGAATTCTGATGAAGTTTAAAAATGCTTCGGAACTCTTCCTTTGTACTCGGAATTCCGCTGACGATTAACAATGCTTCGGAAATCTTCCATTGCTCCCGGAATTCAGCTGAAGTTTAAAAATGCTTCGGAACTCTTCCATTTTTCCCTGAATTACGCTGAAGTTCAAAATGTTTCGTAACTCTTCCATTGTTAGCGGAATTCTGCTGACGTTTAAAAATGCTTCAGAACTCTTCCATTGATCTCGGAATTGCACTGACGTTTAAAAATGCTTCGGAACTCTTCAATTGTTCTCGGAATTCTGCTGACATTTAAAAATGCTTCGGAACTCTTCCATTGTTCACGGAATTCCGCTGACATTTAAAAATGCTTCGGAACTCTTCCATTGTTCACGGAATTCTGCTGAAGTTTAAAAATGCTTTGGAACTCTTCCGATGTTCTCGGAATTCTGCTGAAGTTTAAAAATGCTTCGGAACTCTTCATTTGTTCTCGGAATTCCGCTGAAGTTTAAAAATGCTTCGGAACTCTTCCATTTTTCCCTGAATTACGCTGAAGCTAAAAATGTTTCGTAACTCTTCCATTGTTAGCGGAATTCTGCTGACGTTTAAAAATGCTTCGGAACTCTTCCATTGTTCTCGGAATTCTGCTGAAGTTTAAAAATGCTTCGGAACTCTTCCATTGTTCTCGGAATTCTGCTGAAGTTTAAAAATGCTTCGGAACTCTTCCATTGTTCTCGGAATTCTGCTGAAGTTTAAAAATCCTTCGGAATTCTTCCATTGTTCTCGGAATTCCGATGAAGTTTAAAAATGCTTCGGAATTCTTCCATTGTTCCCAAAATTCAGCTGAAGTTTAAAAATGCTTCGGAACTCTTCCTTTATTCTCGGAATTCCGCTGATGTTTAAAAATGCTTCGGAACTCTTCCATTGTTCTCAGAATTCTGCTAAAGTTTAAAAATGCTCGGAACTCTTGCATTGTTCTCTGAATTCGGCTGACGTTTAAAAATGCTTCGGAACTGTTCCATTGTTCTCGGAATTCCGCTGAAGTTTAAAAATGTTCCGGGACTCTTCCATTCTTCTCGGAATTCTGCTGAAGTTTAAAAATTCTTCGGAATTCTTCCATTGTTCTCGAAATTCCGCTGAAGTTTAAAAATGCTTCAGAATTCTTCCATTGTTCCTGGAATTCAGCTGAAGTTTAAAAATGCTTCGGAACTCTTCCTTTGTTCTCGGAATTTCGCTGATGTTTAAAAATGCTTCGGAACTCTTCCATTGTTCTCGGAATTCTGCAGAAATTTAAAAATGCTTCGGAACGCTTCCATTGTTCTCAGAATTCTGCTAAAGTTTAAAAATGCTCGGAACTCTTCCATTGTTCTCAGAATTGCGCTGACGTTTAAAAATGCTTCGGAAATCTTCCATTGTTCTCGGAATTCCGCTGACGTTTAAAAATGCTTTGGAACTCTTACATTGTTCTCGGAATTCCGTTGACGTTTAAAAGTGCTTCGGAACTCTTCAATTGTTCTCGGAAATCCGCTGAAGTCTAAATATGCTTCAGAACTCTTCCATTGTTCCCGGAATTCCGCTGAAGTTTAAAAATGCTTCGGAACTCTTCCTTTGTTCTCGGAATTCCGCTGAAGTTTAAAAATGCTTCGGAACTCTTCCATTGTTCTCGGAATTCTGCTGAAGTTTAAAAATGCTTTGGAACTCTTCCATTGTTCTCGGAATTCCACTGAAGTTTAACAATGCTTCGGAATTCTTCCATTGTTCCCGGAATTCAGCTGAAGTTTAAAATGCTTCGGAAATCTTCCTTTGTTCTCGGAATTCCGCTGAAGGTTAAAAATGCTTCGGAACTCTTCCATTGTTCTCGGAATTCTGCTGAAATTTAAAAATGCTTCGGAACTCTTCCATTGTTCTCGGAATTCTGATGAAGTTTAAAAATGCTTCGGAACTCTTCCTTTGTACTCGGAATTCCGCTGACGATTAACAATGCTTCGAAACTCTTCCATTGCTCCCGGAATTCAGCTGAAGTCTAAAAATGCTTCGGAACTTTTCCGATGTCCTCGGAATTCTGTTGAAGTTTAAAAATGATTCGGAACTCTTCCATTTTTGCCTGAATTACACTGAAGTTCAAAATGTTTTGTAACTCTTCCATTGTTAGCGGAATTCTGCTGACGTTTAAAAATGCTTCAGAGCTCTTCCATTGTTCTCGTAATTGCACTGACGTTTAAAAATGCTTCGGAACTCTTCAATTGTTCTCAGAATTCTGCTGACATTTAAAAATGCTTCGGAACTCTTCCATTGTTCTCAGAATTCCGCTGACATTTAAAAATGCTTCGGAACTCTTCCGATGTTCTCGGAATTCTGCTGAAGTTTAAAAATGCTTCGGAACTCTTCAATTGTTCTCGGATTTCCGCTGAAGTTTAAAAATGCTTCGGAACTCTTCCATTTTTCCCTGAATTACGCTTAAGCTAAAAATGTTTCGTAACTCTTCCATTGCTAGCGGAATTCTGCTGACGTTTAAAAATGCTTCGGAACTCTTCCATTGTTCTCGGAATTCTGCTGAAGTTTAAAAATGCTTC
This sequence comes from Phyllobates terribilis, assembly GCF_046119375.1. Classification (NCBI taxonomy): domain Eukaryota; kingdom Metazoa; phylum Chordata; class Amphibia; order Anura; family Dendrobatidae; genus Phyllobates; species Phyllobates terribilis. The sequence continues at coordinate 68,619,088 of NW_027362769.1, forward strand.
GGAACTCTTCCATTGTTCTCGGAATTCTGCTGAAGTTTAAAAATGCTTCGGAACTCTTCCATTGTTTTCTGAATTCGGCTGAAGTTTAAAAATTCTTCGGAATTCTTCCATTGTTCTCGGAATTCCGCTGAAGTTTAAAAATGCTTAGGAATTCTTCCATTGTTCCCGGAATACAGCTGAAGTTTAAAAATGCTTCGGAACTCTTCCTTTGTTCTCGAAATTCCGCTGACGTTTAAAAATGCTTCGGAACTCTTCCATTGTTCTCGTAATTCTGCTGAAGTTTAAAAATGCTTCGGATCTCTTCCATAGCTTCCGGAATTCCACTGAAGTTTAAAAATGCTTCGGAACTCTTCCATTGTTCTTGGAATTCCGCTGAAGTTTAAAAATCCTTCGGAACTCTTCCATTGTTCTCGGAATTCGGTTGACGTTTAAAAATGCTTCGGAACTCTTCCATTGTTTTCGGAATTACGCTGACGTTTAAAAATGCTTCGGAACTCTTCCATTGTTCTCGGAAATCCGTTGACATTTAAAAATAATTCGGAACTCTTCAATTGTTCTCGGAATTCTGCTGACATTTAAAAATGATTCAAAACTCTTCCATTGTTCTTGGAATTCTGCTGGAGTTTAAAAATGCTTCGGAACTCTTCCATTGTTCCCGGAATACCGCTGAAGTTTAAAAATGCTTCGGAACTCTTCCATTGTTCTCGGAAATCTGCTGAAGTTTAAAATGCTTTGGAACTTTTCCATTGTTCTCGGAATTCCGCTGAAGTTTAAAAATGCTTCGGAATTCTTCCATTGTTCTCGGAATTCCGATGAAGTTTAAAAATGCTTCGGAATTCTTCCATTGTTCCCAAAATTCAGCTGAAGTTTAAAAATGCTTCGGAACTCTTCCTTTATTCTCGGAATTCCGCTGATGTTTAAAAATGCTTCGGAACTCTTCCATTGTTCTCAGAATTCTGCTAAAGTTTAAAAATGCTCGGAACTCTTGCATTGTTCTCTGAATTCGGCTGACGTTTAAAAATGCTTCGGAACTGTTCCATTGTTCTCGGAATTCCGCTGAAGTTTAAAAATGTTCCGGGACTCTTCCATTCTTCTCGGAATTCTGCTGAAGTTTAAAAATTCTTCGGAATTCTTCCATTGTTCTCGAAATTCCGGTGAAGTTTAAAAATGCTTCGGAATTCTTCCATTGTTCCCGGAATTCAGCTGAAGTTTAAAAATGCTTCGGAACTCTTCCTTTGTTCTCGGAATTCCGCTGATGTTTAAAAATGCTTCGGAACTCTTCCATTGTTCTCGGAATTCTGCAGAAGTTTAAAAATGCTTCGAAACGCTTCCATTGTTCTCAGAATTCTGCTAAAGTTTAAAAATGCTCGGAACTCTTCCATTGTTCTCAGAATTGCGCTGACGTTTAAAAATGCTTCGGAAATCTTCCATTGTTCTCGGAATTCCGCTGACGTTTAAAAATGCTTTGGAACTCTTACATTGTTCTCGGAATACCGTTGACGTTTAAAAGTGCTTCGGAACTCTTCAATTGTTCTCGGAAATCCGCTGAAGTCTAAATATGCTTCAGAACTCTTCCATTGTTCCCGGAATTCTGCTGAAGTTTAAAAATGCTACGGAACTCTTCCTTTGTTCTTGGAATTCCGCTGCAGTTTAAAAATGCTCCGGAACTCTTCCATTGTACTCGGAATTCTGCTGAAGTGTAAAAGTCTTCAGAACTCTTCCATTGTTCTCGGAATTCCGCTGAAGTTTAAAAATGCTTCGGAATTCTTCCATTGTTCCCGGAATTCAGCTGAAGTTTAAAATGCTTTGGAAATCTTCCTTTGTTCTCGGAATTCCGCTGAAGTTTAAAAATGCTTCAGAACTCTTCCATTGTTCTCGGAATTCTGCTGAAATTTAAAAATGCTTCGGAACTCTTCCATTGTTCTCGGAATTCTGATGAAGTTTAAAAATGCTTCGGAACTCTTCCTTTGTACTCGGAATTCCGCTGACGATTAACAATGCTTCGGAAATCTTCCATTGCTCCCGGAATTCAGCTGAAGTTTAAAAATGCTTCGGAACTTTTCCAATGTCCTCGGAATTCTGTTGAAGTTTAAAAATGCTTCGGAACTCTTCCATTTTTCCCTGAATTACGCTGAAGTTCAAAATGTTTCGTAACTCTTCCATTGTTAGCGGAATTCTGCTGACGTTTAAAAATGCTTCAGAACTCTTCCATTGATCTCGGAATTGCACTGACGTTTAAAAATGCTTCGGAACTCTTCAATTGTTCTCGGAATTCTGCTGACATTTAAAAATGCTTCGGAACTCTTCCATTGTTCTCAGAATTCCGCTGACATTTAAAAATGCTTCGGAACTCTTCCATTGTTCACGGAATTCTGCTGAAGTTTAAAAATGCTTCGGAACTCTTCCGATGTTCTCAGAATTCTGCTGAAGTTTAAAAATGCTTCGGAACTCTTCATTTGTTCTCGGAATTCCGCTGAAGTTTAAAAATGCTTCGGAACTCTTCCATTTTTCCCTGAATTACGCTGAAGCTAAAAATGTTTCGTAACTCTTCCATTGTTAGCGGAATTCTGCTGACGTTTAAAAATGCTTCGGAACTCTTCCATTGTTCTCGGAATTCTGCTGAAGTTTAAAAATGCTTCGGAACTCTTCCATTGTTCTCGGAATTCTGCTGAAGTTTAAAAATGCTTCGGAACTCTTCCATTGTTCTCGGAATTCTTCCATTGTTCTCGGAATTCCGATGAAGTTTAAAAATGCTTCGGAATTCTTCCATTGTTCCCAAAATTCAGCTGAAGTTTAAAAATGCTTCGGAACTCTTCCTTTATTCTCGGAATTCCGCTGATGTTTAAAAATGCTTCGGAACTCTTCCATTGTTCTCAGAATTCTGCTAAAGTTTAAAAATGCTCGGAACTCTTGCATTGTTCTCTGAATTCGGCTGACGTTTAAAAATGCTTCGGAACTGTTCCATTGTTCTCGGAATTCCGCTGAAGTTTAAAAATGTTCCGGGACTCTTCCATTCTTCTCGGAATTCTGCTGAAGTTTAAAAATTCTCCGGAATTCTTCCATTGTTCTCGAAATTCCGCTGAAGTTTAAAAATGCTTCGGAATTCTTCCATTGTTCCCGGAATTCAGCTGAAGTTTAAAAATGCTTCGGAACTCTTCCTTTGTTCTCGGAATTCCGCTGATGTTTAAAAATGCTTCGGAACTCTTCCATTGTTCTCGGAATTCTGCAGAAGTTTAAAAATGCTTCGGAACGCTTCCATTGTTCTCAGAATTCTGCTAAAGTTTAAAAATGCTCGGAACTCTTCCATTGTTCTCAGAATTGCGCTGACGTTTAAAAATGCTTCGGATATCTTCCATTGTTCTCGGCATTCCGCTGACGTTTAAAAATGCTTTGGAACTCTTACATTGTTCTCGGAATTCCGTTGACGTTTAAAAGTGCTTCGGAACTCTTCAATTGTTCTCGGAAATCCGCTGAAGTCTAAATATGCTTCAGAACTCTTCCATTGTTCCCGGAATTCCGCTGAAGTTTAAAAATGCTTCGGAACTCTTCCTTTGTTCTCGGAATTCCGCTGCAGTTTAAAAATGCTCCGGAACTCTTCCATTGTACCCGGAATTCTGCTGAAGTGTAAAAAGTCTTCAGAACTCTTCCATTGTTCTCGGAATTCCGCTGAAGTTTAAAAATGCTTCGGAATTCTTCCATTGTTCCCGGAATTCAGCTGAAGTTTAAAATGCTTTGGAAATCTTCCTTTGTTCTCGGAATTCCGCTGAAGTTTAAAAATGCTTCAGAACTCTTCCATTGTTCTCGGAATTCTGCTGAAATTTAAAAATGCTTCGGAACTCTTCCATTGTTCTCGGAATTCTGATGAAGTTTAAAAATGCTTCGGAACTCTTCCTTTGTACTCGGAATTCCGCTGACGATTAACAATGCTTCGGAACTCTTCCATTGCTCCCGGAATTCAGCTGAAGTTTAAAAATGCTTCGGAACTTTTCCGATGTCCTCGGAATTCTGTTGAAGTTTAAAAATGCTTCGGAACTCTTCCATTTTTCCCTGAATTACGCTGAAGTTCAAAATGTTTCGTAACTCTTCCATTGTTAGCGGAATTCTGCTGACGTTTAAAAATGCTTCAGAACTCTTCCATTGATCTCGGAATTGCACTGACGTTTAAAAATGCTTCGGAACTCTTCAATTGTTCTCGGAATTCTGCTGACATTTAAAAATGCTTCGGAACTCTTCCATTTTTAACGGAATTCTGCTGAAGTTTAAAAATGCTTCGGAACTCTTCCGATGTTCTCGGATTTCTGCTGAAGTTTAAAAATGCTTCGGAACTCTTCATTTGTTCTCGGAATTCCGCTGAAGTTTAAAAATGCTTCGGAACTCTTCCATTTTTCCCTGAATTACGCTGAAGCTAAAAATGTTTCGTAACTCTTCCATTGTTAGCGGAATTCTGCTGACGTTTAAAAAAATGCTTCGGAACTCTTCCATTGTTCTCGGAATTCTGCTGAAGTTTAAAAATGCTTCGGAACTCTTCCATTGTTCTCGGAATTCTGCAGAAGTTTAAAAATGCTTCGAAACGCTTCCATTGTTCTCAGAATTCTGCTAAAGTTTAAAAATGCTCGGAACTCTTCCATTGTTCTCAGAATTGCGCTGACGTTTAAAAATGCTTCGGAAATCTTGCATTGTTCTCGGAATTCCGCTGACGTTTAAAAATGCTTTGGAACTCTTACATTGTTCTCGGAATTCCGTTGACGTTTAAAAGTGCTTCGGAACTCTTCAATTGTTCTCGGAAATCCGCTGAAGTCTAAATATGCTTCAGAACTCTTCCATTGTTCCCGGAATTCTGCTGAAGTTTAAAAATGCTTCGGAACTCTTCCTTTGTTCTTGGAATTCCGCTGCAGTTTAAAAATGTTCCGGAACTCTTCCATTGTACTCGGAATTCTGCTGAAGTGTAAAAGTCTTCAGAACTCTTCCATTGTTCTCGGAATTCCGCTGAAGTTTAAAAATGCTTCGGAATTCTTCCATTGTTCCCGGAATTCAGCTGAAGTTTAAAATGCTTTGGAAATCTTCCTTTGTTCTCGGAATTCCGCTGAAGTTTAAAAATGCTTCAGAACTCTTCCATTGTTCTCGGAATTCTGCTGAAATTTAAAAATGCTTCGGAACTCTTCCACTGTTCTCGGAATTCTGATGAAGTTTAAAAATGCTTCGGAACTCTTCCTTTGTACTCGGAATTCCGCTGACGATTAACAATGCTTCGGAAATCTTCCATTGCTCCCGGAATTCAGCTGAAGTTTAAAAATGCTTCGGAACTTTTCCAATGTCCTCGGAATTCTGTTGAAGTTTAAAAATGCTTCGGAACTCTTCCATTTTTCCCTGAATTACGCTGAAGTTCAAAATGTTTCGTAACTCTTCCATTGTTAGCGGAATTCTGCTGACGTTTAAAAATGCTTCAGAACTCTTCCATTGATCTCGGAATTGCACTGACGTTTAAAAATGCTTCGGAACTCTTCAATTGTTCTCGGAATTCTGCTGACATTTAAAAATGCTTCAGAACTCTTCCATTGTTCTCAGAATTCCGCTGACATTTAAAAATGCTTCGGAACTCTTCCATTGTTCACGGAATTCTGCTGAAGTTTAAAAATGCTTCGGAACTCTTCCGATGTTCTCGGAATTCTGCTGAAGTTTAAAAATGCTTCGGAACTCTTCATTTGTTCTCGGAATTCCGCTGAAGTTTAAAAATGCTTCGGAACTCTTCCATTTTTCCCTGAATTACGCTGAAGCTAAAAATGTTTCGTAACTCTTCCATTGTTAGCGGAATTCTGCTGACGTTTAAAAATGCTTCGGAACTCTTCCATTGTTCTCGGAATTCTGCTGAAGTTTAAAAATGCTTCGGAACTCTTCCATTGTTCTCGGAATTCTGCTGAAGTTTAAAAATGCTTCGGAACTCTTCCATTGTTCTCGGAATTCTGCTGAAGTTTAAAAATGCTTCGGAATTCTTCCATTATTCTCGGAATTCCGATGAAGTTTAAAAATGCTTCGGAATTCTTCCATTGTTCCCAAAATTCAGCTGAAGTTTAAAAATGCTTCGGAACTCTTCCTTTATTCTCGGAATTCCGCTGATGTTTAAAAATGCTTCGGAACTCTTCCATTGTTCTCAGAATTCTGCTAAAGTTTAAAAATGCTCGGAACTCTTGCATTGTTCTCTGAATTCGGCTGACGTTTAAAAATGCTTCGGAACTGTTCCATTGTTCTCGGAATTCCGCTGAAGTTTAAAAATGTTCCGGGACTCTTCCATTCTTCTCGGAATTCTGCTGAAGTTTAAAAATTCTTCGGAATTCTTCCATTGTTCTCGAAATTCCGCTGAAGTTTAAAAATGCTTCGGAATTCTTCCATTGTTCCCGGAATTCAGCTGAAGTTTAAAAATGCTTCGGAACTCTTCCTTTGTTCTCGGAATTCCGCTGATGTTTAAAAATGCTTCGGAACTCTTCCATTGTTCTCGGAATTCTGCAGAAGTTTAAAAATGCTTCGGAACGCTTCCATTGTTCTCAGAATTCTGCTAAAGTTTAAAAATGCTCGGAACTCTTCCATTGTTCTCAGAATTGCGCTGACGTTTAAAAATGCTTCGGATATCTTCCATTGTTCTCGGAATTCCGCTGACGTTTAAAAATGCTTTGGAACTCTTACATTGTTCTCGGAATTCCGTTGACGTTTAAAAGTGCTTCGGAACTCTTCAATTGTTCTCGGAAATCCGCTGAAGTCTAAATATGCTTCAGAACTCTTCCATTGTTCCCGGAATTCCGCTGAAGTTTAAAAATGCTTCGGAACTCTTCCTTTGTTCTCGGAATTCCGCTGCAGTTTAAAAATGCTCCGGAACTCTTCCATTGTACCCGGAATTCTGCTGAAGTGTAAAAAGTCTTCAGAACTCTTCCATTGTTCTCGGAATTCCGCTGAAGTTTAAAAATGCTTCGGAATTCTTCCATTGTTCCCGGAATTCAGCTGAAGTTTAAAATGCTTTGGAAATCTTCCTTTGTTCTCGGAATTCCGCTGAAGTTTAAAAATGCTTCAGAACTCTTCCATTGTTCTCGGAATTCTGCTGAAATTTAAAAATGCTTCGGAACTCTTCCATTGTTCTCGGAATTCTGATGAAGTTTAAAAATGCTTCGGAACTCTTCCTTTGTACTCGGAATTCCGCTGACGATTAACAATGCTTCGGAACTCTTCCATTGCTCCCGGAATTCAGCTGAAGTTTAAAAATGCTTCGGAACTTTTCCGATGTCCTCGGAATTCTGTTGAAGTTTAAAAATGCTTCGGAACTCTTCCATTTTTCCCTGAATTACGCTGAAGTTCAAAATGTTTCGTAACTCTTCCATTGTTAGCGGAATTCTGCTGACGTTTAAAAATGCTTCAGAACTCTTCCATTGATCTCGGAATTGCACTGACGTTTAAAAATGCTTCGGAACTCTTCAATTGTTCTCGGAATTCTGCTGACATTTAAAAATGCTTCGGAACTCTTCCATTTTTAACGGAATTCTGCTGAAGTTTAAAAATGCTTCGGAACTCTTCCGATGTTCTCGGAATTCTGCTGAAGTTTAAAAATGCTTCGGAACTCTTCATTTGTTCTCGGAATTCCGCTGAAGTTTAAAAATGCTTCGGAACTCTTCCATTTTTCCCTGAATTACGCTGAAGCTAAAAATGTTTCGTAACTCTTCCATTGTTAGCGGAATTCTGCTGACGTTTAAAAAAATGCTTCGGAACTCTTCCATTGTTCTCGGAATTCTGCTGAAGTTTAAAAATGCTTCGGAACTCTTCCATTGTTCTCGGAATTCTGCTGAAGTTTAAAAATGCTTCGGAACTCTTCCATTGATTTCTGAATTCGGCTGAAGTTTAAAAATTCTTCGGAATTCTTCCATTGTTCTCGGATTTCCGCTGAAGTTTAAAAATGCTTAGGAATTCTTCCATTGTTCCTGGAATACAGCTGAAGTTTAAAAATGCTTCGGAACTATTACTTTGCTCTCAAAATTCCGCTGACATTTAAAAATGCTTCGGAACTCTTCCATTGTTCTAGGAATTCCGCTGAAGTTTAAAAATGCTTCAGAACTCTTCCATTGTTCTCGGAATTCTGCTAAAATTTAAAAATGCTTCAGAACTCTTCCATTGTTCTCGGAATTCCGGTGAAGTTTAAAAATGCTTTAGAACTCTTCCTTTGTTCTCGGAATTCCGCTGACATTTAAAAATGCTTTGGAACTCTTCCATTGTTACCGGAATTCAGCTGAAGTTTAAAAATGCTTTGGAACTCTTCCGTTGTTCTGGAAATTCCGCTGACATTTAAAACTGCTTCGGAATTCTTCCATTGTCCTGGGAATTCCACTGAAGTTTAAAAATGCTTCAGAACTCTTCCATTTTTACAGGAATAACGCTGAAGTTTAAAAATGCTTCGGAACTCTTCCATTGTTATCTGAATTCGGCTGACGTTTAAAAATGCTTTGGAACCCTTCCATTGTTCTCGGAATTCCGCTGAAGTTTAAAAATGCTCCGGGACTGTTCCATTCTTCTCGGAATTCTGCTGAAGTTTAAAATTTCTTCGGAACACTTCCATTGTTCTCGTAATTCTGCTGAAGTTTAAAAATGCTTCGGATCTCTTCCATAGTTTCCGGAATTCCACTGAAGTTTAAAAATGCTTCGGAACTCTTCCATTGTTCTTGGAATTCCGCTGAAGTTTAAAAATCCTTCGGAACTCTTGCATTGTTCTCGGAATTCGGTTGATGTTTAAAAATGCTTCGGAACTCTTCCATTGTTCATGGAATTCTGCTGGAGTTTAAAAATGCTTCGGAACTCTTCCATTGTTCCCGGAATTCTGCTAAAGTTTAAAAATGCTTCGGAACTCTTCCATTGTTCTCGGAAATCTGCTGAAGTTTAAAATGCTTTGGAACTTTTCCTTTGTTCTCGGAATTCTGTTGACGTTTAAAAATGCTTCGGAATTCTTCCATTGTTCTCGGAATTCCGCTGCCATTTAAAAATGCTTCGGAACTCTTCCATTGTTCTCTGAATTCGGCTGACGTTTAAAAATGCTTCGGAACTCTTCCATTGTTCTCGGAATTCCGCTGATGTTTAAAAATGCTCCAGGACTCTTCCATTCTTCTCGGAATTCTGCTGAAGTTTAAAAATTCTTCGGAATTCTTCCATTGTTCTCGGAATTCCGCTGAAGTTTAAAAATGCTTCGGAATTCTTCCATTGTTCCCGGAATTCAGCTGAAGTTTAAAAATGCTTCGGAACTCTTCCTTTGTTCTCGGAATTCCGCTGATGTTTAAAAATGCTGCGGAATTCTTCCATTGTTCTCAGAATTCTGCTAAAGTTTAAAAATGCTCGGAACTCTTCCATTGTTCTCTGAATTCGGCTGACGTTTAAAAATGCTTCGGAACTCTTCCATTGTTCTCAGAATTCCGCTGAAGTTTAAAAATGCTTCGGAACGCTTCTATTGTTCTCAGAATTCTGCTAAAGTTTAAAAATGCTTCGGAACTCTTCCATTGATTTCTGAATTCGGCTGAAGTTTAAAAATTCTTCGGAATTCTTCCATTGTTCTCGGATTTCCGCTGAAGTTTAAAAATGCTTAGGAATTCTTCCATTGTTCCTGGAATACAGCTGAAGTTTAAAAATGCTTCGGAACTCTTCCATTGTTCTCTGAATTCGGCTGACGTTTAAAAATGCTTCGGAACTCTTCCATTGTTCTCGGAATTCCGCTGATGTTTAAAAATGCTCCAGGACTCTTCCATTCTTCTCGGAATTCTGCTGAAGTTTAAAAATTCTTCGGAATTCTTCCATTGTTCTCGGAATTCCGCTGAAGTTTAAAAATGCTTCGGAATTCTTCCATTGTTCCCGGAATTCAGCTGAAGTTTAAAAATGCTTCGGAACTCTTCCTTTGTTCTCGGAATTCCGCTGATGTTTAAAAATGCTGCGGAATTCTTCCATTGTTCTCAGAATTCTGCTAAAGTTTAAAAATGCTCGGAACTCTTCCATTGTTCTCTGAATTCGGCTGACGTTTAAAAATGCTTCGGAACTCTTCCATTGTTCTCAGAATTCCGCTGAAGTTTAAAAATGCTTCGGAACGCTTCTATTGTTCTCAGAATTCTGCTAAAGTTTAAAAATGCTCGGAACTCTTCCATTGTTCTCAGAATTCCGCTGACATTTAAAAATGCTTTGGAACTCTTACATTGTTCTCGGAATTCCTTTGATGTTTAAAAGTGCTTCGGAACTCTTCAATTGTTCTCGTAATTCCGCTGAAGTCTAAATATGCTTTGGAACTCTTCCATTGTTCCAGGAATTCCGCTGAAGTTCCAAAATGCTTCGGAACTCTTCCTTTGTTCTCGGAATTCCGTTGCAGTTTAAAAATGCTCCGGAACTCTTCCATTGTACTCGGAATTCTGCTGAAGTTTAAAAAGTCTTCAGAACTCTTCCATTGTTCTCGGAATTCCGCTGAAGTTTAAAAATGCTTCGGAACTCTTCAATTGTTCTCGGAATTCCGCTGAAGTTTAAAAATGCTTCGGAACTCTTCAATTTTTCCCTGAATTACGCTTAAGCTAAAAATGTTTCGTAACTCTTCCATTGCTAGCGGAATTCTGCTGACGTTTAAAAATGCTTCGGAACTCTTCCATTGTTCTCGGAATTCTGCTGAAGTTTAAAAATGCTTCGGAACTCTTCCATTGTTCTCGGAATTCTGCTGAAGTTTAAAAATGCTTCGGAACTCTTCCATTGTTTTCTGAATTCGGCTGAAGTTTAAAAATTCTTCGGAATTCTTCCATTGTTCTCGGAATTCCGCTGAAGTTTAAAAATGCTTAGGAATTCTTCCATTGTTCCCGGAATACAGCTGAAGTTTAAAAATGCTTCGGAACTCTTCCTTTGTTCTCGAAATTCCGCTGACGTTTAAAAATGCTTCGGAACTCTTCCATTGTTCTCGTAATTCTGCTGAAGTTTAAAAATGCTTCGGATCTCTTCCATAGCTTCCGGAATTCCACTGAAGTTTAAAAATGCTTCGGAACTCTTCCATTGTTCTTGGAATTCCGCTGAAGTTTAAAAATCCTTCGGAACTCTTCCATTGTTCTCGGAATTCCGATGAAGTTTAAAAATGCTTCGGAATTCTTCCATTGTTCCCAAAATTCAGCTGAAGTTTAAAAATGCTTCGGAACTCTTCCTTTATTCTTGGAATTCCACTGATGTTTAAAAATGCTTCGGAACTCTTCCATTGTTCTCAGAATTCTGCTAAAGTTTAAAAATGCTCGGAACTCTTGCATTGTTCTCTGAATTCGGCTGACGTTTAAAAATGCTTCGGAACTGTTCCATTGTTCTCGGAATTCCGCTGAAGTTTAAAAATGTTCCGGGACTCTTCCATTCTTCTCGGAATTCTGCTGAAGTTTAAAAATTCTTCGGAATTCTTCCATTGTTCTCGAAATTCCGGTGAAGTTTAAAAATGCTTCGGAATTCTTCCATTGTTCCCGGAATTCAGCTGAAGTTTAAAAATGCTTCGGAACTCTTCCTTTGTTCTCGGAATTCCGCTGATGTTTAAAAATGCTTCGGAACTCTTCCATTGTTCTCGGAATTCTGCAGAAGTTTAAAAATGCTTCTGAACGCTTCCATTGTTCTCAGAATTCTGCTAAAGTTTAAAAATGCTCGGAACTCTTCCATTGTTCTCAGAATTGCGCTGACGTTTAAAAATGCTTCGGAAATCTTCCATTGCTCTCGGAATTCCGCTGACGTTTAAAAATGCTTTGGAACTCTTACATTGTTCTCGGAATTCCGTTGACGTTTAAAAGTGCTTCGGAACTCTTCAATTGTTCTCGGAAATCCGCTGAAGTCTAAATATGCTTCAGAACTCTTCCATTGTTCCCGGAATTCTGCTGAAGTTTAAAAATGCTTCGGAACTCTTCCTTTGTTCTTGGAATTCCGCTGCAGTTTAAAAATGCTCCGGAACTCTTCCATTGTACTCGGAATTCTGCTGAAGTGTAAAAAGTCTTCAGAACTCTTCCATTGTTCTCGGAATTCCGCTGAAGTTTAAAAATGCTTCGGAATTCTTCCATTGTTCCCGGAATTCAGCTGAAGTTTAAAATGCTTTGGAAATCTTCCTTTGTTCTCGGAATTCCGCTGAAGTTTAAAAATGCTTCAGAACTCTTCCATTGTTCTCGGAATTCTGCTGAAATTTAAAAATGCTTCGGAACTCTTCCATTGTTCTCGGAATTCTGATGAAGTTTAAAAATGCTTCAGAACTCTTCCTTTGTACTCGGAATTCCGCTGACGATTAACAATGCTTCGGAAATCTTCCATTGCTCCCGGAATTCAGCTGAAGTTTAAAAATGCTTCGGAACTTTTCCGATGTCCTCGGAATTCTGTTGAAGTTTAAAAATGCTTCGGAACTCTTCCATTTTTCCCTGAATTACGCTGAAGTTCAAAATGTTTCGTAACTCTTCCATTGTTAGCGGAATTCTGCTGACGTTTAAAAATGCTTCAGAACTCTTCCATTGATCTCGGAATTGCACTGACGTTTAAAAATGCTTCGGAACTCTTCAATTGTTCTCGGAATTCTGCTGACATTTAAAAATGCTTTGGAACTCTTCCATTGTTCACGGAATTCTGCTGAAGTTTAAAAATGCTTCGGAACTCTTCCGATGTTCTCGGAATTCTGCTGAAGTTTAAAAATGCTTCGGAACTCTTCATTTGTTCTCGGAATTCCGCTGAAATTTAAAAATGCTTCGGAACACTTCCATTTTTCCCTGAATTACGCTGAAGCTAAAAATGTTTCGTAACTCTTCCATTGTTAGCGGAATTCTGCTGACGTTTAAAAATGCTTCGGAACTCTTCCATTGTTCTCGGAATTCTGCTGAAGTTTAAAAATGCTTCGGAACTCTTCCATTGTTCTCGGAATTCTGCTGAAGTTTAAAAATGCTTCGGAACTCTTCCATTGTTCTCGGAATTCTGCTGAAGTTTAAAAATGCTTCGGAATTCTTCCATTGTTCTCGGAATTCCGATGAAGTTTAAAAATGCTTCGGAATTCTTCCATTGTTCCCAAAATTCAGCTGAAGTTTAAAAATGCTTCGGAACTCTTCCTTTATTCTCGGAATTCCGCTGATGTTTAAAAATGCTTCGGAACTCTTCCATTGTTCTCAGAATTCTGCTAAAGTTTAAAAATGCTCGGAACTCTTGCATTGTTCTCTGAATTCGGCTGACGTTTAAAAATGCTTCGGAACTGTTCCATTCTTCTCGGAATTCTGCTGAAGTTTAAAAATTCTTCGGAATTCTTCCATTGTTCTCGAAATTCCGCTGAAGTTTAAAAATGCTTCGGAATTCTTCCATTGTTCCCGGAATTCAGCTGAAGTTTAAAAATGCTTCGGAACTCTTCCTTTGTTCTCGGAATTCCGCTGATGTTTAAAAATGCTTCGGAACTCTTCCATTGTTCTCGGAATTCTGCAGAAGTTTAAAAATGCTTCGGAACGCTTCCATTGTTCTCAGAATTCTGCTAAAGTTTAAAAATGCTCGGAACTCTTCCATTGTTCTCAGAATTGCGCTAACGTTTAAAAATGCTTCGGATATCTTCCATTGTTCTCGGAATTCCGCTGACGTTTAAAAATGCTTTGGAACTCTTACATTGTTCTCGGAATTCCGTTGACGTTTAAAAGTGCTTCGGAACTCTTCAATTGTTCTCGGAAATCCGCTGAAGTCTAAATATGCTTCAGAACTCTTCCATTGTTCCCGGAATTCCGCTGAAGTTTAAAAATGCTTCGGAACTCTTCCTTTGTTCTCGGAATTCCGCTGCAGTTTAAAAATGCTCCGGAACTCTTCCATTGTACCCGGAATTCTGCTGAAGTGTAAAAAGTCTTCAGAACTCTTCCATTGTTCTCGGAATTCCGCTGAAGTTTAAAAATGCTTCGGAATTCTTCCATTGTTCCCGGAATTCAGCTGAAGTTTAAAATGCTTTGGAAATCTTCCTTTGTTCTCGGAATTCCGCTGAAGTTTAAAAATGCTTCAGAACTCTTCCATTGTTCTCGGAATTCTGCTGAAATTTAAAAATGCTTCGGAACTCTTCCATTGTTCTCGGAATTCTGATGAAGTTTAAAAATGCTTCGGAACTCTTCCATTGTTCTCGGAATTCTGCTGAAGTTTAAAAATGCTTCGGAACTCTTCCATTGATTTCTGAATTCGGCTGAAGTTTAAAAATTCTTCGGAATTCTTCCATTGTTCTCGGATTTCCGCTGAAGTTTAAAAATGCTTAGGAATTCTTCCATTGTTCCTGGAATACAGCTGAAGTTTAAAAATGCTTCGGAACTATTACTTTGCTCTCAAAATTCCGCTGACATTTAAAAATGCTTCGGAACTCTTCCATTGTTCTAGGAATTCCGCTGAAGTTTAAAAATGCTTCAGAACTCTTCCATTGTTCTCGGAATTCTGCTAAAATTTAAAAATGCTTCAGAACTCTTCCATTGTTCTCGGAATTCCGGTGAAGTTTAAAAATGCTTTAGAACTCTTCCTTTGTTCTCGGAATTCCGCTGACATTTAAAAATGCTTTGGAACTCTTCCATTGTTACCGGAATTCAGCTGAAGTTTAAAAATGCTTTGGAACTCTTCCGTTGTTCTGGAAATTCCGCTGACGTTTAAAACTGCTTCGGAATTCTTCCATTGTCCTGGGAATTCCACTGAAGTTTAAAAATGCTTCAGAACTCTTCCATTTTTACAGGAATAACGCTGAAGTTTAAAAATGCTTCGGAACTCTTCCATTGTTATCTGAATTCGGCTGACGTTTAAAAATGCTTTGGAACCCTTCCATTGTTCTCGGAATTCCGCTGAAGTTTAAAAATGCTCCGGGACTGTTCCATTCTTCTCGGAATTCTGCTGAAGTTTAAAATTTCTTCGGAACACTTCCATTGTTCTCGTAATTCTGCTGAAGTTTAAAAATGCTTCGGATCTCTTCCATAGTTTCCGGAATTCCACTGAAGTTTAAAAATGCTTCGGAACTCTTCCATTGTTCTTGGAATTCCGCTGAAGTTTAAAAATCCTTCGGAACTCTTCCATTGTTCTCGGAATTCGGTTGATGTTTAAAAATGCTTCGGAACTCTTCCATTGTTCATGGAATTCTGCTGGAGTTTAAAAATGCTTCGGAACTGTTCCATTGTTCCCGGAATTCTGCTAAATTTTAAAAATGCTTCGGAACTCTTCCATTGTTCTCGGAAATCTGCTGAAGTTTAAAATGCTTTGGAACTTTTCCTTTGTTCTCGGAATTCTGTTGACGTTTAAAAATGCTTCGGAATTCTTCCATTGTTCTCGGAATTCCGCTGCCATTTAAAAATGCTTCGGAACTCTTCCATTGTTCTCTGAATTCGGCTGACGTTTAAAAATGCTTCGGAACTCTTCCATTGTTCTCGGAATTCCGCTGATGTTTAAAAATGCTCCAGGACTCTTCCATTCTTCTCGGAATTCTGCTGAAGTTTAAAAATTCTTCGGAATTCTTCCATTGTTCTCGGAATTCCGCTGAAGTTTAAAAATGCTTCGGAATTCTTCCATTGTTCCCGGAATTCAGCTGAAGTTTAAAAATGCTTCGGAACTCTTCCTTTGTTCTCGGAATTCCGCTGATGTTTAAAAATGCTGCGGAATTCTTCCATTGTTCTCAGAATTCTGCTAAAGTTTAAAAATGCTCGGAACTCTTCCATTGTTCTCTGAATTCGGCTGACGTTTAAAAATGCTTCGGAACTCTTCCATTGTTCTCAGAATTCCGCTGAAGTTTAAAAATGCTTCGGAACGCTTCTATTGTTCTCAGAATTCTGCTAAAGTTTAAAAATGCTCGGAACTCTTCCATTGTTCTCAGAATTCCGCTGACATTTAAAAATGCTTTGGAACTCTTACATTGTTCTCGGAATTCCTTTGATGTTTAAAAGTGCTTCGGAACTCTTCAATTGTTCTCGGAATTCCGCTGAAGTCTAAATATGCTTTGGAACTCTTCCATTGTTCCAGGAATTCCGCTGAAGTTCCAAAATGCTTCGGAACTCTTCCTTTGTTCTCGGAATTCCGTTGCAGTTTAAAAATGCTCCGGAACTCTTCCATTGTACTCGGAATTCTGCTGAAGTTTAAAAAGTCTTCAGAACTCTTCCATTGTTCTCGGAATTCCGCTGAAGTTTAAAAATGCTTCGGAACTCTTCAATTGTTCTCGGAATTCCGCTGAAGTTTAAAAATGCTTCGGAACTCTTCCATTTTTCCCTGAATTACGCTTAAGCTAAAAATGTTTCGTAACTCTTCCATTGCTAGCGGAATTCTGCTGACGTTTAAAAATGCTTCGGAACTCTTCCATTGTTCTCGGAATTCTGCTGAAGTTTAAAAATGCTTCGGAACTCTTCCATTGTTCTCGGAATTCTGCTGAAGTTTAAAAATGCTTCGGAACTCTTCCATTGTTTTCTGAATTCGGCTGAAGTTTAAAAATTCTTCGGAATTCTTCCATTGTTCTCGGAATTCCTCTGAAGTTTAAAAATGCTTAGGAATTCTTCCATTGTTCCCGGAATACAGCTGAAGTTTAAAAATGCTTCGGAACTCTTCCTTTGTTCTCGAAATTCCGCTGACGTTTAAAAATGCTTCGGAACTCTTCCATTGTTCTCGTAATTCTGCTGAAGTTTAAAAATGCTTCGGATCTCTTCCATAGCTTCCGGAATTCCACTGAAGTTTAAAAATGCTTCGGAACTCTTCCATTGTTCTTGGAATTCCGCTGAAGTTTAAAAATCCTTCGGAACTCTTCCATTGTTCTCGGAATTCCGATGAAGTTTAAAAATGCTTCGGAATTCTTCCATTGTTCCCAAAATTCAGCTGAAGTTTAAAAATGCTTCGGAACTCTTCCTTTATTCTTGGAATTCCACTGATGTTTAAAAATGCTTCGGAACTCTTCCATTGTTCTCAGAATTCTGCTAAAGTTTAAAAATGCTCGGAACTCTTTCATTGTTCTCTGAATTCGGCTGACGTTTAAAAATGCTTCGGAACTGTTCCATTGTTCTCGGAATTCCGCTGAAGTTTAAAAATGTTCCGGGACTCTTCCATTCTTCTCGGAATTCTGCTGAAGTTTAAAAATTCTTCGGAATTCTTCCATTGTTCTCGAAATTCCGGTGAAGTTTAAAAATGCTTCGGAATTCTTCCATTGTTCCCGGAATTCAGCTGAAGTTTAAAAATGCTTCGGAACTCTTCCTTTGTTCTCGGAATTCCGCTGATGTTTAAAAATGCTTCGGAACTCTTCCATTGTTCTCGGAATTCTGCAGAAGTTTAAAAATGCTTCGGAACGCTTCCATTGTTCTCAGAATTCTGCTAAAGTTTAAAAATGCTCGGAACTCTTCCATTGTTCTCAGAATTGCGCTGACGTTTAAAAATGCTTCGGAAATCTTCCATTGCTCTCGGAATTCCGCTGACGTTTAAAAATGCTTTGGAACTCTTACATTGTTCTCGGAATTCCGTTGACGTTTAAAAGTGCTTCGGAACTCTTCAATTGTTCTCGGAAATCCGCTGAAGTCTAAATATGCTTCAGAACTCTTCCATTGTTCCCGGAATTCTGCTGAAGTTTAAAAATGCTTCGGAACTATTCCTTTGTTCTTGGAATTCCGCTGCAGTTTAAAAATGCTCCGGAACTCTTCCATTGTACTCGGAATTCTGCTGAAGTGTAAAAAGTCTTCAGAACTCTTCCATTGTTCTCGGAATTCCGCTGAAGTTTAAAAATGCTTCGGAATTCTTCCATTGTTCCCGGAATTCAGCTGAAGTTTAAAATGCTTTGGAAATCTTCCTTTGTTCTCGGAATTCCGCTGAAGTTTAAAAATGCTTCAGAACTCTTCCATTGTTCTCGGAATTCTGCTGAAATTTAAAAATGCTTCGGAACTCTTCCATTGTTCTCGGAATTCTGATGAAGTTTAAAAATGCTTCGGAACTCTTCCTTTGTACTCGGAATTCCGCTGACGATTAACAATGCTTCGGAAATCTTCCATTGCTCCCGGAATTCAGCTGAAGTTTAAAAATGCTTCGGAACTTTTCCGATGTCCTCGGAATTCTGTTGAAGTTTAAAAATGCTTCGGAACTCTTCCATTTTTCCCTGAATTACGCTGAAGTTCAAAATGTTTCGTAACTCTTCGATTGTTAGCGGAATTCTGCTGACGTTTAAAAATGCTTCAGAACTCTTCCATTGATCTCGGAATTGCACTGACGTTTAAAAATGCTTCGGAACTCTTCAATTGTTCTCGGAATTCTGCTGACATTTAAAAATGCTTCAGAACTCTTCCATTGTTCTCAGAATTCCGCTGACATTTAAAAATGCTTCGGAACTCTTCCATTGTTCACGGAATTCTGCTGAAGTTTAAAAATGCTTCGGAACTCTTCCGATGTTCTCGGAATTCTGCTGAAGTTTAAAAATGCTTCGGAACTCTTCATTTGTTCTCGGAATTCCGCTGAAATTTTAAAATGCTTCGGAACACTTCCATTTTTCCCTGAATTACGCTGAAGCTAAAAATGTTTCGTAACTCTTCCATTGTTAGCGGAATTCTGCTGACGTTTAAAAATGCTTCGGAACTCTTCCATTGTTCTCGGAATTCTGCTGAAGTTTAAAAATGCTTCGGAACTCTTCCATTGTTCTCGGAATTCTGCTGAAGTTTAAAAATGCTTCGGAACTCTTCCATTGTTCTCGGAATTCTGCTGAAGTTTAAAAATGCTTCGGAATTCTTCCATTGTTCTCGGAATTCCGATGAAGTTTAAAAATGCTTTGGAATTCTTCCATTGTTCCCAAAATTCAGCTGAAGTTTAAAAATGCTTCTTAACTCTTCCTTTATTCTCGGAATTCCGCTGATGTTTAAAAATGCTTCGGAACTCTTCCATTGTTCTCAGAATTCTGCTAAAGTTTAAAAATGCTCGGAACTCTTGCATTGTTCTCTGAATTCGGCTGACGTTTAAAAATGCTTCGGAACTGTTCCATTGTTCTCGGAATTCCGCTGAAGTTTAAAAATGTTCCGGGACTCTTCCATTCTTCTCGGAATTCTGCTGAAGTTTAAAAATTCTTCGGAATTCTTCCATTGTTCTCGAAATTCCGCTGAAGTTTAAAAATGCTTCGGAATTCTTCCATTGTTCCCGGAATTCAGCTGAAGTTTAAAAATGCTTCGGAACTCTTCCTTTGTTCTCGGAATTCCGCTGATGTTTAAAAATGCTTCGGAACTCTTCCATTGTTCTCGGAATTCTGCAGAAGTTTAAAAATGCTTCGGAACGCTTCCATTGTTCTCAGAATTCTGCTAAAGTTTAAAAATGCTCGGAACTCTTCCATTGTTCTCAGAATTGCGCTGACGTTTAAAAATGCTTCGGATATCTTCCATTGTTCTCGGAATTCCGCTGACGTTTAAAAATGCTTTGGAACTCTTACATTGTTCTTGGAATTCCGTTGACGTTTAAAAGTGCTTCGGAACTCTTCAATTGTTCTCGGAAATCCGCTGAAGTCTAAATATGCTTCAGAACTCTTCCATTGTTCCCGGAATTCCGCTGAAGTTTAAAAATGCTTCGGAACTCTTCCTTTGTTCTCGGAATTCCGCTGCAGTTTAAAAATGCTCCGGAACTCTTCCATTGTACCCTGAATTCTGCTGAAGTGTAAAAAGTCTTCAGAACTCTTCCATTGTTCTCGGAATTCCGCTGAAGTTTAAAAATGCTTCGGAATTCTTCCATTGTTCCCGGAATTCAGCTGAAGTTTAAAATGCTTTGGAAATCTTCCTTTGTTCTCGGAATTCCGCTGAAGTTTAATAATGCTTCAGAACTCTTCCATTGTTCTCGGAATTCTGCTGAAATTTAAAAATGCTTCGGAACTCTTCCATTGTTCTCGGAATACTGATGAAGTTTAAAAATGCTTCGGAACTCTTCCTTTGTACTCGGAATTCCGCTGACGATTAACAATGCTTCGGAACTCTTCCATTGCTCCCGGAATTCAGCTGAAGTTTAAAAATGCTTCGGAACTTTTCCGATGTCCTCGGAATTCTGTTGAAGTTTAAAAATGCTTCGGAACTCTTCCATTGTTCTCAGAATTCTGCTAAAGTTTAAAAATGCTCGGAACTCTTGCATTGTTCTCTGAATTCGGCTGACGTTTAAAAATGCTTCGGAACTGTTCCATTGTTCTCGGAATTCCGCTGAAGTTTAAAAATGTTCCGGGACTCTTCCATTCTTCTCGGAATTCTGCTGAAGTTTAAAAATTCTTCGGAATTCTTCCATTGTTCTCGAAATTCCGCTGAAGTTTAAAAATGCTTCGGAATTCTTCCATTGTTCCCGGAATTCAGCTGAAGTTTAAAAATGCTTCGGAACTCTTCCTTTGTTCTCGAAATTCCGCTGACGTTTAAAAATGCTTCGGAACTCTTCCATTGTTCTCGTAATTCTGCTGAAGTTTAAAAATGCTTCGGATCTCTTCCATAGCTTCCGGAATTCCACTGAAGTTTAAAAATGCTTCGGAACTCTTCCATTGTTCTTGGAATTCCGCTGAAGTTTAAAAATCCTTCGGAACTCTTCCATTGTTCTCGGAATTCCGATGAAGTTTAAAAATGCTTCGGAATTCTTCCATTGTTCCCAAAATTCAGCTGAAGTTTAAAAATGCTTCGGAACTCTTCCTTTATTCTTGGAATTCCACTGATGTTTAAAAATGCTTCGGAACTCTTCCATTGTTCTCAGAATTCTGCTAAAGTTTAAAAATGCTCGGAACTCTTGCATTGTTCTCTGAATTCGGCTGACGTTTAAAAATGCTTCGGAACTGTTCCATTGTTCTCGGAATTCCGCTGAAGTTTAAAAATGTTCCGGGACTCTTCCATTCTTCTCGGAATTCTGCTGAAGTTTAAAAATTCTTCGGAATTCTTCCATTGTTCTCGAAATTCCGGTGAAGTTTAAAAATGCTTCGGAATTCTTCCATTGTTCCCGGAATTCAGCTGAAGTTTAAAAATGCTTCGGAACTCTTCCTTTGTTCTCGGAATTCCGCTGATGTTTAAAAATGCTTCGGAACTCTTCCATTGTTCTCGGAATTCTGCAGAAGTTTAAAAATGCTTCTGAACGCTTCCATTGTTCTCAGAATTCTGCTAAAGTTTAAAAATGCTCGGAACTCTTCCATTGTTCTCAGAATTGCGCTGACGTTTAAAAATGCTTCGGAAATCTTCCATTGCTCTCGGAATTCCGCTGACGTTTAAAAATGCTTTGGAACTCTTACATTGTTCTCGGAATTCCGTTGACGTTTAAAAGTGCTTCGGAACTCTTCAATTGTTCTCGGAAATCCGCTGAAGTCTAAATATGCTTCAGAACTCTTCCATTGTTCCCGGAATTCTGCTGAAGTTTAAAAATGCTTCGGAACTCTTCCTTTGTTCTTGGAATTCCGCTGCAGTTTAAAAATGCTCCGGAACTCTTCCATTGTACTCGGAATTCTGCTGAAGTGTAAAAAGTCTTCAGAACTCTTCCATTGTTCTCGGAATTCCGCTGAAGTTTAAAAATGCTTCGGAATTCTTCCATTGTTCCCGGAATTCAGCTGAAGTTTAAAATGCTTTGGAAATCTTCCTTTGTTCTCGGAATTCCGCTGAAGTTTAAAAATGCTTCAGAACTCTTCCATTGTTCTCGGAATTCTGCTGAAATTTAAAAATGCTTCGGAACTCTTCCATTGTTCTCGGAATTCTGATGAAGTTTAAAAATGCTTCAGAACTCTTCCTTTGTACTCGGAATTCCGCTGACGATTAACAATGCTTCGGAAATCTTCCATTGCTCCCGGAATTCAGCTGAAGTTTAAAAATGCTTCGGAACTTTTCCGATGTCCTCGGAATTCTGTTGAAGTTTAAAAATGCTTCGGAACTCTTCCATTTTTCCCTGAATTACGCTGAAGTTCAAAATGTTTCGTAACTCTTCCATTGTTAGCGGAATTCTGCTGACGTTTAAAAATGCTTCAGAACTCTTCCATTGATCTCGGAATTGCACTGACGTTTAAAAATGCTTCGGAACTCTTCAATTGTTCTCGGAATTCTGCTGACATTTAAAAATGCTTTGGAACTCTTCCATTGTTCACGGAATTCTGCTGAAGTTTAAAAATGCTTCGGAACTCTTCCGATGTTCTCGGAATTCTGCTGAAGTTTAAAAATGCTTCGGAACTCTTCATTTGTTCTCGGAATTCCGCTGAAATTTAAAAATGCTTCGGAACACTTCCATTTTTCCCTGAATTACGCTGAAGCTAAAAATGTTTCGTAACTCTTCCATTGTTAGCGGAATTCTGCTGACGTTTAAAAATGCTTCGGAACTCTTCCATTGTTCTCGGAATTCTGCTGAAGTTTAAAAATGCTTCGGAACTCTTCCATTGTTCTCGGAATTCTGCTGAAGTTTAAAAATGCTTCGGAACTCTTCCATTGTTCTCGGAATTCTGCTGAAGTTTAAAAATGCTTCGGAATTCTTCCATTGTTCTCGGAATTCCGATGAAGTTTAAAAATGCTTCGGAATTCTTCCATTGTTCCCAAAATTCAGCTGAAGTTTAAAAATGCTTCGGAACTCTTCCTTTATTCTCGGAATTCCGCTGATGTTTAAAAATGCTTCGGAACTCTTCCATTGTTCTCAGAATTCTGCTAAAGTTTAAAAATGCTCGGAACTCTTGCATTGTTCTCTGAATTCGGCTGACGTTTAAAAATGCTTCGGAACTGTTCCATTCTTCTCGGAATTCTGCTGAAGTTTAAAAATTCTTCGGAATTCTTCCATTGTTCTCGAAATTCCGCTGAAGTTTAAAAATGCTTCGGAATTCTTCCATTGTTCCCGGAATTCAGCTGAAGTTTAAAAATGCTTCGGAACTCTTCCTTTGTTCTCGGAATTCCGCTGATGTTTAAAAATGCTTCGGAACTCTTCCATTGTTCTCGGAATTCTGCAGAAGTTTAAAAATGCTTCGGAACGCTTCCATTGTTCTCAGAATTCTGCTAAAGTTTAAAAATGCTCGGAACTCTTCCATTGTTCTCAGAATTGCGCTGACGTTTAAAAATGCTTCGGATATCTTCCATTGTTCTCGGAATTCCGCTGACGTTTAAAAATGCTTTGGAACTCTTACATTGTTCTCGGAATTCCGTTGACGTTTAAAAGTGCTTCGGAACTCTTCAATTGTTCTCGGAAATCCGCTGAAGTCTAAATATGCTTCAGAACTCTTCCATTGTTCCCGGAATTCCGCTGAAGTTTAAAAATGCTTCGGAACTCTTCCTTTGTTCTCGGAATTCCGCTGCAGTTTAAAAATGCTCCGGAACTCTTCCATTGTACCCGGAATTCTGCTGAAGTGTAAAAAGTCTTCAGAAGTCTTCCATTGTTCTCGGAATTCCGCTGAAGTTTAAAAATGCTTCGGAATTCTTCCATTGTTCCCGGAATTCAGCTGAAGTTTAAAATGCTTTGGAAATCTTCCTTTGTTCTCGGAATTCCGCTGAAGTTTAAAAATGCTTCAGAACTCTTCCATTGTTCTCGGAATTCTGCTGAAATTTAAAAATGCTTCAGAACTCTTCCATTGTTCTCGGAATTCTGATGAAGTTTAAAAATGCTTCGGAACTCTTCCATTGTTCTCGGAATTCTGCTGAAGTTTAAAAATGCTTCGGAACTCTTCCATTGATTTCTGAATTCGGCTGAAGTTTAAAAATTCTTCGGAATTCTTCCATTGTTCTCGGATTTCCGCTGAAGTTTAAAAATGCTTAGGAATTCTTCCATTGTTCCTGGAATACAGCTGAAGTTTAAAAATGCTTCGGAACTATTACTTTGCTCTCAAAATTCCGCTGACATTTAAAAATGCTTCGGAACTCTTCCATTGTTCTAGGAATTCCGCTGAAGTTTAAAAATGCTTCAGAACTCTTCCATTGTTCTCGGAATTCTGCTAAAATTTAAAAATGCTTCAGAACTCTTCCATTGTTCTCGGAATTCCGGTGAAGTTTAAAAATGCTTTAGAACTCTTCCTTTGTTCTCGGAATTCCGCTGACATTTAAAAATGCTTTGGAACTCTTCCATTGTTACCGGAATTCAGCTGAAGTTTAAAAATGCTTTGGAACTCTTCCGTTGTTCTGGAAATTCCGCTGACGTTTAAAACTGCTTCGGAATTCTTCCATTGTCCTGGGAATTCCACTGAAGTTTAAAAATGCTTCAGAACTCTTCCATTTTTACAGGAATAACGCTGAAGTTTAAAAATGCTTCGGAACTCTTCCATTGTTATCTGAATTCGGCTGACGTTTAAAAATGCTTTGGAACCCTTCCATTGTTCTCGGAATTCCGCTGAAGTTTAAAAATGCTCCGGGACTGTTCCATTCTTCTCGGAATTCTGCTGAAGTTTAAAATTTCTTCGGAACACTTCCATTGTTCTCGTAATTCTGCTGAAGTTTAAAAATGCTTCGGATCTCTTCCATAGTTTCCGGAATTCCACTGAAGTTTAAAAATGCTTCGGAACTCTTCCATTGTTCTTGGAATTCCGCTGAAGTTTAAAAATCCTTCGGAACTCTTCCATTGTTCTCGGAATTCGGTTGATGTTTAAAAATGCTTCGGAACTCTTCCATTGTTCATGGAATTCTGCTGGAGTTTAAAAATGCTTCGGAACTGTTCCATTGTTCCCGGAATTCTGCTAAATTTTAAAAATGCTTCGGAACTCTTCCATTGTTCTCGGAAATCTGCTGAAGTTTAAAATGCTTTGGAACTTTTCCTTTGTTCTCGGAATTCTGTTGACGTTTAAAAATGCTTCGGAATTCTTCCATTGTTCTCGGAATTCCGCTGCCATTTAAAAATGCTTCGGAACTCTTCCATTGTTCTCTGAATTCGGCTGACGTTTAAAAATGCTTCGGAACTCTTCCATTGTTCTCGGAATTCCGCTGATGTTTAAAAATGCTCCAGGACTCTTCCATTCTTCTCGGAATTCTGCTGAAGTTTAAAAATTCTTCGGAATTCTTCCATTGTTCTCGGAATTCCGCTGAAGTTTAAAAATGCTTCGGAATTCTTCCATTGTTCCCGGAATTCAGCTGAAGTTTAAAAATGCTTCGGAACTCTTCCTTTGTTCTCGGAATTCCGCTGATGTTTAAAAATGCTGCGGAATTCTTCCATTGTTCTCAGAATTCTGCTAAAGTTTAAAAATGCTCGGAACTCTTCCATTGTTCTCTGAATTCGGCTGACGTTTAAAAATGCTTCGGAACTCTTCCATTGTTCTCAGAATTCCGCTGAAGTTTAAAAATGCTTCGGAACGCTTCTATTGTTCTCAGAATTCTGCTAAAGTTTAAAAATGCTCGGAACTCTTCCATTGTTCTCAGAATTCCGCTGACATTTAAAAATGCTTTGGAACTCTTACATTGTTCTCGGAATTCCTTTGATGTTTAAAAGTGCTTCGGAACTCTTCAATTGTTCTCGGAATTCCGCTGAAGTCTAAATATGCTTTGGAACTCTTCCATTGTTCCAGGAATTCCGCTGAAGTTCCAAAATGCTTCGGAACTCTTCCTTTGTTCTCGGAATTCCGTTGCAGTTTAAAAATGCTCCGGAACTCTTCCATTGTACTCGGAATTCTGCTGAAGTTTAAAAAGTCTTCAGAACTCTTCCATTGTTCTCGGAATTCCGCTGAAGTTTAAAAATGCTTCGGAACTCTTCAATTGTTCTCGGAATTCCGCTGAAGTTTAAAAATGCTTCGGAACTCTTCCATTTTTCCCTGAATTACGCTTAAGCTAAAAATGTTTCGTAACTCTTCCATTGCTAGCGGAATTCTGCTGACGTTTAAAAATGCTTCGGAACTCTTCCATTGTTCTCGGAATTCTGCTGAAGTTTAAAAATGCTTCGGAACTCTTCCATTGTTCTCGGAATTCTGCTGAAGTTTAAAAATGCTTCGGAACTCTTCCATTGTTTTCTGAATTCGGCTGAAGTTTAAAAATTCTTCGGAATTCTTCCATTGTTCTCGGAATTCCGCTGAAGTTTAAAAATGCTTAGGAATTCTTCCATTGTTCCCGGAATACAGCTGAAGTTTAAAAATGCTTCGGAACTCTTCCTTTGTTCTCGAAATTCCGCTGACGTTTAAAAATGCTTCGGAACTCTTCCATTGTTCTCGTAATTCTGCTGAAGTTTAAAAATGCTTCGGATCTCTTCCATAGCTTCCGGAATTCCACTGAAGTTTAAAAATGCTTCGGAACTCTTCCATTGTTCTTGGAATTCCGCTGAAGTTTAAAAATCCTTCGGAACTCTTCCATTGTTCTCGGAATTCCGATGAAGTTTAAAAATGCTTCGGAATTCTTCCATTGTTCCCAAAATTCAGCTGAAGTTTAAAAATGCTTCGGAACTCTTCCTTTATTCTTGGAATTCCACTGATGTTTAAAAATGCTTCGGAACTCTTCCATTGTTCTCAGAATTCTGCTAAAGTTTAAAAATGCTCGGAACTCTTTCATTGTTCTCTGAATTCGGCTGACGTTTAAAAATGCTTCGGAACTGTTCCATTGTTCTCGGAATTCCGCTGAAGTTTAAAAATGTTCCGGGACTCTTCCATTCTTCTCGGAATTCTGCTGAAGTTTAAAAATTCTTCGGAATTCTTCCATTGTTCTCGAAATTCCGGTGAAGTTTAAAAATGCTTCGGAATTCTTCCATTGTTCCCGGAATTCAGCTGAAGTTTAAAAATGCTTCGGAACTCTTCCTTTGTTCTCGGAATTCCGCTGATGTTTAAAAATGCTTCGGAACTCTTCCATTGTTCTCGGAATTCTGCAGAAGTTTAAAAATGCTTCGGAACGCTTCCATTGTTCTCAGAATTCTGCTAAAGTTTAAAAATGCTCGGAACTCTTCCATTGTTCTCAGAATTGCGCTGACGTTTAAAAATGCTTCGGAAATCTTCCATTGCTCTCGGAATTCCGCTGACGTTTAAAAATGCTTTGGAACTCTTACATTGTTCTCGGAATTCCGTTGACGTTTAAAAGTGCTTCGGAACTCTTCAATTGTTCTCGGAAATCCGCTGAAGTCTAAATATGCTTCAGAACTCTTCCATTGTTCCCGGAATTCTGCTGAAGTTTAAAAATGCTTCGGAACTATTCCTTTGTTCTTGGAATTCCGCTGCAGTTTAAAAATGCTCCGGAACTCTTCCATTGTACTCGGAATTCTGCTGAAGTGTAAAAAGTCTTCAGAACTCTTCCATTGTTCTCGGAATTCCGCTGAAGTTTAAAAATGCTTCGGAATTCTTCCATTGTTCCCGGAATTCAGCTGAAGTTTAAAATGCTTTGGAAATCTTCCTTTGTTCTCGGAATTCCGCTGAAGTTTAAAAATGCTTCAGAACTCTTCCATTGTTCTCGGAATTCTGCTGAAATTTAAAAATGCTTCGGAACTCTTCCATTGTTCTCGGAATTCTGATGAAGTTTAAAAATGCTTCGGAACTCTTCCTTTGTACTCGGAATTCTGCTGACGATTAACAATGCTTCGGAAATCTTCCATTGCTCCCGGAATTCAGCTGAAGTTTAAAAATGCTTCGGAACTTTTCCGATGTCCTCGGAATTCTGTTGAAGTTTAAAAATGCTTCGGAACTCTTCCATTTTTCCCTGAATTACGCTGAAGTTCAAAATGTTTCGTAACTCTTCGATTGTTAGCGGAATTCTGCTGACGTTTAAAAATGCTTCAGAACTCTTCCATTGATCTCGGAATTGCACTGACGTTTAAAAATGCTTCGGAACTCTTCAATTGTTCTCGGAATTCTGCTGACATTTAAAAATGCTTCAGAACTCTTCCATTGTTCTCAGAATTCCGCTGACATTTAAAAATGCTTCGGAACTCTTCCATTGTTCACGGAATTCTGCTGAAGTTTAAAAATGCTTCGGAACTCTTCCGATGTTCTCGGAATTCTGCTGAAGTTTAAAAATGCTTCGGAACTCTTCATTTGTTCTCGGAATTCCGCTGAAATTTTAAAATGCTTCGGAACACTTCCATTTTTCCCTGAATTACGCTGAAGCTAAAAATGTTTCGTAACTCTTCCATTGTTAGCGGAATTCTGCTGACGTTTAAAAATGCTTCGGAACTCTTCCATTGTTCTCGGAATTCTGCTGAAGTTTAAAAATGCTTCGGAACTCTTCCATTGTTCTCGGAATTCTGCTGAAGTTTAAAAATGCTTCGGAACTCTTCCATTGTTCTCGGAATTCTGCTGAAGTTTAAAAATGCTTCGGAATTCTTCCATTGTTCTCGGAATTCCGATGAAGTTTAAAAATGCTTTGGAATTCTTCCATTGTTCCCAAAATTCAGCTGAAGTTTAAAAATGCTTCTTAACTCTTCCTTTATTCTCGGAATTCCGCTGATGTTTAAAAATGCTTCGGAACTCTTCCATTGTTCTCAGAATTCTGCTAAAGTTTAAAAATGCTCGGAACTCTTGCATTGTTCTCTGAATTCGGCTGACGTTTAAAAATGCTTCGGAACTGTTCCATTGTTCTCGGAATTCCGCTGAAGTTTAAAAATGTTCCGGGACTCTTCCATTCTTCTCGGAATTCTGCTGAAGTTTAAAAATTCTTCGGAATTCTTCCATTGTTCTCGAAATTCCGCTGAAGTTTAAAAATGCTTCGGAATTCTTCCATTGTTCCCGGAATTCAGCTGAAGTTTAAAAATGCTTCGGAACTCTTCCTTTGTTCTCGGAATTCCGCTGATGTTTAAAAATGCTTCGGAACTCTTCCATTGTTCTCGGAATTCTGCAGAAGTTTAAAAATGCTTCGGAACGCTTCCATTGTTCTCAGAATTCTGCTAAAGTTTAAAAATGCTCGGAACTCTTCCATTGTTCTCAGAATTGCGCTGACGTTTAAAAATGCTTCGGATATCTTCCATTGTTCTCGGAATTCCGCTGACGTTTAAAAATGCTTTGGAACTCTTACATTGTTCTTGGAATTCCGTTGACGTTTAAAAGTGCTTCGGAACTCTTCAATTGTTCTCGGAAATCCGCTGAAGTCTAAATATGCTTCAGAACTCTTCCATTGTTCCCGGAATTCCGCTGAAGTTTAAAAATGCTTCGGAACTCTTCCTTTGTTCTCGGAATTCCGCTGCAGTTTAAAAATGCTCCGGAACTCTTCCATTGTACCCTGAATTCTGCTGAAGTGTAAAAAGTCTTCAGAACTCTTCCATTGTTCTCGGAATTCCGCTGAAGTTTAAAAATGCTTCGGAATTCTTCCATTGTTCCCGGAATTCAGCTGAAGTTTAAAATGCTTTGGAAATCTTCCTTTGTTCTCGGAATTCCGCTGAAGTTTAATAATGCTTCAGAACTCTTCCATTGTTCTCGGAATTCTGCTGAAATTTAAAAATGCTTCGGAACTCTTCCATTGTTCTCGGAATACTGATGAAGTTTAAAAATGCTTCGGAACTCTTCCTTTGTACTCGGAATTCCGCTGACGATTAACAATGCTTCGGAACTCTTCCATTGCTCCCGGAATTCAGCTGAAGTTTAAAAATGCTTCGGAACTTTTCCGATGTCCTCGGAATTCTGTTGAAGTTTAAAAATGCTTCGGAACTCTTCCATTGTTCTCAGAATTCTGCTAAAGTTTAAAAATGCTCGGAACTCTTGCATTGTTCTCTGAATTCGGCTGACGTTTAAAAATGCTTCGGAACTGTTCCATTGTTCTCGGAATTCCGCTGAAGTTTAAAAATGTTCCGGGACTCTTCCATTCTTCTCGGAATTCTGCTGAAGTTTAAAAATTCTTCGGAATTCTTCCATTGTTCTCGAAATTCCGCTGAAGTTTAAAAATGCTTCGGAATTCTTCCATTGTTCCCGGAATTCAGCTGAAGTTTAAAAATGCTTCGGAACTCTTCCTTTGTTCTCGGAATTCCGCTGATGTTTAAAAATGCTTCGGAACTCTTCCATTGTTCTCGGAATTCTGCAGAAGTTTAAAAATGCTTCGGAACGCTTCCATTGTTCTCAGAATTCTGCTAAAGTTTAAAAATGCTCGGAACTCTTCCATTGTTCTCAGAATTGCGCTGACGTTTAAAAATGCTTCGGATATCTTCCATTGTTCTCGGAATTCCGCTGACGTTTAAAAATGCTTTGGAACTCTTACATTGTTCTTGGAATTCCGTTGACGTTTAAAAGTGCTTCGGAACTCTTCAATTGTTCTCGGAAATCCGCTGAAGTCTAAATATGCTTCAGAACTCTTCCATTGTTCCCGGAATTCCGCTGAAGTTTAAAAATGCTTCGGAACTCTTCCTTTGTTCTCGGAATTCCGCTGCAGTTTAAAAATGCTCCGGAACTCTTCCATTGTACCCTGAATTCTGCTGAAGTGTAAAAAGTCTTCAGAACTCTTCCATTGTTCTCGGAATTCCGCTGAAGTTTAAAAATGCTTCGGAATTCTTCCATTGTTCCCGGAATTCAGCTGAAGTTTAAAATGCTTTGGAAATCTTCCTTTGTTCTCGGAATTCCGCTGAAGTTTAATAATGCTTCAGAACTCTTCCATTGTTCTCGGAATTCTGCTGAAATTTAAAAATGCTTCGGAACTCTTCCATTGTTCTCGGAATACTGATGAAGTTTAAAAATGCTTCGGAACTCTTCCTTTGTACTCGGAATTCCGCTGACGATTAACAATGCTTCGGAACTCTTCCATTGCTCCCGGAATTCAGCTGAAGTTTAAAAATGCTTCGGAACTTTTCCGATGTCCTCGGAATTCTGTTGAAGTTTAAAAATGCTTCGGAACTCTTCCATTTTTCCCTGAATTACGCTGAAGTTCAAAATGTTTCGTAACTCTTCCATTGTTAGCGGAATTCTGCTGACGTTTAAAAATGCTTCAGAACTCTTCCATTGATCTCGGAATTGCAGTGACGTTTAAAAATGCTTCGGAACTCTTCAATTGTTCTCGGAATTCTGCTGACATTTAAAAATGCTTCGGAACTCTTCCATTTTTAACGGAATTCTGCTGAAGTTTAAAAATGCTTCGGAACTCTTCCGATGTTCTCGGAATTCTGCTGAAGTTTAAAAATGCTTCGGAACTCTTCATTTGTTCCGGGAATTCCGCTGAAGTTTAAAAATGCTTCGGAACTCTTCCATTTTTCCCTGAATTACGCTGAAGCTAAAAATGTTTCGTAACTCTTCCATTGTTAGCGGAATTCTGCTGACGTTTAAAAATGCTTCGGTACTCTTCCATTGTTCTCGGAATTCTGCTGAAGTTTAAAAATGCTTCGGAACTCTTCCATTGTTCTCGGAATTCTGCTGAAGTTTAAAAATGCTTCGGAACTCTTCCATTGATTTCTGAATTCGGCTGAAGTTTAAAAATTCTTCGGAATTCTTCCATTGTTCTCGGATTTCCGCTGAAGTTTAAAAATGCTTAGGAATTCTTCCATTGTTCCTGGAATACAGCTGAAGTTTAAAAATGCTTCGGAACTATTACTTTGCTCTCAAAATTCCGCTGACATTTAAAAATGCTTCGGAACTCTTCCATTGTTCTAGGAATTCCGCTGAAGTTTAAAAATGCTTCAGAACTCTTCCATTGTTCTCGGAATTCTGCTAAAATTTAAAAATGCTTCAGAACTCTTCCATTGTTCTCGGAATTCCGGTGAAGTTTAAAAATGCTTTAGAACTCTTCCTTTGTTCTCGGAATTCCGCTGACATTTAAAAATGCTTTGGAACTCTTCCATTGTTACCGGAATTCAGCTGAAGTTTAAAAATGCTTTGGAACTCTTCCGTTGTTCTGGAAATTCCGCTGACGTTTAAAACTGCTTCGGAATTCTTCCATTGTCCTGGGAATTCCACTGAAGTTTAAAAATGCTTCAGAACTCTTCCATTTTTACAGGAATAACGCTGAAGTTTAAAAATGCTTCGGAACTCTTCCATTGTTATCTGAATTCGGCTGACGTTTAAAAATGCTTTGGAACCCTTCCATTGTTCTCGGAATTCCGCTGAAGTTTAAAAATGCTCCGGGACTGTTCCATTCTTCTCGGAATTCTGCTGAAGTTTAAAATTTCTTCGGAACACTTCCATTGTTCTCGTAATTCTGCTGAAGTTTAAAAATGCTTCGGATCTCTTCCATAGTTTCCGGAATTCCACTGAAGTTTAAAAATGCTTCGGAACTCTTCCATTGTTCTTGGAATTCCGCTGAAGTTTAAAAATCCTTCGGAACTCTTTCATTGTTCTCTGAATTCGGCTGACGTTTAAAAATGCTTCGGAACTGTTCCATTGTTCTCGGAATTCCGCTGAAGTTTAAAAATGTTCCGGGACTCTTCCATTCTTCTCGGAATTCTGCTGAAGTTTAAAAATTCTTCGGAATTCTTCCATTGTTCTCGAAATTCCGGTGAAGTTTAAAAATGCTTCGGAATTCTTCCATTGTTCCCGGAATTCAGCTGAAGTTTAAAAATGCTTCGGAACTCTTCCTTTGTTCTCGGAATTCCGCTGATGTTTAAAAATGCTTCGGAACTCTTCCATTGTTCTCGGAATTCTGCAGAAGTTTAAAAATGCTTCGGAACGCTTCCATTGTTCTCAGAATTCTGCTAAAGTTTAAAAATGCTCGGAACTCTTCCATTGTTCTCAGAATTGCGCTGACGTTTAAAAATGCTTCGGAAATCTTCCATTGCTCTCGGAATTCCGCTGACGTTTAAAAATGCTTTGGAACTCTTACATTGTTCTCGGAATTCCGTTGACGTTTAAAAGTGCTTCGGAACTCTTCAATTGTTCTCGGAAATCCGCTGAAGTCTAAATATGCTTCAGAACTCTTCCATTGTTCCCGGAATTCTGCTGAAGTTTAAAAATGCTTCGGAACTATTCCTTTGTTCTTGGAATTCCGCTGCAGTTTAAAAATGCTCCGGAACTCTTCCATTGTACTCGGAATTCTGCTGAAGTGTAAAAAGTCTTCAGAACTCTTCCATTGTTCTCGGAATTCCGCTGAAGTTTAAAAATGCTTCGGAATTCTTCCATTGTTCCCGGAATTCAGCTGAAGTTTAAAATGCTTTGGAAATCTTCCTTTGTTCTCGGAATTCCGCTGAAGTTTAAAAATGCTTCAGAACTCTTCCATTGTTCTCGGAATTCTGCTGAAATTTAAAAATGCTTCGGAACTCTTCCATTGTTCTCGGAATTCTGATGAAGTTTAAAAATGCTTCGGAACTCTTCCTTTGTACTCGGAATTCCGCTGACGATTAACAATGCTTCGGAAATCTTCCATTGCTCCCGGAATTCAGCTGAAGTTTAAAAATGCTTCGGAACTTTTCCGATGTCCTCGGAATTCTGTTGAAGTTTAAAAATGCTTCGGAACTCTTCCATTTTTCCCTGAATTACGCTGAAGTTCAAAATGTTTCGTAACTCTTCCATTGTTAGCGGAATTCTGCTGACGTTTAAAAATGCTTCGGAACTCTTCCATTGTTCTCGGAATTCTGCTGAAGTTTAAAAATGCTTCGGAACTCTTCCATTGTTCTCGGAATTCTGCTGAAGTTTAAAAATGCTTCGGAACTCTTCCATTGTTCTCGGAATTCTGCTGAAGTTTAAAAATGCTTCGGAATTCTTCCATTGTTCTCGGAATTCCGATGAAGTTTAAAAATGCTTTGGAATTCTTCCATTGTTCCCAAAATTCAGCTGAAGTTTAAAAATGCTTCTTAACTCTTCCTTTATTCTCGGAATTCCGCTGATGTTTAAAAATGCTTCGGAACTCTTCCATTGTTCTCAGAATTCTGCTAAAGTTTAAAAATGCTCGGAACTCTTGCATTGTTCTCTGAATTCGGCTGACGTTTAAAAATGCTTCGGAACTGTTCCATTGTTCTCGGAATTCCGCTGAAGTTTAAAAATGTTCCGGGACTCTTCCATTCTTCTCGGAATTCTGCTGAAGTTTAAAAATTCTTCGGAATTCTTCCATTGTTCTCGAAATTCCGCTGAAGTTTAAAAATGCTTCGGAATTCTTCCATTGTTCCCGGAATTCAGCTGAAGTTTAAAAATGCTTCGGAACTCTTCCTTTGTTCTCGGAATTCCGCTGATGTTTAAAAATGCTTCGGAACTCTTCCATTGTTCTCGGAATTCTGCAGAAGTTTAAAAATGCTTCGGAACGCTTCCATTGTTCTCAGAATTCTGCTAAAGTTTAAAAATGCTCGGAACTCTTCCATTGTTCTCAGAATTGCGCTGACGTTTAAAAATGCTTCGGATATCTTCCATTGTTCTCGGAATTCCGCTGACGTTTAAAAATGCTTTGGAACTCTTACATTGTTCTTGGAATTCCGTTGACGTTTAAAAGTGCTTCGGAACTCTTCAATTGTTCTCGGAAATCCGCTGAAGTCTAAATATGCTTCAGAACTCTTCCATTGTTCCCGGAATTCCGCTGAAGTTTAAAAATGCTTCGGAACTCTTCCTTTGTTCTCGGAATTCCGCTGCAGTTTAAAAATGCTCCGGAACTCTTCCATTGTACCCTGAATTCTGCTGAAGTGTAAAAAGTCTTCAGAACTCTTCCATTGTTCTCGGAATTCCGCTGAAGTTTAAAAATGCTTCGGAATTCTTCCATTGTTCCCGGAATTCAGCTGAAGTTTAAAATGCTTTGGAAATCTTCCTTTGTTCTCGGAATTCCGCTGAAGTTTAATAATGCTTCAGAACTCTTCCATTGTTCTCGGAATTCTGCTGAAATTTAAAAATGCTTCGGAACTCTTCCATTGTTCTCGGAATACTGATGAAGTTTAAAAATGCTTCGGAACTCTTCCTTTGTACTCGGAATTCCGCTGACGATTAACAATGCTTCGGAACTCTTCCATTGCTCCCGGAATTCAGCTGAAGTTTAAAAATGCTTCGGAACTTTTCCGATGTCCTCGGAATTCTGTTGAAGTTTAAAAATGCTTCGGAACTCTTCCATTGTTCTCAGAATTCTGCTAAAGTTTAAAAATGCTCGGAACTCTTGCATTGTTCTCTGAATTCGGCTGACGTTTAAAAATGCTTCGGAACTGTTCCATTGTTCTCGGAATTCCGCTGAAGTTTAAAAATGTTCCGGGACTCTTCCATTCTTCTCGGAATTCTGCTGAAGTTTAAAAATTCTTCGGAATTCTTCCATTGTTCTCGAAATTCCGCTGAAGTTTAAAAATGCTTCGGAATTCTTCCATTGTTCCCGGAATTCAGCTGAAGTTTAAAAATGCTTCGGAACTCTTCCTTTGTTCTCGGAATTCCGCTGATGTTTAAAAATGCTTCGGAACTCTTCCATTGTTCTCGGAATTCTGCAGAAGTTTAAAAATGCTTCGGAACGCTTCCATTGTTCTCAGAATTCTGCTAAAGTTTAAAAATGCTCGGAACTCTTCCATTGTTCTCAGAATTGCGCTGACGTTTAAAAATGCTTCGGATATCTTCCATTGTTCTCGGAATTCCGCTGACGTTTAAAAATGCTTTGGAACTCTTACATTGTTCTTGGAATTCCGTTGACGTTTAAAAGTGCTTCGGAACTCTTCAATTGTTCTCGGAAATCCGCTG
This sequence comes from Phyllobates terribilis, assembly GCF_046119375.1. Taxonomy (NCBI): domain Eukaryota; kingdom Metazoa; phylum Chordata; class Amphibia; order Anura; family Dendrobatidae; genus Phyllobates; species Phyllobates terribilis. The sequence continues at coordinate 68,654,441 of NW_027362769.1, forward strand.
AAGTCTAAATATGCTTCAGAACTCTTCCATTGTTCCCGGAATTCCGCTGAAGTTTAAAAATGCTTCGGAACTCTTCCTTTGTTCTCGGAATTCCGCTGCAGTTTAAAAATGCTCCGGAACTCTTCCATTGTACCCTGAATTCTGCTGAAGTGTAAAAAGTCTTCAGAACTCTTCCATTGTTCTCGGAATTCCGCTGAAGTTTAAAAATGCTTCGGAATTCTTCCATTGTTCCCGGAATTCAGCTGAAGTTTAAAATGCTTTGGAAATCTTCCTTTGTTCTCGGAATTCCGCTGAAGTTTAATAATGCTTCAGAACTCTTCCATTGTTCTCGGAATTCTGCTGAAATTTAAAAATGCTTCGGAACTCTTCCATTGTTCTCGGAATACTGATGAAGTTTAAAAATGCTTCGGAACTCTTCCTTTGTACTCGGAATTCCGCTGACGATTAACAATGCTTCGGAACTCTTCCATTGCTCCCGGAATTCAGCTGAAGTTTAAAAATGCTTCGGAACTTTTCCGATGTCCTCGGAATTCTGTTGAAGTTTAAAAATGCTTCGGAACTCTTCCATTTTTCCCTGAATTACGCTGAAGTTCAAAATGTTTCGTAACTCTTCCATTGTTAGCGGAATTCTGCTGACGTTTAAAAATGCTTCAGAACTCTTCCATTGATCTCGGAATTGCAGTGACGTTTAAAAATGCTTCGGAACTCTTCAATTGTTCTCGGAATTCTGCTGACATTTAAAAATGCTTCGGAACTCTTCCATTTTTAACGGAATTCTGCTGAAGTTTAAAAATGCTTCGGAACTCTTCCGATGTTCTCGGAATTCTGCTGAAGTTTAAAAATGCTTCGGAACTCTTCATTTGTTCCGGGAATTCCGCTGAAGTTTAAAAATGCTTCGGAACTCTTCCATTTTTCCCTGAATTACGCTGAAGCTAAAAATGTTTCGTAACTCTTCCATTGTTAGCGGAATTCTGCTGACGTTTAAAAATGCTTCGGTACTCTTCCATTGTTCTCGGAATTCTGCTGAAGTTTAAAAATGCTTCGGAACTCTTCCATTGTTCTCGGAATTCTGCTGAAGTTTAAAAATGCTTCGGAACTCTTCCATTGATTTCTGAATTCGGCTGAAGTTTAAAAATTCTTCGGAATTCTTCCATTGTTCTCGGATTTCCGCTGAAGTTTAAAAATGCTTAGGAATTCTTCCATTGTTCCTGGAATACAGCTGAAGTTTAAAAATGCTTCGGAACTATTACTTTGCTCTCAAAATTCCGCTGACATTTAAAAATGCTTCGGAACTCTTCCATTGTTCTAGGAATTCCGCTGAAGTTTAAAAATGCTTCAGAACTCTTCCATTGTTCTCGGAATTCTGCTAAAATTTAAAAATGCTTCAGAACTCTTCCATTGTTCTCGGAATTCCGGTGAAGTTTAAAAATGCTTTAGAACTCTTCCTTTGTTCTCGGAATTCCGCTGACATTTAAAAATGCTTTGGAACTCTTCCATTGTTACCGGAATTCAGCTGAAGTTTAAAAATGCTTTGGAACTCTTCCGTTGTTCTGGAAATTCCGCTGACGTTTAAAACTGCTTCGGAATTCTTCCATTGTCCTGGGAATTCCACTGAAGTTTAAAAATGCTTCAGAACTCTTCCATTTTTACAGGAATAACGCTGAAGTTTAAAAATGCTTCGGAACTCTTCCATTGTTATCTGAATTCGGCTGACGTTTAAAAATGCTTTGGAACCCTTCCATTGTTCTCGGAATTCCGCTGAAGTTTAAAAATGCTCCGGGACTGTTCCATTCTTCTCGGAATTCTGCTGAAGTTTAAAATTTCTTCGGAACACTTCCATTGTTCTCGTAATTCTGCTGAAGTTTAAAAATGCTTCGGATCTCTTCCATAGTTTCCGGAATTCCACTGAAGTTTAAAAATGCTTCGGAACTCTTCCATTGTTCTTGGAATTCCGCTGAAGTTTAAAAATCCTTCGGAACTCTTTCATTGTTCTCTGAATTCGGCTGACGTTTAAAAATGCTTCGGAACTGTTCCATTGTTCTCGGAATTCCGCTGAAGTTTAAAAATGTTCCGGGACTCTTCCATTCTTCTCGGAATTCTGCTGAAGTTTAAAAATTCTTCGGAATTCTTCCATTGTTCTCGAAATTCCGGTGAAGTTTAAAAATGCTTCGGAATTCTTCCATTGTTCCCGGAATTCAGCTGAAGTTTAAAAATGCTTCGGAACTCTTCCTTTGTTCTCGGAATTCCGCTGATGTTTAAAAATGCTTCGGAACTCTTCCATTGTTCTCGGAATTCTGCAGAAGTTTAAAAATGCTTCGGAACGCTTCCATTGTTCTCAGAATTCTGCTAAAGTTTAAAAATGCTCGGAACTCTTCCATTGTTCTCAGAATTGCGCTGACGTTTAAAAATGCTTCGGAAATCTTCCATTGCTCTCGGAATTCCGCTGACGTTTAAAAATGCTTTGGAACTCTTACATTGTTCTCGGAATTCCGTTGACGTTTAAAAGTGCTTCGGAACTCTTCAATTGTTCTCGGAAATCCGCTGAAGTCTAAATATGCTTCAGAACTCTTCCATTGTTCCCGGAATTCTGCTGAAGTTTAAAAATGCTTCGGAACTATTCCTTTGTTCTTGGAATTCCGCTGCAGTTTAAAAATGCTCCGGAACTCTTCCATTGTACTCGGAATTCTGCTGAAGTGTAAAAAGTCTTCAGAACTCTTCCATTGTTCTCGGAATTCCGCTGAAGTTTAAAAATGCTTCGGAATTCTTCCATTGCTCCCGGAATTCAGCTGAAGTTTAAAATGCTTTGGAAATCTTCCTTTGTTCTCGGAATTCCGCTGAAGTTTAAAAATGCTTCAGAACTCTTCCATTGTTCTCGGAATTCTGCTGAAATTTAAAAATGCTTCGGAACTCTTCCATTGTTCTCGGAATTCTGATGAAGTTTAAAAATGCTTCGGAACTCTTCCTTTGTACTCGGAATTCCGCTGACGATTAACAATGCTTCGGAAATCTTCCATTGCTCCCGGAATTCAGCTGAAGTTTAAAAATGCTTCGGAACTTTTCCGATGTCCTCGGAATTCTGTTGAAGTTTAAAAATGCTTCGGAACTCTTCCATTTTTCCCTGAATTACGCTGAAGTTCAAAATGTTTCGTAACTCTTCCATTGTTAGCGGAATTCTGCTGACGTTTAAAAATGCTTCAGAACTCTTCCATTGATCTCGGAATTGCACTGACGTTTAAAAATGCTTCGGAACTCTTCAATTGTTCTCGGAATTCTGCTGACATTTAAAAATGCTTCAGAACTCTTCCATTGTTCTCAGAATTCCGCTGACATTTAAAAATTCTTCGGAACTCTTCCATTGTTCACGGAATTCTGCTGAAGTTTAAAAATGCTTCGGAACTCTTCCGATGTTCTCGGAATTCTGCTGAAGTTTAAAAATGCTTCGGAACTCTTCATTTGTTCTCGGAATTCCGCTGAAATTTTAAAATGCTTCGGAACACTTCCATTTTTCCCTGAATTACGCTGAAGCTAAAAATGTTTCGTAACTCTTCCATTGTTAGCGGAATTCTGCTGACGTTTAAAAATGCTTCGGAACTCTTCCATTGTTCTCGGAATTCTGCTGAAGTTTAAAAATGCTTCGGAACTCTTCCATTGTTCTCGGAATTCTGCTGAAGTTTAAAAATGCTTCGGAACTCTTCCATTGTTCTCGGAATTCTGCTGAAGTTTAAAAATGCTTCGGAATTCTTCCATTGTTCTCGGAATTCCGATGAAGTTTAAAAATGCTTTGGAATTCTTCCATTGTTCCCAAAATTCAGCTGAAGTTTAAAAATGCTTCTTAACTCTTCCTTTATTCTCGGAATTCCGCTGATGTTTAAAAATGCTTCGGAACTCTTCCATTGTTCTCAGAATTCTGCTAAAGTTTAAAAATGCTCGGAACTCTTGCATTGTTCTCTGAATTCGGCTGACGTTTAAAAATGCTTCGGAACTGTTCCATTGTTCTCGGAATTCCGCTGAAGTTTAAAAATGTTCCGGGACTCTTCCATTCTTCTCGGAATTCTGCTGAAGTTTAAAAATTCTTCGGAATTCTTCCATTGTTCTCGAAATTCCGCTGAAGTTTAAAAATGCTTCGGAATTCTTCCATTGTTCCCGGAATTCAGCTGAAGTTTAAAAATGCTTCGGAACTCTTCCTTTGTTCTCGGAATTCCGCTGATGCTTAAAAATGCTTCGGAACTCTTCCATTGTTCTCGGAATTCTGCAGAAGTTTAAAAATGCTTCGGAACGCTTCCATTGTTCTCAGAATTCTGCTAAAGTTTAAAAATGCTCGGAACTCTTCCATTGTTCTCAGAATTGCGCTGACGTTTAAAAATGCTTCGGATATCTTCCATTGTTCTCGGAATTCCGCTGACGTTTAAAAATGCTTTGGAACTCTTACATTGTTCTTGGAATTCCGTTGACGTTTAAAAGTGCTTCGGAACTCTTCAATTGTTCTCGGAAATCCGCTGAAGTCTAAATATGCTTCAGAACTCTTCCATTGTTCCCGGAATTCCGCTGAAGTTTAAAAATGCTTCGGAACTCTTCCTTTGTTCTCGGAATTCCGCTGCAGTTTAAAAATGCTCCGGAACTCTTCCATTGTACCCTGAATTCTGCTGAAGTGTAAAAAGTCTTCAGAACTCTTCCATTGTTCTCGGAATTCCGCTGAAGTTTAAAAATGCTTCGGAATTCTTCCATTGTTCCCGGAATTCAGCTGAAGTTTAAAATGCTTTGGAAATCTTCCTTTGTTCTCGGAATTCCGCTGAAGTTTAATAATGCTTCAGAACTCTTCCATTGTTCTCGGAATTCTGCTGAAATTTAAAAATGCTTCGGAACTCTTCCATTGTTCTCGGAATACTGATGAAGTTTAAAAATGCTTCGGAACTCTTCCTTTGTACTCGGAATTCCGCTGACGATTAACAATGCTTCGGAACTCTTCCATTGCTCCCGGAATTCAGCTGAAGTTTAAAAATGCTTCGGAACTTTTCCGATGTCCTCGGAATTCTGTTGAAGTTTAAAAATGCTTCGGAACTCTTCCATTTTTCCCTGAATTACGCTGAAGTTCAAAATGTTTCGTAACTCTTCCATTGTTAGCGGAATTCTGCTGACGTTTAAAAATGCTTCAGAACTCTTCCATTGATCTCGGAATTGCAGTGACGTTTAAAAATGCTTCGGAACTCTTCAATTGTTCTCGGAATTCTGCTGACATTTAAAAATGCTTCGGAACTCTTCCATTTTTAACGGAATTCTGCTGAAGTTTAAAAATGCTTCGGAACTCTTCCGATGTTCTCGGAATTCTGCTGAAGTTTAAAAATGCTTCGGAACTCTTCATTTGTTCCGGGAATTCCGCTGAAGTTTAAAAATGCTTCGGAACTCTTCCATTTTTCCCTGAATTACGCTGAAGCTAAAAATGTTTTGTAACTCTTCCATTGTTAGCGGAATTCTGCTGACGTTTAAAAATGCTTCGGTACTCTTCCATTGTTCTCGGAATTCTGCTGAAGTTTAAAAATGCTTCGGAACTCTTCCATTGTTCTCGGAATTCTGCTGAAGTTTAAAAATGCTTCGGAACTCTTCCATTGATTTCTGAATTCGGCTGAAGTTTAAAAATTCTTCGGAATTCTTCCATTGTTCTCGGATTTCCGCTGAAGTTTAAAAATGCTTAGGAATTCTTCCATTGTTCCTGGAATACAGCTGAAGTTTAAAAATGCTTCGGAACTATTACTTTACTCTCAAAATTCCGCTGACATTTAAAAATGCTTCGGAACTCTTCCATTGTTCTAGGAATTCCGCTGAAGTTTAAAAATGCTTCAGAACTCTTCCATTGTTCTCGGAATTCTGCTAAAATTTAAAAATGCTTCAGAACTCTTCCATTGTTCTCGGAATTCCGGTGAAGTTTAAAAATGCTTTAGAACTCTTCCTTTGTTCTCGGAATTCCGCTGACATTTAAAAATGCTTTGGAACTCTTCCATTGTTACCGGAATTCAGCTGAAGTTTAAAAATGCTTTGGAACTCTTCCGTTGTTCTGGAAATTCCGCTGACGTTTAAAACTGCTTCGGAATTCTTCCATTGTCCTGGGAATTCCACTGAAGTTTAAAAATGCTTCAGAACTCTTCCGTTTTTACAGGAATAACGCTGAAGTTTAAAAATGCTTCGGAACTCTTCCATTGTTATCTGAATTCGGCTGACGTTTAAAAATGCTTTGGAACCCTTCCATTGTTCTCGGAATTCCGCTGAAGTTTAAAAATGCTCCGGGACTGTTCCATTCTTCTCGGAATTCTGCTGAAGTTTAAAATTTCTTCGGAACACTTCCATTGTTCTCGTAATTCTGCTGAAGTTTAAAAATGCTTCGGATCTCTTCCATAGTTTCCGGAATTCCACTGAAGTTTAAAAATGCTTCGGAACTCTTCCATTGTTCTTGGAATTCCGCTGAAGTTTAAAAATCCTTCGGAACTCTTCCATTGTTCTCGGAATTCGGTTGATGTTTAAAAATGCTTCGGAACTCTTCCATTGTTCATGGAATTCTGCTGGAGTTTAAAAATGCTTCGGAACTCTTCCATTGTTCCCGGAATTCCGCTAAAGTTTAAAAATGCTTCGGAACTCTTCCATTGTTCTCGGAAATCTGCTGAAGTTTAAAATGCTTTGGAACTTTTCCTTTGTTCTCGGAATTCTGTTGACGTTTAAAAATGCTTCGGAATTCTTCCATTGTTCTCGGAATTCCGCTGCCATTTAAAAATGCTTCGGAACTCTTCCATTGTTCTCTGAATTCGGCTGACGTTTAAAAATGCTTCGGAACTCTTCCATTGTTCTCGGAATTCCGCTGATGTTTAAAAATGCTCCAGGACTCTTCCATTCTTCTCGGAATTCTGCTGAAGTTTAAAAATTCTTCGGAATTCTTCCATTGTTCTCGGAATTCCGCTGAAGTTTAAAAATGCTTCGGAATTCTTCCATTGTTCCCGGAATTCAGCTGAAGTTTAAAAATGCTTCGGAACTCTTCCTTTGTTCTCGGAATACCGCTGATGTTTAAAAATGCTTCGGAATTCTTCCATTGTTCTCAGAATTCTGCTAAAGTTTAAAAATGCTCGGAACTCTTCCATTGTTCTCTGAATTCGGCTGACGTTTAAAAATGCTTCGGAACTCTTCCATTGTTCTCAGAATTCCGCTGAAGTTTAAAAATGCTTCGGAACGCTTCTATTGTTCTCAGAATTCTGCTAAAGTTTAAAAATGCTCGGAACTCTTCCATTGTTCTCAGAATTCCGCTGACATTTAAAAATGCTTTGGAACTCTTACATTGTTCTCGGAATTCCTTTGATGTTTAAAAGTGCTTCGGAACTCTTCAATTGTTCTCGGAATTCCGCTGAAGTCTAAATATGCTTTGGAACTCTTCCATTGTTCCAGGAATTCCGCTGAAGTTCAAAAATGCTTCGGAACTCTTCCTTTGTTCTCGGAATTCCGTTGCAGTTTAAAAATGCTCCGGAACTCTTCCATTGTACTCGGAATTCTGCTGAAGTTTAAAAAGTCTTCAGAACTCTTCCATTGTTCTCGGAATTCCGCTGAAGTTTAAAAATGCTTCGGAATTCTTCCATTGTTCCCGGAATTCAGCTGAAGTTTAAAATGCTTCGGAAATCTTCCTTTGTTCTCGGAATTCCGCTGATGTTTAAAAATGCTTCGGAACTCTTCCATTGTTCTCGGAATTCTGCTGAAATTTAAAAATGCTTCGGAACTCTTCCATTGTTCTCGGAATTCAGCTGAAGTTTAAAAACGCTTCTGAAATCTTCCATTGCTCCCGGAATTCAGCTGAAGTTTAAAAATGCTTCGGAACTTTTCCAATGTCCTCGGAATTCTGTTGCAGTTTAAAAATGCTTCGGAACTCTTCCATTTTTCCCTGAATTACACTGAAGTTCAAAATGTTTCGTAACTCTTCCATTGTTAGCGGAATTCTGCTGACGTTTAAAAATACTTCAGAACTCTTCCATTGTTCTCGGAATTGCGCTGATGTTTAAAAATGCTTTGGAACTCTTTAATTGTTCTCGGAATTCTGCTGACATTTAAAAATGCTTCGGAACTCTTCCATTGTTCTCAGAATTCCGCTGACATTTAAAAATGCTTCGGAACTCTTCCATTGTTCACGGAATTCCGCTGAAGTTTAAAAATGCTGCGGAACTCTTCCGATGTTCTCGGAATTCTGCTCAAGTTTAAAAATGCTTCGAAACTCTTCATTTCTTCTCGGAATTCCGCTGAAGTTTAAAAATGCTTCGGAACTCTTCCATTTTTCCCTGAATTACGCTGAAGCTAAAAATGTTTCGTAACTCTTCCATTGTTAGCGGAATTCTGCTGACGTTTAAAAATGCTTCGGAACTCTTCCATTGTTCTCGGAATTCTGCTGAAGTTTAAAAATGCTTCGGAACTCTTCCATTGTTCTCGGAATTCTGCTGAAGTTTAAAAATGCTTCGGAACTCTTCCATTGTTTTCTGAATTCGGCTGAAGTTTAAAAATTCTTCGGAATTCTTCCATTGTTCTCGGAATTCCGCTGAAGTTTAAAAATGCTTAGGAATTCTTCCATTGTTCTCGGAATTCCGCTGAAGTTTAAAAATGCTTCGGAATTCTTCCATTGTTCCCGGAATTCAGCTGAAGTTTAAAATGCTTTGGAAATCTTCCTTTGTTCTCGGAATTCCGCTGAAGTTTAAAAATGCTTCAGAACTCTTCCATTGTTCTCGGAATTCTGCTGAAATTTAAAAATGCTTCGGAACTCTTCCATTGTTCTCGGAATACTGATGAAGTTTAAAAATGCTTCGGAACTCTTCCTTTGTACTCGGAATTCCGCTGACGATTAACAATGCTTCGGAACTCTTCCATTGCTCCCGGAATTCAGCTGAAGTTTAAAAATGCTTCGGAACTTTTCCGATGTCCTCGGAATTCTGTTGAAGTTTAAAAATGCTTCGGAACTCTTCCATTTTTCCCTGAATTACGCTGAAGTTCAAAATGTTTCGTAACTCTTCCATTGTTAGCGGAATTCTGCTGACGTTTAAAAATGCTTCAGAACTCTTCCATTGATCTCGGAATTGCACTGACGTTTAAAAATGCTTCGGAACTCTTCAATTGTTCTCGCAATTCTGCTGACATTTAAAAATGCTTCGGAACTCTTCCATTTTTAACGGAATTCTGCTGAAGTTTAAAAATGCTTCGGAACTCTTCCGATGTTCTCGGAATTCTGCTGAAGTTTAAAAATGCTTCCGAACTCTTCATTTGTTCTCGGAATTCCGCTGAAGTTTAAAAATGCTTCGGAACTCTTCCATTTTTCCCTGAATTACGCTGAAGCTAAAAATGTTTCGTAACTCTTCCATTGTTAGCGGAATTCTGCTGACGTTTAAAAATGCTTCGGAACTCTTCCATTGTTCTCGGAATTCTGCTGAAGTTTAAAAATGCTTCGGAACTCTTCCATTGTTCTCGGAATTCTGCTGAAGTTTAAAAATGCTTCGGAACTCTTCCATTGATTTCTGAATTCGGCTGAAGTTTAAAAATTCTTCGGAATTCTTCCATTGTTCTCGGATTTCCGCTGAAGTTTAAAAATGCTTAGGAATTCTTCCATTGTTCCTGGAATACAGCTGAAGTTTAAAAATGCTTCGGAACTATTACTTTGCTCTCAAAATTCCGCTGACATTTAAAAATGCTTCGGAACTCTTCCATTGTTCTAGGAATTCCGCTGAAGTTTAAAAATGCTTCAGAACTCTTCCATTGTTCTCGGAATTCTGCTAAAATTTAAAAATGCTTCAGAACTCTTCCATTGTTCTCGGAATTCCGGTGAAGTTTAAAAATGCTTTAGAACTCTTCCTTTGTTCTCGGAATTCCGCTGACATTTAAAAATGCTTTGGAACTCTTCCATTGTTACCGGAATTCAGCTGAAGTTTAAAAATGCTTTGGAACTCTTCCGTTGTTCTGGAAATTCCGCTGACGTTTAAAACTGCTTCGGAATTCTTCCATTATCCTGGGAATTCCACTGAAGTTTAAAAATGCTTCAGAGCTCTTCCATTTTTACAGGAATAACGCTGAAGTTTAAAAATGCTTCGGAACTCTTCCATTGTTATCTGAATTCGGCTGACGTTTAAAAATGCTTTGGAACCCTTCCATTGTTCTCGGAATTCCGCTGAAGTTTAAAAATGCTCCGGGACTGTTCCATTCTTCTCGGAATTCTGCTGAAGTTTAAAATTTCTTCGGAACACTTCCATTGTTCTCGTAATTCTGCTGAAGTTTAAAAATGCTTCGGATCTCTTCCATAGTTTCCGGAATTCCACTGAAGTTTAAAAATGCTTCGGAACTCTTCCATTGTTCTTGGAATTCCGCTGAAGTTTAAAAATCCTTCGGAACTCTTCCATTGTTCTCGGAATTCGGTTGATGTTTAAAAATGCTTCGGAACTCTTCCATTGTTCATGGAATTCTGCTGGAGTTTAAAAATGCTTCGGAACTCTTCCATTGTTCCCGGAATTCCGCTAAAGTTTAAAAATGCTTCGGAACTCTTCCATTGTTCTCGGAAATCTGCTGAAGTTTAAAATGCTTTGGAACTTTTTCTTTGTTCTCGGAATTCTGTTGACGTTTAAAAATGCTTCGGAATTCTTCCATTGTTCTCGGAATTCCGCTGCCATTTAAAAATGCTTCGGAACTCTTCCATTGTTCTCGGAATTCGGCTGACGTTTAAAAATGCTTCGGAACTCTTCCATTGTTCTCGGAATTCCGCTGATGTTTAAAAATGCTCCAGGACTCTTCCATTCTTCTCGGAATTCTGCTGAAGTTTAAAAAGTCTTCAGAACTCTTCCATTGTTCTCGGAATTCCGCTGAAGTTTAAAAATGCTTCGGAATTCTTCCATTGTTCCCGGAATTCAGCTGAAGTTTAAAATGCTTCGGAAATCTTCCTTTGTTCTCGGAATTCCGCTGATGTTTAAAAATGCTTCGGAACTCTTCCATTGTTCTCGGAATTCTGCTGAAATTTAAAAATGCTTCGGAACTCTTCCATTGTTCTCGGAATTCAGCTGAAGTTTAAAAACGCTTCTGAACTCTTCCATTGCTCCCGGAATTCAGCTGAAGTTTAAAAATGCTTCGGAACTTTTCCAATGTCCTCGGAATTCTGTTGCAGTTTAAAAATGCTTCGGAACTCTTCCATTTTTCCCTGAATTACACTGAAGTTCAAAATGTTTCGTAACTCTTCCATTGTTAGCGGAATTCTGCTGACGTTTAAAAATACTTCAGAACTCTTCCATTGTTCTCGGAATTGCGCTGATGTTTAAAAATGCTTTGGAACTCTTTAATTGTTCTCGGAATTCTGCTGACATTTAAAAATGCTTCGGAACTCTTCCATTGTTCTCAGAATTCCGCTGACATTTAAAAATGCTTCGGAACTCTTCCATTGTTCACGGAATTCCGCTGAAGTTTAAAAATGCTGCGGAACTCTTCCGATGTTCTCGGAATTCTGCTCAAGTTTAAAAATGCTTCGGAACTCTTCATTTCTTCTCGGAATTCCGCTGAAGTTTAAAAATGCTTCGGAACTCTTCCATTTTTCCCTGAATTACGCTGAAGCTAAAAATGTTTCGTAACTCTTCCATTGTTAGCGGAATTCTGCTGAAGTTTAAAAATGCTTCGGAACTCTTCCATTGTTTTCTGAATTCGGCTGAAGTTTAAAAATTCTTCGGAATTCTTCCATTGTTCTCGGAATTCCGCTAAAGTTTAAAAATGCTTAGGAATTCTTCGATTGTTCCTGGAATACAACTGAAGTTTAAAAATGCTTCAAAACTCTTCCATTGTTCTTGGAATTCTGCTGGAGTTTAAAAATGCTTCGGAACTCTTCCATTGTTCCCGGAATTCCGCTGAAGTTTAAAAATGCTTCGGAACTCTTCCATTGTTCTCGGAAATCTGCTGAAGTTTAAAATGCTTCGGTACTTTTCCATTGTTCTCGGAATTCTGTTGACGTTTAAAAATGCTTCGGAATTCTTCCATTGTTCTCGGAATTCCGCTGCCATTTAAAAATGCTTCGGAACTCTTCCATTGTTCTCTGAATTCGGCTGACGTTTAAAAATGCTTCGGAACTCTTCCATTGTTTTCGGAATTCCGCTGAAGTTTAAAAATGCTCCGGGACTCTTCCATTCTTGTCGGAATTCTGCTGAAGCTTAAAAATTCTTTGGAATTCTTCAATTGTTCTCGGAATTCCGCTGAAGTTTAAAAATGCTTCGGAATTCTTCCATTGTTCCCGGAATTCAGCTGAAGTTTAAAAATGCTTCGGAACTCTTCCTTTGTTCTCGGAATTCCGCTGACGTTTAAAAATGCTTCAGAACTCTTCCATTGTTCTTGGAATTGCACTGACGTTTAAAAATGCTTCGGAACTCTTCCTTTGTTCTCGAAATTCCGCTGACGTTTAAAAATGCTTCGGAACTCTTCCATTGTTCTAGGAATTCCGCTGAAGTTTAAAAATGCTTCAGAACTCTTCCATTGTTCTCGGAATTCTGCTGAAATTTAAAAATGCTTCGGAACTCTTCCGATGTTCTCGGAATTCTGCTGAAGTTTAAAAATGCTTCGGAACTCTTCAATTGTTCTCGTAATTCCGCTGAAGTTTAAAAATGCTTCGGAACTCTTCCATTTTTCCCTGAATTACGCTGAAGTTAAAAATATTTCGTAACTCTTCCATTGTTAGCGGAATTCTGCTGACGTTTAAAAATGCTTCGGAACTCTTCCATTGTTCTCGGAATTCTGCTGAAGTTTAAAAATGCTTTGGAACTCTTCCATTGTTCTCGGAATTCTGCTGAAGTTTAAAAATGCTTCGGAACTCTTCCATTGTTTTCTGAATTCGGCTGACATTTAAAAATGCTTTGGAACTCTTCCATTGTTCTCGGAATTCTGCTGAAGTTTAAAAATGCTTCGGAACTCTTCCTTTGTTCTCGGAATTACGCTGAAGTTTAAAAATGCTACGGGACTCTTCCATTGTTCTTGGAATTCTGCTGAAATTTAAAAATTCTTCGGAATTCTTCCACTGTTCTCGGAATTCCGCTGAAGTTTAAAAATGCTTCCGAATTCTTCCATTGTTCCTGGAATTCAGCTGAAGTTTAAAAATGCTTCGGAACTCTTCCATTGTTCTCGGAATTCTGCTGAAATTTAAAAATGCTTCGGAACTCTTCCATTGTTCTCGGAATTCTGCTGAAGTTTAAAAATGCTTCGGAACTCTTCCATTGTTCTCGGAATTCTGCTGAAATTTAAAAATGCTTCGGAACTCTTCCATTGTTCTCGGAATTCCGCTGAAGTTTAAAAATGCTTCGGAACTCTTCCTTTGTTCTCGGAATTCCGCTGATATTTAAAAATGCTTTGGAACTCTTCCATTGTTACCGGAATTCAGCTTAAGTTTAAAAATGCTTTGGAACTATTCCGTTGTTCTCGGAATTCTGTTGAAGTTTAAAACTGATTCAGAATTCTTCCATTGTCCTGGGAATTCCACTGAAGTTTAAAAATGCTTCGGAACTTTTCCGATGTTCTCGGAATTCTGTTGAAGTTTAAAAATGCTTCGGAACTATTCCATTTTTCCCTGAATTACGCTGAACTTCAAAATGTTTCGTAACTCTTCCATTGTTAGTGGAATTCTGCTGACGTTTAAAAATGCTTCAGAACTCTTCCATTGTTCTCGGAATTGCACTGACGTTTAAAAATGCTTCGGAACTCTTTCATTGTTCTCGAAATTCTGCTGAAGTTTAAAAATGATTTGGAACTAATCCATTTTTCCCGGAATTCCGCTGAAGTTTAAAAATGCTTCAGAACTCTTCCATTGTTCTCGGAATTCCGCTGAAATTTAAAAATGCTTCGGAACTCTTCCATTGTTTTCGGAATTCCGTTGACGTTTAAAAATGCTTCGGATTTCTTCCATTGTTCTCGGAATTCTGCTGAAGTTTAAAAATGCTTCGGAACTCTTCCATTGTTCTCGAAATTCCGCTGACATTTAAAAATGCTTCGGAACTCTTCCATTGTTCACGGAATTCCGCTGAAGTTTAAAAATGCTTCGGACCACTTCCGATGTTCTCAGAATTCTGCTGAAGTTTAAAAATGCTTCGGAACTCTTCAATTGTTCTCGGAATTCCGCTGAAGTTTAAAAATGCTTCGGAACTCTTCCATTTTTCCCTGAATTACGCTGAAGTTAAAAATGTTTCGTAACTCTTTCATTGTTAGAGGAATTCTGCTGACGTTTAAAAATGCTTCGGAACTCTTCCATTGTTCTCAGAATTGTACTGATGTTTAAAAATGCTTCGGAACTCTTCAATTGTTCTCGGAATTCCGCTGAAGTTTAAACAAGCTTCGGAACTCTTCCGTTGTTCCCAGAATTCCGCTGAAGTTTAAAAATTCTTTGGAACTCTTCCATTGTTCTCGGAATTCTGCTGATGTTTAAAAATGCTTCGGAACTCTTCCATTGTTCTCGGAATTCCGCTGAAGTTTAAATATGCATCAGAACTCTTCCGTTGTTCCCGGAATTCCGCTGAAGTTTAAAAATGCTTCGGAACTCTTCCATTGTTCTCGAAAATCCGCTGAAGTTTCAAAATGCTTCGGAACTCTTCCTTTCTTCTCTGAATTCCGCTGAAGTTTAAAAATTCTTCGGAACTCTTCCATTGTTCTTGGAATTCTGTTGACATTTAAAAATGCTTCTTAACTCTTCAATTGTTCTCAGAATTCCGTTGACGTTTAAAAATGCTTCGGAACTCTTGAATTGTTCTCGGAATTGTGCTGACGTTTAAAAATGCTGCGGAACTCTTCCTTTTTTCTTGGAATTCTGCTGAAGTTTAAAAATGCTTTGGAACTCCTCCATTTTTCCCGGAATTGCGCTGAAGATTAAAAATGCTTCGGAACTCTTCCATTGTTCTCAGAATTCTGATGAAATTTAAACATGCTTCGGAACTCTTCCATTGTTCTCGGAATTCCGCTGAAGTTTAAACAAGCTTCGGAACTCTTCCGTTGTTCCCGGAATTCCGCTGAAGTTTAAAAATGCTTCGGAACGCTTCCATTGTTCTCGGAATTCTGCTGATGTTTAAAAATGCTTCGGAACTCTTCCATTGTTCTCAGAATTCCACTGAAGTTTAAACATGCTTCGGAACTCTTCCTTTGTTCTCGGAATTCCGCTGAAGTTTAAAAATTCTTCGGAACTCTTCCATTGTTTTTGGAATTCTGTTGACTATTAAAAATGCTTCGGAACTCTTCAATTGTTCTCGGAATTCCGTTGACGTTTAAAAATGCTTCGGAACTCTTAAATTGTTCTCGGAATTCTGCTGACATTTAAAAATGCTTCGGAACTCTTCAATTGTTCTCGGAATTCCGCTGAAGTTTAAAAATGCTTCGGAACTCTTCCTTTGTTCTCGGAATTCCGCTGACATTTAAAAATGCTTTGGAACTCTTCCATTGTTACCGGAATTCAGCTGAAGTTTAAAAATGCTTTGGAACTCTTCCATTGTTCTCGGAATTCTGTTGAAGTTTAAAACTGCTTCGGAATTCTTCCATTGTCCTGGGAATTCCACTGAAGTTTAAAAATGCTTCGGAACTCTTCCATTTTTACCGGAATAACGTTGAAGTTTAAAAATGCTTTGGAACTCTTCCATTGTTCTCGGAATTCCGCTGAAGTTTAAAAATGCTTCGGAACTCTTCCATTGTTCTCGAAATTCTGCTGAAATTTAAAAATGCTTCGGAACTCTTCCATTGTTCTCGGAATTCTGATGAAGTTTAAAAATGCTTCGGAACTCTTCCTTTGTTCTCAGAATTCCGCTGACAATTAACAATGCTTCGTAACTCTTCCATTGCTCCCGGAATTCAGCTGAAGTTTAAAAATGCTTTGGAACTTTTCCGATGTTCTCGGAATTCTGTTGAAGTTTTAACATGCTTCGGAACTCTTCCGTTTTTCCCTGAATTATGCTGAACTTCAAAATGTTTCGTAACTCTTCCATTGTTAGCGGAATTCTGCTGACATTTAAAAATGCTTCAGAACTCTTCCATTGTTCTCGGAATTGCACTGACGTTTAAAAATGCTGCGGAACTCTTCAATTGTTCTCGGAATTCTGCTGACATTTAAAAATGCTTTGGAACTCTTTCATTGTTCTCGAAATTCTGCTGAAGTTTAAAAATGATTTGGAACGCCTCCAATTTTCCCGGAATTCCGCTGAAGTTTAAAAATGCTTCAGAACTCTTCCATTGTTCTCGGAATTCAGCTGAAATTTAAAAATGCTTCGGAACTCTTCCTTTCTTCTCGGAATTCCACTGAAGTTTAAAAATTCTTCGGAAATCTTCCATTGTTCTTGGAATTCTGTTGACATTTAAAAATGCTTCGGAACTCTTCAATTGTTCTCGGAATTCCGTTGACGTATAAAAATGCTTCGGAACTCTTAAATTGTTCCCGGAATTCAGCTGAAGTTTAAAAATGCTTCGGAACTCTTCCTTTGTTCTCGGAATTCCGCTGACATTTAAAAATGCTTCGGAACTCTTCCATTGTTCTCGGAATTCCGTTGAAGTTTAAAAATGCTTCGGAGCTCTTCCTTTGTTCTCGGAATTCTGCTAAAGTTTAAAAATGCTCAGAACTCTTACATTGTTCTCAGAAATCCGCTGACATTTAAAAATGCTTCGGAACTCTTCCATTGTTCTCGGAATTCCGCTGACGTTTAAAAATGCTTCGGAACTCTTCCATTTTTCCCTGAATTACGCTGAAGTTAAAAATGTTTCGTAACTCTTTCATTGTTAGAGGAATTCTGCTGACTTTTCAAAATGCTTCGGAACTCTTCCATTGTTCTCAGAATTGCACTGATGTTTAAAAATGCTTCGGAATGCTTGAATTGTTCTCGGAATTCCGCTGAAGTTTAAACAAGCTTCGGAACCCTTCCGTTGTTCCCGGAATTCCGCTGAAGTTTAAAAATGCTTTGGAACTCTTCCATTGTTCTCGGAATTCCGCTGATGTTTAAAAATGCTTTGGAACTCTTCCATTGTTCATGGAATTCTGTTGACATTTAAAAATGCTTCGGAACTCTTCAATTGTTCTCGGAATTCCGATGACGTTTAAAAATGCTTCGGAACTCTTGAATAGTTCTCGGAATTGTGCTAACATTTAAAAATGCTTCGGAACTCTTCCTTGTTCTCGGAATTCTGCTGAAGTTTAAAAATGCTTTGGAACTCCTCCATTTTTCCCGGAATTCCGCTGAAGTTTAAAAATGCTTCCGAACTCTTCCATTGTTCTCGGCATTCCGCTGAAATTTAAAAATGCTTCGGAACTTTTCCATTGTTCTCGGAATTCTGCTGAAGTTTAAAAATGCTTCGGAACTCTTCCATCGTTCTCGAAATTCCGCTGACGTTTAAAAATGCTTCGGAACTCTTCCATTGTTCTCGGAATTCCGCTGAAGTTTAAACAAGCTTCGTAACTTTTCCGTTGTTCCCGGAATTCCGCTGAAGTTTAAAAATGCTTCGGAACTCTTCGATTGTTCTCAGAATTCCACTGAAGTTTAAACATGCTTCGGAACTCTTCCGTTGTTTCTGGAATTCCACTGAAGTTTAAAAATGCTTCGGAACTCTTCTATTGTTCTTGGAAATCCGCTGAATTTTCAAAATGCTTCGGAACACTTCCTTTGTTCTCGGAATTCCGCTGAAGTTTAAAAATTCTTTGGAACTCTTCCATTTTTCTTGGAATTCTGTTGACATTTGAAAATGGTTCGGAACTTTTCAATTGTTCTCGGAATTCCGTTGACGTTTAAAAATGCTTCGGAACTCTTGAATTGTTCTCGGAATTCCACTGACGTTTAAAAATGATTCGGAACTCTTCCATTGTTCTCGGAATTCTGCTGAAGTTTAAAAATGCTTCGGAACTCTTCCATTGTTCTCGAAATTCCGCTGACATTTAAAAATGCTTCGGAACTCTTCCATTGTTCACGGAATTCCGCTGAAGTTTAAAAATGCTTCAGACCTCTTCCGATGTTCTCAGAATTCTGCTGAAGTTTAAAAATGCTTCGGAACTCTTCAATTGTTCTCGGAATTCCGCTGAAGTTTAAAAATGCTTCGGAACTCTTCCATTTTTCCCTGAATTACGCTGAAGTTAAAAATGTTTCGTAACTCTTTCATTGTTAGAGGAATTCTGCTGACGTTTAAAAATGCTTCGGAACTCTTCCATTGTTCACAGAATTGCACTGATGTTTGAAAATGCTTCGGAACTCTTCAATTGTTCTCGGAATTCCGCTGAAGTTTAAACAAGCTTCGGAACTCTTCCGTTGTTCCCAGAATTCCGCTGAAGTTTAAAAATTCTTTGGAACTCTTCCATTGTTCTCGGAATTCTGCTGATGTTTAAAAATGCTTCGGAACTCTTCCATTGTTCTCGGAATTCCGTTGAAGTTTAAATATGCATCAGAACTCTTCCGTTGTTCCCGGAATTCCGCTGAAGTTTAAAAATTCTTCGGAACTCTTCCATTGTTCTCGAAAATCCGCTGAAGTTTCAAAATGCTTCGGAACTCTTCCTTTCTTCTCTGAATTCCGCTGAAGTTTAAAAATTCTTCGGAACTCTTCCATTGTTCTTGGAATTCTGTTGACATTTAAAAATGCTTCGGAACTCTTCAATTGTTCTCGGAATTCCGTTGACGTATAAAAATGCTTCGGAACTCTTAAATTGTTCTCGGAATTCTGCTGACATATAAAAATACTTCAGAACTCTTCCATTGTTCTCTGAATTCTGCTGACTTTTCAAAATGCTTCGGAACTCTTCCATTGTTCTCAGAATTGCACTGATGTTTAAAAATGCTTCGGAACGCTTGAATTGTTCTCGGAATTCCGCTGAAGTTTAAACAAGCTTCGGAACCCTTCCGTTGTTCCCGGAATTCCGCTGAAGTTTAAAAATGCTTCGGAACTCTTCCATTGTTCTCGGAATTCCGCTGATGTTTAAAAATGCTTTGGAACTCTTCCATTGTTCTTGGAATTCTGTTGATATTTAAAAATGCTTCGGAACTCTTCAATTGTTCTCGGAATTCCGATGACGTTTAAAAATGCTTCGGAACTCTTGAATAGTTCTCGGAATTGTGCTAACATTTAAAAATGCTTCGGAACTCTTCCATTGTTCTCGGAATTCTGCTGAAGTTTAAAAATGCTTTGGAACTCCTCCATTTTTCCCGGAATTCCGCTGAAGTTTATAAATGCTTCGGAACTCTTCCATTGTTCTCGGCATTCCGCTGAAATTTAAAAATGCTTCGGAACTCTTCCTTTCTTCTCGGAATTCCACTGAAGTTTAAAAATTCTACGGAAATCTTCCATTGTTCTTGGAATTCTGTTGACATTTAAAAATGCTTCGGAACTCTTCAATTGTTCTCGGAATTCCGTTGACGTATAAAAATGCTTCGGAACTCTTAAATTGTTCTCGGAATTCTGCTGACATTTAAAAATGCTTCAGAACTCTTCCATTGTTCTCTGAATTCGGCTGACATTTAAAAATGCTTCGGAACTCTTCCATTGTTCTCGGAATTCTGCTGAAGTTTAAAAATGCTCCGGGACTCTTCCATTGTTCTCTGAATTCTGCTGAAGTTTAAAAATTCTTCGGAATTCTTCAATTGTTCTCGGAATTCCGCTGAAGTTTAAAAATGCTTTGGAATTCTTCCATTGTTCCCGGAATTCAGCTGAAGTTTAAAAATGCTTCGGAACTCTTCTTTTGTTCTCGGAATTCCGCTGACATTTAAAAATGCTTCGGAACTCTTCCATTGTTCTCGGAATTCCGTTGAAGTTTAAAAATGCATCGGAGCTCTTCCTTTGTTCTCGGAATTCTGCTAAAGTTTAAAAATGCTCAGAACTCTTCCATTGTTCTCAGAAATCCGCTGACATTTAAAAATGCTTCGGAACTCTTCCATTGTTCTCGGAATTCCGCTGACGTTTAAAAATGCTTCGGAACTCTTCCATTTTTCCCTGAATTACGCTGAAGTTAAAAATGTTTCGTAACTCTTTCATTGTTAGAGGAATTCTGCTGACGTTTAAAAATGCTTCGGAACTCTTCCATTGTTCTCAGAATTGCACTGATGTTTAAAAATGCTTCGGAACTCTTCAATTGTTCTCGGAATTCCGCTGAAGTTTAAACAAGCTTCGGAACTCTTCCGTTGTTCCCAGAATTCCGCTGAAGTTTAAAAATTCTTTGGAACTCTTCCATTGTTCTCGGAATTCTGCTGATGTTTAAAAATGCTTCGGAACTCTTCCATTGTTCTCGGAATTCCGCTGAAGTTTAAATATGCATCAGAACTCTTCCGTTGTTCCCGGAATTCCGCTGAAGTTTAAAAATGCTTCGGAACTCTTCCATTGTTCTCGAAAATCCGCTGAAGTTTCAAAATGCTTCGGAACTCTTCCTTTCTTCTCTGAATTCCGCTGAAGTTTAAAAATTCTTCGGAACTCTTCCATTGTTCTTGGAATTCTGTTGACATTTAAAAATGCTTCTTAACTCTTCAATTGTTCTCAGAATTCCGTTGACGTTTAAAAATGCTTCGGAACTCTTGAATTGTTCTCGGAATTGTGCTGACGTTTAAAAATGCTGCGGAACTCTTCCTTTGTTCTTGGAATTCTGCTGAAGTTTAAAAATGCTTTGGAACTCCTCCATTTTTCCCGGAATTGCACTGAAGTTTAAAAATGCTTCGGAACTCTTCCATTGTTCTCAGAATTCTGATGAAATTTAAACATGCTTCGGAACTCTTCCATTGTTCTCGGAATTCCGCTGAAGTTTAAACAAGCTTCGGAACTCTTCCGTTGTTCCCGGAATTCCGCTGAAGTTTAAAAATGCTTCGGAACGCTTCCATTGTTCTCGGAATTCTGCTGATGTTTAAAAATGCTTCGTAACTCTTCCATTGTTCTCAGAATTCCACTGAAGTTTAAACATGCTTCGGAACTCTTCCTTTGTTCTCGGAATTCCGCTGAAGTTTAAAAATTCTTCGGAACTCTTCCATTGTTTTTCGAATTCTGTTGACTATTAAAAATGCTTCGGAACTCTTCAATTGTTCTCGGAATTCCGTTGACGTTTAAAAATGCTTCGGAACTCTTAAATTGTTCTCGGAATTCTGCTGACATTTAAAAATGCTTCGGAACTCTTCAATTGTTCTCGGAATTCCGCTGAAGTTTAAAAATGCTTCGGAACTCTTCCTTTGTTCTCGGAATTCCGCTGACATTTAAAAATGCTTTGGAACTCTTCCATTGTTACCGGAATTCAGCTGAAGTTTAAAAATGCTTTGGAACTCTTCCATTGTTCTCGGAATTCTGTTGAAGTTTAAAACTGCTTCGGAATTCTTCCATTGTCCTGGGAATTCCACTGAAGTTTAAAATTGCTTCGGAACTCTTCCATTTTTACCGGAATAACGTTGAAGTTTAAAAATGCTTTGGAACTCTTCCATTGTTCTTGGAATTCCGCTGAAGTTTAAAAATGCTTCGGAACTCTTCCATTGTTCTCGAAATTCTGCTGAAATTTAAAAATGCTTCGGAACTCTTCCATTGTTCTCGGAATTCTGATGAAGTTTAAAAATGCTTCGGAACTCTTCCTTTGTTCTCAGAATTCCGCTGACAATTAACAATGCTTCGTAACTCTTCCATTGCTCCCGGAATTCAGCTGAAGTTTAAAAATGCTTTGGAACTTTTCCGATGTTCTCGGAATTCTGTTGAAGTTTTAACATGCTTCGGAACTCTTCCGTTTTTCCCTGAATTATGCTGAACTTCAAAATGTTTCGTAACTCTTCCATTGTTAGCGGAATTCTGCTGACATTTAAAAATGCTTCAGAACTCTTCCATTGTTCTCGGAATTGCACTGACGTTTAAAAATGCTGCGGAACTCTTCAATTGTTCTCGGAATTCTGCTGACATTTAAAAATGCTTTGGAACTCTTTCATTGTTCTCGAAATTCTGCTGAAGTTTAAAAATGATTTGGAACGCCTCCAATTTTCCCGGAATTCCGCTGAAGTTTAAAAATGCTTCAGAACTCTTCCATTGTTCTCGGAATTCAGCTGAAATTTAAAAATGCTTCGGAACTCTTCCTTTCTTCTCGGAATTCCACTGAAGTTTAAAAATTCTTCGGAAATCTTCCATTGTTCTTGGAATTCTGTTGACATTTAAAAATGCTTCGGAACTCTTCAATTGTTCTCGGAATTCCGTTGACGTATAAAAATGCTTCGGAACTCTTAAATTGTTCCCGGAATTCAGCTGAAGTTTAAAAATGCTTCGGAACTCTTCCTTTGTTCTCGGAATTCCGCTGACATTTAAAAATGCTTCGGAACTCTTCCATTGTTCTCGGAATTCCGTTGAAGTTTAAAAATGCTTCGGAGCTCTTCCTTTGTTCTCGGAATTCTGCTAAAGTTTAAAAATGCTCAGAACTCTTCCATTGTTCTCAGAAATCCGCTGACATTTAAAAATGCTTCGGAACTCTTCCATTGTTCTCGGAATTCCGCTGACGTTTAAAAATGCTTCGGAACTCTTCCATTTTTCCCTGAATTCCGCTGAAGTTAAAAATGTTTCGTAACTCTTTCATTGTTAGAGGAATTCTGCTGACTTTTCAAAATGCTTCGGAACTCTTCCATTGTTCTCAGAATTGCACTGATGTTTAAAAATGCTTCGGAATGCTTGAATTGTTCTCGGAATTCCGCTGAAGTTTAAACAAGCTTCGGAACCCTTCCGTTGTTCCCGGAATTCCGCTGAAGTTTAAAAATGCTTTGGAACTCTTCCATTGTTCTCGGAATTCCGCTGATGTTTAAAAATGCTTTGGAACTCTTCCATTGTTCTTGGAATTCTGTTGACATTTAAAAATGCTTCGGAACTCTTCAATTGTTCTCGGAATTCCGATGACGTTTAAAAATGCTTCGGAACTCTTGAATAGTTCTCGGAATTGTGCTAACATTTAAAAATGCTTCGGAACTCTTCCATTGTTCTCGGAATTCTGCTGAAGTTTAAAAATGCTTTGGAACTCCTCCATTTTTCCCGGAATTCCGCTGAAGTTTAAAAATGCTTCGGAACTCTTCCATTGTTCTCGAAATTCCGCTGACGTTTAAAAATGCTTCGGAACTCTTCCATTGTTCTCGGAATTCCGCTGAAGTTTAAACAAGCTTCGTAACTTTTCCGTTTTCCCGGAATTCCGCTGAAGTTTAAAAATGCTTCGGAACTCTTCGATTGTTCTCAGAATTCCACTGAAGTTTAAACATGCTTCGGAACTCTTCCTTTGTTTCTGGAATTCCACTGAAGTTTAAAAATGCTTCGGAACTCTTCTATTGTTCTTGGAAATCCGCTGAATTTTCAAAATGCTTCGGAACACTTCCTTTGTTCTCGGAATTCCGCTGAAGTTTAAAAATTCTTTGGAACTCTTCCATTTTTCTTGGAATTCTGTTGACATTTGAAAATGGTTCGGAACTTTTCAATTGTTCTCGGAATTCCGTTGACGTTTAAAAATGCTTCGGAACTCTTGAATTGTTCTCGGAATTCCACTGACGTTTAAAAATGATTCGGAACTCTTCCATTGTTCTCGGAATTCTGCTGACATTTAAAAATGCTTCGGAACTCTTCCATTGTTCACGGAATTCCGCTGAAGTTTAAAAATGCTTCAGACCTCTTCCGATGTTCTCAGAATTCTGCTGAAGTTTAAAAATGCTTCGGAACTCTTCCATTTTTCCCTGAATTACGCTGAAGTTAAAAATGTTTCGTAACTCTTTCATTGTTAGAGGAATTCTGCTGACGTTTAAAAATGCTTCGGAACTCTTCCATTGTTCACAGAATTGCACTGATGTTTAAAAATGCTTCGGAACTCTTCAATTGTTCTCGGAATTCCGCTGAAGTTTAAACAAGCTTCGGAACTCTTCCGTTGTTCCCAGAATTCCGCTGAAGTTTAAAAATTCTTTGGAACTCTTCCATTGTTCTCGGAATTCTGCTGATGTTTAAAAATGCTTCGGTCGGAACTCTTCCATTGTTCTCGGAATTCCGCTGAAGTTTAAATATGCATCAGAACTCTTCCGTTGTTCCCGGAATTCCGCTGAAGTTTAAAAATTCTTCGGAACTCTTCCATTGTTCTCGAAAATCCGCTGAAGTTTCAAAATGCTTCGGAACTCTTCCTTTCTTCTCTGAATTCCGCTGAAGTTTAAAAATTCTTCGGAACTCTTCCATTGTTCTTGGAATTCTGTTGACATTTAAAAATGCTTCGGAACTCTTCAATTGTTCTCGGAATTCCGTTGACGTATAAAAATGCTTCGGAACTCTTAAATTGTTCTCGGAATTCTGCTGACATATAAAAATGCTTCAGAACTCTTCCATTGTTCTCTGAATTCTGCTGACTTTTCAAAATGCTTCGGAACTCTTCCATTGTTCTCAGAATTGCACTGATGTTTAAAAATGCTTCGGAACGCTTGAATTGTTCTCGGAATTCCGCTGAAGTTTAAACAAGCTTCGGAACCCTTCCGTTGTTCCCGGAATTCCGCTGAAGTTTAAAAATGCTTCGGAACTCTTCCATTGTTCTCGGAATTCCGCTGATGTTTAAAAATGCTTTGGAACTCTTCCATTGTTCTTGGAATTCTGTTGACATTTAAAAATGCTTCGGAACTCTTCAATTGTTCTCGGAATTCCGATGACGTTTAAAAATGCTTCGGAACTCTTGAATAGTTCTCGGAATTGTGCTAACATTTAAAAATGCTTCGGAACTCTTCCATTGTTCTCGGAATTCTGCTGAAGTTTAAAAATGCTTTGGAACTCCTCCATTTTTCCCGGAATTCCGCTGAAGTTTAAAAATGCTTCGGAACTCTTCCATTGTTCTCGGCATTCCGCTGAAATTTAAAAATGCTTCAGAACTCTTCCTTTCTTCTCGGAATTCCACTGAAGTTTAAAAATTCTACGGAAATCTTCCATTGTTCTTGGAATTCTGTTGACATTTAAAAATGCTTCGGAACTCTTCAATTGTTCTCGGAATTCCGTTGACGTATAAAAATGCTTCGGAACTCTTAAATTGTTCTCGGAATTCTGCTGACATTTAAAAATGCTTCAGAACTCTTCCATTGTTCTCTGAATTCGGCTGACATTTAAAAATGCTTCGGAACTCTTCCATTGTTCTCGGAATTCTGCTGAAGTTTAAAAATGCTCCGGGACTCTTCCATTGTTCTCTGAATTCTGCTGAAGTTTAAAAATTCTTCGGAATTCTTCAATTGTTCTCGGAATTCCGCTGAAGTTTAAAAATGCTTTGGAATTCTTCCATTGTTCCCGGAATTCAGCTGAAGTTTAAAAATGCTTCGGAACTCTTCCTTTGTTCTCGGAATTCCGCTGACATTTAAAAATGCTTCGGAACTCTTCCATTGTTCTCGGAATTCCGTTGAAGTTTAAAAATGCATCGGAGCTCTTCCTTTGTTCTCGGAATTCTGCTAAAGTTTAAAAATGCTCAGAACTCTTCCATTGTTCTCAGAAATCCGCTGACATTTAAAAATGCTTCGGAACTCTTCCATTGTTCTCGGAATTCCGCTGACGTTTAAAAATGCTTCGGAACTCTTCCATTTTTCCCTGAATTACGCTGAAGTTAAAAATGTTTCGTAACTCTTTCATTGTTAGAGGAATTCTGCTGACGTTTAAAAATGCTTCGGAACTCTTCCATTGTTCTCAGAATTGCACTGATGTTTAAAAATGCTTCGGAACTCTTCAATTGTTCTCGGAATTCCGCTGAAGTTTAAACAAGCTTCGGAACTCTTCCGTTGTTCCCAGAATTCCGCTGAAGTTTAAAAATTCTTTGGAACTCTTCCATTGTTCTCGCAATTCTGCTGATGTTTAAAAATGCTTCGGAACTCTTCCATTGTTCTCGGAATTCCGCTGAAGTTTAAATATGCATCAGAACTCTTCCGTTGTTCCCGGAATTCCGCTGAAGTTTAAAAATGCTTCGGAACTCTTCCATTGTTCTCGAAAATCCGCTGAAGTTTCAAAATGCTTCGGAACTCTTCCTTTCTTCTCTGAATTCCGCTGAAGTTTAAAAATTCTTCGGAACTCTTCCATTGTTCTTGGAATTCTGTTGACATTTAAAAATGCTTCTTAACTCTTCAATTGTTCTCAGAATTCCGTTGACGTTTAAAAATGCTTCGGAACTCTTGAATTGTTCTCGGAATTGTGCTGACGTTTAAAAATGCTGCGGAACTCTTCCTTTGTTCTTGGAATTCTGCTGAAGTTTAAAAATGCTTTGGAACTCCTCCATTTTTCCCGGAATTGCGCTGAAGTTTAAAAATGCTTCGGAACTCTTCCATTGTTCTCAGAATTCTGATGAAATTTAAACATGCTTCGGAACTCTTCCATTGTTCTCGGAATTCCGCTGAAGTTTAAACAAGCTTCGGAACTCTTCCGTTGTTCCCGGAATTCCGCTGAAGTTTAAAAATGCTTCGGAACGCTTCCATTGTTCTCGGAATTCTGCTGATGTTTAAAAATGCTTCGGAACTCTTCCATTGTTCTCAGAATTCCACTGAAGTTTAAACATGCTTCGGAACTCTTCCTTTGTTCTCGGAATTCCGCTGAAGTTTAAAAATTCTTCGGAACTCTTCCATTGTTTTTCGAATTCTGTTGACTATTAAAAATGCTTCGGAACTCTTCAATTGTTCTCGGAATTCCGTTGACGTTTAAAAATGCTTCGGAACTCTTAAATTGTTCTCGGAATTCTGCTGACATTTAAAAATGCTTCGGAACTCTTCAATTGTTCTCGGAATTCCGCTGAAGTTTAAAAATGCTTCGGAACTCTTCCTTTGTTCTCGGAATTCCGCTGACATTTAAAAATGCTTTGGAACTCTTCCATTGTTACCGGAATTCAGCTGAAGTTTAAAAATGCTTTGGAACTCTTCCATTGTTCTCGGAATTCTGTTGAAGTTTAAAACTGCTTCGGAATTCTTCCATTGTCCTGGGAATTCCACTGAAGTTTAAAAATGCTTCGGAACTCTTCCATTTTTACCGGAATAACGTTGAAGTTTAAAAATGCTTTGGAACTCTTCCATTGTTCTTGGAATTCCGCTGAAGTTTAAAAATGCTTCGGAACTCTTCCATTGTTCTCGAAATTCTGCTGAAATTTAAAAATGCTTCGGAACTCTTCCATTGTTCTCGGAATTCTGATGAAGTTTAAAAATGCTTCGGAACTCTTCCTTTGTTCTCAGAATTCCGCTGACAATTAACAATGCTTCGTAACTCTTCCATTGCTCCCGGAATTCAGCTGAAGTTTAAAAATGCTTTGGAACTTTTCCGATGTTCTCGGAATTCTGTTGAAGTTTTAACATGCTTCGGAACTCTTCCGTTTTTCCCTGAATTATGCTGAACTTCAAAATGTTTCGTAACTCTTCCATTGTTAGCGGAATTCTGCTGACATTTAAAAATGCTTCAGAACTCTTCCATTGTTCTCGGAATTGCACTGACGTTTAAAAATGCTGCGGAACTCTTCAATTGTTCTCGGAATTCTGCTGACATTTAAAAATGCTTTGGAACTCTTTCATTGTTCTCGAAATTCTGCTGAAGTTTAAAAATGATTTGGAACGCCTCCAATTTTCCCGGAATTCCGCTGAAGTTTAAAAATGCTTCAGAACTCTTCCATTGTTCTCGGAATTCAGCTGAAATTTAAAAATGCTTCGGAACTCTTCCTTTCTTCTCGGAATTCCACTGAAGTTTAAAAATTCTTCGGAAATCTTCCATTGTTCTTGGAATTCTGTTGACATTTAAAAATGCTTCGGAACTCTTCAATTGTTCTCGGAATTCCGTTGACGTATAAAAATGCTTCGGAACTCTTAAATTGTTCCCGGAATTCAGCTGAAGTTTAAAAATGCTTCGGAACTCTTCCTTTGTTCTCGGAATTCCGCTGACATTTAAAAATGCTTCGGAACTCTTCCATTGTTCTCGGAATTCCGTTGAAGTTTAAAAATGCTTCGGAGCTCTTCCTTTGTTCTCGGAATTCTGCTAAAGTTTAAAAATGCTCAGAACTCTTCCATTGTTCTCAGAAATCCGCTGACATTTAAAAATGCTTCGGAACTCTTCCATTGTTCTCGGAATTCCGCTGACGTTTAAAAATGCTTCGGAACTCTTCCATTTTTCCCTGAATTCCGCTGAAGTTAAAAATGTTTCGTAACTCTTTCATTGTTAGAGGAATTCTGCTGACTTTTCAAAATGCTTCGGAACTCTTCCATTGTTCTCAGAATTGCACTGATGTTTAAAAATGCTTCGGAATGCTTGAATTGTTCTCGGAATTCCGCTGAAGTTTAAACAAGCTTCGGAACCCTTCCGTTGTTCCCGGAATTCCGCTGAAGTTTAAAAATGCTTTGGAACTCTTCCATTGTTCTCGGAATTCCGCTGATGTTTAAAAATGCTTTGGAACTCTTCCATTGTTCTTGGAATTCTGTTGACATTTAAAAATGCTTCGGAACTCTTCAATTGTTCTCGGAATTCCGATGACGTTTAAAAATGCTTCGGAACTCTTGAATAGTTCTCGGAATTGTGCTAACATTTAAAAATGCTTCGGAACTCTTCCATTGTTCTCGGAATTCTGCTGAAGTTTAAAAATGCTTTGGAACTCCTCCATTTTTCCCGGAATTCCGCTGAAGTTTAAAAATGCTTCGGAACTCTTCCATTGTTCTCGAAATTCCGCTGACGTTTAAAAATGCTTCGGAACTCTTCCATTGTTCTCGGAATTCCGCTGAAGTTTAAACAAGCTTCGTAACTTTTCCGTTTTCCCGGAATTCCGCTGAAGTTTAAAAATGCTTCGGAACTCTTCGATTGTTCTCAGAATTCCACTGAAGTTTAAACATGCTTCGGAACTCTTCCTTTGTTTCTGGAATTCCACTGAAGTTTAAAAATGCTTCGGAACTCTTCTATTGTTCTTGGAAATCCGCTGAATTTTCAAAATGCTTCGGAACACTTCCTTTGTTCTCGGAATTCCGCTGAAGTTTAAAAATTCTTTGGAACTCTTCCATTTTTCTTGGAATTCTGTTGACATTTGAAAATGGTTCGGAACTTTTCAATTGTTCTCGGAATTCCGTTGACGTTTAAAAATGCTTCGGAACTCTTGAATTGTTCTCGGAATTCCACTGACGTTTAAAAATGATTCGGAACTCTTCCATTGTTCTCGGAATTCTGCTGACATTTAAAAATGCTTCGGAACTCTTCCATTGTTCACGGAATTCCGCTGAAGTTTAAAAATGCTTCAGACCTCTTCCGATGTTCTCAGAATTCTGCTGAAGTTTAAAAATGCTTCGGAACTCTTCCATTTTTCCCTGAATTACGCTGAAGTTAAAAATGTTTCGTAACTCTTTCATTGTTAGAGGAATTCTGCTGACGTTTAAAAATGCTTCGGAACTCTTCCATTGTTCACAGAATTGCACTGATGTTTAAAAATGCTTCGGAACTCTTCAATTGTTCTCGGAATTCCGCTGAAGTTTAAACAAGCTTCGGAACTCTTCCGTTGTTCCCAGAATTCCGCTGAAGTTTAAAAATTCTTTGGAACTCTTCCATTGTTCTCGGAATTCTGCTGATGTTTAAAAATGCTTCGGTCGGAACTCTTCCATTGTTCTCGGAATTCCGCTGAAGTTTAAATATGCATCAGAACTCTTCCGTTGTTCCCGGAATTCCGCTGAAGTTTAAAAATTCTTCGGAACTCTTCCATTGTTCTCGAAAATCCGCTGAAGTTTCAAAATGCTTCGGAACTCTTCCTTTCTTCTCTGAATTCCGCTGAAGTTTAAAAATTCTTCGGAACTCTTCCATTGTTCTTGGAATTCTGTTGACATTTAAAAATGCTTCGGAACTCTTCAATTGTTCTCGGAATTCCGTTGACGTATAAAAATGCTTCGGAACTCTTAAATTGTTCTCGGAATTCTGCTGACATATAAAAATGCTTCAGAACTCTTCCATTGTTCTCTGAATTCTGCTGACTTTTCAAAATGCTTCGGAACTCTTCCATTGTTCTCAGAATTGCACTGATGTTTAAAAATGCTTCGGAACGCTTGAATTGTTCTCGGAATTCCGCTGAAGTTTAAACAAGCTTCGGAACCCTTCCGTTGTTCCCGGAATTCCGCTGAAGTTTAAAAATGCTTCGGAACTCTTCCATTGTTCTCGGAATTCCGCTGATGTTTAAAAATGCTTTGGAACTCTTCCATTGTTCTTGGAATTCTGTTGACATTTAAAAATGCTTCGGAACTCTTCAATTGTTCTCGGAATTCCGATGACGTTTAAAAATGCTTCGGAACTCTTGAATAGTTCTCGGAATTGTGCTAACATTTAAAAATGCTTCGGAACTCTTCCATTGTTCTCGGAATTCTGCTGAAGTTTAAAAATGCTTTGGAACTCCTCCATTTTTCCCGGAATTCCGCTGAAGTTTAAAAATGCTTCGGAACTCTTCCATTGTTCTCGGCATTCCGCTGAAATTTAAAAATGCTTCAGAACTCTTCCTTTCTTCTCGGAATTCCACTGAAGTTTAAAAATTCTACGGAAATCTTCCATTGTTCTTGGAATTCTGTTGACATTTAAAAATGCTTCGGAACTCTTCAATTGTTCTCGGAATTCCGTTGACGTATAAAAATGCTTCGGAACTCTTAAATTGTTCTCGGAATTCTGCTGACATTTAAAAATGCTTCAGAACTCTTCCATTGTTCTCTGAATTCGGCTGACATTTAAAAATGCTTCGGAACTCTTCCATTGTTCTCGGAATTCTGCTGAAGTTTAAAAATGCTCCGGGACTCTTCCATTGTTCTCTGAATTCTGCTGAAGTTTAAAAATTCTTCGGAATTCTTCAATTGTTCTCGGAATTCCGCTGAAGTTTAAAAATGCTTTGGAATTCTTCCATTGTTCCCGGAATTCAGCTGAAGTTTAAAAATGCTTCGGAACTCTTCCTTTGTTCTCGGAATTCCGCTGACATTTAAAAATGCTTCGGAACTCTTCCATTGTTCTCGGAATTCCGTTGAAGTTTAAAAATGCATCGGAGCTCTTCCTTTGTTCTCGGAATTCTGCTAAAGTTTAAAAATGCTCAGAACTCTTCCATTGTTCTCAGAAATCCGCTGACATTTAAAAATGCTTCGGAACTCTTCCATTGTTCTCGGAATTCCGCTGACGTTTAAAAATGCTTCGGAACTCTTCCATTTTTCCCTGAATTACGCTGAAGTTAAAAATGTTTCGTAACTCTTTCATTGTTAGAGGAATTCTGCTGACGTTTAAAAATGCTTCGGAACTCTTCCATTGTTCTCAGAATTGCACTGATGTTTAAAAATGCTTCGGAACTCTTCAATTGTTCTCGGAATTCCGCTGAAGTTTAAACAAGCTTCGGAACTCTTCCGTTGTTCCCAGAATTCCGCTGAAGTTTAAAAATTCTTTGGAACTCTTCCATTGTTCTCGCAATTCTGCTGATGTTTAAAAATGCTTCGGAACTCTTCCATTGTTCTCGGAATTCCGCTGAAGTTTAAATATGCATCAGAACTCTTCCGTTGTTCCCGGAATTCCGCTGAAGTTTAAAAATGCTTCGGAACTCTTCCATTGTTCTCGAAAATCCGCTGAAGTTTCAAAATGCTTCGGAACTCTTCCTTTCTTCTCTGAATTCCGCTGAAGTTTAAAAATTCTTCGGAACTCTTCCATTGTTCTTGGAATTCTGTTGACATTTAAAAATGCTTCTTAACTCTTCAATTGTTCTCAGAATTCCGTTGACGTTTAAAAATGCTTCGGAACTCTTGAATTGTTCTCGGAATTGTGCTGACGTTTAAAAATGCTGCGGAACTCTTCCTTTGTTCTTGGAATTCTGCTGAAGTTTAAAAATGCTTTGGAACTCCTCCATTTTTCCCGGAATTGCGCTGAAGTTTAAAAATGCTTCGGAACTCTTCCATTGTTCTCAGAATTCTGATGAAATTTAAACATGCTTCGGAACTCTTCCATTGTTCTCGGAATTCCGCTGAAGTTTAAACAAGCTTCGGAACTCTTCCGTTGTTCCCGGAATTCCGCTGAAGTTTAAAAATGCTTCGGAACGCTTCCATTGTTCTCGGAATTCTGCTGATGTTTAAAAATGCTTCGGAACTCTTCCATTGTTCTCAGAATTCCACTGAAGTTTAAACATGCTTCGGAACTCTTCCTTTGTTCTCGGAATTCCGCTGAAGTTTAAAAATTCTTCGGAACTCTTCCATTGTTTTTGGAATTCTGTTGACTATTAAAAATGCTTCGGAACTCTTCAATTGTTCTCGGAATTCCGTTGACGTTTAAAAATGCTTCGGAACTCTTAAATTGTTCTCGGAATTCTGCTGACATTTAAAAATGCTTCGGAACTCTTCAATTGTTCTCGGAATTCCGCTGAAGTTTAAAAATGCTTCGGAACTCTTCCTTTGTTCTCGGAATTCCGCTGACATTTAAAAATGCTTTGGAACTCTTCCATTGTTACCTGAATTCAGCTGAAGTTTAAAAATGCTTTGGAACTCTTCCATTGTTCTCGGAATTCTGTTGAAGTTTAAAACTGCTTCGGAATTCTTCCATTGTCCTGGGAATTCCACTGAAGTTTAAAAATGCTTCGGAACTCTTCCATTTTTACCGGAATAACGTTGAAGTTTAAAAATGCTTTGGAACTCTTCCATTGTTCTCGGAATTCCGCTGAAGTTTAAAAATGCTTCGGAACTCTTCCATTGTTCTCGAAATTCTGCTGAAATTTAAAAATGCTTCGGAACTCTTCCATTGTTCTCGGAATTCTGATGAAGTTTAAAAATGCTTCGGAACTCTTCCTTTGTTCTCAGAATTCCGCTGACAATTAACAATGCTTCGTAACTCTTCCATTGCTCCCGGAATTCAGCTGAAGTTTAAAAATGCTTTGGAACTTTTCCGATGTTCTCGGAATTCTGTTGAAGTTTTAACATGCTTCGGAACTCTTCCGTTTTTCCCTGAATTATGCTGAACTTCAAAATGTTTCGTAACTCTTCCATTGTTAGCGGAATTCTGCTGACATTTAAAAATGCTTCAGAACTCTTCCATTGTTCTCGGAATTGCACTGACGTTTAAAAATGCTGCGGAACTCTTCCATTGTTCTCGGAATTCTGCTGACATTTAAAAATGCTTTGGAACTCTTTCATTGTTCTCGAAATTCTGCTGAAGTTTAAAAATGATTTGGAACGCCTCCAATTTTCCCGGAATTCCGCTGAAGTTTAAAAATGCTTCAGAACTCTTCCATTGTTCTCGGAATTCAGCTGAAATTTAAAAATGCTTCGGAACTCTTCCTTTCTTCTCGGAATTCCACTGAAGTTTAAAAATTCTTCGGAAATCTTCCATTGTTCTTGGAATTCTGTTGACATTTAAAAATGCTTCGGAACTCTTCAATTGTTCTCGGAATTCCGTTGACGTATAAAAATGCTTCGGAACTCTTAAATTGTTCCCGGAATTCAGCTGAAGTTTAAAAATGCTTCGGAACTCTTCCTTTGTTCTCGGAATTCCGCTGACATTTAAAAATGCTTCGGAACTCTTCCATTGTTCTCGGAATTCCGTTGAAGTTTAAAAATGCTTCGGAGCTCTTCCTTTGTTCTCGGAATTCTGCTAAAGTTTAAAAATGCTCAGAACTCTTCCATTGTTCTCAGAAATCCGCTGACATTTAAAAATGCTTCGGAACTCTTCCATTGTTCTCGGAATTCCGCTGACGTTTAAAAATGCTTCGGAACTCTTCCATTTTTCCCTGAATTCCGCTGAAGTTAAAAATGTTTCGTAACTCTTTCATTGTTAGAGGAATTCTGCTGACTTTTCAAAATGCTTCGGAACTCTTCCATTGTTCTCAGAATTGCACTGATGTTTAAAAATGCTTCGGAATGCTTGAATTGTTCTCGGAATTCCGCTGAAGTTTAAACAAGCTTCGGAACCCTTCCGTTGTTCCCGGAATTCCGCTGAAGTTTAAAAATGCTTTGGAACTCTTCCATTGTTCTCGGAATTCCGCTGATGTTTAAAAATGCTTTGGAACTCTTCCATTGTTCTTGGAATTCTGTTGACATTTAAAAATGCTTCGGAACTCTTCAATTGTTCTCGGAATTCCGATGACGTTTAAAAATGCTTCGGAACTCTTGAATAGTTCTCGGAATTGTGCTAACATTTAAAAATGCTTCGGAACTCTTCCATTGTTCTCGGAATTCTGCTGAAGTTTAAAAATGCTTTGGAACTCCTCCATTTTTCCCGGAATTCCGCTGAAGTTTAAAAATGCTTCGGAACTCTTCCATTGTTCTCGAAATTCCGCTGACGTTTAAAAATGCTTCGGAACTCTTCCATTGTTCTCGGAATTCCGCTGAAGTTTAAACAAGCTTCGTAACTTTTCCGTTTTCCCGGAATTCCGCTGAAGTTTAAAAATGCTTCGGAACTCTTCGATTGTTCTCAGAATTCCACTGAAGTTTAAACATGCTTCGGAACTCTTCCTTTGTTTCTGGAATTCCACTGAAGTTTAAAAATGCTTCGGAACTCTTCTATTGTTCTTGGAAATCCGCTGAATTTTCAAAATGCTTCGGAACACTTCCTTTGTTCTCGGAATTCCGCTGAAGTTTAAAAATTCTTTGGAACTCTTCCATTTTTCTTGGAATTCTGTTGACATTTGAAAATGGTTCGGAACTTTTCAATTGTTCTCGGAATTCCGTTGACGTTTAAAAATGCTTCGGAACTCTTGAATTGTTCTCGGAATTCCACTGACGTTTAAAAATGATTCGGAACTCTTCCATTGTTCTCGGAATTCTGCTGACATTTAAAAATGCTTCGGAACTCTTCCATTGTTCACGGAATTCCGCTGAAGTTTAAAAATGCTTCAGACCTCTTCCGATGTTCTCAGAATTCTGCTGAAGTTTAAAAATGCTTCGGAACTCTTCCATTTTTCCCTGAATTACGCTGAAGTTAAAAATGTTTCGTAACTCTTTCATTGTTAGAGGAATTCTGCTGACGTTTAAAAATGCTTCGGAACTCTTCCATTGTTCACAGAATTGCACTGATGTTTAAAAATGCTTCGGAACTCTTCAATTGTTCTCGGAATTCCGCTGAAGTTTAAACAAGCTTCGGAACTCTTCCGTTGTTCCCAGAATTCCGCTGAAGTTTAAAAATTCTTTGGAACTCTTCCATTGTTCTCGGAATTCTGCTGATGTTTAAAAATGCTTCGGTCGGAACTCTTCCATTGTTCTCGGAATTCCGCTGAAGTTTAAATATGCATCAGAACTCTTCCGTTGTTCCCGGAATTCCGCTGAAGTTTAAAAATTCTTCGGAACTCTTCCATTGTTCTCGAAAATCCGCTGAAGTTTCAAAATGCTTCGGAACTCTTCCTTTCTTCTCTGAATTCCGCTGAAGTTTAAAAATTCTTCGGAACTCTTCCATTGTTCTTGGAATTCTGTTGACATTTAAAAATGCTTCGGAACTCTTCAATTGTTCTCGGAATTCCGTTGACGTATAAAAATGCTTCGGAACTCTTAAATTGTTCTCGGAATTCTGCTGACATATAAAAATGCTTCAGAACTCTTCCATTGTTCTCTGAATTCTGCTGACTTTTCAAAATGCTTCGGAACTCTTCCATTGTTCTCAGAATTGCACTGATGTTTAAAAATGCTTCGGAACGCTTGAATTGTTCTCGGAATTCCGCTGAAGTTTAAACAAGCTTCGGAACCCTTCCGTTGTTCCCGGAATTCCGCTGAAGTTTAAAAATGCTTCGGAACTCTTCCATTGTTCTCGGAATTCCGCTGATGTTTAAAAATGCTTTGGAACTCTTCCATTGTTCTTGGAATTCTGTTGACATTTAAAAATGCTTCGGAACTCTTCAATTGTTCTCGGAATTCCGATGACGTTTAAAAATGCTTCGGAACTCTTGAATAGTTCTCGGAATTGTGCTAACATTTAAAAATGCTTCGGAACTCTTCCATTGTTCTCGGAATTCTGCTGAAGTTTAAAAATGCTTTGGAACTCCTCCATTTTTCCCGGAATTCCGCTGAAGTTTAAAAATGCTTCGGAACTCTTCCATTGTTCTCGGCATTCCGCTGAAATTTAAAAATGCTTCAGAACTCTTCCTTTCTTCTCGGAATTCCACTGAAGTTTAAAAATTCTACGGAAATCTTCCATTGTTCTTGGAATTCTGTTGACATTTAAAAATGCTTCGGAACTCTTCAATTGTTCTCGGAATTCCGTTGACGTATAAAAATGCTTCGGAACTCTTAAATTGTTCTCGGAATTCTGCTGACATTTAAAAATGCTTCAGAACTCTTCCATTGTTCTCTGAATTCGGCTGACATTTAAAAATGCTTCGGAACTCTTCCATTGTTCTCGGAATTCTGCTGAAGTTTAAAAATGCTCCGGGACTCTTCCATTGTTCTCTGAATTCTGCTGAAGTTTAAAAATTCTTCGGAATTCTTCAATTGTTCTCGGAATTCCGCTGAAGTTTAAAAATGCTTTGGAATTCTTCCATTGTTCCCGGAATTCAGCTGAAGTTTAAAAATGCTTCGGAACTCTTCCTTTGTTCTCGGAATTCCGCTGACATTTAAAAATGCTTCGGAACACTTCCATTGTTCTCGGAATTCCGTTGAAGTTTAAAAATGCATCGGAGCTCTTCCTTTGTTCTCGGAATTCTGCTAAAGTTTAAAAATGCTCAGAACTCTTCCATTGTTCTCAGAAATCCGCTGACATTTAAAAATGCTTCGGAACTCTTCCATTGTTCTCGGAATTCCGCTGACGTTTAAAAATGCTTCGGAACTCTTCCATTTTTCCCTGAATTACGCTGAAGTTAAAAATGTTTCGTAACTCTTTCATTGTTAGAGGAATTCTGCTGACGTTTAAAAATGCTTCGGAACTCTTCCATTGTTCTCAGAATTGCACTGATGTTTAAAAATGCTTCGGAACTCTTCAATTGTTCTCGGAATTCCGCTGAAGTTTAAACAAGCTTCGGAACTCTTCCGTTGTTCCCAGAATTCCGCTGAAGTTTAAAAATTCTTTGGAACTCTTCCATTGTTCTCGCAATTCTGCTGATGTTTAAAAATGCTTCGGAACTCTTCCATTGTTCTCGGAATTCCGCTGAAGTTTAAATATGCATCAGAACTCTTCCGTTGTTCCCGGAATTCCGCTGAAGTTTAAAAATGCTTCGGAACTCTTCCATTGTTCTCGAAAATCCGCTGAAGTTTCAAAATGCTTCGGAACTCTTCCTTTCTTCTCTGAATTCCGCTGAAGTTTAAAAATTCTTCGGAACTCTTCCATTGTTCTTGGAATTCTGTTGACATTTAAAAATGCTTCTTAACTCTTCAATTGTTCTCAGAATTCCGTTGACGTTTAAAAATGCTTCGGAACTCTTGAATTGTTCTCGGAATTGTGCTGACGTTTAAAAATGCTGCGGAACTCTTCCTTTGTTCTTGGAATTCTGCTGAAGTTTAAAAATGCTTTGGAACTCCTCCATTTTTCCCGGAATTGCGCTGAAGTTTAAAAATGCTTCGGAACTCTTCCATTGTTCTCAGAATTCTGATGAAATTTAAACATGCTTCGGAACTCTTCCATTGTTCTCGGAATTCCGCTGAAGTTTAAACAAGCTTCGGAACTCTTCCGTTGTTCCCGGAATTCCGCTGAAGTTTAAAAATGCTTCGGAACGCTTCCATTGTTCTCGGAATTCTGCTGATGTTTAAAAATGCTTCGGAACTCTTCCATTGTTCTCAGAATTCCACTGAAGTTTAAACATGCTTCGGAACTCTTCCTTTGTTCTCGGAATTCCGCTGAAGTTTAAAAATTCTTCGGAACTCTTCCATTGTTTTTGGAATTCTGTTGACTATTAAAAATGCTTCGGAACTCTTCAATTGTTCTCGGAATTCCGTTGACGTTTAAAAATGCTTCGGAACTCTTAAATTGTTCTCGGAATTCTGCTGACATTTAAAAATGCTTCGGAACTCTTCAATTGTTCTCGGAATTCCGCTGAAGTTTAAAAATGCTTCGGAACTCTTCCTTTGTTCTCGGAATTCCGCTGACATTTAAAAATGCTTTGGAACTCTTCCATTGTTACCTGAATTCAGCTGAAGTTTAAAAATGCTTTGGAACTCTTCCATTGTTCTCGGAATTCTGTTGAAGTTTAAAACTGCTTCGGAATTCTTCCATTGTCCTGGGAATTCCACTGAAGTTTAAAAATGCTTCGGAACTCTTCCATTTTTACCGGAATAACGTTGAAGTTTAAAAATGCTTTGGAACTCTTCCATTGTTCTCGGAATTCCGCTGAAGTTTAAAAATGCTTCGGAACTCTTCCATTGTTCTCGAAATTCTGCTGAAATTTAAAAATGCTTCGGAACTCTTCCATTGTTCTCGGAATTCTGATGAAGTTTAAAAATGCTTCGGAACTCTTCCTTTGTTCTCAGAATTCCGCTGACAATTAACAATGCTTCGTAACTCTTCCATTGCTCCCGGAATTCAGCTGAAGTTTAAAAATGCTTTGGAACTTTTCCGATGTTCTCGGAATTCTGTTGAAGTTTTAACATGCTTCGGAACTCTTCCGTTTTTCCCTGAATTATGCTGAACTTCAAAATGTTTCGTAACTCTTCCATTGTTAGCGGAATTCTGCTGACATTTAAAAATGCTTCAGAACTCTTCCATTGTTCTCGGAATTGCACTGACGTTTAAAAATGCTGCGGAACTCTTCCATTGTTCTCGGAATTCTGCTGACATTTAAAAATGCTTTGGAACTCTTTCATTGTTCTCGAAATTCTGCTGAAGTTTAAAAATGATTTGGAACGCCTCCAATTTTCCCGGAATTCCGCTGAAGTTTAAAAATGCTTCAGAACTCTTCCATTGTTCTCGGAATTCAGCTGAAATTTAAAAATGCTTCGGAACTCTTCCTTTCTTCTCGGAATTCCACTGAAGTTTAAAAATTCTTCGGAAATCTTCCATTGTTCTTGGAATTCTGTTGACATTTAAAAATGCTTCGGAACTCTTCAATTGTTCTCGGAATTCCGTTGACGTATAAAAATGCTTCGGAACTCTTAAATTGTTCCCGGAATTCAGCTGAAGTTTAAAAATGCTTCGGAACTCTTCCTTTGTTCTCGGAATTCCGCTGACATTTAAAAATGCTTCGGAACTCTTCCATTGTTCTCGGAATTCCGTTGAAGTTTAAAAATGCTTCGGAGCTCTTCCTTTGTTCTCGGAATTCTGCTAAAGTTTAAAAATGCTCAGAACTCTTCCATTGTTCTCAGAAATCCGCTGACATTTAAAAATGCTTCGGAACTCTTCCATTGTTCTCGGAATTCCGCTGACGTTTAAAAATGCTTCGGAACTCTTCCATTTTTCCCTGAATTACGCTGAAGTTAAAAATGTTTCGTAACTCTTTCATTGTTAGAGGAATTCTGCTGACTTTTCAAAATGCTTCGGAACTCTTCCATTGTTCTCAGAATTGCACTGATGTTTAAAAATGCTTCGGAATGCTTGAATTGTTCTCGGAATTCCGCTGAAGTTTAAACAAGCTTCGGAACCCTTCCGTTGTTCCCGGAATTCCGCTGAAGTTTAAAAATGCTTTGGAACTCTTCCATTGTTCTCGGAATTCTGCTGATGTTTAAAAATGCTTTGGAACTCTTCCATTGTTCTTGGAATTCTGTTGACATTTAAAAATGCTTCGGAACTCTTCAATTGTTCTCGGAATTCCGATGACGTTTAAAAATGCTTCGGAACTCTTGAATAGTTCTCGGAATTGTGCTAACATTTAAAAATGCTTCGGAACTCTTCCATTGTTCTCGGAATTCTGCTGAAGTTTAAAAATGCTTTGGAACTCCTCCATTTTTCCCGGAATTCCGCTGAAGTTTAAAAATGCTTCGGAACTCTTCCATTGTTCTCGGCATTCCGCTGAAATTTAAAAATGCTTCGGAACTTTTCCATTGTTCTCGGAATTCTGCTGAAGTTTAAAAATGCTTCGGAACTCTTCCATCGTTCTCGAAATTCCGCTGACGTTTAAAAATGCTTCGGAACTCTTCCATTGTTCTCGGAATTCCGCTGAAGTTTAAACAAGCTTCGTAACTTTTCCGTTGTTCCCGGAATTCCGCTGAAGTTTAAAAATGCTTCGGAACTCTTCGATTGTTCTCAGAATTCCACTGAAGTTTAAACATGCTTCGGAACTCTTCTATTGTTCTTGGAAATCCGCTGAATTTTCAAAATGCTTCGGAACACTTCCTTTGTTCTCGGAATTCCGCTGAAGTTTAAAAATTCTTTGGAACTCTTCCATTTTTCTTGGAATTCTGTTGACATTTGAAAATGGTTCGGAACTTTTCAATTATTCTCGGAATTCCGTTGACGTTTAAAAATGCTTCGGAACTCTTGAATTGTTCTCGGAATTCCACTGACGTTTAAAAATGATTCGGAACTCTTCCATTGTTCTCGGAATTCTGCTGAAGTTTAAAAATGCTTCGGAACTCTTCCATTGTTCTCGAAATTCCGCTGACATTTAAAAATGCTTCGGAACTCTTCCATTGTTCACGGAATTCCGCTGAAGTTTAAAAATGCTTCAGACCTCTTCCGATGTTCTCAGAATTCTGCTGAAGTTTAAAAATGCTTCGGAACTCTTCAATTGTTCTCGGAATTCCGCTGAAGTTTAAAAATGCTTCGGAACTCTTCCATTTTTCCCTGAATTACGCTGAAGTTAAAAATGTTTCGTAACTCTTTCATTGTTAGAGGAATTCTGCTGACGTTTAAAAATGCTTCGGAACTCTTCCATTGTTCACAGAATTGCACTGATGTTTAAAAATGCTTCGGAACTCTTCAATTGTTCTCGGAATTCCGCTGAAGTTTAAACAAGCTTCGGAACTCTTCCGTTGTTCCCAGAATTCCGCTGAAGTTTAAAAATTCTTTGGAACTCTTCCATTGTTCTCGGAATTCTGCTGATGTTTAAAAATGCTTCGGAACTCTTCCATTGTTCTCGGAATTCCGCTGAAGTTTAAATATGCATCAGAACTCTTCCGTTGTTCCCGGAATTCCGCTGAAGTTTAAAAATTCTTCGGAACTCTTCCATTGTTCTCGAAAATCCGCTGAAGTTTCAAAATGCTTCGGAACTCTTCCTTTCTTCTCTGAATTCCGCTGAAGTTTAAAAATTCTTCGGAACTCTTCCATTGTTCTTGGAATTCTGTTGACATTTAAAAATGCTTCGGAACTCTTCAATTGTTCTCGGAATTCCGTTGACGTATAAAAATGCTTCGGAACTCTTAAATTGTTCTCGGAATTCTGCTGACATATAAAAATGCTTCAGAACTCTTCCATTGTTCTCTGAATTCTGCTGACTTTTCAAAATGCTTCGGAACTCTTCCATTGTTCTCAGAATTGCACTGATGTTTAAAAATGCTTCGGAACGCTTGAATTGTTCTCGGAATTCCGCTGAAGTTTAAACAAGCTTCGGAACCCTTCCGTTGTTCCCGGAATTCCGCTGAAGTTTAAAAATGCTTCGGAACTCTTCCATTGTTCTCGGAATTCCGCTGATGTTTAAAAATGCTTTGGAACTCTTCCATTGTTCTTGGAATTCTGTTGACATTTAAAAATGCTTCGGAACTCTTCAATTGTTCTCGGAATTCCGATGACGTTTAAAAATGCTTCGGAACTCTTGAATAGTTCTCGGAATTGTGCTAACATTTAAAAATGCTTCGGAACTCTTCCATTGTTCTCGGAATTCTGCTGAAGTTTAAAAATGCTTTGGAACTCCTCCATTTTTCCCGGAATTCCGCTGAAGTTTAAAAATGCTTCGGAACTCTTCCATTGTTCTCGGCATTCCGCTGAAATTTAAAAATGCTTCGGAACTCTTCCTTTCTTCTCGGAATTCCACTGAAGTTTAAAAATTCTACGGAAATCTTCCATTGTTCTTGGAATTCTGTTGACATTTAAAAATGCTTCGGAACTCTTCAATTGTTCTCGGAATTCCGTTGACGTATAAAAATGCTTCGGAACTCTTAAATTGTTCTCGGAATTCTGCTGACATTTAAAAATGCTTCAGAACTCTTCCATTGTTCTCTGAATTCGGCTGACATTTAAAAATGCTTCGGAACTCTTCCATTGTTCTCGGAATTCTGCTGAAGTTTAAAAATGCTCCGGGACTCTTCCATTGTTCTCTGAATTCTGCTGAAGTTTAAAAATTCTTCGGAATTCTTCAATTGTTCTCGGAATTCCGCCGAAGTTTAAAAATGCTGTGGAATTCTTCCATTGTTCCCGGAATTCAGCTGAAGTTTAAAAATGCTTCGGAACTCTTCCTTTGTTCTCGGAATTCCGCTGACATTTAAAAATGCTTCGGAACTCTTCCATTGTTCTCGGAATTCCGTTGAAGTTTAAAAATGCTTCGGAGCTCTTCCTTTGTTCTCGGAATTCTGCTAAAGTTTAAAAATGCTCAGAACTCTTCCATTGTTCTCAGAAATCCGCTGACATTTAAAAATGCTTCGGAACTCTTCCATTGTTCTCGGAATTCCGCTGACGTTTAAAAATGCTTCGGAACTCTTCCATTTTTCCCTGAATTACGCTGAAGTTAAAAATGTTTCGTAACTCTTTCATTGTTAGAGGAATTCTGCTGACTTTTCAAAATGCTTCAGAACTCTTCCATTGTTCTCAGAATTGCACTGATGTTTAAAAATGCTTCGGAACGCTTGAATTGTTCTCGGAATTCCGCTGAAGTTTAAACAAGCTTCGGAACCCTTCCGTTGTTCCCAGAATTCCGCTGAAGTTTAAAAATGCTTTGGAACTCTTCCATTGTTCTCGGAATTCCGCTGATGTTTAAAAATGCTTTGGAACTCTTCCATTGTTCTTGGAATTCTGTTGACATTTAAAAATGCTTCGGAACTCTTCAATTGTTCTCGGAATTCCGATGACGTTTAAAAATGCTTCGGAACTCTTGAATAGTTCTCGGAATTGTGCTAACATTTAAAAATGCTTCGGAACTCTTCCATTGTTCTCGGAATTCTGCTGAAGTTTAAAAATGCTTTGGAACTCCTCCATTTTTCCCGGAATTCCGCTGAAGTTTAAAAATGCTTCGGAACTCTTCCATTGTTCTCGGCATTCCGCTGAAATTTAAA
Source organism: Phyllobates terribilis (assembly GCF_046119375.1). Classification (NCBI taxonomy): domain Eukaryota; kingdom Metazoa; phylum Chordata; class Amphibia; order Anura; family Dendrobatidae; genus Phyllobates; species Phyllobates terribilis. The sequence goes on from NW_027362769.1 coordinate 68,697,421, forward strand.
AATGCTTCGGAACTCTTCCATTGTTCTCGGAATTCTGCTGAAGTTTAAAAATGCTTCGGAACTCTTCCATCGTTCTCGAAATTCCGCTGACGTTTAAAAATGCTTCGGAACTCTTCCATTGTTCTCAAAATTCCGCTGACGTTTAAAAATGCTTCGGAACTCTTGAATTGTTCTCGGAATTGTGCTGACGTTTAAAAATGCTTCGGAACTCTTCCTTTGTTCTCAGAATTCTGCTGAAGTTTAAAAATGCTTTGGAACTCCTCCATTTTTCCCGGAATTGCGCTGAAGTTTAAACAAGCTTCGGAACTCTTCCGTTGTTCCCGGAATTCCGCTGAAGTTTAAAAATGCTTCGGAACGCTTCCATTGTTCTCGGAATTCTGCTGATGTTTAAAAATGCTTCGGAACTCTTCCATTGTTCTCAGAATTCCACTGAAGTTTAAACATGCTTCGGAACTCTTCCTTTGTTCTCGGAATTCCGCTGAAGTTTAAAAATTCTTCGGAACTCTTCCATTGTTTTTGGAATTCTGTTGACTATTAAAAATGCTTCGGAACTCTTCAATTGTTCTCGGAATTCCGTTGACGTTTAAAAATGCTTCGGAACTCTTAAATTGTTCTCGGAATTCTGCTGACATTTAAAAATGCTTCGGAACTCTTCAATTGTTCTCGGAATTCCGCTGAAGTTTAAAAATGCTTCGGAACTCTTCCTTTGTTCTCGGAATTCCGCTGACATTTAAAAATGCTTTGGAACTCTTCCATTGTTACCGGAATTCAGCTGAAGTTTAAAAATGCTTTGGAACTCTTCCATTGTTCTCGGAATTCTGTTGAAGTTTAAAACTGCTTCGGAATTCTTCCATTGTCCTGGGAATTCCACTGAAGTTTAAAAATGCTTCGGAACTCTTCCATTTTAACCGGAATAACGTTGAAGTTTAAAAATGCTTTGGAACTCTTCCATTGTTCTCGGAATTCTGCTGAAATTTAAAAATGCTTCGGAACTCTTCCATTGTTCTCGGAATTCTGATGAAGTTTAAAAATGCTTCGGAACTCTTCCTTTGTTCTCAAAATTCCACTGACAATTAACAATGCTTCGTAACTCTTCCATTGCTCCCGGAATTCAGCTGAAGTTTAAAAATGCTTTGGAACTTTTTCGATGTTCTCGGAATTCTGTTGAAGTTTAAACATGCTTCGGAACTCTTCCATTTTTCCCTGAATTATGCTGAACTTCAAAATGTTTCGTAACTCTTCCATTGTTAGCGGAATTCTGCTGACGTTTAAAAATGCTTCAGAACTCTTCCATTGTTCTCGGAATTGCACTGACGTTTAAAAATGCTGCGGAACTCTTCAATTGTTCTCGGAATTCTGCTGACATTTAAAAATGCTTCGGAACTCTTTCATTGTTCTCGAAATTCTGCTGAAGTTTAAAAATGATTTGGAACGCCTCCAATTTTCCCGGAATTCCGCTGAAGTTTAAAAATGCTTCAGAACTCTTCCATTGTTCTCGGAATTCAGCTGAAATTTAAAAATGCTTCGGAACTCTTCCTTTCTTCTCGGAATTCCACTGAAGTTTAAAAATTCTTCGGAAATCTTCCATTGTTCTTGGAATTCTGTTGACATTTAAAAATGCTTCGGAACTCTTCAATTGTTCTCGGAATTCCGTTGACGTATAAAAATGCTTCGGAACTCTTAAATTGTTCTCGGAATTCTGCTGACATATAAAAATGCTTCAGAACTCTTCCATTGTTCTCTGAATTCTGCTGACTTTTCAAAATGCTTCAGAACTCTTCCATTGTTCTCAGAATTGCACTGATGTTTAAAAATGCTTCGGAACGCTTGAATTGTTCTCGGAATTCCGCTGAAGTTTAAACAAGCTTCGGAACCCTTCCGTTGTTCCCGGAATTCCGCTGAAGTTTAAAAATGCTTTGGAACTCTTCCATTGTTCTCGGAATTCCGCTGATGTTTAAAAATGCTTTGGAACTCTTCCATTGTTCTTGGAATTCTGTTGACATTTAAAAATGCTTCGGAACTCTTCAATTGTTCTCGGAATTCCGATGACGTTTAAAAATGCTTCGGAACTCTTGAATAGTTCTCGGAATTGTGCTAACATTTAAAAATGCTTCGGAACTCTTCCATTGTTCTCGGAATTCTGCTGAAGTTTAAAAATGCTTTGGAACTCCTCCATTTTTCCCGGAATTCCGCTGAAGTTTAAAAATGCTTCGGAACTCTTCCATTGTTCTCGGCATTCCGCTGAAATTTAAAAATGCTTCGGAACTCTTGAAATGTTCTCGGAATTGTGCTGACATTTAAAAATGCTTCGGAACTCTTCCATTGTTCTCGGAATTCTGCTGAAGTTTAAAAATGCTTTCAACTCCTCCATTTTTCCCGGAATTCCGCTGAAGTTTAAAAATGCTTCGGAACTCTTACATTGTTCTTGGAATTCTGCTGAAATTTAAAAATTCTTCGGAACTCTTCCATTGTTCTCGGAATTCTGCTGAAGTTTAAAAATGCTTCGAAACTCTTCCATTGTTCTTGGAATTCCGCTGACGTTTAAAAATGCTTCGGAACTCCTCCATTGTTCTCGGAATTCCGCTGAAGTTTAAACAAGCTTCGGAACTCTTCCGTTGTTCCCGGAATTCCGCTGAAGTTTAAAAATACTTCGGAACTCTTCTATTGTTCTCGGATTCTGCTGACGTTTAAAAATGCTTCGGAACTCTTCCATTGTTCTCAGAATTCCACTGAAGTTTAAACATGCTTCGGAACTCTTCCGTTGTTTCTGGAATTCCGCTGAAGTTTAAAAATGCTTTGGAACTCTTCTATTGTTCTTGGAAATCCGCTGAAGTTTAAAAATGCTTCGGAACTCTTCCTTTGTTCTCGGAATTCTGCTGAAGTTTAAAAATTCTTCAAAACTCTTCCATTGTTCTTCGAATTCTGTTGACATTTAAAAATGCTTCGGAACTTTTCAATTGTTCTGAGAATTCCGTTGACGTTTAAAAATGCTTCGGAACTCTTCCATTGTTCTCTGAATTTGGCTGACGTTTAAAAATGCTTCGGAACTCTTCCATTGTTCTCAGAATCCCACTGAAGTTTAAACATGATTCGGAACTCTTCCATTGTTTCTGGAATTCCGCTGAAGTTTAAAAATGCTTCGGAACTCCTCTCTTGTTCTTGGAAATCCGCTGAAGTTTCAAAATGCTTCGGAACTCTTCCATTGTTCTCGGAATTCCGCTGAAGTTTAAAAATGCTTCGGAACTATTCAATTGTTCTCGGAATTCCGTTGATATTTAAAAATGCTTCGGAACTCTTCCATTGTTCTCGGAATTCTGCTGACATTTAAAAATGCTTCGGAACTCTTCCATTGTTCTCTGAATTCGGATGACGTGTAAAAATGCTTTGGAACTCTTCCATTGTTCTCGGAATTCCGCTGAAGTTTAAAAATGCTCCGGGACTCTTCCATTGTTCTCTGAATTCTGCTGAAGTTTAAAAATTCTTTGGAATTCTTCCATTGTTCTCGGAATTCTGCTGAAGTTTAAAAATGCTTTGGAACTCCTCCATTTTTCCCAGAATTCCGCTGAAGTTTAAAATTGCTTTGGAACTCCTCCATTTTTCCCGGAATTCCGCTGAAGTTTAAAAATGCTTCGGAACTCTTCCATTGTTCTCTGAATTCGGCTGACGTTTAAAAATGCTTCGGAACTCTTCCATTGTTCTCGGAATTCCGCTGAAGTTTAAAAATGCTCCGGGACTCTTCCATTGTTCTATGAATTCTGCTGAAGTTTAAAAATTCTTTGGAATTCTTCCATTGTTCTCGGAATTCCGCTGAAGTTTAAAAATGCTTCGGAACTCTTCCATTGTTCTCGGCATTCCGCTGAAATTTAAAAAGGCTTCGGAACTCTTCCTTTCTTCTCGGAATTCCACTGAAGTTTAAAAATTCTACGGAAATCTTCCATTGTTCTTGGAATTCTGTTGACATTTAAAAATGCTTCGGAACTCTTCAATTGTTCTCGGAATTCCGTTGACGTATAAAAATGCTTCGGAACTCTTAAATTGTTCTCGGAATTCTGCTGACATTTAAAAATGCTTCAGAACTCTTCCATTGTTCTCTGAATTCGGCTGACATTTAAAAATGCTTCGGAACTCTTCCATTGTTCTCGGAATTCTGCTGAAGTTTAAAAATGCTCCGGGACTCTTCCATTGTTCTCTGAATTCTGCTGAAGTTTAAAAATTCTTCGGAATTCTTCAATTGTTCTCGGAATTCCGCTGAAGTTTAAAAATGCTTTGGAATTCTTCCATTGTTCCCGGAATTCAGCTGAAGTTTAAAAATGCTTCGGAACTCTTCCTTTGTTCTCGGAATTCCGCTGACATTTAAAAATGCTTCGGAACTCTTCCATTGTTCTCGGAATTCCGTTGAAGTTTAAAAATGCTTCGGAGCTCTTCCTTTGTTCTCGGAATTCTGCTAAAGTTTAAAAATGCTCAGAACTCTTCCATTGTTCTCAGAAATCCGCTGACATTTAAAAATGCTTCGGAACTCTTCCATTGTTCTCGGAATTCCGCTGACGTTTAAAAATGCTTCGGAACTCTTCCATTTTTCCCTGAATTACGCTGAAGTTAAAAATGTTTCGTAACTCTTTCATTGTTAGAGGAATTCTGCTGACTTTTCAAAATGCTTCAGAACTCTTCCATTGTTCTCAGAATTGCACTGATGTTTAAAAATGCTTCGGAACGCTTGAATTGTTCTCGGAATTCCGCTGAAGTTTAAACAAGCTTCGGAACCCTTCCGTTGTTCCCAGAATTCCGCTGAAGTTTAAAAATGCTTTGGAACTCTTCCATTGTTCTCGGAATTTCGCTGATGTTTAAAAATGCTTTGGAACTCTTCCATTGTTCTTGGAATTCTGTTGACATTTAAAAATGCTTCGGAACTCTTCAATTGTTCTCGGAATTCCGATGACGTTTAAAAATGCTTCGGAACTCTTGAATAGTTCTCGGAATTGTGCTAACATTTAAAAATGCTTCGGAACTCTTCCATTGTTCTCGGAATTCTGCTGAAGTTTAAAAATGCTTTGGAACTCCTCCATTTTTCCCGGAATTCCGCTGAAGTTTAAAAATGCTTCGGAACTCTTCCATTGTTCTCGGCATTCCGCTGAAATTTAAAAATGCTTCGGAACTCTTCCATTGTTCTCGGAATTCTGCTGAAGTTTAAAAATGCTTCGGAACTCTTCCATCGTTCTCGAAATTCCGCTGACGTTTAAAAATGCTTCGGAACTCTTCCATTGTTCTCAAAATTCCGCTGACGTTTAAAAATGCTTCGGAACTCTTGAATTGTTCTCGGAATTGTGCTGACGTTTAAAAATGCTTCGGAACTCTTCCTTTGTTCTCAGAATTCTGCTGAAGTTTAAAAATGCTTTGGAACTCCTCCATTTTTCCCGGAATTGCGCTGAAGTTTAAACAAGCTTCGGAACTCTTCCGTTGTTCCCGGAATTCCGCTGAAGTTTAAAAATGCTTCGGAACGCTTCCATTGTTCTCGGAATTCTGCTGATGTTTAAAAATGCTTCGGAACTCTTCCATTGTTCTCAGAATTCCACTGAAGTTTAAACATGCTTCGGAACTCTTCCTTTGTTCTCGGAATTCCGCTGAAGTTTAAAAATTCTTCGGAACTCTTCCATTGTTTTTGGAATTCTGTTGACTATTAAAAATGCTTCGGAACTCTTCAATTGTTCTCGGAATTCCGTTGACATTTAAAAATGCTTCGGAACTCTTAAATTGTTCTCGGAATTCTGCTGACATTTAAAAATGCTTCGGAACTCTTCAATTGTTCTCGGAATTCCGCTGAAGTTTAAAAATGCTTCGGAACTCTTCCTTTGTTCTCGGAATTCCGCTGACATTTAAAAATGCTTTGGAACTCTTCCATTGTTACCGGAATTCAGCTGAAGTTTAAAAATGCTTTGGAACTCTTCCATTGTTCTCGGAATTCTGTTGAAGTTTAAAACTGCTTCGGAATTCTTCCATTGTCCTGGGAATTCCACTGAAGTTTAAAAATGCTTCGGAACTCTTCCATTTTAACCGGAATAACGTTGTAGTTTAAAAATGCTTTGGAACTCTTCCATTGTTCTCGGAATTCTGCTGAAATTTAAAAATGCTTCGGAACTCTTCCATTGTTCTCGGAATTCTGATGAAGTTTAAAAATGCTTCGGAACTCTTCCTTTGTTCTCAAAATTCCACTGACAATTAACAATGCTTCGTAACTCTTCCATTGCTCCCGGAATTCAGCTGAAGTTTAAAAATGCTTTGGAACTTTTTCGATGTTCTCGGAATTCTGTTGAAGTTTAAACATGCTTCGGAACTCTTCCATTTTTCCCTGAATTATGCTGAACTTCAAAATGTTTCGTAACTCTTCCATTGTTAGCGGAATTCTGCTGACGTTTAAAAATGCTTCAGAACTCTTCCATTGTTCTCGGAATTGCACTGACGTTTAAAAATGCTGCGGAACTCTTCAATTGTTATCGGAATTCTGCTGACATTTAAAAATGCTTCGGAACTCTTTCATTGTTCTCGAAATTCTGCTGAAGTTTAAAAATGATTTGGAACGCCTCCAATTTTCCCGGAATTCCGCTGAAGTTTAAAAATGCTTCAGAACTCTTCCATTGTTCTCGGAATTCAGCTGAAATTTAAAAATGCTTCGGAACTCTTCCTTTCTTCTCGGAATTCCACTGAAGTTTAAAAATTCTTCGGAAATCTTCCATTGTTCTTGGAATTCTGTTGACATTTAAAAATGCTTCGGAACTCTTCAATTGTTCTCGGAATTCCGTTGACGTATAAAAATGCTTCGGAACTCTTAAATTGTTCTCGGAATTCTGCTGACATATAAAAATGCTTCAGAACTCTTCCATTGTTCTCTGAATTCTGCTGACTTTTCAAAATGCTTCGGAACTCTTCCATTGTTCTCAGAATTGCACTGATGTTTAAAAATGCTTCGGAACGCTTGAATTGTTCTCGGAATTCCGCTGAAGTTTAAACAAGCTTCGGAACCCTTCCGTTGTTCCCGGAATTCCGCTGAAGTTTAAAAATGCTTTGGAACTCTTCCATTGTTCTCGGAATTCCGCTGATGTTTAAAAATGCTTTGGAACTCTTCCATTGTTCTTGGAATTCTGTTGACATTTAAAAATGCTTCGGAACTCTTCAATTGTTCTCGGAATTCCGATGACGTTTAAAAATGCTTCGGAACTCTTGAATAGTTCTCGGAATTGTGCTAACATTTAAAAATGCTTCGGAACTCTTCCATTGTTCTCGGAATTCTGCTGAAGTTTAAAAATGCTTTGGAACTCCTCCATTTTTCCCGGAATTCCGCTGAAGTTTAAAAATGCTTCGGAACTCTTCCATTGTTCTCGGCATTCCGCTGAAATTTAAAAATGCTTCGGAACTCTTGAAATGTTCTCGGAATTGTGCTGACATTTAAAAATGCTTCGGAACTCTTCCATTGTTCTCGGAATTCTGCTGAAGTTTAAAAATGCTTTGGAACTCCTCCATTTTTCCCGGAATTCCGCTGAAGTTTAAAAATGCTTCGGAACTCTTACATTGTTCTTGGAATTCTGCTGAAATTTAAAAATTCTTCGGAACTCTTCCATTGTTCTCGGAATTCTGCTGAAGTTTAAAAATGCTTCGAAACTCTTCCATTGTTCTTGGAATTCCGCTGACGTTTAAAAATGCTTCGGAACTCCTCCATTGTTCTCGGAATTCCGCTGAAGTTTAAACAAGCTTCGGAACTCTTCCGTTGTTCCCGGAATTCCGCTGAAGTTTAAAAATACTTCGGAACTCTTCTATTGTTCTCGGATTCTGCTGACGTTTAAAAATGCTTCGGAACTCTTCCATTGTTCTCAGAATTCCACTGAAGTTTAAACATGCTTCGGAACTCTTCCGTTGTTTCTGGAATTCCGCTGAAGTTTAAAAATGCTTTGGAACTCTTCTATTGTTCTTGGAAATCCGCTGAAGTTTCAAAATGCTTCGGAACTCTTCCTTTGTTCTCGGAATTCTGCTGAAGTTTAAAAATTCTTCAAAACTCTTCCATTGTTCTTCGAATTCTGTTGACATTTAAAAATGCTTCGGAACTTTTCAATTGTTCTGAGAATTCCGTTGACGTTTAAAAATGCTTCGGAACTCTTCCATTGTTCTCTGAATTCGGCTGACGTTTAAAAATGCTTCGGAACTCTTCCATTGTTCTCAGAATCCCACTGAAGTTTAAACATGATTCGGAACTCTTCCATTGTTTCTGGAATTCCGCTGAAGTTTAAAAATGCTTCGGAACTCTTCTCTTGTTCTTGGAAATCCGCTGAAGTTTCAAAATGCTTCGGAACTCTTCCATTGTTCTCGGAATTCCGCTGAAGTTTAAAAATGCTTCGGAACTATTCAATTGTTCTCGGAATTCCGTTGATATTTAAAAATGCTTCGGAACTCTTCCATTGTTCTCGGAATTCTGCTGACATTTAAAAATGCTTCGGAACTCTTCCATTGTTCTCTGAATTCGGATGACGTGTAAAAATGCTTTGGAACTCTTCCATTGTTCTCGGAATTCCGCTGAAGTTTAAAAATGCTCCGGGACTCTTCCATTGTTCTCTGAATTCTGCTGAAGTTTAAAAATTCTTTGGAATTCTTCCATTGTTCTCGGAATTCTGCTGAAGTTTAAAAATGCTTTGGAACTCCTCCATTTTTCCCAGAATTCCGCTGAAGTTTAAAATTGCTTTGGAACTCCTCCATTTTTCCCGGAATTCCGCTGAAGTTTAAAAATGCTTCGGAACTCTTCCATTGTTCTCTGAATTCGGCTGACGTTTAAAAATGCTTCGGAACTCTTCCATTGTTCTCGGAATTCCGCTGAAGTTTAAAAATGCTCCGGGACTCTTCCATTGTTCTATGAATTCTGCTGAAGTTTAAAAATTCTTTGGAATTCTTCCATTGTTCTCGGAATTCTGCTGAAATTTAAAAATGCTTCGGAACTCTTCCATTGTTCTCAGAATTCCACTGAAGTTTATACATGCTTCGGAACTCTTCCGTTGTTTCCTGAATTCCGCTGAAGTTTAAAAATGCTTCGGAACTCTTCTATTGTTCTTGAAAATCCACTGAAGTTTCAAAATGCTTCGGAACTCTTCCATTGTTCTTGGAATTATGTTGACATTTAAAAATGCTTTGGAACTCTTCAATTGTTCTCGGAATTCCGTTGACGCTTAAAAATGCTTCGGAACTCTTGAATTGTTCTCGGAATTCTGCTGACATTTAAAAATGCTTCGGAACTCTTCCATTGTTCTCTGAATTCGGCTGACGTTTAAAAATGCTTCGGAACTATTCCATTGTTCTCGGAATTCCGCTGAAGTTTAAAAATGCTCCGGGACTCTTCCATTGTTCTATGAATTCTGCTGAAGTTTAAAAATTCTTTGGAATTCTTCCAATTTTCTAGGATTTCCGCTGAAGTTTAAAAATGCTTTGGAACTCTTCAATTGTTCTCGGAATTCTGCTGACGTTTAAAAATGCTTCGGAACTCTTCCATTGTTCTCAGAATTGCACTGAAGTTTAAACATGCTTCGGAACTCTTCCTTTGTTTCCTGAATTCCGCTGAAGGTTAAAAATGCTTCGGAACTCTTCTATTTTTCTTGGAATTATGTTGACATTTAAAAATGCTTCCGAACTCTTCAATTGCTCTCGGAATTCTGTTGACGTTTAAAAATGCTTCGGAACTCTTGAATTGTTCTCGGAATTCTGCTGACATTTAAAAATGCTTCGGAAGTCTTCCATTGTTCTCTGAATTCAGCTGACGTTTAAAAATGCTTCGGAACTCTTCCATTTTTCTCGGAATTCCGCTGAAGTTTAAAAATGCTCCGGGACTCTTTCATTGTTCTCTGAATTCTGCTGAAGTTTAAAAATTCTTCGGAATTCTTCCATTGTTCTCGGAATTCCGCTGAAGTTTAAAAATGCTTCGGAATTCTTCCATTGTTCCCGGAATTCAGCTGAAGTTTAAAAATGCTTCGGAACTCTTCCTTTGTTTTCGGAATTCCGCTGATGTTTAAAAATGCTTCGGAACTTTTCCATTGTTCTCGGAATTCCGCTGAAGTTTAAAAATGCTTCGGAACTCTTCCTTTGTTCTCGGAATTCCGCTGAAGTTTAAACAAGCTTCGGAACTCTTCCGTTGTTCCCGGAATTCCGCTGAAGTTTAAAAATGCTTCAGAAATCTTCCATTGTTCTCGGAATTCTGGTGACGTTTAAAAATGCTTCGGAACTCTTCAATTGTTCTCGGAATTCCGTTGACGTTTAAAAATGCTTCGGAACTCTTGAACTGTTCTCGGAATTGTGCTGACATTTAAAAATGCTTCGGAACTCTTCCATTGTTCTCGGAATTCCGCTGAAGTTTAAACAAGCTTCGGAACTCTTCCGTTGTTCCCGGAATTCCGCTGAAGTTTAAAAATGCTTCGGAACTCTTCCATTGTTCTCAGAATTCTGCTGATGTTTAAAAATGCTTCAGAACTCTTCCATTGTTCTCAGAATTCCACTGAAGTTTAAACATGCTTCGGAACTCTTCCTTTGTTTCCGGAATTCCGCTGAAGTTTAAAAATGCTTCGGAACTCTTCTATTGTTCTTGGAAATCCGCTGAAGTTTCAAAATGCTTCGTTAACTCTTCCTTTGTACTCGGAATTCCGCTGAAGTTTAAAAATTCTTCGGAACTCTTCCATTGTTCTTGGAATTCTGTTGACATTTAAAAATGCTTCGGAACTCTTCAACTGTTCTCGGAAATTCTTTGACGTTTAAAAATGCTTCGGAACTCTTGAATTGTTCTCGGAATTCTGCTGACGTTTAAAAATGCTTCAGAACTCTTCCATTGTACTCTGAATTCGGCTGACGTTTAAAAATGCTTCGGAACTCTTTCATTGTTCTCGGAATTCCGCTGAAATTTAAACAAGCTTCGGAACTCTTCCGTTGTTCCCGGAATTCCGCTGGGGTTTAAAAATGCTTCGGAACTCTTCCATTGTTCTCGGAATTCTGCTGAAGTTTAAACAAGCTTCGGAACTCTTCCGTTGTTCCCGGAATTCCGCTGAAGTTTAAAAATGCTTCAGAAATCTTCCATTGTTCTCGGAATTCTGGTGACGTTTAAAAATGCTTCGGAACTCTTCCATTGTTCTCAGAATTCCACTGAAGTTTAAACAAGCTTCGGAACTCTTCCGTTGTTCCCGGAATTCCGCTGAAGTTTAAAAATGCTTCAGAAATCTTCCATTGTTCTTGGAATTATGTTGACATTTAAAAATGCTCGGAACTCTTCAATTGTTCTCGGAATTCCGTTGATGTTTAAAAATGCTTCGAAACTCTTGACTTGTTCTCGGAATTCTGCTGACATTTAAATATGCTTCGGAACTCTTCCATTGTTCTCGAAATTCTGCTGAAGTTTAAAAATGCTCCGGGACTCTTCCATTGTTCTCTGAATTCTGCTGAAGTTTAAAAATTCTTCGGAATTCTTCCATTGTTATCGGAATTCTGCTGACGTTTAAAAATGCTTCGGAACTCTTCCATTGTTCTCAGAATTGCACTGAAGTTTAAACATGCTTCGGAACTCTTCCGTTGTTTCCTGAATTCCGCTGAAGTTTAAAAATGCTTCGGAACTCTTCTATTGTTCTTGGAAATCCGCTGAAGTTTCAAAATGCTTCGGAACTCTTCCTTTGTTCTCGGAATTCCGCTGAAGTTTCAAAATTCTTCGGAACTCTTCCATTGTTCTTGGAATTATGTTGACATTTAAAAATGCTTCGGAACTCTTCAATTGTTCTCGGAATTCCGTTGACATTTAGAAATGCTTCGGAACTCTTGAACTGTTCTCGGAATTGTGCTGACATTTAAAAATGCTTCGGAACTCTTCCATTGTTCTCGGAATTCCGCTGAAGTTTAAACAAGCTTCGGAACTCTTCCGTTGTTCCCGGAATTCCGCTGAAGTTTAAAAATGCTTCGGAACTCTTCCATTGTTCTCAGAATTCTGCTGATGTTTAAAAATGCTTCGGAACTCTTCCATTGTTCTCAGAATTCCACTGAAGTTTAAACATGCTTCAGAACTCTTCCTTTGTTTCCGGAATTCCGCTGAAGTTTAAAAATGCTTCGGAACTCTTCTATTGTTCTTGGAAATCCGCTGAAGTTTCAAAATGCTTCGTTAACTCTTCCTTTGTACTCGGAATTCCGTTGAAGTTTAAAAATTCTTCGGAACTCTTCCATTGTTCTTGGAATTCTGTTGACATTTAAAAATGCTTCGGAACTCTTCAACTGTTCTCGGAAATTCTTTGACGTTTAAAAATGCTTCGGAACTCTTGAATTGTTCTCGGAATTCTGCTGACGTTTAAAAATGCTTCAGAACTCTTCCATTGTACTCTGAATTCGGCTGACGTTTAAAAATGCTTCGGAACTCTTTCATTGTTCTCGGAATTCCGCTGAAATTTAAACAAGCTTCGGAACTCTTCCGTTGTTCCCGGAATTCCGCTGGGGTTTAAAAATGCTTCGGAACTCTTCCATTGTTCTCGGAATTCTGCTGAAGTTTAAACAAGCTTCGGAACTCTTCCGTTGTTCCCGGAATTCCGCTGAAGTTTAAAAATGCTTCAGAAATCTTCCATTGTTCTCGGAATTCTGGTGACGTTTAAAAATGCTTCGGAACTCTTCCATTGTTCTCAGAATTCCACTGAAGTTTAAACAAGCTTCGGAACTCTTCCGTTGTTCCCGGAATTCCGCTGAAGTTTAAAAATGCTTCAGAAATCTTCCATTGTTCTTGGAATTATGTTGACATTTAAAAATGCTCGGAACTCTTCAATTGTTCTCGGAATTCCGTTGATGTTTAAAAATGCTTCGAAACTCTTGACTTGTTCTCGGAATTCTGCTGACATTTAAATATGCTTCGGAACTCTTCCATTGTTCTCGAAATTCTGCTGAAGTTTAAAAATGCTCCGGGACTCTTCCATTGTTCTCTGAATTCTGCTGAAGTTTAAAAATTCTTCGGAATTCTTCCATTGTTATCGGAATTCTGCTGACGTTTAAAAATGCTTCGGAACTCTTCCATTGTTCTCAGAATTGCACTGAAGTTTAAACATGCTTCGGAACTCTTCCGTTGTTTCCTGAATTCCGCTGAAGTTTAAAAATGCTTCGGAACTCTTCTATTGTTCTTGGAAATCCGCTGAAGTTTCAAAATGCTTCGGAACTCTTCCTTTGTTCTCGGAATTCCGCTGAAGTTTCAAAATTCTTCGGAACTCTTCCATTGTTCTTGGAATTATGTTGACATTTAAAAATGCTTCGGAACTCTTCAATTGTTCTCGGAATTCCGTTGACATTTAGAAATGCTTCGGAACTCTTGAACTGTTCTCGGAATTGTGCTGACATTTAAAAATGCTTCGGAACTCTTCCATTGTTCTCGGAATTCCGCTGAAGTTTAAACAAGCTTCGGAACTCTTCCGTTGTTCCCGGAATTCCGCTGAAGTTTAAAAATGCTTCGGAACTCTTCCATTGTTCTCAGAATTCTGCTGATGTTTAAAAATGCTTCGGAACTCTTCCATTGTTCTCAGAATTCCACTGAAGTTTAAACATGCTTCAGAACTCTTCCTTTGTTTCCGGAATTCCGCTGAAGTTTAAAAATGCTTCGGAACTCTTCTATTGTTCTTGGAAATCCGCTGAAGTTTCAAAATGCTTCGTTAACTCTTCCTTTGTACTCGGAATTCCGCTGAAGTTTAAAAATTCTTCGGAACTCTTCCATTGTTCTTGGAATTCTGTTGACATTTAAAAATGCTTCGGAACTCTTCAACTGTTCTCGGAAATTCTTTGACGTTTAAAAATGCTTCGGAACTCTTGAATTGTTCTCGGAATTCTGCTGACGTTTAAAAATGCTTCAGAACTCTTCCATTGTACTCTGAATTCGGCTGACGTTTAAAAATGCTTCGGAACTCTTTCATTGTTCTCGGAATTCCGCTGAAATTTAAACAAGCTTCGGAACTCTTCCGTTGTTCCCGGAATTCCGCTGGGGTTTAAAAATGCTTCGGAACTCTTCCATTGTTCTCGGAATTCTGCTGAAGTTTAAACAAGCTTCGGAACTCTTCCGTTGTTCCCGGAATTCCGCTGAAGTTTAAAAATGCTTCAGAAATCTTCCATTGTTCTCGGAATTCTGGTGACGTTTAAAAATGCTTCGGAACTCTTCCATTGTTCTCAGAATTCCACTGAAGTTTAAACAAGCTTCGGAACTCTTCCGTTGTTCCCGGAATTCCGCTGAAGTTTAAAAATGCTTCAGAAATCTTCCATTGTTCTTGGAATTATGTTGACATTTAAAAATGCTCGGAACTCTTCAATTGTTCTCGGAATTCCGTTGATGTTTAAAAATGCTTCGAAACTCTTGACTTGTTCTCGGAATTCTGCTGACATTTAAATATGCTTCGGAACTCTTCCATTGTTCTCGAAATTCTGCTGAAGTTTAAAAATGCTCCGGGACTCTTCCATTGTTCTCTGAATTCTGCTGAAGTTTAAAAATTCTTCGGAATTCTTCCATTGTTATCGGAATTCTGCTGACGTTTAAAAATGCTTCGGAACTCTTCCATTGTTCTCAGAATTGCACTGAAGTTTAAACATGCTTCGGAACTCTTCCGTTGTTTCCTGAATTCCGCTGAAGTTTAAAAATGCTTCGGAACTCTTCTATTGTTCTTGGAAATCCGCTGAAGTTTCAAAATGCTTCGGAACTCTTCCTTTGTTCTCGGAATTCCGCTGAAGTTTCAAAATTCTTCGGAACTCTTCCATTGTTCTTGGAATTATGTTGACATTTAAAAATGCTTCGGAACTCTTCAATTGTTCTCGGAATTCCGTTGACATTTAGAAATGCTTCGGAACTCTTGAACTGTTCTCGGAATTGTGCTGACATTTAAAAATGCTTCGGAACTCTTCCATTGTTCTCGGAATTCCGCTGAAGTTTAAACAAGCTTCGGAACTCTTCCGTTGTTCCCGGAATTCCGCTGAAGTTTAAAAATGCTTCGGAACTCTTCCATTGTTCTCAGAATTCTGCTGATGTTTAAAAATGCTTCGGAACTCTTCCATTGTTCTCAGAATTCCACTGAAGTTTAAACATGCTTCAGAACTCTTCCTTTGTTTCCGGAATTCCGCTGAAGTTTAAAAATGCTTCGGAACTCTTCTATTGTTCTTGGAAATCCGCTGAAGTTTCAAAATGCTTCAGTAACTCTTCCTTTGTTCTCGGAATTCCGCTGAAGTTTAAAGATTCTTCGGAACTCTTCCATTGTTCTTGGAATTCTGTTGACATTTAAAAATGCTTCGGAACTCTTCAATTGTTCTCGGAAATCCGTTGACATTTAAAAATGCTTCGGAACTCTTGAATTGTTCTCGGAATTCTGCTGACAATTAAAAATGCTTCGGAACTCTTCCATTGCTCTCTGAATTCGGCTGACGTTTAAAAATGCTTCGGAACTCTTTCACTGTTCTCGGAATTCCGCTGAAGTTTAAACAAGCTTTGGAACTCTTCCGTTGTTCCCGGAATTCCGCTGAAGTTTAAAAATGCTTCGGAACTCTTCCATTGTTCTCGGAATTCCGCTTATGTTTAAAAATGCTTCGGAACTCTTCCATTGCTCCCGGAATTCGCTGAAGTTTAAAAATGCTTCGGAACTCTTCCATTGTTCTTGGAATTCTGTTGACATTTAAAAATGCTTCGGAACTCTTCAATTGTTCTCGGAATTTTGCTGACGTTTAAAAATGCTTTGGAACTCTTCCATTGTTCTCGTAATTCCGCTGAAGTTTAAAAATGCTTCGGAACTCTTCTATTGTTCTCAGAATTCCGCTGACATTTAAAAATGCTTCGGAACTCTTCCATTATTCTCGGAATTCCGCTGACGTTTAAAAATGCTTCGGAACTCTTCCTTTGTTCTCGGAATTCTGCTAAAGTTTAAAAATGCTCGGAACTCTTCTATTGTTCTCAGAATTCCGCTGACGTTTAAAGATGATTCGGAACTCTTCCATTGTCCTCGAAATTCTGCTGACGTTTAAAAATGCTTCGGAACTCTTCCATTTTTCCCTGAATTACGCTGAAGTTAAAAATGTTTCGTAATTCTTTCATTGTTAGAGGAATTCTGCTGACGTTTAAAAATGCTTCGGAACTCTTCCATTGTTCTCAGAATTGCACTGATGTTTAAAAATGCTTCGGAACTCTTCAATTGTTCTCGGAATTCCGCTGAAGTTTAAACAAGCTTCGGAAACCTTCTGTTGTTCCCGGAATTCCGCTGAAGTTTAAAAATGCTTCGGAACTCTTCCATTGTTATCGGAATTCCGCTGATGTTTAAAAATGCTTCGGAATTCTTCCATTGTTCTCGGAATTCCGCTGAAGTTTAAACATGCTTCGGAACTCTTCCGTTGTTCCCGGAATTCCGCTGAAGTTTAAAAATGCTTCGGAACTCTTCCATTGTTCTCGGAAATCCGCTGAAGTTTCAAAATGCTTCGGAACTCTTCCTTTGTTCTCTGAATTCCGCTGAAGTTTAAAAATTCTTCGGAACTCTTCAATTGTTCTCGGAATTCCGTTGACGTTTAAAAATGCTTCGGAACTCTTAAATTGTTCTCGGAATTGTGCTGACATTTAAAAATGCTTCGGAACTCTTCCATTGTTCCCGGATTTCCGCTGAAGTTTAAAAATGCTTCGGAACTCTTCCATTGTTCTCGGAATTCTGCTGATGTTTAAAAATGCTTCGGAACTCTTCCATTGTTCTCAGAATTCCACTGAAGTTTAAACATGCTTCGAAACTCTTCTATAGTACTTGGAAATCAGCTGAAGTTTCAAAATGCTACGGAACTCTTCCTTTGTTCTCTGAATTCCGCTGAAGTTTAAAAATGCTTCGGAACTCTTCCATTGTTCTCGGAATTCCGCTAAAGTTTAAAAATGCTTAGGAACTCTTCCTTTGTACTCGGTATTCTGCTAAAGTTTAAAAATGCTCGGAACTCTTGAATTGTTCTCGGAATTCTGCTGACATTTAAATGTGCTTCAGAACTCTTCCATTGTTCTCGGAATTCTGCTGAAATTTAAAAATGCTCCGGGACTCTTCCATTGTTCTCTGAATTCTGCTGAAGTTTAAAAATTCTTCGGAATTCTTCCATTGTTCTCGGAATTCTGCTGACGTTTAAAAATGCTTCGGAACTCTTCCATTGTTCTCAGAATTGCACTGAAGTTTAAACATGCTTCGGAACTCTTCCGTTGTTTCCTGAATTCCGCTGAAGTTTAAAAATGCTTTGGAACTCTTCTATTGTTCTTGGAAATCCGCTGAAGTTTCAAAATGCTTCGGAACTCTTCCTTTGTTCTCGGAATTCCGCTGAAGTTTCAAAATTCTTCGGAACTCTTCCATTGTTCTTGGAATTATGTTGACATTTAAAAATGCTTCGGAACTCTTCAATTGTTCTCGGAATTCCGTTGACGTTTAGAAATGCTTCGGAACTCTTGAACTGTTCTCGGAATTGTGCTGACCTTTAAAAATGCTTCGGAACTCTTCCATTGTTCTCGGAATTCCGCTGAAGTTTAAACAAGCTTCGGAACTCTTCCGTTGTTCCCGGAATTCCGCTGAAGTTTAAAAATGCTTCGGAACTCTTCCATTGTTCTCAGAATTCTGCTGATGTTTAAAAATGCTTCGGAACTCTTCCATTGTTCTCAGAATTCCACTGAAATTTAAACATGCTTCGGAACTCTTCCTTTGTTTCCGGAATTCCGCTGAAGTTTAAAAATGCTTCGGAACTCTTCTATTGTTCTTGGAAATCCACTGAAGTTTCAAAATGCTTCAGTAACTCTTCCTTTGTTCTCGGAATTCCGCTGAAGTTTAAATATTCTTCGGAACTCTTCCATTGTTCTTGGAATTCTGTTGACATTTAAAAATGCTTCGGAACTCTTCAATTGTTCTCGGAAATTCGTTGACGTTTAAAAATGCTTCGGAACTCTTGAATTGTTTTCGGAATTCTGTTGACAATTAAAAATGCTTCAGAACTCTTCCATTGTTCTCTGAATTCGGCTGACGTTTAAAAATGCTTCGGAACTCTTTCACTGTTCTCGGAATTCCGCTGAAGTTTAAACAAGCTTCGGAACTCTTCCGTTGTTCCCGGAATTCCGCTGAAGTTTAAAAATGCTTCGGAACTCTTCCATTGTTCTCGGAATTCCGCTGATGTTTAAAAATGCTTCGGAACTCTTCCATTGTTCCCGGAATTCCGCTGAAGTTTAAAAATGCTTCGGAACTCTTCCATTGTTCTTGGAATTCTGTTGACATTTAAAAATGCTTCGGAACTCTTCAATTGTTCTCGGAATTTTGCTGACGTTTAAAAATGCTTTGGAACTCTTCCATTGTTCTAGGAATTCCGCTGAAGTTTAAAAATGCTTCGGAACTCTTCTATTGTTCTCAGAATTCCGCTGACGTTTAAAAATGCTTCGGAACTCTTCCATTGTTCTCGGAATTCCATTGACGTTTAAAAATGCTTCGGAACTCTTCCTTTGTTCTCGGAATTCTGCTAAAGTTTAAAAATGCTCGGAACTCTTCTATTGTTCTCAGAATTCCGCTGACGTTTAAAAATGATTCGGAACTCTTCCATTGTCCTCGAAATTCCGCTGACGTTTATAAATGCTTCGGAACTCTTCCATTTTTCATTGAATTACGCTCAAGTTAAAAATGTTTCGTAACTCTTTCATTGTTAGAGGAATTCTGCTGACGTTTAAAAATGCTTCGGAACTCTTCCATTGTTCTCAGAATTGCACTGATGTTTAAAAATGCTTCGGAACTCTTCAATTGTTCTCGGAATTCCGCTGAAGTTTAAACAAGCTTCGGAAACCTTCTGTTGTTCCCGGAATACCGCTGAAATTTAAAAATGCTTCGGAACTCTTCCATTGTTCTCGGAATTCCGCTGATGTTTAAAAATGCTTCGATACTCTTCCATTGTTCTCGGAATTCCGCTGAAGTTTAAACATGCTTCGGAACTCTTCCGTTGTTCCCGGAATTCCGCTGAAGTTTAAAAATGCTTCGGAACTCTTCCATTGTTCTCGGAAATCCGCTGAAGTTTCAAAATGCTTCGGAACCCTTCCTTTGTTCTCTGAATTCCGCTGAAGTTTAAAAATTATTCGGAACTCTTCAATTGTTCTCGGAATTCCGTTGACGTTTAAAAATGCTTCGGAACTCTTGAATTGTTCTCGGAATTGTGCTGACATTTAAAAATGCTTCGGAACTCTTCCATTGTTCTCGGAATTCTGCTGAAGTTTAAAAATGCTTTGGAACTCCTCCATTTTTCCCGGAATTCCGCTGAAGTTTAAAAATGCTTCGGAACTCTTCCATTGTTCTCGGAATTCTGCTGAAATTTAAAAATGCTTCGGAACTCTTCCATTGTTCTCGGAATTCTGCTGAAGTTTAATAATGCTTCGGAACTCTTCCATTGTTCTCGGAATTCCGCTGACGTTTAAAAATGCTTCGGAACTCTTCCATTGTTCTCGGAATTCCGCTGAAGTTTAAACAAGCTTCGGAACTCTTCCATTGTTCTCGGAATTCCGCTGACGTTTAAAAATGCTTCGGAACTCTTCCATTGTTCTCAGAATTCCACTGAAGTTTAAACATGCTTCGGAACTCTTCCGTTGTTTCCTGAATTCTGCTGAAGTTTAAAAATGCTTCGGAACTCTTCTATAGTACTTGGAAATCAGCTGAAGTTTCAAAATGCTTCGGAACTCTTCCTTTGTTCTCTGAATTCCATTGAAGATTAAAAATTCTTCGGAACTCTTCCATTGTTCTCGGAATTCCGCTGAAATTTAAAAATGCTTCGGAACTCTTCCATTGTTTTTGGAATTCTGTTGACATTTAAAAATGATTCGGAACTCTTCAATTGTTCTCGGAATTCCGCTGACGTTTAAAAATGCTTCAGAACTCTTCCATTGTTCTCGGAATTCCGTTGAAGTTTAAAAATGCTTCGGAACTCTTCCTTTGTTTTCGGAATTCTGCTAAAGTTTAAAAATGCTCGGATCTTTTCCATTGTTCTCAGAATTCCGCTGACGTTTAAAAATGCTTCGGAACTCTTCCATTGTTCTCGGAATTCCGCTGAAGTTTAAACATGCTTCGGAACTCTTCCATTTTTCCCTGAATTACGCTGCAGTTAAAAATATTTTGTAACTCTTTCATTGTTAGAGGAATTCTGCTGACGTTTAAAAATGCTTCGGAACTCTTCCATTGTGCTCAGAATTGCACTGATGTTTAAAAATGCTTCGGAACTCTTCAATTGTTCTCGGAATTCCGCTGAAGTTTAAACAAGCTTCGGAACTCTTCCGTTGTTCCCTGAATTCCGCTGAAGTTTAAAAATGCTTCGGAACTCTTCAATTGTTCTCGGAATTCCGTTGACGTTTAAAAATGCTTTGGAACTCTTGAATTGTTCTCGGAATTGTGCTGACATTTAAAAATGCTTCGGAACTCTTCCATTGTTCTCTGAATTCTGCTGAAGTTTAAAAATACTTTGGAACTCCTCCATTTTTCCCGGTATTCCGCTGAAGTTTAAAAATGCTTCGGAACTCTTCCATTGTTCTCGGAATTCCGCTGAAATATAAAAATGCTTCGTAACTCTTCCAATGTTCTCGGAATTCTGCTGAAGTTTAAAAATGCTTTGGAACTCTTCCATTGTTCTCGGAGTTCCGCTGATGTTTAAAAATGCTTCGGAACTCTTCCATTGTTCTCGGAATTCCGCTGAAGTTTAAACAAGCTTCGGAACTCTTCCGTTGTTCCCAGAATTCCGCTGAAGTTTAAAAATGCTCCGGGACTCTTCCTTTGTTCTCTGAATTATGCTGAAGTTTAAAAATTCTTCGGAATTCTTCCATTGTTTTTGGAATTCTGCAGCAGTTTAAAAATGCTTGGAACTCCTCCATTTTTCCCGGAATTCCGCTGAAGTTTAAATATGCTTCGGAACTCTTCCATTGTTCTCGGAATTCTGCTGAAGTTTAAAAATGCTTCGGAACTCTTCCATTGTTCTCGGAATTCTGCTGAAGTTTAAACAAGCTTCGGAACTTTTCCGTTGTTCCCGGAATTCCGCTGAAGTTTAAAAATGCTTCGGAACTCTTCCATTGTTCTCGGAATTCTGCTGACGTTTAAAAATGCTTCAAAACTCTTCCATTGTTCTCAGAATTCCACTGAAGTTTAAACAAGCTTCGGAACTCTTCCGTTGTTTCTTGTATTCTGCTGAAGTTTAAAAATGCTTCGGAACTCTTCTATTGTTCTTGGAAATCCGCTGAAGTTTCAAAATGCTTCGGAACTCTTCCTTTGTTCTCGGAATTCCGGTGAAGTTTATAAATTCTTCGGAACTCTTCCATTGTTCTTGGAATTATGTTGACATTGAAAAATGCTTCGGAACTCTTCACTTGTTCTCGGAATTCCGTTGACGTTTAAAAATGCTTCGGAACGCTTGAATTGTTCTCGGAATTCTGCTGACATTTAAAAATGCTTCGGAACTCTTCCATTGTTCTCTGAATTCGGCTGACGTTTAAAAATGCTTCGGAACTCTTCCATTGTTCTCGGAATTCCGCTGAAGTTTAAAAATGCTCCGGAACTCTTGAATTGTTCTCGGAATTGTGATGACATTTAAAAATGCTTCGGAACTCTTCCATTGTTCTCGGAATTCTGCTGAAGTTTAAAAATGCTTTGGAACTCCTCCATTTTTCCCGGAATTCCGCTGAAGTTTAAAAATGCTTCGGAACTCTTCCATTGTTCTCGGAATTCTGCTGAAGTTTAAAAATGCTTCGGAACTCTTCCATTGTTCTCGGAATTCCGCTGACGTTTAAAAATGATTCGGAACTCTTCCATTGTTCTCGGAATTCCGCTGAAGTTTAAACAAGCTTCGGAACTCTTCCATTGTTCCCGGAATTTCGCTGAAGTTTAAACAAGCTTCGGAACTCTTCCGTTGTTCCCTGAATTCCGCTGAAGTTTAAAAATGCTTCGGAACTCTTCCATTGTTCTCGGAATTCCGCTGACGTTTAAAAATGCTTCGGAACTCTTCCATTGTTCTCGGAATTCCGCTGAAGTTTAAACAAGCTTCGGAACTCTCCCGTTGTTCCCGGAATTCCGCTGACGTTTAAAAATGCTTCAGAACTCTTCCATTGTTCTCGGAATTCTGCTGACGTTTAAAAATGCTTCGGAACTCTTCCATTGTTTTCAGAATTCCACTGAAGTTCAAACATTCTTCGGAACTCTTCCGTTGTTTCCTGAATTCCGCTGAAGTTTAAAAATGCTTCGGAACTCTTCTATTGTTCTTGGAAATCCGCTGAAGTTTCAAAATGCTTCGGAACTCTTCCTTTATTCTCTGAATTCCGCTGAAGTTTAAAAATGCTTCGGAACTCTTCCGTTGTTCCCGGAATTCCGCTGAAGTTTAAAAATGCTTCGGAACTCTTCCTTTGTTCTCTGAATTCCGCTGAAGTTTAAAAATTCTTCGGAACTCTTCCATTGTTCTTGGAATTATGTTGACATTTAAAAATGCTTCGAAACTCTTGAATGGTTCTCGGAATTCTGCTGACATTTAAATATGCTTCGGAACTCTTCCATTGTTCTCGGAATTCCGCTGAAGTTTAAAAATGCTCCGGGACTCTTCCATTGTTCTCTGAATTCTGCTGAAGTTTAAAAATTCTTCGGAATTCTTCCATTGTTCTCGGAATTCTGCTGAAGTTTAAAAATGCTTTGGAACTCCTCCTTTTTTCCTGGAATTCCGCTGAATTTTAAAAAGGCTTCGGAACTCTTCCATTGTTCTCGGAATTCTGCTGAAGTTTAAAAATGCTTCGGAACTCTTCCATTGTTCTTGGAATTCCGCTGACGTTTAAAAATGCTTCGGAACTCTTCCATTTTTCTCGGAATTCCGCTGAAATTTAAACAAGCTTCGTAACTCTTCCGTTGTTCCCGCAATTGCGCTGAAGTTTAAAAATGCTTCGGAACTCTTCCATTGTTCTCAGAATTGCACTGAAGTTTAAACATGCTTCGGAACTCTTCCGTTGTTTCCTGAATTCCGCTGAAGTTTAAAAATGATTCGGAACTCTTCTAATGTTCTTGGAAATCTGCTGAAGTTTCAAAATGCTTCGGAACTCTTCCTTTGTTCTCGGAATTCCGCTGAAGTTTAAAAATTCTTCGGAACTCTTCCATTGTTCTTGGAATTATGTTGACATTTAAAAATGCTTTGGAACTCTTCAATTGTTCTCGGAATTCCGTTGACGTTTAAAAATGCTTCGGAACTCTTGAATTGTTCTCGGAATTGTGCTGACATTTAAAAATGCTTCGGACCTCTTCCACTGTTCTCTGAATTCGGCTGACGTTTAAAAATGCTTCGGAACTTTTCCATTGTTCTCGGAATTCCACTGAAGTTTAAAAATGCTCCGGGACTCTTCCATTGTTCTCTGCATTCTGCTGAAGTTTAAAAATTCTTTGGAATTCTTCCATTGTTCTCGGAATTCCGGTGAAGTTTAAAAATGCTTCGGAATTCTTCCATTGTTCCCAGAATTCAGCTGAAGTTTGAAAATTCTTCGGAACTCTTCCATTGTTCTTGGAATTATGTTGACATTTAAAAATGCTTCGGAACTCTTCAATTGTTCTCGGAATTCCGTTGACGTTTAAAAATGATTTGGAACTCTTGAATTGTTCTCGGAATTCTGCTGACATATAAAAATGCTTCGGAACTCTTCCATTGTTCTCTGAATTCGGCTGACGTTTAAAAATGCTTCGGAACTCTTCCATTGTTCTTGGAATTCCGTTGAAGTTTAAAAATGCTCCGGGACTCTTCCATTGTTCTCTGAATTCTGCTGAAGTTTAAAAATTCTTCGGAATTCTTCCATTGTTCTCGGAATTCCGCTGAAGTTTAAAAATGCTTCGGAATTCTTCCATTGTTCCCGGAATTCAGCTGAAGTTTAAAAATGCTTCGGAACTCTTCCTTTGTTCTCGGAATTCCGCTGAAGTTTAAAAATTCTTCGGAACTCTTCCATTGTTCTTGGAATTATGTTGACATTTAAAAATGCTTTGGAACTCTTCAATTGTTCTCGGAATTCCGTTGACGTTTAAAAATGCTTCGGAACTCTTGAATTGTTCTCGGAATTGTGCTGACATTTAAAAATGCTTCGGACCTCTTCCAGTGTTCTCTGAATTCGGCTGACGTTTAAAAATGCTTCGGAACTTTTCCATTGTTCTCGGAATTCCACTGAAGTTTAAAAATGCTCCGGGACTCTTGCATTGTTCTCTGAATTCTGCTGAAGTTTAAAAATTCTTCGGAATTCTTCCATTGTTCTCGGAATTCCGCTGAAGTTTAAAAATGCTTCGGAATTCTTCCATTGTTCCCGGAATTCAGCTGACGTTTAAAAATGCTTAGGAACTCTTCCTTTGTTTTCGGAATTCCGCTGACGTTTAAAAATGCTTCGGAACTCTTCCATTGTTCTCTGAATTCCGCTGAAGTTTAAAAATGCTTCGGAACTCTTCCTTTGTTCTCGGAATTCTGCTAAAGTTTAAAAATGCTCGGAGCTCTTCCATTGTTCTCAGAATTCCGTTGACGTTTAAAAATGCTTTGGAACTCTTCCATTGTTCTCGGAATTCCGCTGACGTTTAAAAATGCTTCGGAACTCTTCCATTTTTCCCTGAATAACGATGAAGTTAAAAATGTTTCGTAAATCTTTCATTGTTAGAGGAATTCTGCTGACGTTTCAAAATGCTTCGGAACTCTTCCATTGTTCTCAGAATTGCACTGATGTTTAAAAATGCTTCGGAACTCTTCAATTGTTCTCAGAATTCCGCTGAAGTTTAAACAAGCTTCGGAACTCTTCCGTTGTTCCCGGAATTCCGCTGAAGTTTAAAAATGCTTCGGAACTCTTCCATTGTTCTCGGAAATCCGCTGAAGTTTAAAAATGCTTTGGAACTCTTCCTTTGTTCTCTGAATACCGCTGAAGTCTAAACATGCTTCGGAACTCTTCCGTTGTTCCCGGAATTCCGCTGAAGTTTAAAAATTCTTCGGAACTCTTCAATTGTTCTCGGAATTCCGTTGACGTTTAAAAATGCTTCGGAACTCTTGAATTGTTCTCGGAATTGTGCTGACATTTAAAAATGCTTCGAAACTCTTCCATTATTCTCGGAATTCTGCTGAAGTTTAAACATGCTTTGGAACTCCTCCATTTTTCCCGGAATTCCGCTGAAGTTAAAAAATGCTTCGGAACTCTTCCATTGTTCTTGGAATTCTGCTGAAGTTTAAAAATGTTTCGGAACTCTTCCATTGTTCTCGGAATTCCGCTGACGTTTAAAAATGCTTCGGAACTCTTCCATTGTTCTCGGAATTCCACTGAAGTTTAAACAAGCTTTGGAACTCTTCCTTTGTTCTCGGAATTCTGCTAAAGTTTAAAAATGCTCGGAACTCTTCTATTGTTCTCAGAATTCCGCTGACGTTTAAAAATGCTTCGCAACTCTTCCTTTGTTATCGGAATTCTGCTAAAGTTTAAAAATGCTCGGAACTCTTCTATTGTTCTCAGAATTCCGCTGACGTTTAAAAATGATTCGGAACTCTTCCATTTTTCCCTGAATTACGCTGAGGTTAAAAATGTTTCGTAACTCTTTCATTGTTAGAGGAATTCTGCTGAGGTTTGAAAATGCTTCGGAACTCTTCCATTGTTCTCAGAATTGCACTGATGTTTAAAAATGCTTCGGAACTCTTCAATTGTTCTCGGAATTCAGCTGAAGTTTAAACAAGCTTCGGAAATCTTCCGTTGTTCCCGGAATTCCGCTGAAGTTTAAAAATGCTTCGGAACTCTTCCATTGTTCTCGGAATTCCGCTGATGTTTAAAAATGCTTCGGAACTCTTCTATTGTTCTTGTTAATCCGCTGAAGTTTCAAAATGCTTCGGAACTCTTCCTTTGTTCTCGGAATTCCGGTGAAGTTTATAAATTCTTCGGAACTCTTCCATTGTTCTTGGAATTATGTTGACATTTAAAAATGCTTCGGAACTCTTCACTTGTTCTCGGAATTCCGTTGACGTTTAAAAATGCTTCGGAACGCTTGAATTGTTCTCGGAATTCTGCTGACATTTAAAAATGCTTCGGAACTCTTCCATTGTTCTCTGAATTCGGCTGACGTTTAAAAATGCTTCGGAACTCTTCCATTGTTCTCGGAATTCCGCTGAAGTTTAAAAATGCTCCGGAACTCTTGAATTTTTCTCGGAATTGTGATGACATTTAAAAATGCTTCGGAACTCTTCCATTGTTCTCGGAATTCTGCTGAAGTTTAAAAATGCTTTGGAACTCCTCCATTTTTCCCGGAATTCCGCTGAAGTTTAAAAATGCTTCGGAACTCTTCCATTGTTCTCGGAATTCTGCTGAAGTTTAAAAATGCTTCGGAACTCTTCCATTGTTCTCGGAATTCCGCTGACGTTTAAAAATGATTCGGAACTCTTCCATTGTTCTCGGAATTCCGCTGAAGTTTAAACAAGCTTCGGAACTCTTCCATTGTTCCCGGAATTTCGCTGAAGTTTAAACAAGCTTCGGAACTCTTCCGTTGTTCCCTGAATTCCGCTGAAGTTTAAAAATGCTTCGGAACTCTTCCATTGTTCTCGGAATTCCGCTGACGTTTAAAAATGCTTCGGAACTCTTCCATTGTTCTCGGAATTCCGCTGAAGTTTAAACAAGCTTCGGAACTCTCCCGTTGTTCCCGGAATTCCGCTGACGTTTAAAAATGCTTCAGAACTCTTCCATTGTTCTCGGAATTCTGCTGACGTTTAAAAATGCTTCGGAACTCTTCCATTGTTTTCAGAATTCCACTGAAGTTCAAACATTCTTCGGAACTCTTCCGTTGTTTCCTGAATTCCGCTGAAGTTTAAAAATGCTTCGGAACTCTTCTATTGTTCTTGGAAATCCGCTGAAGTTTCAAAATGCTTCGGAACTCTTCCTTTATTCTCTGAATTCCGCTGAAGTTTAAAAATGCTTCGGAACTCTTCCGTTGTTCCCGGAATTCCGCTGAAGTTTAAAAATGCTTCGGAACTCTTCCTTTGTTCTCTGAATTCCGCTGAAGTTTAAAAATTCTTCGGAACTCTTCCATTGTTCTTGGAATTATGTTGACATTTAAAAATGCTTCGAAACTCTTGAATGGTTCTCGGAATTCTGCTGACATTTAAATATGCTTCGGAACTCTTCCATTGTTCTCGGAATTCCGCTGAAGTTTAAAAATGCTCCGGGACTCTTCCATTGTTCTCTGAATTCTGCTGAAGTTTAAAAATTCTTCGGAATTCTTCCATTGTTCTCGGAATTCTGCTGAAGTTTAAAAATGCTTTGGAACTCCTCCTTTTTTCCTGGAATTCCGCTGAATTTTAAAAAGGCTTCGGAACTCTTCCATTGTTCTCGGAATTCTGCTGAAGTTTAAAAATGCTTCGGAACTCTTCCATTGTTCTTGGAATTCCGCTGACGTTTAAAAATGCTTCGGAACTCTTCCATTTTTCTCGGAATTCCGCTGAAATTTAAACAAGCTTCGTAACTCTTCCGTTGTTCCCGCAATTGCGCTGAAGTTTAAAAATGCTTCGGAACTCTTCCATTGTTCTCAGAATTGCACTGAAGTTTAAACATGCTTCGGAACTCTTCCGTTGTTTCCTGAATTCCGCTGAAGTTTAAAAATGATTCGGAACTCTTCTAATGTTCTTGGAAATCTGCTGAAGTTTCAAAATGCTTCGGAACTCTTCCTTTGTTCTCGGAATTCCGCTGAAGTTTAAAAATTCTTCGGAACTCTTCCATTGTTCTTGGAATTATGTTGACATTTAAAAATGCTTTGGAACTCTTCAATTGTTCTCGGAATTCCGTTGACGTTTAAAAATGCTTCGGAACTCTTGAATTGTTCTCGGAATTGTGCTGACATTTAAAAATGCTTCGGACCTCTTCCACTGTTCTCTGAATTCGGCTGACGTTTAAAAATGCTTCGGAACTTTTCCATTGTTCTCGGAATTCCACTGAAGTTTAAAAATGCTCCGGGACTCTTCCATTGTTCTCTGCATTCTGCTGAAGTTTAAAAATTCTTTGGAATTCTTCCATTGTTCTCGGAATTCCGGTGAAGTTTAAAAATGCTTCGGAATTCTTCCATTGTTCCCAGAATTCAGCTGAAGTTTGAAAATTCTTCGGAACTCTTCCATTGTTCTTGGAATTATGTTGACATTTAAAAATGCTTCGGAACTCTTCAATTGTTCTCGGAATTCCGTTGACGTTTAAAAATGATTTGGAACTCTTGAATTGTTCTCGGAATTCTGCTGACATATAAAAATGCTTCGGAACTCTTCCATTGTTCTCTGAATTCGGCTGACGTTTAAAAATGCTTCGGAACTCTTCCATTGTTCTTGGAATTCCGTTGAAGTTTAAAAATGCTCCGGGACTCTTCCATTGTTCTCTGAATTCTGCTGAAGTTTAAAAATTCTTCGGAATTCTTCCATTGTTCTCGGAATTCCGCTGAAGTTTAAAAATGCTTCGGAATTCTTCCATTGTTCCCGGAATTCAGCTGAAGTTTAAAAATGCTTCGGAACTCTTCCTTTGTTCTCGGAATTCCGCTGAAGTTTAAAAATTCTTCGGAACTCTTCCATTGTTCTTGGAATTATGTTGACATTTAAAAATGCTTTGGAACTCTTCAATTGTTCTCGGAATTCCGTTGACGTTTAAAAATGCTTCGGAACTCTTGAATTGTTCTCGGAATTGTGCTGACATTTAAAAATGCTTCGGACCTCTTCCAGTGTTCTCTGAATTCGGCTGACGTTTAAAAATGCTTCGGAACTTTTCCATTGTTCTCGGAATTCCACTGAAGTTTAAAAATGCTCCGGGACTCTTGCATTGTTCTCTGAATTCTGCTGAAGTTTAAAAATTCTTCGGAATTCTTCCATTGTTCTCGGAATTCCGCTGAAGTTTAAAAATGCTTCGGAATTCTTCCATTGTTCCCGGAATTCAGCTGACGTTTAAAAATGCTTAGGAACTCTTCCTTTGTTTTCGGAATTCCGCTGACGTTTAAAAATGCTTCGGAACTCTTCCATTGTTCTCTGAATTCCGCTGAAGTTTAAAAATGCTTCGGAACTCTTCCTTTGTTCTCGGAATTCTGCTAAAGTTTAAAAATGCTCGGAGCTCTTCCATTGTTCTCAGAATTCCGTTGACGTTTAAAAATGCTTTGGAACTCTTCCATTGTTCTCGGAATTCCGCTGACGTTTAAAAATGCTTCGGAACTCTTCCATTTTTCCCTGAATAACGATGAAGTTAAAAATGTTTCGTAAATCTTTCATTGTTAGAGGAATTCTGCTGACGTTTCAAAATGCTTCGGAACTCTTCCATTGTTCTCAGAATTGCACTGATGTTTAAAAATGCTTCGGAACTCTTCAATTGTTCTCAGAATTCCGCTGAAGTTTAAACAAGCTTCGGAACTCTTCCGTTGTTCCCGGAATTCCGCTGAAGTTTAAAAATGCTTCGGAACTCTTCCATTGTTCTCGGAAATCCGCTGAAGTTTAAAAATGCTTTGGAACTCTTCCTTTGTTCTCTGAATACCGCTGAAGTCTAAACATGCTTCGGAACTCTTCCGTTGTTCCCGGAATTCCGCTGAAGTTTAAAAATTCTTCGGAACTCTTCAATTGTTCTCGGAATTCCGTTGACGTTTAAAAATGCTTCGGAACTCTTGAATTGTTCTCGGAATTGTGCTGACATTTAAAAATGCTTCGAAACTCTTCCATTATTCTCGGAATTCTGCTGAAGTTTAAACATGCTTTGGAACTCCTCCATTTTTCCCGGAATTCCGCTGAAGTTAAAAAATGCTTCGGAACTCTTCCATTGTTCTTGGAATTCTGCTGAAGTTTAAAAATGTTTCGGAACTCTTCCATTGTTCTCGGAATTCCGCTGACGTTTAAAAATGCTTCGGAACTCTTCCATTGTTCTCGGAATTCCACTGAAGTTTAAACAAGCTTTGGAACTCTTCCTTTGTTCTCGGAATTCTGCTAAAGTTTAAAAATGCTCGGAACTCTTCTATTGTTCTCAGAATTCCGCTGACGTTTAAAAATGCTTCGCAACTCTTCCTTTGTTATCGGAATTCTGCTAAAGTTTAAAAATGCTCGGAACTCTTCTATTGTTCTCAGAATTCCGCTGACGTTTAAAAATGATTCGGAACTCTTCCATTTTTCCCTGAATTACGCTGAGGTTAAAAATGTTTCGTAACTCTTTCATTGTTAGAGGAATTCTGCTGAGGTTTGAAAATGCTTCGGAACTCTTCCATTGTTCTCAGAATTGCACTGATGTTTAAAAATGCTTCGGAACTCTTCAATTGTTCTCGGAATTCAGCTGAAGTTTAAACAAGCTTCGGAAATCTTCCGTTGTTCCCGGAATTCCGCTGAAGTTTAAAAATGCTTCGGAACTCTTCCATTGTTCTCGGAATTCCGCTGATGTTTAAAAATGCTTCGGAACTCTTCTATTGTTCTTGTTAATCCGCTGAAGTTTCAAAATGCTTCGGAACTCTTCCTTTGTTCTCGGAATTCCGGTGAAGTTTATAAATTCTTCGGAACTCTTCCATTGTTCTTGGAATTATGTTGACATTTAAAAATGCTTCGGAACTCTTCACTTGTTCTCGGAATTCCGTTGACGTTTAAAAATGCTTCGGAACGCTTGAATTGTTCTCGGAATTCTGCTGACATTTAAAAATGCTTCGGAACTCTTCCATTGTTCTCTGAATTCGGCTGACGTTTAAAAATGCTTCGGAACTCTTCCATTGTTCTCGGAATTCCGCTGAAGTTTAAAAATGCTCCGGAACTCTTGAATTTTTCTCGGAATTGTGATGACATTTAAAAATGCTTCGGAACTCTTCCATTGTTCTCGGAATTCTGCTGAAGTTTAAAAATGCTTTGGAACTCCTCCATTTTTCCCGGAATTCCGCTGAAGTTTAAAAATGCTTCGGAACTCTTCCATTGTTCTCGGAATTCTGCTGAAGTTTAAAAATGCTTCGGAACTCTTCCATTGTTCTCGGAATTCCGCTGACGTTTAAAAATGATTCGGAACTCTTCCATTGTTCTCGGAATTCCGCTGAAGTTTAAACAAGCTTCGGAACTCTTCCATTGTTCCCGGAATTTCGCTGAAGTTTAAACAAGCTTCGGAACTCTTCCGTTGTTCCCTGAATTCCGCTGAAGTTTAAAAATGCTTCGGAACTCTTCCATTGTTCTCGGAATTCCGCTGACGTTTAAAAATGCTTCGGAACTCTTCCATTGTTCTCGGAATTCCGCTGAAGTTTAAACAAGCTTCGGAACTCTCCCGTTGTTCCCGGAATTCCGCTGACGTTTAAAAATGCTTCAGAACTCTTCCATTGTTCTCGGAATTCTGCTGACGTTTAAAAATGCTTCGGAACTCTTCCATTGTTTTCAGAATTCCACTGAAGTTCAAACATTCTTCGGAACTCTTCCGTTGTTTCCTGAATTCCGCTGAAGTTTAAAAATGCTTCGGAACTCTTCTATTGTTCTTGGAAATCCGCTGAAGTTTCAAAATGCTTCGGAACTCTTCCTTTATTCTCTGAATTCCGCTGAAGTTTAAAAATGCTTCGGAACTCTTCCGTTGTTCCCGGAATTCCGCTGAAGTTTAAAAATGCTTCGGAACTCTTCCTTTGTTCTCTGAATTCCGCTGAAGTTTAAAAATTCTTCGGAACTCTTCCATTGTTCTTGGAATTATGTTGACATTTAAAAATGCTTCGAAACTCTTGAATGGTTCTCGGAATTCTGCTGACATTTAAATATGCTTCGGAACTCTTCCATTGTTCTCGGAATTCCGCTGAAGTTTAAAAATGCTCCGGGACTCTTCCATTGTTCTCTGAATTCTGCTGAAGTTTAAAAATTCTTCGGAATTCTTCCATTGTTCTCGGAATTCTGCTGAAGTTTAAAAATGCTTTGGAACTCCTCCTTTTTTCCTGGAATTCCGCTGAATTTTAAAAAGGCTTCGGAACTCTTCCATTGTTCTCGGAATTCTGCTGAAGTTTAAAAATGCTTCGGAACTCTTCCATTGTTCTTGGAATTCCGCTGACGTTTAAAAATGCTTCGGAACTCTTCCATTTTTCTCGGAATTCCGCTGAAATTTAAACAAGCTTCGTAACTCTTCCGTTGTTCCCGCAATTGCGCTGAAGTTTAAAAATGCTTCGGAACTCTTCCATTGTTCTCAGAATTGCACTGAAGTTTAAACATGCTTCGGAACTCTTCCGTTGTTTCCTGAATTCCGCTGAAGTTTAAAAATGATTCGGAACTCTTCTAATGTTCTTGGAAATCTGCTGAAGTTTCAAAATGCTTCAGAACTCTTCCTTTGTTCTCGGAATTCCGCTGAAGTTTAAAAATTCTTCGGAACTCTTCCATTGTTCTTGGAATTATGTTGACATTTAAAAATGCTTTGGAACTCTTCAATTGTTCTCGGAATTCCGTTGACGTTTAAAAATGCTTCGGAACTCTTGAATTGTTCTCGGAATTGTGCTGACATTTAAAAATGCTTCGGACCTCTTCCACTGTTCTCTGAATTCGGCTGACGTTTAAAAATGCTTCGGAACTTTTCCATTGTTCTCGGAATTCCACTGAAGTTTAAAAATGCTCCGGGACTCTTCCATTGTTCTCTGCATTCTGCTGAAGTTTAAAAATTCTTTGGAATTCTTCCATTGTTCTCGGAATTCCGGTGAAGTTTAAAAATGCTTCGGAATTCTTCCATTGTTCCCAGAATTCAGCTGAAGTTTAAAAATTCTTCGGAACTCTTCCATTGTTCTTGGAATTATGTTGACATTTAAAAATGCTTCGGAACTCTTCAATTGTTCTCGGAATTCCGTTGACGCTTAAAAACGATTTGGAACTCTTGAATTGTTCTCGGAATTCTGCTGACATATAAAAATGCTTCGGAACTCTTCCATTGTTCTCTGAATTCGGCTGACGTTTAAAAATGCTTCGGAACTCTTCCATTGTTCTTGGAATTCCGTTGAAGTTTAAAAATGCTCCGGGACTCTTCCATTGTTCTCTGAATTCTGCTGAAGTTTAAAAATTCTTCGGAATTCTTCCATTGTTCTCGGAATTCCGCTGAAGTTTAAAAATGCTTCGGAATTCTTCCATTGTTCCCGGAATTCAGCTGAAGTTTAAAAATGCTTCGGAACTCTTCCTTTGTTCTCTGAATTCCGCTGAAGTTTAAAAATTCTTCGGAACTCTTCCATTGTTCTTGGAATTATGTTGACATTTAAAAATGCTTCGAAACTCTTGAATGGTTCTCGGAATTCTGCTGACATTTAAATATGCTTCGGAACTCTTCCATTGTTCTCGGAATTCCGCTGAAGTTTAAAAATGCTCCGGGACTCTTCCATTGTTCTCTGAATTCTGCTGAAGTTTAAAAATTCTTCGGAATTCTTCCATTGTTCTCGGAATTCTGCTGAAGTTTAAAAATGCTTTGGAACTCCTCCTTTTTTCCTGGAATTCCGCTGAATTTTAAAAAGGCTTCGGAACTCTTCCATTGTTCTCGGAATTCTGCTGAAGTTTAAAAATGCTTCGGAACTCTTCCATTGTTCTTGGAATTCCGCTGACGTTTAAAAATGCTTCGGAACTCTTCCATTTTTCTCGGAATTCCGCTGAAATTTAAACAAGCTTCGTAACTCTTCCGTTGTTCCCGCAATTGCGCTGAAGTTTAAAAATGCTTCGGAACTCTTCCATTGTTCTCAGAATTGCACTGAAGTTTAAACATGCTTCGGAACTCTTCCGTTGTTTCCTGAATTCCGCTGAAGTTTAAAAATGATTCGGAACTCTTCTAATGTTCTTGGAAATCTGCTGAAGTTTCAAAATGCTTCGGAACTCTTCCTTTGTTCTCGGAATTCCGCTGAAGTTTAAAAATTCTTCGGAACTCTTCCATTGTTCTTGGAATTATGTTGACATTTAAAAATGCTTTGGAACTCTTCAATTGTTCTCGGAATTCCGTTGACGTTTAAAAATGCTTCGGAACTCTTGAATTGTTCTCGGAATTGTGCTGACATTTAAAAATGCTTCGGACCTCTTCCACTGTTCTCTGAATTCGGCTGACGTTTAAAAATGCTTCGGAACTTTTCCATTGTTCTCGGAATTCCACTGAAGTTTAAAAATGCTCCGGGACTCTTCCATTGTTCTCTGCATTCTGCTGAAGTTTAAAAATTCTTTGGAATTCTTCCATTGTTCTCGGAATTCCGGTGAAGTTTAAAAATGCTTCGGAATTCTTCCATTGTTCCCAGAATTCAGCTGAAGTTTGAAAATTCTTCGGAACTCTTCCATTGTTCTTGGAATTATGTTGACATTTAAAAATGCTTCGGAACTCTTCAATTGTTCTCGGAATTCCGTTGACGTTTAAAAATGATTTGGAACTCTTGAATTGTTCTCGGAATTCTGCTGACATATAAAAATGCTTCGGAACTCTTCCATTGTTCTCTGAATTCGGCTGACGTTTAAAAATGCTTCGGAACTCTTCCATTGTTCTTGGAATTCCGTTGAAGTTTAAAAATGCTCCGGGACTCTTCCATTGTTCTCTGAATTCTGCTGAAGTTTAAAAATTCTTCGGAATTCTTCCATTGTTCTCGGAATTCCGCTGAAGTTTAAAAATGCTTCGGAATTCTTCCATTGTTCCCGGAATTCAGCTGAAGTTTAAAAATGCTTCGGAACTCTTCCTTTGTTCTCGGAATTCCGCTGAAGTTTAAAAATTCTTCGGAACTCTTCCATTGTTCTTGGAATTATGTTGACATTTAAAAATGCTTTGGAACTCTTCAATTGTTCTCGGAATTCCGTTGACGTTTAAAAATGCTTCGGAACTCTTGAATTGTTCTCGGAATTGTGCTGACATTTAAAAATGCTTCGGACCTCTTCCAGTGTTCTCTGAATTCGGCTGACGTTTAAAAATGCTTCGGAACTTTTCCATTGTTCTCGGAATTCCACTGAAGTTTAAAAATGCTCCGGGACTCTTGCATTGTTCTCTGAATTCTGCTGAAGTTTAAAAATTCTTCGGAATTCTTCCATTGTTCTCGGAATTCCGCTGAAGTTTAAAAATGCTTCGGAATTCTTCCATTGTTCCCGGAATTCAGCTGACGTTTAAAAATGCTTAGGAACTCTTCCTTTGTTTTCGGAATTCCGCTGACGTTTAAAAATGCTTCGGAACTCTTCCATTGTTCTCTGAATTCCGCTGAAGTTTAAAAATGCTTCGGAACTCTTCCTTTGTTCTCGGAATTCTGCTAAAGTTTAAAAATGCTCGGAGCTCTTCCATTGTTCTCAGAATTCCGTTGACGTTTAAAAATGCTTTGGAACTCTTCCATTGTTCTCGGAATTCCGCTGACGTTTAAAAATGCTTCGGAACTCTTCCATTTTTCCCTGAATAACGATGAAGTTAAAAATGTTTCGTAAATCTTTCATTGTTAGAGGAATTCTGCTGACGTTTCAAAATGCTTCGGAACTCTTCCATTGTTCTCAGAATTGCACTGATGTTTAAAAATGCTTCGGAACTCTTCAATTGTTCTCAGAATTCCGCTGAAGTTTAAACAAGCTTCGGAACTCTTCCGTTGTTCCCGGAATTCCGCTGAAGTTTAAAAATGCTTCGGAACTCTTCCATTGTTCTCGGAAATCCGCTGAAGTTTAAAAATGCTTTGGAACTCTTCCTTTGTTCTCTGAATACCGCTGAAGTCTAAACATGCTTCGGAACTCTTCCGTTGTTCCCGGAATTCCGCTGAAGTTTAAAAATTCTTCGGAACTCTTCAATTGTTCTCGGAATTCCGTTGACGTTTAAAAATGCTTCGGAACTCTTGAATTGTTCTCGGAATTGTGCTGACATTTAAAAATGCTTCGAAACTCTTCCATTATTCTCGGAATTCTGCTGAAGTTTAAACATGCTTTGGAACTCCTCCATTTTTCCCGGAATTCCGCTGAAGTTAAAAAATGCTTCGGAACTCTTCCATTGTTCTTGGAATTCTGCTGAAGTTTAAAAATGTTTCGGAACTCTTCCATTGTTCTCGGAATTCCGCTGACGTTTAAAAATGCTTCGGAACTCTTCCATTGTTCTCGGAATTCCACTGAAGTTTAAACAAGCTTTGGAACTCTTCCTTTGTTCTCGGAATTCTGCTAAAGTTTAAAAATGCTCGGAACTCTTCTATTGTTCTCAGAATTCCGCTGACGTTTAAAAATGCTTCGCAACTCTTCCTTTGTTATCGGAATTCTGCTAAAGTTTAAAAATGCTCGGAACTCTTCTATTGTTCTCAGAATTCCGCTGACGTTTAAAAATGATTCGGAACTCTTCCATTTTTCCCTGAATTACGCTGAGGTTAAAAATGTTTCGTAACTCTTTCATTGTTAGAGGAATTCTGCTGAGGTTTGAAAATGCTTCGGAACTCTTCCATTGTTCTCAGAATTGCACTGATGTTTAAAAATGCTTCGGAACTCTTCAATTGTTCTCGGAATTCAGCTGAAGTTTAAACAAGCTTCGGAAATCTTCCGTTGTTCCCGGAATTCCGCTGAAGTTTAAAAATGCTTCGGAACTCTTCCATTGTTCTCGGAATTCCGCTGATGTTTAAAAATGCTTCGGAACTCTTCTATTGTTCTTGTTAATCCGCTGAAGTTTCAAAATGCTTCGGAACTCTTCCTTTGTTCTCGGAATTCCGGTGAAGTTTATAAATTCTTCGGAACTCTTCCATTGTTCTTGGAATTATGTTGACATTTAAAAATGCTTCGGAACTCTTCACTTGTTCTCGGAATTCCGTTGACGTTTAAAAATGCTTCGGAACGCTTGAATTGTTCTCGGAATTCTGCTGACATTTAAAAATGCTTCGGAACTCTTCCATTGTTCTCTGAATTCGGCTGACGTTTAAAAATGCTTCGGAACTCTTCCATTGTTCTCGGAATTCCGCTGAAGTTTAAAAATGCTCCGGAACTCTTGAATTTTTCTCGGAATTGTGATGACATTTAAAAATGCTTCGGAACTCTTCCATTGTTCTCGGAATTCTGCTGAAGTTTAAAAATGCTTTGGAACTCCTCCATTTTTCCCGGAATTCCGCTGAAGTTTAAAAATGCTTCGGAACTCTTCCATTGTTCTCGGAATTCTGCTGAAGTTTAAAAATGCTTCGGAACTCTTCCATTGTTCTCGGAATTCCGCTGATGTTTAAAAATGATTCGGAACTCTTCCATTGTTCTCGGAATTCCGCTGAAGTTTAAACAAGCTTCGGAACTCTTCCATTGTTCCCGGAATTTCGCTGAAGTTTAAACAAGCTTCGGAACTCTTCCGTTGTTCCCTGAATTCCGCTGAAGTTTAAAAATGCTTCGGAACTCTTCCATTGTTCTCGGAATTCCGCTGACGTTTAAAAATGCTTCGGAACTCTTCCATTGTTCTCGGAATTCCGCTGAAGTTTAAACAAGCTTCGGAACTCTCCCGTTGTTCCCGGAATTCCGCTGACGTTTAAAAATGCTTCAGAACTCTTCCATTGTTCTCGGAATTCTGCTGACGTTTAAAAATGCTTCGGAACTCTTCCATTGTTTTCAGAATTCCACTGAAGTTCAAACATTCTTCGGAACTCTTCCGTTGTTTCCTGAATTCCGCTGAAGTTTAAAAATGCTTCGGAACTCTTCTATTGTTCTTGGAAATCCGCTGAAGTTTCAAAATGCTTCGGAACTCTTCCTTTATTCTCTGAATTCCGCTGAAGTTTAAAAATGCTTCGGAACTCTTCCGTTGTTCCCGGAATTCCGCTGAAGTTTAAAAATGCTTCGGAACTCTTCCTTTGTTCTCTGAATTCCGCTGAAGTTTAAAAATTCTTCGGAACTCTTCCATTGTTCTTGGAATTATGTTGACATTTAAAAATGCTTCGAAACTCTTGAATGGTTCTCGGAATTCTGCTGACATTTAAATATGCTTCGGAACTCTTCCATTGTTCTCGGAATTCCGCTGAAGTTTAAAAATGCTCCGGGACTCTTCCATTGTTCTCTGAATTCTGCTGAAGTTTAAAAATTCTTCGGAATTCTTCCATTGTTCTCGGAATTCTGCTGAAGTTTAAAAATGCTTTGGAACTCCTCCTTTTTTCCTGGAATTCCGCTGAATTTTAAAAAGGCTTCGGAACTCTTCCATTGTTCTCGGAATTCTGCTGAAGTTTAAAAATGCTTCGGAACTCTTCCATTGTTCTTGGAATTCCGCTGACGTTTAAAAATGCTTCGGAACTCTTCCATTTTTCTCGGAATTCCGCTGAAATTTAAACAAGCTTCGTAACTCTTCCGTTGTTCCCGCAATTGCGCTGAAGTTTAAAAATGCTTCGGAACTCTTCCATTGTTCTCAGAATTGCACTGAAGTTTAAACATGCTTCGGAACTCTTCCGTTGTTTCCTGAATTCCGCTGAAGTTTAAAAATGATTCGGAACTCTTCTAATGTTCTTGGAAATCTGCTGAAGTTTCAAAATGCTTCAGAACTCTTCCTTTGTTCTCGGAATTCCGCTGAAGTTTAAAAATTCTTCGGAACTCTTCCATTGTTCTTGGAATTATGTTGACATTTAAAAATGCTTTGGAACTCTTCAATTGTTCTCGGAATTCCGTTGACGTTTAAAAATGCTTCGGAACTCTTGAATTGTTCTCGGAATTGTGCTGACATTTAAAAATGCTTCGGACCTCTTCCACTGTTCTCTGAATTCGGCTGACGTTTAAAAATGCTTCGGAACTTTTCCATTGTTCTCGGAATTCCACTGAAGTTTAAAAATGCTCCGGGACTCTTCCATTGTTCTCTGCATTCTGCTGAAGTTTAAAAATTCTTTGGAATTCTTCCATTGTTCTCGGAATTCCGGTGAAGTTTAAAAATGCTTCGGAATTCTTCCATTGTTCCCAGAATTCAGCTGAAGTTTAAAAATTCTTCGGAACTCTTCCATTGTTCTTGGAATTATGTTGACATTTAAAAATGCTTCGGAACTCTTCAATTGTTCTCGGAATTCCGTTGACGCTTAAAAACGATTTGGAACTCTTGAATTGTTCTCGGAATTCTGCTGACATATAAAAATGCTTCGGAACTCTTCCATTGTTCTCTGAATTCGGCTGACGTTTAAAAATGCTTCGGAACTCTTCCATTGTTCTTGGAATTCCGTTGAAGTTTAAAAATGCTCCGGGACTCTTCCATTGTTCTCTGAATTCTGCTGAAGTTTAAAAATTCTTCGGAATTCTTCCATTGTTCTCGGAATTCCGCTGAAGTTTAAAAATGCTTCGGAATTCTTCCATTGTTCCCGGAATTCAGCTGAAGTTTAAAAATGCTTCGGAACTCTTCCTTTGTTCTCGGAATTCCGCTGAAGTTTAAAAATTCTTCGGAACTCTTCCATTGTTCTTGGAATTATGTTGACATTTAAAAATGCTTTGGAACTCTTCAATTGTTCTCGGAATTCCGTTGACGTTTAAAAATGCTTCGGAACTCTTGAATTGTTCTCGGAATTGTGCTGACATTTAAAAATGCTTCGGACCTCTTCCAGTGTTCTCTGAATTCGGCTGACGTTTAAAAATGCTTCGGAACTTTTCCATTGTTCTCGGAATTCCACTGAAGTTTAAAAATGCTCCGGGACTCTTGCATTGTTCTCTGAATTCTGCTGAAGTTTAAAAATTCTTCGGAATTCTTCCATTGTTCTCGGAATTCCGCTGAAGTTTAAAAATGCTTCGGAATTCTTCCATTGTTCCCGGAATTCAGCTGACGTTTAAAAATGCTTAGGAACTCTTCCTTTGTTTTCGGAATTCCGCTGACGTTTAAAAATGCTTCGGAACTCTTCCATTGTTCTCTGAATTCCGCTGAAGTTTAAAAATGCTTCGGAACTCTTCCTTTGTTCTCGGAATTCTGCTAAAGTTTAAAAATGCTCGGAGCTCTTCCATTGTTCTCAGAATTCCGTTGACGTTTAAAAATGCTTTGGAACTCTTCCATTGTTCTCGGAATTCCGCTGACGTTTAAAAATGCTTCGGAACTCTTCCATTTTTCCCTGAATAACGATGAAGTTAAAAATGTTTCGTAAATCTTTCATTGTTAGAGGAATTCTGCTGACGTTTCAAAATGCTTCGGAACTCTTCCATTGTTCTCAGAATTGCACTGATGTTTAAAAATGCTTCGGAACTCTTCAATTGTTCTCAGAATTCCGCTGAAGTTTAAACAAGCTTCGGAACTCTTCCGTTGTTCCCGGAATTCCGCTGAAGTTTAAAAATGCTTCGGAACTCTTCCATTGTTCTCGGAAATCCGCTGAAGTTTAAAAATGCTTTGGAACTCTTCCTTTGTTCTCTGAATACCGCTGAAGTCTAAACATGCTTCGGAACTCTTCCGTTGTTCCCGGAATTCCGCTGAAGTTTAAAAATTCTTCGGAACTCTTCAATTGTTCTCGGAATTCCGTTGACGTTTAAAAATGCTTCGGAACTCTTGAATTGTTCTCGGAATTGTGCTGACATTTAAAAATGCTTCGAAACTCTTCCATTATTCTCGGAATTCTGCTGAAGTTTAAACATGCTTTGGAACTCCTCCATTTTTCCCGGAATTCCGCTGAAGTTAAAAAATGCTTCGGAACTCTTCCATTGTTCTCGGAATTCTGCTGAAGTTTAAAAATGTTTCGGAACTCTTCCATTGTTCTCGGAATTCCGCTGACGTTTAAAAATGCTTCGGAACTCTTCCATTGTTCTCGGAATTCCACTGAAGTTTAAACAAGCTTTGGAACTCTTCCTTTGTTCTCGGAATTCTGCTAAAGTTTAAAAATGCTCGGAACTCTTCTATTGTTCTCAGAATTCCGCTGACGTTTAAAAATGCTTCGCAACTCTTCCTTTGTTATCGGAATTCTGCTAAAGTTTAAAAATGCTCGGAACTCTTCTATTGTTCTCAGAATTCCGCTGACGTTTAAAAATGATTCGGAACTCTTCCATTTTTCCCTGAATTACGCTGAGGTTAAAAATGTTTCGTAACTCTTTCATTGTTAGAGGAATTCTGCTGAGGTTTGAAAATGCTTCGGAACTCTTCCATTGTTCTCAGAATTGCACTGATGTTTAAAAATGCTTCGGAACTCTTCAATTGTTCTCGGAATTCAGCTGAAGTTTAAACAAGCTTCGGAAATCTTCCGTTGTTCCCGGAATTCCGCTGAAGTTTAAAAATGCTTCGGAACTCTTCCATTGTTCTCGGAATTCCGCTGATGTTTAAAAATGCTTCGGAACTCTTCCGTTGTTCCCGGAATTACGCTGAAGTTTAAAAATGCTTCGGAACACTTCCACTGTTCTCGGAAATCCGCTGGTTTCAAAATGCTTCGGAACTCTTCCTTTGTTCTCTGACTTCCGCTGAAGTTTAAAAATTCTTCGGAACTCTTGAATTGTTCTCGGAATTGTGCTGACATTTAAAAATGCTTTGGAACTCTTCCATTGTTCTCGGAATTCTGCTGAAGTTTAAAAATGCTTTGGAACTCCTCCATTTTTCCCGGAATTCCGCTAAAGTTTAAAAATGCTTCGGAACTCTTCCATTGTTCTTGGAATTCTGCTGAAATTTAAAAATACTTCGGAACTCTTCCATTGTTCTCGGAATTCTGCTGAAGTTTAAAAATGCTTCGGAACTCTTCCATTGTTCTCGGAATTCCGCTGACGTTTAAAAATGCTTCGGAACTCTTCCATTGTTCTCGGAATTCCGCTGAAGTTTAAACAAGCTTCGGAACTCTTCCGTTGTTCCCGGAATTCCGCTGAAGTTTAAAAATGCTTCGGAACTCTTCCATTGTTCTCGAAATTCTGCTGATGTTTAAAAATGCTTCGGAACTCTTCCATTGTTCTCAGAATTCCACTGAAGTTCAAACATTCTTCGGAACTCTTCCGTTGTTTCCTGAATTCCGCTGAAGTTTAAAAATGCTTCGGAACTCTTCTATTGTTCTTGGAAATCCGCTGAAGTTTCAAAATGCTTCGGAACTCTTCCTTTATTCTCTGAATTTCGCTGAAGTTTAAAAATGCTTCGGAACTCTTCCATTGTTCCCGGAATTCCGCTGAAGTTTAAAAATGCTTCGGAACTCTTCCTTTGTTCTCTGAATTCCGCTGAAGTTTAAAAATTCTTCGGAACTCTTCCATTGTTCTTGGAATTATGTTGACATTTAAAAATGCTTCGAAACTCTTGAATGGTTCTCGGAATTCTGCTGACATTTAAATATGCTTCGGAACTCTTCCATTGTTCTCGGAATTCCGCTGAAGTTTAAAAATGCTCCGGGACTCTTCCATTGTTCTCTGAATTCTGCTGAAGTTTAAAAATTCTTCGGAATTCTTCCATTGTTCTCGGAATTCTGCTGAAGTTTAAAAATGCTTTGGAACTCCTCCTTTTTTCCTGGAATTCCGCTGAATTTTAAAAAGGCTTCGGAACTCTTCCATTGTTCTCGGAATTCTGCTGAAGTTTAAAAATGCTTCGGAACTCTTCCATTGTTCTTCGAATTCCGCTGACGTTTAAAAATGCTTCGGAACTCTTCCATTTTTCTCGGAATTCCGCTGAAATTTAAACAAGCTTCGTAACTCTTCCGTTGTTCCCGCAATTGCGCTGAAGTTTAAAAATGCTTCGGAACTCTTCCATTGTTCTCAGAATTGCACTGAAGTTTAAACATGCTTCGGAACTCTTCCGTTGTTTCCTGAATTCCGCTGAAGTTTAAAAATGATTCGGAACTCTTCTAATGTTCTTGGAAATCTGCTGAAGTTTCAAAATGCTTCGGAACTCTTCCTTTGTTCTCGGAATTCCGCTGAAGTTTAAAAATTCTTCGGA
The DNA here is from genome assembly GCF_046119375.1 of Phyllobates terribilis. NCBI lineage: Eukaryota > Metazoa > Chordata > Amphibia > Anura > Dendrobatidae > Phyllobates > Phyllobates terribilis. The sequence goes on from NW_027362769.1 coordinate 68,740,124, forward strand.
ACTCTTCCATTGTTCTTGGAATTATGTTGACATTTAAAAATGCTTTGGAACTCTTCAATTGTTCTCGGAATTCCGTTGACGTTTAAAAATGCTTCGGAACTCTTGAATTGTTCTCGGAATTGTGCTGACATTTAAAAATGCTTCGGACCTCTTCCACTGTTCTCTGAATTCGGCTGACGTTTAAAAATGCTTCGGAACTTTTCCATTGTTCTCGGAATTCCACTGAAGTTTAAAAATGCTCCGGGACTCTTCCATTGTTCTCTGCATTCTGCTGAAGTTTAAAAATTCTTTGGAATTCTTCCATTGTTCTCGGAATTCCGGTGAAGTTTAAAAATGCTTCGGAATTCTTCCATTGTTCCCAGAATTCAGCTGAAGTTTAAAAATTCTTCGGAACTCTTCCATTGTTCTTGGAATTATGTTGACATTTAAAAATGCTTCGGAACTCTTCAATTGTTCTCGGAATTCCGTTGAGGTTTAAAAATGATTTGGAACTCTTGAATTGTTCTCGGAATTCTGCTGACATATAAAAATGCTTCGGAACTCTTCCATTGTTCTCTGAATTCGGCTGACGTTTAAAAATGCTTCGGAACTCTTCCATTGTTCTTGGAATTCCGTTGAAGTTTAAAAATGCTCCGGGACTCTTCCATTGTTCTCTGAATTCTGCTGAAGTTTAAAAATTCTTCGGAATTCTTCCATTGTTCTCGGAATTCCGCTGAAGTTTAAAAATGCTTCGGAATTCTTCCATTGTTCCCGGAATTCCGCTGAAGTTTAAAAATGCTTCGGAACTCTTCTATTGTTCTTGGAAATCCGCTGAAGTTTCAAAATGCTTCGGAACTCTTCCTTTATTCTCTGAATTCCGCTGAAGTTTAAAAATGCTTCAGAACTCTTCCGTTGTTCCCGGAATTCCGCTGAAGTTTAAAAATGCTTCGGAACTCTTCCTTTGTTCTCTGAATTCCGCTGAAGTTTAAAAATTCTTCGGAACTCTTCCATTGTTCTTGGAATTATGTTGACATTTAAAAATGCTTCGAAACTCCTGAATGGTTCTCGGAATTCTGCTGACATTTAAATATGCTTCGGAACTCTTCCATTGTTCTCGGAATTCCGCTGAAGTTTAAAAATGCTCCGGGACTCTTCCATTGTTCTCTGAATTCTGCTGAAGTTTAAAAATTCTTCGGAATTCTTCCATTGTTCTCGGAATTCTGCTGAAGTTTAAAAATGCTTTGGAACTCCTCCTTTTTTCCTGGAATTCCGCTGAATTTTAAAAAGGCTTCGGAACTCTTCCATTGTTCTCGGAATTCTGCTGAAGTTTAAAAATGCTTCGGAACTCTTCCATTGTTCTTGGAATTCCGCTGACGTTTAAAAATGCTTCGGAACTCTTCCATTTTTCTCGGAATTCCGCTGAAATTTAAACAAGCTTCGTAACTCTTCCGTTGTTCCCGCAATTGCGCTGAAGTTTAAAAATGCTTCGGAACTCTTCCATTGTTCTCAGAATTGCACTGAAGTTTAAAAATTCTTCGGAACTCTTCCATTGTTCTTGGAATTATGTTGACATTTAAAAATGCTTTGGAACTCTTCAATTGTTCTTGGAATTATGTTGACATTTAAAAATGCTTCGGACCTCTTCCACTGTTCTCTGAATTCGGCTGACGTTTAAAAATGCTTCGGAACTTTTCCATTGTTCTCGGAATTCCACTGAAGTTTAAAAATGCTCCGGGACTCTTCCATTGTTCTCTGCATTCTGCTGAAGTTTAAAAATTCTTTGGAATTCTTCCATTGTTCTCGGAATTCCGGTGAAGTTTAAAAATGCTTCGGAATTCTTCCATTGTTCCCAGAATTCAGCTGAAGTTTAAAAATTCTTCGGAACTCTTCCATTGTTCTTGGAATTATGTTGACATTTAAAAATGCTTCGGAACTCTTCAATTGTTCTCGGAATTCCGTTGACGTTTAAAAATGATTTGGAACTCTTGAATTGTTCTCGGAATTCTGCTGACATATAAAAATGCTTCGGAACTCTTCCATTGTTCTCTGAATTTGGCTGACGTTTAAAAATGCTTCGGAACTCTTCCATTGTTCTTGGAATTCCGTTGAAGTTTAAAAATGCTCCGGGACTCTTCCATTGTTCTCAGAAATCCGCTGAAGTTTAAAAATGTTTCGGAACTCTTCCATTGTTCTCGGAATTCCGCTGACGTTTAAAAATGCTTCGGAACTCTTCCATTGTTCTCGGAATTCCACTGAAGTTTAAACAAGCTTTGGAACTCTTCCTTTGTTCTCGGAATTCTGATAAAGTTTAAAAATGCTCGGAACTCTTCTATTGTTCTCAGAATTCCGCTGATGTTTAAAAATGCTTCGCAACTCTTCCTTTGTTATCGGAATTCTGCTAAAGTTTAAAAATGCTCGGAACTCTTCTATTGTTCTCAGAATTCCGCTGACGTTTAAAAATGATTCGGAACTCTTCCATTTTTCCCTGAATTACGCTGAGGTTAAAAATGTTTCGTAACTCTTTCATTGTTAGAGGAATTCTGCTGAGGTTTGAAAATGCTTCGGAACTCTTCCATTGTTCTCAGAATTGCACTGATGTTTAAAAATGCTTCGGAACTCTTCAATTGTTCTCGGAATTCAGCTGAAGTTTAAACAAGCTTCGGAACTCTTCCGTTGTTCCCGCAATTCCGCTGAAGTTTAAAAATGCTTCGGAACACTTCCATTGTTCTCGGAAATCCGCTGGTTTCAAAATGCTTCGGAACTCTTCCTTTGTTCTTTGACTTCCGCTGAAGTTTAAAAATTCTTCGCAACTCTTCAATTGTTCTCGGAATTCCGTTGACGTGTAAAAAGGCTTCAGAACTCTTGAATTGTTCTCGGAATTGTGCTGACATTTAAAAATGCTTTGGAACTCTTCCATTGTTCTCGGAATTCTGCTGAAGTTTAAAAATGCTTTGGAACTCCTCCATTTTTCCCGGAATTCCGCTGAAGTTTAAAAATGCTTCGGAACTCTTCCATTGTTCTTGGAATTCTGCTGAAATTTAAAAATGCTTCGGAACTCTTCCATTGTTCTCGGAATTCTGCTGAAGTTTAAAAATGCTTCGGAACTCTTCCATTGTTCTCGGAATTCCGCTGACGTTTAAAAATGCTTCGGAACTCTTCCATTGTTCTCGGAATTCCACTGAAGTTTAAACAAGCTTCGGAACTCTTCCGTTGTTCCCGGAATTCCGCTGAAGTTTAAAAATGCTTCGGAACTCTTCCATTGTTCTCGAAATTCTGCTGATGTTTAAAAATGCTTCGGAACTCTTCCATTGTTCTCAGAATTCCACTGAAGTTTAAACATGCTTCGCAACTCTTCCGTTGTTTCCTGAATTCTGCTGAAGTTTAAAAATGCTTCGCAACTCTTCTATTGTTCTTGGAAATCAGCTGAAGTTTCAAAATGCTTCGGAACTCTTCCTTTGTTTTCTGAATTCCGCTGAATTTTAAAAATTCTTCGGAACTCTTCCATTGTTCTTGGAATTCTGTTGACATTTAAAAATGCTTCGGAACTCTTCAATTGTTCTCGGAATTCCGCTGACGTTTAAAAATGCTTCGGAACTCTTCCATTGTTCTCGGAATTCCGCTGAAGTTTAAAAATGCTTCGGACCTCTTCCTTTGTTCTCGGAATTCTGCTAAAGTTTAAAAATGCTTGGAACTCTTCCATTGTTCTCAGAATTCCGCTGACGTTTAAAAATGCTTCGGAACTCTTCCATTGTTCTCGGAATTCCGCTGACATTTAAAAATGCTTCGGAACTCTTCCTTTGTTCTCGGAATTCTGCTAAAGTTTAAAAATGCTCGGAACTCTTCCATTGTTCTCAGAATTCCGCTGACGTTTAAAAATGCTTCGGAACTCTTCCATTGTTCTCGGAATTCCGCTGACATTTAAAAACGCTTCGGAACTCTTGCATTTTTCCCTGAATTATGCTGAAGTTAAAAATGTTTCGTAACTCTTTCATTGTTAGAGGAATTCTGCTGACGTTTAAAAATGCTTCGGAACTCTTCCATTGTGCTCAGAATTGCACTGATGTTTAAAAATGCTTCGGAACTCTTCAATTGTTCTCGGAATTCCGCTGAAGTTTAAACAAGCTTCGGAACTCTTCTGTTGTTCCCGGAATTCCGCTGAAGTTTAAAAATGCTTCGGTACTCTTCCATTGTTCTCGGAATTCCGCTGATGTTTAAAAATGCTTCGGCACTCTTCCATTGTTCTCGGAATTCCGCTGAAGTTTAAACATGCTTCGGAACTCTTCCGTTGTTCCCGGAATTCCGCTGAGGTTTTAAAAATGCTTCGGAACTCTTCCATTGTTCTCGGAAATCCACTGAAGTTTCAAAATGCTTCGGAAATCTTCCTTTGTTCTCTGAATTCCGCTAAAGTTTAAAAATTCTTCGGAACTCTTCCATTGTTCTCAGAAATCCGCTGAAGTTTCAAAATGCTTCGGAACTCTTCCTTTGTTCTCTGAATTCCGTTGACGTTTAAAAATGCTTCGGAACTCTTGAATTGTTCTCGGAATTGTGCTGACATTTAAAAATGCTTCGGAACTCTTCCATTGTTCTCGGAATTCTGCTGAAGTTTAAAAATGCTTTGGAACTCAACCATTCTTCCCGGGATTCCGCTGAAGTTTAAAAATGCTTCGGAACTCTTCCATTGTTCTCGGAATTCCGCTGACGTTTAAAAATGCTTCGGAACTCTTCCATCGTTCTTGGAATTCCGCTGAAGTTTAAAAATGCTCCGGGACTCTTCCTTTGTTCTCTGAATTATGCTGAAGTTTAAAAATTCTTCGGAATTCTTCCATTGTTCTCAGAATTCCGCTGAAGTTTAAACAAGCTTCGGAACTCTTCCATTGTTCTCTGAATTCGGCTGACGTTTAAAAATGCTTCGGAACTCTTCCATTGTTCTTGGAATTCCGTTGAAGTTTAAAAATGCTCCGGGACTCTTCCATTGTTCTCTGAATTCTGCTGAAGTTTAAAAATTCTTCGGAATTCTTCCATTGTTCTCGGAATTCCGCTGAAGTTTAAAAATGCTTCGGAATTCTTCCATTGTTCCCGGAATTCAGCTGAAGTTTAAAAATGCTTCGGAACTCTTCCTTTGTTTTCGGAAATCTGCTGACGTTTAAAAATGCTTCGGTACTCTTCCATTGTTCTCGGAATTCCGCTGAAGTTTAAAAATGCTTCGGAACTCTTCCTTTGTTCTCGGAATTCTGCTAAAGTTTAAAAATGCTCGGAACTCTTCCATTGATCTAAGAATTCCGCTGACGTTTAAAAATGCTTTGGAACTCTTCCATTGTTCTCGGAATTCCGCTGACGTTTAAAAATGCTTCGGAACTCTTCCATTTTTCCCTGAATTTCGATGAAGTTAAAAATGTTTCGTAACTCTTTCATTGTTAGAGGAATTCTGCTGACGTTTCAAAATGCTTTTGAACTCTTCCATTGTTCTCAGAATTGCACTGATGTTTAAAAATGCTTCGGAACTCTTCAATTTTTCTCGGAATTCCGCTGAAGTTTAAACAAGCTTCGGAACTCTTCCGTTGTTCCCGGAATTCCGCTGAACTTTAAAAATGCTTCGGAACTCTTCCATTGTTCTCGGAAATCCGCTGAAGTTTAAAAATGCTTTGGAACTCTTCCTTTGTTCTCTGAATACCGCTGAAGTCTAAACATGCTTCGGAACTCTTCCGTTGTTCCCGGAAATCCGCTAAAGTTTAAAAATGCTTTGGAACTCTTCCTTTGGTCTCTGAATACCGCTGAAGTCTAAACATGCTTCGGAACTCTTCCTTTGTTTTCGGAATTCTGCTGAAGTTTAAAAATGCTTTGGAACTCCTCCATTTTTCCCAGAATTCCGCTGAAGTTTAAAAATGCTTCGGAACTCTTCCATTGTTCTCGGAATTCTGCTGAAGTTTAAAAATGCTTCGGAACTCTTCCATTGTTCTCGGAATTCCCCACGTTTAAAAATGCTTCAGAACTCTTCCATTGTTCTCGGAATTCCACTGAAGCTCAAACAAGCTTCGGAACTCTTCCTTTGTTCCCGGAATTCCGCTGAAGTTTAAAAATGCTTCAGAACTCTTCCATTGTTCTCGGAATTCTGCTGACGTTTAAAAATGCTTCGGAGCTCTTCCATTGTTTTCAGAATTCCACTGAAGTTCAAACATTCTTCGGAACTCTTCCGTTGTTTCCTGAATTCCGCTGAAGTTTAAAAATGCTTCGGAACTCTTCTATTGTTCTTGGAAATCCGCTGAAGTTTCAAAATGCTTTGGAACTCTTCCATTGTTCTCGGAATTCCGCTGACGTTTAAAAATGCTTCGGAACTCTTCCATTTTTCCCTGAATTTCGATGAAGTTAAAAATGTTTCGTAACTCTTTCATTGTTAGAGGAATTCTGCTGACGTTTCAAAATGCTTTTGAACTCTTCCATTGTTCTCAGAATTGCACTGATGTTTAAAAATGCTTCGGAACTCTTCAATTTTTCTCGGAATTCCGCTGAAGTTTAAACAAGCTTCGGAACTCTTCCGTTGTTCCCGGAATTCCGCTGAACTTTAAAAATGCTTCGGAACTCTTCCATTGTTCTCGGAAATCCGCTGAAGTTTAAAAATGCTTTGGAACTCTTCCTTTGTTCTCTGAATACCGCTGAAGTCTAAACATGCTTCGGAACTCTTCCGTTGTTCCCGGAAATCCGCTGAAGTTTAAAAATGCTTTGGAACTCTTCCTTTGGTCTCTGAATACCGCTGAAGTCTAAACATGCTTCGGAACTCTTCCTTTGTTTTCGGAATTCTGCTGAAGTTTAAAAATGCTTTGGAACTCCTCCATTTTTCCCAGAATTCCGCTGAAGTTTAAAAATGCTTCGGAACTCTTCCATTGTTCTCGGAATTCTGCTGAAGTTTAAAAATGCTTCGGAACTCTTCCATTGTTCTCGGAATTCCGCTGACGTTTAAAAATGCTTCAGAACTCTTCCATTGTTCTCGGAATTCCACTGAAGCTCAAACAAGCTTCGGAACTCTTCCTTTGTTCCCGGAATTCCGCTGAAGTTTAAAAATGCTTCAGAACTCTTCCATTGTTCTCGGAATTCTGCTGACGTTTAAAAATGCTTCGGAGCTCTTCCATTGTTTTCAGAATTCCACTGAAGTTCAAACATTCTTCGGAACTCTTCCGTTGTTTCCTGAATTCCGCTGAAGTTTAAAAATGCTTCGGAACTCTTCTATTGTTCTTGGAAATCCGCTGAAGTTTCAAAATGCTTCGGAACTCTTCCTTTGTTCTCGGAATTCCGCTGAAGTTTAAAAATTCTTTGGAACTCTTCCATTGTTCTTGGAATTATGTTGACATTTAAAAATGCTTCGAAACTCTTGAATGGTTCTCGGAATTCTGCTGACATTTAAATATGCTTCGGAACTCTTCCATTGTTCTCGGAATTCCGCTGAAGTTTAAAAATGCTCCGGGACTCTTCCATTGTTCTCTGAATTCTGCTGAAGTTTAAAAATTCTTCGGAATTCTTCCATTGTTCTCGGAATTCTGCTGAAGTTTAAAAATGCTTTGGAACTCCTCCTTTTTTCCCGGAATTCCGCTGAAGTTTAAAAATGCTTCGGAACTCTTCCATTGTTCTCAGAATTCTGCTGAAGTTTAAAAATGCTTCGGAACTCTTCCATTGTTCTTGGAATTCCGCTGACGTTTAAAAATGCTTCGGAACTCTTCCATTGTTCTCGGAATTCCGCTGAAGTTTAAACAAGCTTCGTAACTCTTCCGTTGTTCCCGCAATTCCGCTGAAGTTTAAAAATGCTTCGGAACTCTTCCATTGTTCTCAGAATTGCATTGAAGTTTAAACATGCTTCGGAACTCTTCCGCTGTTTCCTGAATTCCGCAGAAGTTTAAAAATGATTCGGAACTCTTCTATTGTTCTTGGAAATCCGCTGAAGTTTCGAAATGCTTCGGAACTCTTCCTTTGTTCTCGGAATTCCGTTGAAGTTTAAAAATTCTTCGGAACTCTTCCATTGTTCTTGGAATTATGTTGACATTTAAAAATGCTTTAGAACTCTTCAATTGTTCTCGGAATTCCGTTGACGTTTAAAAATGCTTTGGAACTCTTGAATAGTTCTCGGAATTGTGCTGACATTTAAAAATGCTTCGGAACTCTTCCACTGTTCTCTGAATTCGGCTGACGTTTAAAAATGCTTCGGAACTCTTCCATTGTTCTTGGAATTCCGTTGAAGTTTAAAAATGCTCCGGGACTCTTCCATTGTTCTCTGAATTCTGCTGAAGTTTAAAAATTCTTCGGAATTCTTCCATTGTTCTCGGAATTCCGCTGAAGTTTAAAAATGCTTCGGAATTCTTCCATTGTTCCCGGAATTCAGCTGAAGTCTAAAAATGCTTCGGAACTCTTCCTTTGTTTTCGGAATTCCGCTGCCGTTTAAAAATGCTTCGGAACTCTTCCATTGTTCTCTGAATTCCGCTGAAGTTTAAAAATGCTTCGGAACTCTTCCTTTGTTCTCGGATTTCTGCTAAAGTTTAAAAATGCTCGGAGCTCTTCCATTGTTCTCAGAATTCCGTTGACGTTTAAAAATGCTTTGGAACTCTTCCATTCTTCTCGGAATTCCGCTGACGTTTAAAAATGCTTCGGAACTCTTCCATTTTTCCCTGAATTACGATGAAGTTAAAAATGTTTCCTAACTCTTTCATTGTTAGAGGAATTCTGCTGACGTTTCAAAATGCTTCGGAACTCTTCCATTGCTCTCAGAATTGCACTGATGTTTAAAAATGCTTCGGAACTCTTCAATTGTTCTCGGAATTCCGCTGAAGTTTAAACAAGCTTCGGAACTCTTCCGTTGTTCCCGGAATTCCGCTGAAGTTTAAAAATTCTTCGGAACTCTTCAATTGTTCTCGGAATTCCGTTGACGTTTAAAAATGCTTCGGAACTCTTGATTTGTTCTCGGAATTGTGCTGACATTTAAAAATGCTTCGAAACTCTTCCATTGTTCTCGGAATTCTGCTGAAGTTTAAAAATGCTTTGGAACTCCTCCATTTTTCCCGGAATTCCGCTGAAGTTTAAAAATGCTTCGGAACTCTTCCATTCTTCTCGGAATTCTGCTGAAATTTAAAAATGCTTCGGAACTCTTCCATTGTTCTCGGAATTCTTTTGAAGTTTAAAAATGCTTCGGAACTCTTCCATTGTTCTCGGAATTCCGCTGACGTTTAAAAATGCTTCGGAACTCTTCCATTGTTCTCGGAATTCCGCTGAAGTTTAAACAAGCTTCGGAACTCTTCCGTTGTTCCCGGAATTCCGCTGAAGTTTAAAAATGCTTCGGAACTCTTCCATTGTTCTCGAAATTCTGCTGATGTTTAAAAATGCTTCGGAACTCTTCCATTGTTCTCAGAATTCCACTGAAGTTTAAACATGCTTCGCAACTCTTCCGTTGTTTCCTGAATTCTGCTGAAGTTTAAAAATGCTTCGCAACTCTTCTATTGTTCTTGGAAATCAGCTGAAGTTTCAAAATGCTTCGGAACTCTTCCTTTGTTTTCTGAATTCCGCTGAAGTTTAAAAATTCTTCGGAACTCTTCCATTGTTCTTGGAATTCTGTTGACATTTAAAAATGCTTCGGAACTCTTCAATTGTTCTCGGAATTCCGCTGACGTTTAAAAATGCTTCGGAACTCTTCCATTGTTCTCGGAATTCCGCTGAAGTTTAAAAATGCTTCGGACCTCTTCCTTTGTTCTCGGAATTCTGCTAAAGTTTAAAAATGCTTGGAACTCTTCCATTGTTCTCAGAATTCCGCTGACGTTTAAAAATGCTTCGGAACTCTTCCATTGTTCTCGGAATTCCGCTGACATTTAAAAATGCTTCGGAACTCTTCCTTTGTTCTCGGAATTCTGCTAAAGTTTAAAAATGCTCGGAACTCTTCCATTGTTCTCAGAATTCCGCTGACGTTTAAAAATGCTTCGGAACTCTTCCATTGTTCTCGGAATTCCGCTGACATTTAAAAACGCTTCGGAACTCTTCCATTTTTCCCTGAATTATGCTGAAGTTAAAAATGTTTCGTAACTCTTTCATTGTTAGAGGAATTCTGCTGACGTTTAAAAATGCTTCGGAACTCTTCCATTGTGCTCAGAATTGCACTGATGTTTAAAAATGCTTCGGAACTCTTCAATTGTTCTCGGAATTCCGCTGAAGTTTAAACAAGCTTCGGAACTCTTCTGTTGTTCCCGGAATTCCGCTGAAGTTTAAAAATGCTTCGGTACTCTTCCATTGTTCTCGGAATTCCGCTGATGTTTAAAAATGCTTCGGCACTCTTCCATTGTTCTCGGAATTCCGCTGAAGTTTAAACATGCTTCGGAACTCTTCCGTTGTTCCCGGAATTCCGCTGAGGTTTTAAAAATGCTTCGGAACTCTTCCATTGTTCTCGGAAATCCACTGAAGTTTCAAAATGCTTCGGAAATCTTCTTTTGTTCTCTGAATTCCGCTGAAGTTTAAAAATTCTTCGGAACTCTTCCATTGTTCTCAGAAATCCGCTGAAGTTTCAAAATGCTTCGGAACTCTTCCTTTGTTCTCTGAATTCCGTTGACGTTTAAAAATGCTTCGGAACTCTTGAATTGTTCTCGGAATTGTGCTGACATTTAAAAATGCTTCGGAACTCTTCCATTGTTCTCGGAATTCTGCTGAAGTTTAAAAATGCTTTGGAACTCAACCATTCTTCCCGGGATTCCGCTGAAGTTTAAAAATGCTTCGGAACTCTTCCATTGTTCTCGGAATTCCGCTGAAATTTAAAAAAGCTTCGTAACTCTTCCAATGTTCTCGGAATTCTGCTGAAGTTTAAAAATGCTTTGGAACTCTTCCATTGTTCTCGGAATTCCGCTGACGTTTAAAAATGCTTCGGAACTCTTCCATCGTTCTTGAAATTCCGCTGAAGTTTAAAAATGCTCCGGGACTCTTCCTTTGTTCTCTGAATTATGCGGAAGTTTAAAAATTCTTCGGAATTCTTCCATTGTTCTCAGAATTCCGCTGAAGTTTAAACAAGCTTCGGAACTCTTCCATTGTTCTCTGAATTCGGCTGACGTTTAAAAATGCTTCGGAACTCTTCCATTGTTCTTGGAATTCCGTTGAAGTTTAAAAATGCTCCGGGACTCTTCCATTGTTCTCTGAATTCTGCTGAAGTTTAAAAATTCTTCGGAATTCTTCCATTGTTCTCGGAATTCCGCTGAAGTTTAAAAATGCTTCGGAATTCTTCCATTGTTCCCGGAATTCAGCTGAAGTTTAAAAATGCTTCGGAACTCTTCCTTTGTTTTCGGAATTCTGCTGACGTTTAAAAATGCTTCGGTACTCTTCCATTGTTCTCGGAATTCCGCTGAAGTTTAAAAATGCTTCGGAACTCTTCCTTTGTTCTCGGAATTCTGCTAAAGTTTAAAAATGCTCGGAACTCTTCCATTGATCTAAGAATTCCGCTGACGTTTAAAAATGCTTTGGAACTCTTCCATTGTTCTCGGAATTCCGCTGACGTTTAAAAATGCTTAGGAACTCTTCCATTTTTCCCTGAATTACGATGAAGTTAAAAATGTTTCGTAACTCTTTCATTGTTAGAGGAATTCTGCTGACGTTTCAAAATGCTTTTGAACTCTTCCATTGTTCTCAGAATTGCACTGATGTTTAAAAATGCTTCGGAACTCTTCAATTTTTCTCGGAATTCCGCTGAAGTTTAAACAAGCTTCGGAACTCTTCCGTTGTTCCCGGAATTCCGCTGAACTTTAAAAATGCTTCGAAACTCTTCCATTGTTCTCGGAAATCCGCTGAAGTTTAAAAATGCTTTGGAACTCTTCCTTTGTTCTCTGAATACCGCTGAAGTCTAAACATGCTTCGGAACTCTTCCGTTGTTCCCGGAAATCCGCTGAAGTTTAAAAATGCTTTGGAACTCTTCCTTTGGTCTCTGAATACCGCTGAAGTCTAAACATGCTTCGGAACTCTTCCTTTGTTTTCGGAATTCTGCTGAAGTTTAAAAATGCTTTGGAACTCCTCCATTTTTCCCAGAATTCCGCTGAAGTTTAAAAATGCTTCGGAACTCTTCCATTGTTCTCGGAATTCTGCTGAAGTTTAAAAATGCTTCGGAACTCTTCCATTGTTCTCGGAATTCCGCTGACGTTTAAAAATGCTTCAGAACTCTTCCATTGTTCTCAGAATTCCACTGAAGCTCAAACAAGCTTCGGAACTCTTCCTTTGTTCCCGGAATTCCGCTGAAGTTTAAAAATGCTTCAGAACTCTTCCATTGTTCTCGGAATTCTGCTGACGTTTAAAAATGCTTCGGAGCTCTTCCATTGTTTTCAGAATTCCACTGAAGTTCAAACATTCTTCGGAACTCTTCCGTTGTTTCCTGAATTCCGCTGAAGTTTAAAAATGCTTCGGAACTCTTCTATTGTTCTTGGAAATCCGCTGAAGTTTCAAAATGCTTCGGAACTCTTCCTTTGTTCTCGGAATTCCGCTGAAGTTTAAAAATTCTTTGGAACTCTTCCATTGTTCTTGGAATTATGTTGACATTTAAAAATGCTTCGAAACTCTTGAATGGTTCTCGGAATTCTGCTGACATTTAAATATGCTTCGGAACTCTTCCATTGTTCTCGGAATTCCGCTGAAGTTTAAAAATGCTCCGGGACTCTTCCATTGTTCTCTGAATTCTGCTGAAGTTTAAAAATTCTTCGGAATTCTTCCATTGTTCTCGGAATTCTGCTGAAGTTTAAAAATGCTTTGGAACTCCTCCTTTTTTCCCGGAATTCCGCTGAAGTTTAAAAATGCTTCGGAACTCTTCCATTGTTCTCAGAATTCTGCTGAAGTTTAAAAATGCTTCGGAACTCTTCCATTGTTCTTGGAATTCCGCTGACGTTTAAAAATGCTTCGGAACTCTTCCATTGTTCTCGGAATTCCGCTGAAGTTTAAACAAGCTTCGTAACTCTTCCGTTGTTCCCGCAATTCCGCTGAAGTTTAAAAATGCTTCGGAACTCTTCCATTGTTCTCAGAATTGCATTGAAGTTTAAACATGCTTCGGAACTCTTCCGTTGTTTCCTGAATTCCGCAGAAGTTTTAAAATGATTCGGAACTCTTCTATTGTTCTTGGAAATCCGCTGAAGTTTCGAAATGCTTCGGAACTCTTCCTTTGTTCTCGGAATTCCGTTGAAGTTTAAAAATTCTTCGGAACTCTTCCTTTGTTCTTGGAATTATGTTGACATTTAAAAATGCTTTAGAACTCTTCAATTGTTCTCGAAATTCCGTTGACGTTTAAAAATGCTTTGGAACTCTTGAATAGTTCTCGGAATTGTGCTGACATTTAAAAATGCTTCGGAACTCTTCCACTGTTCTCTGAATTCGGCTGACGTTTAAAAATGCTTCGGAACTCTTCCATTGTTCTTGGAATTCCGTTGAAGTTTAAAAATGCTCCGGGACTCTTCCATTGTTCTCTGAATTCTGCTGAAGTTTAAAAATTCTTCGGAATTCTTCCATTGTTCTCGGAATTCCGCTGAAGTTTAAAAATGCTTCGGAATTCTTCCATTGTTCCCGGAATTCAGCTGAAGTTTAAAAATGCTTCGGAACTCTTCCTTTGTTTTCGGAATTCCGCTGCCGTTTAAAAATGCTTCGGAACTCTTCCATTGTTCTCTGAATTCCGCTGAAGTTTAAAAATGCTTCGGAACTCTTCCTTTGTTCTCGGAATTCTGCTAAAGTTTAAAAATGCTCGGAGCTCTTCCATTGTTCTCAGAATTCCGTTGACGTTTAAAAATGCTTTGGAACTCTTCCATTCTTCTCGGAATTCCGCTGACGTTTAAAAATGCTTCGGAACTCTTCCATTTTTCCCTGAATTACGATGAAGTTAAAAATGTTTCCTAACTCTTTCATTGTTAGAGGAATTCTGCTGACGTTTCAAAATGCTTCGGAACTCTTCCATTGTTCTCAGAATTGCACTGATGTTTAAAAATGCTTCGGAACTCTTCAATTGTTCTCGGAATTCCGCTGAAGTTTAAACAAGCTTCGGAACTCTTCCGTTGTTCCCGGAATTCCGCTGAAGTTTAAAAATTCTTCGGACCTCTTCAATTGTTCTCGGAATTCCGTTGAAGTTTAAAAATGTTTCGGAACTCTTGAATTGTTCTCGGAATTGTGCTGACATTTAAAAATGCTTCGAAACTCTTCCATTGTTCTCGGAATTCTGCTGAAGTTTAAAAATGCTTTGGAACTCCTCCATTTTTCCCGGAATTCCGCTGAAGTTTAAAAATGCTTCGGAACTCTTCCAATCTTCTCGGAATTCTGCTGAAGTTTAAAAATGGTTCGGAACTCTTCCATTGTTCTCGGAATTCCGCTGATGTTTAAAAATGCTTCGGAACTCTTCCATTGTTCTCGGAATTCCACTGAAGTTTAAACAAGCTTCGGAACTCTTCCGTTGTTCCCGGAATTCCGCTGAAGTTTAAAAATGCTTCAGAACTCTTCCATTGTTCTCGGAATTCTGCTGACGTTTAAAAATGCTTTGGAACTCTTCCATTGTTTTCAGAATTCCACTGAAGTTCAAACATTCTTCGGAACTCTTCCGTTGTTTCTTGAATTCCGCTGAAGTTTAAAAATGCTTCGGAACTCTTCTATTGTTCTTGGAAATCCGCTGAAGTTTCAAAATGCTTCGGAACTCTTGAATGGTTCTCGGAATTCTGCTGACATTTAAATATGCTTCGGAACTCTTCCATTGTTCTCGGAATTCCGCTGAAGTTTAAAAATGCTCTGGGACTCTTCCATTGTTCTCTGAATTCTGCTGAAGTTTAAAAATTCTTCGGAATTCTTCCATTGTTCTCGGAATTGCACTAATGTTTAAAAATGCTTCGGAACTCTTCAATTGTTCTCGGAATTCCGCTGAAGTTTAAGCAAGCTTCGGAACTCTTCCTTTGTTCCCGGAATTCCGCTGAAGTTTAAAAATTCTTCGGAACTCTTGAATTGTTCTCGGAATTGTGCTGACATTTAAAAATGCTTCGAAACTCTTCCATTGTTCTCAGAATTCTGCTGAAGTTTAAAAATGCTTTGGAACTCCTCCATTTTTTCCGGAATTCCGCTGAAGTTTAAAAATGCTTCGGAACTCTTCCATTGTTCTCGGAATTCTGCTGAAGTTTAAAAATGCTTCGGAACTCTTCCATTGTTCTCGGAATTCCGCTGACGTTTAAAAATGCTTCGGAACTCTTCCACTGTTCTCGGAATTCCACTGAAGTTTAAACAAGCTTCGGAACTCTTCCGTTGTTCCCGGAATTCCGCTGAAGTTTAAAAATGCTTCAGAACTCTTCCATTGTTCTCGGAATTCTGCTGACATTTAAAAATGCTTCGGAACTCTTCCATTGTTTTCAGAATTCCACTGAAGTTCAAACATTCTTCAGAACTCTTCCGCTGTTTCCTGAATTCCGCTGAAGTTTAAAAATGCTTCGGAACTCTTCTATTGTTCTTGGAATTATGTTGACATTTAAAAATGTTCGGAATTCTTCAATTGCTCTCGGAATTCCGTTGATGTTTAAAAATGCTTCGAAACTTTTGAATGGCTCTCGGAATTCTGCTGACATTTAAATATGCTTCGGAACTCTTCCATTGTTCTCGGAATTCCGCTGAAGTTTAAAAATGCTCCGGGACTCTTCCATTGTTCTCTGTATTCTGCTGAAGTTTAAAAATTCTTCGGAATTCTTCCATTGTTCTCGGAATTCTGCTGAAGTTTAAAAATGCTTTGGAACTCCTCCATTTTTCCCGGAATTCCGCTGAAGTTTAAAAATGCTTCGGAACTCTTCCATTGTTCTCGGAATTCTGCTGAAGTTTAAAAATGCTTCGGAACTCTTCCATTGTTCTTGGAATTCCGCTGATGTTTAAAAATGCTTCGGAACACTTCCATTGTTCTCGGAATTCCGCTGAAGTTTAAACAAGCTTCGGAACTCTTCCGTTGTTCCCGGAATTCCGCTGAAGTTTAAAAATGCTTCGGAACTCTTCCATTGTTCTCAGAATTGCACTGAAGTTTAAACATGCTTCGGTACTCTTCCGTTGTTTCCTGAATTCCGCTGAAGTTTAAAAATGATTCGGAACTCTTCTATTGTTCTTGGAAATCCGCTGAAGTTTCAAAATGCTTCAGAACTCTTCCTTTGTTCTCGGAATTCTGCTGAAGTTTAAAAATTCTTCGGAACTCTTCCATTGTTCTTGGAATTATGTTGACATTTAAAAATGCTTTGGAACTCTTCAATTGTTCTCGGAATTCCGTTGACGTTTAAAAATGCTTCGGGACTCTTGAATTGTTCTCGGAATTGTGCTGACATTTAAAAATGCTTCGGAACTCTTCCACTGTTCTCTGAATTCGGCTGACGTTTAAAAATGCTTCGGAACTCTTCCATTGTTCTCGGAATTCCGTTGACATTTAAAAATGCTTCGGAACTCTTGAATTGTTCTCGGAATTCTGCTGACATTTAAAAATGCTTCGGAACTCTTCCATTGTTCTCTGAATTCAGCTGACCTTTAAAAATGCTTCGGAACTCTTCCATTGTACTCGGAATTCCGTTGAAGTTTAAAAATCCTCTGGGACTCTTCCATTGTTCTCTGAATTCTGCTGAAGTTTAAAAATTCTTCGGAATTCTTCCATTGTTCTCGGAATTCGGCTGAAGTTTAAAAATGCTTCGGAAATCTTCCATTGTTCCCGGAATTCAGCTGAAGTTTAAAAATGCTTCGGAACTCTTCCTTTGTTTTCGGAAAGCCGCTGACGTTTAAAAATGCTTCGGAACTCTTCCATTGTTCTCAGAATTCCGCTGAAGTTTAAAAATGCTTCGGAACTCTTCCTTTGTTCTCGGAATTCTGCTAAAGTTTAAAAATGCTCGGAACTCTTCCATTGTTCTCAGAATTCCGCTGACGTTTAAAAATGCTTTGGAACTCTTCCATTGTTCTCGGAATTCCGCTGACGTTTAAAAATGCTTCGGAACTCTTCCATTTTTCCCTGAATTACGATGAAGTTAAAAATGTTTCGAACTCTTTCATTGTTAGAGGAATTCTGCTGACGTTTCAAAATGCTTCGGAACTCTTCCATTGTTCTAAGAATTGCACTGATGTTTAAAAATGCTTCGGAACTCTTCAATTGTTCTCGAAATTCCGCTGAAGTTTAAACAAGCTTCGGAACTCTTCCGTTGTTCCCGGAATTCTGCTGAAGTTTAAAAATTCTTCGGAACGCTTCAATTGTTCTCGGAATTCCGTTGACGTTTAAAAATGATTCGGAACTCTTGAATTGTTCTCGGAATTGTGCTGACATTTAAAAATGCTTCGAAACTCTTCCATTGTTCTCGGAATTCTGCTGAAGTTTAAAAATGCTTTGGAACTCCTCCATTTTTCCCGGAATTCCGCTGAAGTTTAAAAATGCTTCGGAACTCTTCCATTGTTCTCGGAAGTCTGCTGAAGTTTAAAAATGCTTCGGAACTCTTCCATTGTTCTCGGAATTCCGCTGACGTTTAAAAATGCTTCGTAACTCTTCCATTGTTCTCGGAATTCCACTGAAGTTTAAACAAGCTTCGGAACTCTTCCGTTGTTCCCGGAATTCCGCTGAAGTTTAAAAATGCTTCAGAACTCGTCCATTGTTCTCGGAATTCTGCTGACGTTTAAAAATGCTTCGGAACTCTTCCATTGTTTTCAGAATTCCACTGAAGTTCAAACATTCTTCGGAACTCTTCCGTTGTTTCATGAATTCCGCTGAAGTTTAAAAATGCTTCGGAACTCTTCTATTGTTCTTGGAAATCCGCTGAAGTTTCAAAATGCTTCGGAACTCTTCCTTTGTTCTTGGAATTCCGCTGAAGTTTAAAAATTCTTTGGAACTCTTCCATTGTTCTTGGAATTATGTTGACATTTAAAAATGTTCGGAACTCTTCAATTGTTCTCGGTATTTGCTGACATTTAAAAATGCTTCGGAACTCTTCCATTGTTCTCGGAAATCCGCTGAAGTTTCAAAATGCTTCGGAACTCTTCCTTTGTTCTCTGAATTCAGCTGAAGTTTAAAAATTTTTCGGAACTCTTCAATTGTTCTCGGAATTCCGTTGACGTTTAAAAATGCTTCGGAACCCTTGAATTGTTCTCGCAATTGTGCTGACATTTAAAAATGCTTCGGAACTCTTCCATTGTTCTCGGAATTCTGCTGAAATTTAAAAATGCTTTGGAACACCTCCATTTTTCCCGGAATTCCGCTGAAGTTTAAAAATGCTTCTGAACTGTTCCATTGTTCTCGGAATTCTGCTGAAATTTAAAAATGCTTCGGAACTCTTCCATTCTTCTCGGAATTCTGCTGAAGTTTAAAAATGCTTCGGAACGCTTCCATTGTTCTCGGCATTCCGCTGACGTTTAAAAATGCTTCGGAACTCTTCCATTGATATCGGAATTCTGCTGAAGTTTAAACAAGCTTCGGAACTCTTCCGTTGTTCCCAGAATTCAGCTGAAGTTTAAAAATGCTTCTGAACTCTTCCATTGTTCTCGGAATTCTGCTGATGTTTCAAAATGCTTCGGAACTCTTCCTTTTTTCTCTGAATTCCGCTGAAGTTTAAAAATTCTTCGGAACTCTTCCATTGTTCTTGGAATTCTGTTGACATTTAAAAATGCTTTGGAATTCTTCAATTGTTCTCGGAATTCCGCTGACGTTTAAAAATGCTTCGGAACTCTTCCATTGTTCTCAGAATTCCACTGAAGTTTAAACATGCTTCGGAACTCTTCCGTTGTTTCCTGAATTCCGCTGAAGTTTAAAAATACTTCGGAACTCTTCTATTGTTCTTGGAAATCCGCTGAAGTTTCAAAATGCCTCGGAACTCTTCCTTTGTTCTCGGAATTCCGCTGAAGTTTAAAAATTCTTCGGAACTCTTCCATTGTTCTTGGAATTCTGTTGACATTTAAAAATGCTTCGGAACTCTTCAATTGTTCTCGGAATTCCGTTGACGTTTAAAAATGCTTCGGAACTCTTGAATTGTTCTCGGAATTTGCTGACATTTAAAAATGCTTCGGAACTCTTCCATTGTTCTCGGAATTCGGCTGACGTTTAAAAATGGTTCGGAACTCTTCCATTGTTCTCGGAATTCCGCTGAAGTTTAAACAAGCTTGGGAACTCTTCCGTTGTTCCCGGAATTCCGCTGAAGTTTAAAAATGCTTCGGAACTCTTCCATTGTTCTCGGAATTCCGCCGATGTTTAAAAATGCTTTGGAACTCTTCCATTGTTCTCGGAATTCCGCTGAAGTTTAAACATGCTTCGGAACTCTTCCGTTGTTCTCGGAATTCCGCTGAAGTTTAAAAATGCTTCGGAACTCTTCCATTGTTCTCGGAAATCCACTGAAGTTTCAAAATGCTTCGGAACTCTTCCTTTGTTCTCTGAATTCCGCTGAAGTTTAAAAATTTTTCGGAACTCTTCAATTGTTCTCGGAATTCCGTTGACGTTTAAAAATGCTTCGGAACTCTTGAATTGTTCTCGCAATTGTGCTGACATTTAAAAATGCTTCGGAACTCTTCCATTGTTCTCAGAATTCTGCTGAAGTTTAAAAATGCTTTGGAACTCCTCCATTTTTCCCGGAATTCCGCTGAAGTTTAAAAATGGTTCGGAACTGTTCCATTGTTCTCGGAATTCCGCTGAAATTTAAAATTGCTTCGGAACCCTTCCATTGTTCTCGGAATTCTGCTGAAGTTTAAAAATGCTTCGGAACTCTTCCATTGTTCTCGGAATTCCGCTGACGTTTAAAAATGCTTCGGAACTCTTCCATTGTTATCGGAATTCTGCTGAAGTTTAAACAAGCTTCGGAAGTCTTCCGTTCCCAGAATTCCGCTGAAGTTTAAAAATGCTTCTGAACTCTTCCATTGTTCTCGGAATTCTGCTGATGTTTCAAAATGCTTCGGAACTCTTCGTTTGTTCTCTGAATTCCGCTGAAGTTTAAAAATTCTTCGGAACTCTTCCATTGTTCTTGGAATTCTGTTGACATTTAAAAATGCTTCGGAACTCTTTAATTGTTCTCGGAATTCCGCTGACGTTTAAAAATGCTTCGGAACTCTTCCATTGTTCTCGGAATTCCGCTGAAGTTTAAAAATGCTTCGGAACTCTTCCTTTGTTCTCGGAATTCTGCTAAAGTTTAAAAATGCTCGGAACTCTTCCATTGTTCTCAGAATTCCGCTGACGTTTAAAAATGCTTCAGAACTCTTCCATTGTTCTCGGAATTCCGCTGACGTTTAAAAATGCTTCGGAACTCTTCCATTGTTCTCGGAATTCCGCTGACGTTTAAAAATGCTTCGGAACTCTTCCATTTTTCCCGGAATTACGCTGAAGTTAAAAATGTTTCGTAACTCTTTCATTGTTAGAGGAATTCTGCTGACGTTTCAAAATGCTTCGGAACTCTTCCATTGTTCTCAGAATTGCACTGATGTTTAAAAATGCTTCGTAACTCTTCAATTGTTCTCGGAATTCCGCTGAAGTTTAAACAAGCTTCGGAACTCTTCCGTTGTTCCCGGAATTCCGCTGAAGTTTAAAAATGCTTCGGAACTCTTCCATTGTTCTCGGAAATCCGCTGAAGTTTCAAAATGCTTCGGAACTCTTCCTTTGTTCTCTGAATTCCGCTGAAGTTTAAAAATTCTTTGGAACTCTTCCATTGTTTTTGGAATTCTGTTGACATTTAAAAATGCTTCGGAACTCTTCAATTGTTCTCGGTATTTGCTGACATTTAAAAATGCTTCGGAACTCTTCCATTGTTCTCGGAAATCCGCTGAAGTTTCAAAATGCTTCGGAACTCTTCCTTTGTTCTCTGAATTCAGCTGAAGTTTAAAAATTTTTCGGAACTCTTCAATTGTTCTCGGAATTCCGTTGACGTTTAAAAATGCTTCGGAACCCTTGAATTGTTCTCGCAATTGTGCTGACATTTAAAAATGCTTCGGAACTCTTCCATTGTTCTCGGAATTCTGCTGAAATTTAAAAATGCTTTGGAACACCTCCATTTTTCCCGGAATTCCGCTGAAGTTTAAAAATGCTTCTGAACTGTTCCATTGTTCTCGGAATTCTGCTGAAATTTAAAAATGCTTCGGAACTCTTCCATTCTTCTCGGAATTCTGCTGAAGTTTAAAAATGCTTCGGAACGCTTCCATTGTTCTCGGCATTCCGCTGACGTTTAAAAATGCTTCGGAACTCTTCCATTGATATCGGAATTCTGCTGAAGTTTAAACAAGCTTCGGAACTCTTCCGTTGTTCCCAGAATTCAGCTGAAGTTTAAAAATGCTTCAGAACTCTTCCATTGTTCTCGGAATTCTGCTGATGTTTCAAAATGCTTCGGAACTCTTCCTTTTTTCTCTGAATTCCGCTGAAGTTTAAAAATTCTTCGGAACTCTTCCATTGTTCTTGAAATTCTGTTGACATTTAAAAATGCTTTGGAATTCTTCAATTGTTCTCGGAATTCCGCTGACGTTTAAAAATGCTTCGGAACTCTTCCATTGTTCTCAGAATTCCACTGAAGTTTAAACATGCTTCGGAACTCTTCCGTTGTTTCCTGAATTCCGCTGAAGTTTAAAAATACTTCGGAACTCTTCTATTGTTCTTGGAAATCCGCTGAAGTTTCAAAATGCCTCGGAACTCTTCCTTTGTTCTCGGAATTCCGCTGAAGTTTAAAAATTCTTCGGAACTCTTCCATTGTTCTTGGAATTCTGTTGACATTTAAAAATGCTTCGGAACTCTTCAATTGTTCTCGGAATTCCGTTGACGTTTAAAAATGCTTCGGAACTCTTGAATTGTTCTCGGAATTTGCTGACATTTAAAAATGCTTCGGAACTCTTCCATTGTTCTCGGAATTCCGCTGAAGTTTAAACAAGCTTGGGAACTCTTCCGTTGTTCCCGGAATTCCGCTGAAGTTTAAAAATGCTTCGGAACTCTTCCATTGTTCTCGGAATTCCGCCGATGTTTAAAAATGCTTTGGAACTCTTCCATTGTTCTCGGAATTCCGCTGAAGTTTAAACATGCTTCGGAACTCTTCCGTTGTTCTCGGAATTCCGCTGAAGTTTAAAAATGCTTCGGAACTCTTCCATTGTTCTCGGAAATCCACTGAAGTTTCAAAATGCTTCGGAACTCTTCCTTTGTTCTCTGAATTCCGCTGAAGTTTAAAAATTTTTCGGAACTCTTCAATTGTTCTCGGAATTCCGTTGACGTTTAAAAATGCTTCGGAACTCTTGAATTGTTCTCGCAATTGTGCTGACATTTAAAAATGCTTCGGAACTCTTCCATTGTTCTCGGAATTCTGCTGAAGTTTAAAAATGCTTCGGAACTCTTCCATTGTTCTCGGAATTCCGCTGACGTTTAAAAATGCTTCGGAACTCTTCCATTGTTATCGGAATTCTGCTGAAGTTTAAACAAGCTTCGGAAGTCTTCCGTTCCCAGAATTCCGCTGAAGTTTAAAAATGCTTCTGAACTCTTCCATTGTTCTCGGAATTCTGCTGATGTTTCAAAATGCTTCGGAACTCTTCGTTTGTTCTCTGAATTCCGCTGAAGTTTAAAAATTCTTCGGAACTCTTCCATTGTTCTTGGAATTCTGTTGACATTTAAAAATGCTTCGGAACTCTTTAATTGTTCTCGGAATTCCGCTGACGTTTAAAAATGCTTCGGAACTCTTCCATTGTTCTCGGAATTCCGCTGAAGTTTAAAAATGCTTCGGAACTCTTCCTTTGTTCTCGGAATTCTGCTAAAGTTTAAAAATGCTCGGAACTCTTCCATTGTTCTCAGAATTCCGCTGACGTTTAAAAATGCTTCAGAACTCTTCCATTGTTCTCGGAATTCCGCTGACGTTTAAAAATGCTTCGGAACTCTTCCATTGTTCTCGGAATTCCGCTGACGTTTAAAAATGCTTCGGAACTCTTCCATTTTTCCCGGAATTACGCTGAAGTTAAAAATGTTTCGTAACTCTTTCATTGTTAGAGGAATTCTGCTGACGTTTCAAAATGCTTCGGAACTCTTCCATTGTTCTCAGAATTGCACTGATGTTTAAAAATGCTTCGTAACTCTTCAATTGTTCTCGGAATTCCGCTGAAGTTTAAACAAGCTTCGGAACTCTTCCGTTGTTCCCGGAATTCCGCTGAAGTTTAAAAATGCTTCGGAACTCTTCCATTGTTCTCGGAAATCCGCTGAAGTTTCAAAATGCTTCGGAACTCTTCCTTTGTTCTCTGAATTCCGCTGAAGTTTAAAAATTCTTTGGAACTCTTCCATTGTTTTTGGAATTCTGTTGACATTTAAAAATGCTTCGGAACTCTTCAATTGTTCTCGGTATTTGCTGACATTTAAAAATGCTTCGGAACTCTTCCATTGTTCTCGGAAATCCGCTGAAGTTTCAAAATGCTTCGGAACTCTTCCTTTGTTCTCTGAATTCAGCTGAAGTTTAAAAATTTTTCGGAACTCTTCAATTGTTCTCGGAATTCCGTTGACGTTTAAAAATGCTTCGGAACCCTTGAATTGTTCTCGCAATTGTGCTGACATTTAAAAATGCTTCGGAACTCTTCCATTGTTCTCGGAATTCTGCTGAAATTTAAAAATGCTTTGGAACACCTCCATTTTTCCCGGAATTCCGCTGAAGTTTAAAAATGCTTCTGAACTGTTCCATTGTTCTCGGAATTCTGCTGAAATTTAAAAATGCTTCGGAACTCTTCCATTCTTCTCGGAATTCTGCTGAAGTTTAAAAATGCTTCGGAACGCTTCCATTGTTCTCGGCATTCCGCTGACGTTTAAAAATGCTTCGGAACTCTTCCATTGATATCGGAATTCTGCTGAAGTTTAAACAAGCTTCGGAACTCTTCCGTTGTTCCCAGAATTCAGCTGAAGTTTAAAAATGCTTCAGAACTCTTCCATTGTTCTCGGAATTCTGCTGATGTTTCAAAATGCTTCGGAACTCTTCCTTTTTTCTCTGAATTCCGCTGAAGTTTAAAAATTCTTCGGAACTCTTCCATTGTTCTTGAAATTCTGTTGACATTTAAAAATGCTTTGGAATTCTTCAATTGTTCTCGGAATTCCGCTGACGTTTAAAAATGCTTCGGAACTCTTCCATTGTTCTCAGAATTCCACTGAAGTTTAAACATGCTTCGGAACTCTTCCGTTGTTTCCTGAATTCCGCTGAAGTTTAAAAATACTTCGGAACTCTTCTATTGTTCTTGGAAATCCGCTGAAGTTTCAAAATGCCTCGGAACTCTTCCTTTGTTCTCGGAATTCCGCTGAAGTTTAAAAATTCTTCGGAACTCTTCCATTGTTCTTGGAATTCTGTTGACATTTAAAAATGCTTCAGAACTCTTCAATTGTTCTCGGAATTCCGTTGACGTTTAAAAATGCTTCGGAACTCTTGAATTGTTCTCGGAATTTGCTGACATTTAAAAATGCTTCGGAACTCTTCCATTGTTCTCGGAATTCCGCTGAAGTTTAAACAAGCTTGGGAACTCTTCCGTTGTTCCCGGAATTCCGCTGAAGTTTAAAAATGCTTCGGAACTCTTCCATTGTTCTCGGAATTCCGCCGATGTTTAAAAATGCTTTGGAACTCTTCCATTGTTCTCGGAATTCCGCTGAAGTTTAAACATGCTTCGGAACACCTCCATTTTTCCCGGAATTCCGCTGAAGTTTAAAAATGCTTCTGAACTGTTCCATTGTTCTCGGAATTCTGCTGAAATTTAAAAATGCTTCGGAACTCTTCCATTCTTCTCGGAATTCTGCTGAAGTTTAAAAATGCTTCGGAACGCTTCCATTGTTCTCGGCATTCCGCTGACGTTTAAAAATGCTTCGGAACTCTTCCATTGATATCGGAATTCTGCTGAAGTTTAAACAAGCTTCGGAACTCTTCCGTTGTTCCCAGAATTCAGCTGAAGTTTAAAAATGCTTCAGAACTCTTCCATTGTTCTCGGAATTCTGCTGATGTTTCAAAATGCTTCGGAACTCTTCCTTTTTTCTCTGAATTCCGCTGAAGTTTAAAAATTCTTCGGAACTCTTCCATTGTTCTTGAAATTCTGTTGACATTTAAAAATGCTTTGGAATTCTTCAATTGTTCTCGGAATTCCGCTGACGTTTAAAAATGCTTCGGAACTCTTCCATTGTTCTCAGAATTCCACTGAAGTTTAAACATGCTTCGGAACTCTTCCGTTGTTTCCTGAATTCCGCTGAAGTTTAAAAATACTTCGGAACTCTTCTATTGTTCTTGGAAATCCGCTGAAGTTTCAAAATGCCTCGGAACTCTTCCTTTGTTCTCGGAATTCCGCTGAAGTTTAAAAATTCTTCGGAACTCTTCCATTGTTCTTGGAATTCTGTTGACATTTAAAAATGCTTCGGAACTCTTCAATTGTTCTCGGAATTCCGTTGACGTTTAAAAATGCTTCGGAACTCTTGAATTGTTCTCGGAATTTGCTGACATTTAAAAATGCTTCGGAACTCTTCCATTGTTCTCGGAATTCCGCTGAAGTTTAAACAAGCTTGGGAACTCTTCCGTTGTTCCCGGAATTCCGCTGAAGTTTAAAAATGCTTCGGAACTCTTCCATTGTTCTCGGAATTCCGCCGATGTTTAAAAATGCTTTGGAACTCTTCCATTGTTCTCGGAATTCCGCTGAAGTTTAAACATGCTTCGGAACTCTTCCGTTGTTCTCGGAATTCCGCTGAAGTTTAAAAATGCTTCGGAACTCTTCCATTGTTCTCGGAAATCCACTGAAGTTTCAAAATGCTTCGGAACTCTTCCTTTGTTCTCTGAATTCCGCTGAAGTTTAAAAATTTTTCGGAACTCTTCAATTGTTCTCGGAATTCCGTTGACGTTTAAAAATGCTTCGGAACTCTTGAATTGTTCTCGCAATTGTGCTGACATTTAAAAATGCTTCGGAACTCTTCCATTGTTCTCGGAATTCTGCTGAAGTTTAAAAATGCTTCGGAACTCTTCCATTGTTCTCGGAATTCCGCTGACGTTTAAAAATGCTTCGGAACTCTTCCATTGTTATCGGAATTCTGCTGAAGTTTAAACAAGCTTCGGAAGTCTTCCGTTCCCAGAATTCCGCTGAAGTTTAAAAATGCTTCTGAACTCTTCCATTGTTCTCGGAATTCTGCTGATGTTTCAAAATGCTTCGGAACTCTTCGTTTGTTCTCTGAATTCCGCTGAAGTTTAAAAATTCTTCGGAACTCTTCCATTGTTCTTGGAATTCTGTTGACATTTAAAAATGCTTCGGAACTCTTTAATTGTTCTCGGAATTCCGCTGACGTTTAAAAATGCTTCGGAACTCTTCCATTGTTCTCGGAATTCCGCTGAAGTTTAAAAATGCTTCGGAACTCTTCCTTTGTTCTCGGAATTCTGCTAAAGTTTAAAAATGCTCGGAACTCTTCCATTGTTCTCAGAATTCCGCTGACGTTTAAAAATGCTTCAGAACTCTTCCATTGTTCTCGGAATTCCGCTGACGTTTAAAAATGCTTCGGAACTCTTCCATTGTTCTCGGAATTCCGCTGACGTTTAAAAATGCTTCGGAACTCTTCCATTTTTCCCGGAATTACGCTGAAGTTAAAAATGTTTCGTAACTCTTTCATTGTTAGAGGAATTCTGCTGACGTTTCAAAATGCTTCGGAACTCTTCCATTGTTCTCAGAATTGCACTGATGTTTAAAAATGCTTCGTAACTCTTCAATTGTTCTCGGAATTCCGCTGAAGTTTAAACAAGCTTCGGAACTCTTCCGTTGTTCCCGGAATTCCGCTGAAGTTTAAAAATGCTTCGGAACTCTTCCATTGTTCTCGGAAATCCGCTGAAGTTTCAAAATGCTTCGGAACTCTTCCTTTGTTCTCTGAATTCCGCTGAAGTTTAAAAATTCTTTGGAACTCTTCCATTGTTTTTGGAATTCTGTTGACATTTAAAAATGCTTCGGAACTCTTCAATTGTTCTCGGTATTTGCTGACATTTAAAAATGCTTCGGAACTCTTCCATTGTTCTCGGAAATCCGCTGAAGTTTCAAAATGCTTCGGAACTCTTCCTTTGTTCTCTGAATTCAGCTGAAGTTTAAAAATTTTTCGGAACTCTTCAATTGTTCTCGGAATTCCGTTGACGTTTAAAAATGCTTCGGAACCCTTGAATTGTTCTCGCAATTGTGCTGACATTTAAAAATGCTTCGGAACTCTTCCATTGTTCTCGGAATTCTGCTGAAATTTAAAAATGCTTTGGAACGCCTCCATTTTTCCCGGAATTCCGCTGAAGTTTAAAAATGCTTCTGAACTGTTCCATTGTTCTCGGAATTCTGCTGAAATTTAAAAATGCTTCGGAACTCTTCCATTCTTCTCGGAATTCTGCTGAAGTTTAAAAATGCTTCGGAACGCTTCCATTGTTCTCGGCATTCCGCTGACGTTTAAAAATGCTTCGGAACTCTTCCATTGATATCGGAATTCTGCTGAAGTTTAAACAAGCTTCGGAACTCTTCCGTTGTTCCCAGAATTCAGCTGAAGTTTAAAAATGCTTCAGAACTCTTCCATAGTTCTCGGAATTCTGCTGATGTTTCAAAATGCTTCGGAACTCTTCCTTTTTTCTCTGAATTCCGCTGAAGTTTAAAAATTCTTCGGAACTCTTCCATTGTTCTTGAAATTCTGTTGACATTTAAAAATGCTTTGGAATTCTTCAATTGTTCTCGGAATTCCGCTGACGTTTAAAAATGCTTCGGAACTCTTCCATTGTTCTCAGAATTCCACTGAAGTTTAAACATGCTTCGGAACTCTTCCGTTGTTTCCTGAATTCCGCTGAAGTTTAAAAATACTTCGGAACTCTTCTATTGTTCTTGGAAATCCGCTGAAGTTTCAAAATGCCTCGGAACTCTTCCTTTGTTCTCGGAATTCCGCTGAAGTTTAAAAATTCTTCGGAACTCTTCCATTGTTCTTGGAATTCTGTTGACATTTAAAAATGCTTCGGAACTCTTCAATTGTTCTCGGAATTCCGTTGACGTTTAAAAATGCTTCGGAACTCTTGAATTGTTCTCGGAATTTGCTGACATTTAAAAATGCTTCGGAACTCTTCCATTGTTCTCGGAATTCCGCTGAAGTTTAAACAAGCTTGGGAACTCTTCCGTTGTTCCCGGAATTCCGCTGAAGTTTAAAAATGCTTCGGAACTCTTCCATTGTTCTCGGAATTCCGCCGATGTTTAAAAATGCTTTGGAACTCTTCCATTGTTCTCGGAATTCCGCTGAAGTTTAAACATGCTTCGGAACTCTTCCGTTGTTCTCGGAATTCCGCTGAAGTTTAAAAATGCTTCGGAACTCTTCCATTGTTCTCGGAAATCCACTGAAGTTTCAAAATGCTTCGGAACTCTTCCTTTGTTCTCTGAATTCCGCTGAAGTTTAAAAATTTTTCGGAACTCTTCAATTGTTCTCGGAATTCCGTTGACGTTTAAAAATGCTTCGGAACTCTTGAATTGTTCTCGCAATTGTGCTGACATTTAAAAATGCTTCGGAACTCTTCCATTGTTCTCGGAATTCTGCTGAAGTTTAAAAATGCTTCGGAACTCTTCCATTGTTCTCGGAATTCCGCTGACGTTTAAAAATGCTTCGGAACTCTTCCATTGTTATCGGAATTCTGCTGAAGTTTAAACAAGCTTCGGAAGTCTTCCGTTCCCAGAATTCCGCTGAAGTTTAAAAATGCTTCTGAACTCTTCCATTGTTCTCGGAATTCTGCTGATGTTTCAAAATGCTTCGGAACTCTTCGTTTGTTCTCTGAATTCCGCTGAAGTTTAAAAATTCTTCGGAACTCTTCCATTGTTCTTGGAATTCTGTTGACATTTAAAAATGCTTCGGAACTCTTTAATTGTTCTCGGAATTCCGCTGACGTTTAAAAATGCTTCGGAACTCTTCCATTGTTCTCGGAATTCCGCTGAAGTTTAAAAATGCTTCGGAACTCTTCCTTTGTTCTCGGAATTCTGCTAAAGTTTAAAAATGCTCGGAACTCTTCCATTGTTCTCAGAATTCCGCTGACGTTTAAAAATGCTTCAGAACTCTTCCATTGTTCTCGGAATTCCGCTGACGTTTAAAAATGCTTCGGAACTCTTCCATTGTTCTCGGAATTCCGCTGACGTTTAAAAATGCTTCGGAACTCTTCCATTTTTCCCGGAATTACGCTGAAGTTAAAAATGTTTCGTAACTCTTTCATTGTTAGAGGAATTCTGCTGACGTTTCAAAATGCTTCGGAACTCTTCCATTGTTCTCAGAATTGCACTGATGTTTAAAAATGCTTCGTAACTCTTCAATTGTTCTCGGAATTCCGCTGAAGTTTAAACAAGCTTCGGAACTCTTCCGTTGTTCCCGGAATTCCGCTGAAGTTTAAAAATGCTTCGGAACTCTTCCATTGTTCTCGGAAATCCGCTGAAGTTTCAAAATGCTTCGGAACTCTTCCTTTGTTCTCTGAATTCCGCTGAAGTTTAAAAATTCTTTGGAACTCTTCCATTGTTTTTGGAATTCTGTTGACATTTAAAAATGCTTCGGAACTCTTCAATTGTTCTCGGTATTTGCTGACATTTAAAAATGCTTCGGAACTCTTCCATTGTTCTCGGAAATCCGCTGAAGTTTCAAAATGCTTCGGAACTCTTCCTTTGTTCTCTGAATTCAGCTGAAGTTTAAAAATTTTTCGGAACTCTTCAATTGTTCTCGGAATTCCGTTGACGTTTAAAAATGCTTCGGAACCCTTGAATTGTTCTCGCAATTGTGCTGACATTTAAAAATGCTTCGGAACTCTTCCATTGTTCTCGGAATTCTGCTGAAATTTAAAAATGCTTTGGAACACCTCCATTTTTCCCGGAATTCCGCTGAAGTTTAAAAATGCTTCTGAACTGTTCCATTGTTCTCGGAATTCTGCTGAAATTTAAAAATGCTTCGGAACTCTTCCATTCTTCTCGGAATTCTGCTGAAGTTTAAAAATGCTTCGGAACGCTTCCATTGTTCTCGGCATTCCGCTGACGTTTAAAAATGCTTCGGAACTCTTCCATTGATATCGGAATTCTGCTGAAGTTTAAACAAGCTTCGGAACTCTTCCGTTGTTCCCAGAATTCAGCTGAAGTTTAAAAATGCTTCAGAACTCTTCCATTGTTCTCGGAATTCTGCTGATGTTTCAAAATGCTTCGGAACTCTTCCTTTTTTCTCTGAATTCCGCTGAAGTTTAAAAATTCTTCGGAACTCTTCCATTGTTCTTGAAATTCTGTTGACATTTAAAAATGCTTTGGAATTCTTCAATTGTTCTCGGAATTCCGCTGACGTTTAAAAATGCTTCGGAACTCTTCCATTGTTCTCAGAATTCCACTGAAGTTTAAACATGCTTCGGAACTCTTCCGTTGTTTCCTGAATTCCGCTGAAGTTTAAAAATACTTCGGAACTCTTCTATTGTTCTTGGAAATCCGCTGAAGTTTCAAAATGCCTCGGAACTCTTCCTTTGTTCTCGGAATTCCGCTGAAGTTTAAAAATTCTTCGGAACTCTTCCATTGTTCTTGGAATTCTGTTGACATTTAAAAATGCTTCGGAACTCTTCAATTGTTCTCGGAATTCCGTTGACGTTTAAAAATGCTTCGGAACTCTTGAATTGTTCTCGGAATTTGCTGACATTTAAAAATGCTTCGGAACTCTTCCATTGTTCTCGGAATTCGGCTGACGTTTAAAAATGGTTCGGAACTCTTCCATTGTTCTCGGAATTCCGCTGAAGTTTAAACAAGCTTGGGAACTCTTCCGTTGTTCCCGGAATTCCGCTGAAGTTTAAAAATGCTTCGGAACTCTTCCATTGTTCTCGGAATTCCGCCGATGTTTAAAAATGCTTTGGAACTCTTCCATTGTTCTCGGAATTCCGCTGAAGTTTAAACATGCTTCGGAACTCTTCCGTTGTTCTCGGAATTCCGCTGAAGTTTAAAAATGCTTCGGAACTCTTCCATTGTTCTCGGAAATCCACTGAAGTTTCAAAATGCTTCGGAACTCTTCCTTTGTTCTCTGAATTCCGCTGAAGTTTAAAAATTTTTCGGAACTCTTCAATTGTTCTCGGAATTCCGTTGACGTTTAAAAATGCTTCGGAACTCTTGAATTGTTCTCGCAATTGTGCTGACATTTAAAAATGCTTCGGAACTCTTCCATTGTTCTCAGAATTCTGCTGAAGTTTAAAAATGCTTTGGAACTCCTCCATTTTTCCCGGAATTCCGCTGAAGTTTAAAAATGGGTCGGAACTGTTCCATTGTTCTCGGAATTCCACTGAAATTTAAAATTGCTTCGGAACCCTTCCATTGTTCTCGAAATTCTGCTGAAGTTTAAAAATGCTTCGGAACTCTTCCATTGTTTTCGGAATTCCGCTGACGTTTAAAAATGCTTCGGAACTCTTCCATTGTTATCGGAATTCTGCTGAAGTTTAAACAAGCTTCGGAAGTCTTCCGTTCCCAGAATTCCGCTGAAGTTTAAAAATGCTTCTGAACTCTTCCATTGTTCTCGGAATTCTGCTGATGTTTCAAAATGCTTCGGAACTCTTCGTTTGTTCTCTGAATTCCGCTGAAGTTTAAAAATTCTTCGGAACTCTTCCATTGTTCTTGGAATTCTGTTGACATTTAAAAATGCTTCGGAACTCTTTAATTGTTCTCGGAATTCCGCTGACGTTTAAAAATGCTTCGGAACTCTTCCATTGTTCTCGGAATTCCGCTGAAGTTTAAAAATGCTTCGGAACTCTTCCTTTGTTCTCCGAATTCTGCTAAAGTTTAAAAATGCTCAGAACTCTTCC
The DNA here is from genome assembly GCF_046119375.1 of Phyllobates terribilis. NCBI lineage: Eukaryota > Metazoa > Chordata > Amphibia > Anura > Dendrobatidae > Phyllobates > Phyllobates terribilis. The sequence continues at coordinate 68,771,824 of NW_027362769.1, forward strand.
ATTGTTCTCAGAATTCCGCTGACGTTTAAAAATGCTTCGGAACTCTTCCATTGTTTCGGAATTCCGCTGACGTTTAAAGATGCTTCGGAACTCTTCCATTGTTCTCGGAATTCCGCTGACGTTTAAAAATGCTTCGGAACTCTTCCATTTTTCCCGGAATTACGCTGAAGTTAAAAATGTTTCGTAACTCTTTCATTGTTAGAGGAATTCTGCTGACGTTTCAAAATGCTTCGGAACTCTTCCATTGTTCTCAGAATTGCACTGATGTTTAAAAATGCTTCGTAACTCTTCAATTGTTCTCGGAATTCTGCTGAAGTTTAAACAAGCTTCGGAACTCTTCCGTTGTTCCCGGAATTCCGCTGAAGTTTAAAAATGCTTCGGAACTCTTCCATTGTTCTCGGAAATCCGCTGAAGTTTCAAAATGCTTCGGAACTCTTCCTTTGTTCTCTGAATTCCGCTGAAGTTTAAAAATTCTTTGGAACTCTTCCATTGTTCTTGGAATTCTGTTGACATTTAAAAATGCTTCGGAACTCTTCAATTGTTCTTGGAATTCCGTTGACGTTTAAAAATGCTTCGGAACTCTAGAATTGTTCTCGGAATTGTGCTGACATTTAAAAATGCTTCGAAACTCTTCCATTGTTCTCGTAATTCTGCTGAAGTTTAAAAATGCTTTGGAACTCCTCCATTTTTCCCGGAATTCCGCTGAAGTTTAAAAATGCTTCAGAACTCTTCCATTGTTCTCGGAATTCCGCTGAAATTTAAAAATGCTTCGGAACTCTTCCAATGTTCTCGGAATTCTGCTGAAGTTTAAAAATGCTTCGGAACTCTTCCATTGTTCTCGGAATTCCGCTGACGTTTAAAAATGCTTCGGAACTCTTCCATTGTTCTCGGAATTCCGCTGAAGTTTAAACAAGCTTCGGAACTTTTCCATTGTTCCCGGAATTCCGCTGAAGTTTAAAAATGCTTCAGAACTCTTCCATTGTTCTGGGAATTCTGCTGATGTTTATAAATGCTTCGGAACTCTTCCATTGTTCTCAGAATTCCACTGAAGTTTAAACATGCTTCGGAACTCTTCCGTTGTTTCCTGAATTCCGCTGAAGTTTAAAAATGCTTCGGAACCCTTTTATTGTTCTTGGAATCCGCTGAAGTTTCAAAATGCTTCGGAACTCTTCCTTTGTTCCCGGAATTCCGCAGAAGTTTAAAAATTCTTCGGAACTCTTCCATTGTTCTTGGAATTCTGTTGACATTTAAAAATGCTTCGGAACTCTTCAATTGTTCTCGGAATTCCGTTGACGTTTAGAAATGCTTCGGAACTCTTGAATTGTTATCGGAATTTGCTGACATTTAAAAATGCTTCGGAACTCTTCCATTGTTCTCTGAATTCGGCTGACGTTTAAAAATGCTTCGGAACTCTTCCATTGTTCTCGGAAATCCGCTGAAGTTTCAAAATGCTTCGGAACTCTTCCTTTGTTCTCTGAATTCCGCTGAAGTTTAAAAAATTTTCGGAACTCTTCAATTGTTCTCGGAATTCCGTTGACGTTTAAAAATGCTTCGGAACCCTTGAATTGTTCTTGCAATTGTGCTGACATTTAAAAATGCTTCGGAACTCTTCCATTGTTCTCGGAATTCTGCTGAAGTTTAAAAATGCTTTGGAACTCCTCTATTTATCCCGGAATTCCGCTGAAGTTTAAAAATGCTTCGGAACTGTTCCATTGTTCTCGGAATTCTGCTGAAATTTAAAAATGCTTCGGAACTCTTCCATTGTTCTCTGAATTCGGCTGACGTTTAAAAATGCTTCGGAACTCTTCCATTGTTCTCGGAATTCCGCTGAAGTTTAAACAAGCTTCGGAACTTTTCCGTTGTTCCCGGAATTCCGCTGAAGTTTAAAAATGCTTCGGAACTCTTCCATTGTTCTCGGAATTCCGCTGATGTTTAAAAATGCTTTGGAACTCTTCCATTGTTCTCGGAATTCCGCTGAAGTTTAAACATGCTTCAGAACTCTTCCGTTGTTCCCGGAATTCCGCTGAAGTTTAAAAATGCTTCGGAACTCTTCCATTGTTCTCGGAAATCCGCTGAAGTTTCAAAATGCTTCGGAACTCTTCCGTTGTTCTCTGAATTCCGCTGAAGTTTAAAAATTTTTCGGAACTCTTCAATTGTTCTCGGAATTCCGTTGACGTTTAAAAATGCTTCGGAACTCTTGAATTGTTCTCGCAATTGTGCTGACATTTAAAAATGTTTCGGAACTCTTCCATTGTTCTCAGAATTCTGCTGAAGTTTAAAAATGCTTTGGAACTCCTCCATTTTTCCCGGAATTCCGCTGAAGTTTAAAAATGCTTCGGAACTGTTCCATTGTTCTCGGAATTCCGCTGAAATTTAAAAATGCTTCGGAACTCTTCCATTGTTCTCGGAATTCTGCTGAAGTTTAAAAATGCATCGGAACTCTTCCATTGTTCTCGGAATTCCGCTGACGTTTAAAAATGCTTCGGAACTCTTCCATTGTTATCGGAATTCTGCTGAAGTTTAAACAAGCTTCGGAAGTCTTCCTTTCCCAGAATTCCGCTGAAGTTTAAAAATGCTTCTGAACTCTTCCATTGTTCTTGGAATTCTGCTGATGTTTCAAAATGCATCGGAACTCTTCCTTTGTTCTCTGAATTCCGCTGAAGTTTAAAAATTCTTCGGAACTCTTCCATTGTTCTTGGAATTCTGTTGACATTTAAAAATGCTTCGGAACTCTTTAATTGTTCTCGGAATTCCGCTGACGTTTAAAAATGCTTCGGAACTCTTCCATTGTTCTCGGAATTCCGCTGAAGTTTAAAAATGCTTCGGAACTCTTCCTTTGTTCTCGGAATTCTGCTAAAGTTTAAAAATGCTCGGAACTCTTCCATTGTTCTCAGAATTCCGCTGACATTTAAAAATGCTTCGGAACTCTTCCATTGTTCTCGGAATTCCGCTGACGTTTAAAAATGCTTCGGAACTCTTCCATTGTTCTCGGAATTCCGCTGACGTTTAAAAATGCTTCGGAACTCTTCCATTTTTCCCGGAATTACGCTGAAGTTAAAAATGTTTCGTAACTCTTTCATTGTTAGAGGAATTCTGCTGACGTTTCAAAATGCTTCGGAACTCTTCCATTGTTCTCAGAATTGCACTGATGTTTAAAAATGCTTCGTAACTCTTCAATTGTTCTCGGAATTCCGCTGAAGTTTAAACAAGCTTCGGAACTCTTCCGTTGTTCCCGGAATTCCGCTGAAGTTTAAAAATGCTTCGGAACTCTTCCATTGTTCTCGGAAATCCGCTGAAGTTTCAAAATGCTTCGGAACTCTTCCTTTGTTCTCTGAATTCCGCTGAAGTTTAAAAATTCTTTGGAACTCTTCCATTGTTCTTGGAATTCTGTTGACATTTAAAAATGCTTCGGAACTCTTCAATTGTTCTTGGAATTCCGTTGACGTTTAAAAATGCTTCGGAACTCTAGAATTGTTCTCGGAATTGTGCTGACATTTAAAAATGCTTCGAAACTCTTCCATTGTTCTCGTAATTCTGCTGAAGTTTAAAAATGCTTTGGAACTCCTCCATTTTTCCCGGAATTCCGCTGAAGTTTAAAAATGCTTCAGAACTCTTCCATTGTTCTCGGAATTCCGCTGAAATTTAAAAATGCTTCGGAACTCTTCCAATGTTCTCGGAATTCTGCTGAAGTTTAAAAATGCTTCGGAACTCTTCCATTGTTCTCGGAATTCCGCTGACGTTTAAAAATGCTTCGGAACTCTTCCATTGTTCTCGGAATTCCGCTGAAGTTTAAACAAGCTTCGGAACTTTTCCATTGTTCCCGGAATTCCGCTGAAGTTTAAAAATGCTTCAGAACTCTTCCATTGTTCTGGGAATTCTGCTGATGTTTATAAATGCTTCGGAACTCTTCCATTGTTCTCAGAATTCCACTGAAGTTTAAACATGCTTCGGAACTCTTCCGTTGTTTCCTGAATTCCGCTGAAGTTTAAAAATGCTTCGGAACCCTTTTATTGTTCTTGGAATCCGCTGAAGTTTCAAAATGCTTCGGAACTCTTCCTTTGTTCCCGGAATTCCGCAGAAGTTTAAAAATTCTTCGGAACTCTTCCATTGTTCTTGGAATTCTGTTGACATTTAAAAATGCTTCGGAACTCTTCAATTGTTCTCGGAATTCCGTTGACGTTTAGAAATGCTTCGGAACTCTTGAATTGTTATCGGAATTTGCTGACATTTAAAAATGCTTCGGAACTCTTCCATTGTTCTCTGAATTCGGCTGACGTTTAAAAATGCTTCGGAACTCTTCCATTGTTCTCGGAAATCCGCTGAAGTTTCAAAATGCTTCGGAACTCTTCCTTTGTTCTCTGAATTCCGCTGAAGTTTAAAAAATTTTCGGAACTCTTCAATTGTTCTCGGAATTCCGTTGACGTTTAAAAATGCTTCGGAACCCTTGAATTGTTCTTGCAATTGTGCTGACATTTAAAAATGCTTCGGAACTCTTCCATTGTTCTCGGAATTCTGCTGAAGTTTAAAAATGCTTTGGAACTCCTCTATTTATCCCGGAATTCCGCTGAAGTTTAAAAATGCTTCGGAACTGTTCCATTGTTCTCGGAATTCTGCTGAAATTTAAAAATGCTTCGGAACTCTTCCATTGTTCTCTGAATTCGGCTGACGTTTAAAAATGCTTCGGAACTCTTCCATTGTTCTCGGAATTCCGCTGAAGTTTAAACAAGCTTCGGAACTTTTCCGTTGTTCCCGGAATTCCGCTGAAGTTTAAAAATGCTTCGGAACTCTTCCATTGTTCTCGGAATTCCGCTGATGTTTAAAAATGCTTTGGAACTCTTCCATTGTTCTCGGAATTCCGCTGAAGTTTAAACATGCTTCAGAACTCTTCCGTTGTTCCCGGAATTCCGCTGAAGTTTAAAAATGCTTCGGAACTCTTCCATTGTTCTCGGAAATCCGCTGAAGTTTCAAAATGCTTCGGAACTCTTCCGTTGTTCTCTGAATTCCGCTGAAGTTTAAAAATTTTTCGGAACTCTTCAATTGTTCTCGGAATTCCGTTGACGTTTAAAAATGCTTCGGAACTCTTGAATTGTTCTCGCAATTGTGCTGACATTTAAAAATGTTTCGGAACTCTTCCATTGTTCTCAGAATTCTGCTGAAGTTTAAAAATGCTTTGGAACTCCTCCATTTTTCCCGGAATTCCGCTGAAGTTTAAAAATGCTTCGGAACTGTTCCATTGTTCTCGGAATTCCGCTGAAATTTAAAAATGCTTCGGAACTCTTCCATTGTTCTCGGAATTCTGCTGAAGTTTAAAAATGCATCGGAACTCTTCCATTGTTCTCGGAATTCCGCTGACGTTTAAAAATGCTTCGGAACTCTTCCATTGTTATCGGAATTCTGCTGAAGTTTAAACAAGCTTCGGAAGTCTTCCTTTCCCAGAATTCCGCTGAAGTTTAAAAATGCTTCTGAACTCTTCCATTGTTCTTGGAATTCTGCTGATGTTTCAAAATGCATCGGAACTCTTCCTTTGTTCTCTGAATTCCGCTGAAGTTTAAAAATTCTTCGGAACTCTTCCATTGTTCTTGGAATTCTGTTGACATTTAAAAATGCTTCGGAACTCTTTAATTGTTCTCGGAATTCCGCTGACGTTTAAAAATGCTTCGGAACTCTTCCATTGTTCTCGGAATTCCGCTGAAGTTTAAAAATGCTTCGGAACTCTTCCTTTGTTCTCGGAATTCTGCTAAAGTTTAAAAATGCTCGGAACTCTTCCATTGTTCTCAGAATTCCGCTGACATTTAAAAATGCTTCGGAACTCTTCCATTGTTCTCGGAATTCCGCTGACGTTTAAAAATGCTTCGGAACTCTTCCATTGTTCTCGGAATTCCGCTGACGTTTAAAAATGCTTCGGAACTCTTCCATTTTTCCCGGAATTACGCTGAAGTTAAAAATGTTTCGTAACTCTTTCATTGTTAGAGGAATTCTGCTGACGTTTCAAAATGCTTCGGAACTCTTCCATTGTTCTCAGAATTGCACTGATGTTTAAAAATGCTTCGTAACTCTTCAATTGTTCTCGGAATTCCGCTGAAGTTTAAACAAGCTTCGGAACTCTTCCGTTGTTCCCGGAATTCCGCTGAAGTTTAAAAATGCTTCGGAACTCTTCCATTGTTCTCGGAAATCCGCTGAAGTTTCAAAATGCTTCGGAACTCTTCCTTTGTTCTCTGAATTCCGCTGAAGTTTAAAAATTCTTTGGAACTCTTCCATTGTTCTTGGAATTCTGTTGACATTTAAAAATGCTTCGGAACTCTTCAATTGTTCTTGGAATTCCGTTGACGTTTAAAAATGCTTCGGAACTCTAGAATTGTTCTCGGAATTGTGCTGACATTTAAAAATGCTTCGAAACTCTTCCATTGTTCTCGTAATTCTGCTGAAGTTTAAAAATGCTTTGGAACTCCTCCATTTTTCCCGGAATTCCGCTGAAGTTTAAAAATGCTTCAGAACTCTTCCATTGTTCCCGGAATTCCGCTGAAGTTTAAAAATGCTTCGGAACTCTTCCATTGTTCTCGGAAATCCGCTGAAGTTTCAAAATGCTTCGGAACTCTTCCTTTGTTCTCTGAATTCCGCTGAAGTTTAAAAATTCTTTGGAACTCTTCCATTGTTCTTGGAATTCTGTTGACATTTAAAAATGCTTCGGAACTCTTCAATTGTTCTTGGAATTCCGTTGACGTTTAAAAATGCTTCGGAACTCTAGAATTGTTCTCGGAATTGTGCTGACATTTAAAAATGCTTCGAAACTCTTCCATTGTTCTCGTAATTCTGCTGAAGTTTAAAAATGCTTTGGAACTCCTTCATTTTTCCCGGAATTCCGCTGAAGTTTAAAAATGCTTCAGAACTCTTCCATTGTTCTCGGAATTCCACTGAAATTTAAAAATGCTTCGGAACTCTTCCAATGTTCTCGGAATTCTGCTGAAGTTTAAAAATGCTTCGGAACTCTTCCATTGTTCTCGGAATTCCGCTGAAGTTTAAACAAGCTTCGGAACTTTTCCATTGTTCCCGGAATTCCGCTGAAGTTTAAAAATGCTTCAGAACTCTTCCATTGTTCTCAGAATTCTGCTGATGTTTAAAAATGCTTCGGAACTCTTCCATTGTTCTCAGAATTCCACTGAAGTTTAAAAATGCTTCAGAACTCTTCCATTGTTTCCTGAATTCCGCTGAAGTTTAAAAATGCTTCGGAACCCTTTTATTGTTCTTGGAAATCCGCTGAAGTTTCAAAATGCTTCGGAACTCTTCCTTTGTTCCCGGAATTCCGCTGAAGTTTAAAAATTCTTTGGAACTCTTCCATTGTTCTTGGAATTCTGTTGACATTTAGAAATGCTTCGGAACTCTTCAATTGTTCTCGGAATTCCGTTGACGTTTAGAAATGCTTCGGAACTCTTGAATTGTTCTCGGAATTTGCTGACATTTAAAAATGCTTCGGAACTCTTCCATTGTTCTCGGAATTCTGCTGAAGTTTAAAAATGCTTTGGAACTCCTCTATTTATCCCGGAATTCCGCTGAAGTTTAAAAATGCTTCGGAACTGTTCCATTGTTCTCGGAATTCTGCTGAAATTTAAAAATGCTTCGGAACTCTTCCATTGTTCTCTGAATTCTGCTGACGTTTAAAAATGCTTCGGAACTCTTCCATTGTTCTCGGAATTCCGCTGAAGTTTAAACAAGCTTCGGAACTCTTCCGTTGTTCCCGGAATTCCGCTGAAGTTTAAAAATGCTTCGGAACTCTTCCATTGTTCTCGGAATTCTGCTGATGTTTAAAAATGCTTTGGAACTCTTCCATTGTTCTCGGAATTCCGCTGAAGTTTAAACATGCTTCAGAACTCTTCCGTTGTTCCCGGAATTCCGCTGAAGTTTAAAAATGCTTCGGAACTCTTCCATTGTTCTCGGAAATGCGCTGAAGTTTCAAAATGCTTCGGAACTCTTCCTTTGTTCTCTGAATTCCGCTGAAGTTTAAAAAATTTTCGGAACTCTTCAATTGTTCTCGGAATTCCGTTGACGTTTAAAAATGCTTCGGAACTCTTGAATTGTTCTCGCAATTGTGCTGACATTTAAAAATGCTTCGGAACTCTTCCATTGTTCTCGGAATTCTGCTGAAGTTTAAAAATGCTTTGGAACTCCTCCATTTTTCCCGGAATTCTGCTGAAGTTTAAAAATGCTTCGGAACTGTTCCATTGTTCTCGGAATTCCGCTGAAATTTAAAAATGCTTCGGAACCCTTCCATTGTTCTCGGAATTCTGCTGAAGTTTAAAAATGCTTCGGAACTCTTCCATTTTTCTCGGAATTCCGCTGACGTTTAAAAATGCTTCGGAACTCTTCCATTGTTATCGGAATTCTGCTGAAGTTTAAACAAGCTTCGGAAGTCTTCCGTTGTTCCCAGAATTCCGCTGAAGTTTAAAAATGCTTCTGAACTCTTCCATTGTTCTCGGAATTCTGCTGATGTTTCAAAATGCTTTGGAACTCTTCCTTTGTTCTCTGAATTCCGCTGAAGTTTAAAAATTCTTCGGAACTCTTCCATTGTTCTTGGAATTCTGTTGACATTTAAAAATGCTTCGGAACTCTTCAATTGTTCTCGGAATTCCGCTGACGTTTAAAAATGCTTCAGAACTCTTCCATTGTTCTCGGAATTCCGCTGAAGTTTAAAAATGCTTCGGAACTCTTCCTTTGTTCTCGGAATTCTGCTAAAGTTTAAAAATGCTCGGAACTCTTCCAATGTTCTCAGAATTCCGCTGACGTTTAAAAATGCTTCGGAACTCTTCCATTTTTCCCGGAATTACGCTGAAGTTAAAAATGTTTCGTAACTCTTTCATTGTTAGAGGAATTCTGCTGACGTTTCAAAATGCTTCGGAACTCTTCCATTGTTCTCAGAATTGCACTGATGTTTAAAAATGCTTCGGAACTCTTCAATTGTTCTCGGAATTCCGATGAAGTTTAAACAAGCTTTGGAACTCTTCCGTTGTTCCCGGAATTCCGCTGAAGTTTAAAAATGATTCGGAACTCTTCCATTGTTCTCGGAATTCCGCTGATGTTTAAAAATGCTTCGGAACTCTTCCATTGTTCTCGGAATTCCGCTGAAGTTTAAACATGCTTCGGAACTCTTCCGTTGTTCCCGGAATTCCACTGAAGTTTAAAAATGCTTCGGAACTTTTCCATTGTTCTCGGAAATCCGCTGAAGTTTCAAAATGCTTCGGAACTCTTCCTTTGTTCTCTGAATTCCGCTGAAGTTTAAAAATTCTTTGGAACTCTTCCATTGTTCTTGGAATTCTGTTGACATTTAAAAATGCTTCGGAACTCTTCAATTGTTCTTGGAATTCCGTTGACGTTTAAAAATGCTTCGGAACTCTAGAATTGTTCTCGGAATTGTGCTGACATTTAAAAATGCTTCGAAACTCTTCCATTGTTCTCGTAATTCTGCTGAAGTTTAAAAATGCTTTGGAACTCCTCCATTTTTCCCGGAATTCCGCTGAAGTTTAAAAATGCTTCAGAACTCTTCCATTGTTCCCGGAATTCCGCTGAAGTTTAAAAATGCTTCGGAACTCTTCCATTGTTCTCGGAAATCCGCTGAAGTTTCAAAATGCTTCGGAACTCTTCCTTTGTTCTCTGAATTCCGCTGAAGTTTAAAAATTCTTTGGAACTCTTCCATTGTTCTTGGAATTCTGTTGACATTTAAAAATGCTTCGGAACTCTTCAATTGTTCTTGGAATTCCGTTGACGTTTAAAAATGCTTCGGAACTCTAGAATTGTTCTCGGAATTGTGCTGACATTTAAAAATGCTTCGAAACTCTTCCATTGTTCTCGTAATTCTGCTGAAGTTTAAAAATGCTTTGGAACTCCTCCATTTTTCCCGGAATTCCGCTGAAGTTTAAAAATGCTTCAGAACTCTTCCATTGTTCTCGGAATTCCACTGAAATTTAAAAATGCTTCGGAACTTTTCCATTGTTCCCGGAATTCCGCTGAAGTTTAAAAATGCTTCAGAACTCTTCCATTGTTCTCAGAATTCTGCTGATGTTTAAAAATGCTTCGGAACTCTTCCATTGTTCTCAGAATTCCACTGAAGTTTAAAAATGCTTCAGAACTCTTCCGTTGTTTCCTGAATTCCGCTGAAGTTTAAAAATGCTTCGGAACCCTTTTATTGTTCTTGGAAATCCGCTGAAGTTTCAAAATGCTTCGGAACTCTTCCTTTGTTCCCGGAATTCCGCTGAAGTTTAAAAATTCTTTGGAACTCTTCCATTGTTCTTGGAATTCTGTTGACATTTAGAAATGCTTCGGAACTCTTCAATTGTTCTCGGAATTCCGTTGACGTTTAGAAATGCTTCGGAACTCTTGAATTGTTCTCGGAATTTGCTGACATTTAAAAATGCTTCGGAACTCTTCCATTGTTCTCTGAATTCGGCTGACGTTTAAAAATGCTTCGGAACTCTTCCATTGTTCTCGGAAATCCGCTGAAGTTTCAAAATGCTTCGGAACTCTTCCTTTGTTCTCTGAATTCCGCTGAAGTTTAAAAAATTTTCGGAACTCTTCAATTGTTCTCGGAATTCCGTTGACGTTTAAAAATGCTTCGGAACCCTTGAATTGTTCTTGCAATTGTGCTGACATTTAAAAATGCTTCGGAACTCTTCCATTGTTCTCGGAATTCTGCTGAAGTTTAAAAATGCTTTGGAACTCCTCTATTTATCCCGGAATTCCGCTGAAGTTTAAAAATGCTTCGGAACTGTTCCATTGTTCTCGGAATTCTGCTGAAATTTAAAAATGCTTCGGAACTCTTCCATTGTTCTCTGAATTCGGCTGACGTTTAAAAATGCTTCGGAACTCTTCCATTGTTCTCGGAATTCCGCTGAAGTTTAAACAAGCTTCGGAACTCTTCCGTTGTTCCCGGAATTCCGCTGAAGTTTAAAAATGCTTCGGAACTCTTCCATTGTTCTCGGAATTCTGCTGATGTTTAAAAATGCTTTGGAACTCTTCCATTGTTCTCGGAATTCCGCTGAAGTTTAAACATGCTTCAGAACTCTTCCGTTGTTCCCGGAATTCCGCTGAAGTTTAAAAATGCTTCGGAACTCTTCCATTGTTCTCGGAAATCCGCTGAAGTTTCAAAATGCTTCGGAACTCTTCCTTTGTTCTCTGAATTCCGCTGAAGTTTAAAAAATTTTCGGAACTCTTCAATTGTTCTCGGAATTCCGTTGACGTTTAAAAATGCTTCGGAACTCTTGAATTGTTCTCGCAATTGTGCTGACATTTAAAAATGCTTCGGAACTCTTCCATTGTTCTCGGAATTCTGCTGAAGTTTAAAAATGCTTTGGAACTCCTCCATTTTTCCCGGAATTCTGCTGAAGTTTAAAAATGCTTCGGAACTGTTCCATTGTTCTCGGAATTCCGCTGAAATTTAAAAATGCTTCGGAACCCTTCCATTGTTCTCGGAATTCTGCTGAAGTTTAAAAATGCTTCGGAACTCTTCCATTTTTCTCGGAATTCCGCTGACGTTTAAAAATGCTTCGGAACTCTTCCATTGTTATCGGAATTCTGCTGAAGTTTAAACAAGCTTCGGAAGTCTTCCGTTGTTCCCAGAATTCCGCTGAAGTTTAAAAATGCTTCTGAACTCTTCCATTGTTCTCGGAATTCTGCTGATGTTTCAAAATGCTTTGGAACTCTTCCTTTGTTCTCTGAATTCCGCTGAAGTTTAAAAATTCTTCGGAACTCTTCCATTGTTCTTGGAATTCTGTTGACATTTAAAAATGCTTCGGAACTCTTCAATTGTTCTCGGAATTCCGCTGACGTTTAAAAATGCTTCAGAACTCTTCCATTGTTCTCGGAATTCCGCTGAAGTTTAAAAATGCTTCGGAACTCTTCCTTTGTTCTCGGAATTCTGCTAAAGTTTAAAAATGCTCGGAACTCTTCCAATGTTCTCAGAATTCCGCTGACGTTTAAAAATGCTTCGGAACTCTTCCATTTTTCCCGGAATTACGCTGAAGTTAAAAATGTTTCGTAACTCTTTCATTGTTAGAGGAATTCTGCTGACGTTTCAAAATGCTTCGGAACTCTTCCATTGTTCTCAGAATTGCACTGATGTTTAAAAATGCTTCGGAACTCTTCAATTGTTCTCGGAATTCCGATGAAGTTTAAACAAGCTTTGGAACTCTTCCGTTGTTCCCGGAATTCCGCTGAAGTTTAAAAATGATTCGGAACTCTTCCATTGTTCTCGGAATTCCGCTGATGTTTAAAAATGCTTCGGAACTCTTCCATTGTTCTCGGAATTCCGCTGAAGTTTAAACATGCTTCGGAACTCTTCCGTTGTTCCCGGAATTCCACTGAAGTTTAAAAATGCTTCGGAACTTTTCCATTGTTCTCGGAAATCCGCTGAAGTTTCAAAATGCTTCGGAACTCTTCCTTTGTTCTCTGAATTCCGCTGAAGTTTAAAAATTCTTCGGAACTCTTCAATTGTTCTCGGAATTCCGATGACGTTTAAAAATGCTTCGGAACTCTTGAATTGTTCTCGGAATTGTGCTGACATTTAAAAATGCTTCGGAACTTTTCCATTGTTCTCGGAATTCTGCTGAAGTTTAAAAATGCTTCGGAACTCTTCCATTTTTCCCTGAATTACGCTGAAGTTAAAAATGTTTCGTAACACTTTCATTGTTCTCGGAATTCTGCTGAAGTTTAAAAATGCTTCCAAACTCTTCCATTGTTCTCGGAGTTCCGCTGATGTTTAAAAATGCTTCTGAACTCATCCATTGTTCTCGGAATTCCGCTGAAGATTAAACAAGCTTCGGAACTCTTCCATTGTTCTCGGAATTCTGCTGAAGTTTAAAAATGCTTCGGAACTCTTCCTTTGTTCTCAGAATTCTGGTAAAGTTTAAAAATGCTCGGAACTCTTCCATTGTTCTCAGAATTCCGCTGACGTTTAAAAATGCTTCGGAACTCTTCCTTTGTTCTCGGAATTCCGCTGAAGTTTAAAAATTCTTCGGAACTCTTCCATTGTTCTTGGAATTCTGTTGACATTTAAAAATGCTTCGGAACTCTTCAATTGTTCTCGGAATTCCGCTGACGTTTAAAAATGCTTCGGGACTCTTCCATTGTTCTCGGAATTCTGCTGAAGTTTAAAAATGCTTCGGAACTCTTCCTTTGTTCTCAGAATTCTGGTAAAGTTTAAAAATGCTCGGAACTCTTCCATTGTTCTCAGAATTCCGCTGACGTTTAAAAATGCTTCGGAACTCTTCCATTGTTCTCGGATTTCCGCTGACGTTTAAAAATGCTTTGGAACTCTTTCATTTTTCCCTGAATTACGCTGAAGTTAAAAATGTTTCGTAACTCTTTCATTGTTAGAGGAATTCTGCTGATGTTTAAAAATGCTTCGGAACTCTTCAATTGTTCTCGGAATTCCGCTGAAGATTAAACAAGTTCGGAATTCTTCCGTTGTTCCCGGAATTCCGCTGAAGTTTAAACATGCTTCAGAACTCTTCCGTTGTTCCCGCAATTCCGCTGAAGTTTAAAAATGCTTCGGAACTCTTCCATTTTTCTCGGAAATCCGCTGAAGTTTCAAAATGCTTCGGAACTCTTCCTTTGTTCTCTGAATTCCGCTGAAGTTTAAAAATTCTTCGGAACTCTTCCATTGTTCTTGGAATTCTGTTGACATTTAAAAATGCTTCGGAACTCTTCCGTTGTTCCCGGAATTCCGCTGAAGTTTAAAAATGCTCCGGGACTCTTCCATTGTTCTCTGAATTCTGCTGAAGTTTAAAAATTCTTCAGAATTCTTCCATTGTTCTTGGAATTCCGCTGAAGTTTAAAAATGCTTCGGAACTCTTCCATTTTTCTCGGAATTCTGCTGAAGTTTAAAAATGCTTTGGAACTCCTCCATTTTTCCCGGAATTCCGCTGAAGTTTAAAAATGCTTCGGAACTCTTCCATTGTTCTCGGAATTCCGCTAAAATTTAAAAATACTTCAGAACTCTTCCGTTGTTCTCTGAATTCCACTGAAGCTTAAACATGCTTCGGAACTCTTCCGTTGTTTCCTGAATTCCGCTGAAGTTTAAAAATGCTTCGGAACTCTTCTATTGTTCTTGGAAATCCGCTGAAGTTTAAAAATGCTTCGGAACTCTTCCTTTGTTCTCGGAATTCCGCTGAAGTTTAAAAATTCTTCGGAACTCTTCCATTGTTCTTGGAATTCTGTTGACATTTAAAAATGCTTCGGAACTCTTCAATTGTTCTCGGAATTCCGTTGACGTTTAAAAATGCTTCGGAACTCTTGAATTGTTCTCGGAATTTGCTGACATTTAAAAATGCTTCGGAACTCTTCCATTGTTCTCTGAATTCGGCTGACGTTTAAAAATGCTTCGGAACTCTTCCATTGTTCTCGGAAATCCGCTGAAGTTTCAAAATGCTTCGGAACTCTTCCTTTGTTCTCTGAATTCCGCTGAAGTATAAAAATTTTTCGGAACTCTTCAATTGTTCTCGGAATTCCGTTGACGTTTAAAAATGCTTCGGAACACTTGAATTGTTCTCGCAATTGTGCTGACATTTAAAAATGCTTCGGAACTCTTCCATTGTTCTCGGAATTCTGCTGAAGTTTAAAAATGCTTTGGAACTCCTCCATTTTTCCCGGAATTCCGCTGAAGTTTAAAAATGCTTCGGAACTGTTCCATTGTTCTCGGAATTCTGCTGAAATTTAAAAATGCTTCGGAACTCTTCCATTGTTCTCGGAATTCTGCTGTAGTTTAAAAATGCTTCGGAACTCTTCCATTGTTCTCGGAATTCCGCTGACGTTTAAAAATGCTTCGGAACTCTTCCATTGTTATCGGAATTCTGCTGAAGTTTAAACAAGCTTCAGAACTCTTCCGTTGTTCCCAGAATTCAGCTGAAGTTTAAAAATGCTTCTGAACTCTTCCATTGTTCTCGGAATTCTGCTGATGTTTCAAAATGCTTCGGAACTCTTCCTTTGTTCTCTGAACTCCGCTGAAGTTTAAAAATTCTTCGGAACTCTTCCATTGTTCTTGGAATTCTGTTGACATTTAAAAATGCTTCGGAACTCTTCAATTGTTCTCGGAATTCCGCTGACGTTTAAAAATGCTTCGGAACTCTTCCATTGTTCTCAGAATTCCACTGAAGTTTAAACATGCTTCGGAAATCTTCCATTGTTTCCTGAATTCTGCTGAAGTTTAAAAATGCTTCGGAACTCTTCTATTGTTCTTGGAAATCAGCTAAAGTTTCAAAATGCTTCGGAACTCTTCCTTTGTTCTCGGAATTCCGCTGAAGTTTCAAAATGCTTCGGAACTCTTCCTTTGTTCTCTGAATTCCGCTGAAGTTTAAAAATTCTTCGGAACTCTTCCATTGTTCTTGGAGTTCTGTGGACATTTAAAAATGCTTCGGAACTCTTCAATTGTTCTCGGAATTCCGCTGGCGTTTAAAAATGCTTCGGAACTCTTCCATTGTTCTCGGAATTCTGCTGAAGTTTAAAAATGCTTCGGAACTCTTCCTTTGTTCTCGGAATTCTGGTAAAGTTTAAAAATGCTCGGAACTCTTCCATTGTTCTCGGAATTCCGCTGATGTTTAAAAATGCTTCGGAACTCTTCCATTGTTCTCGGAATTCCGCTGAAGTTTAAACATGCTTCGGAACTCTTCCGTTGTTCCCGGAATTCCACGGAAGTTTAAAAATGCTACGGAACTCTTCCATTGTTCTTGGAAATCCGCTGAAGTTTCAAAATGCTTCGGAACTCTTCCTTTGTTCTTTGAATTCCGCTGAAGTTTAAAAATTCTTCGGAACTCTTCAATTGTTCTCGGAATTCCGATGACGTTTAAAAATGCTTCGGAACTCTTGAATTGTTCTCGGAATTGTGCTGACATTTAAAAATGCTTCGGAACTCTTCCATTGTTCTCGGAATTCTGCTGAAGTTTAAAAATGATTCGGAACTCTTCCATTTTTCCCTGAATTACGCTGAAGTTAAAAATGTTTCGTAACACTTTCATTGTTCTCGGAATTCTGCTGAAGTTTAAAAATGCTTCCGAACTCTTCCATTGTTCTCGGAGTTCCGCTGACGTTTAAAAATGCTTCTAAACTCATCCATTGTTCTCGGAATTCCGCTGAAGTTTAAACAAGCTTCGGAACTCTTCCATTGTTCCCGGAATTCCGCTGAAGTTTAAAAATGCTTCGGAACTCTTTCATTGTTCTCGGAATTCTGCTGATGTTTAAAAATGCTTCGGAACTCTTCCATTGTTCTCAGAATTCCACTGAAGTTTAAACATGCTTCGGAAATCTTCCGTTGTTTCCTGAATTCTGCTGAAGTTTAAAAATGCTTCGGAACTCTTCTATTGCTCTTGGAAATCAGCTAAAGTTTCAAAATGCTTTGGAACTCTTCCTTTGTTCTCGGAATTCCGCTGAAGTTTCAAAATGCTTCGGAACTCTTCCTTTGTTCTCTGAATTCCGCTGAAGTTTAAAAATTCTTCGGAACTCTTCCATTGTTCTTGGACTTCTGTGGACATTTAAAAATGCTTTGGAACTCTTCAATTGTTCTCGGAATTCCGCTGACGTTTAAAAATGCTTTGTAACTCTTCCATTGTTCTCGAAATTCTGCTGAAGTTTAAAAATGCTTCGGAACTCTTCCTTTGTTCTCGGAATTCTGGTAAAGTTTAAAAATGCTCGGAACTCTTCCATTGTTCTCAGAATTCCGCTGACGTTTAAAAATGCTTCGGAACTCTTCCATTGTTCTCGGAATTCCGCTGACAATTAAAAATGCTTCGGAACTCTTTCATTTTTCCCTGAATTACGCTGAAGTTAAAAATGTTTCGTAACTCTTTCATTGTTAGAGGAATTCTGCTGACGTTTAAAAATGCTTTGGAACTCTTCCATTGTGCTCAGAATTGCACTGATGTTTAAAAATGCTTCGGAACTCTTCAATTGTTCTCCGAATTCCGCTGAAGTTTAATCAAGTTCGGAACTCTTCCGTTGTTCCCAGAATTCCGCTGAAGTTTAAACATGCTTCAGAACTCTTCCTTTGTTCCCGGAATTCCGCTGAAGTTTAAAAATGCTTCGGAACTCTTCCATTTTTCTCGGAAATCCGCTGAAGTTTCAAAATGCTTCGGAACTCTTCCTTTGTTCTCTGAATTCCGCTGAAGTTTAAAAATTCTTCGGAACTCTTCAATTGTTCTCGGAATTCCGTTGACGTTTAAAAATGCTTTGGAACTCTTGAATTTTTCTCAGAATTGTGCTGACATTTAAAAATGCTTCGGAACTCTTCCATTGTTCTCGGAATTCTGCTGAAGTTTAAAAATGCTTTGGAACTCTTCCATTGTTCTCGGAATTCCACTGACGTTTAAAAATGCTTCGGAACTCTTCCATTGTTCTCGGAATTCCGCTGAAGTTTAAACAAGCTTTGGAACTCTTCCGTTGTTCCCGGAATTCCGCTGAAGTTTAAAAATGCTCCGGGACTCTTCCATTGTTCTCTGAATTCTGCTGAAGTTTAAAAATTCTTCAGAATTCTTCCATTGTTCTTGGAATTCCGCTGAAGTTTAAAAATGCTTCGGAACTCTTCCATTTTTCTCGGAATTCTGCTGAAGTTTAAAAATGCTTTGGAACTCCTCCATTTTTCCCGGAATTCCGCTGAAGTTTAAAAATGCTTCGGAACTCTTCCATTGTTCTCGGAATTCCGCTAAAATTTAAAAATACTTCAGAACTCTTCCGTTGTTCTCTGAATTCCACTGAAGCTTAAACATGCTTCGGAACTCTTCCTTTGTTTCCTGAATTCCGCTGAAGTTTAAAAATGCTTCGGAACTCTTCTATTGTTCTTGGAAATCCGCTGAAGTTTAAAAATGCTTCGGAACTCTTCCTTTGTTCTCGGAATTCCGCTGAAGTTTAAAAATTCTTCGGAACTCTTCCATTGTTCTTGGAATTCTGTTGACATTTAAAAATGCTTCGGAACTCTTCAATTGTTCTCGGAATTCCGTTGACGTTTAAAAATGCTTCGGAACTCTTGAATTGTTCTCGGAATTTGCTGACATTTAAAAATGCTTCGGAACTCTTCCATTGTTCTCTGAATTCGGCTGATGTTTAAAAATGCTTCGGAACTCTTCCATTGTTCTCGGAAATCCGCTGAAGTTTCAAAATGGTTCGGAACTCTTCCTTTGTTCTCTGAATTCCGCTGAAGTATAAAAAATTTTCGGAACTCTTCAATTGTTCTCGGAATTCCGTTGACGTTTAAAAATGCTTCGGAACACTTGAATTGTTCTCGCAATTGTGCTGACATTTAAAAATGCTTCGGAACTCTTCCATTGTTCTCGGAATTCTGCTGAAGTTTAAAAATGCTTTGGAACTCCTCCATTTTTCCCGGAATTCCGCTGAAGTTTAAAAATGCTTCGGAACTGTTCCATTGTTCTCGGAATTCTGCTGAAATTTAAAAATGCTTCGGAACTCTTCCATTGTTCTCGGAATTCTGCTGTAGTTTAAAAATGCTTCGGAACTCTTCCATTGTTCTCGGAATTCCGCTGACGTTTAAAAATGCTTCGGAACTCTTCCATTGTTATCGGAATTCTGCTGAAGTTTAAACAAGCTTCGGAACTCTTCCGTTGTTCCCAGAATTCAGCTGAAGTTTAAAAATGCTTCTGAACTCTTCCATTGTTCTCGGAATTCTGCTGATGTTTCAAAATGCTTCGGAACTCTTCCTTTGTTCTCTGAACTCCGCTGAAGTTTAAAAATTCTTCGGAACTCTTCCATTGTTCTTGGAATTCTGTTGACATTTAAAAATGCTTCGGAACTCTACAATTGTTCTCGGAATTCCGCTGACGTTTAAAAATGCTTCGGAACTCTTCCATTGTTCTCAGAATTCCACTGAAGTTTAAACATGCTTCGGAAATCTTCCATTGTTTCCTGAATTCTGCTGAAGTTTAAAAATGCTTCGGAACTCTTCTATTGTTCTTGGAAATCAGCTAAAGTTTCAAAATGCTTCTGAACTCTTCCTTTGTTCTCGGAATTCCGCTGAAGTTTCAAAATGCTTCGGAACTCTTCCTTTGTTCTCTGAATTCCGCTGAAGTTTAAAAATTCTTCGGAACTCTTCCATTGTTCTTGGAGTTCTGTGGACATTTAAAAATGCTTCGGAACTCTTCAATTGTTCTCGGAATTCCGCTGGCGTTTAAAAATGCTTCGGAACTCTTCCATTGTTCTCGGAATTCTGCTGAAGTTTAAAAATGCTTCGGAACTCTTCCTTTGTTCTCGGAATTCTGGTAAAGTTTAAAAATGCTCGGAACTCTTCCATTGTTCTCGGAATTCCGCTGATGTTTAAAAATGCTTCGGAACTCTTCCATTGTTCTCGGAATTCCGCTGAAGTTTAAACATGCTTCGGAACTCTTCCGTTGTTCCCGGAATTCCACGGAAGTTTAAAAATGCTTCGGAACTCTTCCACTGTTCTTGGAAATCCGCTGAAGTTTCAAAATGCTTCGGAACTCTTCCTTTGTTCTTTGAATTCCGCTGAAGTTTAAAAATTCTTCGGAACTCTTCAATTGTTCTCGGAATTCCGATGACGTTTAAAAATGCTTCGGAACTCTTGAATTGTTCTCGGAATTGTGCTGACATTTAAAAATGCTTCGGAACTCTTCCATTGTTCTCGGAATTCTGCTGAAGTTTAAAAATGCTTCGGAACTCTTCCATTTTTCCCTGAATTACGCTGAAGTTAAAAATGTTTCGTTACACTTTCATTGTTCTCGGAATTCTGCTGAAGTTTAAAAATGCTTCCGAACTCTTCCATTGTTCTCGGAGTTCCGCTGACGTTTAAAAATGCTTCTAAACTCATCCATTGTTCTCGGAATTCCGCTGAAGTTTAAACAAGCTTCGGAACTCTTCCATTGTTCCCGGAATTCCGCTGAAGTTTAAAAATGCTTCGGAACTCTTTCATTGTTCTCGGAATTCTGCTGATGTTTAAAAATGCTTCGGAACTCTTCCATTGTTCTCAGAATTCCACTGAAGTTTAAACATGCTTCGGAAATCTTCCGTTGTTTCCTGAATTCTGCTGAAGTTTAAAAATGCTTCGGAACTCTTCTATTGCTCTTGGAAATCAGCTAAAGTTTCAAAATGCTTCGGAACTCTTCCTTTGTTCTCGGAATTCCGCTGAAGTTTCAAAATGCTTCGGAACTCTTCCTTTGTTCTCTGAATTCCGCTGAAGTTTAAAAATTCTTCGGAACTCTTCCATTGTTCTTGGAGTTCTGTGGACATTTAAAAATGCTTCGGAACTCTTCAATTGTTCTCGGAATTCCGCTGACGTTTAAAAATGCTTCGGAACTCTTCCATTGTTCTCGGAATTCTGCTGAAGTTTAAAAATGCTTCGGAACTCTTCCTTTGTTCTCGGAATTCTGGTAAAGTTTAAAAATGCTCGGAACTCTTCCATTGTTCTCAGAATTCCGCTGACGTTTAAAAATGCTTCGGAACTCTTCCATTGTTCTCGGAATTCCGCTGACGTTTAAAAATGCTTCGGAACTCTTTCATTTTTCCCTGAATTACGCTGAAGTTAAAAATGTTTCGTAACTCTTTCATTGTTAGAGGAATTCTGCTGACGTTTAAAAATGCTTTGGAACTCTTCCATTGTGCTCAGAATTGCACTGATGTTTAAAAATGCTTCGGAACTCTTCAATTGTTCTCGGAATTCCGCTGAAGTTTAAACAAGTTCGGAACTCTTCCGTTGTTCCCAGAATTCCGCTGAAGTTTAAACATGCTTCAGAACTCTTCCATTGTTCCCGGAATTCCGCTGAAGTTTAAAAATGCTTCGGAACTCTTCCATTTTTCTCGGAAATCCGCTGAAGTTTCAAAATGCTTCGGAACTCTTCCTTTGTTCTCTGAGTTCCGCTGAAGTTTAAAAATTCTTCGGAACTCTTCAATTGTTCTCGGAATTCCGTTGACGTTTAAAAATGCTTCGGAACTCTTGAATTTTTCTCGGAAGTGTGCTGACATTTAAAAATGCTTCGGAACTCTTCCATTGTTCTCGGAATTCTGCTGAAGTTTAAAAATGCTTTGGAACTCCTCCATTTTTCCCGGAATTCCGCTGAAGTTTAAAAATGCTTCGGAACTGTTCCATTGTTCTCGGAATTCTGCTGAAATTTAAAAATGCTTCGGAACTCTTCCATTGTTCTCGGAATTCTGCTGTAGTTTAAAAATGCTTCGGAACTCTTCCATTGTTCTCGGAATTCCGCTGACGTTTAAAAATGCTTCGGAACTCTTCCATTGTTATCGGAATTCTGCTGAAGTTTAAACAAGCTTCGGAACTCTTCCGTTGTTCCCAGAATTCAGCTGAAGTTTAAAAATGCTTCTGAACTCTTCCATTGTTCTCGGAATTCTGCTGATGTTTCAAAATGCTTCGGAACTCTTCCTTTGTTCTCTGAACTCCGCTGAAGTTTAAAAATTCTTCGGAACTCTTCCATTTTTCTTGGAATTCTGTTGACATTTAAAAATGCTTCGGAACTCTTCAATTGTTCTCGGAATTCCGCTGACGTTTAAAAATGCTTCGGAACTCTTCCATTGTTCTCAGAATTCCACTGAAGTTTAAACATGCTTCGGAAATCTTCCGTTGTTTCCTGAATTCTGCTGAAGTTTAAAAATGCTTCGGAACTCTTCTATTGTTCTTGGAAATCAGCTAAAGTTTCAAAATGCTTCGGAACTCTTCCTTTGTTCTCGGAATTCCACTGAAGTTTCAAAATGCTTCGGAACTCTTCCTTTGTTCTCTGAATTCCGCTGAAGTTTAAAAATTCTTCGGAACTCTTCCATTGTTCTTGGAGTTCTGTGGACATTTAAAAATGCTTCGGAACTCTTCAATTGTTCTCGGAATTCCGCTGGCGTTTAAAAATGCTTCGGAACTCTTCCATTGTTCTCGGAATTCTGGTAAAGTTTAAAAATGCTTCGGAACTCTTCCTTTGTTCTCGGAATTCTGGTAAAGTTTAAAAATGCTCGGAACTCTTCCATTGTTCTCGGAATTCCGCTGATGTTTAAAAATGCTTCGGAACTCTTCCATTGTTCTCGGAATTCCGCTGAAGTTTAAACATGCTTCGGAACTCTTCCGTTGTTCCCGGAATTCCACTGAAGTTTAAAAATGCTTCGGAACTCTTCCATTGTTCTTGGAAATCCGCTGAAGTTTCAAAATGCTTCGGAACTCTTCCTTTGTTCTTTGAATTCCGCTGAAGTTTAAAAATTCTTCGGAACTCTTCAATTGTTCTCGGAATTCCGATGACGTTTAAAAATGCTTCGGAACTCTTGAATTGTTCTCGGAATTGTGCTGACATTTAAAAATGCTTCGGAACTCTTCCATTGTTCTCGGAATTCTGCTGAAGTTTAAAAATGCTTCGGAACTCTTCCATTTTTCCCTGAATTACGCTGAAGTTAAAAATGTTTCGTAACACTTTCATTGTTCTCGGAATTCTGCTGAAGTTTAAAAATGCTTCCGAACTCTTCCATTGTTCTCGGAGTTCCTCTGACATTTAAAAATGCTTCTAAACTCATCCATTGTTCTCGGAATTTCGCTGAAGTTTAAACAAGCTTCGGAACTCTTCCATTGTTCCCGGAATTCCGCTGAAGTTTAAAAATGCTTCGGAACTCTTTCATTGTTCTCGGAATTCTGCTGATGTTTAAAAATGCTTCGGAACTCTTCCATTGTTCTCAGAATTCCACTGAAGTTTAAACATGCTTCGGAAATCTTCCGTTGTTTCCTGAATTCTGCTGAAGTTTAAAAATGCTTCGGAACTCTTCTATTGTTCTTGGAAATCAGCTAAAGTTTCAAAATGCTTCGGAACTCTTCCTTTGTTCTCGGAATTCCGCTGAAGTTTCAAAATGCTTCGGAACTCTTCCTTTGTTCTCTGAATTCCGCTGAAGTTTAAAAATTCTTCGGAACTCTTCCATTGTTCTTGGAGTTCTGTGGACATTTAAAAATGCTTCGGAACTCTTCAATTGTTCTCGGAATTCCGCTGACGTTTAAAAATGCTTCGGAACTCTTCCATTGTTCTCGGAATTCTGCTGAAGTTTAAAAATGCTCGGAACTCTTCCATTGTTCTCGGAATTCTGCTGTAGTTTAAAAATGCTTCGGAACTCTTCCATTGTTCTCGGAATTCCGCTGACGTTTAAAAATGCTTCGGAACTCTTCCATTGTTATCGGAATTCTGCTGAAGTTTAAACAAGCTTCGGAACTCTTCCGTTGTTCCCAGAATTCAGCTGAAGTTTAAAAATGCTTCTGAACTCTTCCATTGTTCTCGGAATTCTGCTGATGTTTCAAAATGCTTCGGAACTCTTCCTTTGTTCTCTGAACTCCGCTGAAGTTTAAAAATTCTTCGGAACTCTTCCATTGTTCTTGGAATTCTGTTGACATTTAAAAATGCTTCGGAACTCTACAATTGTTCTCGGAATTCCGCTGACGTTTAAAAATGCTTCGGAACTCTTCCATTGTTCTCAGAATTCCACTGAAGTTTAAACATGCTTCGGAAATCTTCCATTGTTTCCTGAATTCTGCTGAAGTTTAAAAATGCTTCGGAACTCTTCTATTGTTCTTGGAAATCAGCTAAAGTTTCAAAATGCTTCTGAACTCTTCCTTTGTTCTCGGAATTCCGCTGAAGTTTCAAAATGCTTCGGAACTCTTCCTTTGTTCTCTGAATTCCGCTGAAGTTTAAAAATTCTTCGGAACTCTTCCATTGTTCTTGGAGTTCTGTGGACATTTAAAAATGCTTCGGAACTCTTCAATTGTTCTCGGAATTCCGCTGGCGTTTAAAAATGCTTCGGAACTCTTCCATTGTTCTCGGAATTCTGCTGAAGTTTAAAAATGCTTCGGAACTCTTCCTTTGTTCTCGGAATTCTGGTAAAGTTTAAAAATGCTCGGAACTCTTCCATTGTTCTCGGAATTCCGCTGATGTTTAAAAATGCTTCGGAACTCTTCCATTGTTCTCGGAATTCCGCTGAAGTTTAAACATGCTTCGGAACTCTTCCGTTGTTCCCGGAATTCCACGGAAGTTTAAAAATGCTTCGGAACTCTTCCACTGTTCTTGGAAATCCGCTGAAGTTTCAAAATGCTTCGGAACTCTTCCTTTGTTCTTTGAATTCCGCTGAAGTTTAAAAATTCTTCGGAACTCTTCAATTGTTCTCGGAATTCCGATGACGTTTAAAAATGCTTCGGAACTCTTGAATTGTTCTCGGAATTGTGCTGACATTTAAAAATGCTTCGGAACTCTTCCATTGTTCTCGGAATTCTGCTGAAGTTTAAAAATGCTTCGGAACTCTTCCATTTTTCCCTGAATTACGCTGAAGTTAAAAATGTTTCGTTACACTTTCATTGTTCTCGGAATTCTGCTGAAGTTTAAAAATGCTTCCGAACTCTTCCATTGTTCTCGGAGTTCCGCTGACGTTTAAAAATGCTTCTAAACTCATCCATTGTTCTCGGAATTCCGCTGAAGTTTAAACAAGCTTCGGAACTCTTCCATTGTTCCCGGAATTCCGCTGAAGTTTAAAAATGCTTCGGAACTCTTTCATTGTTCTCGGAATTCTGCTGATGTTTAAAAATGCTTCGGAACTCTTCCATTGTTCTCAGAATTCCACTGAAGTTTAAACATGCTTCGGAAATCTTCCGTTGTTTCCTGAATTCTGCTGAAGTTTAAAAATGCTTCGGAACTCTTCTATTGCTCTTGGAAATCAGCTAAAGTTTCAAAATGCTTCGGAACTCTTCCTTTGTTCTCGGAATTCCGCTGAAGTTTCAAAATGCTTCGGAACTCTTCCTTTGTTCTCTGAATTCCGCTGAAGTTTAAAAATTCTTCGGAACTCTTCCATTGTTCTTGGAGTTCTGTGGACATTTAAAAATGCTTCGGAACTCTTCAATTGTTCTCGGAATTCCGCTGACGTTTAAAAATGCTTCGGAACTCTTCCATTGTTCTCGGAATTCTGCTGAAGTTTAAAAATGCTTCGGAACTCTTCCTTTGTTCTCGGAATTCTGGTAAAGTTTAAAAATGCTCGGAACTCTTCCATTGTTCTCAGAATTCCGCTGACGTTTAAAAATGCTTCGGAACTCTTCCATTGTTCTCGGAATTCCGCTGACGTTTAAAAATGCTTCGGAACTCTTTCATTTTTCCCTGAATTACGCTGAAGTTAAAAATGTTTCGTAACTCTTTCATTGTTAGAGGAATTCTGCTGACGTTTAAAAATGCTTTGGAACTCTTCCATTGTGCTCAGAATTGCACTGATGTTTAAAAATGCTTCGGAACTCTTCAATTGTTCTCGGAATTCCGCTGAAGTTTAAACAAGTTCGGAACTCTTCCGTTGTTCCCAGAATTCCGCTGAAGTTTAAACATGCTTCAGAACTCTTCCATTGTTCCCGGAATTCCGCTGAAGTTTAAAAATGCTTCGGAACTCTTCCATTTTTCTCGGAAATCCGCTGAAGTTTCAAAATGCTTCGGAACTCTTCCTTTGTTCTCTGAGTTCCGCTGAAGTTTAAAAATTCTTCGGAACTCTTCAATTGTTCTCGGAATTCCGTTGACGTTTAAAAATGCTTCGGAACTCTTGAATTTTTCTCGGAAGTGTGCTGACATTTAAAAATGCTTCGGAACTCTTCCATTGTTCTCGGAATTCTGCTGAAGTTTAAAAATGCTTTGGAACTCCTCCATTTTTCCCGGAATTCCGCTGAAGTTTAAAAATGCTTCGGAACTGTTCCATTGTTCTCGGAATTCTGCTGAAATTTAAAAATGCTTCGGAACTCTTCCATTGTTCTCGGAATTCTGCTGTAGTTTAAAAATGCTTCGGAACTCTTCCATTGTTCTCGGAATTCCGCTGACGTTTAAAAATGCTTCGGAACTCTTCCATTGTTATCGGAATTCTGCTGAAGTTTAAACAAGCTTCGGAACTCTTCCGTTGTTCCCAGAATTCAGCTGAAGTTTAAAAATGCTTCTGAACTCTTCCATTGTTCTCGGAATTCTGCTGATGTTTCAAAATGCTTCGGAACTCTTCCTTTGTTCTCTGAACTCCGCTGAAGTTTAAAAATTCTTCGGAACTCTTCCATTTTTCTTGGAATTCTGTTGACATTTAAAAATGCTTCGGAACTCTTCAATTGTTCTCGGAATTCCGCTGACGTTTAAAAATGCTTCGGAACTCTTCCATTGTTCTCAGAATTCCACTGAAGTTTAAACATGCTTCGGAAATCTTCCGTTGTTTCCTGAATTCTGCTGAAGTTTAAAAATGCTTCGGAACTCTTCTATTGTTCTTGGAAATCAGCTAAAGTTTCAAAATGCTTCGGAACTCTTCCTTTGTTCTCGGAATTCCATTGAAGTTTCAAAATGCTTCGGAACTCTTCCTTTGTTCTCTGAATTCCGCTGAAGTTTAAAAATTCTTCGGAACTCTTCCATTGTTCTTGGAGTTCTGTGGACATTTAAAAATGCTTCGGAACTCTTCAATTGTTCTCGGAATTCCGCTGGCGTTTAAAAATGCTTCGGAACTCTTCCATTGTTCTCGGAATTCTGGTAAAGTTTAAAAATGCTTCGGAACTCTTCCTTTGTTCTCGGAATTCTGGTAAAGTTTAAAAATGCTCGGAACTCTTCCATTGTTCTCGGAATTCCGCTGATGTTTAAAAATGCTTCGGAACTCTTCCATTGTTCTCGGAATTCCGCTGAAGTTTAAACATGCTTCGGAACTCTTCCGTTGTTCCCGGAATTCCACTGAAGTTTAAAAATGCTTCGGAACTCTTCCATTGTTCTTGGAAATCCGCTGAAGTTTCAAAATGCTTCGGAACTCTTCCTTTGTTCTTTGAATTCCGCTGAAGTTTAAAAATTCTTCGGAACTCTTCAATTGTTCTCGGAATTCCGATGACGTTTAAAAATGCTTCGGAACTCTTGAATTGTTCTCGGAATTGTGCTGACATTTAAAAATGCTTCGGAACTCTTCCATTGTTCTCGGAATTCTGCTGAAGTTTAAAAATGCTTCGGAACTCTTCCATTTTTCCCTGAATTACGCTGAAGTTAAAAATGTTTCGTAACACTTTCATTGTTCTCGGAATTCTGCTGAAGTTTAAAAATGCTTCCGAACTCTTCCATTGTTCTCGGAGTTCCGCTGACATTTAAAAATGCTTCTAAACTCATCCATTGTTCTCGGAATTTCGCTGAAGTTTAAACAAGCTTCGGAACTCTTCCATTGTTCCCGGAATTCCGCTGAAGTTTAAAAATGCTTCGGAACTCTTTCATTGTTCTCGGAATTCTGCTGATGTTTAAAAATGCTTCGGAACTCTTCCATTGTTCTCAGAATTCCACTGAAGTTTAAACATGCTTCGGAAATCTTCCGTTGTTTCCTGAATTCTGCTGAAGTTTAAAAATGCTTCGGAACTCTTCTATTGTTCTTGGAAATCAGCTAAAGTTTCAAAATGCTTCGGAACTCTTCCTTTGTTCTCGGAATTCCGCTGAAGTTTCAAAATGCTTCGGAACTCTTCCTTTGTTCTCTGAATTCCGCTGAAGTTTAAAAATTCTTCGGAACTCTTCCATTGTTCTTGGAGTTCTGTGGACATTTAAAAATGCTTCGGAACTCTTCAATTGTTCTCGGAATTCCGCTGACGTTTAAAAATGCTTCGGAACTCTTCCATTGTTCTCGGAATTCTGCTGAAGTTTAAAAATGCTTCGGAACTCTTCCTTTGTTCTCGGAATTCTGGTAAAGTTTAAAAATGCTCGGAACTCTTCCATTGTTCTCAGAATTCCGCTGACGTTTAAAAATGCTTCGGAACTCTTCCATTGTTCTCGGAATTCCGCTGACGTTTAAAAATGCTTCGGAACTCTTTCATTTTTCCCTGAATTACGCTGAAGTTAAAAATGTTTCGTAACTCTTTCATTGTTAGAGGAATTCTGCTGACGTTTAAAAATGCTTTGGAACTCTTCCATTGTGCTCAGAATTGCACTGATGTTTAAAAATGCTTCGGAACTCCTCAATTGTTCTCGGAATTCCGCTGAAGTTTAAACAAGTTCGGAACTCTTCCGTTGTTCCCAGAATTCCGCTGAAGTTTAAACATGCTTCAGAACTCTTCCGTTGTTCCCGGAATTCCGCTGAAGTTTAAAAATGCTTCGGAACTCTTCCATTTTTCTCGGAAATCCGCTGAAGTTTCAAAATGCTTCGGAACTCTTCCTTTGTTCTCTGAATTCCGCTGAAGTTTAAAAATTCTTCGGAACTCTTCAATTGTTCTCGGAATTCCGTTGACATTTAAAAATGCTTCGGAACTCTTGAATTTTTCTCGGAATTGTGCTGACATTTAAAAATGCTTCGGAACTCTTCCATTGTTCTCGGAATTCTGCTGAAGTTTAAAAATGCTTTGGAACTCCTCCATTTTTCCCGGAATTCCGCTGAAGTTTAGAAATGCTTCGTAACTCTTCCATTGTTCTCGGAATTCCGCTGAAATTCAAAAATGCTTCGTAACTCTTCCAATGTTCTCGGAATTCTGCTGAAGTTTAAAAATGCTTTGGAACTCTTCCATTGTTCTCGGAATTCCACTGACGTTTAAAAATGCTTCGGAACTCTTCCATTGTTCTCGGAATTCCGCTGAAGTTTAAACAAGATTTGGAACTCTTCCGTTGTTCCCGGAATTCCGCTGAAGTTTAAAAATGCTCCGGGACTCTTCCATTGTTCTCTGAATTCTGCTGAAGTTTAAAAATTCTTCGGAATTCTTCCATTGTTCTTGGAATTCCGCTGAAGTTTAAAAATGCTTCGGAACTCTTCCATTTTTCTCGGAATTCTGCTGAAGTTTAAAAATGCTTTGGAACTCCTCCATTGTTCTCGGAATTCCGCTAAAATTTAAAAATGCTTCAGAACTCTTCCGTTGTTCTCTGAATTCCACTGAAGCTTAAACATGCTTCGGAACTCTTCCGTTGTTTCCTGAATTCCGCTGAAATTTAAAAATGCTTCGGAACTCTTCTATTGTTCTTGTAAATCCGCTGAAGTTTAAAAATGCTTCGGAACTGTTCCATTGTTCTCGGAATTCTGCTGAAATTTAAAAATGCTTCGGAACTCTTCCATTGTTCTCGGAATTCTGCTGAAGTTTAAAAATGCTTCGGAACTCTTCAATTGTTCTCGGAATTCCGCTGACGTTTAAAAATGCTTCGGAACTCTTCCATTGTTATCGGAATTCTGCTGAAGTTTAAACAAGCTTCGGAACTCTTCCGTTGTTCCCAGAATTCAGCTGAAGTTTAAAAATGCTTCTGAACTCTTCCATTGTTCTCGGAATTCTGCTGATGTTTCAAAATGCTTCGGAACTCTTCCTTTGTTCTCTGAACTCCGCTGAAGTTTAAAAATTCTTCGGAACTCTTCCATTGTTCTTGGAATTCTGTTGACATTTAAAAATGCTTCGGAACTCTTCAATTGTTAGAGGAATTCCGCTGACGTTTAAAAATGCTTCGGAACTCTTCCATTGTTCTCAGAATTCCACTGAAGTTTAAACATGCTTCGGAAATCTTCCGTTGTTTCCTGAATTCTGCTGAAGTTTAAAAATGCTTCGGAACTCTTCTATTGTTCTTGGAAATCAGCTAAAGTTTCAAAATGCTTCGGAACTCTTCCTTTGTTCTCGGAATTCCGCTGAAGTTTCAAAATGCTTCGGAACTCTTCCTTTGTTCTCTGAATTCCGCTGAAGTTTAAAAATTCTTCGGAACTCTTCCATTGTTCTTGGAGTTCTGTGGATATTTAAAAATGCTTCGGAACTCTTCAATTGTTCTCGGAATTCCGCTGACGTTTAAAAATGCTTCGGAACTCTTCCAATGTTCTCAGAATTCTGCTGAAGTTTAAAAATGCTTCGGAACTCTACCTTTGTTCTCGGAATTCTGGTAAAGTTTAAAAATGCTCGGAACTCTTCCATTGTTCTCGGAATTCCGCTGATGTTTAAAAATGCTTCGGAACTCTTCCATTGTTCTCGGAATTCCGCTGAAGTTTAAACATGCTTCGGAACTCTTCCGTTGTTCCCGGAATTCCACGGAAGTTTAAAAATGCTTCGGAACTCTTCCACTGTTCTTGGAAATCCGCTGAAGTTTCAAAATGCTTCGGAACTCTTCCTTTGTTCTTTGAATTCCGCTGAAGTTTAAAAATTCTTCGGAACTCTTCAATTGTTCTCGGAATTCCGATGACGTTTAAAAATGCTTCGGAACTCTTGAATTGTTCTCGGAATTGTGCTGACATTTAAAAATGCTTCGGAACTCTTCCATTGTTCTCGGAATTCTGCTGAAGTTTAAAAATGCTTCGGAACTCTTCCATTTTTCCCTGAATTACGCTGAAGTTAAAAATGTTTCGTTACACTTTCATTGTTCTCGGAATTCTGCTGAAGTTTAAAAATGCTTCCGAACTCTTCCATTGTTCTCGGAGTTCCGCTGACGTTTAAAAATGCTTCTAAACTCATCCATTGTTCTCGGAATTCCGCTGAAGTTTAAACAAGCTTCGGAACTCTTCCATTGTTCCCGGAATTCCGCTGAAGTTTAAAAATGCTTCGGAACTCTTTCATTGTTCTCGGAATTCTGCTGATGTTTAAAAATGCTTCGGAACTCTTCCATTGTTCTCAGAATTCCACTGAAGTTTAAACATGCTTCGGAAATCTTCCGTTGTTTCCTGAATTCTGCTGAAGTTTAAAAATGCTTCGGAACTCTTCTATTGCTCTTGGAAATCAGCTAAAGTTTCAAAATGCTTCGGAACTCTTCCTTTGTTCTCGGAATTCCGCTGAAGTTTCAAAATGCTTCGGAACTCTTCCTTTGTTCTCTGAATTCCGCTGAAGTTTAAAAATTCTTCGGAACTCTTCCATTGTTCTTGGAGTTCTGTGGACATTTAAAAATGCTTCGGAACTCTTCAATTGTTCTCGGAATTCCGCTGACGTTTAAAAATGCTTCGGAACTCTTCCATTGTTCTCGGAATTCTGCTGAAGTTTAAAAATGCTTCGGAACTCTTCCTTTGTTCTCGGAATTCTGGTAAAGTTTAAAAATGCTCGGAACTCTTCCATTGTTCTCAGAATTCCGCTGACGTTTAAAAATGCTTCGGAACTCTTCCATTGTTCTCGGAATTCCGCTGACGTTTAAAAATGCTTCGGAACTCTTTCATTTTTCCCTGAATTACGCTGAAGTTAAAAATGTTTCGTAACTCTTTCATTGTTAGAGGAATTCTGCTGACGTTTAAAAATGCTTTGGAACTCTTCCATTGTGCTCAGAATTGCACTGATGTTTAAAAATGCTTCGGAACTCTTCAATTGTTCTCGGAATTCCGCTGAAGTTTAAACAAGTTCGGAACTCTTCCGTTGTTCCCAGAATTCCGCTGAAGTTTAAACATGCTTCAGAACTCTTCCATTGTTCCCGGAATTCCGCTGAAGTTTAAAAATGCTTCGGAACTCTTCCATTTTTCTCGGAAATCCGCTGAAGTTTCAAAATGCTTCGGAACTCTTCCTTTGTTCTCTGAGTTCCGCTGAAGTTTAAAAATTCTTCGGAACTCTTCAATTGTTCTCGGAATTCCGTTGACGTTTAAAAATGCTTCGGAACTCTTGAATTTTTCTCGGAAGTGTGCTGACATTTAAAAATGCTTCGGAACTCTTCCATTGTTCTCGGAATTCTGCTGAAGTTTAAAAATGCTTTGGAACTCCTCCATTTTTCCCGGAATTCCGCTGAAGTTTAAAAATGCTTCGGAACTGTTCCATTGTTCTCGGAATTCTGCTGAAATTTAAAAATGCTTCGGAACTCTTCCATTGTTCTCGGAATTCTGCTGTAGTTTAAAAATGCTTCGGAACTCTTCCATTGTTCTCGGAATTCCGCTGACGTTTAAAAATGCTTCGGAACTCTTCCATTGTTATCGGAATTCTGCTGAAGTTTAAACAAGCTTCGGAACTCTTCCGTTGTTCCCAGAATTCAGCTGAAGTTTAAAAATGCTTCTGAACTCTTCCATTGTTCTCGGAATTCTGCTGATGTTTCAAAATGCTTCGGAACTCTTCCTTTGTTCTCTGAACTCCGCTGAAGTTTAAAAATTCTTCGGAACTCTTCCATTTTTCTTGGAATTCTGTTGACATTTAAAAATGCTTCGGAACTCTTCAATTGTTCTCGGAATTCCGCTGACGTTTAAAAATGCTTCGGAACTCTTCCATTGTTCTCAGAATTCCACTGAAGTTTAAACATGCTTCGGAAATCTTCCGTTGTTTCCTGAATTCTGCTGAAGTTTAAAAATGCTTCGGAACTCTTCTATTGTTCTTGGAAATCAGCTAAAGTTTCAAAATGCTTCGGAACTCTTCCTTTGTTCTCGGAATTCCATTGAAGTTTCAAAATGCTTCGGAACTCTTCCTTTGTTCTCTGAATTCCGCTGAAGTTTAAAAATTCTTCGGAACTCTTCCATTGTTCTTGGAGTTCTGTGGACATTTAAAAATGCTTCGGAACTCTTCAATTGTTCTCGGAATTCCGCTGGCGTTTAAAAATGCTTCGGAACTCTTCCATTGTTCTCGGAATTCTGGTAAAGTTTAAAAATGCTTCGGAACTCTTCCTTTGTTCTCGGAATTCTGGTAAAGTTTAAAAATGCTCGGAACTCTTCCATTGTTCTCGGAATTCCGCTGATGTTTAAAAATGCTTCGGAACTCTTCCATTGTTCTCGGAATTCCGCTGAAGTTTAAACATGCTTCGGAACTCTTCCGTTGTTCCCGGAATTCCACTGAAGTTTAAAAATGCTTCGGAACTCTTCCATTGTTCTTGGAAATCCGCTGAAGTTTCAAAATGCTTCGGAACTCTTCCTTTGTTCTTTGAATTCCGCTGAAGTTTAAAAATTCTTCGGAACTCTTCAATTGTTCTCGGAATTCCGATGACGTTTAAAAATGCTTCGGAACTCTTGAATTGTTCTCGGAATTGTGCTGACATTTAAAAATGCTTCGGAACTCTTCCATTGTTCTCGGAATTCTGCTGAAGTTTAAAAATGCTTCGGAACTCTTCCATTTTTCCCTGAATTACGCTGAAGTTAAAAATGTTTCGTAACACTTTCATTGTTCTCGGAATTCTGCTGAAGTTTAAAAATGCTTCCGAACTCTTCCATTGTTCTCGGAGTTCCGCTGACATTTAAAAATGCTTCTAAACTCATCCATTGTTCTCGGAATTTCGCTGAAGTTTAAACAAGCTTCGGAACTCTTCCATTGTTCCCGGAATTCCGCTGAAGTTTAAAAATGCTTCGGAACTCTTTCATTGTTCTCGGAATTCTGCTGATGTTTAAAAATGCTTCGGAACTCTTCCATTGTTCTCAGAATTCCACTGAAGTTTAAACATGCTTCGGAAATCTTCCGTTGTTTCCTGAATTCTGCTGAAGTTTAAAAATGCTTCGGAACTCTTCTATTGTTCTTGGAAATCAGCTAAAGTTTCAAAATGCTTCGGAACTCTTCCTTTGTTCTCGGAATTCCGCTGAAGTTTCAAAATGCTTCGGAACTCTTCCTTTGTTCTCTGAATTCCGCTGAAGTTTAAAAATTCTTCGGAACTCTTCCATTGTTCTTGGAGTTCTGTGGACATTTAAAAATGCTTCGGAACTCTTCAATTGTTCTCGGAATTCCGCTGACGTTTAAAAATGCTTCGGAACTCTTCCATTGTTCTCGGAATTCTGCTGAAGTTTAAAAATGCTTCGGAACTCTTCCTTTGTTCTCGGAATTCTGGTAAAGTTTAAAAATGCTCGGAACTCTTCCATTGTTCTCAGAATTCCGCTGACGTTTAAAAATGCTTCGGAACTCTTTCATTTTTCCCTGAATTACGCTGAAGTTAAAAATGTTTCGTAACTCTTTCATTGTTAGAGGAATTCTGCTGACGTTTAAAAATGCTTTGGAACTCTTCCATTGTGCTCAGAATTGCACTGATGTTTAAAAATGCTTCGGAACTCCTCAATTGTTCTCGGAATTCCGCTGAAGTTTAAACAAGTTCGGAACTCTTCCGTTGTTCCCAGAATTCCGCTGAAGTTTAAACATGCTTCAGAACTCTTCCGTTGTTCCCGGAATTCCGCTGAAGTTTAAAAATGCTTCGGAACTCTTCCATTTTTCTCGGAAATCCGCTGAAGTTTCAAAATGCTTCGGAACTCTTCCTTTGTTCTCTGAATTCCGCTGAAGTTTAAAAATTCTTCGGAACTCTTCAATTGTTCTCGGAATTCCGTTGACATTTAAAAATGCTTCGGAACTCTTGAATTTTTCTCGGAATTGTGCTGACATTTAAAAATGCTTCGGAACTCTTCCATTGTTCTCGGAATTCTGCTGAAGTTTAAAAATGCTTTGGAACTCCTCCATTTTTCCCGGAATTCCGCTGAAGTTTAGAAATGCTTCGTAACTCTTCCATTGTTCTCGGAATTCCGCTGAAATTCAAAAATGCTTCGTAACTCTTCCAATGTTCTCGGAATTCTGCTGAAGTTTAAAAATGCTTTGGAACTCTTCCATTGTTCTCGGAAATCCACTGACGTTTAAAAATGCTTCGGAACTCTTCCATTGTTCTCGGAATTCCGCTGAAGTTTAAACAAGATTTGGAACTCTTCCGTTGTTCCCGGAATTCCGCTGAAGTTTAAAAATGCTCCGGGACTCTTCCATTGTTCTCTGAATTCTGCTGAAGTTTAAAAATTCTTCGGAATTCTTCCATTGTTCTTGGAATTCCGCTGAAGTTTAAAAATGCTTCGGAACTCTTCCATTTTTCTCGGAATTCTGCTGAAGTTTAAAAATGCTTTGGAACTCCTCCATTGTTCTCGGAATTCCGCTAAAATTTAAAAATGCTTCAGAACTCTTCCGTTGTTCTCTGAATTCCACTGAAGCTTAAACATGCTTCGGAACTCTTCCGTTGTTTCCTGAATTCCGCTGAAATTTAAAAATGCTTCGGAACTCTTCTATTGTTCTTGTAAATCCGCTGAAGTTTAAAAATGCTTCGGAACTGTTCCATTGTTCTCGGAATTCTGCTGAAATTTAAAAATGCTTCGGAACTCTTCCATTGTTCTCGGAATTCTGCTGAAGTTTAAAAATGCTTCGGAACTCTTCAATTGTTCTCGGAATTCCGCTGACGTTTAAAAATGCTTCGGAACTCTTCCATTGTTATCGGAATTCTGCTGAAGTTTAAACAAGCTTCGGAACTCTTCCGTTGTTCCCAGAATTCAGCTGAAGTTTAAAAATGCTTCTGAACTCTTCCATTGTTCTCGGAATTCTGCTGATGTTTCAAAATGCTTCGGAACTCTTCCTTTGTTCTCTGAACTCCGCTGAAGTTTAAAAATTCTTCGGAACTCTTCCATTGTTCTTGGAATTCTGTTGACATTTAAAAATGCTTCGGAACTCTTCAATTGTTAGAGGAATTCCGCTGACGTTTAAAAATGCTTCGGAACTCTTCCATTGTTCTCAGAATTCCACTGAAGTTTAAACATGCTTCGGAAATCTTCCGTTGTTTCCTGAATTCTGCTGAAGTTTAAAAATGCTTCGGAACTCTTCTATTGTTCTTGGAAATCAGCTAAAGTTTCAAAATGCTTCGGAACTCTTCCTTTGTTCTCGGAATTCCGCTGAAGTTTCAAAATGCTTCGGAACTCTTCCTTTGTTCTCTGAATTCCGCTGAAGTTTAAAAATTCTTCGGAACTCTTCCATTGTTCTTGGAGTTCTGTGGATATTTAAAAATGCTTCGGAACTCTTCAATTGTTCTCGGAATTCCGCTGACGTTTAAAAATGCTTCGGAACTCTTCCAATGTTCTCAGAATTCTGCTGAAGTTTAAAAATGCTTCGGAACTCTACCTTTGTTCTCGGAATTCTGGTAAAGTTTAAAAATGCTCGGAACTCTTCCATTGTTCTCGGAATTCCGCTGATGTTTAAAAATGCTTCGGAACTCTTCCATTGTTCTTGGAATTCCGCTGAAGTTTAAAGATGCTTCGGAACTCTTCCGTTGTTCCCGGAATTCCACTGAAGTTTAAAAATGCTTCGGAACTCTTCCATTGTTCTCGGAAATCCGCTGAAGTTTCAAAATGCTTCGGAACTCTTCCTTTGTTCTCTGAATTCCGCTGAAGTTTAAAAATTCTTCGGAACTCTTCAATTGTTCTCGGAATTCCGATGACGTTTAAAAATGCTTCGGAACTCTTGAATTGTTCTCGGAATTGTGCTGACATTTAAAAATGCTTCGGAACTCTTCCATTGTTCTCGGAATTCTGCTGAAGTTTAAAAATGCTTCGGAACTCTTCCATTTTTCCCTGAATTACGCTGAAGTTAAAAATGTTTCGTTACACTTTCATTGTTCTCGGAATTCTGCTGAAGTTTAAAAATGCTTCCGAACTCTTCCATTGTTCTCGGAGTTCCGCTGACGTTTAAAAATGCTTCTAAACTCATCCATTGTTCTCGGAATTCCGCTGAAGTTTAAACAAGCTTCGGAACTCTTCCATTGTTCCCGGAATTCCGCTGAAGTTTAAAAATGCTTCGGAACTCTTTCATTGTTCTCGGAATTCTGCTGATGTTTAAAAATGCTTCGGAACTCTTCCATTGTTCTCAGAATTCCACTGAAGTTTAAACATGCTTCGGAAATCTTCCGTTGTTTCCTGAATTCTGCTGAAGTTTAAAAATGCTTCGGAACTCTTCTATTGCTCTTGGAAATCAGCTAAAGTTTCAAAATGCTTCGGAACTCTTCCTTTGTTCTCGGAATTCCGCTGAAGTTTCAAAATGCTTCGGAACTCTTCCTTTGTTCTCTGAATTCCGCTGAAGTTTAAAAATTCTTCGGAACTCTTCCATTGTTCTTGGAGTTCTGTGGACATTTAAAAATGCTTCGGAACTCTTCAATTGTTCTCGGAATTCCGCTGACGTTTAAAAATGCTTCGGAACTCTTCCATTGTTCTCGGAATTCTGCTGAAGTTTAAAAATGCTTCGGAACTCTTCCTTTGTTCTCGGAATTCTGGTAAAGTTTAAAAATGCTCGGAACTCTTCCATTGTTCTCAGAATTCCGCTGACGTTTAAAAATGCTTCGGAACTCTTCCATTGTTCTCGGAATTCCGCTGACGTTTAAAAATGCTTCGGAACTCTTTCATTTTTCCCTGAATTACGCTGAAGTTAAAAATGTTTCGTAACTCTTTCATTGTTAGAGGAATTCTGCTGACGTTTAAAAATGCTTTGGAACTCTTCCATTGTGCTCAGAATTGCACTGATGTTTAAAAATGCTTCGGAACTCTTCAATTGTTCTCGGAATTCCGCTGAAGTTTAAACAAGTTCGGAACTCTTCCGTTGTTCCCAGAATTCCGCTGAAGTTTAAACATGCTTCAGAACTCTTCCATTGTTCCCGGAATTCCGCTGAAGTTTAAAAATGCTTCGGAACTCTTCCATTTTTCTCGGAAATCCGCTGAAGTTTCAAAATGCTTCGGAACTCTTCCTTTGTTCTCTGAGTTCCGCTGAAGTTTAAAAATTCTTCGGAACTCTTCAATTGTTCTCGGAATTCCGTTGACGTTTAAAAATGCTTCGGAACTCTTGAATTTTTCTCGGAAGTGTGCTGACATTTAAAAATGCTTCGGAACTCTTCCATTGTTCTCGGAATTCTGCTGAAGTTTAAAAATGCTTTGGAACTCCTCCATTTTTCCCGGAATTCCGCTGAAGTTTAAAAATGCTTCGGAACTGTTCCATTGTTCTCGGAATTCTGCTGAAATTTAAAAATGCTTCGGAACTCTTCCATTGTTCTCGGAATTCTGCTGTAGTTTAAAAATGCTTCGGAACTCTTCCATTGTTCTCGGAATTCCGCTGACGTTTAAAAATGCTTCGGAACTCTTCCATTGTTATCGGAATTCTGCTGAAGTTTAAACAAGCTTCGGAACTCTTCCGTTGTTCCCAGAATTCAGCTGAAGTTTAAAAATGCTTCTGAACTCTTCCATTGTTCTCGGAATTCTGCTGATGTTTCAAAATGCTTCGGAACTCTTCCTTTGTTCTCTGAACTCCGCTGAAGTTTAAAAATTCTTCGGAACTCTTCCATTTTTCTTGGAATTCTGTTGACATTTAAAAATGCTTCGGAACTCTTCAATTGTTCTCGGAATTCCGCTGACGTTTAAAAATGCTTCGGAACTCTTCCATTGTTCTCAGAATTCCACTGAAGTTTAAACATGCTTCGGAAATCTTCCGTTGTTTCCTGAATTCTGCTGAAGTTTAAAAATGCTTCGGAACTCTTCTATTGTTCTTGGAAATCAGCTAAAGTTTCAAAATGCTTCGGAACTCTTCCTTTGTTCTCGGAATTCCATTGAAGTTTCAAAATGCTTCGGAACTCTTCCTTTGTTCTCTGAATTCCGCTGAAGTTTAAAAATTCTTCGGAACTCTTCCATTGTTCTTGGAGTTCTGTGGACATTTAAAAATGCTTCGGAACTCTTCAATTGTTCTCGGAATTCCGCTGGCGTTTAAAAATGCTTCGGAACTCTTCCATTGTTCTCGGAATTCTGGTAAAGTTTAAAAATGCTTCGGAACTCTTCCTTTGTTCTCGGAATTCTGGTAAAGTTTAAAAATGCTCGGAACTCTTCCATTGTTCTCGGAATTCCGCTGATGTTTAAAAATGCTTCGGAACTCTTCCATTGTTCTCGGAATTCCGCTGAAGTTTAAACATGCTTCGGAACTCTTCCGTTGTTCCCGGAATTCCACTGAAGTTTAAAAATGCTTCGGAACTCTTCCATTGTTCTTGGAAATCCGCTGAAGTTTCAAAATGCTTCGGAACTCTTCCTTTGTTCTTTGAATTCCGCTGAAGTTTAAAAATTCTTCGGAACTCTTCAATTGTTCTCGGAATTCCGATGACGTTTAAAAATGCTTCGGAACTCTTGAATTGTTCTCGGAATTGTGCTGACATTTAAAAATGCTTCGGAACTCTTCCATTGTTCTCGGAATTCTGCTGAAGTTTAAAAATGCTTCGGAACTCTTCCATTTTTCCCTGAATTACGCTGAAGTTAAAAATGTTTCGTAACACTTTCATTGTTCTCGGAATTCTGCTGAAGTTTAAAAATGCTTCCGAACTCTTCCATTGTTCTCGGAGTTCCGCTGACATTTAAAAATGCTTCTAAACTCATCCATTGTTCTCGGAATTTCGCTGAAGTTTAAACAAGCTTCGGAACTCTTCCATTGTTCCCGGAATTCCGCTGAAGTTTAAAAATGCTTCGGAACTCTTTCATTGTTCTCGGAATTCTGCTGATGTTTAAAAATGCTTCGGAACTCTTCCATTGTTCTCAGAATTCCACTGAAGTTTAAACATGCTTCGGAAATCTTCCGTTGTTTCCTGAATTCTGCTGAAGTTTAAAAATGCTTCGGAACTCTTCTATTGTTCTTGGAAATCAGCTAAAGTTTCAAAATGCTTCGGAACTCTTCCTTTGTTCTCGGAATTCCGCTGAAGTTTCAAAATGCTTCGGAACTCTTCCTTTGTTCTCTGAATTCCGCTGAAGTTTAAAAATTCTTCGGAACTCTTCCATTGTTCTTGGAGTTCTGTGGACATTTAAAAATGCTTCGGAACTCTTCAATTGTTCTCGGAATTCCGCTGACGTTTAAAAATGCTTCGGAACTCTTCCATTGTTCTCGGAATTCTGCTGAAGTTTAAAAATGCTTCGGAACTCTTCCTTTGTTCTCGGAATTCTGGTAAAGTTTAAAAATGCTCGGAACTCTTCCATTGTTCTCAGAATTCCGCTGACGTTTAAAAATGCTTCGGAACTCTTCCATTGTTCTCGGAATTCCGCTGACGTTTAAAAATGCTTCGGAACTCTTTCATTTTTCCCTGAATTACGCTGAAGTTAAAAATGTTTCGTAACTCTTTCATTGTTAGAGGAATTCTGCTGACGTTTAAAAATGCTTTGGAACTCTTCCATTGTGCTCAGAATTGCACTGATGTTTAAAAATGCTTCGGAACTCCTCAATTGTTCTCGGAATTCCGCTGAAGTTTAAACAAGTTCGGAACTCTTCCGTTGTTCCCAGAATTCCGCTGAAGTTTAAACATGCTTCAGAACTCTTCCGTTGTTCCCGGAATTCCGCTGAAGTTTAAAAATGCTTCGGAACTCTTCCATTTTTCTCGGAAATCCGCTGAAGTTTCAAAATGCTTCGGAACTCTTCCTTTGTTCTCTGAATTCCGCTGAAGTTTAAAAATTCTTCGGAACTCTTCAATTGTTCTCGGAATTCCGTTGACATTTAAAAATGCTTCGGAACTCTTGAATTTTTCTCGGAATTGTGCTGACATTTAAAAATGCTTCGGAACTCTTCCATTGTTCTCGGAATTCTGCTGAAGTTTAAAAATGCTTTGGAACTCCTCCATTTTTCCCGGAATTCCGCTGAAGTTTAGAAATGCTTCGTAACTCTTCCATTGTTCTCGGAATTCCGCTGAAATTCAAAAATGCTTCGTAACTCTTCCAATGTTCTCGGAATTCTGCTGAAGTTTAAAAATGCTTTGGAACTCTTCCATTGTTCTCGGAATTCCACTGACGTTTAAAAATGCTTCGGAACTCTTCCATTGTTCTCGGAATTCCGCTGAAGTTTAAACAAGATTTGGAACTCTTCCGTTGTTCCCGGAATTCCGCTGAAGTTTAAAAATGCTCCGGGACTCTTCCATTGTTCTCTGAATTCTGCTGAAGTTTAAAAATTCTTCGGAATTCTTCCATTGTTCTTGGAATTCCGCTGAAGTTTAAAAATGCTTCGGAACTCTTCCATTTTTCTCGGAATTCTGCTGAAGTTTAAAAATGCTTTGGAACTCCTCCATTGTTCTCGGAATTCCGCTAAAATTTAAAAATGCTTCAGAACTCTTCCGTTGTTCTCTGAATTCCACTGAAGCTTAAACATGCTTCGGAACTCTTCCGTTGTTTCCTGAATTCCGCTGAAATTTAAAAATGCTTCGGAACTCTTCTATTGTTCTTGTAAATCCGCTGAAGTTTAAAAATGCTTCGGAACTGTTCCATTGTTCTCGGAATTCTGCTGAAATTTAAAAATGCTTCGGAACTCTTCCATTGTTCTCGGAATTCTGCTGAAGTTTAAAAATGCTTCGGAACTCTTCAATTGTTCTCGGAATTCCGCTGACGTTTAAAAATGCTTCGGAACTCTTCCATTGTTATCGGAATTCTGCTGAAGTTTAAACAAGCTTCGGAACTCTTCCGTTGTTCCCAGAATTCAGCTGAAGTTTAAAAATGCTTCTGAACTCTTCCATTGTTCTCGGAATTCTGCTGATGTTTCAAAATGCTTCGGAACTCTTCCTTTGTTCTCTGAACTCCGCTGAAGTTTAAAAATTCTTCGGAACTCTTCCATTGTTCTTGGAATTCTGTTGACATTTAAAAATGCTTCGGAACTCTTCAATTGTTAGAGGAATTCCGCTGACGTTTAAAAATGCTTCGGAACTCTTCCATTGTTCTCAGAATTCCACTGAAGTTTAAACATGCTTCGGAAATCTTCCGTTGTTTCCTGAATTCTGCTGAAGTTTAAAAATGCTTCGGAACTCTTCTATTGTTCTTGGAAATCAGCTAAAGTTTCAAAATGCTTCGGAACTCTTCCTTTGTTCTCGGAATTCCGCTGAAGTTTCAAAATGCTTCGGAACTCTTCCTTTGTTCTCTGAATTCCGCTGAAGTTTAAAAATTCTTCGGAACTCTTCCATTGTTCTTGGAGTTCTGTGGATATTTAAAAATGCTTCGGAACTCTTCAATTGTTCTCGGAATTCCGCTGACGTTTAAAAATGCTTCGGAACTCTTCCAATGTTCTCAGAATTCTGCTGAAGTTTAAAAATGCTTCGGAACTCTACCTTTGTTCTCGGAATTCTGGTAAAGTTTAAAAATGCTCGGAACTCTTCCATTGTTCTCGGAATTCCGCTGATGTTTAAAAATGCTTCGGAACTCTTCCATTGTTCTTGGAATTCCGCTGAAGTTTAAAGATGCTTCGGAACTCTTCCGTTGTTCCCGGAATTCCACTGAAGTTTAAAAATGCTTCGGAACTCTTCCATTGTTCTCGGAAATCCGCTGAAGTTTCAAAATGCTTCGGAACTCTTCCTTTGTTCTCTGAATTCCGCTGAAGTTTAAAAATTCTTCGGAACTCTTCAATTGTTCTCGGAATTCCGATGACGTTTAAAAATGCTTCGGAACTCTTGAATTGTTCTCGGAATTGTGCTGACATTTAAAAATGCTTCGGAACTATTCCATTGTTCTCGGAATTCTGCTGAAGTTTAAAAATGCTTCGGAACTCTTCCATTTTTCCCTGAATTACGCTGAAGTTAAAAATATTTCGTGACACTTTCATTGTTCTCGGAATTCTGCTGAAGTTTAAAAATGCTTCCGAACTCTTCCATTGTTCTCGGAGTTCCGCTGACGTTTAAAAATGCTTCTGAACTCATCCATTGTTCTCGGAATTCCGCTGAAGTTTAAACAAGCTTCGGAACTCTTCCGTTGTTCCCGGAATTCCGCTGAAGTTTAAAAATGCTTCGGAACTCTTTCATTGTTCTCGGAATTCTGCTGATGTTTAAAAATGCTTCGGAACTCTTCCATTGTTCTCAGAATTCCACTGAAGTTTAAACATGCTTCGGAAATCTTCCGTTGTTTCCTGAATTCTGCTGAAGTTTAAAAATGCTTCGGAACTCTTCTATTGTTCTTGGAAATCAGCTAAAGTTTCAAAATGCTTCGGAACTCTTCCTTTGTTCTCGGAATTCCGCTGAAGTTTCAAAATGCTTCGGAACTCTTCCTTTGTTCTCTGAATTCCGCTGAAGTTTAAAAATTCTTCGGAACTCTTCCATTGTTCTTGGAGTTCTGTGGACATTTAAAAATGCTTCGGAACTCTTCAATTGTTCTCGGAATTCCGCTGACGTTTAAAAATGCTTCGGAACTCTTCCATTGTTCTCGGAATTCTGCTGAAGTTTAAAAATGATTCGGAACTCTTCCTTTGTTCTCGGAATTCTGGTAAAGTTTAAAAATGCTCGGAACTCTTCCATTGTTCTCAGAATTCCGCTGACGTTTAAAAATGCTTCGGAACTCTTCCATTGTTCTCGGAATTCTGCTGACGTTTAAAAATGCTTCGGAACTCTTTCATTTTTCCCTGAATTACGCTGAAGTTAAAAATGTTTCGTAACTCTTTCATTGTTAGAGGAATTCTGCTGATGTTTAAAAATGCTTCGGAACTCTTCCATTGTGCTCAGAATTGCACTGATGTTTAAAAATGCTTCGGAACTCTTCAATTGTTCTCGGAATTCCGCTGAAGTTTAAACAAGTTCGGAACTCTTCCGTTGTTCCCGGAATTCCGCTGAAGTTTAAAAATACTTCGGAACTCTTTCTTTGTTCTCGGAATTCCGCTGAAGTTTAAAAATTCTTCGGAACTCTTCCATTGTTCTTGGAATTCTGTTGACATTTAAAAATGCTTCGGAACTCTTCAATTGTTCTCGGAATTCCGTTGACGTTTAAAAATGCTTCGGAACTCTTGAATTGTTCTCAGAATTTGCTGACATTTAAAAATGCTTCGGAACTCTTCCATTGTTCTCTGAATTCGGCTGACGTTTAAAAATGCTTCGGAACTCTTCCATTGTTCTCGGAAATCCGCTGAAGTTTCAAAATGCTTCGGAACTCTTCCTTTGTTCTCTGAATTCCTCTGAAGTTTAAAAATTTTTCGGAACTCTTCAATTGTTCTCGGAATTCCGTTGACGCTTAAAAATGCTTCGGAACCCTTGAATTGTTCTCGCAATTGTGCTGACATTTAAAAATGCTTCGGAACTCTTCCATTGTTCTCGGAATTCTGCTGAAGTTTCAAAATGCTTCGGAACTCTTCCATTGTTCTCGGAGTTCCGCTGACGTTTAAAAAAGCTTCGGAACTCTTCCATTGTTCTCGGAATTCCGCTGAAGTTTAAACAAGCTTCGGAACTCTTTCGTTGTTCCCGGAATTCCGCTGAAGTTTAAAAATGCTTCGGAACTCTTCCATTGTTCTTGGAATTCTGCTGATGCTTAAAAATGCTTCGGAACTCTTCCATTGTTCTTGGAATTCCGCTGAAGTTTAAAAATGCTTCGGAACTCTTCCTTTGTTCTCGGAATTCTGCTAAAGTTTAAAAATGCACGGAACTCTTCCATTGTTCTCAGAATTCCGCTGACGTTTAAAAATGCTTCGGAACTATTCCATTGTTCTCGGAATTGCGCTGACGTTTAAAAATGCTTCGGAACTCTTCCTTTGTTCTCGGAATTCTGCTAAAGTTTAAAAATGCTTCGGAACTCTTCCATTGTTCTCGGAATTCCGTTACCGTTTAAAAATGCTTCGGAACTCTTCCATTTTTCCCTGAATTACGCTGAAGTTAAAAATGTTTCGTAACTCTT
The DNA here is from genome assembly GCF_046119375.1 of Phyllobates terribilis. Taxonomy (NCBI): domain Eukaryota; kingdom Metazoa; phylum Chordata; class Amphibia; order Anura; family Dendrobatidae; genus Phyllobates; species Phyllobates terribilis. The sequence continues at coordinate 68,816,038 of NW_027362769.1, forward strand.
TCATTGTTAGAGGAATTCTGCTGACGTTTCAAAATGCTTCGGAACTCTTCCATTGTTCTCAGAATTGCACTGATGTTTAAAAATGCTTCGGAACTCTTCAATTGTTCTCGGAATTCCGCTGAAGTTTAAAAAAGCTTCGGAACTCTTCCATTGTTCTAGGAATTCCGCTGAAGTTTAAACATGCTTCGGAACTCTTCCGTTTTTCCCGGAATTCCGGTGAAGTTTAAAAATGCTTCGGAACTCTTCCATTGTTGTCGGAAATCCGCTGAAGTTTCAAAATGCTTCGGAACTCTTCCTTTGTTCTCTGAATTCCGCTGAAGTTTAAAAATTCTTCGGAACTCTTCAATTGTTCTCGGAATTCCGTTGACGTTTAAAAATGCTTCGGAACTCTTGAATTGTTCTCGGAATTGTGCTGACATTTAAAAATGCTTCGGAACTCTTCCATTGTTCTCGGAATTCTGCTGAAGTTTAAAAATGCTTTGGAACTCTTCCATTTTTCCCTGAATTACGCTGAAGTTAAAAATGTTTCGCAACTCTTTCTTTGTTTTCGGAATTCTGCTGACATTTAAAAATGCTTCGGAACTCTTCCATTGTTCTCGGAATTCCGCTGACGTTTAAAAATGCTTCAGGACTCTTCCATTGTTCTCGGAATTCCGCTGAAGTTTAAACAAGCTTCGGAACTCTTCCGTTGTTCCCGGACTTCCGCTGAAGTTTAAAAATGCTTCGGAACTCATCCATTGTTCTCGGAATTCTGCTGATGTTTAAAAATGCTTCGGAACTCTTCCATTGTTCTTAGAATTCTACTGAAGTTTAAACATGCTTCGGAAATTTTCCTTTGTTTCCTGAATTCTGCTGAAGTTTAAAAATGCTTCGGAACACATCTATTGTTCTTGGAAATCAGCTAAAGTTTCAAAATGCTTCGGAACTCTTCCATTGTTCTCGGAATTCCGCTGACGTTTAAAAATGCTTCGGAACTCTTCCTTTGTTCTCGGAATTCTGGTAAAGTTTAAAAATGCTCGGAACTCTTCCATTGTTCTCAGAATTCCGCTGACGTTTAAAAATGCTTCGGAACTCTTCCATTGTTCTCGCAATTCCGCTGACGTTTAAAAATGCTTCGGAACTCTTTCATTTTTCCCTGAATTACGCTGAAGTTAAAAATGTTTTGTAACTCTTTCATTGTTAGAGGAATTCTGCTGACGTTTAAAAATGCTTTGGAACTCTTCCATTGTTCTCAGAATTGCACTGATGTTTAAAAATGCTTCGGAACTCTTCAATTGTTCTCGGAATTCCGCTGAAGTTTAAACAAGCTTCGGAACTCTTCCGTTGTTCCCGGAATTCCGCTGAAGTTTAAACATGCTTCAGAACTCTTCCGTTGTTCCCGTAATTCCGTTGAAGTTTAAAAATGCTTCGGAACTCTTCCATTTTTCTCGGAAATCCGCTGAAGTTTCAAAATGCTTCAGAACTCTTCCTTTGTTCTCTGAATTCCGCTGAAGTTTAAAAATTCTTCGGAACTCTTCAATTGTTCTCAGAATTCCGTTGACGTTTAAAAATGCTTCGGAACTCTTCCATTGTTATCGGAATTCTGCTGAAGTTTAAACAAGCTTCGGAAGTCTTCCTTTCCCAGAATTCCGCTGAAGTTTAAAAATGCTTCTGAACTCTTCCATTGTTCTTGGAATTCTGCTGATGTTTCAAAATGCATCGGAACTCTTCCTTTGTTCTCTGAATTCCGCTGAAGTTTAAAAATTCTTCGGAACTCTTCCATTGTTCTTGGAATTCTGTTGACATTTAAAAATGCTTCGGAACTCTTTAATTGTTCTCGGAATTCCGCTGACGTTTAAAAATGCTTCGGAACTCTTCCATTGTTCTCGGAATTCCGCTGAAGTTTAAAAATGCTTCGGAACTCTTCCTTTGTTCTCGGAATTCTGCTAAAGTTTAAAAATGCTCGGAACTCTTCCATTGTTCTCAGAATTCCGCTGACATTTAAAAATGCTTCGGAACTCTTCCATTGTTCTCGGAATTCCGCTGACGTTTAAAAATGCTTCGGAACTCTTCCATTGTTCTCGGAATTCCGCTGACGTTTAAAAATGCTTCGGAACTCTTCCATTTTTCCCGGAATTACGCTGAAGTTAAAAATGTTTCGTAACTCTTTCATTGTTAGAGGAATTCTGCTGACGTTTCAAAATGCTTCGGAACTCTTCCATTGTTCTCAGAATTGCACTGATGTTTAAAAATGCTTCGTAACTCTTCAATTGTTCTCGGAATTCCGCTGAAGTTTAAACAAGCTTCGGAACTCTTCCGTTGTTCCCGGAATTCCGCTGAAGTTTAAAAATGCTTCGGAACTCTTCCATTGTTCTCGGAAATCCGCTGAAGTTTCAAAATGCTTCGGAACTCTTCCTTTGTTCTCTGAATTCCGCTGAAGTTTAAAAATTCTTTGGAACTCTTCCATTGTTCTTGGAATTCTGTTGACATTTAAAAATGCTTCGGAACTCTTCAATTGTTCTTGGAATTCCGTTGACGTTTAAAAATGCTTCGGAACTCTAGAATTGTTCTCGGAATTGTGCTGACATTTAAAAATGCTTCGAAACTCTTCCATTGTTCTCGTAATTCTGCTGAAGTTTAAAAATGCTTTGGAACTCCTCCATTTTTCCCGGAATTCCGCTGAAGTTTAAAAATGCTTCAGAACTCTTCCATTGTTCCCGGAATTCCGCTGAAGTTTAAAAATGCTTCGGAACTCTTCCATTGTTCTCGGAAATCCGCTGAAGTTTCAAAATGCTTCGGAACTCTTCCTTTGTTCTCTGAATTCCGCTGAAGTTTAAAAATTCTTTGGAACTCTTCCATTGTTCTTGGAATTCTGTTGACATTTAAAAATGCTTCGGAACTCTTCAATTGTTCTTGGAATTCCGTTGACGTTTAAAAATGCTTCGGAACTCTAGAATTGTTCTCGGAATTGTGCTGACATTTAAAAATGCTTCGAAACTCTTCCATTGTTCTCGTAATTCTGCTGAAGTTTAAAAATGCTTTGGAACTCCTCCATTTTTCCCGGAATTCCGCTGAAGTTTAAAAATGCTTCAGAACTCTTCCATTGTTCTCGGAATTCCACTGAAATTTAAAAATGCTTCGGAACTCTTCCAATGTTCTCGGAATTCTGCTGAAGTTTAAAAATGCTTCGGAACTCTTCCATTGTTCTCGGAATTCCGCTGAAGTTTAAACAAGCTTCGGAACTTTTCCATTGTTCCCGGAATTCCGCTGAAGTTTAAAAATGCTTCAGAACTCTTCCATTGTTCTCAGAATTCTGCTGATGTTTAAAAATGCTTCGGAACTCTTCCATTGTTCTCAGAATTCCACTGAAGTTTAAACATGCTTCAGAACTCTTCCGTTGTTTCCTGAATTCCGCTGAAGTTTAAAAATGCTTCGGAACCCTTTTATTGTTCTTGGAAATCCGCTGAAGTTTCAAAATGCTTCGGAACTCTTCCTTTGTTCCCGGAATTCCGCTGAAGTTTAAAAATTCTTTGGAACTCTTCCATTGTTCTTGGAATTCTGTTGACATTTAGAAATGCTTCGGAACTCTTCAATTGTTCTCGGAATTCCGTTGACGTTTAGAAATGCTTCGGAACTCTTGAATTGTTCTCGGAATTTGCTGACATTTAAAAATGCTTCGGAACTCTTCCATTGTTCTCTGAATTCGGCTGACGTTTAAAAATGCTTCGGAACTCTTCCATTGTTCTCGGAAATCCGCTGAAGTTTCAAAATGCTTCGGAACTCTTCCTTTGTTCTCTGAATTCCGCTGAAGTTTAAAAAATTTTCGGAACTCTTCAATTGTTCTCGGAATTCCGTTGACGTTTAAAAATGCTTCGGAACCCTTGAATTGTTCTTGCAATTGTGCTGACATTTAAAAATGCTTCGGAACTCTTCCATTGTTCTCGGAATTCTGCTGAAGTTTAAAAATGCTTTGGAACTCCTCTATTTATCCCGGAATTCCGCTGAAGTTTAAAAATGCTTCGGAACTGTTCCATTGTTCTCGGAATTCTGCTGAAATTTAAAAATGCTTCGGAACTCTTCCATTGTTCTCTGAATTCGGCTGACGTTTAAAAATGCTTCGGAACTCTTCCATTGTTCTCGGAATTCCGCTGAAGTTTAAACAAGCTTCGGAACTCTTCCGTTGTTCCCGGAATTCCGCTGAAGTTTAAAAATGCTTCGGAACTCTTCCATTGTTCTCGGAATTCTGCTGATGTTTAAAAATGCTTTGGAACTCTTCCATTGTTCTCGGAATTCCGCTGAAGTTTAAACATGCTTCAGAACTCTTCCGTTGTTCCCGGAATTCCGCTGAAGTTTAAAAATGCTTCGGAACTCTTCCATTGTTCTCGGAAATCCGCTGAAGTTTCAAAATGCTTCGGAACTCTTCCTTTGTTCTCTGAATTCCGCTGAAGTTTAAAAAATTTTCGGAACTCTTCAATTGTTCTCGGAATTCCGTTGACGTTTAAAAATGCTTCGGAACTCTTGAATTGTTCTCGCAATTGTGCTGACATTTAAAAATGCTTCGGAACTCTTCCATTGTTCTCGGAATTCTGCTGAAGTTTAAAAATGCTTTGGAACTCCTCCATTTTTCCCGGAATTCTGCTGAAGTTTAAAAATGCTTCGGAACTGTTCCATTGTTCTCGGAATTCCGCTGAAATTTAAAAATGCTTCGGAACCCTTCCATTGTTCTCGGAATTCTGCTGAAGTTTAAAAATGCTTCGGAACTCTTCCATTTTTCTCGGAATTCCGCTGACGTTTAAAAATGCTTCGGAACTCTTCCATTGTTATCGGAATTCTGCTGAAGTTTAAACAAGCTTCGGAAGTCTTCCGTTGTTCCCAGAATTCCGCTGAAGTTTAAAAATGCTTCTGAACTCTTCCATTGTTCTCGGAATTCTGCTGATGTTTCAAAATGCTTTGGAACTCTTCCTTTGTTCTCTGAATTCCGCTGAAGTTTAAAAATTCTTCGGAACTCTTCCATTGTTCTTGGAATTCTGTTGACATTTAAAAATGCTTCGGAACTCTTCAATTGTTCTCGGAATTCCGCTGACGTTTAAAAATGCTTCAGAACTCTTCCATTGTTCTCGGAATTCCGCTGAAGTTTAAAAATGCTTCGGAACTCTTCCTTTGTTCTCGGAATTCTGCTAAAGTTTAAAAATGCTCGGAACTCTTCCAATGTTCTCAGAATTCCGCTGACGTTTAAAAATGCTTCGGAACTCTTCCATTTTTCCCGGAATTACGCTGAAGTTAAAAATGTTTCGTAACTCTTTCATTGTTAGAGGAATTCTGCTGACGTTTCAAAATGCTTCGGAACTCTTCCATTGTTCTCAGAATTGCACTGATGTTTAAAAATGCTTCGGAACTCTTCAATTGTTCTCGGAATTCCGATGAAGTTTAAACAAGCTTTGGAACTCTTCCGTTGTTCCCGGAATTCCGCTGAAGTTTAAAAATGATTCGGAACTCTTCCATTGTTCTCGGAATTCCGCTGATGTTTAAAAATGCTTCGGAACTCTTCCATTGTTCTCGGAATTCCGCTGAAGTTTAAACATGCTTCGGAACTCTTCCGTTGTTCCCGGAATTCCACTGAAGTTTAAAAATGCTTCGGAACTTTTCCATTGTTCTCGGAAATCCGCTGAAGTTTCAAAATGCTTCGGAACTCTTCCTTTGTTCTCTGAATTCCGCTGAAGTTTAAAAATTCTTCGGAACTCTTCAATTGTTCTCGGAATTCCGATGACGTTTAAAAATGCTTCGGAACTCTTGAATTGTTCTCGGAATTGTGCTGACATTTAAAAATGCTTCGGAACTTTTCCATTGTTCTCGGAATTCTGCTGAAGTTTAAAAATGCTTCGGAACTCTTCCATTTTTCCCTGAATTACGCTGAAGTTAAAAATGTTTCGTAACACTTTCATTGTTCTCGGAATTCTGCTGAAGTTTAAAAATGCTTCCAAACTCTTCCATTGTTCTCGGAGTTCCGCTGATGTTTAAAAATGCTTCTGAACTCATCCATTGTTCTCGGAATTCCGCTGAAGATTAAACAAGCTTCGGAACTCTTCCATTGTTCTCGGAATTCTGCTGAAGTTTAAAAATGCTTCGGAACTCTTCCTTTGTTCTCAGAATTCTGGTAAAGTTTAAAAATGCTCGGAACTCTTCCATTGTTCTCAGAATTCCGCTGACGTTTAAAAATGCTTCGGAACTCTTCCTTTGTTCTCGGAATTCCGCTGAAGTTTAAAAATTCTTCGGAACTCTTCCATTGTTCTTGGAATTCTGTTGACATTTAAAAATGCTTCGGAACTCTTCAATTGTTCTCGGAATTCCGCTGACGTTTAAAAATGCTTCGGGACTCTTCCATTGTTCTCGGAATTCTGCTGAAGTTTAAAAATGCTTCGGAACTCTTCCTTTGTTCTCAGAATTCTGGTAAAGTTTAAAAATGCTCGGAACTCTTCCATTGTTCTCAGAATTCCGCTGACGTTTAAAAATGCTTCGGAACTCTTCCATTGTTCTCGGATTTCCGCTGCCGTTTAAAAATGCTTTGGAACTCTTTCATTTTTCCCTGAATTACGCTGAAGTTAAAAATGTTTCGTAACTCTTTCATTGTTAGAGGAATTCTGCTGATGTTTAAAAATGCTTCGGAACTCTTCAATTGTTCTCGGAATTCCGCTGAAGTTTAAACAAGTTCGGAATTCTTCCGTTGTTCCCGGAATTCCGCTGAAGTTTAAACATGCTTCAGAACTCTTCCGTTGTTCCCGGAATTCCGCTGAAGTTTAAAAATGCTTCGGAACTCTTCCATTTTTCTCGGAAATCCGCTGAAGTTTCAAAATGCTTCGGAACTCTTCCTTTGTTCTCTGAATTCCGCTGAAGTTTAAAAATTCTTCGGAACTCTTCCATTGTTCTTGGAATTCTGTTGACATTTAAAAATGCTTCGGAACTCTTCCGTTGTTCCCGGTATTCCGCTGAAGTTTAAAAATGCTCCGGGACTCTTCCATTGTTCTCTGAATTCTGCTGAAGTTTAAAAATTCTTCAGAATTCTTCCATTGTTCTTGGAATTCCGCTGAAGTTTAAAAATGCTTCGGAACTCTTCCATTTTTCTCGGAATTCTGCTGAAGTTTAAAAATGCTTTGGAACTCCTCCATTTTTCCCGGAATTCCGCTGAAGTTTAAAAATGCTTCGGAACTCTTCCATTGTTCTCGGAATTCCGCTAAAATTTAAAAATACTTCAGAACTCTTCCGTTGTTCTCTGAATTCCACTGAAGCTTAAACATGCTTCGGAACTCTTCCGTTGTTTCCTGAATTCCGCTGAAGTTTAAAAATGCTTCGGAACTCTTCTATTGTTCTTGGAAATCCGCTGAAGTTTAAAAATGCTTCGGAACTCTTCCTTTGTTCTCGGAATTCCGCTGAAGTTTAAAAATTCTTCGGAACTCTTCCATTGTTCTTGGAATTCTGTTGACATTTAAAAATGCTTCGGAACTCTTCAATTGTTCTCGGAATTCCGTTGACGTTTAAAAATGCTTCGGAACTCTTGAATTGTTCTCGGAATTTGCTGACATTTAAAAATGCTTCGGAACTCTTCCATTGTTCTCTGAATTCGGCTGACGTTTAAAAATGCTTCGGAACTCTTCCATTGTTCTCGGAAATCCGCTGAAGTTTCAAAATGCTTCGGAACTCTTCCTTTGTTCTCTGAATTCCGCTGAAGTATAAAAATTTTTCGGAACTCTTCAATTGTTCTCGGAATTCCGTTGACGTTTAAAAATGCTTCGGAACACTTGAATTGTTCTCGCAATTGTGCTGACATTTAAAAATGCTTCGGAACTCTTCCATTGTTCTCGGAATTCTGCTGAAGTTTAAAAATGCTTTGGAACTCCTCCATTTTTCCCGGAATTCCGCTGAAGTTTAAAAATGCTTCGGAACTGTTCCATTGTTCTCGGAATTCTGCTGAAATTTAAAAATGCTTCGGAACTCTTCCATTGTTCTCGGAATTCTGCTGTAGTTTAAAAATGCTTCGGAACTCTTCCATTGTTCTCGGAATTCCGCTGACGTTTAAAAATGCTTCGGAACTCTTCCATTGTTATCGGAATTCTGCTGAAGTTTAAACAAGCTTCAGAACTCTTCCGTTGTTCCCAGAATT